>NC_138085.1:63774647-65049647 GCF_964212035.1 Myotis nattereri
GATTTAAACTCAGACCTCAGATACCAAAGTCCCAGATCATTCCATAGACTTCTCCTTTTTCATTCTTTTTTCATTTAAAAAAGTAGTAGAAATAAAAATACTAAAGGATCCTAAAATGGAAAATTCTGGCAGAACACGGAGGTTTGTGCCTGTTGTGGTGGTGAACCAAAGTGAACCTAACAACCCGTATCTATGATAGCATCTCCAGAAATGGAGCCTAGACCAGTAGCTGGAGCAGTCCCAGTGGAAAGGGTCGGTTTAGATAACCTCCCTAAGGGATGTGGAGTTATTTTTCAAGAAGTTTGGTTAAACAAGATTTATCCAGGGCTCTGTGGGGCCCTGTGGACTAGTTTCAACCTCTCAGGAATACTCAGAACTGTCTGTAATATAGGACATTCTAAGTTTTTTTTTCTTAGTGAGTATCATTACTAACTACAGGCAAGGGTGACCCCTGCAAGGCTTTTGCTGTCTTGGTTAAATCCTCATTCATTCATGATTTGTCTAGTCATTGGAATGTATAAAAGATGTCAGACACTGGGGTGGTGTGATGTAAATATGTCCCTTGCCTTCAAGTGGAGAAGACATATAAACAGATGATTATAGTGCAGCGTGATCATTGCTATATTAACGATGCTCACATGTCTTTGAGATTTCACCAGAGTGGTTGGGCCTAGGGAGGCCAAAGTCATCTTTGAAATTGGAGCAGAGTGGAGAATCTTAGACACCAGCCATTTGCAGAGATTTAGCTTGTCACCATGGCATAGCATTTTAGAGAAATACACTGCCCCATTTTCTCCAACTTGTGAATTTCAATTGTTTTGAGCTATAGTTCCAATAGCACCCTCTATGGAGCTGCACCTTTCTCCCCACTCATTCTCAAGCACTTGATTCATATATCAACTAGTTGTGTTTTCCAATCTCTATTCATTCATTCTTTCTTTCTTCACTTTTTCCCATAGACCCATTCTACTTAACCAACAAGGTCAGATTCCATGTTGGTCAAAAGTAAAAATGTATTGCTTTCTTTAACTGATAACAGATAACCCTGGAAAAGCTAATCAACCTAACTTTATTCCTGGAAATACAAGAATGATTCAGCTCGATGGCTAATTTTGGTAGTCTGAGAATATAAACTCACTTCAGAAGACTTTTGAACAGGTTGGACATTCCTTTCCCATAAGAAAGTCTATATATATTTGACCTTTGGATGTAAGCCAACTCTGTTTGTTTCTGCAGCATGGTAGAGAGTTGTGTTCCTAACCTATTTTTGACTCACTGACCTTTTCCCCCACACTAGTATCACCAGGCCATGCTGAGCTATAATGTTAAGGGAAGGGTCCCAATAAGGAGATTTAGGGGAGAGTGGAATCCTTTCATTCAAATGGACTGGCTTGATAAAGATACGTAAAAAATGCATAAGGGGAGCCACCTCTGCCCCCTCCCCCCCCACACACACATATTGAAGAGAGAGGCTATTTACTGTGTTGTTTGAATTGCATTTTGTAGTAAAGTGAAGAGTAAATCCAGGTTAGGATTTGCAGTGGCAAAGTTCAAAGCCACTTATAGCAGCCAATTGCTAGTGGTGTTGCAAAGAGAATTATATAGACCCAGCCTGTGACCTTTAGAAGAGCATAAGAAATTTAGAAATAAAATGCTTATAGTGTAACCAAGTCACTACAAAAATCCTTCAGTAAATTTCTATTTAGAAAAACTATCACAAAGGGAAATAATTGATAAGGTTCTATACAAAGTCCATTCCATTCAATGGACTTAACAGCACATGACATTCCACTAACATATGAGACATTTTCTGGTTCTCCTGAGAGCTCTTTGCTATAGGGTTTCCTATGCATTAAAGTGGGCCTGACAATGAATCAGAGAAATAGCAAGTACAGTTGAACACTGGAAAAAGTGTTTTCATTGTGTGTGTGTGTGTGTGTGTGTGTGTGTGTTTGCTTGAACTAGATTATTCTATGAATATTCTGTAGAAAATGAAATTAGAGACACTGTCTAGACAGTTCAATTTTTAAGCCTCATTAATAATTATAATATTAATAAAAACACATTTATTGAGAATGTATCATGTGTCAGATGCCAAGCTTTGCATGATATATGGCATCCCCTCAGTTAATTCTTACAACAATCCTGTAGCAGTGATATTATCACCCTCTTTTTCTGAGAGCAAAAGCAGAAACTGAGGTATGAAGAGGTTAGGTAAATTCCTGAGGTCACTGAGCTGGTAAGAGCTAGGCAGAACCCCTGTCTGTGGACCTCAAAGCCAGTGCTCCTAGCTTGTATGTACTGCTCCAAACTATTTACCATGCACTTTATTTCACTTGGAAAAAAAATTATGATTATCTTAAGATAATTTTTTTATTCATTCTATTTTGTATCTGTCTCTGATTTTTAGGTGACTTGATAGTAATAGATCAGATATTTATCTATAGTCACAGGCCTATATTTAGCAAATTTATTCATTTGATTCCAAATTTGTGAATTCTGCAATTTGTCCAGAATGTCTTCCTTTACTGAATCATGTCAGTCAGTTACGTAGCAGTCAATGCAAAAGAGGGAAGATATTTTTATGTTTTTTTTTTTATTTCCTGAGCTTGTAATTTGTGAGATGATGACTATTTCTGCATTGACTGTTGCAAACAGAAGCAAGCAATATAGAGGGGTATGAGGCATTCTGTGTACAGACAGTTTTCTCTCTATGGGATTGTAATCTATTGGTGTGTAGACACCAGATTGGGATAACTGACTGATTTGTTAATTTAGGGAAAGTATCAGGTGCCACTCTGATTGTTTGCAGTTTTCTATTTCATTTTAATTTGTCAAATGGAGTCAGCCTTAGAGATTGCTCCTATTAGTCACTGGTTATTTTATTCTTTTCATATACTTTATCCAACAACATGTGCAGTTTTTCCAACAAGTAAATCTAAGTTTCATGAGAATTGTAGCCTGAAGAAAACAGGGAGAACTAATTTTGAGACATGACAGTTTATCCTCATCATTTTCATATGTTTCCTTTACCAATTTCACAGCCTCACTTTAGGCAAAAGCAGATGCTGTCATTATCCTGCATCCACTATGCAAATGGAAAAAAATACAGTGGCTTCTTAAATGTCATGAACCCAGGAAGTCAGAAATAGGTCTTGGGAATAACCCTGGGTCCCAAGAAACAGGGCAGTATGGTTCATCAAAAATAGCACTTAAAATCCAGTTTTCTTTAAGTCTTTAAAAAATGACTCATGCTCCACACCCTTTTTTATTTAGAAACATTAGTTTGTGTTTCTGATGTTTTAGCTCCTGCTTTTTAAATAAGTTGGCGTGTTCCCCCACCCCCTTTTTATTAGCTCAGTTATTTCCCAGAGTGAGTGATAAATAAAGCTGGAGCATTGGCTGTAAATTCCCTCCTTCTCTCTCCCCTCTATCCTACTTCAGAGTTAGCTTGGAGGCCAGGGCATCCCGCAGTGTGATAGGATGCCAGTCAGCATCACATGAATGGTATGGGATCAGGGGACATTTGCAGCCTGGGATGCTTCTGAACTTAAAGCTCTCACTTTAACCTAAGTGAGGGCACAGAATGGGGCCAGAAGACCTTAGCACAATAACTTACTCTTGCAATGCCACATTCTTGCTAAAGAGCCCATTATGACAAGCAATTCAAATTCTTGGCCCTGTTTTGCAGATATAGAGCTGATTGGAGAGAAAAATCATGGGGAACTTCCCAGAGCCTTTTCTCCTTCCTCCCCTGCCTCCTCTGCACCTGTTGCAGGAGGATTCTACTGCACAGCTCCTTCGAGGCCTTTCGGTTTAGCTGGTGACCTTCCCATGGCCCTTGATCAAGCAGCTGGAGGAAGTTCAACCTTGGCCAGAGAGATTAAAAAATTTAAACACACGGGAATTTATTGAATTTCTTAACTTGACCCTTCAAAAGGGAAATGTTTTTGTTATGCAGACAGAAATGTAAATGAAGTACTCTGTGCTGTATAAAACTGGAAGTTAGAATACAAGAGTTGAGGTGGAGGAGACAGTGGTCTGGGAAGGCTTATGGAGTGAGAACATTTGTTTGGGCAAAACATTTGTAGGCTAGAGCATGTGACAGTATTCTATTAGAAGGAAACTGCAGGAGAAAAGGTTCAGGTGGGTGAAAACCTATGTCTATTTTTAGTGAATTTTAAAGAGTCCATAGTGTGTGTGTGTGTGTGTGTGTGTGTGTGTGTGTGTGTGTGTGTGTGTAGGCTGTTATAATGTGAGAAGCAGAGGGCCAGGATTAGGAGAGACGTATTGATGTGCCTGGATTTTACTCTGCCAGCTGACTAGTTCTATTGGGTAGACAAGTGACATAATCTGCTCTATGCTTTAGGAAGGTGCCTAATTGTATGGAGCATAGATTGAAGGGGATGAGGCTAAAGGCAAGCAGACCAGATTGGAATCTTTGCAGTAGGCTAGGACCAGTCAGTGGTCGGCAAACTCATTAGTCAACAGAGCCAAATATCAACAATATTTCTTCAAAATAGACTCGCCCAGGCCGAAAACTGACTTCTGCTCATGGGCCACGAAGTTTCAATCGCACTGTATGCGCGCCCGCACGTGGTATTTTGTGGAAGAGCCACACACAAGGGGCCAAAAAGCCACATGTGGCTTGCGAGCTGCAGTTTGCCGACCACGGGCTACATGAGGGATTTCAATAGCCTACAATAGGAGGAAAATGGGATTCACTGTGAAGCGGGGACCGATTCTGAAGACTTGATTGAATGTGAACCATGAGGATGAAAGTGACATCAAAGATGATGTGCTTCTAAACGGTGGGGCGTTCACATAATCTGAAGAACACAAAAGGAGTTCAGTTGAGGACTTTGCTTTTAAATGCTGTCAGTGGCAGGAAATGTATCAGACCAAAAAGGAGAATTGAGAGCTGGAAGTAGAGATTAGGGAGTTAGCAACAGGAGCCAACAGAGCAAGTGACGTTACCTACAGAAAGAATATAAAGAAAGAAAAGGTCTGGAAGAGAACTTGGGGAAACGCCTTATTTGAAGATGTCATTGGAGGAAGGATTTGAAAGAAAGAAGACTGGTTAGAGACAGAGGAGGTAAACCTCCATAGTATCACATCAAATGCAACAAGGGAATAGAAAGTTCCAAGGACAAGGGTGACCATTACAAGTAATGGAATTGCCCCTGGGGAGTGTGCACGCTATGTTGATCAGGCTAATGAGTTACAGTTACTCACATTGTGCTTTTATGTACACAGGGACCTTCTTGGTGGCTTAATTTCCTTTCTTATCACACTATTTACTAGCTTGAATATTCTTCCATGTCAACTCATCCAAACCTGCAAATGTCCTAAGATTCAATTAGAAGTCTGACTCTTGCCCTGGCTGGATGGCTCGGTTGGAGCACTGTTCTGTACACTTAAAAGGCTGTGGTTTTTATTCCCGATCAGGAACCATACAAGAGGCAACCGATCCATGTTTCTCTCTCACATCAATGTTTCTCTCTTCCTCTCCCTTCTTCTCTAAAAGCAATAAAAACATAACTTCAGGTGAGGATTTTTTTTTTTAAAAAGTTTAACTCTTCACACACTCCTGCTGAATATGGTCTTGTTCTTCTCTGAATTCCTGTAGTTGATATAGTAAATTCTCTTTTCACATATGAATGTCTTAAATCCCCACATGGACTGTATGCGTTTCAGGGCAAATATTGTACTTTAAACTCATTCATTTCTGCCTCAATGTCTAACATCATGCTTTGCATAAAGAAGATGCTCAAAGACCTTTTTGTTTTAAAAAAGCTATGATGTGAAAGTTGGTAATCTGTATTAGGTGTCATAAAATAGTTAAATTCTTTGACACAGTAATATCTCTTCCGGGGCTATATTCTACAAGAATAATCTGCAATGTGAAAATGCCATATGCACAGGCATACTTGCCAGAGTTCTAATCAAAACTGTTCAGAAGTCCAGTATTGAAATAGTGGAATGCTTCTGTGAAAATATAAAATTTTGCTTAATGGAATCATACAACTTTTAAAAATTATGAAGACTATTTACCACCCTAGAAATGTGATTATGATTTTAAAAGCAGGGCACAAAACTATTTGGGCACTATGGTTTCAAAGGTATAAAATGTGCATATGGAAAACAATGGAAGGGAATAGGTTAAAATGATAAGCTTTAAGACAGAAAGATAGACTTTCCAGTGTTGTTGTTGTTGTTGTTGTTTTCATTTTAAAATTTGCAGGAATACATTATTGTTATAAGTTATCTTACATTAAAGCAATCTTTTGTTTTCTATGAAGGACCAAATACTGTGCAGTGAACTTGAAAGGTTACTTGGACCATTAAAACTTTCTATTAATGAGCCATGGTCTTGGGATCAGTAGCTCTTCACTCTAGTTAGGACCCTTCTCTCATTCCCACAGTCATCTTTAAGCTTACATTGTTAATCCAGATAGATCCAATATATTTGGTTAAAGCAATACTTAAAGCCCAGACCCTTCTGGAAGTGATAGAAGGTGTCCTCTTTAAATATTCAACTCATTATGAGGCTATCAGGATCCATGGTAGTGACCATCACCATTAATCAATAGCACTAACTTGTTTCAGCTCATAATTTTGGACAAGGGGACCATCTTGTCCTTTAACTATTGGCCGTTCTAAGCTTTAAAGAGAAAGGGGGGGGGGAAGAGGAAAGTTAAGAGGATAGAGATCCAAGAAATAGGGGGAAGGGGCACATAGCATATAGGCGTGTCTGTGTCTGCCTCTCTCTGATGTTCTCTTATTTCACTTTTTAAAAATCTCTTCCCTGCTGCTCAGTGGAGCCTTTCAAACAGAAGCACTATATTTTCAAAAGCTGGGACTATGTTTGATCTTCCCTCTAATCAATATTCTGAGGTGGTCTTGGCAAGAAAGAGACCTACTCTCTTGAATCCCGGTGTGAACTATACCAGAAAGTGGGAGGTTCGGCATCACAGGCAAAGACAAGTGTCACATGTGGGGTAAATGTAATCCTGGTAGTGGGAAGCAGGAAATGGGAGGGTGGGTTCCTCAGGAAACTCGAGGATGCACTCTTCAGGCACCAGCTGAGTTGGAAAGGCTGGTGCGAATGATGGTCTCTTTCGCTCTGCTACCTAGGCCTGGCTGGAAAAGCCAGAACAAATGGTCCTGGATTCCAACACCACCCCAGTTATGCACAGCTGACAGAAAGGTGCAGCACGCTGTGAATCCGTTCCGGAAGCTCAAAGTGGAGGGCCTTCCCTGTCGAGCTATTGAAAAAGGCAGTTCTTGCTTCTTGACACAGGAGAGGCCCAGTAGGTGCCCTAGCACAGACCAGACATCAATTTATCTTTTGACCCATTCTAGGTAACCTCTAAAGGACTGTGAAGCTCAAAGAGATAGCAAAGTGAAAAGATGCTTATTTTTCATGACAATAAATCAAACACCTATTAGAATGATTCAGGTTTCAAGACTGGTTCTCAAAGGATTTGAGATGAAGCTATTTTTTTTTTTTAATACTCACCCAAGGAGAAAGAAAAGGGGGCAGGGAGAGAGAGACAGAGAGAGAGAGAGAGGAGAGAGAGAGAGAGAGAGAGAGAGAGAGAAGAGAAGAGAAGAGAAGAGAAGAGAAGAGAAGAGAAGAGAAGAGAAGAGGAGAGAGAAACATGGATGTGACAGAGACACTTTGATTGGCTGTCTCCCACATGCGCCCTTGACCGGGGAATTGAACCCATAACCCTCCTGTGCACAGGCCGATGCTCTAACCACTGAGGACACTGGCCAGGGTGAGCCAAAACTTTTTAAATGACATTTTTATAATATAAAGTATATATTATAACATATAACATAATGATGGAATATTAAATAGGTATAATATCCTATTTAATGAGTTGCTCATAAATTTAGAATGGATTTCCAGAGAAAGTAGTCATTTGACTTTCTCAGGTATACCATTTGCCAAATTATTGATCTACCCTATTGGTTTGAAAGGGAAAAGCAGCCTCCATGGACTAGTCAGGACTCCTCCCTGGCTCCAGAGGCCTGGCAGCACACACACACACACACACACACACACACACACACACCTCCTTTCTGACCTACCTCAGAAGGTCATTGCCTTTACTAGGAGGGGGCAGAGTTGTGTTTTCCTTAAATCACCAAGCATCGGCCTAGAACCTCGCAAGTAAACTGTCTGCTTTTATTTTCTGGTCGTAAAACAGAAAATGTAAGCTATTTTCTCTATAAAATAATTAATTGCAATTCTTCTCTGCAGAGTTTGTAGGGAGAAAGCAGACCTTTAAATAAATAATTGGGTCATTATTTACTGAGGAAAGAGTGGGAAGGGATGTGGTGGGGATTTCCTGGGAATAAAGAAAGGGTGTTGACGTGTAGCGGGAACAGTGTGTTGAGCATACGGTCAGGATCTGGAGGTAATTCTAGGGAGGAAATAAGCAGGGAGTAAAAATCGTGGCACCAGCCATGGGCCACATCCTTCCCACACCATCTGTGCCATCATTGTGTCCTCGCTCAGCAGGAGGGGAGGCAGTGTCACCTGAGAACAGCTGCACCGTCAGAAGATGCTGTGGACACGGGGCTGTGACATTTCCGGTTAAACCAAGGACTTGGCAAGATGCTGCCTTTACGAGTAATAAATCATAGCATGTTCCTAAAAAACTTCAATTTGAGACCCTGATGCTTCTAATTAAAAGAAAGAGAGAGGGAGGGAAGGAGGGAGGGAGGGAGGGGGAGGAAGAGAAGAAGGGAGTAACTCCATGTCCCAGCTTTCAGGAGACAGTCTTGGTCTACATGTATTGCAATTATTAATAATGCCTTTTTCACTCTCCAAGTGTCCCAGGTTGGAATAAAAATTATATGGCAACTCTGTGTATAAGCCAAGGATACATGGGAATTAACAAGATATTTTACAACTTTTTTTTATTCGAATAAATCTTTTAAGAAATTAAACTCCAGAAACTAGAATCTCCTGTTTCATAATTTTCTCATGCTTGTTCAAAGATGAAACCATCACCTGGGTAAAAAAAAAAAAAAAAATTCTAACTTTCTGACATCATTGCAGATGATGATTTAAATAATTTTGAATATTTTTAATACCCTGCAAAGCTTTTAGAGTCTAATTAAACATGAATTTGTTTCTGTTGTATCCCCCCCGCCGCCGTCCTCTAAAAACTGGGCAGTGGGACAAGTAATCATCTCCTCAAGTTGCAGCTGTTTGGGTCGTATGTTCCTTCATAATGCCACTCAGTTAATTTTGCTCTATGCCGTTTCCTGGTGCTTGAATTTTGCCACACAAATATTTGTGGCATGGGTAATAATCAAATTTTAAATGAGGATTTTGAAAAGAAGATTCTGACAGGCAAGTAAGCCAGAAATCCAGATTTGCATTATATTGAATAGATTAATCACTCAGATTTATTTTGAGCTAAGCAAATTGTCAGGAAAATAAACAGGTAAAGAAATAATTTGCGACTCAGAAATGACCATTCTATTTGCAAGACCTTTGAGCTTTCTATTGGTAGTAGTTCTTATGGGAGCCAAAGTCTTGAGTTCCTTTTGTTTATATTACAAATCCTGAAAAGGAAATATTGATAAAAATCAGGATGGTTATTTATTAAGAAGACACTATGCTATGGATATCAATCTTGATAGCTATTTGAAGAAAAGATCAGCTTTTTAATTTATCTGTGAGAAAGACATTAGAAGTTATTGGGAAAAGAAGCATTGTAGTTGACTATGTGAT
This sequence comes from Myotis nattereri, assembly GCF_964212035.1. NCBI lineage: Eukaryota > Metazoa > Chordata > Mammalia > Chiroptera > Vespertilionidae > Myotis > Myotis nattereri. The sequence continues at coordinate 63,784,405 of NC_138085.1, forward strand.
GTTGCTTTACAAAGGATTAAGAATATTTCTGTGAATATTTTTCTCTTCTGTCAATAAACTTTGAATTTAACATTCATTTTTTACTACTTAATCAATTGAGTTTTAAATTATAAAAGCTCTTGGACTAAAATTTTAGGAACAATGGAATGGAATGCGACTTCTTCTTGAACAATACTAAAAGAATCTTAATTTATTTATCTTAAAATATGGATTATAAAACCTACCACACAGATTGTTCTAAGAATTTGAGATTTTCTATACATACAGAGTATATAGGTTTGTAAATATATGTCTGTACACATTATGTGTATTTTAATAGTATTTTATATGTATATCCTCCAATGCATGGAAGACACTCTTGAAATGGCATTTATATAATCATATTTGTTATTATTTCATACTAAATCATTCAATCTTGGCTTAACGGCAACTTATAAGACGTGATGTTGTGAGAAAAATTGTGACTTCCTTTTCTTCAACAAAAATTTATAGATTACTCATACTAACAATGGGATAGTTCCTTGAAATTTAGAAACATGAATAAAATTGTTCTGTGACTCGAGAAGCTTAGCTGATAAACCACAAGATACATGGAAAACCCTGTTCTTATATTATACAAAACCACAGAGCAGCCTTTCTGAAATCATTACTATTCAAGCTTTTTTAAGCTCATTCAGTGAAGTGGAACAGTCATAGGAAAAGTCAAAGGAATTGATTTGCAGAACATGTGAATTTTCTGAATAAATATTATATCAACTCTAGTGGCAGACATGATGGTCCTTTCCATTATCTTAGAGATTCAGCAGCAAATCCTAAAGTGACTAATGGGTGACAGGATTCTTTGGTTGAAGCAGACAGTGAAAGCTTAATAAAAGCTTGTGAACTGATAAAATTAGTCAGGAAATACGTTACAGTATCTCAGGTGACTCATGACTTGGAAGGTAACAAGGCATAGATTCCATGCCTTAGTAAGTGTCTTCTGCTCCATTTTCAGATTACCACCTGCCTGAGCATATCAATCCTGAGGCTTGATTCTTGTCTTAGATAATTGACTTGTGCAAACCATACATCACCTACACAAAAATATCAGGAAAATCCATTATATTCCTTAACAGATGTTTACTATGCAGTGTTAAAGTAATTATTTGAAAGGCAGAAATCCAGCTGTCAGATAAGCATGACAGAAAGACATATACTCTACTGGAATTTTGGAAGAGATCAAGTTTCATATCCCGTTTAATTTGTAGATGGGGAAGTTGAGATAGTAGAACCATAAGGAGATGTATGACTTTCAAAAACATCTGAAGCCAAACTTAACGGAGGGTTTCTAACTCAAACTAGGGATTTTACAGTCTTTCTCCTTTGGTTTGCATGGCCCTTTCTCACTCACATTCACTCCCATTAAAATGGGAAGCCCAGTGGTACAGGCTATTAGAATGCAGGAATAAAAACTGTTGATGACTTAAATCCAAATTGGCTAATTTTGTTCTGAGCAGTGACTGATAGAATGTTCTGTGGGCACAGGGAGAGAAGAGGTCAGACACATCTTATTTTAATGCATGTTCATTAGTTCATCAAATGCTCTTTTGAGGAGACTCTTAAAAGATCAAGTATAAAAAATCTTGAAATTGGAGGAAAATGTCCCTTTTAAGTATGACTTCCTATGTTGCATGACCCATGTAAGATCAAGCCATCCTTCACTTTTCTTAACAATGAGACACACATCAAAGGTATTCAAAGAGGAAATGTTGAGCGTTTGAAGAGACCTGACATTGCTCAGCTGAAAGTGATTTCCTTATTATTGAATACATTTCTTAGATTGGGCAGATGCCATTCTTTTTCATCTTTAACATCAGCTTATAGTTTGACGTGGATTTGTTTAAGATAATTCATAGTTTGAAACATACATAAAATGCCAAGAAAGCTGACTATACATTCAGAAAGCCATCAATTAATTCCTGGTGGACCAGACGACTAAGTTCAGAAGTGCTGTGGGACATAATGGTTCAGAAATCATGTGATGTTGACCCCGCATCATCTGGTCAGGATTTTAATCAGTATTTTGATGAAGACATTGGATGTTTATTACATTGAATAATTAATCAAAAATGTTTTTTCTGGAATAAATGGAATATATTTAAATGCATATGTACAAATGTAATATGTGGCACTTACAAATAAAAACACCTACAACTATATAGGGTGTGACGTAGGTAACATGAAGATGATGGTGAGGGTGATGATGATGGCAGTGATTACAACAAATACTAATGCTATTATGCCCTAACTTCATGCACTGTTCCGCACTTGGAAATGTATCTATAGCCTTCATCTTCAGAACAACTTTACAAGGGAGATACCGTAATTCCCGCCTAACAGATGGAGAAATCAGGCATTTATTCAGGAAAACAATGATTGAATACTTCCTATTTGCTCAAACATCACAAACATCATGTATTGAAGGTGAACAATAAAGTTCTTCTTAAATCCTAAGACTATACTTGTTTGCTCTGTTACACCATTTGTCATCGTGTATGTTAAGTGAACCTCATAATACATGGCACCTGGTGGTATTTACTTAAAAAAATAGTATTTGCTTCCCATGTTTATAAAGTGCAGCATTTAGAAAAAACAATAAGACATTTTAGTTAATTGCAAGTTGTCGCTTACCTAAAATAACTCATAAACTCTTGAAAGCTATGTTGATAAAACATACTATTTTTGGAAGGGGCAGGAGTGTTGAGAGATTCAAACAAAGGAAACTGCAATGTTCGGCTCACATCAGGAAGAGGGTGTTCAGTGCTTAGTGCCACTTTTTAACAGCGACATAGGCAAACTCTAGAGAAAGATGATCAAAGTTGTGAAATGTCTAGAAGGCATATTATAAACAAAACAATTGAAAAGAATGCACGAGAAGAATTAGGACTTTGGAATTCATTATAATGTCTTTCAATGTTAAAGGAGTTGCCCTTAGCAGGAATTGTGTGTAGCTCTAGAAAGGTAGAATGATGGCTAATGGAGGAACGTTGAATGAATGAGATTTCTGCCTAGCAGAGGAGTTTTATGACAGGCAGAACTGCTCACACAATGAATTATGCCATCGGATGCTTACTGAGGCATGCATTCTTTCATTCATTTAACTGTTTGTTCAGGAAACATGTATTGAATATCTCCTATGTAGAACATATGGCCTAGAGAGTGATCATTACTGCCAAACATGGCTCAGTCAGGTAACAAAGGGAGCTCCAAGAATTAATTGAATAGCAGCTGTAAAGGTCCATAGTACAGAGAACGGAAGAGAAGAATAAATACCTGATGAGATGAAATCAGGCACAGTGGGTCCCTTGGTCCAGCTTCCTCTGAGCAGAGAGAAGTAAAGCAAAATTAGGTAGAGTGAATGTTGAGCAATTTGAGTCTTATTCCAAATGGGTGATCTGCTAGAGACTTCATGAGCGTCTGCTAATTGTGCCACTTAAGAAACTGGAAATTCTTATTGTGATCACAAGTGTTTTATAAAATAATGTCTCACTTAGATTTCTATTTTTTTATTTTTTCTTTATTGATCAAGGTATTACATGTGTGTCCTTATCCCCCCATTGCCCTCCACCCCTCCACTCATGCCCTCACCCCTGCCCCCATGTCTGTGTTCATTGGTTAGGCTTATATGCATGCATACAAGTCCTTTGGTTGATCTCTCTCCCCTTACCCCCGCCCTCCCCTACCTTCCCTCTGAGGTTTGATGGTCTGATCAATGCTTCTCTGTCTCTGGATCTGTTTTTGTTCATCAGTTTATGTTGTTCACTATATTCCACAAATGAGTGAGATCATGTGATATTTATCTTTCTCTGGATGGCTTACTTCACTTAGCATAATGTTCTCCAGTTCCATCATGCTGTTGCGAATGGTAAGAATTCCTTCTTTTTTACCTCAGTGTAGTATTCCACTGTGTAGACGTACCACAGTTTTTTAATCCACTCATCTGCTGTGAAATAAAGATATTCTTATACTCCACAATAAACAGGAGTATACCAGGAATTAAAGGCGATCTCATTGTGTCTACCTATATTAGTTGCTTAGCTGGGCAGTTATGTCTTCCTTTCCAAATCCAGTTTCCTGGAAGCCAAAGCTTTCCAGTAGGCTTTCATAATAGTGTCCTGCACCGCTTAACAAGGGGGACATGGTCTGACAAATTCATCATTAGGTGATTTTGTCTTGGTGCAAGTGTCATGGAGTGTACTTACACAAACCTAGATGGTATAGCCTGCTGTATACCTAGGCTATATGGTATGCCGCCATCATATATGTTGTCCATCATTGACTGAAAAGTCATCATGTGGCTCATGACTGTAGTGACAAATCCGTACAATTTTTGTTCAAATTCTAGTAACTTTCACATTCATTGGGACTCTTTTTCTCAGGCACCAGTTCTAGTGAAAGGTTGAGAAAAAATAACTCATTGAAAGATTGAGTAAAAGATAACCACTTCCAAAGAATAACCTTCCCAAGTGCTGTTCCTAGATGGCACTTGGGACAATAGTTAGGCTCATGTTTGATTCATCCTCATGTAACTCCAAGAGTCCTGAAGACTAAATTTCAATATATATATATTTTTCCTCATCAGTTAAACTCTTTAGATAAAAATAGTAGCATTATTTTTGGACAGACTTTCATAAATATCTCTCAATTTTATTTAGACTGAAATGGTATACATTTATATGGGGTATTATGCTGGAGCAGCTGGTACAGTGCTTGAGGGTGTGAAATTTGAGGCCAGATGGTTCTAGCTTCTTCATTTATTTGTCATGTGACTTTGGAAAAGTTACCAAGTGTTGGTGAGCTTCTCTGTAAAATGGGGACAATAATGGCACTTACGTCATTGAGTTGTAGCAATGATTGAAGTAGCTGGTGTAGTACATGGAGTGGTTTAGTATAGTCTTACGTGCATAGTAATTGTTAAGTCTGAGCCTTCAACTCTCAAATTCTGCTGAGTCTCAGAATCACCTGAAATAGATTTTTAAAAATACAGATGCCTTGCCCCTTCCTGTGAGTCTCTGCTTAGGTAGCTCTGAGATGAGGCTCAGATAAACATACTAGGGATTATTTCTCTAGGAAATTCTGATGCACTCCAAAGTTAAAATCACTTGCTGATCATTTTGATTTTCTTTTCCCCTTCCAAACTTAGCCCAGTTCCTTCAAAGTTACTTGGCCTGTTTGAGATGTAAAGAAAGGAAAATAATTAGGTTTTCCACCTAATGTCCAAGTGCATATTACTATTTTAGTGGAAGAACTGGTATATAGAAGCAGGCAGTCTGGCTTAACTACTATCACACATTAATGTAATACTGTTCAAATTCTAAGTTTAGATTCACTGTTATTCAAAGGCAGTGCAGTAACATATCTGAAAGTTAAATATCAATGATGCTCAATATATCTACCTGGAAAACACCTTGCCATTTCTCCAGGTAAAATTCAATGCCACCCTCACGGTGTAGCCTTCTCCTGACTCTCTCCTAAGAATCCCACCTCACACACTATGTGTCTCTCTCTCTGTAACCAATAAAATGAGAGATCTTGAAGCATAGGGATTGTTTTATTTACTTGTTTCTTTCTAGCTCCAGCACATATTTCCTTCTTTGCTACTGCCACGTCTTTGCATTGGTGCACATCACTGAGGGTTATATTTTAAGGTGAGAGCGATTCATCGCAGTGGCAGTTGACTCACAGGCCTTGTGTGTGCAGCAGAAGGGAACTGTTGGCACTTCGTGAAAGATTTCTCAAAATGCCAACAAATGGTATTCTTAGAATTTGTCATTGCCAGGTGTAAAGTATCATCTATCACACTCCGATTGTATTTACCTTTTTACACAATGGTTATCTTTTTCACTGAAGTATCTTTAAATAGAGTTATCCAGATTTTTCATTGAATTAGGGTGAAAACCTAAAAAAGCAAACCCATATATGATTACAGTATCTCCCAAGGCTTCATTTAAATACCCAAATAATGTCTGGTGAGGGGGCAGGTTGAGATCAAAAGTCAATAATATCAAATTTGGTAATTTTTTAAACCTCATCTGTTAAATGGAAGTCCCTGAGGTCCTCAGGATGATTCTTGGGATTACAAATGAACCTGTCCAACCAAGTACATTTCCATTCATAAATATATTTGGACGATACTAGAAGATTCAGAGAAAAATATAATTGAATCTGCAGAACACCATACTACCCAAATCAACCAGGGTTATTTATTCTAATAATCCTGATAAGGTAGTCTGGTCTTTTGTCTTCTAAATTGATATTTTTGTATGCAAACATGTTTATGGAGCATCCACTTTTTCCTTGACTCTGAGTTTTTGTTCAGTCATTGAAGTTCACAAGTGGTTGAGATAGGGTATGTGGAAGTATTCAGGTTCTGAAGATGCTTTGCCAGATTAAAGTAAAAGCATGCTTTTCTCCAAAAGAATTGAGTGGAATAAGGTGACTTAATGAACTACATCTCTTGTTAATCTTTAGTTGTATATTGATTTCAGAATTATTTAACTCCTGTAATGACTTTATTATTTATTAACAGATTGATTTCAGTATTTCATTGACATCCATGTGTTCTCTCATCTCTCATAGGCAGCCTTAGGCTATATATCACTAATGATTGCTCAGTTTATGGGAATATTAGTCCAACTAGTAGTTTTACCAAGAAAAAACTTTCTCTGAATTAAGGATCACTTGGGTAAAATGTTAACTATATTATTCTGTAAAAGTATCATCTGAAATCAATAGAAGTTCCATTTTTATTTAATATTTGAATATCAGTGAACATTTAAGTGGATATATGTATTCCTGAAAGTTTTAGTTTATATTGAGTATTGTGGCCAATACTAATTATATTATTTGGAATTTTCATATGACTTATTTAGCAATTCAGGCTTTTGTTACAAATTAATTATAGACATGCTATTTAGTCATTAAAAATGGTGGACATGTTTTCTTTACAAGCTGATATTCTTGAATTCATGCTTAGAGCTATTTTTAAAAAGACACAAACTTTGAGAAATAAAAAATGTTTTTTTCTGAAAATTCATGATCTCAGCTAAATTTTTACCTTTAATACTTATTGCTTGCTTAAACAAAGAAAATGTGCTCTTAATTTTAAAATTTATAATACACTAAACAGACTTTTTATGCAAAATTTATTTGTTAGTATTTAACTAAATTCTGTACTCATACTTAACACTCAAATTAATAGGAAAAAAAATTCTTCTAATTCCTTAAGCCCCTTGAATGTCTCTAGATTTTTTCCAATGAAGTGAACATATTGCTTTGCAGAGGTATCTGAACTTATTTGAATGGTATTCCTTTTACTAAATTACTTGTTTCCAACATCCAAGTGGCAAGTCTCCTTATGCCCTTGAATTGCAAGAGAGTGTCCAGTTTATTCCAGAATCATGCCAATCTGAATTGATCTGGGCTCATAGACCAAATATGTTTTATTGACCATGATCAGCACAAGCCAACACTTTTCTTTTCACCATGCATACCATGTCAAGGAGCTAGATACTCGCAGAGGATGTCTTGCAAGCAGAAACACAGGTCCTGCTTAGAGAACAAAAGACTTTCATATGATGATTTTTTTCCATGTAACGCTTGAATACAAAACCTATGAATTTTTTTTTTCTACGTAAAAGGTCTATAGTACACAATTTAAATTGGCTTGAGGCCAGTGCAATTACTTATCTTGGTTGCATGCCCAGGTTCATTTCTTGATATAGCCCAGTGACAGATGTTCTCATTGCAAGAAGCTTTTGAGTATTTTCCCCCTTTTGTTTCTTAATGTATTATAACCATGTGCCAAAGGCTACATTGAACCATAAGGTAAAACTTAGATAAATTCATATCTCTGGGACCCCGTTACTGGAAAATTGTTTTCTAAGATGATTGCTACACTATCATCATGAAAAGATTTTAGATAATTGTTCCAGAAGGTTTATTTTGGATAAGAGAGTACCATTAAAGACATGTGACCTGTTTTTTTGTTTTTAATTTTTTTGTTTTTGTTTTTTGTTGTTGTTGTTGGTTATGAGTGTGTGTGTGTGTGTGTGTTTGGTTTTGTGTGGGGCTTTTTTTTGTCTTTATCTCTTTTGACCAGTTCTTTAGGCAGAGATCATGATTGGGGGCCACATTTTAAGTTCCTTATCAATTTTAGAATTCACTTGCACTTTTCCCCCTTTTTTAATGCTAGGTCAGAACTAACCCAGTTGGATCTAGCAAATGTAGAGAGAAAGGCAGTTGGAACAGATTTGGTCAATTAAAATTTAGAAGAGAGTTCTTAGGAAAGAAAATATTTATCTAGGCGTGCAGGCAGCTACCTTGACTAATCTTTTGATTCTTCAGAAATTGCTTTGTTTTGGAACTTAGCAACAAAAGTAATAAAGTGTTCACTGTATTATTGGGCTAATCATCATCATTATTATTATGTTGATATGATGATGATGATGATGATGATGATGATGATGATGATGATATTAACAAGCTAAAAAGGGGGAAAATGTATGATAATCTCAATAGATGTGGAAAGAGAAATGACTAAATCCAATATCCATTCCTAATAAAAACTCTCAAAAAAACTAGAAATAAAAGGGAAGTTCTTCAGCCTAATAAAGGGCATAGATGAGACACTTTAAACTAAAATCCCACTTAACAATGAAAAACTGAATGCCTTTCCCATGAGATCGGGAACAAGACAAGGCTTTCTGATCTCAAGGATCGTATTCAACATTATATTGGAGATTCTGGATAGTGGGAAAAAAAGACATCCCTATTGGAAAGGCAAAAGTAAAACTGTATTCAAAAACAACGTAATGATCTATATAATTAAGATCTGCTGGTATCTACAAAAGCAAAACTACTAAAAGTAGTAAGAAATGTAAAACCAGCCTGCATTTGCTACAGTTGATAATGTCTAACATTACATCGGACAAGTCATGACGACAAATCTAAAATAAGAGCTTCTGATTCTCTTCATGTGATGAGCTTGGTATCCAGCCCTATCTTGTATTTTTTAGTGAACATGTTCTATTGGTTTTGGAATTAGAAGTCCCTCCTTAAAAATACTCGGGAATTTTCAGGAGACATAGGGGAATGTTTGTGTCATAGAATGCAGTTTCCTGAACCACTGTTAGACGATGTGTAGTGCACAACTATAGAGAAAACCATTAACAATCTATGGTGAAGAACAGTGCTTCTCACAGTTGTTCATCATAATGACCCTGGTGGCTTGAGCCCTTGTAGTATAAACAAGATCCATTCTTATAGCTTTCAACCTGATGAATAAGCAAATAGGGTGATTCAAAATACCCTATTAAGAGGACTTTCCTATAAGGTAAAGATGAGTAAAAACAAGCTCAGCAAACGTACCAGAAGAAATGATGCTCCTGTAAAGTTTGCAACAAGAAAGAGGTGACTTGCATGTTTCAGATATCAAGCAAACAGCCTAAAGCTTGAAGATGAAGCCTACATCATGAATTCTGGGTTTAGCTAAGAGAGATGATGCCAATTTAAGATCAAAAGGAGTGAAAAGGAGCTATACCTCGTTGAGATTCAAAGGCATAAAAGCAAGGGAGGAAGGGTCAAGACCCCACACACGTATTTCCTTTCATAAGATTCCCTTTGTATTGATTCATATTTGATGCCAAAGAATTGAGTGTTTTCTGAGTTCAGAAGATGGCAAGGGCACCTTGCCTTTACTTTTGTTATAGGTTCTAAAAGATAGTTTGTAGGAGCAAATAGTAGTGAACCCGTGTTGCAATCACAATGAAGTCTATTTTTAACATTTCTAATTACATGAGAAATCATGTTCATTATTGAAAAATTAGAAGATAAAAATAAGAGAACAAACACAAAACAAAATAAAACCTCTCATAATTCCATTACTTGGGGATAGAGCTCTCAATACTTTCTGGATGTTCTTCCAGATGTGTTCTTTATATATATGATATATAAAGATGTCACACTTTAAATATTCTTCTGTAATGTTTCTTCTATCAACAAGTTATCAAACTTTTTATATCAATATATGCACAGCCATATCACCATCTCAGTGCCTCCAATTGTCCAATTATATGAATGCACCAACATGATTTTAACTAATCTCAAGGCTTTTAAGCTCTGTTTACTTTTAATTTTCTTTTTTCTTAAGGAACAAAGATTTCCTCTGTAGCATGATCCTAGCAGAATTTGACTAAAAAGCTACAGCTATGAATTTTAAATGGCAAAGTGCTTTTGGAGTCATGCTTCTTGGACTGTTCATTTTACAATGCCATTGAACACTAAACATTCTTTGGTGCTCATTACATGATATGTATGTGCATATTCTGGGCTTCATTGTTCTAATCACAGTACAGATGTAAGCCTTTTCCACTGGTTGACCTCTTAAGGAACCTCATTAATTTTTTTCATTTCTAAATCTATATATAGATTGATACTAATTTATTACATTTATTTACAATGGAAAGAAGCCCCATATGTTTAGACAATTAACCAATAAGGATTAGCTCAAACTTTTTTTTGAGGCTAATGTAAAAATATTTTAAAACCTTCAGCTGGCTCTTGCATGGCACGAGTATGTGTGAGTATATGCCTGCTGAGCTGCGTTTTGACACTAACATATGACCAAATCCAACTCTTGGGACTGTGGCTGTGAGCTGTTGTGGAAAATGTATCATTGAGAGGAAGGAGATTGAAGAGGTAATCCCTAAGGTCCATGAGCTTGGGGAGGTCTCTTAGCCTCTCTGGAACAGAGATTGTTCATCTTTCAAAAGATGGAGTTGGAGAAGGTACGTCTAAGGTTCCTCCAGAGCAGATATTCTGTGATTCGTCCCTGATTCAGGGTTGTTGCTATAGACCAAGATATTTAGAACCTTGGCTGCTTGACCTACATCCCTGGCCACTAACTTCATCAAACACACTCCTCTTTCTCTCTTATTTGGTCTCTCATCTTGTACTGAGATCTTAACTCTTCCCCTTGCATACCTTCTTTATCTTGTTCTTTCTTTCCTAGTTCCCCAGTTGTGTCCTGTCTCTTGTTTGTGTTCTGTGAAATCTGCCATGTTCCATTGGGTTAACCCAAGTATTTTTGATCCTGGTGACCCTTGGCTTCCACTGTAAACATACTGCCTGTGACCAAGGCATCCTAAATTGCTCATGAGGGTTATTTGGCTCTGCTCCAATTCCATTACATCTGGAAGAAAATAAAAGCTTTAATGCTACCTCGCTGTCTTGTACACAGTAATTACTTAGAATAAATTAGTATAGTATTGACACATGCTATAATATGAACTTGAAAACATTATGCCAAGTGAAATAGGTTAGCCACTAAAGGCCATATATTGTATGATTCCATTTGTATGAAATAACTAGAATCAGCCAATACACAGAGACAGAAAGTAGGTTAGTGATTGCCAGGGGCTGGGAGAAGGGGAAAAAAGGAGTGACTGGTAATTGGTACAAGGTTTCTTTTTTGGGTGACTAAAATGTCCTGGAATTAGAGAGTGATGATGGTTGCACAACCTTGTGAATATAATAAAAAAAACACCGAATTATATACTTTAATGGGGTGGATTTTATGATATGTAAATTACATCTCAATAAAAAATATTTATTGACTACATAAAATATTCAGGTCATTACTTACTTACACACTAGGAATTGGTTAGACATTTTGGAATATTTCAATAATCAGTGTTAGGGAGAAGGTTGGGATAATTAGGTTCTGTCCAAAACAGGTGCTTTTAGTTGTGTGCCTTTCAGAACCCGAAGTACTTTTCCTTATGGAGGAGCTTCTCGTGATCACTGAAGAGAGTGAGCAGGAGCCACAATAAATATCTGAAAACGTTATTCCTGGGTTGAAAATGTAGTTCTTATCCAAAACTCTAAAAATGCACCTTAACTAAGAAGGTAAATAGGGAAGAAATGAGATTTCTCCTGAGGAACTCACTGTCAGCTTGATATCTGTCCCCTCAAAAGCTAAACTCAGTATATATATATATATATACATATATATATATATATGTATATATATATATATATATACATACATATGTATATATATATATGTATATATATATATGTGTATATATATAAATACATACTAGAGGCTTGGTGCATGAAATTCATGCACTGGTAGGGTCCCTAGGCCTGGCTGGTGATCAGGGCCAATTGGGGTCCTCTGGCTGCTGGCCGGGGCCTTCCTTCAATCAATGCCGCCCCTGGTGGTCAGTGCATGTCATAGCAAGCGATCGAACTTCCGGTCTCCTGGTCAAACTCCCAAAGAGGCACTTTGCATATTAGGCTTTTATATATATATATATATATATATAGATATAACAACAACAATAATACATCAACAAGTTGTATTTCACTAGTGACTTTTTTCTACAAAATAATTGATTCAACTAGATATTTTACCATGTCTAGAGGTTTTAAGCTGAATAAACATCATTTCAGTATCCCCAGTTAGTTTGGCAGCACAACCATTCTCAGGATGCACTGCCCCAAATATTTTAGAAGGCCATCTTTTTTGTCCACTTTCCCCAGGCAGATTTATACCCATCATCGTACCTGCTGAGAGCGCATCCTATTTTTAAAGGCCTCTAGAGAAGAATCTTCTTCAAAGAGAGGGGCTGACAAAGCTTTGCCCTATGCTCCATTCCCAGTGGAGCTAATCAGCCAGGTGTCTGATCTCCATGGCGTCTACCTGGCTCCCTCCTCCCTCACAGGACTGAATGCCACCAGAAATAATTGTGAGCCCCACACATCTTTAGAGGTTTGGCTTGATTTTTTTTTTTCCAACAGAGACATTTCTTCCACTTACTGAGTGAGGTAAACAGCACTCGGATATTAGCAATGATTCCCAGAAGTCCTGGTGGCTCAGAGCCTTACAGCATCACTTCCTGAGATTCTTATTCTCATTTGCTGCTCAGCAGAAAGGACCCAAGTTCACTCAAACTGGAGTAGCTGGTTAGTTTCCATCACACGTTGCATGAATGTGTCTTCTACTTCACCCTTTCCATGCCTTCATGGCACATCTGAAAGCTATCTAGCTCAGTTGTGTCACCTTGCAGAAGAAACTCAGATGAGGTACAGACTTCCCCTGGATGACCCAGTTAAGTAGTGATGGGTTGAGAATCAGATCTTGAGTGCTAGTTGAGTGAATGCCATGGTGCCATTCTATTAAATTTCTATCATTCTACTTAAATTCATGCTCCTTCCACCACAGGAAAAAGTATTAAGATAATGTCACTGCAGTAAATCATGAGGCACTTTCTACTCAGAAACAGCAAAAGCAGATGCCACAAAGGAGGAGTAACTTCGTGGTTTAACAGAGACCAGCAATTCTCTAGCGGTCCGAATATTGGATGAAATGGGCTTCTTAGGCTTGGAAAACAAAGCTCTCTTGAATAATGTTGTTCTGGTTGTATCAGTTCATTTCACTTTATTATTTCTATTTTCCGAATCTCTTACTGTTTTTTTTTTTTCCATGCAGTTAATGACATAGCCCTGGCAACTGTTTTCAGAGTTGGTTAATCAGGAAATTACATTATTACAACCCAGTGCTGCCAAAGGCCCCTAACACAGGCTGCAGGACTATCCATGTTCCCCTTCGGAGGGTTCCAGAGCCTTTGCTGCTATCTCGTGTCACTGACATGCACAAACTAGACAGACATAGGACAATAGTCCTAAATTGACATTTGCAGGTCTGTTTCCTTTATGTGAACAAAGTGTGTTACTAACTAGACCAGCGGTTGCCAACCTTTCGGACCACCGGTTGGCAACCACTGAGCTGGACATCTCTGGTATCCAGGAGCTTAGGCTGCCCATGATAAGAAGTCTAACCAGAGACTGTCCCCTCTAGCCAGTTTTTAATACTAAAATCAAAAGGGAGTGTCGTTCAGGGGGTTTTGGTTTTCTGTGTATTATTTATGTCATGATCTTTTTCAATTTACGGACTGAAGCAGAACCACCCTTTAGTACATTGAAAGCAGGAACACTCTTTCATTAAACAAAAAACTCAGAGATTTGTCTTCTGACTCATCACAATATTCCTTCAACCTAGATGGGTGGAAAGTATTAGCTTCCCAGTTCTCCGGATGGGAAAATTGGAGCAAAAATGTTGTTTCCTATAGACAACCAATCACAGAGCCTGGCCTGGACTCCAGATCTGCTGATTTCCACTTCTGTGCAGAAATTGACATTGGGGCTCAACATAAGAAACTTTATTCTGAAAGGAAAGGTTTGCCATTATTTGGGCAAAGGCTTACTGACTTTGGCAACAGGACCGAGTGTCACACTTTCCTTTGGCAACTATGGGTATTCTAGTCAATCAGTGTGTATTTCCAAGAACTTTCCCATGGGCCTACTTTTGGCTTTCATTTACAAAATGTTGAGGAATCATAACATCTACCAAGTACATGGCTAAAAGCTTGGACTGACATGTTCCGTGCTAAGCACCCTCTTCTCCATTCTTCTTTTTATTTGTCCTCAGATGCCCTTGTGCCTCTGTATTCTCCAGCCACAGACTTTTTGTTCTGCCTGAAACATATCCTTCTCTAGTCCTGCCTCCCCATTAAGATAAACAGCCTACACATCTTGAGCGGTGAACCCAGTATTTGAGGCCACATGCAGATGCAATTTACCTTTGCTCTACCATCTGACTAAGACCGCAAGCTTACAGCTCTGCTCATCTCCTTCATTCTATGAATGTGGACTCTCCCTGGCTCCTCTCCCACTCAGGTCCCCAAAGCTTATCTGTTTGCTGGCCTGTCATCATATTATGCATGGCCAGGTGTCAGATGCATGTGTGTAGGGACATGAGCGTCAGAATAGACAGTGCCTTGGAAATGCATTCACCCTACAGAACCTGTGGGGGAAAAGACACAGCTGCGTAAGAGCATGCACTAAGGTGAGCCAAGCTACAGAATGTTCCCTTCTGCTTGAATCCACTTAAGTGTTACATGTACACACGCCCTTTTTGGTTATTTTCTAATGTGAGCATGCAAAGAATGCCAAAAAAAGCAGTGTCAAGTTCCTTTAAAAAAACATGTTTTTTATGACGGTTAAAAGTCTCATTTTCTTACAGATATCTATACTCTGAATGAATTATTCTGAAAGATAGGCTTTCTTTCTTCCACTGTAGTACATCTGATAAATATATCCATGGAAATTATGACAATGAAGTAGCTAGATGATTATCTTTGGAAATTTCAAGTATGATTTCCACTGGATGAGGCCATAAACGTAAATTATTATAGTTACCAGAGAATGTGAGGCAATTAGCAGTTTATTTGTTCATCTAACAAACTTTTCCTGAGCACTTACTATGTGCCAGATGCTCAGCACACACTCTGAAATGATAGTCACTCTTTCTCCTGAACAGTGTGCACACAGCTCTATACTAGATCCATCATTTCAATGACTAATGCTCCTGTCTGCCTCTCCCCTACACCAGTGGTTCTTAATGCCCCCCCCCTCCCCCCGGGGCATATGTAATGCCTGGAGACACTTTTTTCATTGTCAAACTGGGAAGGTGTTACTGATATCTAGTGGTTAATGGTTCTACTGATATCTAGTGATTAGAGGCCAGGGATGCTGCTAAACATTTTATAATCCACCGGGCATCCCCCCACAACAATGAATGATCAACCCCAAATGTGAATAATCCTGAGTTTGAGAAACCCTGCCTCAGACTATGTGACCTTGAGGACAGAGACTATGTCATAATCATCTTTGAATCTCCACTACCACATACATAGTAGGGCCTGCCCAAGTGGTGATGGTGACAATAAGGTTGAAATGCCAGGAGTGCAAAGGTGAATGGGACTCAGCCCCTTCCTAGAGCCGTGCCACTCAAATGTGTCCTGACAATAGAATTGCTCTGACCTGGGAAGTTGTTAGAAATATAGAATCTCAAGCCCCATTCCAGACCCACTGAAATAAAATCTGCATTTTACCAAAACCTTCACTTGATTTAACGCTCACTAAAATCAAGAAGCACTGACCAAAAAGGTTTTCAATTTAAATGGATTGGATGGTTAGACTACAGATACTCAAAAGGTGGTGATGGTGATGAATGAGCAGATACTGCAGCCCAAGTGGCAGTGGCTGGGTCAAGGGAAGGGGTGGGACAAGACTCTGGGCAGTTAGCGTAGCAGAGGAAGAGTGCCAACCAGCACCAAGGAGGCTGACAGTGGAAAAGGACAGGCCATGAGCCAAACCCAGGAGAGGCCAAGGCTCTGAGACTGCGGGGGTGAGAAGCAGCAGCCCAGACTGGCTACAGGCTGTTCATTCCATTGTCTGGGTGGCTGGAGTTCATTAGGGGAATCAAGTTACTCAGACTCCTTATACAATAGCTCACAGCCCTTCCAGGACTTGATAATGTGGTAATTAACATGAGGATTCCAGGAATGCCTTGGATTTGAGTCTTGTCTGTAGCAGGCTGATATGTCTGGAATCTGGATATTGAAAATTTCTATTCCAACATTCTCCTTCTTTCCTTCACTAAGAATCAAGTGGACTAAAAAAATCTGAGTGAAAGGGCAAATGGGAACTAGAGGAAGGAAGTCTCTGGGGGCCGCTCTGGTAGCATTTGTCAAGTTTTTCCCAGCAGCTCTTCTGTATTTGCTTGTGGTTGAAATACTACCATTCTGTTTGAACATGGCGGCATTATTAAAGTTTATGAGAGGTATTAGAAGACTTTGATACTGTGCTTCTGTTATTTTAAAATATTTTAAAAAGCCACTGGAGCCCCTTCGGAAGGAAATGTTGACTTAACCAAGCTCTCTTGGTGAATGACAAGTTGTTCAGGGCTTCTGTCACAGCCAAGGCCAGAAACATTTCACTTGCTCCGGAAGATGAAGGAGAGTGGACAGCTGTCCACACTGTGGTTGGATGAAGACCCATGTCCCTTAGTGGAGTAACCGGTCTTCCTTTCCTGTCCCAAATGAGGTTCAGCAATTGCCTATGTCTCAGACTTCTCACAGACTCGAGCAACATGAGGTCTGGAAAACCCAGAATCCCTCACATTGCAAAGAGGACACGTTGCTTAATCTTTTGGGAACTCACCATTGATTCCTCTGAGTATGTTTTTATTGCAAATTATATTTCTAGGTTGTATTCATTACTTCTTTTCAGATTATGGCGGGGCCTTGCATATCAATTCATTGCCATGCATACATTTATCTTCCTCCAACACCTTCAGGAGTACACAGCAATGCGGGCAGCCAGGCACCTAGACATCCTCCAAACTTGAGATGGTCCAAGAAAGGCAAAGTCGAGTTAGCACAGTGTTTTGTCCTTGACATGGGCTGAACTTTCCAGAACGCAGTGTATTCTGTCCACGCAGTTCGTTTTATAGCAAAGGTATGATGGAGTGCCTAAATAATAGCTCCTTCTTCCACCCCCCACCCACTGTGGGCCCCGTGGGAACTCCAGCCACTGATTAGACTCTGAATGTGATGAGTATGTTTGCAGCTAAGCAAGTAATGATCCTTAAAGTAAAATGTCCTCCTCTTTGGAAAAGATTCTTTCCTGCTCTTGAGAAGATGGGGGTTGGTTCACACCTGGACTGAATTTTAAACTAAATGAACAGAGCATCCTGTGGTCAGCTGAGAATTGTACTTCTGGAAAGAGACACTTGTCCTGACAGAATGTGTAGTCATGGTATTCAGATTCATTTGCTTTTTCTAGTGCTGACAGTATATGAGAAAGTTTGAAAATGCCTCACTGGCTTTGCCTCTTTCAGATATTTAGATCTCCATGGATTCCTGGAGCTGGGCTGGCAGGCACTTTTCATAATTTTATGGATAAGGAAACTGAGACTTTGAAGGACAGGGTAGCCTAAAGGTCATTAGTTTGTGTTTTGGATACATATTTCTGTTCTACCAGCTTAGCCACTAACTAGCTTTGTTGCCCTGGGCCAGTTATATCAACTCCTCTAGCCATAGTTTCTCTTTTTTTAAAAATATATTTTTATCGATTTCAGAGAGGAGGGGAGAGGGAGAGAGAGATAGAAACATCAATGATGAGAGAGAATCATTGATTGGCTGGCTCCTGCCACTGGGGCTCGAACTCGCAACCCTAGCATGTGCCCTAACTAGGAATCAAACCGTGACCTTCTAGTTCATAGGTCAACGCTTAACCACTGAGTCACCACAGCTGGGCAGTTTCTCTATTTCTAAGAGGAGACTTATAACACCTAGTTTACAGGGTTGTTCTGAATCTTAAATAATACATGTCTACATATACATACTTATATATAAAGCACTTAGCAAATTCTTGACATATAAAATTCAATGGACAAAAGTTATTTCACTATTTTTTGTTGTTGTTGTTATTATTCAAAGTCATGGAGCTAGTTGGTACAAGAGGATGCAAAGCTGGACCATCTGATACCCAGCCACATGAACTTCCTTGATCTCCTTCCGTCCTACAAAATTGTGGGACCCAATCATAGTTTCCTATTTCTCTCCACCTTGAAAAATTCTATTCTCAAGGAGGATGATTAGATATCTATTTTTCCTGAAGACGAACTGAGTTGCCTTAGCCAACCAATGTAAGACATGTGTTGGTAGCTCTTTCCTAGTTCCTTGATTTATATGTTTGGTTAAATACTTTCCCATATGACTTGAAGATCATTAGCAAAAAGGTTCTCTGTAAGGCCAAGTAAAGAATGACCACTGCTGTGGCTTGAGTGAGTTCTCAGAAGGCTGCTGTTTGTCTTCAGCCTGTCCTTGACTCAGCTGCTCAACCCACTTTGTTTCGAAGAAGCCTTCAATCTTCTTCTACCCCAGTATCTCTCAGAGGACTGGTCTCTGGTCTCCAGAGTCTGAGCTCAAGTTTCAGGTTATGGTATAATTCAGGGATCTGCAGCTCAAAGCTTGTGCCTGAGGCCTGAACTACATAGAATTCTGGGTTTACAGGGGCACAGTGTGACTCAGAAGGGCTATGATCTACGGTGCACATCTTGTTTCAGCCTTATTCTGAGGCACTACAACAATACTTTACCATGAGCCAGCTGAGGAAACAAATAGGAAGTGTACAATGTCTTCTCTATGGAATAGAATAGTCTAGATTTCAATAACTGAGCTCTCTAAAGCAGTGAAAGCTCGATGGAAATCCTGGCTCCGTGATTTACCAGTTGTGTGGTCTTCTGTTAGTTATGTGACCTCTCTAAGCCTGTTTTCTTTTCTTGTGTGCACAAAAGGTGTAATAACAATAATGACTTCATAGGATTATGCTGAGGATAAAGTGAGACAGTACTTACACATGCCTGGCATATACGAGAGGAACTATGTGCCCTAGATTTTACTGAGAGAGCAGTTGGTGCTTAGGGAACTTAAAACCCTGCTTGTTTTTCAGGTTTGTCACCGAAGCAGAGAGTAAGTACGTGTTCTACCCTTCCCCTGTGGAAGATTTGGTGATTGCCTACATCTCTGCCCCCAGTGGATCCAGGTTCATCAAATCTTCCTTTCCTAGGGGCCAGGGTTGTGATGGAGGTTCTATGTGTATGTGGGGGGCATGAGTTCAGGAGGCTCGGGGAGATTTTTGCAGAGATTTTGCCACTACTTTGTCACCACTGTCCTAAACTGATTAGTGGCAAAAGGTGTACTCCTCGGTGAGTTATTCACTTTGTTTTTCTCATGAGCATAGAATATGGCCCAGGGATTCCTGCGGTCCAACTCTCTTCCACCCAACTGCATTTCCACTTTGGAGGATGTTTGGGCGAAGGCAGACGAGAAGCTCTTGCAGGTGCAACCTAGTGATGGAATCCAAGATGAAGGAGAACACAGGCAAAAAGCCAGTCTCCAAGCTCCCTGGACCATCACCCTCCCAAGTCCAAATGTGTGCAAACCACCGCAACAGCGCCCCTTCCTGAGAAGGGAGCCAGCAATTTGTAACTGTCTGGCATCTCTCTTCCCTTCTTTTGTCACATCCACTTTCAGAACAGGATTAACACGTTTCTGGGCTCTTGAATTCAAGATGAACAATCCAAGCAGAAAATGAGTTTATCTCCAATTTCTATTGCAGAAAGAGGGAGAAAAAGAAAAAGAAAGGAGGAGAGCCTGACTGCTGACAATGCAATCTTGTGGCTAAAAGTGTCTTTAATAGCTTTCCCCACTCTGTAGAAAGCAGGCAAATTGCTTAGGCAATCAACTCCTTTCATGGATAATGAGTGCAGACATATTTCCCGGGATCCTGATGGCACAGGATATTGAAACACATTGTTTGTGACACAGAGCCACAAACACATGAACTGATAGGTGCTCCACAACAACCTCACGTGGCTCTGGTGCCCAGAGAGGTGGGTTGGGCAGTGCCCACTAGCCTTGAATCCAAGTCACTTGGTGTGAGGTGCCCAAATGACTGTCTGGCTGGAGAATTAGGGGTCTGGAACTTTGCTTTTTCTTACTCTTTACCTCTCTCCCCAGTGGATCCAGATTTGTTACCACTCTCCTTCCTCCCTATATATGGCCAGGGAGCGGAGGGAGGGTGGCAGGAGCAAGGAGGTCCAGGGCAGAGTATGGACTAACTGACTAGTTGCTGTAAACATCTACATCATTCACTCTGTGTGTTCTTTTTAAAAAATGTTTTTATTGATTTTTAGAGAGACAGGAAAAAGGGAGAGGGGTAGAGAGAAACATAGATGAGAGAGAAATATCATCCTTCAGCTGCCTCCTGCACACCTCCTGCTGGGGATCCAGCCCACAACTATGGCATGTGCCCTGACCAGGAATTGAACCAGTGACCTCTTGGTTCATAGGTTGACACTCAACTACTGAGCCACACCAGCCAAGTATTCTGAGTGTTCGTGAGAAACGTTTCTAAATTCTAAATAAGTGATCATTTATTTTATTTTACCATCAATAATAGTACTCTACAATTTTAACCTCCATAGAAACTTTTGCAGTTTTCAACATGCTTTCCTGCACCGTCTCTCCTGTCATCCTACGTTAGTGCTCCAGAGTATGTAAGTTATTATCATTTTACATGTTAATAAACGTTGACCATAATGTGGAAACCATAGCCTTTTAATTTCTTTCAAAATAGAGTAAATGGTAGTTCCAGTTCCTTATCTGGAACTTACTGAAAAAAGATTAAACTAATTCATCAGCTTGAGGGACAGCAAATTGTGGTGAATGTTGTCTGTGTATGTTTTTCCCCCTGAGATTAATACCTTCATCTATTTCCCAAATGCCTCAGTCTTCCCCCTCAAAAATTTATTTTAGTAAATTTCTCTTTTAATGAAAATAGCATATTTTCCTCATAAACCCCATTAAACTAAAGCTTCTGAGAGTACTGTATACCTAGTTTTCCAATCCTATATCCAAATCCATTTATGAGAAGAAAATAGCCAAGAAGTCAGTGTAACTCCCAGTAGGAGGCAGGTGGAAGCAATTTGCTGGACAAAGCCAATTTGTATTTGATGTGTGTGCCCCATTTCTGTCACCCACATACTAACTAGCCCCAGTAAACAGAAGCACTGGGGCTTTTTAGAAAATGCATCTCATAGTTCTCCCAGACTGTATGAAGCTCACATATAAATCATACATTTTTTTTCTTAATTGCGCATAGAATTCTTCATTCTTAATGTATTAAAATAGTAGCCCCTCTTCTTGGACAGACTGATTAAAGATGAGACATGAAAAGTTCACTCAGCCCTTGGATTGTCAATCTACTAATACTGAGATCACTGTGCTTTTAGTAATATGTTTTAGGGTATGCAAACTCATATTTACCAGGTATACTAGTATATGTTAAACAGCTAGAGTAGACCATAAAACCCAATCTGCATTATTTTTTTCAAACTTACAGATCTTTGGCACCATATTGAGTTTGTAGATATAGGGTTAAATATTTGCTTTACACAATATGAAGACGACACACCATTTTTACTTGAGGATGTATTGACACACACACAGCCACACACAAAATTTCTTTCAGAAATCTACATAGAGTTAGGGATATGGGTCATCATCCCATTTTATTACAAGGTATGGAATGGTCAATTGAGATAGAATTTTATATCTTAAAGAGATCTTTGAACTTTCTAGCACTTTTTTGTTTCAAATTTAGAACTCAGAATCTCAGAGATGAGCAAGAAAGCAGTATAGCTAGGACCACACAGTAACTTCCTTGAAACCCTATGATTCTCCCAATAAACAATTATTGAACATATATTTACATGTCATTCAGTGATTGGGTCTGGAACTGGGAATTCAGGGATGGATATGATACAGTGTCTGACCTCAAGGAATCCACTTTCTGTTTCTATGTCCTTTGACATACTTCCTAGTGATAAGATCAGGAGATACCATGAATATTCAGTTCAGCAAGATATTTAAGAAAGCCTAGCATTATACTCACATGACCAAAACAGAGAAATATGAGGTCAAGAAGGGCTGGATTATGCAACTATTAAGTTTGATGTCAACCTGGCCTAGAGGGAGTCTATAGTGGAGTGGCATAAAACAGGCAGTCCTTGCAATCTAATGCTTTGTCAACTACCTGGGTGAAAATACCTGATAATTAATGAACTTGATGATGGCATAAAGGAAGGAGATAGAGCAAAGACACTACAAGACAGTTTTAGGCTTAACAAACAATTCTCATGGATGGAAAAGAAGTAAAAAATAAAGTAAGGAGAATTACAGGAAGAAATATAAAACACTGCATGAAGCTATAGCTATCTAGCTTTACAACAAATACAATTAATTAAAATGACTTCACTGTTTTATTTCCATTGAACATTTTTAGCAGATTCTTTTCAATTATTTTTATTTGGGAAAAAGAGAAATCATAAAGAAGCAGAAGTAGAATTTAGGAAA
The DNA here is from genome assembly GCF_964212035.1 of Myotis nattereri. Lineage (NCBI taxonomy): Eukaryota > Metazoa > Chordata > Mammalia > Chiroptera > Vespertilionidae > Myotis > Myotis nattereri. The sequence continues at coordinate 63,807,276 of NC_138085.1, forward strand.
TTGTATTATGAATGCATGTTAAGAGGTGGGTCAATTACCAATGAACAAATGAAAATTTTGGCTTCAATAACTTCAGTTTTGCTCAGTTCTGCATGACTTAGGTTTTTGCTTAAAGATATTCTGTAGGGAGGCACATTTTTACTCTTTTCTGCTTGCCTTAAAGCAACAGTTTGAATTTTGTGTATTAGATAATGAATCTTTTCTATTCAGTATTTTTTCCCAACACAATTTCAGAAGAAATGATGGATGTTTTAAGTACAGAGTATCTACTCCTAGTGTTCCCATTCGTTAGCATGCATTTGTATATAGAAAATATGCAATGTAGCATTCAGCTGCAATTTCAAATTTCTGCTTACTGAAAGTCACCCAGTTACTAGAGATTTGAAAGAGACCACAAACTAGTTTTTCTTACCCATATAGTTAACAGAAAAAAAAAATAGAAAAATGTTTCTTGGAGCCATAGAAGGTAGCAAAATCTCATTTTAACTGGAAGTTTAATAGAGCTCTTAAATGAGGCATAACGTCTTCATGAAATAGAGATCAGTTTACTGCTATTGCTTGGCTGGTATCTTTACTCTGATTAAATCGCTAGACATTCTTCTTGAAAGTTGGGCAGCAGTATGTGCATATTTCAGGTTGTTCTCAACAAGGAGATGCTATTCCTAGAAATGTTGGGATCTAGTCATTCTGCCCTTGGGCTCTCTTAGTTAAGAGAAAAATACCTGAAGCACTTGCTAGCATATTTTCCCTCTAGGATCACTTTTAATATTCTTCAGTTGCCATGGAGGGAGTACTAATGTACACTGCAAATCAGATCTGACTAAATGGATTAAGGAGAGTGGATTGAGACCTGTTCCTTATTTCTTTGCAAACCTGAGAAAATTATTAGGTGATCTAGCCAAAGCCCTAGAGAAGTAGTGATTTCTATGGGCGGTAAGGGCAATTCTCAAATTCTCAATGTGGCACCTGGACACTAAGGAAGCCTTTCTCTCCTGACCAGCAGCAGCCTCCTTTGCTTAGGGATGCCCTGCCCTCTCTCTTCCCTCATCTCTGCTCACAAGAGTGAGCTATTGGAGAAGTAGCGGGAGGCAGGAGTGTTGCCTTTAGGCCTTAATGATAGCTGTGTCTCTATATGTAATGTATCCTAAATGTGGACTGTGGAAAGTAAAGTGGTTAAGGGTGTCAAATATATGGTGTCAAAAGGAGCCTTGACTTTGGGTGGTGAACACACAATACCATATACAGGTGATGCATTATAGAATGCATCAAGTATATTATATATAGGTACACTTGAAACCTATATAATCTTATTAATCAATGTCATCCCAATAAATTTAATATATATATATATATATATATATATATATATTATTTTTTAAGAAGGATTTTTATGTACTATGGAACAAAATGTAAGGTAAACTCTTCACAGTAGAATTGCTGGCTTAAAGGGTATGTGTACCTAATCTCCATGCTAATTTTGACCATAAAGATATTTCATTGCAGTTGGGGGGAATGAGCAGCAAAATCTAGTTGGTTTCCCTCTTACTATTGCAGCACTTTATTTAAAGCACTAAATAGGTTGTCATGGATTCTGTTGATCCCAGCACGTTCTCTACTCAAAACTTACTGAAACTGCCACATAAACCTCTATATAATAATCAAAATCGCCTTTAACTCTGTACCAGTCCGTACTGTTTCTAAAGTAACACCTGGATACCTTGTTTTACAGAGTTTGACTTTATTTTTCTTTCTGATGACAGAAAATTATGTGAGTGAATATACCATTGATAAGTCTATAAAACCTACTTCATGTATATGCCTTTGACTGGACAGCAGTGAAATAGCCACCCATAAATGGTACCCAATCAAGGGCTTCAGTTGCCTTGAAGAAACCAGAGAGAAACTAGATCAAAAGCTTAACGAAGCTGCTTTCTTTACCCTTCACTTAGCATCAAGACAGTGATTTTTCTTGTGCTTACAAAACCCCATAAAACTAGATAATAAAATCCCTGACATTAAGGGACCATAGAAGTGTTGCAATTTCACCTCATGTTTCCATTGAGAAAAATGTTATTTTAAAACATGAATAATTGAAACTTTTCCTGATTTGTGTACAAACTCCAAAACTTCAAGTTTAATGTTCTTAATTGAACACAGTAACATCAGTACAACTTTATTTGAAATCCACAATATGGCTGTCAGTTTTTTTTTCATAGACTCCACTCATTCATTTATTTTTTTTAAATTCTATAATATTGCAAATAATTATAGTTTCTGCCGTGTGTTAGTATCCATGGTCTTTGCCTTTGAGAGGCTTTCATGCCAGTAGGAGACACACAAATCAGAAAAGAGGTAAACCAAAAGTGTCAATGCAGATGGCAAAAAAAAAAAAAAATGCTAAAAATTAAAGGGTTTAATAAAAGATGGAAAGTGGGGGCTGATTTAGATTAGGTGTCAGGCAAATTCTTTGTAAAGGAAGTAGCATTTAGATTTAAAAAAACAAACAAACCTGCAATACAAGTAAGATTTAGAAAAATGAACAGTATAGGAAAAGCATTCCAGACAGAAGAAACGGCTTGTGCAGGGATTTTGTGGCAGGAGAAAAAATGACCTACTCAAGGAAGGGAAAAAAGGCCCCTGAAACAAAACGAGGGGGAAAGTAATTCAGATTTAAGGTGGAGAATTTCGCAGGCCCTCCTGTAACATACTTTACGGTCTCTCCAAGTCATCTGAGGATGAATTTCTAAATGTCTGTTCTCTCTGTCCTTCCTGAGGATGGAATAGATGCTCTTATTACCAAGTTTGTTAAGATAATAGAACATTCTTTTTAGTACACGTTGGCACTATTTCAGGTCTAAAATCCCTGGTCCAGCCCTTTGGTCAGAATGACTTAACAAAAAGACGAATGAAAAAGTACAGTTATGTGTTGAGAAGGGAACCATTTTTTCTGAAGGCAATTTACAGAAGGCTTCCGAGATTTTATTGATTTGAAAGATCACAATCACTCCTCTGGGTGCACTTCTCTGTATTAGGTCTTCAAGCCACGCCACATTCATTCTGAAGTGAGCTTTCCCGGGCTAGATTTGTCCCCATGATGGATAGCCATATAATTCATGGCAAGTGACAAGGGTGTCTCTAGGGGTGTCTCCAGAAGCAGCCATTTCACAGCAGCATGACCCCTAATCCAGCTCCGACGCTGGAGACAAAGCCCAGAGCCCTACATGAGATACCCTGGTTGCTTTGTAGTTTTATTGCTGAACCTTCCGAAAGGCCATGGCATTATGATGCGCTGAAAATACAATGAAAGGACGGATCAATAGTCTGTCTTGTCAGCAGTGGCATTTGAAGACTCTTTTAGTATGTGTTCAGAGGTAAAAGAAACCTGAAAAAGATGTGTTTCCTTTTGACATTGCCCTGATGAGACTGTATGTGTCACAGAAAGAGAAAATTCTGTATATTGATCCCAAGGCTTAGCTTTTCCTCTCTCTTTTCTTTCTTTATTTCCACTATATTTCCTGTAAAACTCCTTATGTAGTTTATATTTAACTTACCATGTACGTGTAATGACTAAAAATAGATAATTATACAGCTAATCACACGGTGCTAGACGTTAATGGGACATGTTGATGTACAGGTGGTTTTTTGCGATTTGCAACTTGTAAGAATTTAAAAGTGAGCGGCTAGGTGGTGAACAAGGTAAAGGTGCTTTTCCAACAATCTAAGTATTGTTATGACTGGGGATGACTTCAACCACACAGTAAAAGTTGAGTGACTCCATCTAACTTGGGTGATGAAAATACAATGAAACCTTTACAATAATGGAAAAATCCAACGGATAAAATATATTCACATAAGATAACAAAGGGCTTTTGGAGGGACATGGGGATTTATTCTTTAAATATTTGCGGTCCTGTGGTTCTTCCAGAGGCCACTGAAGCAATACTGCTCTTGAGTCACCATGAGACCATTTCAAAATGCAGATGCTCACTAGGCCATTTATAGAAAGGTCCCCCACTTTCCTGCCTCTTTAAGAAAAAATGTCCCAGTGACTGGTCCAAAAATGGGAGTGGGTTATATCATGACAATGGAGCCCTAGGTTTTATCAAGAGACTTTCAGTTTGGGATTCAGATAACTTCTAGAATGTCAGCAGGGAAACTTACCTCTCTATTACTAATGTATAGACTTTGTTTTCATTTTTAAAATTTTATTGAACATAGTATGAAACTGAGGTATAAAGCCACAGAGTCATAAATTCTTAGAACCACTGATTTAACACTGTGGACACACCCTCCATTTGTTTCTCCTGTGGCTTTTCATTGTAGGCTCACAATGAGACAACACTTCTTAATAATCAAGAATGCAGATGGTTCCTTGGCATAAACCAGGGGTGGGCAAACTTTTTGACTCCAGGGCCACAATGGGTTCTTAAACTGGACCGGAGGGCCGGAACAAAAGCATGGATGGAGTGTTTGTGTTCTATCCCAGACACACAATATAGAGAAAATACCACAATTGCCAGGTGTCAATTAGAGTTTAACCAAGTTGATTGAAACATTTTTGGTCTTGGTTTTTAACTGCTGTTTACCAAAGGTGAAGACAGGAAGATACAGATGTGGGCTACTTCAGAGTACCTATGAAAAATGAGGAAAATTCATTACTCATTATTAAACATAGTCATGAGCTCTTTAAGGGTGCTTCAATTCCTGATGACAACATAAAACTACCTACAGTGACTAAAATATTCTTTGTTTTCTGGCTTCAAAAAAAAATGCACTGTTGTTTTGTAGAGACCCAGTTTCCCTTTGCTGCAATGCTCTTTCTTTTGTGCTTTCAAAAAAGACTGCTGGGACAGTTAAACTGGATGGTGAGAAAGCAGCAACTTACCCAGGATGTCATTATTGTAAATCTGGTCCTGATTCTGCCTCAGACTTCTTTGACAGCTCATCATCTTTGCTTTGTCATCTAGAGAAGGGGATGAAGTAATCATGTAGAAAGAACATAAGTTTAAAATCTGATGTTTTCTTCACATTTTTGTGAGTACTGATGCTATAAGTGGGTCAAATAGAAGATTTGTCCAAAAGTGTGTTATTTCACCTATTTCTAAACAAATATAAAAACACAGAAAGACTTTTGAAAAACAGTTAACTTTTGCCTTTCGTACTGTAGTCCTCATTTATTAAACAGATATTTATTGAACTTGAATATGATCCAGGCCTATCAAAGCACAGTAGTGAGGACAATACAGAGTCCTTGGTTTAGTGGAACCAACTGTCCAGCTCACAAACTTGAGGCCCAAAAAAATCACAGGCAAAACTCCTCTCTTCACATCCTTGCAAGGGCTCTTATCTTGTCCTAAATTCACTATTCCAGACCTCTGACTGCTCCAGTAGAACACTTGTTCAAGATTTCTCCTAGATCTAACTACCTACAGAAATGTTTGTCCTCCCCCCAACTCTCAAGTTGTTCACTAATCTGAATATAGATAGATAGATAGATATAGATATAGATATAGATATAGATATAGATATAGATATAGATATAGATATATAGAAATATATAGAGAATCTTTTTTCAAAACATATGTTACCTTTCCAAGGAACCAATGTGTATTTTAATGAGATTGTCTCAATGTCACCGGTATATAGCAAATAAGGTATTTAAGGTTTTGAAGTGCAAGCTGGTGAAAAAGTTGTTAGAGGCCTTTTGGGATTCCTTCACTATCCCCCAAATGTGAAGTTATGTTTGTAACTTCAAAGGAAAAATTTTGCCCTTTGCATTGTAACATAAACCATACTAATATATTTTTAAACCAGAAGCATTAGTGCAAGTAATTTAACATTTTTTATCTCTTTGTTTTGACTCTATCAAAGCAAATTATTCTTTGAAAATCAGGACTTGTTTAATCTATCTGCTTTTTTAATTCTTTTTTTTTAGCTTATATTCCTAAACTTTCCCCAAAGGAGAGTAATATCACTTATGACTTTATAACACATTTGAGTGATAAAGGAACCATTGTATTTGAGCATTAAATTTACTTCTTACCTATTGTATATTTTTGTAGAACCTATAATAATATTCTCTAGTGACTCAGTAGCAACATCTTAAAAGGTCCTCTGAAAAACACTGCTCACTTTTCCCCAGGGTGTACTGATAACCTGGCCCTCTCAAAGGAAAGTCCCAATTTGTAGCATTTGCCTGTTCCCATGATGTAAAATCTTCCACTGGGGATGACTTCAGGCTACTAACATGAATTCACTGAGCTCAGAGTTGGGAAGAGATAGGTGGGTTTCATTCTCAACAGCCAGGATGTGCTGGCTCCTGCACAATATATGAGTTATGCTCAGTATGAAGTTATCCTCGGCTTCCGTGTTTCAGCAGAGGTAGAAGTGGAGGCGGGGCTGGGGTAGGAGTTGGGGGAGAATTTCTGCCAAGTCACTGCCAACAAGAACACCTCATCTCACACTAGTGAGCCGCACTGAAGCCAGATCTTACCTGGTGGAACGTCTATAGTTTGTCTTTTCTTCAGCAGAATGTACAAAGCTAGTCATGAAACCCTTTTCTCTGTGTCAGAGTTTTTAATGACAATGATTAGCTTTCCGCAAATGTGATTCTGTTGAATAGCAAAGCAGATGAGAAGTTCATTTTGTGTGTGAAGCCCGAGGAATAATTCTCCATGGGTGGATTTATTTGTTCTTTTGGATAAAAATTCATGAAAACACTGTTGTGAATTCAGGTCCCATGCAGGTTAATTTCCAGAACAGACCACCTTACCCTAAGCACCACACTTGGTTTGCAGCACCCAGGAGGACAGAGGAAGGGGAGAGCAGAAGTGGTTTCTAAGCCAGAGGACCCACAGGCTACTTTCACTTTAAAATCCACTTCCTTTTCTTGTCCTTGTTGCTTCAGGTCACCTCCCATTAAAGGTTCTCAACTTTGAGTATGCTCCTCCCCTTCCCAGAATCCCTGCAGGAACTAGGATCAGACCTGTGGCTGGGCCAGGCAGTGGTATCAGTGATGATCAGTGAAACGAAGGGAGCAGTGCCTTCCGTCTCCCTCCTTCCTCTCTGCCCTCTACAGCCAGCCAGGAGTTAAAGCCGGAAAGAGCAGTTCCCCCTTTGTCACTACACTGTTCTGTCCTTGTGCAGAGGAAGAAAGTGCCCAGCTTTGTGTCACCAGTGAGTTATTGCAGAGCAGGTGGGAGAGAGGAGACAAACTTGCATCCTCCCAGTAGCCAGGATGGATGTTCATGATCATGCCTGCGGAGCCCCATTCCAGCTTTCCATCCTCCAGTCTTCCTCTGTCATCCTCCCCTGCCCCTTGCTCTAGCCTTCATGACACTGCCATCTTGGTGTAGTGAGTTGGAGCTAAGGACCCCCTTGTCCTTGTCTACACACACACACACACACACACACACACACACACACAGCCTTTCCCCTGCTGGTTGGCTGAGAGAATCTGGAATAGGATTACCCTCTACAGCAAGCGTCCTCAAACTACGGCCCGCGGGCCACATGCAAATACAAATATTGTATTTGTTCCCGTTTTGTTTTTTTACTTCAAAATAAAATATGTGCAGTGTACATAGGAATTTGTTCATAGTTTTTTTTTAAACTATAGTCTGGCCCTCCAACGATCTGAGGGACAGTGAACTGGCCCCCTGTTTAAAAAGTTTGAGGACCCCTGCTCTACGGGGAGCTTCTGGGCAGGTGTATCCCTGGCTGCCTAGATATTGTTCCTCTTGGAACAATAAAACATCATGGGTTTATATACTTAAGTCTATGACTCGGGGCATTATGAATAATGGACCTTTGTAAATGCCTAACTCTCATTGTTTTTCTGAGTACATAACTAGGGTGCTGCCCTCATGCAAAACAGCTGCTTTAGATACTCGACTCACTCATATCTGAACCAAGCGCTTAATTCTGCACCTGGACTGGCTTGTCCCCCTCTACACTTACCATATTTGTGTTTGACTTTTCTACTCAACTAGATACCGCAAGCTTCACAGTAAAGGTTTACTTTACTTTTGTCTCAAGGTGCTATTGTTCAATAAATTCCTACTGATAGACTGCTAGCATGGTGGGTATTACAACCTTTTCAGTATTCTCTGTCAGACAAACAAGATTTGGATGCTCAGTATAACATCCCTTATTGAACTCCGAATTATTTTACAAACCTTTGAGGAAAGGCGGGGCAGGGCGGGGGGTGGGGGATGATGACTTGCTGACCCATTACTCCTTTGAAAGAGGGCAGACATTATGTAAGGACCTTAGGAAGTCAGTTTTTCAAGTCTGACTCCAAATTGCATTCATAATGGCCTAAAGGCATGATTCCAGCCTGCCCACGTCTAAGTTGAGAGTGTGATGAAGAATACGTGTGCAGAGCTGGTTTAATCATTACTTTGGTCAGACCAGTTACCCGCATGTGACTTACAGTCCGTAGAGCACTGGAATCATCGGTTGTTCCAGGTTGCACATGGTTGGTCCATAGTCATTTGGTTTCAATTGAAAGTGACCTTAAGCATGGTTCTGAATGGACTGTATGTGAACATAATTGTTCCTCTCAGCTCAGGAATAGGTAGAACTAAGACACCTGATACAAAGTTCATTAGACTAGTACCTTAGAACTTAAATTTCCAACTATTAAGGTGAAGCCAAGTCTTTTCTCTTGCTGTCAAAGGAGTCACCGAACCCTCTTCTATAATCAATGGTTGCACTTGAAAGGACGCTCATATAGTAGTTTTAACATAAGCATGTTCCCAGCATGGTTACCTCTCAAAATAAATGCTCATCAAGCCATAGCAAACCTATCTGTGGTGTCCTGGTCTGCGTTTGCAGCTTGGATCAGAAACAAATCAACAGAAGGTGCTTTCCTGCAGATGTGGGATTGTCCCTATAATAAAGCCTCTTCTCTTTGAAGATCAAATTGAGTAAAAAAGAATGGAATGAAAGCTCAGCTCTAGAAACTGCTGAATTCATTAAGTAAAATATTCCATTTATTCATTGAAGAGGTAGCTGTTCTCTACTACTATCTGCTATGAGACAGACAGTATTCTTGGCCTGGGTATTAAAGAATGCACAGCACAGGGCACCAACTCAGGGTCCTCAACTCTTGCCCTTAGGGAGCTCTTCTGGTTCTAACATTTTTCTCTGAGAGGTTTTCTGCAATATTACTTGTATCTCAAACATTATTTTGGCTGTTACTCTCCAGTCAGATCATGTAAATATTTCAGGCAAAATATTAAACACCATGAAAAAAAAAAGCCAAATGAAAAGTAAAAAATTCCATCTTTTCTTGATTCCCACTGGCCTCTGGGGCCAATTTTCATTTCTATCTCAATTGATTGGATTAACCATTTATTTTGTTGTGGGGCCCACATTATCAGTGTGTAGTGAACAGAAATGGACAAAATCGAAAGCACTACAAGTGCCCTTACCTTGTATGAGAAAAATATTGTACTCTGTTTAATCAAGAGTGATTATTTAACTTGGCATACAGGGACCAGAAGAAAGGCCACATTATCTCATGTGTAAACACTGGGATCTCCCTCTTTCTGTCTGTGGCAGTGGGCCATTCTCCTGTTGTCATTCCTAGGTTTAGACAAATCACATTCAGCATTGGTGGGGTGACATCAAACAAGGTTTAATCTTTAGACTAAATGTTAATTATATTTTATTTGAGAGAAAGAATATGGAAGAGCAGGGCATCTGCTTAAACACATATACGCACACAAAACCACCTAAAAACCAACTTCTCAAACTTAGCCTCATAGTTCGTAATGCTGTTACTGCAAACATAGATCTATCATTACTAGTACATAGAACCCTCCTCCTACAGCTGTGAAAATGTTAAAGACAGTGTCTATCAGATGTAAAATATACAGGCTTTGGAATCAGACTTGGGTTCAAGATCTCATTTTGTCTCTTACTCGCTGCGAACACCTTGAGCTCTATTTCTTCATCTGTAAAGTGAAGAAACAGGTCTGTTGATAGGGCTTAATCAATGTCTCTTGAAAGGTATAATTCTGCCATCTCCCTGTTCCTAAGTCTGATTGACCATTTTGCAAAGAAATATTTTGGAGATTAAATGTTGGAGATTAATCCAACATTTACAGGGAACTCATACAACTAAACAAAAGGAAGACAAACAACCCAATCAAAAAATGGGCAACGGACCTAAATAGAAACTTTTCAAAAGAAGACAGAAGGAAGGCCAAGAGACATATGAAAACATGCTCAAAGTCACTAATCATCCGAGAGATTCAAATCAAAATGACAATGCGGTACCATCTCACATCTGTCAGAATGGCTATCATCAACAAATCAACAAACGACAAGTGCTGGCGAGGATGTGGAGAAAAAGGAACCCTCGTGCACTATTGGTGGGAATGCAGACTGGTGCAGCCACTTTGGAGAACAGTATGGAGTTTCCTCAAAAAACTATAAATGGAACTCCCATTTGACCCTGTGATCCCACTTCTAAGAATATATCCCAAGAAACTAGAAGCACCAATTAGAAAGGATATATGCACCCTTATGTTCATAGCAGCACAATTCACCATAGCTAAGATCTGGAAACAGCCTAAGTGCCCATCAGCAGATGAGTGGATTAAAACCCTGTGGTACATCTACACAATGGAATACTACACTGCAGTAAAAAAGAAGGAGTTCTTACCATTTGCACCAGCATGGATGGAACTGGAGAGCGTTATGCTAAGTGAAATAAGCCAGTCAGAGAAAGATAAATACCACATGATTTCACTCATTTGTGGAATATAATGAACAGCATAAACTGATGAACAAGGACAGATCCAGAGTCAGAGAGGCATCGATCGGACCGTCGGGCCTCGGAGGGAAGGTAGGGGAGGGTGGGGGTAAGGGGGAGAGATCAACCAAAGGACTTATATGCCAGCATATAGGCCTAACCAATGGACACGGACAACAGGGGCGTGAGGACATGAGTGGGGGGGATAGGGGGTAACGTGGGGATAAGGACACATATGTAATAACTTAATCAATAAAACAAATTTTTTAAAAAAGAAATATTTTGGGAGCAATTATATTGTGTGGCTTAGAAGGCTTGTGTGTGTTGAAAACCCTGACATTCTTTGCTTATAAAACTTACCTATTGAAATGCATAAGAGTGAGAACTGAAGAAGGCCCAGAGCCTGTCTGCACAACAACCTTCCTGATGAGCAGGAAACTTGCTCCTTCCTCCGAGGGGTACAGGGACCTGCCCCTTTTGCCTCCTGAAGACGTGCAGGCAGCATCCTGAGCGGCTCCCTGGTGCACAGCAGCACTTTCATTGGGGAACAGTTGTTAGCAAGGCTGACATTTACCAGCCAAACTTCAGGGGAAGGAAGAGGGAGGGAGCAAGTTACACCTAACCATTCAGTATAAGGCTGAGCTACAATAACAACAAAGGTGTGGGGAAAATGTTTTTTAATTGAAAGATTTTAGAAAACATGAAAACAATGAGTTTCGTGGGCAGGACTTACACAGATGCGATATGTGTTTTCCAAATTAACCTCCTGGGGTCTGGGCTGCATATTTGCAGAGGTGCTCTCTCATATGACCAAGTCACTGCTTCTCTTAAGGCACTAGAATTACAGGAGCAGTTACAAGTCTGCTTGTCCTGTATTACACCAAAGTCCCTGGGTGAACGGTCATATAGCTTTACTTTTCAAAAAAAAAAAAATTGAAATCAGGGTGAGGGTAGATCAATATACCAAACCATTTTTCCAATGATTTTCCTTCCACCTAATCACAGCTCTTTGTTCTCAAAGCCTGGCTTGTCAATGAATATTTAACTCTTCCTTGTATATTGTTGGGAAGGCTGTTAAAGATACAGGGGGCATTCAGATTCTTCTAGAGGTGAAGTTGTTCTGTGTGTTGCAGAAAGGACAGCTGACTTGAAGCTGGGTAGAGTGCTCTGTTTTGACTTTTCAAGGTCTGGGTGCAACAGAAAATGAAGCAGCATCTGTTTTCACTCTTTGTGCTTTGCCTTGGTTTTTGTCACGTTGTCTTTTGGAAAGGGCTGTCACAAAAACCGTTATGCTGGGAAGATGTAAGTCCCCAGTGTCACTACAGCTGATGGCTTTGTGTAGGTGTCTTTGAGAGGGAGGCTCTGAACAGTCACCTTTAAAATGATCCCTGATGAACCATATAACACTCTCCAAGTAGCTTGACGCTCTCCAAATAACTGTTTGTTATTCTCTTCTGTAAGTCACTGCCTGTCAAAGGCCACATGTTTTACCACGTGTTGAACTTGCTTTTCAGGTTTATCAGAAGTCAAAGATAATAGCATCCAGTTCCTAGTATGACATCAGTACAACGGGGTGAAAAGTTATGCAATTAGCAAAGACACTAGTTTCGCTATATCTTCACTTTCATATCTTCTTTTCATGGCGGGAGGGGGGAGGAGGGATAAGGCGTTTAAAGTTTGTGGGTCCTGTTTTGTTTTGTTTTGTTTTCACTGAGTGGGCCTGTTGCCACCTCAATAGCTCCTAGCTTGTCTTGAGATCTGGTAGAATAGTTAGCGTAATAAAATGAAAGTAGTGGCTTGATAGAGAATCAAGACATTTTTGAGAAGAAGCGAATGAGAAAAAAAAAAACAAAAAACAAAAACACGCATGCCAATCAGATCCCTGCGGGAAGAACCTTTAATGAGACAGTACCAGTTGGGTATAAGCATAGGCCATCATTGCATGGACTGAGGAACAAGTCCAATTCCAGGTTCTTCAAGATTCATAGAGGGTCAGAGATGAAAGGCTGATGGGAAGGATGTCTGCATCTGCTGGCTTAGTCTGGGTCAGAGGTCAAGTTCCCCTTATAGCCAGCGTTTGGATAATTTTCATAGCTGTCCTCTGTTTCTGGGAAGACAATTCTTTTTAAAATGCCTGATAACTAATCCCAGCAAGAACAGGACCCCACCGTTCCACCCAAATCTATGGCATGTTTTTCTTTTGGTGCTAGATTGAACGGAGCAAAGAAATGTGTGAAAATGAAACAGATGCGTCTCACCTAGCATGGCAGATGGTAGAAAGAAGGTCTCTTGAGAGCAACGTCTTTTAGTTTCCATTTATACTTTTAATCTTGGATAATAATAATGTCAACAGTCTGTATGTGCCTGATTGCATGAATGAATGTAAGTATGCAAACTGCAAAACTAGGCAGTCTCTGAATTTCAATGCGCATTATGCATGCTCACAGTATGATGCTCAATGTTCTGGCTGGTGAGATAGAGAAGATATGGTCTTTACCTTCTGGTCAGTGTGAAAGGGACTTCACTGGGTAACTGTAAACCCCGTTCTCTTTTTCTCCCAGATATTAGTTTTATTGTGTTTTACACTTGGGATGAGAAAGCTGGTTAGTGGAGCTTATCCCAGATCAGAAATTACTCCCTACTCCTACTTTAATCTTAAGAATTTTCAAAATGTTTTCCTTTCAGACTTAGTTAAATTTTCCAGCATGCCTCTGAATTAGGGAAGGAAAATAAAAGCTCTGGAGAAAGAAGGGAAAAAAACCCCACAGAAAAGTGAGATTTTTATTACGTTGTTCAGAGGAGGAGGAAAGAATGAAGCTGACGTCCCAGCTGTCGTCATAAAGCCATGCTCTTCTATCCAAGGGGGGCTGGGCTGGGGGTTAGAAGCCAGGAGCCAATCCACTTATGTAGAAGAAAACACACACTCCTGTGAATCACCAGTTCTGAGTGTTAGGGTCAATCCGGGCGTGCTTTATTCCACCCAAGATTCAAGTGAAGGCAAGGCCTCCACAGCTCCAGGATGAAGGATCGCTTCCCGAGGATCAGGGAACATTTCCTTCTAATATCCACGATTAGCTGACTCCAGGGCACAGAAACTCCCTGGAGAGCCGGTGTTGAAGTCATTGCTGCCCTCTGCTCCACTTCTTCAAAAAAAATTACTTTTACATGATGGGCCTTCCCTTCCCAGAAACTCCCAGCTCTGTATCCTTAAAGCTTTCCTTTGCAAGTTGCCTACAGGAAGCAGAGTTTGGCTCATGCGCTGACATGAGCCTCTTTCTCTGTTGGACCAGGCCAGGGCCCTGGACTGTGCTGGGATAGGGGGCTCTCTCTTCAGAACAATTTTTACAAATGCTGGTTGGGACTCCCAAGCAATGAGACAGCGCTCACATGCCCTGGCGTGATTTGACTTGCCAATCTGTTAGCTCCTTTTGGCAAGTGGCCTGGGTCAATATGACCTATGAGACTTTTCCCTGTTTATAGCACCTTTCAACTCAGACACTGAGAATGTTGACCAACAATGATGCTGGTGTGTGTGTGTGTGTGTGTGTGTGTGTGTGTGTGTGTGTGGTGTGTTTCTTATCGCCTTTTCCAAAAACTGTGTAGAAGGCAAAATAGTTCCCATTTCTCATTCCAGCCATGCCATGTGAGAGCACATTTCCCAGACCCTTTTTCCACATGACCACAAAAATGTCTGTGGGATGACATTCTTTGAAAAGATTAAGAGACTCATTCCATGTCCTGTCCCTGGGAATGGGTCCATGTTTGCAAAAATCAAAGGGGCTCCTCTTATTGATGAGTAGCTCAATGGGTGTTTGGGGGAGTGTATATTTCACAGGTGTTTCTTGTGAAATCTCACTCATATGTGTTCATTCATTCATTCCATCAAACCTATATGCAGGCAAGTTATAAGTGAAAGACAAAAAGGGAGGTATATGGATGGATTGGCCTGCTTCTAGGTTAGTGTCTGCTGAGGGAGACATGCATGTAGGTCATTAAAAGTACATATAATATTCATGCTAACAGAAATAAAGACAACATGCTGAGGTGCTGTGTGTGACATAGATTAATTCTGTCTAATAAATTGCACATGCTTTTTTACACATCTCTGCTTTTGCACAAATTATTTCTCCTGCCTGAAGAACCTTTGCCTGGCTATTCTAATGGGGCCTTCAGAGACACCATTCAGACGTCACCTTCCCTGACACTGCTGGTCTGGATTCATCCTCTCTCCTCCATCCCACCCTGTATTTATCTCTGTCACAGAGCTAAGCGCATCATATCTTAATTGTGTGGTGTTTGACTTCCTAGCTAAAGTGTGAACGCCTGAAGGCAGGGATTAAGTTTTTGATTGAAGCATTCCCAGTGCCTGGATGTCACTGTGTTTTCAGAAAGAAAGGATAAATGAATGAGTTAATTAAACACGATGGTGTTGCAGCGTTTGTGCCTATTAGAGTGTCATGATTGAAGGCAAGTGTGACATTTGTGTATTTTGACCACTGGCTTTTTTAAATCTAGAAAGAGTAGTTACCTAAAAATGGAATACAGATTTCCATCTACTCATGTGAAACATTCCCAGGGAGGCTTTTCAGAAATGGGTTTTTGTTATTTTTCCATTAGAACAGATGTTTTATCCTGTGACTAGGAATGCTGAAATTAAAGTTCAGGACTTTTAAGGAAGAGAAAATAACCTACTCTTTTCTAATGTTTATTTCCTCAGGTTTTATTATCATTAAATTCTTTTATACTAGCAGACGTTCATATTTGAGAGTCATATTTTAGCCGGGTTTGTGTTGTCAACGTTCATGTCTGCTTTTGCAATTTACATGGGCCAAAGATAATCCTAAAAAGTTGCAACCACTATCTAGCGACTAAGATTTTCAATTTTTTATTTTTGTCATCTTTCTCACCTAAGTTCTCAATATGGCATTGAGTGCTCTCCATAGCTTGCAATTCAAAAATGCCTTTTTCTTCAAAATAATTAAAAGGTGGGTCCTAGGATTTTAAATATCATGGTCTGCATGGGCTGCCACATACAGGCACAATGGCATGTTAATCCAAACTTTTTATCAGAATGGAAAAGAAGCTGGGAACATTTTCTTCATTCAAACATTTCGATAGTGCTTTCTCTGCGCCTGACATAATTCTAAAATTTTACAAACAGTGAAATTAACAACCCTAGGATATTACTACTACCACCATTTTATAGATAAAGAAACTAAGAAACAAAATGTTAATGTAGGAAGATTGGAAATAAACAATCAAAGGCTAAATAACAAATGCAAACAATAATAGGGCAAAGCTAGAGCTTTTTAATAAAAAGTGCACATTGGAGACATGTTAGAGCCAAAATACAGCATGTATCAATTTTTCACCCTGGTAACACCTTTTCTTTGCGTGCCAGTGTTGGTCCCGTTTTCAAGGCTGATAATGACTTCTCCACTAAAAGAAGGACATGGATAGGATTTCCAAAGCATACGTGGGAAGAGATGCGTCTGGTGTCCATTCCTATCACACATAGAATCAGACAGAATGCCTCCAAAATCATGTCCACATGCAACAACAGTTGGTTAGTTTATCCTAAAGAGGCTTGCTTTGTTTCTCAATGACATTTGAAATTATTCCATTGAGCTGCCCCAAGTTGATATTATATATGTTATCCACTTCTTCTTCTGCTAAAGAAATTATCAATCCCTGATCCTAGCTTAAGTACTTTTTCTCAGTTTCTGGCATTTGCTTTTTTGTTGTTGTTGTTTTGTGTGTGTGTGTGTGTGTGTGTGTGTGTGTGTGTTGTTTTTATTTAAGTCATTTTCTGTTTCACTAAATAAGTCACTTATTTCAAAAACCCACATTTTAGATCATTGCTAAGTTGTCCAACTGTCCTATGAATGCCTGAATGCCGTGAGGCGACAGTGCCATAGAAGGAAGCCAGAAAATTGCTAATTGAAGGAAACGCTGTCTAAAATGAGAGTAAAATTAACAGCAGTCCCAGGAGGATCAGCTCCTGGATTCTCCATGATCTCGAGCACAAAGAGACAACAGCTGTAAACCGCTTGTAAATCACTGGTAAATAGTTGTGGACCACACATTACAAAATGTCTACATCATTGGGAAAACAGTTCTGAGTCTTAAAATTACAGACTTGATTCAGGGTTTTAGCCTTGTGAAATAATCAAGCTGTCACTTCTTAAAAGTCTGAGTTCATATTTAAAATTCTATGGCTCTGGAGTAACCATTAAGATCCAGAGCAACCAATATTTAAGCATCTGGGCTTTGAAGACAAGTCAAAAAAAAAAAAAGTAGGTGAAATCATTACAAAATAAGGGGGGGGGGTAATATCAAAAAGGAATATTGATTAAACTGTACAAGATTTTTAAGAGCTTCCATGACAAGTGAGAGGTTCTGTTTTCTTGTACAGGCATTAGTTGCAGAATAGGATCTAGATGTGCAGAAAGAAAAAGAGAGATAAAGGGCCACCTTGTCCTGCATCCAGATTCCCCATCAGTGTGTCCCTTACAAGGAAAAACGAAAGAGAGATCAAAATGTCCCGACTCTCCAGATCTCACTGTCTTGACATGGAAGAATATCGCTCTGTCCGCATGTGGCATGGGATACTCTTCCTTGGCACATGTGAATAACACACAAAGTAACTCTAATTTCCCCATATCATCCTTTTGTGATGCCTTTATTTTCAGAAATACAAGGAAACATATTATAGAATTAATGACCACTATAAAATAACCGTTGCATATTTTAAAAAGACAAAAACTAATGATGTCATTAAACAAGATTCTAAGAAACCAAAATTTGTTGAATCACTTCAGGAAACACTGAGATACTGCAGATTGCCTGGCCAAATCCTCTCCATTCTGTAGACATAGGGAAGTTACTTTGCCTTTCTGTGCCTTGGTTTCCCTGTATGTACAAGGGGAATAATAACATATCTTCCTTATGAAGTAGCTATTAAAATTATGTTAATAGATGTAATGCTTACATGTATGAAGGACAGGGCTCAGCACATCCTAAACAACTATATGCATAGTTGTTACCGTCTTGTTGTTAACATTCTTGTTCCTAGCGTTCTACTTCATCATGTAATCAAATGATAAATGTTATTGGTTTTATTACAGTTAATGTTAGTTGCGTGTTTAGACACTGTGTTAAATGTGTTTGCAGTTATTATTTTATTTAATTTTTGTGACAACCTTATGAGGTAGACACTATTACTGTCCTTATTTCAAAGATAAGAAAACTGAGGCACAGAGAGGGTCAGTAACTTGTTAGAGTAACAAACCTGGCCAGTGGTAGGACCAGAATATGCTAATATGTGTTATTATTATTATCAGCATTAACCAGGTATCTTTATATTAGCTCCCTATTCCTCTATCCTTGCACGTTATACTGTGATGTTCATGCAGCAGAATCCATTGTTGATTTTTCATTTTCACATGATGTTATTTTTAGTTGAATAACTATAGGCTGGCGGGGTAGGATCTCATTGCCTTTTTACTTAGACTTTCTAGGTCATTTCATTCAAAATAACCATTCTAAGCTAAATCAGCACCAAAGGTAAGCTTTTTTCCATTAAACACACACACACACACACACACACACACACACACGCAAACGATGTAAGTTGGGCATTGTCAGTGTCAAGAATAAATCCTCTAATGTGAATCATTTTAACCATGGGAAATAAAACATTCTTGCCATCTGGAATAAAGCTGTCCAATAAAAACAATGGCCTCTTTAAAATGCATTTTGAAAGATTTAAAGAGGTAGTCGTCTCGTGGAACTATTAACACACTGAATAAGACAGAGAAAGAAAAGTTCTGTCCTTTACCACACCCCTCCCTAAATATTTTATACCATCCACTGCCCTTGATGTGAGTAAAAACCACTAGATTGCTCTGGTAGCTGAGACTCTGCCCTTTAAAACCATAGTGTCCCCAAAGAAAGAATAATCTGGGCATCTTTCTTCTGTTGGCTAGAGAATAATGCATAAGGAACAGACATTCTGTAAAGTAAGGAAAATGCATCAATCCGGTCAGGCGCTTTTATTTTCGCCCATTGTTCTCATTAAGCCATAGTGTTTTGAAGGGAACATAATCTCAGTGGCTGTTTCCCCAGTCTGAACCACATACTGAAACGACTGACTTCCTTCATGAAGACATCTGTTTAAGGAACGTGGCCTCTCTGAGATCGGGCAGTGAGTCTCGATGCTCTCTGCTTTCTCTTCTTGCTCTGGCTTTACAACAGGTGGGGGGACAGGAAGTGAAGGGAAAGCACCTGTTCATTAGCTCTCAACCTCAAACTTGCCCAATAGTTGCCAAACTTGCCAATCCAAAGTCATCAAACTGGCAAAACTTACACCAGAGGATTTCACGTGTTTGATTTTTAGAACTAGCTGTATGGATCTGTTGGGCAGTTAGAATAGAAACATCTTTCGTGCTCAGTCAGCTCTCATGATGGCTTACAGGAGCTGTGGCCAATGCATCGTTTGGAGTCTAACTGTATTGTGGTGGTTATGGGGGTCTGGCCCCAGGGGATTCATTCCCTCACCTTGGATGAGGTAACCCTCATGCAGAGAAGTTAGTGAGTCCTCTCCCCCCAACACCCATCAGCTGGGAGACTGACCTCCCAGCAGAAGATTCAGATTCAAGTCTGGACTGCCCCATACTCTGCCTTCTTAGAGTATTTCTGCATTTACAAAGCACCTTCCACATAAGTATCCCAGGAGATCTTCACTACAGTCCTTCTGCGAAGATGGGGCTAGAATCCTTATTTTCATTTTAAAGCCGGGAGAAATCAAGCTACAGTGGACTGCAGCTTACTCAAGCTTGCACGAAGGCCAAGTCAAAGAGAAAGGCCTCAAATCCAGGCCTTCTGGCTTTCAGTCCATTTCTTTTCCCAGAAAACCTGCCACCATGGGTGAAAGCAGGCTCTACCCCCAGCAACATAGAATGTGTTGCTTTTGGAGATTCACTGTAAGAATTTTCTCCACAGGTAGAGTCGTTCATTTGCAAAACCTAGTACACCTATTTGAGCTTTAGGTGACGTTTGCAGCCAACAGCTAACTGTGGATCCTTCACATAAAACTAGTATCTCCACTGTTCAGATTATAATCATTTAAGTTTCATGCCCTGTAGCTACCTCATGGTCAGAGTTAGTGACTTAACTCCAATGGTATCTCCAGTTTCTTTGTCTTCTATCTGTTTCACTGGTGCTTCCTCTAGGATTTTAAAAATTGTAATAGAATAATTTCAACTCAATTTTAAAGCGCTCTTATTATGAAACGTAAGTATTTCCTGTTCCATTCATTTAAAATAAGTAATATTGGAAAAACTGACCGCTTGTCAAATATTTTGATATGAATCTGATTAATGTTTGTATATCAAATAAAAATGCTTCAACTTTGATACACTTGTAGAAGAGAAAGGAATGGATTTATATTTTCACTGCTTATGGAAAACAGGCATTTGGTGCCATTATAATGTAATATCTATACATGGCCTCAATTTAACATCAGGGGAAAAACCAAACGTTTGATGCACAAGACGGCTTCAACCCTAATCCATTTACTGAGGGGACCTTCTGATAAATAGTCTCTGTTCATAGCAACCAGATTATGTGTAGGAACACTCCGAACTCTTATTAGTGTTTATTGTTCTTTCCCTATGGGGATGTTATAACCTTTAGTCATGTATTTTTATCAAGGCGGTCATGTAGCATTTAATTTATTGTCAGCAATGAACTTAATTTTCAGATGAAAAGAATAAGAATTCCTGTGTCTGGATTTCCTACAGCACAAAGAAGAGCCTGTTGAAATGCATGTATCATTACCTGAGCTTTTATAAAGTACCTTTTAATAAGCATTTATGTCAAAGGATCGAGAGAGTTTCACATCTCTTGATCACATTCTCCACGTAGGGTTGAACAAAGCCTCATTGTCCGGAAACAGCACCTTTCCACGGCTTCTGACCAGGCTGTAGTTGGGAAGTCTTGGGGCACAGTTGTATTATTCCTTATTAATTAGTGTATTTTCTTCCGTATGAAAGGCTGTAAGCCTATTTCTTCCCACTGCTGTATATGACGCCATGCCCCAGGTTTCCTTGGTTGAAAACAAATATATGAATGTTTTCTCAGGAGACAGACAACTGAGAAGGCATCAGTGCCCAGTCTGTTTCACCTGGAAGGACTGCTCCACATCTTCCTGTGGTCCTCTGATCCCAGACTCTTTAGCAAAGGAAATGAGCAAATGGGATTAGATGATCTAAAAGCAGCGGTGTGGTGCCTTTTTAATAAGGCGGCAGAGAGGCTGGAGGCTGGGACACATGCACAGCCCTTGCCTGAGTGCAACAACCAGCAGTCCTGGGGGACACAGAGCCCCCCAGAGAAGTGGGATCACGCGCCTGTGTTCCAGCTCAACTGAGCTAAAATGAGGAGAGGAGCATGGCATGCTATTTCTTCCTCCTCCTCTTTGTTATACAAATGTACCTTAGTGAGCAGCAGGAATTTCACTCCATCCTGAGGCATTAAAGGGGAAAAGTTCAGGCTGACCTAGAATTGCTACCCTGTCATTTAACAACCTTATTTAGTTAATTACTGAGCCTCACTTTCAAAGTATAGAGTGATGCTTAGCCCTTATTAGCCCTTATTAGAGCTAATAAATAGCATCTAATTTTGGATCACCCTGTAAAGTACTTTGGGGATTTCCACATTGCTTCTACTTCAAATAAAGTTTCTGACATCGAGCTTTTTTGCCCACAAATCAGTGAGTATGCCTTTGTAGCTTCCTGGTTCACCCACTCATAGCAAGTTATCTCCATATTCTTCTTAATAATGAAGAGTATTTGGAATGGGCGTTTCCCACACAGCCCAGGCTGCCTCTGCATATCACATCTTGTAGTACACACAGGGCATATGTCAGTTCTCCCTATCTGATTTGCCATAGGCAGCAAGTCAGCTCAAGGTTGAAATTAGCTCAGACTAGTTTAGAACCATTTATTTAGCATATGTTCTCTAAGTAAAACAGAATTGCAAGCACAATGGTGAACAAAAAGTGGAAAATGTTACAAGGGCATTGCCTGGTGCACTGTGCCCTCGGCTGGGTTGGGAGTGAGGATTGTATCCCTATTCTGACTTGGCCTGTGGTAAACTCGTGTGACCTCTAGACCAGTGGTTCCCAATGTGGGCACATGCCCCATGGGTGGCGGGGGGCAGTTTGATTGTTAAGGGGGGCAATTTGAGAATGAGTTATTAACAGTGAATTTTTTTGCATTTCTTATGGTTCTAGGAGCCTCATATATAGTATATAAATATATATTGTGACATATTTATGCATTTCAGGTCTCTATTATATGTTTTGAAACTTCATTTGCTATTTTTTTCATATTACTTCATATTATCATTACTTCTTTAACAATTTCTTAGTGATTTCTTCCTCAGTACTTCAGCTGTCCTTTCATTCTTTTATTTTTCTCTTTCATGGATGCCATGTTCTTTGGAAGCTTGTTTAGACCAAGTTATTGGCCTTTTAGGCTTCCTCCATGTGAATAGGAGTTCACTTTTTGAATAATGAGAATTATATGTCACGGGGCGGTGGAGGGCATCAGGATTTTAGAGATTCTTAGGACATGGCTAAAAAAGTTTGGGAGCCACTACTCTAGACCCATAAGGAAGGGTATGTAGAAGCTCCGTGACCTGACTCAGTCCACATGGCCTCTGTATTGCTAGTGCCAGGAACATGTTTAATTTCCTTTTATTTTTTTTATTGATTTCAGAGAGGAAGGGAGAGGGAGAGAGAGATAGAAACATCAATGATGAGAGAGAATCACTGATCATCTGCCTCCTGCATGCCCCACACTGGGGATGGAGCCCACAACCTGGGCATGTGCCCTGACCGAGAATCGAATGTGACCTCCTGGTTCATGAGTCGGTGCTCAACCGCTGAGCCACGCCACCCGGGCAGGACCATGTTTCTTGACTCTTCCGTGACTGAAAACCTTTCATTACCTAGGGAGTTTCTGTATTACTTTAAGATGTTTTCATCTTTTTCTACAAATGAATTCATACAAAAAAAAGAGCATGTATGTAGGATTAAAGGGGGGAAGAATCATACCCCTTATCTGCTTCTCATCGTGGCCACCAGAAAAAGAAAAGTCCCAAACTGATGATGTTCTTATTACAGGAACAGGGACCTATTATGGATCTAGCTTAGTTGCTTGATAAATATGTGTCGATTGGGTGAATAAATACAGCCATGAATGAGAACAGGAAAGATCCTTGGGGAGGAAATGGAAATTAAAAAATAATGTTTGGTCATCAGTCAAAATTGACTCTGTATGAGAAAACCAGTTAGTTAGTGGGATATGTGGGGGGAATGTTTATCTTTCATTGCCCTATCACACCATATTTCACATCATTGGTGCTCAACAAATATGCATTGAATTCATTCATTCAACAAATATGTGAGTACTTCTACTGTGTAAGGCAGAGTTCTTATGCTTTTCAAATTGTGTTTCTTCATTTCATGCTACTCTCTAAACTTCAAGTGAGGTTACTTGGGAGTAGAAATGTGTTGTGGAGAGGTTAATAGCTTTTTAACGAATTTATTCCACACTTTATCTTTTGGGAATGATTTTCTTTATGTGTTTTCTTGCTATTGAAACTCTTTTTTCCTTCATTGTTGGACTTTCTCTGACCTCTTAGTTCTGGGACTGTCATTCACTGAAGGAGGCAGGAGAGCAGGAGTCCTTTCAGGGCTTTGGGATTTGTTGATACAATGGAAATAGTTTCCAGAAAGTCGCTTACCAACTGTGACCCGTTTTCTGCCCTCATACATGTGTGTAGGCATCCAGATGGCTTGATTAAATATAGCCTCTCCTGGCTCTAGAGGGAACGCTTTCCAGCAAGGAATACGGAGAATTAGCCACATGACTCCCATTAACATTAATGGGGGGTACCAAGGCATTCCCCATATTCCAAGCTGCAAATGCAACCCCAATGCTTATTAAAAAGAATATTTCTCCATCTGTAGACCATCTGGCCCCTAGTATTGTGCAAGTGCATGAAAAATTTCTTGCCGCAAGAATGTGCATTTAGAAGCAGATGGACATAGTACACTTCTCAAACTTCAGTTTGCTTTAGAACCATCTAGTGAGTTGCCAAAAATAGAGATTCCTGGGCCCCATTTTCAGGAAGTCCATTTTATTGAGTCTGGGGCAGGGCCCAGGAACTTTAACTTTAGCACCAATAGCATGTTCACTATGACTTGAAGTTTGGGAAAAGTCATTGCATTTCTCCTAACTTTTGATTACTCATTTGATCATAAGACTACTAATGTCAGCATGGTAAGTCTGTTTTCAAGATTAAATGTAATAAAATACGTCGAATACCCACTACAATGCAATGATTGTGTTTTCCTTCTCCCTCCCATCCCCTTGACTAAGAGGTAAGTGCTCAACACAGGAAGCAAGCTGTCACTAGCCAATCTCCCTAATGCTAGCCTGTTGACTGGACACAGGAGACTTGGGAATATATCTGGGAAAGGGTGCTGATTGTCAGAGGAAGGAGTCACTGTAAAACAGTTCCCTGTGTCCTGGATACTCACCTGAAACTCACTGAAGCTCTTTTTTCTCCAGTAATATGAGAAAAATAATATCTACTGCCCTAGCCAGTTTGGCTCAGTGGATAGAGTATCGGCCTGCGGACCAAAGGGTCCCAGGTTTGATTCTGGTCAAGGGTGAACCTTGATTGCAGGTTCCTCCCAGGCCCAGACCCTGGTTGGGGCTCATACAGGAGGCAACTAATCAATGTGTTTCTCTCACATTGATATTTATTTCTGTCTTTCCTTCTCTCTTCCACTCTCTTTAAAAAGTCAATGGAAAAATATCCTCGGGTGAGGATTTAAAAATAAATAAATAATGATGATGATGCTATCTACTTTGTAGAGCTATTAGGAGAATTTAAAATATGATTACTGAAATGCACCCTGCCCCAAGGTGCTGAACAAATGATTGACTCTATCATTTTTTCTCATTCATTCATTCATTCATTCATTCATCCAACATATAGTTGCTGAATACCTTTGCACACCAGGTACTGCAGTGGCTGCTGGGATATAGTCAACATACATGTTTCTTACATGTACAGAGCTTACAACTGAGAGTGGGGCAAGTAGGCAATTGGAATACTGTGTGTTGAGTACTTAGTGTCTTTCTCAGGACTGGTATTCTTAGATTATAACACAGGACTCAAGAAGAAGAAAAGCATAGTACACAGAATAGTGGCATAACAGGAAAATATTAATGCAAAAATTGGTGGTTTGTATGTGTTACAAGTCCACTTACTCAGGAAATGTTAAGTCTCCAGGTTATCAATCTTTATATACTCCCTGCCTACATCACTTTACATCTGTTCCTTATAAATGATAAGGGTTATGGCTGAAGTTGTCTGAAGATATAAGACCTCTCTGGGTCTCTCAAGCAAATGAGTCTTTCTCCGCCAAGGGAATGAGCCAAAGTCTTGCTAATAGGTCAGCAAAACCCTTGCTTTTTTATTTTTCTGTTTTATATTCCAATTAATGAAAATGTTTCAGTATTGTTGGTGATAGAACAGTATTCTTTTTTCTGCCCGAATTTTTTATTTATTTATTTATTTATTTTTAAACTTTATTTGTAATTATAGTTGAAAAACAGTATCATATTAATTTCAGGTATACAGCATAGTAACTCAACATGTGATCACCATAGTAAGCCTAGTAATGGGATGGGAGGGAGAAGGATAATAACAATTGTTAAATTGTGGTGGGTGTTTTACATATTTTAGCACATTTAATTCTGAAAACACACTTATGCTAACACTATTTTAAATGACTTTGCCCACCATTTTACCCAGCAAACCTTATGAAGTGGGTAAAAAGCAAACTACAGACAGGAGGAAAAGCCCGCACCCTCCACCCTTGGGGTTTACACCCTTTAACTTCTAGAGGGCTTAACAAATAACTTGTATTGACAGGATAGTCATCCTTAGTCATACCAGTTCTAGCCAATTACTGAGGAGCTAACCATGCCTTTTAAATAAACAATTCCAGTTAGTGAGAATAGAAGAGAGTACTAATTTCATTTACTACCAACTTGAGGGATATGGCCATGCTTAATGACACAGGAAATAGTGGTCCATTAGCATCAACCTGCAGCTTAACCAGCCATTAGGCTGGTGAGGAGAAAGTGCAATGATCCAAGGAGAAGGATGTGGTACAAAATGTAGAGGAGTCTGTGAATGGTCTCCAGCACGGAGTTGGTAATTGATCAAGCTGGCTCTCCTAACTGTTCCCTTGGGAAACGTTGTCCTAGAAAATGGTAGAGGATAAAATGGCAAGCACCACGCTCCACAGTCTTCTAACTTTCTAGTGTCTGGAAGCATTGGGCAGACTTCTTCCCAATGGTCTTAGAGTTGATCCTACTCTCCCTCCTTGCGATTCAAGGTCTTTCCCCCCACTCTAAAGATTATCAAGTACAAAAGAGGTACAAATAACTCTTCCTTATAAAATAATTGTGGGCTCTAGGAGTATCAGGAGATATGATTGATAAGAAAAATGTGAACTTTTTTCTAGGTTGGGGTTGGTCCTCAGACCATCATGAACATATTGGGCTCAGGCTGAAAAACTAAATAGGAACCATAAGAACATAGTTCTTCTGTAGTTTTGAAAGAAAGAAAGAACTGCATATGGTGGCCCAGAAGAGAGATATTTATAGCAATTTTTTTAAAAAATGCACAGATTTCAAATTAAGTAGAAATAAACTATGTGCACCGAATTCTGGAAACTTTTAAAATTCAGTCTTTGGGGGGAACAAAAACCATAGGAATTCTAAGTGATTTATCCTCTCATTGTTGAAGTTAGTGCTGAGTATGATTTGATATTTAAAAAATGGATCCTTTTGGGAAATTAATTTGACCCATTTATGTTAAATGGAATGAACTGAATAGATTGGAAGGTTTGGCCTTGGAAAGTTTTCACAGTGGTTATTTCAGAGCATGTTGAGATCTTTGGCTTTTGGTAGGTTTTTTTTTTCTTTGTGCCTGTAACTTCCCTCAGTAAATAATTCTTTATTATAGAAATGTCATTCTCTCAAATCTTGTTTCCAGTAATGTATGAGGAGACACACAGTGTATATAAAAATTAATCATTTTTCAACATCTAAACAGCAGCCTGAGTGCCACATGGGGAAGGAATTACTGCCTTTGGTCCTGAAGAACATCACATAAATCATTTAAAAGTTGATTTTGTAGTTGGAGTTGCAAGCTTTTGATAAGGGCCTCCCATCATCCCTTGTAATCGTCAGGTCATGAACCTGGTGGAAATAGAGTTCTGCAAACTAATGGATCTTTTCAACCAGGGTTATTTTCTGCCCAGCTCTCTCCAACTCTTTAGTTACCTTCCATTGACCTTTGCTCTGAGAATTTTCTTTTTATGTCTGTGGAAATAAATTTATTTTTTTCCAAGTCAAGAACAAGAGCACGAGGAAAGCTAATTTTCTGTGGTAGAAATTACATTCACTGAATGTTTTATTTCTAATAAGCAGTGAGGATATCTGTAAGGAAGCATTGTAAGATATCCTTGTTAGAAGCATTGGCCTTAATATCATAAGTCCTGAGTTTGAATCCTAGATCTGAATAGTTTCAATCTTGGGCAAGTTAGAATGAGCCAGGATTTGCTGCAGTAAGAAACAACTCCAAAAATCTCAGCAACAAAAACAACAGAGATTTATTTCTTGCTCATACTGTGTTCCATCATCATTAGCTCTGTTCTATGTTGTCCTCATTTCAGGAACCAGAATACTGGACAATCCTCCTTCTTGAATGTTGTTTGTGGTGGCGCAGGGAAAGGAATATATCTTTAAAGGCATCAAGTGAAAAGCAATACATGCCTCTCTCACTTATATTTCATTAGCCAAAGCTAGTCACATGGCCACATCTAACTTCAAGGTGGAGGTGAGGTGTAATCATCCCCTGTACCCAGAAACCCGGAAAATATTAATGTTCTATTCCATTAATCCTCAATTTTCTTACCTGCAAATTCTATATACTTCTCTCTTCTGAATGTTGTGGTTGATAGTCCTTAATGAAATATATGTTCTATCTCTGTCTAACAACAATTATTATATAATAATAACACTTCCCTAGCTGGTTTGGGTCAGTGGATAGGGCGTCAGTCTGTGGACTGAAGGGTCCTGGGTTCAATTGCAGTCAAGGGCATGTACCTTGGTTGCAGGTTCCTCCCTGGCCCAGGCCCTGGTTGGAGCATGTGCAGTAGGCAACCAATTGATGCGTTTCTCTCACATCAATATTTGACTCTGTCTTTTCCTCTCTCTTCCACTCTCTCTAAAAATCAATGGGAAAATATCCTTGTATGAGGAGATATATATATATATATATATATATATATATATATATATATATATAGCTGTTATGTGTCACTTAAATTACCATGCTAATAATACACTGTATTATTTTATTTCATATTCATTATTTCATATTCATTTATTTCATATTCATATTTCATTATTTTATTTTATTTCATATTTGATTTTATTTCATATTCACAACAACCCTATAGCAGGTATTATTGTCACCACTCTAGGGATGAAACTGATGCTCAATAAGGTTAAATAATTTTTTCATTAAACTTATGGACTGACTCCCCTATCTATGTTTTGGCCTTGCTCTATAGGTTATTCAAACTTTAGATCATTCACTGAAGGGATATTTACATTGTGGAACCACTTTAGAGGTGGCATGGCCATCATGGAGTCACTTCAGTGCTTAAATATCTTGCCTTCTTGGGAATTACAGAAGGACCATTTGCTATGAACAGTGTTACTGGGCTGCTACCCAGGTACCTCTCTGTCCACTTCATTCTGTGCTTCCAGATGTACCTCTTCCTTCCCCAACTTAGTTGGTGAGAGAGGTAGCAGGAGAACTAAATATGATAAAAATTTGAGCCATTCCCATGGTATCCATAACATTTGTGTAAAGCAGCTTGGACTAGAACTGCTTTTTTGGAATCCATGTCCACCAGTTCCAGTCATATATGCATTACTGAGTGAAAGCTCCATGAGCTTCTATCTGCCAGTTTCTGATACGATGCTGCAGAGGCTCAGAATATATTTCTCAAATGAATAAATGGATGCTATAACACTTAGGCTTTTAAAAGATAGTGTTTCTTTTTTTACAGCTTAAAAATGGTCTACAAACCAGGATACCAAATGTACTAGGAAATAGTAAAATTTTATTCAATTGATATCCAAGTCAGATGTTGCTGGAATCACCAATGAGTCCAAGACCACCTTAGCAGCTAATCTTCTTTGTTCTACCACTTGCTTTGGTCATCATCAAGCTTCAAGAAAATCCATGCTAACTTCTCACTTGGAGAAGAATGGGAACCATTGGTTTAAAGGAGGCAAAGTATTCACTTGTCCCTTCATGCAGTGTGCCAAAGACTGTGGTAAGGATCAGTAGTATAGTACTGAACACAGCAGGCATGTTCTCTCTCCATGGAGCTTACAGCTTACTTGTGAAACAAGCATTAAGCAAACATAACACACAAAAACGCAAAAGAAGACAACATCGTAAACTTTAATGAGAGTAATAAAGGAATCCCTGACCTACCGCCAAACCTCACTTGATATCCGCCTCATGATCATTTTTCCCTTTGTCTTCGACAGGAAGACACAAGAAGAAATGTGTATACTTGGTGAAGAACCCAGTGTAAAGTCTGACTTGCATTGCTATGCAGTGCTCACACTCACATTTTCCTCTTTAAATAATTCATTCCCACCTGCACACAAAGGAAGGCATAGTATCCTAACATCCAGAGGAGCATGGGATTTTTCTCCCCTGAATGGCTGACGTAAAAACTGCCTCATTTTCAGGGTCTACGAGACCACCTGTCTCAAATCTAGCATTGCCTAAATCTCCGAGAGAAAGAAATCAAGTCAGCCAAGTGAGACCTTGAGATTGAAGTCACCCAGAAACCCTAGAACTTTCATCACATTCAGTTTGAGCATTTCAACCCTAGTAGAACCCCAGCAAAATATCACTAGAAAAGTTTTTAATATATTCTGTTAGATTGGTGTCCCTGCCTAATATGAAGGAGAAATCTTTCCAGCCAAGGGGGAAAATGACAAATAAATAGAATCTGAAAGGAGCTGAGAAATGATTGCTTTTGCCAGCACAAGCTGTTAGTGTGTGTGCAGAATACTGATGGCCTGGGCTTCCCCTGTTTTCTATAGAAGAGAGAGTCTCAGGTAATTGATCTTGACACAGCCAGTGAGCATGCCCCAGACTGGCCTTCCAGGTAGAGTGATAGAACGCTCTAACTTCCTACTCTGGAGCAGCCTCATAGTCATGATTTCCCAGAGCACAGCAGGAGCCACTTTGACCTGTTTCTGTTGTTGTCTTCATGTGCTCAACAGATTTAGATTGTAAAGAAAAATGTATAGGAGCCCTTTCATCTCCCTTCCTTCCTGACTCTTTGCCAGACTGTATTCTCAGTTGTGGCTACATTGAGTAAGTTCATCCCTTTTAATGTGTGGGTGGAAACAAGATGAAAAGCTCTTGAAATAACTGAATTCTGAAATGTTTGCCACATACTCTTAGGTCTGATGATGAGGGAGGACAAACTGTATGTCTAGCTTTCTTGTCTGAAAGGGTCCAGATATGTAAAATGAGCCACTTTGTTTCAGAGATTGTGGATTGTGGTTACATTTGGGAGTCCTAAATATAAATTTAGAAAAAGAAAAAAAGAACTTCTCTCAGAAAGGAAGGATAGTATTTCAGTAGCCCATGTCACAATTGCAATCCAAAGGAACCCAATGTTATCATTGCAGCCTCTGCTTTGCTGGAAGAATGATTTCATGTTATTCATATTACCTTTCCTCCAGGGAGTGTGGGTATAACTGATATAAATCTACATGTCTTTGGGTTTATTCAATCTCAGCTTTGGCAAGAGAGAAAACTTCTAAAAAGAAGTTCATTTATTTGAGTCTTTACCACGAATGCTTTTTGTTCCTGATCAGCCTAAGTTCATCAGAGTAGGTTGAAAACTCATGGGATGAAAAGGTTTTAAAAATTGATTTGATGAGGTTGGTCAAGAAGCTGTTTTTTTATCTTCAGAGATGACACCGCAGGTTTGCTTTCATAGGCTATAGAACTTTGAATTGTTCATTCTGAAGCGGAGATGGGTTTTCAGTGAGGTACATACATCCCTTATCTAGTCCTCTGGTTTGCCCTTGAGAAACAGCTTCCAGAGTTAGATGAACAGGTTGTGAGGGCTAATTTAAATTTGTATATAAAGAGGAGAGAGGAAGAGAGAGAATATCAACTGCTGTTCATATTCTTGGACTAAGGAAATGAGTCACTGTTGATGTGTAAATGTTAGTTGGGTTGCAATACATTGAAGTACTCAGATATAAGCTGTTAGCACCTTAGTTTAAATGAGTCTATTAAATTCACTATCAACTTTCTTAGGTGTGAGACATAGGATACATACCTTTTGGTACAAAAGGTGGTTGGAAAAGGTGGTCTAAGTGCCATCTAGTTGGGCTTAATCTAATGAGACGGTCCCGGGACAGCCAGAAGTCAGCATGGAGGTATTGAAAACCTTGTGAAAGGTTTGATAGAAGCAGATACATGGTCAGTGGGAACTTAGATGTCATTTACTCTGTGCGCTAATCTATATGATTCAGGTAAAATGACTACTGGCTATTTCTGAAAGTGGGAATAGATCTAAATAAAAATGAAGATTTATTATACTGTTGATAGTCAATGACTGTCCGTACTCTAACAAAAGAGGATCATGAGAAGAAATGGTTCTCTTGTGGGTTTAAATATTGTGATGAAGGTGAAGAAAGGGGTGGGAAGAAGCTGCACGTGGTAGAAAGAAATAGCTCTTCCAACAAGGCAACATCGAAGGTAGGGGCTCCCACTGTTAAGTGGATCTTGATATTGAGAACGAAGTGAGGGCTGCGCCATTCAAGACAATGACGATCCAAATGTTAGGTCTGTGAGCAGCCATGTGTTTGTAATGAAAGGGCTACCTCATTCCCATCCTTGGAAATATTCCAGCTCAGAACATCATGTAGTAATATCGTAGACAGGATTTCTCTCGTAAATTGTAAAAGTAGATTCTATGACTTCTAGGGGCCACTTTAACACTTAGCAGCCCAGAGGTTTACATTCAAGACTGCCTATGGACTTTGTACAAAGTAATATTAACATCTTAGCCGAAACCGGTTTGGCTCAGTGGATAGAGCGTCGGCCTGCGGACTGAAAGGTCCCAGGTTCGATTCCGGTCAAGGGCATGTACCTGGGTTGCGGGCACATCCCCAGTGGGAGATGTGCAGGAGGCAGCTGATCGATGTTTCTCTCTCATCGATGTTTCTAACTTTCTATCTCTCTCCCTTCCTCTCTGTGAAAAATCAATAAAATATATTTAAAAAAAAAAAAATCTTACATCTGTCTCATTGGCTCAATATCTCTGGAGGGATGTCTCCTTGAAGTACTTCTCTCAATTTATAAGAACTTATCCACAGAGCTGTGCCAACCTTTAAAAAAAAATGGATTAGGAAATTATTGTTTCCATTTCTTTTTCTTTCTGGTTCAATTACAGCCACCGGAGGCATCGTCAGAAAATTTGATTTTATATTGAAAAATCAAAGCCCTAAAAATACATTTTAACCAAGGCCAGAACTCAAAACAAGATCTTGGGTGGAGAAGAATGAAGACATAATGGGTAGGAGCCTTAATGCCCAAGACTGTTATTTCAATTTTTAGGGCCAATTGTGACTAAGAATCTAAAAAGGAAATATGAATGTCAGTTATTGTTTATTTTATGTCATTTTGACGTCTGAAACAAGTGGCTCCCCATGTGTTGAGAGGTACTCTGTTCCTCTCTTGGCACAACAGCTCTCCATGTGGAGACAAAAAGGCCATGTGGAGACATCGATTTTTTACAGGAATTTCATTATCATTTCTTAAGTTTCCTCTGATTGGGGCCCACCTGATAGCAAGCAAATAGGACATAGTCAAATGCCATCATCTGTTTAGGAGCTTCATGTTGAGAATTTGTTTAAAAGATATTCCCCTACGGTGTGTTTAAAGAGGTTTTCTCCAAACAGTGGCTGGAACCTACCCCGGAGACCTGCTCGATTAACAAAAGAACAAGGAGTTGAACACTACATCTGCTGCTGGAGATGTCAGTCAGAGAAGCCTAGGGTTGTAATTTGAACAAAATGTCACTGTTTAGAGATTTTTTTATAATGTGCTTTTTCTGTGACGATAAATCACAGGCCTATGCAGGGGATAATAACAAAATGTTTGACAGCTTTTCTTACAATTGTTTGGCATCCTGTTTGCCTAATTATTGTCAGCAGCACCCACACTGAGCATGCCCGTGCCATTCCCCAGCCCTCCTTTCTGCTCCTGATCCTGGGCCACAGGGTGGGCGTCACCGATCCTTGCTGTGTGAATAGGCTTGATAAACCTTGAGTTCCTGTGTCCATGTGGAGATGTGGTTCTGCCAGCTGACCAGATAGGAGAACAAAGCAGAAAGAGTTGATGGAGAATTTCTGAAAGGCCATGTAGAGACAAAGAATCATTGAGTTCAGGGAGGTTCTTTGACAAACTGAGAAATCACTGGCCTTATGGGTATAGGTTGGAAAATTGTGTATTTATGTAATCACCCTGCTTTGAAAAGGAAGGGAATTAACTGCTTTAATTAACTCCAGTAAAAACGAGATCGTCGCAGAGGGGGTGTTGACATAATGTGCTCTGCCATATCTGATATGCTCTTGGAAATAGTTGCTATCTCTGTAACCATCTTCCTTTCTCTGGGGCCTCACCAAGGTCCATAAACTAGGCAGCCTGTGAGAAGGGTCCAAAGAAGAAGGAAAGGTCACAGAAAGGGTGATAAAAAGTTCATCCATAATTGTCATCGATTTTTTACAGGAATTTCATTATCATTTCTTAAGTTTCCTCTGATTGGGGCCCACCTGATAGGACATAGTCAAATGCCATCGTCTGTTTAGGAGCTTCATGTTGAGAATTTGTTTAAAAGATATTCCCCTATGGTGTGTTTAAAGAGGTTTTCTGAAATATGTGGAAGTGTGCTGGTGGGGTAGGAAGCATCCATAGTACATGAGAGTTCTTTTAAAAGGAGCTAAATTCTGCAAGTGACGTTCACTATGCCATTAGCTAAAATGCAACTAAAAAGCTTATAACAGACCAGAAGATTCAGGCTGAGAATTATGAATATATATGTGTACTTATACATGTGTAGTATGGATATAATATAGAGTATATAAGAAATATATAGTATATGAATGTAGTATACATACATAGTACCTATATATTTGAATAGTATTTATAAACACATGGTGTGTTTTTCCTTGATGGCCTTAGGACTCTATTGTGGTTAGCCATCTTGTGGCTTCTGTTGGGTTTCAGAGTTCCAGCATAGCACCAGGAGCAGCTCCCAGGGCCTGTCAACCCTGTTCTTCCCGTTTGCAAACTGGGGTGACTATCCCATGGCCCTCATTTCAGTTCTGATACACACTTGGACACAAGGGTGGTGCCACTAAAAGCACCGAATAGAGTCATGGCCACCATTAGGGAAAGTCTCTTGGGCATAAGTCTTTGCTCTTTGATGTGTTCTGGATTGCAGTGATATTCTACTCTTAACATAATTTGCCAACCAAGGCAAAAGAGGCATCCTCAAACTATTTTCATTCTTTTCTTAATGCTGCACATCGTTTCCCTAATGGAATCATGGACTTTGAAAGCTGGAAGCTCTCACTTTAGAAATGAGAAAACCAAACTCCAGAGAGGTGAAGTGGCAGGCTAAGATCCCATAGTTGCCAAAAGAGGACCCAAAAGACTGAGGTTCCCTGACACCCAGTCCAGAATGCTATCCCCTACTCTACATTAGCCTCCTTTTTAGTAGACACCCTCCCTATACAAAATAGCTCAGAAAAGAATGGTTCCATCTTCCCTTTGAATATACATGACAAGAGATGGTCCAATCGCTGGGAGGCAGCGTGAGCTCTAGGACCTCCCAGAAGCTGAGGCATTGGCGCCCTGCCGCTGCTGTCTCTCCAACCGGTTGTCTGCCCACTCACAGGCTGCGAGGGTGCAGATGGTGAGGATATCATCATTTCCACCATGGAGGTGGGAGAGAGAAGACACACTATTTCATTTCAAATTCCTTGTTGTTTGTCATGTGAAAATTCTGTCACATTTGCAAATGTTATCCAACAGCTAGGAAGAAAGAATTCTTTCAAGTTCAGCCATAGAGAGATGGCATCAAAAAAACCTGTCACTTATTAAAAAGGAAGGAAGGAAAGAGGAGAAGAAAGCAGAAATGGAGGAAAATCTAGGGAGAAATAGAATTTGGAAAGAGACAAGATGGAAGGAACGGAAGAATAAATAACAGGACTCAAGTCCATACTGTTCTTATAATTACATGGTGCCTTGCACATCAGCCCAAATGTTCATTCTTGGATATAATTATCTCCTCATTAACATATGCAAAATTACTATTGCACAGTATGAGCTCTCTAGTGGAGATGTCAATATTACCATAATGAGCCTGTCAATCTTGTGAAAATGAACAGAAACCAATATGCTAGCAGAATTTCATTGTCTCCTGAGAATTTAGTGGGTCTGATAGATTTACCTACTATTCAGACAGACTAGATGATATTCAGTGTGGAATGACCTTGCAGACTGTAACTTACAGGTTAAAACTTAACTATTTTCTGGATGGAAATTTGAAATAAAAAAAAGTAAAATTTTAAGCCACTTAAAGAAAATGATATTTTTGAGAGTTGCAAACAGTACTGTTTGTTGCATTTAGCTGCATGTTTTCTAATGACCTTTCTAAATAGGCTCTCTGTTTGAGGAAGCATTCGAACAGCCTACAAAGAAAAAAGGATGTTGAACAACTGAAATCAGGAGCAGTTTGAAACGGATGTGTCATCAATTCAGCATGCCAACTCTAACACATAGGGTTGGCTGCCTTCTTACAAAGTGCTATTCTTTTTCACCCTTACCATGTAGGGAAATGACTTAAGACCCCAATCTCGTTTCTATTTTTTTGTTGTTGTTGTTTTTCTAATATATTTTTATTGATTTTAGAGAGGAAGGGAGAGGGAGAGAGAGAGAGAAATATCAATGATGAGAGAGAATCATTGATTGGCTGCCTCCTGCACGCCCCACACTGTGGATCGAGCCCTCAACCTGGGCATGTGCCCTGACCTGGAATCGAACAGTGACCTCCTGGTTCATAGGTCAATGCTCAACCACTGAGCCATGCCATCCAGGCTCTGGTTTCTATTTTTAAATCAATTGATGACGTAGCAATTAGGAAAAACTTGTTTTTTCTTTTAATGTGTAACTACCAATGCTAAATTTGCCTTCTTATTAAGTGGATTTTTTCCAATAATAAAAAAAAAATAGAGCTGTTTGCAATCTTATTTTATCCCCCTTCAAAATAATCAACTTCTATGATCATAGGTTTGAAGAGACCCATTAAAACAAGCCTTTCCTCTTTATAAAAAAAAACAACACACCAGCCCTGACCAGTTTGGCTCAGTGGATAGAGCGTTGGCCTGTGGACTCAAGGGTCCCGGGTTCGATTCCAGTCAAGGGCATGTGCCTTGGTTGCGGGCACATCCCCAGTGGGGAGTGTGCGGGAGGCGGCTGATCCATGTTTCTCTCTCATCGATGTTTCTGGCTCTCTATCCCTCTCCCTTCCTCTCTTTAAAAAAATCAATAAAATATATTTAAAAAAAACACACCAAAAACTTGCAAATAAACTTACAGATGTAGAAAGAGCTGTTTTATATCTTGGTTTCATCAAACTTAAACATACTCATCTCAAACTCTGCAAAGCTCAACATCTGAAACCAGATTCACATTAATCAACTATAAATTCTCATATAGGTACAGTATAGAAAATTTGGAGATGAACATAAAAAGAAGGAAAATAACAATAATCTGTAGTTTTATAGCTATAATGAATGACCACTATTTATTCATTGTTTGTTCGAGTTTTTTGTAAAAATTGTGTATTTTTATACCACTATATAACCAATCATACTGCATATATAGTGGCTTAAAAACACAAAATTTTTCTCACTAAACTTAAGATGAGTGTATTTTTTATTCCATGCATTATAAACATCTAGAGAAATGTGATTACTTGAAGACCCAATGCATTTAGTACCTGTAATGTCCCATATGTGTTGAGTGAATAAAGCAAATGAAAGGGAAATCATTTTATATGGTTATATGGTTAGATTGGATATACTTCTAAGAGAGTAAAGAGATGTAAGTCATTAAGAGACTTACTCGTGTGTGTATTTATTATTAAACAGTGACCTGAGTCAGGCAGGCTCAGTTGCTCATTCTCTCCCCCAACTTCCAGGTATTGCCCCCACGTGGGAAGCACAGAGTCAACATAGGTTGAATGTTTGAATGATAAGATCTCCTATGAGACTTCTTCCTCATACAGCTTGTCAGAGTACAGGGGGACAGTATTAAAGGAATCATGAGGCAATGCACATAGGGCTTCCAAACTGTATTTCCAAGTGCTTTACCAAAACATCAGCCTGGGTGGACTAGGTTCACCTCCCAGGGACTCAGATGGCCCTCTTTAGAAGCTCTTCTATTCTTGTTTTTCTGTTTCCCTGCCTGCCACCTCTTCCTGCTCCTCTGAAAAGAAGCATGCCACACAACAATGGAGAGGTTTTCCACATTAGCCTTATTGCCAGCCAGCCACTTCTCCTTGTTTGTCTGTTTATACAGTCTCCTTGGCAACGTGAAGTAGAAGTAGGTATTTTTTGTATCTCTGACTAGCAGGTTTGGTTTTCCCTTTGTCTGAAGCTTACCCACCTCACACACCAAGTTTTTTCTAGCGAGATTTTTTTTAAAAAACATAGAATCATTTCACGCCCTAGTTATTTTAGCAATACCCTAATGAGACAGCCAGTATTTTTTTTTTTTTTTTTGGTTGGGGTTGGGGGGAGGTTCTTAAACTACAAAGAACCTCCTGACTGAGTAAAACATTTCTTTCTTAAAACTTGCTATTTCATTCTTCCTGGTAATTTCAGTAGGTTCTATAGATCTCTACACATCCTGCGTGATGCCTTCACGTGATGGCTTGAGAGGCCAAGGACCATGAAGCAAACAAAACTAAAAAACCCTAAATGGGGATCAAATTCTCACCTCCCTTAGTTCTAGGATCAAATCAGTGAAACTACTGAACAGCCATAGTCACTTTTTTGCATGCAAATATACTTACGTTATTTCAGCTATATTGTGCTGAAGTACTCCAGGAAAACATCCCATTTGTCCCCAGGCTACAAATGAAAAAGAGGCCATTGGGAGACTTGAACCATAGTGGTACTCTTGATTAGAAGAAAGTTTCTTCAGTAGCAGATCATTACAGTGACAACCAAGTCATACTCCCTAAGTACCTCTGGTGAAAAGATTAACATTAATAGGACCAATCAGTCTTAACCAGGGTGTGCATCAGAATTATCTGGGGAGATTTTTCCAAACACATAAGTCCCACTCTGGACTTAGACTCTCCTATCCTGGGACCAGAGCATGTGTATATTGAAATTTGTCCAGATCATCTTTGTGTAACGTGACAGTTAATACTCACTGATTTAAATGACAGTGGTAATGTTGAGCACCTATTATTTGCCAAAGTATTAGATTGTTTTCTCCACTTAGTACTTATAAACTCTTTATAGTGAGTAAATTATTCTCATTTTCTAGATTAAGAAACTGGACCTCAAAGATGTTAAGTAAATTGTTACGTGGTGGTAAAGCAAAAATTTTAATTTGGCTTAATTCCAAAATTCTTAATCACCTTACACTATATTAAATTTCTCCCCCCAAATAATAACGTAATTCTTAAAAAACAATTGTTTGTATTTCCAGAAAATTTTTATTCTGATAATATATCTTAATATTCATCACAACTTTAGTTGAGGAATTGTTTCTAGGTTGTTAAATCAGGGTACGAAACAGTGGCTTGAATTCCTTAAAAAATATCACACACACACAAAGATTTTGAGAATAGATAAGTAGATCGATAAATTTGCATGTTTACTTCTTAATATAACTGCAACACCTTTCTTTGAAGCAACCATTGCTACTTATCAAAATGCTTTCTTTTTTAAACTAAAATCTGCAGATTGAATATCTATGAGTCATTTCCAGTGAAGTCGCCACCCTTGTCTTAAACAAGATCTGGGTAGATAATCAGACCAGGAAGCATTCTGAGTCACATAATACATTATAGCTTGTCAATATTCACAGGCTTTAAATGATTCTTTGGCAATTTTTCACTACCTACAACATGAAAAATGTGTTGCAGTTATTCAAAACAATGATAATATTCACACTGATTTTTTAAGTAAAAAAAAAAAATTATAAAGCCAAAATTTTTAAAGCTTGAATAGTTTTTGGAGGAATCATCTGGAGTAGTGCTTCACAATAGGGTGGGAGTGGGGGAAAGAAAACACCTCTTCTCTCTTCCGCCACCGTCTTGGAGACTAACCGGGTAAGGCCCAGGCAGGCCTGTCAACCCATTTGAGAAGCATTGTGAGTTATGAAAATATTATGGAACATGGTGAAATATGCAAGTGAACAGAACCAAGACTGAACTTTGAAAACCACTGATGTAATGGGAAACCATTGTTCTGGTTTTTTAGCATTTATCCCAAGTAAAGACTTAAAATTTTTGCCACCAGTGACATACTTATTTCAAAAGGTTTTGAAAGAATCTACTCTCAATTTGGATGGACACTGATAGGTGAATAAGGCTGTTCTCCATTTGACAGGCCTCATATCAGAGACATTTCTAATGAACTAGCAGCAGTTCTGAGAGGTTCAACACCAAACTGATTGATCTGCTTAAGTTTTCAGAGTAGTAGTGCAGAACTTAGCTTGGTCTCCTTCAGCAGACATTGTTTAATGTAAAAAGAAAATAAATTCAACCACTTCTAATGTCATGAGAAACACTGAAGGAGCTATAACTCCATCACTGGAGCAATAGAGTTTTAGGGGAGTTGGCTTTCATCGTGTGTTTGTTTCCTAGAAAGAATTACAGCAGGACACTGAGGACCCTGTGGTTATTGGCAGGCTGATCACATCTTCCACTCTGCTAGTCATCCTGTTCTCACTGAATGTCCCCAGAAATAAGTGGAATCAAAGTAAAACACATCATTGGGCGTAGATTTGCTGTTTGTTTGTTCTGAAATTGCTTGTGGCCTAAAGGTTTACTTTACAATGAATAGACAAATAATACAATCTCCAAGATTAGAAGTAGGCCCTAGCTGGTTTGGCTCAGTGGATAGAATGTCGAACTGTGGACTGAAGGGTCCCGGGTTTGATTCCAGTCAAGGGTACATGCCTGGGTTGTGGGCTTGATCCCTAGTAGGGGCCGTGCAGGTGGCAGCCAGTCAATGATTCTCTCTCATTATTGATGTTTCTATCTCTCCCTCTCCGTTCCACTCTGAAATCAACTATATATATATATACAAAAAGATTAGAATTAGATTTTCTCTATCAGTAGCCAGTAGTCTTACCTTTAATCTTGATTTGATTACAAATATAATTAATTTATGCCTAAACTACATATCACGCAAAAGATTTTAATATAGGCTGTTAAACCTAGAAAAAAAAAACTCTGGTATTTATTATCTCCTTCAATAGGGAAACCTTTAAAGTGGGGAAACCTTAAAATCAATTCCAAATGACTGGAAAAATGCACCTGAGAGTTGCTACTTTATTTATAATCCACAGCCTGGAACATTCAGTTCTCTTAATATGCCTTAAAGTCATTAAAAACTTTGAAAATGTTCTTTATACCCTTGGAATGTGATTTATTAAAAT
The DNA here is from genome assembly GCF_964212035.1 of Myotis nattereri. Lineage (NCBI taxonomy): Eukaryota > Metazoa > Chordata > Mammalia > Chiroptera > Vespertilionidae > Myotis > Myotis nattereri. Next base: position 63,848,008 of record NC_138085.1, read on the forward strand.
GGTATAAATATTTTCAGTGTAATAGAGAACTAAGATTATTTAAAAATTCAAGCTCTTTGTTTTAAGGGACTCAGAATCACTATCTTCAGTCAAGTTTGAGGTCAGAGAGCAGACACTTACAAACTATTGTTGGAACATTTTATTGAGAATTCAGCATAGCTCACATAAATTTATTTTTGCCTCTGAGTCTATTACAGGTAATAATGGAAATAGCATTGAACATGGAAGCAGAGAATCTATATTCTAATCATAGTTTTGACATTGATTAACTATAAGACTTTTTGCAAATCATTCAACTTCTTTGTATTTTGGTTGGATTCTTGACCTCATCTTTAAAAAGAGGGCTGGAGGAAATAATCCCTAAGGTTCTTTTTCTCTTGTAAAATGTAATTCATCTATACATTTTGTTAGAATTCTATGTGCAAATTTGTATTTTCTGTTAGCATATTACAAAAAAATTAAAACATAGCCATAAGCTGGAGTGGTTAGAATATTTGTCATTTGAATGTTGGCCAGTATAGCTAATGTGACATATATGCCCTGAGCCTTTTCTCCCCCTCGTTTTTTGTAGCACCGCCTGGTGCTCTAGCATAGGAGAGAGTTATTTAAATAATCACATTAGTTAAGTCCATGCCTTGCACCCATCCCTATACACACACACACACACACACACACACACACACACACACACCACTTTGCTCTGTTCTAATATTGTTTTGGTCAAGCTTCTTTCCATATTCTGAGACTGAGCATTTCCAATCACATGGAAAGTGAAGTAAAACAGGCCCCTCTGCATTTGGCCTACCCTGGGGTCAGACCCATGGTAGGCCTGAGCTGAACAGTGCCTGCGCCTGCACCTGTAGTGCTCTCTGGGGCTGTGGGCCTCTCTATTCCAGGCTGTAGAAAGCAAGTGCCCTGTGCTTATAAAATCCCCCAAGGCTCAAATTCTTAACATAGTTAAGAGTCAATTCTAAGGTACCAACTCCCCGGTTCTGCCCAGGAAGATGGCCAAATTCTGCTCTGACATTTATTTATAGGAAATATGCATGGCCTTTCCCCTCTAGCGTGTTTTCACACTAAAATGATTGTATCCCATCCTTTAGATATTACATTTCAGAATGTGGGAGGAAAGACGGAAGGATCTGAGGCAATAATGGAAAATGCTCACTTTTTTTTTTTTTAACAGAACCTGTTAGAGCACAAGCTTTTCCAGGCACTGGCAGCTAGACTGTGTTTGCACAACCCTAATCACCTCCGACCATTTTCCTTTAAAGTGATAAAGTTAAAAACAAATTTAAAATGTTCCTCTGAGGTAGCATCATAGAAGCTGTGTACAAAGAGAGAGTATTTTTAAAATTGTTATGTTTAAAAGACTGCAAACCTCCCATGAACAGCCTTAGTATGAAAGCATAACAAAGCACCATGCATTCACCATCCACCTTCTGAAGCAAATGAAATAGCATGATCTTCTTTAGAAAGGTCTTTTTGGAGGGCAGTGTTGAGATACAACACACTCAACTGGCAGATCTTAGAGGCAGGATGTACAGGGCAATCGACTCCTGAACAGACTGACCAGCCCAATGCCGGTGCTACACCACTGCTATCTGAGGTTCTGCTGAGTGAGACTCAAGGAAGAGCTGCAGTGAAGAGAGTCTGTCTTGGGGACTAATTGGGAACATGTACAATGACCCACACTAAGGAAAACCCAAGGAGAAGAGTTACTGGTATGTTGCCCTATTCGACTCTGGCCAAAAGTTGCACAATGGCAGGGTAACCCCAATAAAAACAGGCATTCTTGGGTGGAGTCATGACCATGGTCCGCATATTTCTCCTGTTCAGAGCATGTTTCTAAAGCAAGGTCTGGATGGATGTGGATCATGTGCGTGTAGTGTGGGTAAAACCACCCATAACCAAGAAGTGCAACTATGAAGTCTCTATCTGAAATGTTTGCTTTAGTTTTCTGTTTTGTTTTGTTTTGTTTTTTCTTCATTTGAACTTATGTGTACAACTTAAAACTCAAGTTATTGCCTAGGCAGGAAAAGAGGCACATAAAACCTGCTAACACTCTTAAAAGAAGAGAGGTTCATTGAAAAGCTATTTTATAAACCAGTCCAAGATAGGTCATATAGCCTAATTATTAAAATCATAAGATGCTGAGACAGATATATAGAGTCCAGGCTCAGCTACTAACTAACTGTGTAACCTTGAACAAATTGCTTGATTTTCATAAAACATTAACTTCCTCATTCATAAAATTGGTTTTCTGGAATAAAATCATATAGATATAGATTATAGATTATAGATATAGATATAGATATATCATTCAACATATCTCCGATACATAATTATAACATTTTATTACATATTATATAATAATATATGATATCATTGGAGCTTAGAAACCAGACATGATGTCTAATTAGGGACATTTGGCATGATTTTAAAGCCTTTTCTTTGAGTTTTTAATCACAATATGTATCACAGGAGAGCAGCAGATAGTGCAAGGAAGGAATAATTATTTTTTTGAGTCAACTTTATAAGTACGATGAAACCAAATGAAAGTATGATTGCAAGGACATGTTTGGTTTGGTTTGGTTTCTTCTGCTAAATTAGGTGGTTCAGGTGGGTCCTGTACGTCACCAGTCTTTTCCAGACTGAAACAAGCAGGTGTGTACAGCATAAAGTCAGAGTGTGTGAAAATTGTACCTTGTCACATTTCATGCTTACTAAATTGTCCTCCCAAGCACTGTCCTGAGAAAAGCCCATTAATCCACTTCAGATCTGCACATTACTCTTCCCAGGTAGACACTTGGCCTTTTACTGTGAATTTGTCACAGGAGAAAAAAATGCCTTGAACATATTTTTTAATCTACAGACACTTGATGTGACTATGTAGTATGTGTTGGGAGCTGGAAATGGGGTATCAGAGGGATCAGGCATAGATTATCCTCCAGACTAAAGAGATGGGTGCCATATTGGGAGACAAGTCTGTCCATAGAACAACACGGAGGGTGGAATCCCAGGCCTCGTCTGTGTGCTACTTCCATAAGACTGTGTTGGTTAGAGGGGGAATGATTCTCAAGTTATACTGAATTCCTCTTTTGATATTTTTATGATCTTAATGTATGGGGCATATCATGGCCACTTCAGGTTGCTCAGTTATATTGGTTGCCTATTTTTAACATAGCCATTTATATAACACTTTCAAGATCCAGGAAGCTACCTTTGAACACTGCAAATAGTCAAGTGGTCTTTGATGTACTAGAATCCGTATCACTTGGCAAATATGTACAGCAGACGTTTTTCTAGAGAATGAGCGTGGAGAATGCTATCCTCCAACCAGACTTTCCCTCCCTTTATTAAACAAACCCACAGGCTCATGCTGGGCTCCAGCACCCCTTTCCTTGGTGGGAAGAAGCCTGTGGATTTCAGCGGTGGCCCCTGTGGCCGCTGCGCAGTGTGACTGATCTCTACTGATTTTCCCGAGGCTGGCTGGGGCGGCACTCCACACAGAGCAAAAGCCCAGCTGAAAATTGAGGGAGCATCTGTTCTTTTAACAATACCCGGCATTGGGAAAAGGCCTTGATCACTCATAGACAGGCTGAAAGTGAAGAGTGCTTTCTGTCAGAAATTTTTTTACTTTTTTTTTGGTTTTTCATATCATGTACCACACTTGTGTCTCTTCCGCTCCAAAAACAACATTCTCTCACAGCATTTGCCAGGGAAAAACATGAGGTGGAAAAATCAGAGTAACGTCTTCCCTTAGGGCAAGATTATACAGGAAAAGTCATTGGACAACTCCCAGCCTGGGCTTCATAGGTTGGCAGGAAAGACTGACATTACCTTCACTGTGTTGAGAAATGCAAAGAATAATATAGATGGGAAGTGCTCAGAGCAAGGCTGCTCCCATACTAGGTGCCCAACAAATGCGGACGTTTAGCCTGTTGCCCTGTTCATTAGCATTGACTCTTTTGTCTCTACCTCCCATCACTGAATCCAAGAGCCCACCGCTTCTGCTCACTTTCTAGCTCACTAGTGAGAGGGTCTGGAAAGCTTCAAAATGTCTACATAGGACAGCTTAGAGGGAGCCGTCTAATTGGAATGCAATGTGTGCAGCTGTGTTTTCACAGTACTTTCCATTAAATTGCTCTAATGTTCATTTTTTTATATCAGAGAAGGGGGCTGCTGATGGAGAGTTGGACCTCCACCTCTAGAACCCTCTGCGTGCCACAACTGCTCAGAACTGTCGCCATCTGCCTGCAAGCTGTCCCCATCCTACCTGCTTTCCTCTTGCATTGCTCCTGACTCGTGTCCCCTTGAGGTTTTAGACATGATGTTTGTGTGTCCGGCACTTAGACTCATCAAAGGGAGGCACTGGGGCACTCACATGGATTCTTCTCCCACTTGACTATGTTATCTGTCAGGGGAAAACATAGATTTAGTTATAAATGTGCAGCCGAGTCAGTGTCCCTTTCACTGTGAATGTGTTTCTGAGTGCCCAGGCCAGTGCATCACAAAGGAGAAATGCAAAACCCCAAGAACTCTCCAGTGCTGAGGTAGCATCTCCTTGCTTTGTTCTGTTCCTAGAGTGAGCTTATGGGCATCGAGCTCCATGTGAGTGGATTTCTTAGGTCTAAAACAGGTAAAGCCAACCCTAAAGCCATGATGTCACTACCTCTTTAAATATTGAATTTAGAGCTGGTAAAATTTTTCTACTTTCTTTTCGTGAGTTGAAAATAACTCCACTGCGTACTACATTAACTTGGTCTGAACGTTGAGGGATGTCCTTTTTATCTAGAGCATCATAGCTCCTTTATATGGAAACTAAGAGCTGTGAGATGCGTTTTCAGTGGCACTAGCCCTGCTCTTACTGGCATTCAGCAACACTTATATCCACATTTGTTGAAGGAATGAATGAATGAATGATTTGTTGTTGTTGTTTTTTAAATACGTTTTTATTGATTTTTAGAGAGGAATGGAGAGGGGGAGAGAAATAAAACATCAATGCTGAGAGGGAATCATTGATTGGCTGCCTCCTGCATGCCCCACACTTGGGACCCACCGTCAACCCAGGGATGTGCCCTGACCAGGAATCGAACCATGATTTCCTGTTTGATAGGTCGGTGCTCAACCACTTAGCCACACCAGCTGGGCTTAATTACATTATAGATCTCCTCAAAGATCCCAGATTTGGAAAGATAATCTCAATAACTGTGGAACGAAAAGCAGAGGCCTCAATAGCTTTGCTTTTATAAAAAGGGAGATGGCACAAAGTTTGTCTTTCTAGTCTGGCTAACTTTGCTCAAAGACACAAATTTAGTCTTTTTTTCCCTAAGCAAGCCTGAAAAGTCTTGAAATACAGTCCTGGTTGCATCCCTCTATGTCTCCTGCTATTATTGAGTAATTAAAAGCACAGCAACATAACATTTCTGGCCCTTGGTTTGCTCCCAGTAGGACTGATAAGTGATACTGGGAGTAAATGTTGAGAGAGGTGCCTGATGCGAAGAAGCAGGGACAGCTGTTTTCCTAACGTTTTTAGGCCTTTGACATTCAAAATGGCATCTGCACCACTATGTTTCCTAAGTAGAGCTTCACAAAAGGAGACTTGAGTTGCTGGGCGCAGCTATTGTTTTTGTTAGTGGATGGAGATTTATAATTATGCCCTTTTCTTCTCAGAGCACATGGCACAGGGAGAAGCTATATAAACACAGGCAGCATGAGGGGGTGGAGGGGACCCAGAACAATAATGAGATTACAAATTACACAAAGCAATTTCACCATGAATGAAATAAGCTTTATTTGCAAATATGAAACGCAATGTAGACTTTTTACTGTTCTGTTTTAGTTTGTTTTCCGAAATGATATTTACAAAGAGCTAGACAAGCCTACTTAAACATCATTGATGTTTTCAGTTCTGGCTTGTGGTGAAATTCTACTGGACTCGTTTCTTCTAAAGGTTCTCATATACTCTCTCTCTCTCTCTTTCTCTCTCTCTCTCTCTCTCTCTCTCTCTCTCTCTCTCTTTCTCTCTCTCTCTCTCTCTCTCTCTCTCTCTCTCTCTCTCTCTCTCACACACACACACACACACACACCACATCCTTTTCAGTGCCTAAAGAAGTCATAAGGCATTGCTTCTATATATAACAATATATGTAGTCAAATATTCATTTTGAGGGAGTCTGCTCAAAGTCAATAGCAAGCTACAGGAAATAGATCAAATTGTTGAGTAGAACATGGCTTGAATTGTAGAATTGTATATAATTACTCTTTTTTCTATTTTATTTTTATATCTTTCATCACATATATTCAACACAAATATATTAATTTTATAATCAGGAAAATAAAACTACACTTATTTGTCTAGTCTCACTAGATTTGGACAGATTTGCAGATGTCTATATTGCAAAAGCTCCCAGTCCTCCCTGGATATGAAAGGTGACAAGGCACTTTCAGAGTCTGCAGAGTCCTTCCTTAAAAGTAGAGGGTTTGGCACACATGTCTCCAGCTCTGACTTGGGCCTACAAGGGACCACCTTCGCACCCTGCCTTCTCTATCATGTGGAGCGTAGTTTTCAGAATTTAGAAGGACAGATAAGTTATTCATATTTCAAACCTGGGGGGTGGCAGAGAAGAGGTATAAAGGGAACTAATATGACAGCCTGCTATCCCCCATGTGTTTGACTCATGCTGTGTCTTTTAATACCTGTGAGGAAGGAATTCATTATCTCTGTTTTAAAAATGACACACTTGTGCCCAGCCAGTGTGGCTCAGTGGTTGAGCATTGACCTATGAACCAAGAGCTCACGGTTCAATTCCCGGTTAGGGCACATGTCCAGGTTACGGGCATGATCCCCAGTGTGGGATGTGCAGGAGGCAGCTGATCAATGATTCTCTCTTATCATGGGTGTTTCTATCTTTCTCTCCCTCTCCCTTCCTCTCTGAAATCAATAAAATATATATATATATATTTAAATGACACAGTGTGTGTGTGTGTACATATAGACATACTGGAACAACATACCTGGTGCTTAGAAAATGATCAAGAAATGTGTATGGAATGAATTATCCTAGTAATATAGATCTATATAAGTTCCCATATCTTATATATCTGTATGTTTGTACAAAAGAGTGTTTATAGTGCACATTCCCATGCAAACACATGAGTGACAGAGAGAGGGCTCCTCTGAGGCTTGCCGAATAGGGCAGGAATTTTTTTCTTTACTGCCACAGAGGAGTTCAATTCAAAAACTCCTCTTAACCAACCCAAATAATGCCTTTTCCCAGCTGCAGTGTTACATTGGGTCCAGTTCAAGTGCCAAAAGCTTAGCCCAGAGGAAGCCAAAACAATCACATCGTGATCGGTGAGAGTATTTTCCACCCAGCAGCCCTGGATGACACACTGTCTCGGGGACCTCCTAGAGCCTGGGAGTCCTCAGCTCTGCCAGGGACTGGACACCGAGCCTGCTGCTCCGTCAATCTCAATGAGAGTTACATAATAAAGACTTTCAGTCTCTGGAAGTACCCACTTCCCAGTCATAATTTATGACCAACAGGGCTTTCCCCCCAGTATAATGCCATAAATATGCGCTCAAAATAATATACTAGTGTCCCAACCATCATCAGGTAGCTTTACGCTAGTCCCCGTCGATGTGTTTCCCAGGCTCTTGGAGGTGAACACTGGTTTCACAGTTGACTTTATTATGAGCCTGGGATATTTGATTCAAAGAATTTCAGAGTATAGAAGAGGTGAAGCAATGGTTACAAATCGAGAAAACTTTTTCTTCTTGCATTATATTAAGGTATTAGTTCAGTTTTCAAGGTACAAAGTAGTCATCCCCAGGCAATGAATATATTTAGTGGAGAGATACATCCTTTAAGGAAGAAGCTAAAACTGTGTTTCATTTAGCAAATTGGACTAGCTCCTTTGAAGACATTAATGGGCAGTGAAGTCCAGATACTCAAATTCGTAGCTTAACGTCTTCCCTTCATGAAAGAATGCACCAGGAGGAGGGCTCTAATTCACAAGGCAGCCCAGTGATTCTGTGTGAGGGGAGCCAGGGGTCTGAGTTCTAGTCCAGCCACATTAACTTCTGTACCTTGGACGAATCACTTACCCATTAGACCTTGGTTCCCTCATCTATAAAGTAATGGGTTTGAATAGATGTCCTTTGGGTCTCTCAGCTCAAAAATATTGTAGCTCTAAATCTGTCTATCTCATAGCAACAGAGCCCAAACATGACTGAAACAAGGAAAACTCAGTGATCTCAGTACATACCACCCAGACAGCTGATGCTCAAATATGCTTCAACCAACCGCAGGAATAGTGATTGAAATGGTCTATATTTAAGATAAATGTTAAAAAGTTAGAAACATTCGGGTGTTTCATTATCTTTAAATAAACCTTCTGTATGTTCTTTTTTGTGTGCTTGACATTTCTCGACTGTTGTTTCCTTTTTAGACGAAGGTTACTGCTGTGTGGTTTTAGTCCAATATTAGTTGCAAACTTCACTAAATAATTTAGAAGCCTTCATAAATATTATTTCTGCCTCTACAATGTCATTAAAATTCATTTGGGAAACTATACTGCCTCAATAATAGAATTGCATCTTATGTTTTGGAACCATTTCCATGGCAACAATGACAGGTGCAAGTTCTGGAACATGTGTATGTTCCTTAAAAGGTTACTGCCGTATCACTGTGAAGGTAAATTGTATTGCAAATAACATCTAAGTGCCTACTGTGTTCCTCTTAGGAGAGACCAGCTTCTGTCTATATTGACATACATTAATTTCCTCCAGAATAAAAAACAATTTATAAAAACTTATTCATAAAAGGGAATCTTGGAACAATACTTGAGTTATTTTCATAGACTAGAAACTCATGCTTAACTTCATAGAATATACAGACTTAAAGAATTTAGAAGATTTATAGCATAGCTCTAACTTGGAGGATAAGCCAGTAAGAAATAGAAGAGAAAGTTGGATGGTAACAACATTATTAGGACTGCTTCAAGAAAGGCCATTCAATTTGAGCATATGGATTAAGTCTCCATTTTTCAGTCCTAATCTCTTAATCTCCAACCTCTTTGCATAGATAGATGTGGTCTAAATGGTACATCACCCTGAAAGAAAGTTGGAGACCAAAAACTGGTACCATGTTCACATGTGCCCGCTCTCTTCAAATAACATCTGTCTGTAATCAGAGCAACTGTGTGGCAACTGAAAGAGGACACACCTGCCTCTATGCTTCTGAGCTCCTCTGCCCTCCGTGAATACATTCCGAGGACCTACGTGCCCAAATGGAGTTGAGGGTTCAAGGAAAGCAGAGTGCAAATAGCTTTCCAGGTCATGTCCGAGCTTTCCTCGGGGTTTCTGCTTCCACAAACCCATAACTAGTTTCTGACCCTTTGTCTACCTTGACTTTAATCATCTACCACCCGTCTCAAGCCCTTCTTTAGTCTTTGTCCCTGACCCATTGCCTACTAACACCCTCCTGGCCTGCTCTGTCTTAAGGCACATCCTTATTTTGTTAGATTCTTTATCTCAGGAACTTCATTTTGTTCCTGTTCATTCCCTTTGGTATCTAGTCCAGTGCCTCCCACAGGCAAGAGTCCAGGACAGCCAAACCTGGCTCCAGTGTCCCTGCACTGGGCCAGATTCACATTCAAACAAAAATGCTGGACAAAGAAAATAGGTCCCCAAAGTACGTTGTTCTCACAGCTGGCGCTGAAGGTGGATGCTATTGATGTAGGTGTTGCTGGCTTTCGAAGAGAAATGCACACACCCTACAGCAGCTTAACCTGAAGGGTTTGTCTTCCAAAGGAGATGTATATGGAAGAGATGACAGAACATAATCGCCTGAAGATCAGGGGAGGAGATCAGTGTAAGGAGCTGTGCAGAAGAATTAAAGAGAATAGTGAGGGCACCAGATTCACAACAGGTAGGAAAGCCCATGGGAAGTAAGTCCTGGAAGAAAAGGATGAGTAGTTTGACCTTGAATCAAGGGAAAAAAGATCGGGTCAAAATAAAGGACTAGACAGCCATTTCGAAAGAGATGGCCGTCGCTCCAAAGTTTTACCTTTGAAGATAAAATGGGAAGATTTGGAAACTTGAGCAACCATAAAGATCTATAGATGCATATCAGGCATACCCCCCAAATTAGATGTTAATGCTAAAAGAATAATGAATATTTTCCATTTCTTATATATATGTGTGTGTGTGTGTGTGTGTGTGTGTGTGTGTGTGTATATATATATATATATATATATATATATATATATATATTAGAATCTTCAAAATTTAACTCCATTTGTGCTCTCTATTTTTAACACCACCTTTTTCAGTTCAGAAAAAAAAAATTGTGCCAAGAACCAGTACTGCTGTTTCATAAGTGGCATTTGCTACTCTTCTGGAAACCTGGAATATTCCTTATCATGTGTCCTAAGACAAAGCAGGTCAGAGGGATTGTAGCAAGCAGCATCTGGTCCAGTTCAAACAGACAAGGCTTGAGAGAGGGGGCAGATCACTCAAGGTCTAGCTTGAGTTCCACCATCCCTCTCTTGGTTTGGTGATATAGTCTGAGCATTTTACTACTTGCACATCAAAACAGGTTTGTTTTCTTTTTTTTTAATGTTTTTTTTCTTTATTGATTAAGGTATTACATATGTGTCCCCCCCCCATTGCCCCCCCAACCCCTTACTCATGCCCTCACCCCCCTGGTGTCTGTGTCCATTTGTTAGGCTTATATGCATGCATACAAACAAGTCCTTTGATTGATCTCTCCCCCTTACCCCCACCCTCCCTACCTTCCCTATGAGATTTTACGGTCTGATCGATGCTTCTCTGTCTTTGGATCTGTTTTTGTTCATCAGTTAATGTTGTTCATTATATTCCACAAGTGAGTGAGATCATGTGGTATTTATCTTTCTCTGACTGGCTTATTTTGCTGAGTAGTATAATGCTCTCCAGTTCTATCCATGCTGTTGCAAATGGTAAGAATTCCTTCTTTTTTACCACAGCATAGTATTCCATTGTGTAGATGTACCACAGTTTTTTAATCCACTCATCTGCTAATGGGCACTTAGGCTGTTTTCAAATCTTAGCTATCATAAATTGTGCTGTTGTGAACATAGGGATGCATATATCTTTTCTGATTGGTGTTTATAGTTTCTTGGTATATATTCCCAGGAGTGGGATTACTGGGTCAAATGGGAGTTCAATTTTTAGCTTTTTGAGGAAACTCCATACTGTTCTCCACAATGGCTGCACCAGTTTGCATTCCCACCAGCAGTGCACGAGTGTTCCTTTTTCTCCACATCCTCGCCAGCACTTGTAGTTTGTTGATTTGTTGATGATAGCCATTCTGACAGGTGTGAGATGGTACCACATTGTTGTTTTGATTTGAATCTCTCAGATGATTAGTGACTTTGAGCATGTTTTCATATGTCTCTTGGCCTTCCTTATGTCCTCTTTTGAAAAGTATCTATTTAGTTCCATTGCCCATTTTTTTATTGGGTTTATCTTCCTTTTGTTAAGATGTATGAGTTCCCTGTAAATGTTGAAGATTAAACTCTTATCGGTGTTAACATTGGCAAATATGTTCTCCCATGCAGTGGGCTTTCTTGTTGTTTTGTTGATGGTTTCTTTTGTTGTATGTGTTTGTTTTCTTTGGCTTCTGGTCATACTCACCACTTGCACTTTCCACATAAATGGCAGCAGACTCCTGCATGTGGAAAAACCCCTCCCGTGTGAGGTAAGCTTTCCAAAAAGACAAAGAGGTCTTCTAAAAGGAGAGCAAACAGCCATCCTTTTCATTTGCTTATGAAAGCATATTTAGTTCTTGTTCTTGTAGGCTATAAAGTAAATATGGTAAAGAGCTGAACTTAACTTACATAAAAATTTGCATTAAATTTCACATTAAATATCGATATAGGATCATTCATTGTAAACAGCATTCAATTAATTAGCATTTTAAAGGAAAACGAAACAACATGTAGACATTTCCCATTCATCGAACCTATTATATACAGCCTTTTAGCAATCAAGTGAAAGGTGAGATGGAAAGTTATAATTGCCTCACTTGTTGAACCAAGGTTGTAAAAGAGAGCCAATCTTTATATTGTTTTACGTGTGGATCTAAATAGTGCTTCTCATTTGACCTGAAATCTAATGCCTGCGCTCCTAGGATGAAAGCCATCCTCTGGAATGAGAATTAATGGAGTCAGGATGAGGCAATGAGGGCCAGAGCATTCTCTAAGAAGTGGGAAAGGCACAAAGTCCTAACAGCGAGAAGGCAGATATTTTCGGGCTACGTTTGGAGCTGAGGACTTGTACATAGAAGAACAGGGGCGACAAGGCAAATCCAGTAAAAGCTAGAAGAATGCACAGTGTGTCTGGACTGGCTGGGGCTCACCATCAGCCAGTATCCTTCTCATAATACAATGGTTTGCCTTTGAGTCTGGACTCCAGGAATCACAAATCAGCTCATCTTCTAGGTCTAAGAGTTTTGGTTTAGTTGATCTCTAAGAACTTTCACAGATCAATAGTAATAACACAAAAGTTGTTACTGGTTAGTTCCTGTCCATCAAATAAGACAGGAACTAACCTAGCTCTTGGGACCAATGTTATCATCATTAGTAACTAGACTCTCTTAGATGTATATGTTTTATAGGTTCAACCTACATACTTTTTCCTAATACTTACTTTTACACATGAGTAACTGCTCCTTAAAGAACCAAATACAGGGTACAATGGGGCAAAAGATAATGTGTGTGACACACAACACAAGTGTTACCAGGCTGTTTCCAGAGCATTTTTAGAAAAGTGTAGTCATGGGGTTGTGCTCAGAGGATCATAGTGAATCCTTCCATGAAAGGATATGGAGATGAGGCCCAGGAACAATGGCAGTTCAGTGCTGTGGAAATAGGGAGAGCTACAAGTACTGTTTGAGACATTTGTCAGTAATCTTGCAAATAATAACAACTCTTGATTGACCAAATGGATGAAGTTTTGCAGCTTCATAGAAAACACAAAAGAGATTAGGGGGGAGAACCAAGATGGCGGCATAGGTTAACGCTGGAGTTTGCTGCTTTGAACAATTACTTCAAAAGTGAAACCAAAACACGGAAGGGACATCACCCAGAACCACAGGAACGCTGGCTGAGTGGAAGTCCTACAACTAGGAGGAAAAAGAAACACATACGGACACTCAGAGGAGGCGCAGTGCTGAAGTCAAATTCTGAGGTGCGGAGTGCACGGAGCGGGCTGGCGGCGGAGGGCACGGTTGGCGTTTTCAATCAGGAGGGAGTCGCAGACTCTGAGCTCCAGATACAGGCGAGTCTTTAGGGACCCAGACTCAAACGGGAGAAGCGGGACTGTCTGGCTTCGGTCAGAGCGAGTGCAGCTTTCTCTCCGAGGTTTGCAGCCGTTGCTGGGACTCAGAGAGGCAGAGCCCCTGGGGACAGGACTGAGAGCCGCCATAACTGCTCTCTCGGGCCCACCCTGTTGATCCTGTGCGACCCGCCCCGCCCAAGCCCTGCACACAGGCATTTGCCGGATAGCCTCAGGCAAAGGCTAGATTAGCACCTCCCTAGAGGACAGAAGTTCTCTCACTGCAGACACAGCTGATTCTCATAGCCACTTGGCCTGGAGGTCAAACCCTCCCTGGTATTAGCTACAACAATCAAGGTTTATAAGACTGCACAAAGACCACTAGGGGGTACACCAAGGAAGCATAACAAAATGCGGAGACAAAGAAACAGGACAAAATTGTCAATGGAAGATATAGAGTTCAGAACCACACTTTTAAGGTCTCTCAAGAACTGTTTAGAAGCCGCCGATAAACTTAATGAGATCTACAAGAAAACTAATGAGACCCTCGATCTTATATTGGGGAACCACCTAGAAATTAAGCATACACGGACTGAAATAACGAATATTATACAGACTCCCGACAGCAGACCAGAGGAGCGCAAGAATCAAGTCAATGATTTGAAATGCGAGGAAGCAAAAAACACCCAACCGGAAAAGCAAAATGAAAAAAGAATCCAAAAATGTGAGGATAGTGTAAGGAGCCTCTGGGACAGCTTCAAGCGTACCAACATCAGAATTATAGGGGTGCCAGAAGATGAGAGAGAGCAAGATATTGAAAACCTATTTGAAGAAATAATGACAGAAAACTTCCCTCACCTGGTGAAAGAAATGGACTTACAGGTCCAAGGAGCGCGGAGAACCCCAAACAAAAGGAATCCAAAGAGGACCACACCAAGACACATCATAATTAAAATGCCAAGAGCAAAAGATAAAGAGAGAATCTTAAAAACAGCAAGAGAAAGAAACTCAATTACCTACAAGGGAATACCCATATGACTGTCAGCTGATTTCTCAACAGAAACTTTGCAGGCCAGAAGGGAGTGGCAAGAAATATTCAAAGTGATGAATACCAAGAACCTACAACCAAGATTACTTTATCCAGCAAAGCTATCATTCAGAATTGAAGGTCAGATAAAGTGCTTCACAGATAAGGAAAAGCTAAAGGAGTTCATCACCACCAAACCAGGATTATATGAAATGCTGAAAGGTATCCTTTAAGAAGAGGAAGAAGAATAAAAAGGTAAAGATACAAATTATGAACAACAAATATGCATCTATCAACAAGTGAATCTAAGAATCAAGTGAATAAATAATCTGATGAACAGAATGAACTGGTGATTATAATAGAATCAGGGACATAGAAAGGGAATGGACTGACTATTCTTGGGGGGGAAAGGGGTGGGGGAGATGCGGGAAGAGACTGGACAAAAATCGTGCACCTATGGATGAGGACAGTGGGTGGGGAGTGAGGGCGGAGGGTGGGGCGGGAACTGGGAGGAGGGGAGTTATGGGGGGGAAAAAAAGAGGAACAAATGTAATAATCTGAACAATAAAGATTTAATTAAAAAAAAAAGAAAACACAAAAGAGAGATTAATGCAAGGACAAGATCTATCAGGTTTTTTTAAAAAAAATGTATTTTTATTGATTTCAGAGAAGTAGAAGCATCAATGATGAGATAGAATCATTGATCACCTGCCTCCTGCATGCCTCCTACTGGAGTTTGAGCCCTGGGCATGTGCCCTTGACCAGAATCAAACCTTAACCTCCTGGTTCATAGGTCAACACTCAACCACTGAACCACACCAATTCGGGCAAGATCTATCAGTTTTGAAAAGAATTAAGGGGTTTCTCTGATAATTGATTTTTTAAGTGTTTTCTCTGTCTAATTAGTTCCAAGTTACGTGATTTGTGTTCTTAAATACAAATAACTTAATTTATGGGAAAATATATTTCTCTTTAAGTGGCATTCTTATTTTTTATTCTTTCTAATTATAATTATGAAAAATGTACTCATGCAACTTATTGGGGTCAGAGGCCATTAGCTATCTCTAATTGGCACCTTTCCTTCTCAACTTTTATGCCTGTTAACTGCACATGGAACAAATTCAGTGTATACGTGAACAGCAGCCAGGTAAACAGCTTGTTGGAACATAGTCAAAATGAAAGGTAGCAATTAGTTCTGCTTTATGGTTATGGTTATTAGATTATGCATAAAATAAATACAATGGATTAGCATGTGAACATTTTAGCATGTGATCATTATGAAATTAATTATGACTGGCACCTACTAGCCTTTCAAATAATGATGGCTTAAATGCATGAACAGAACAGTTGCTTCCCCTTCCTTATGGTTAATAAAAAGGAAGCAATTTAGCAAGATATAATATTTGCAAGAAGAGCTGAAAAGTAAGCACCTTCCACATAATCAAGCTATTTCGCAAATAAGATCTGTAACCATAGGTGTGACCTGATTCAACCCCGCCCCCATGGCTCGGTGATACAGTCTGAGCATTTGACACCTGTGCATCAAAATACCTTTGTGCTAGCCACACATTTCTGCTTTCCACAGAGATGGCAGCAGAGTCCCATATGTGAAAAGATCCCTGCCACCCAAACCTTTAATGGAAGACTAGAGTATGGCAGTAATGAAGTTGGCCCACAATAGAGACCTAGGGGTCTTGTCATTAAGTGAAGTTCAGTGATGCCAACCCACTACTGCCTATGCCAGGCCACACAGCAGGCCCTCTGATACCCAGGGTTGAGGGCTGCAGCTGGTCGCTGCTGCTGTCCAGTTCCCCAGCTTTGTTTCCCAGGCAGCGGCAGCATCATGCCAACGTAGACAGCAGAATTTTCTGCAGCCTTTGCCACATCATCGTGCATCCCTCAGAGCTAAAACGAATTCCATCTTGCTGCTTTGTGTACGTGAATTCTCCGGGAAGCATGTTTGGATCTTGTTTGGTATGTATGTGGTCTGTACACAGGGATAGTTTAAGCCGATATCTACTGCAGGAAGGAAAATGATGTTATGTATATGTTGCCAAAGCGTTACACTAAGATTACATGAAGAATGACTAACTTAGGTAAGTTCTGTGTTTCATGGCAGGGAACCAGGCTTTGTCAACAGCTTTATTTAGTAAGGCCAGTGATCAAGGCAAATTGTGGTGGTTTTGTTTAATTAAATGATTACATTTGGAAAGAGAAAAGTAATTTTAAGCACACATTACAAATATACTCATTATGTTTCCTCTTGGGGGTATCCATTCACCAGCATGATCTGAACTCTGTGTATATAAAATGTGAGTGATAACCATTTCTAGACTCTAAGCCCTTTGAAAGCAGAGAGCAGCTCATTGTTCTCTGAGTTTCCTAAGACACAGGAACAAACTGAGTCTAGAAGAACACAGCTACCTCCATGGTCACAGTACTCAGCACCGCTCTGGCATCGTGCAGAGAGCCTGGTGCTGGGGTAGGCTGTCAAAGATAAAAGACACAAACCCTAATTCCAAAAACCTCCTCAAGGAGATAAGTTAATGGTTATTTACTATCAAGGTATGATTAGGGTGAAAGAAAGGAAACAAACACTCTTGTGAGATCACAGAATATGGTATTCACTCAACCCCTTACACAGCGGTTCTCAACCTGTGAGTCGCGACCCCTTTGGGTGTCGAGCGACCCTTTCACAGGGGTCGCCTAAGACCATCCTGCATATCAGATATTTACATTATGATTCATAACAGTAGCAACATTACAGTTATGAAGTAGCAACGAAAATAATTTTATGGTTGGGGGTCACAACATGAGGAACTGTATTTAAAGGGCCAGAAGGTTGAGAACCAATGCCCTAGCAGCAGTTGGTGAGAAGGAAAATGTTGGGGAAGATATCCTATTATATTTAGGGTTCCTGTTTTCTATGGCTAATAATTTGGCTGTGGAGACTGTATGTAGTGACACCCATAAAACCAGAACCCATAAAGAAGTGCAAACTTAAATGTTGCATTAAAAGGCACAAGCTCCTTGTTAAATATTAAGAGTTCAGGGGAAATATTAAGAGTTCTGAGCTTTGACACCCAATCAGATCACTGAGAAAGGAGAGAAAGAGGGTCTCAAAGTATAGCTGTCCACCACCCTCTTTAAACCTCAATAGTGAGCCCCAAACAATGCCCTGTAGTTAAACTTTCTCTTAGTTGTGATCATTTTCTAGCTCTTTGTTTTTCAAGAGAGCTACTTTGATACAGAACTGTGCTTGGTTTGTTTTGACCATGTTTTATTACATTAGCAATCTTTCTGTGAACTAATTTTAGGATTATGCCAAGTAAAGTCCTCCAAGTAAGCATTCAGATCACTCATTAACAGTTGGATATCTTCATCTGCTACTCTTATGGACATTCAAGTGTGGACATGTTAGTCAAGGTTGCTTCCACTTCATCTCAGAAGGAAACAAAATGTAACGCAGTCTAATCCCCACACTGTTGCTCCTCCTCTGCCGCCAGTGGAGGAGGCTATGGTAGAATCCAGGCTCTTTCCAGAATCCTAAGTGTCCATAGCTAACTTGTCTGTGGAGGAAAGATCCAGAGGCAAGGTCTCTATTCAGAAACCAGGTTATTCTCAAGTGCCTTGCCATTCTAGGCCTTCCCTTTGCTGAGCAGCTGTGTGGTTCCTGCATGCAGCCTAATTCCCCAAGCCTCCATTTCAATTTCTTAGAGATAGCAAAGCTGACCCTTAAATCACAGAGGTTTGGCCTTGACCGGGTGGCTCAGTTGGTTGGACGTTGTCCTGTACACCTAAAGGTTGTAGGTTCAATTCCCGGTCAGGGCACATACCTAGGCTGTAGATTCCAATCCCAGTTTGGGCGTGTACAGGAGTGATGATAAAAAAAAAAAATCACAGAAATTTACATACAGGAAAAAGACAGGATATACAATGCTTCCCTACCTCCATCTTCTCTTGAGCTTGGAGCATTAATATAATTACAGAAGAGTTGAATAGACTCAGCAAGGTTAAGTTTGAATAATTTTGTTGCAAGACTAGAATCAGCCCAATATGCCATTCCTTGTCCTGCCCATCACCCAGCAGGCTCCACTGTGCTGATAAAGTAATTGTCATATCAAGGCCTGACTTCTAGAGGGAAAACAATAAAACTAACTGTCATCCAATGTACTTTAAAACAAGCAAGTGGCCAGAATAATGGGAAGTGAAGCTGACTTGTGAATTCATCATAAACCTGCATGGAAAAGAGAGTCTTGCTTATCATCTTATTTACTTGTTTGCTAAGCGAGGGGAGCTGAGCAATTATGTAAAAGCATCAGGATTGTCTGCAGAGTGAAGTATAAATAGAGCAACTCTAACACTGGAGCTCACCATTTAAGTGCTAAACGTACTTGTCTCAGTCTAGCAGCTCATAGAATGACACCAGATGAATCTGTTTATCCAAGTGAGGCCTAGGTAAAGGGTGATGCTCATGGGTGGCATCACCAAGAGGCATCTTCGGGAGGGGCTTTCATCTCCCCTCCCCAGTCTCCATCAGCCACCCCAACCACCACCAAAACACCACTAAGAAAAATAAAGGCGAATGCAGCTTTGAGATAAACCCCTGACCTGATTCTCACATTGAGCCCCTTAAACAGGAATTATGTATCTTCCATTGGGTATAAGAGATTCTGCATGATTTAGTATCGTCCTTGAATCTATCCCACCTCCAGTCCCTTTTCCCCAGTCACCACATTCTTTTGTTTAGAGAGAAGGGGAATGAAGAGAGGAACGGGACAAATGTCATTGTCTGGCCAGGAGAAAATTGGCAGTAGCCATAAACATGGCAGAAAGAACTACTACTTTTTGAGTACTACTATGTGCCAGGCACTATTTTAACATATGTATTCTCATTTAATATTCAGATGCAGTTTGACATAGTATCTGTCATTCCCACAACACAAATGAGGAAACCGAGACTTAGCAAGGTGGCATGCCCATAGTCACACAACTAACCAGAATCAAAGCCAGCGCAATGCGAATGGCCATGCTCTTTTCTGTATACCCTGCCTCTAGCAAATATATTCCTTTTTCTCCGAACAGTCACTCATAGGATAAAGTAGAATACAGTTGAAAGTCCTCTGCTTATCTACTCAAAAACCCAAGGCTTCAAGCCTCCAGGGGAGCTGTAATATTAAATGGAAAAACCAAGGAAGCAGAAATTATAGACCCATGTTCTAGTCCTCTGAACTTCACTTTCACCTTCTGGAGAACATAGAGTAATATTCCTGCCTCAAAGAGTTGTGAGAATTAAGCAGATCGTTCTCAACCCTGCAGTGACTCAGAATCATAGCTTTAAAAAAGTACGCTTGCCTAGCGCTAACCCAAAGCCTAAGGAATTCGATTCCCTAGTGGGTTGGTGGGTTGGAACATGGAGGGAACTATGTATTTTTTCGTTTCCATGGATGATTGAGTTGTACAGCCATGACTGGTAATCATTGGATTAGATGAGGTATGTGAACCTCAAACCACTGAGCCCAGGGCCAAGCACATACTAACATGTTCTTCTTCCCCAGCTGTGATTTCTTTGACACTTCATGGGATTCTGCTTCCTTTCTCATGAAGTGATGGTGTGTAGTTCTTGGTATCTTCCAGTTCCACATAGTAAGTGAATTAGGGGCCTTTAGGAAGACCTGATTCCCAGAAAATCTCTATGAGAGGCAGGTGTATCCTTGGCTTCTCTGAATTTGTCTTTTGAAACATCTCATGAATAGAGTCTCAATCCTTTCAAACCTCCCCAGGGCCCCAAACCACCTCTATGAAAAGATAGTCTCAGCTCATTCTCAGTCTACACCCTCACTGTTCAATGAAGAGAGTAAGGTGCTAAGTGAGAGGTAACGGTGACTCCATCTCATGACAATTAGCTGTCATTTCCCTGCCCAATAACATCATGCCTGAGTCCCTACAATGTGCAAATTCCAGCCCCTTTAATATCTTAGCAGGAAATGGATTTGTGGCTAAGCTACACCAGGCCCACATCTCTTAGGTGGTTACCTGTGTAATTTCTGGTCAAGACCCACTCTGATTCTGGGAGGCCCATTCCTGCTTTGTCTCTGCTGGTTGCAGAGACAGGGCAAACTTCTTGCTCATCCTCCCTCCCTTCTCTTCTTATGTTATTATATGCTCACTTCTAATATACTTTCAACCCAACAGATTAAGGAAAAGCTGTTCTTGTGATAAAAATATTTACTTAATGGAAACGAATCAAACCGATATTTAATTATTGGCACACATAGCCCAGTGCTTGCTTTCCTGAGGCCAACATTTAGTACATTAGCTATTGTGATGTAGTGATCAATAGAGCACCAGAGACTAGCTGCAAATGTGTCTCTACCCCCATCCCAATTAATTCCCAAAACCCAGGGAGAGAGAGAAGCCATAAAGAGGTTTAATTTATCCCTTAGGAAAAATAAAGCATTCGAACAGCAATGACTAATACTTAAGAGCACTCAGATGTCCTCTTAAGAAAATGCTGTATTTTTTTAAACTGTTAACCAGGAAGGGGGCTGTTCCCTCCTTCATCCCATCTGAGCCTGTTACAGTTCAGCATCGTTTCTGTAACCACCAGGCAGCCTGTTAGGAAAAGGATGAGCAAAGAAGACCAGGGAAAAATGAGATGAGTGCAGAGAGCTCTAAGCCAAGCAGAGTTTTAACCCCCCTTCCCCCATACCCATGCCCTAAAATAGATGCAAAACTGCACATGCTTATGTTTCATTGGCTGGGTTAAGAGTTAGCAGGAATTAATAGCTGAGTGCCTTTTTCTTAATGGAAGTACTGCTTTGTCAGGAAGATAAAAAAGAAGAGCTGTGAGATTAAACCAGTCTCCAGATGAGCTGGCCAGCAAGTGGCAAAACAAATGCATGAAGGCCCGTGTCCGGGGGGCTGCCAGGTTTAGGGCCCTCCCGACAGGCACCTAAAAGGTGATGGCTAAGCACGCAGCTTAGGCCTGACTCTAATGACCTCCTTTAGAAAGGGTGCTGTTCTTGCCTCGCTCAGGAGATGAAGGGGCCACGTTAGAGATTTCTCAGCCGTCAGACTTGGCTCTCCCGTGGAAGCCCAGATGAGTACAATTATTTTTCTCTTCCTTCCTAACCTCCCTTTCCTTTCCATCTTCTTCTCTTCACTATTTGTTTTCCTTCTCCTTCCCCCCTTGTCTTTCTCCTCCTCATTTGTCTCTTTCTGTTTCTTCTTTTTCTTCAAGGAAAAACCTGTTCAGTCACATTGAGTATTATCTTTCCCAGGCTCATTGCTAGCCAGTTGTAAGGCCAGAGCTTCCAAGATACAAAAGCCAAGGGACATTGGCCTCATTTGCCTGAGATGAAAAACTGAAGCATGAAATAGTGATCCATCGATCTCAGAAAAGAGAAAAGTAATCTTATTTACCTGGTGCAGTTTCAGTCAAATTCTGCCTAAGCAAACTTTGACAGAAAGATATACTGATTAAAAACGTATGTATATAGTAGAAGGGAAGGTCCAGTGGACCTAAATCACAATTTCCAAGTTGTCTCATGGATAAGAAACTGAATTGTAATAACATCACTTAATGCACATTAAAATACCGATTTGACTCCCATATGACTATTTCCAAAACTTAAAAAAATAAAAACATTCTATTTTACGGATGTGTCATAAGCTGAAGTAACTTTAAAGACCTTTACTGTTAAATATGTGAACAACTGACTAGAATGAAAGGATGGAGGAGAGAAAAATACCTTGTAATAGTGGTGTGGGAGGCCTTTTTAAAAATGTTGATAAATGTTGTTATATATCAGAAAGCATCACTGAAGGAGACTTCAAGGGTATGTTTCAACCTCATTTCTCTTTCTCTGGTTTGGAATACTTTGGCAAGATGGAATTGGACAGAGAATTTCCCATGTCTCCAGTGATCTCCTAAGGGTTGAAGAGAAATTGCAAACAACGTTACCAATATTTTGAAATGTTTAGAAAGAACTCCTTGCTCTCCTACCCACAGCAAACTTTGCCATGTGCTGACAGGAGGGAGTGAGGCAACTGCCCGGATTACTTCTTGTAAACCTCAGCTAGTTTCTGAATTTTAGTTTCGTGCAGGGAGCCTACAAGGTCAAGTGGGAGCTGCTCTTATTTGCCCTTGCTTCTTCTCTGCTGTTCCTCCTCTGTGTGCACACACCTCTCCACGGCCTCACCCCTCCCTGCATCCCTGTTGTAAGGGGCACATAGCCTGGGTTCCCCTACACTAGGAGAGTCTTACAGGTCCTCTTTCCTCCTTAACTTCTCCAACAAAGATTTGTATGACTATGGCGCTCATATAAGACCCAGGAGGCTGATCCAAGGTACAGATGGAAAACAGGATTCGAATCTGATGGTTATAGAAGGAAAGCCCAGTTTCCTCTGATGCACAGGCAAATCTTGCTTTCCAAGTCTAACTTCAGTGTAAGTTAAAAAAAGCACTCTGGGGTAACTCCCTGCCACAAGAGCTGGGCACCAGGCCAGGACACTGTGCCGATTAGCCTCAGGGTGAGCCAAGATTCCCAGAACACCCGGTCAGCATTTTTCATCCAAAGATGGGGGTGTCCTGCTGAAGTCTAAGAGAGAAGAAACAAGGTTACCCATCTCTGCAAGCCAGGAAGTTAATTGATTTTTCCTCCCAGAAGAATGTTTGCATCTTTTATAGAGCGCGGTAGACCCGCGATAAATGTAATCGTCCGTAAAATCAGAAAAGTACATCCGCTAAAGGCCTAGAGGATGCGTCCTCTTGTTTCCCTTGGCTCTATGTACATACCATTCAGTAAATGAAAATGTGTAATAGTAATTGTAACCTACTTGGTCAGACCAAATATGTTGTCATTCAGAAGTAGTCTTTCTAGCTGCTCCTGTTTTATTCAAAAAATGCTGTGCTTAATTTATTGTCATTCCCTTGTTCAAAATGCAGTACCTACACGGGATGAGTTTATCAAGGCAAAATACAACTAGATACAGAAAACAGGACTTTTTTTTAATGTAAGCTTAGTAGTCCAGGCATCCTAATAGCAGAGGAGAGAAATACCGATAAAGTGAAATTTAGATCCAAAGTGGTTGTTAATGGAAATTTTCATTAATAACTATGTCAGACTTGTAAGTTAACTGTCATTCAGGGTTGCAGGTGGAGATCAGATCTGACTTGGATATCAAACTGCGATATAACCTCCCGTGACATTCTGAAGGCCGTGTCCCTTCACTAAACCACTGAGACGAACTAGTAGGTACCTTCCTCCTGACATCGGTCCTGCAGGCCTGGATGCAGACACTTGCCCGCATGCAACCCATTCACCACATGTTTGTTTACTGCAGAATACAGACGTTTTCACTGTTAGGTAAAATATAAGTTAAGTGTACGATTAATTGAAGTATATGATTAATTAAGTCATATTTTTCACCCCAGTTCTGTTGCCACGCAGAGATAACTTAGATGGGCTTACCCAGTTATATAACTGTATGAAATTAGCATTATGTGTGTCAGTGTTGTGATTCAACTCTTTAAACTAGTGGTTTCCCAGACTGACAGGCGGGATAATTTTAGCAAAGCCTTATCTGGTCCTATTTCATTTGTCTTCTGCATTAGAGTGCAGAGGTTGGGATCCCAGTTCATACTAACGTAGGAATGCTCTGAGCTCAGAACATCAAGAGCAGCATCAGGAACCTGGGGAAAGATGGCCTGGGGCCAGATAAGCAGAAGGACTGTGAGGGCGGGGAAGTGATACATCTGAGAATCCATGCAGGATGGAGGAGAACCTGATGAATGCTGAAGCCAAGAGGAGAGGTTCAGGTCAAGAAACAGCATTAGGAAGGCTTCAGTGGTTCTCAACCTCCCTAATGCCGCGGCCCTTTAATGCAGTTCCTCATGTTGGGGTGACCCCCAACCATAACATTATTTTCGTTGCTACTTCATAACTGTAATTTTGCTACTGTTATGAATCGTAATGTAAATATCTGATATGCAGGATGTATTTTCATTGTTCACAACCCACAGGTTGAGAACCGCTGCTTAGATGTCAACCCACTGTCACCTTTTGACACCTAAATGCAGATAACTTTGTCAGATACCAGCCTGGGCAGAGGAGTTCAGTAAGATCATGATAGACGAAAGGGACCTTCCATTGGTTTGGGGGCTGGAAACTATGGAATGTGATTGGAATAGGTTTCAAGAAAGATTGCTTCAGCAATTATAGGATAAAGATAATGAGAATTAGCATATGCTAAGCTCTTTCTAAGTGCCATACTCTTATGAATGCTTTAGCAGAACAAATATGGGAGATCTCAATATGAATTAGCACACACATAAATTAGGAAAGTATTCTTAGTACCTTAAAAAACTCCTAAGACCTTGTCCAACTTTACAGCATTCTTGAATTTGAAAGAAGAGACCAGCCCAAGCTGGTCCTCAGGCAGGTGTTGGTCCTATAAAATCATTAACATAGCGATAGAAACAAAAATCCTGAGACAAAAGCTGAGTTAACAGCCTGCCCTGCATGAACCGGAGAGGAAAGGAAACCACAAACTCCTAGCTGATTTCTGAGTTCTTCTGTCCCACAAATCTCAACTGCTGGGCTTGCTTTCTCTGAACTGAGACGCACCATGTGTGGTCCTGGTCTGGATTTTGTAATGAACAGGTCATTGTGATATCTACAGAAGCAGATGACATTATCCTGGACCCAAAACTAGTAGGAGCATCTGAGGGCGGCTCAGGATGAGACTTTCAGCCCCAAATATCTCTCACTTTACCCACTAATTGCCCACTCAAAATGCCTGCCATCCGTTAGTCCTTTGAATGTTGACCTGGAAATGCCCTATGAAATTCTGATCCATTATATGAGTTAAGATAACATATAAATAGATGATATGCTCAGCAGCTGCTGAGCACCTGGCCTGGGAAGCATGTGAGACAGCAGATCTTTGAGGAGAAATGAGGGGTTGAGGACAACTCCAGAACATGGCTCACTGATGTCAAGGGGGTGCTGTTTGGTTCCTGCTCCAGGGGGGCCTTGGACATTCAAGGAGGCATGATCAGGGCACCTGGAGAGCGAGGAAGGAGTTGGGGGAGCCAGACTCAGAGATTGTGAGGAAAACTTCACCTGATTCCTAGCTGAAGAGGCTTTAATTCCTCTGTGAACATCCAACAGCTGTATGTTTTGGTTTTAAACATATGAGAGTTCATGTGCGCATGTGTGTGCATATTCACACATGAAAACGTACAGAGACAGACAGATGTAGAAGCAGATGCATATGCTGATTCCTAACACCCAGCGAACCAGGCTTCTTGCCACACTGTGTTATTTTACCACCAGCGGCCATCCTCGGGCTTTCTGAGGATGTCTGAATATCCATGATCATCTGGGGCTGTTCATTTTCCATGGCCCGTTTAATTGAAAGGTGATGCGGTTACTGTTTTTCTTTTAGGAAAGTAGAGTTTATCGCCCTGCTGCCTCTGGAAATTAGCCACCGCTTGCAAATTTGGAACACCCAAAGCAAGCGTGATAAATGATCCCCACTGTAATATCCCCAGCGCTTCTGCCAAAAGAAAGGCTTGGCAGCCTGCGAGAGTTGACATATCTCTCCTCACTGTCGTACCAGCTGCAAAGTGGACTTTCCCCCATCACACTCCCCCAACAAACCACAGAGTGAAATGATGACTTTTGAAAGAAATTTAAGATGAAGGGGAAAAATTGCACTTGGGATTCTTTCCCAGAAGCTAAGTTGGTGTTAAGCAAAATTGTGTAGATATGTAGGGACTTTGAGGACCCCAAGTTTTCTGTGTCCTACTGTTTACCTACGGCTAATGCCCCTGCTGTTATTCATGTCCATGAACAACTGCCTCCTGTCTTATAAAACACCTCAGGTAAGAGCCGTCCATGTCATTCATTACATTTGCCAGCTGCCATTGCACATTAAGCTCAATGTGTAGTGGTTGTGGTGGCTTTGTCCCTTTTTGAAAGACTACAGGATTAACTAGCAGGTAGAGGTTCTGGGAACCACTTACTCCATCTACTGGCCAAACATATTCTGTTCAGAAAAAGGCTTTTTCCCTTGCCTGTGGACCTTGTGTATAGGGGAGGTAAGGAATGTAATTCTAAACAGACATCTTTAATGATAGGATTTATTCCTGAGTCATTCTGTGATCTTCCCAGAAAATTATCTATGGATGCTGAAATCACCAGCAACTGGAATTTGAGGCTGAAAATTAGAAATGAAAATGTGCCATCATTTCTGAAGTCAAAGGGGTGGGTGCTGTAGCAAAGAATCAACTTGGTCACCTACTTTAGGTTATAAAGATTTAAAGCCAACACACCACAGTATTAATCTTCAGCTAATGAATATGTCACTTCCACCTCCTCACATGCACTTGGTTGTCTCAAATTTACGGATCCATACACGGAACTCTCCAACCAAATGCTGCATGTGGCTGCTGCAAGAAGTCAGCAGTGTTTCTTAAAGAGGAGCTCTGAGTTCAAGGTACTCTGCCCAAGATTTTGAAAAAAATTTCATGTTTCCTGGAAGAAAGAAAGGAGCCAGAACGTCTTCACTCTTTAGTGCTTCATCCTTCCTTCCTTGAAATGCTCATGATGCCTTCGAGATACTGCAGCTCTTCTGCCCAGCTCTTGCTGATGAGTATCAGATAGTCACCAGAAAAAGCAACCATCACTTAGATGTCTTCCCTTAGGTTGCCTAGGAACTATGTCCTCTCCTCTATTCTTTCTCTGGGCCATCTGGAAATTCTTCCTTTTTCTACGTCTTCTCTTCTTTATTGCTTATTTAAATTATATAAAATATTTATAGATTTTAAAAACTAAGACAGATGCAATGTGCTGGAGTATATATTATGAATTCACTCAAAATTCCTTTTATTTCTGCTTCACCATTTGATCATTGAATTTTGATTAAGTATAGATCATGGTGTTAGGTACTGTTCCATATTTTATTAATGTATCATTTTTTATCCCTTTAATGTTTTACTCATGTATCATTTCATCCTTGAATCCTTCAGAAAAATCATTTGTCCTTCTTCCTAAGACTAACACTCCTCCACTTGTCCCCATGATTAATCAACTCCCACAAAATAAAAGAGGATCACTAGTCCCTTGGACCCTGGCTTTTTCACCCATTGCTCTTTTGAATCCACCTTCTTAATGATGGCTGACTTTTCCCCAAGTTCCAGATCTGTAGGAGTTCTGTAGTGCTGGCCCTAAAGCACTGAGCATTTGAAGTACCCTGAAGAGCTATTCCTTTGACTTCTTAACTCTCAGAAGCCTGCTGCTTAGCTTTTCTCATTGACCCTAATGAATCATTTTATGGTTTGTCTTTCTCTTCCCACAGCTTAAATCTGAAAATCTCCCAAGATGCTGCTGTCAGCCACTGCTTGTGTCTCCAAGGATCTCATTGCTTTGTGAAACTTATATCTATGACTCTGGTCTCAGCATTGATGGCTTCCCCATCTATATCTTTAGCCACCAGCCTCTGTTGTAAGCTTCAGGCCCACATTATTAGCTGTCTATCAGAAAAGCCCAATTCTAGGTCCCATTGGGTGCTGCAGAATGACAAACAAAATGTCAAAAATTGAATTTGAAAGTCCCAATATCATTAAAATTTTTTATAGGTCAAACTACTCTAGTTATTTGAGAGGTGCCAATCTATATGAATTTCAGATCTAATGAGTATTCACGGTAAAAAAAAAAAAAGGGACGAGGCTGGCATGAATGTTGAGACCTGATTAGAGAGACACCCACTAGCTCCGTGCCCTAGTATAGGTCCTCAGTCAAAGGCAGCCATTCATTGTATTGTTGAACTTGACAGAATTATTTCTCGACTGGAAACACAAAGAAGAGGTTGGCTTTAGGATGGCCTGGTTTTTCCAAAGACGGATAGACCTCTGGGAAGGAAAGTCAGGGTCTTGCTAAAATCTAATCAGGACTCTGTCACGTGTGTGCTCACCCTAGCCACCTGTTTATAAATGTGTGTGGCCTCTCACCGTTAATGGTGCCTTATAAATGTATCCATTCTAAGAAAGTCTACGTAAAAAGGCACAGAATTTTGAGCAGACTGAGATCAGGTAAGAGAGAGAAAGGACTGTAAAGGTCAGCAAGCCTTCAAGAAATAAAGTGAGTGGGAAGGAGATAATGAGAAGCAATTCAGCCGAGGAGGGAGTTCTAAAGGTCACAGACCAGTTCCCAGTGTGAGTGCAGAAATGACAACGCTTCGATTACTCAGCGTTCATTAGATAATACTAATTTTTATTAAAATCCTCAGTGCTTCTCCGAGTTTCTAAAGCTTAAGTATATCATTATGACGAACCACAGTGTTAGCATATTGCCATTTTGAGACTGATATCCATAACATAAGGTAGGGAATAATTCGTAAAATCAAAAAGATGTAAGAATCCTTAGGGTTATCCTTCATTTTGGCTGCCTGAGAGGTACATTTCACAAGCACCAAAACCAAGGTCTGAGTAAGCAGTGACTAATGCAATCACTCTTTGAGTTAATGGGATTTTGTGACAATAACTTGATCGAATAATTACGTTCAGGACAGATTAAAATAAATGCCCCAAGGACATGTAGTGACATCTTTTGATTCTACAAGTAGATACTGAGCAAAGTGGCAGGTATCCTGATTTGGGGACCAAAATTCAATAATTTTCCACAACTCTGATATTTGTAATAACACAGGCTTATCACACTGGCATTCTCTAAGTTTGGTGAGGATACCATCTAATTGGTTCTTTGTTGGTTCTTCACAGCCTCAATTTTTTTTTTGTTGGTCCCATTATCTAATTGCAAAGTAGAACCTTAGTTATTTATTTCCCCGAAGTTTGGAGAATTCCTGAGAATAATTTTATTCTGCCCCTAGCACTCTTTAGACCTAAAAAAGTGATGTGTTTTTCAGTAGAGATGATTTTTTTAATAGGGAGCTGTTGTTCTTTTATCTTTTGATTGACTCACAATTATGAATGGCTGCATTTCCAGCTAATGTCCAGATGTGAAAAGCGAAATACTAAGCTCTTGAAAAAGACTGTGAGTGTGGCCAGTGGAAAGAAAATGGAGTGCAGATCTCACCCCTCAACCCTGCCTGCCTGTCCATTGCACTAGCCATATGTGGTTATTAAATAATTCAAATGTGGTTAATCCACATTAAAAAGCAATGTAACTGTCAGATACATACCAGATTTGAAATATTTAGTATGAAATATATATATATACACATACATACTAGGAGCCCGGTTCATGAAATTCATGCACTGGGTGTGTGTGTGGGGGGGGTGTCCCTCAGCCCAGCCTGCCCCCTCTCACATACTGGGAGCCCTCAGGCGTTGACCCCCATCACCCTCCAATCGCAGGATCGGCCCCTTGCCCAGGCCTGACGCCTCTGACCCAGGCTTCAGGCCTGGGCAAGGGGACCATCATATCCCCCCAACCCCCGGCTCCGCCCCCCACCCAGGCCTGATGCCTCTGGCCCAGGCATCAGGCCTGGGCAGGGGACCCCCAGCTCCCCGCGGTTGCAGGCTCCGCCCCTGCCCAGGCCTAACGCCTCTGGCCTAGGCGTCCGGCCCGGGCAGCAGGGACCCGCAGCTGCAGCGGCCCCGCAATCGTGGGCTCTGCTTTAGGCCCAGGCAAGGGACCCCTAGCTCCTGGGACTGCCAGCTTCGACCATGCCCAGCTCCCATCGCTGACTCCACCCCTACTTCCTGCTATCACTGGCCAGGGCGGCAAAGGCACCTGATTCTCCCATCATGGCTGGAGGGCAGGGCAAAGGAGGCTCCAGGGCCGCCTTTGCCCTGCCCCCCAGCTCTTACCTCCCCCTGGGTTTCTGATCACTGTCAGTGGCAGGGGGCTTCTTCCTGCTTTCCCTTTCGCCTCCCTGCATTGTGCCTACATATGCAAATTAACCGCCATCTTGTTGGCAGTTAACTGCCAATCTTAGTTGGCGGTTAATTTGCATATAGCCCTCATTAGCCAATGAAAAGGGTAGCGTCGTATGCCAATTACCATTTTTCTCTTTTATTAGTGTAGATATCATTCATAAATTTCACATTAATTATATAAGATGATAGTATTTTGGATTCATTGGATATAGAAAACACTATTAAAATTATTTTTTTTTACTTTTCTTTTTATTTAAAATAATTATATATATGGCTTGCATTGTATTTTTATTGCACTAGTCTGTTTAACCAGTTCAAAATGAGACTGACTTTAGTCTGCTCTGAAACCAGACACATTAGCTCTGCCAAAGGGATGGAGTCACTAAAATGGGGTTAATTCATGGCCTCTCACCGGTGGAGCTTTGTAAATTCAATTAGCTAATGGAGTGCTGGCTAAGAACAGGGTCCATATGGTTGTTTTTCCTTCAGTTAAGGGCAAAAATGTGGAGTCACTTCTGCTGAACACTGAAGTACATAGTTGTTACTGAGGTTACCCTGAATTGGGTTGGAAAAATAATCTGAAAACCTATAGCTGATTTCCTTAAAGGATTATGGGGGAAATTATAAATTCAAAATGTCCTTATAGGCTAATAGGAGTTTTCTGAAAATAATATACCTGGAATAATTTGACAGTTTTTATAAATAAGTAGCAAGTAGCAGTCTAATCCAATCTTAAAAGAGAACAAGGTATCCCTAATTTAGGATGTTTTCTGCACAGACATTCAAGCGTACCTCCCAAATAGTAACAGCAACAAATGGCTTTTAAAAGCGTGTGTGTTTTAAATGTCAACTAAAGAACACACAGACCTTTCTACATTTTTTTATCTTCCTCTCTTAAACTTGGTTTGCAAAATTGTTTTTAACCCTCACTGTGCTAGAATTAGGAACTCAGATTAAAGGAGACTCCTCCATTAGCAGTACTGACTTCATTCATCTTTTGCCACTTGTTATTCTATTGGTTTTCTTATATGTAGGAATTATGTGTGTATTCTCAACAAACTCCTCTGAGCTATTCTCGCAGCTCTCTTGGGCAACTAGTGGAAACTTTAGCAGTAGGCACACCATGGAACAGATTTTTCCAATCCAGTGATTTGGGAATAGTTCATGAAGTGGAACATTTTCTGTTTAGGTTTTTCTGGAAGCCAACCCTGGTCAATGGAAAGAGCCAGAAGCAGTGCAATGTTATGGGGGGACCAGAAGGCCTGTTTTCTAAATATATTACATTGAAGTTCTTTGGCTCTAAGCTATCCCGATCTTCTATGCTTTTAATTTGTTTATCTCTGGATGTACTTTGAGCCTCTTTCCATTTGCTAATGAAAATGCGTCTCCAGGTTTATTACCTCCAGGATCAGGAATGCAGATTTTCTAATAAGTGACATTTGGAAGAAATTGGGAGTAAACATGCTTAAGGGGGTTTGAGCAAAGCTGCGCTAACATCAGCCAATTAGTGAGAGTAAGAAAAGGCTGCGTAAAGGAATCCCTTTGTTGTATGGAATGTGAGCAGTTGGCATGAAAAGCAGCAATCCCATGTTATTGTCCGAGTGGGCTCTAAGCACGGCATCACTTTGGAGCCACTGAGTTCTGTGACAGCCACGTCAGCTATCATGGCCCATCATGAGGCACTTTCTAAAGCAGCCTAAAGTTGCTCACATGGATGCCATTCCGGTTGGCATTGGCTTCCTCTAGGAAAGCCAGTAGAAAATTTCTGGGCCTAGAAAAAATTTCTTAGTCATGAACACATGCTTGCAAATCAAAGGATAATTACAATTCATAAACAGTGACTTTTTAATGAAGTGACATATTGGCTGTTGAGAGCCAGGACTCCACTGACTCCATGAAGTGGGCCTCTCCCTGCTGGCATGGGTGCCCACAGTTTGGCGCCAGTGTGCTTCTAAACCATGCTAATGTTACCTGTGGGTCTCAGTGCTTTCTGCAAATACCTTTTTCGAGTGAGGGGAATGGTATTGGCCTAGAAGAAAAACATATGTATGTACATCATTATATATTGTGATTCGATAAATATTTCATGATTGCTTTTCCTGCTCTTCAGAAATGCAGAGTTGAAGCAGACAGAATTTTGTTTTCAAACTGTTCACAGCCCATTATTGATAATTAGGCAGGAACAAAATCATCATGCAAATCAGAATGTGGTACATGCCACGTGCATTTACAAAAAAAAAAAAGTGGGCTGGTAAATTCAGAAAACAAGAGATAGTTCTGAATGATGAATCATAGATGACCTTGTGGAGGAGGTGACCTTCTAGCTGTATCATAAAGGAATGAGTAGGCTTTGGACCAAATTATGGTTTACATGTGCCGAGTCTGTGTGGATTCTTCAAAGTTCCAAATGTTCAATGGAGAACATAGTGCACAGGATACTCTTAAGCATTGGATCATAAATTAATTCAAGGTCACCAGGACCCAAGAAGGAAGGGCAAAGAAAATAGGCAAGAAAAGAGCTCCAGTCAATGAAATATTTGACCTTCTCCCTTCCACAAAAACAAGCACCTGTAATTCCCTCCAGGAATCACTGTAAAGGGTATTTTATATTGCAGTGACTTGAAACACACTGCAGAGAGATTCGGAGATATGTGGGCTGTGAGCCAGCTCATGAGTGCCCTGTGAAAATCTTAACTTCTCCTATAGTTTGTGTTTGGCAAGCCCTCTGGAAAGATCTAGCTCACCCTGTCCATGACAGTATACAGAGGAACATTAGTGTGATCTATTTAAGAGTGATGTAAGCTGACTTTGTTATGAAAACAATGTAATTTTAACATTGGAATGACATCTGGTCTCTGTCACAGCTCTATCAGGATGAATGATAATAGGGAGAGAGAGACCTGCCTTTGCCAAATACGGCCACTGATGAGTAATGCTTTATTCCTCTCCCAGTTCCCCTGTTAAGACTGGAACTAAGAACAAGAGCCTAATGTAAGTCCTGTCAATTTCCAAGTGATCGATGACCATGTAGGAACAGCAATGTATGCCAAAATGCACAAACCATGGGGCTGAATTTTTTCAGTTGTGCTTTTCTAAACCAGGAGAGGAATTTTGAGGCCATAGTTTATTGGCGAGTAGTATAGGAGACTTTGCTCTGCTTGCTTCCAAAATCCAAATTCATATGGTCAGGGAAATACAAAAAAAGATTTGCACCTCAAACAATTTTGCATAATATTTAAGCCTCCCTCTGTTGTGTAATGTTTGTTCTGGAGTAGTATCTACCCCTTAGAAAATAAATCCTGTTGGCTGTCAACCTTTTGATCACCTGTGATGTATGTAGTACAGACAGACTATACTTACAATCTTTATGGATGTCTATTCTCTGTAGTTTGATCATGATGGATTAAGGGTACCATGTGTTGGGCTACAGGAGTGCTACTTCAGAGGAGCACACCGTCTTGGTGCTCCAAGCTCCATCCTAAGCAAACCAGTGACCCGGCATTAATGCAGTCAAGGTTCCTGTGGGAATAGTTTCCATTCCCACCACTGCAGTAAAACTGCATAATGCAAGTTATATGATTTAATTTCTCTGTGTTCCAGGATACTGAGTAGACCCCATCATATACCCTAAATCTGATGACTGAAAATATGGAAATGTTTTTAGCCCCACTTTAAAATGGGATCATGTTAATTTTTGGAGTCGTAAAAGTGAACAATTTTCCATGATAGTAGCAGCCAATTTCTGTGTGTATTAAGTGCATTACCAAAGAATTTTAAGATATAGTGCCTTCCATCAAGAAACTTACAATGGAGAATCATGTTGTGAGCCCCAGAACAGTTTAACTACTGATTTTTTTTTTTTAATTGACTTCCCATTAAGCTGTGTGAGCCCTCTGGAAGCTCACGGCATTGTGCACAGAGAAATCCCTTCAACTCCAAAGCCATAGTGAAAAGGACTGACAATTGAGTTGACATGAATTATGGAATAGTGAGAAGGGCCTGGGAACTACATTTTAGAGCTACACTTTAGGGTCGTTAGTGCCTTAAAGAGGGAACCGACCCAGTTTCACACCTGTGTTCTCATTAACATGCTTCCAAACATACTCTCCATACAACTGGAGAGTAGCCCACATTTCAAGGCATCTGACTTGGGTTTTATTCTTCTTCCTCTTGTTTTCTATACCACTGTGGAATTCATTTTTGACTGTAGGTTACATTTCTCTATTAACACACTGTGTCAATTTTACTAAATTCAGTCTTTATAAAAATCAATAAATAATTTTCTCATAGCAAATGAAATTCATAACACTTGAAATATTTTATAGAAATTATATAAGTTAGATACATCACCATGTGCTTTGGGCATCTCAAAGGTCATACTACATAAATATAAATGTTGACATTTATATATCTTCTTTCTAAAGAGGGAAATATAAGTAAGATCTCTGGTTAGTAGCATTCTCTGAAAGAATGTCCAGCTAATTGAGCCCACATGCATATGACTGATACTCCATGTCAAACACAGTTGTCTCCCAAGTGAAGAGGTTTTTTGCTCTCCCTGTTTCCCTACCACTATCTGTTTTATTTTTAATTCCTACATTTGACCCATGTGTACATTGTCCCTAAAGGTTTCATTTAAACTATCACGTATTCATTTGAGAAGTTAATGAACATACAATGACTTTGTCAGTTCTTTAAGCTAGAAATGAATTTTAGTTATACAATTTCACCTTGTGTTTTCACAGAGAAATAGCCTCAAAGATGCCCAATATTTCCTTTGGTCTAAATGCCTGACCGGGGTTGGCAAGTCCTGCTAGTAGTTTGGAGCCGACGCTCTGCTGCTCCCCCTCTGGTTGTTTCTGATTGGCACTCCTGGGGCCCTTCTGACCCATGTTCAGTTTGGTACATAGGCAACTGAGAGAACTGGAGATGCAGGAGACAGGCACTAATATTCCTCCACAAAAGCCATCCCCAAGGAGCATTCTGGGAAGCCCTTTCTGGAACTGTGGCAACAGATCCGATCTTGACCTCATGGACAACACCACTCTCTTGGTTCCACAGAGGTGGCAAAAAAGATGTAGCAAGATGAGAAAACTTCCTAACTGGAAAGAGTCTCGGAGACAATCAGTTTCACTCTGAATGCTCAGTTCTCTCCCATTCTAACAGCTTTCAATTTGACTCCTTGTTCATAGAAGAGTTTGGGAAATGGAAGTGAATCCATGAAAATACTCACCAGAGAGCGAGGAGGCAAGGCAGAGGAGGATATGATAAAGAGATCTCTTGCTAAAGAGGAAAAGCAACTTATTTTATCATAACCGTCTGCTTAATTAAATGCATTTCCTGGGCTGTTGTATTCATAAAAGTCAGTGTGTAGGTGAGGGAATAATTGATTGCTCCGAAATTGGCAAGTACTTCCTAAGGAACATTTTTCTTTATGATGTCTTTGGCATTCGTGGTCTACTAGTCCCATTTCCAGCCTTAGACACTGCACTATAAAATTATAGCTTCATCCTGAGGCACCAGCTATTACTTCTGCCAATAATCTCTGGGCTCAGAGAAAATAGCACAGGTACCCACATGCATAGAAAGTGCATCCCTAATTAAATGCTAAATTTATCAGGAAGGCTATCACTATTGAAATGCACTAAAAATTATTTCATCTGGCCCCCAAGTGGGAACTGGGGCTAATGCCTGTGCATGGAGTAGTGCCAGACAAGCCTGGTCCAATGCCACAGTAATAAATGCCAGACTTCCTTCTATCTGTAGCCACTGATGCATGTGATCTGTCCAGGAGTATTTCTATAAGATCTTCTAATGGAAAGTTATACAGGGGAGAGAACAGATCGATCTGCCATGAAGAACACCACCTCTGCAGAATGCTTTACAGACTTAGTAATTCTATGAAATAATAAATGGATTTTTACCACTAATCAATGCACTGAGAGTGCATTGGATGGAAAATGCACCTGCCTCATTACGCTGGGCAGAATGCTCAAGGGCCATAAAGCACCACCTTATCTCTTACCCTGAACAATAGACAATATGATATCTGATCAACCTAAGAAAAATGTTATGGAAAGAGATGCATTTCATGAGCTGTTTAATGTGGAAAGTGAGGCAGATATGAAAGGTGGGTTTTTTAAGGCTTTTTTCTTAATGATGTTTGCTGTTGAGCCTCTTAACCTGGGGATAGGAGCAGGTCTAGTAAAATATTTTCCTAATGCCAGTTGATAGATCATTGCCATAAAACTATTAGGGGAGCTTCTCTAACACTATAGATCCTGCCAGTCATCCTTCACCTATGCATCCAGAGATTCTGATGCTTTGATAAGTCCAGGGATCTGTATATATATGGGGTTTTTTGTTAATCCTCACCCAAGGATATTTTTCCATTGAGATTTAGAGAGTGAGAGGAACGGGGAGAGACAGAGAGAAAGAAACATCGATTTGAGAGAGACACATCGATTGGTTGCCTCTCACATGTCCCCTGACCAGCAGGGCCAGGGATGGAGCCTGAAACCAAGGTATATGCCCTAGACCAGAATCGAACCCGGGACCTTTCAGTCCTCAGGCCAATGCTCTATTCACTGAGCCAAACCAGCCAGGGCTATATATATGTTCTTGAAGCTCTGTAGAAAATTCTGGTGATCTGCTAGATCTGAGGACCCACCTTCCATAATCCTCAGGACCTCACAAATTCGGACTCTGATTTCTCAATATGTCATGAGTCTTGCGTTCACTAGGAATTCACTCTTTAAGTCTTAAACCATGCTTAAGTTTTCTCCGGTCACTTCCTGTGGTAAGTCACGAACCACAGCGACTATGTCATCTCATTCACTTTCTCTCTGATGTTAAAACTCTGCGTGCACTACCAACAACAGGACTGACTCAGAATCTTCTCTCCAGTGAAATCACTGTACAAATCAGCCCTTTGGCTTTATTTCCAATAGTCTCCTCTTAGCCCAAACTATTACCTCTTTTTTGTCTCTACAATTGTGGGGCTTCTGATGTTGGCATGTTAGAGCCTGTCTCTTAAAGGACAACCTGCCCTAAGCTTCAAGGACTGGCAATTTCTCAACCTCCCCATAACTGGCGCTTCGGTGTATGCATAACTCTTGTTCTCGCTCGCTCTCCCCCTCCCTCCCTCCCTCTCTCCTTTTTTACACTGTTACCAGAGATGTTGCAGTATCCAGTTCTACATGCCTTGGCTTTTTCTTCTAAGGTCACACCTTTGGAGAAAGTCCATCAGCTCAAATGAATGGCTTCAATTTCCATTTCAATATGCATGACAAATGTATAGAGGCCTCTCATCCAGGCACTTCACCTTCACTGAGGACCCATATTCCATACATTCTATAAGACATTTCCCAGCATGGCTTGGATTAATTATATCAAGACCAGAATTTATTATCTTCTTCCCATAACATTCTTTAACCTTTCATAGTATTATGTTAGCTATCTCCCAGGTTTAGCCCCTTGGAAACACTATTTTGTTATATATCTACTAGTCATAAATAATCATAAAGAAGAATATAATCATGCAGAAGAGTTTGGGAGGATTCAGGGAAAGAGTCCAAGGAAAAAGGCATTGTGGTGGCTGCAATTTTTTCTTCAGATTCTTTCTTACCTTTATCTCTTTCCTGCGGTTCTCCACAATCCCAGAATGATTCCAACCAGCTTTCTCAGCCCACTCCACCCTGCCCATAAGTAGGAAGGATTTCAGAAGCACTAGCCTAGCCCTCTGGGCCTCAGCTTTGCAACGAGCTACTTAATCATCAGATTCTGCCCTTTCCTCCAGTTGCAATAGGCTAGTCAGTCATTTATCCAACACTGTGGCATTTCTGTGCATCCTAAGCATCCTGCCAGGCACTCAGGAAAAGAATAGTGAACTGCTAGATCTCTGAAACCTATCTGAAAGTCAGGTTTGCTTTCCTATCTGGTTTCTGCCTTCCCATCTTGATTTTAGGACTTCAGTTCATCCTAAATGAAAACACAGCTCTCCTGTAATCATTCCCTAGGGAGACTGGTGCCTCCCTCAGGTGAGAACAGGGTCCTGCTGCATAACGCTATATTCCGTAGCCCTTTGTCCTTGGACGTCTTGGTGTGGCCGTATTCCTGAGTTATACTTTCTTGCCCATCCCACCCAGTGGTTTACTTGGCTTCCAATGATCATACATTTCTGTACAATTTCCTCTCTGGGTGCTATGTTTCTCTGCCTTGGAATGGCTCTCCTCCACCTTTGATGGCTTCTACCCCTCATTTCCAACTCCCTGCTCTAGTCCGTGGGCAGACCAAGTTCCAGTCTCGTCCTCTTCCAGTCAGTTTCATCCCACTGTGATGAAACAGGGCTGGTGCTCCGACTTAACATCAACTGCTGCTGCTGAGCCCTGTGATCCCTTTTGCCTTCAACCTCTCGCTGCTCCTATCCACCTACACAAAGAAGAGCAAAGAGCAGATGTCATTTTACTCATGCCTTCAATCTTTGTACATCTCATTTGCCTCCCATATTACTATTTCTCATCATAGACCACAGATGATAGCTCGCTCTCTCGCTCTCTCTCTCTCTCTTTCTCTCCCCCCCATCTCAACACATGCACTTGCCTGCTGAATAACCTAAAGGCATTTTTCTTAGTGACTGCTCACAGTATCAGGAGAATGAATGATATTTTTTACCCTTTCTCACACCCCAGCATGTACATTTCCATTTCATTACATTGTTTTGTTGTGCTTCTCTTACCAATCCTCCTGTCAATACTGTAGAAGATAATGTAATGTGATAGTGATTGTCCATCTAATTCATTTACCTGAGACTTCAGTTTTTATACTTTTATTTAAAAACTAACGTATACATCTAGATATCATTTCATCAACCACTCACAGTTGATAAAAAAGAAAATGAAATATGTGCTCAGATCTGAACTGATGATAGATAATTCGATTTTCAGTTCATATAAATCAGGTCCCTTTAGAATGATGGTCTCGTCAAGCAGAATTTGCATGTTACTCCCTCCACCTTGCTTAAAGAAACTGATTGTTGCAGGCAAAGGGAGGTGCTCAATTTGTTTTCTCTAACTCGAACCCACAGGCAAGTTTTCAGTAAGAAGAAGTGTTGCGGAGAATAAATTAAAGTTGGAGAAAAGGAATTAAAGGGTCACAGCTATTTCTTTCATGTCTTCAAGCTTTTTGACAGATCTAGACTGGAAGCTGGGGGCCAAACACTTTCTCAAAACATGTTGCTCAAGGTGCACCGGGCTGGGTATCATGCAGGGATGCCAGGCTCTGCCCATCCAGGAGACAGCATTTTCTCCGTGGCTGCTTCCCTGCCCTCCTGTTCACTTTCATTTTATTCTTCTACATCACAAGCTTTATCCCAGAGTTATACTGATTGTCCTAAAGGTCCAAATTGATCATGGCAGCCCTTAAGCAAAAAGGCCCATTGGATCTTTATTACAAAATTATGCCCACACAACTTAGCATTTCTCCTGACCCCAAGCTCTCTTTCTTGACATACCTCCCATCAACCCTCTTCCACATGCATGCTCACCATAAACACGAGTGAGATAGAACTTGACAATTCTTAAACATATCATGCCTTATCCTGGCAAAACTCTACTCTTTCTTTAAGAACCAGCCCAATTATCCCTGACCTTTTGAAGTTCCCCACCCTCTGTGCTCCCACAGCACAGAGCCCTTACTTATATTTAGCTCATATGGAGGTAGGTAATCTTTGATGTACATGCCTGTCACCTCCCTGTGCTGTGAGTTCATATTCTTCTTTTTATCCCTGACACCTAATGTGGGCCTTGACACACAGTTGGATACTCGGTGAAGGTTTGTGGAATGGCTGGACAAAATCACATGCTGTCGGAATCTGAAGGGTGTCTGGTGAGTTCATTCGGCCCTCCCTAATGAGGTCCAAGTCATGCGCTTGAATCACCTACACCCTGCTCATATTGCTCACTCTCATGGCCAAATCTACATTCATAAGCCTACCTTTTCATCTAAAAAAATATGTGGGCTGTTTTTTGGCTGAGAGGTGTAAGAGACCTTGGTGGATCGGCACAAACTCAAGTGCAGATTGTGATAATGAGAATAGCTGAATGATTCATAAATGACTATTAAGCAAATGCCATGTGCCGGCACTGTGCTCTCTGTCGTGGGGAATGCGCATGAACTACCTCATCGTGTGCTGGCCCTTGTCAATATGGAACTGGTGAGTGTAGATGGCTTCACCAAAGATTTTACATTCTTGGGGGTCTGAAGACCCAGACTATGTTTGTAGGGGTTCCGTTCATTTCCACTTCCAGTCTCTATCAGGAAGTCTGACTTCAATAGAGAAACTTAGTGAAAACTATAAAGAGGATTTTGATTACTCTAGAAACTCTAAGATAGTTAAATAGAAGTATTCAGGACCTATGGATACTACACCAAGACAGCAAGTTAATATAAAGGGGAAATTCCATAAATAAGCTTTTAAGAGCATTCTGTACTATTTAGTACAGAAACTAAAAAATTCTTATTTCTACTGAGTTAGTAGGATTTATTCAGGATACATAGACCTGTCCTTGAGATGCACTCTTATTTTTTCCTTATTAGTCCATTTTATTAAGTAAACCATACATTACCCTATATAATAAAAGGCTAATATGCAAATTGTCCCCTTGACCAGGAGTTTGACCAGGGGGCAGAGCTGGCCTGCCAACCACCCAAAGCCCCTCCCCCCAACTGGCTCCGCCCCCAATCGACCCCCACCCACCCACCCAATCTTGGGTGGCCAGGAATTCGTGCACTGGGCCTCTAGTTAATAATAATAATAATATAAATTTAATTCAATTCTACATGATTAAAGTTAACAGAAA
Source organism: Myotis nattereri (assembly GCF_964212035.1). Classification (NCBI taxonomy): domain Eukaryota; kingdom Metazoa; phylum Chordata; class Mammalia; order Chiroptera; family Vespertilionidae; genus Myotis; species Myotis nattereri. The sequence goes on from NC_138085.1 coordinate 63,889,131, forward strand.
TTAACTTTAAATCCAATATGGCAGTATCATAATAAATATTTAATAAAGTATTGGTTCATGTTCTAGCAGTCAATTGTGTCTACTGTTATAATTTCTAAGCTTTAATTATATAAATAGAAATACAACTCTGAAAGGAGACCCATAGATAAGTGTCAGATATTACTGCCTTCCTGTTCACTCACTAAACTCTTCATTTCCAAAATGAACACTGGAATATTAATATTAATGCATGATACATATTTTACAGTGGAGCTGAGGAAGCCTTAATGGAAAGACTGTTGGGACCAAGAAACTAAGTTTGCTCAGTTACAAAATGAGAAGATTAAGTTGCATAACAATAATAACAGCACCTTGCAATTGAAAATGCTTCAAGTGTGAAAAGTTCTGTTTTATACATTATCTCATTTGTTTTTCATATCAATACCATGTGGTTCTCATTTTACATTTGATGAAATTGAAATTTAGCTAAAGTAATCTGCCCAAGGTCATGCTACTAAAAGCTATTATATTTATAAATATTTACAACTATATTTACAGCTAAATGCAATAAATCTCTATTTCAAATGCAAATCTAGATCTAATATGCCCCCTCTACCTACAAGATTCTCTGAGCAAAGGTGCAGACTTTTTAGAGAATTTATAAATAGCCCAAATTCTAAAAACAATATCCTTTTCCTGTGAGAAGATATGTCTGGGTCAAAAGCTGAAACCATGTAAGGTTTTGCTTTTTGAGCACTAACTGTGAACTATGTAAAATTTATAACAAAATGAAAAATAAAAATATATATATATATTTAAACCGTACTTACAGATTTTCTCCTACAATTGATGTGCATTTAAATGCAGCTCATAAGAAGCCCTGTAATTAATCCAAGAATTGCTCACCAAGTACTTTCTCACTCTGTATGGTCTAGTGGTTCAGTTTTGTTAAACAATGTCATTGTTTTGCATTCTGTAAACCTGCTCTGGTTCTATAACTTGTGGTTCTGGGAGAAACTTCTGTCAATAAACAAGAAATATAAAAGGGGGAAAAAAGAAAATACATTTTCAATTCAAAGCCAATAACCGCCATTCTGGGCCTGGTTAATTTTGAGGTGAAACTCTAAATGGCTGGTATCGATAAGAAGCTAATTGTCTTCTTGCTGATTTTCTCTTGTGATGATCACCTGTAAAGTGCCTTGTGTCCCTTCTGTTAAGAATGTGCACTCCAAGATGATAAATATTTGATGTTATTTCAAACCAAGAGGACTACCTGGAAAATATTTAAAAATCCAAATAAGTACTGCACTGAAAAGTTCAGCGAGAGTCCACTGTCGGTGAAGCATTGTTTGGCAGAGAGTGGGAAGCAGCAGCAGGAAGCTGGGGGTATATTGAGGCTCCTGATATTTTGAGGGTAATGATTTTTGATTCATAGTTTAAATCCGTTTTAATCTGTACCTGTTTGCAATTACACACGTGGGAAGTATTTCACCACATAGAGCCAGCGACTCGGAGCACTTACAGGCTTGCCACATGGCTGCAAAGCCAGGTCCTCCCACAACTACCTCCTTTGAGCAAAGAAAGTGGGTCTCTTTAAAGTCGGAAGTGTACTTTTAAGTGGAAAAAGAAATTTACACGATGGTTGACCATTCTCATCTCAGTACAAATAGATCATCAGGTTTGTGATCTAGTAGTTGACAGGGGCACATCATGATTCTGGTCAAAGAAGGAAAGGAAAAGAAAAATGCAAAGATGGAAAGCTGCACAACGTGATGCCCAAAGACTTGGGTTGGGTTTCATTTATTATTCTTTATCGAGTGTTTCTGCGGATGTTGTACATTCTTTTCACATCAAAGACCCTCCAGGTTGCGATTTTATACAGCCATCCTTATTACTACACAAAGGTCCTGTGTCCTCAGATGGGCCACTTCATTTATAAAGCATCCATCAGACAATAGCGAAAAGCCAGCTAGTTAACAAAGAAAAGCATGCATTTTTCTTGTGCTATCAGTACTAGTTTTTACTTCATTAAAAAGAGAGAGGGACTTGGCCCATTGTGGCTCAGTGGTTGAGCGTAGATATATGAACCACGAGGTCATGGTTTGATTCTGGGTCAGGGCACATGCCCAGGAAAAAAAGTCTCAATCTCCAGTAGAGGGTGTACAGGAGGCAGCTGATAATGATTCTCTCTCATCATTGATGTTTCTCTCTCTCTTTCCCTCTCCCTCCCTTTCTATATGTAGATAGATAGATGATAGATAGATAGATAGATAGATAGATAGATAGATAGATAGATTGATAGATATAGATAGATAGATATAGATAGATATATCGTGTGTGTTTTTTTAAGAGAGAGGGGGGAAGGAAAGGTTTTCTACAAAGAGGGGTGAATTGGATTTCAGCAGTACCAGAGAAGAAAACAACTAGGATAGGAAAGTGAATATCAGATGTGGCTTTAGACTTAGAGATGAATTTTAGTCCTGACTCTGGCATCTGCTAGCTTTGAGGCCTTGGTTATTTCAATGTGTCTGGATTTGCTCATCTGTATAATGAGAGGTGAGCACGGAGATTTCTATGACTGAGGATGCAGAGACTGTGGGCTGCAGGCTGGAGAGTGGAGTGTTTGGGAAGGCCAGGGCTGAATTGAGTGGAAAATGACTAATGCTATTTTTATGGCAAATGTGGGAATGGGTGATTAGTAGGATGGCGCCAATCCTTGCTATTTGTAAGGGTTTTAGCACAAGGAATTAGTTATGAATCAACAGAAGCTTAGAAGGAATGCCCTTCGAGGGAAACAGTATTGACAGATGATTCCTGACATTTTTTTTTTAGGAAAACTAGCCAAAACGTTAGCAAGGACTGAGGAGAGAATGAGATGCAAATATTCCTAGGGAACAATTCAGACTAGAATTTCAAGAAAGTCTTATAGAAAAAGGAGATGCTGGAGGTTACCACCTAGGAGCCTGGAGTGGGGCCCAAGCATAGAAAGAGGGAAAACAAACATTCGCCTTGTAGGAGAGGAAAACCTTCTCCTTCTTCCCTTCCAGGTTCTTTGGCTGAAGAGAGGTTAACTGGAGAAAGACAAACTTAGCTTTGTGTCCACAGTAGCCTACAAAGACAGGCAGGCAACTGAGGCTTACATGCTGTTCTGAGCTCAGGAGAGGGGGTAGGGGTCTGCGGCTTCACAGGTGAGGAAGACAATTCATAGGACGATGGGAGAACAAATGCCGCAGCTAAGTCTTTCTGATATAAAAAGTTATGCCTGGCAAAGCACCCTCTCTTATCAAAGTTATTTTAGGCAGGGAAGGGACTGGTAGAAAGCTCTCCTTGAGTCTGTGGAGCCTTGATTATTTTCAGCTCAAAATAATGCACATGCCCAAGTGGCACATTTGGGGGCGGCCTGCCCTGAACCCCATCAGCATCTAACAGAGCTAATCCCAAGCCACTCATCTATAGGGAAGCACCATCAATTTATAACTTTTTGGCTTGTTTTATTTATTCCCCCTTCCCATAATATATAGATCAGTCTAGTTTAGCGGTTCTCAACCTGTGGCGGTCAAATGACCCTTTCACAGGGGTCGCCTAAGACCATCCTGCATATCAGATATTTACATTACGGTTCATAACAGTCGCAACATTACAGTTATGAAGTAGCAACGAAAATAATTTTATGGTTGGGTCACAGCATGAGGAACTGTATTTGAAGGGCCAGAAGGTTGAGGACCACTGGTCTCGTTAGATAAGAACAGTAGAGAGAGAAAAAATGGCCCACAAACCATTCAAAAGATATACTAGTATATAGTTAATTACATTATTATAAAGATATTTCATTTGCACATCTTGTGTCATTTTAAATGGGAGGTTTTTAGAAAAATCATGGGAAATGTTCAAAACATAACTAAGTGAAAAATTATGACACCAAAATTTTATTTATACATATGATACACATATAATAGGGTCCAAATTATGCAATTGTGTATTTTAAAGGCTAAAACAAGTATTTTTTTAATTACATTTTATTGATTTTTTTACAAAGAGGAAGGGAGAAGGATAGAGAGTTAGTAACATCGATGAGAGAGAGACATTGATCAGCTGCCTCCTGCACACTCCCCACTGGGGATGTGCCCACAACCAAGGTACATGCCCTTGACCGGAATCAAACTTGGGACCTTTGAGTCCACAGGCCGACGCTCTATCCACTGAGCCAAACCCGTTAGGGCTAAAACAAGTGTTTTTAATGTTAAATGATGATCTCTAGTGGCAGGCTTATGGGTGATTTTTTCTTTTTCTTTATTTGTCATATTTTCAACAATGAACAAGTATTACTTTAATAAGCATGAAAAACAATTCAAGAAAAATAAGTTATCTGAGAGCAATTCATATTAGTTTAATTATATTTAGTGAAAAAGAGCCTATGAAATACAAACTTGCGAATGCAAGCTACTGTTCACTCTGCTAACTTATGATGTTTCACATGAACAAGGGCAGATATCTGTTCAAAATCAAGTTTTGGCCCTGGAGGGTGTGGCTTAATTGGTTGAATGTTGTCCTGTGCACCAAAAGGTTTCTAGTTCAATTTCCGGTTAGGGCACATGCCCAGGTTTTGGGTTCGGTCAGGGTGCATAGGAAAGGCAACTGATTGAGGTTTCTCTCTCACATCAATCTTTCTCTCTTTCTCTCCCTCTGCCTTACTCTCTCTCTCTAAAAAAAATCAGTAAAAACATTTTTTTAAATAAAGTTTTGTCAAGGTTATCAGGAAAAGCAAAAGTTCAAGATACACACTTTGAAAAATTTGATTAAAAAATTCTGTATTACTGATTTCTGATAACCTACCTATCAGTAAGTTAGCTTTACCGAAATCCTTTCAGCCTAGTCTCTCTTCTCCTTGCTGTCAGTAATAATAATTAAGATAACCATCACTGATTGAGTGCTTGCATGTGCCAGGTCCTGCTCTGTTTTCCCTTATAATCCCCTCAACAACCTTATGATCCCCTCAACAACCTTAAATTATTCCATTTTTACAGTTGAGGAAACTATGGCATAGATTAATTCACTTGCATGAATTGCCGAAGGTTCAACCTCAAGAGTCCCAGTTGTTAACTTGACACAATATTGCTCATGGGTCATACTAGAATAGCTAATATTCATTGAGTGCTTAATATGTGCTAGGCTCTGTGTTGAGCATCTTATATGTATTAGCACACTTACTATTTGCAGCAGTCAAATAAGCGCCATTATTATAACCACTTTACAGAACAGGGCCTTGCGCCTTAGAAAGAATAAGTAACTTACACAGGGGCAGGCAGTAAATGGCAGGGCAAGAATTGTGCAGCCTGAGTTCCTGTCCTAAAGAAGCATTTCAGGAGGTCATGTGACTCCATCACAATTGTGGAACCACTCAGAGCCATGGTCATGGTCACAGGTACCTGATTATTCTTAAGAATTATATTATTGCCCTAACCAGTTTGGCTCAGTGGATAGAGCGTCAGCCTGCAGACTGAAAGGTCCCAGGTTCGATTCTAGTCAAGGGTATGTACCTTGTTTGTGGGCACATCCCCAGTAGCGGGTGTGCAGGGGGCAGCTGATCGATGTTTCTCTCTCATAGATGTTTCTAACTCTCTATTCCTCTCCCTTCCTCTCTGTAAAAAGTCAATACAATATATTTTTTAAAAAAGAATTATATTATTCGTAGAAATAAATTAACATTGGAATTGCTTAAAAGATTTCCTGGAGAGCCTCTTACAATGACACCTTCAGGATAAACAAACCTGAGACCAACCTGCCTTTCCAACTCTATACCCCACTGGGTAAGTCTCCAGGAAATATTATTTAATAATCTGTAACCATTGTCCTCCATTGTGAAATGCAAAACTAAAATCCAAGCATATTTATAGAGACTATGGTATGAAGACATAAGGATTGATTACTTCATTTAATGTAAAATAGCAATTCAATATTAGACATGGAGTAGAAATGTGAACTATAAAAATCATCATCAATTCACTAGTTATTGATTTCTTTTAGCTATGTTCAAGAAAGTATCTGACAGCCTGTCTTTTAGAATATTTTATATGGATGCATGCAGAGATATTGATTGGCCATTGACTTTTGTGGCTAGGGAGAAAGAGAGGGAAGAAAGGAAAACAAAAATAATATGAATTAAAAAAAAAACTAAGAAAGCTGGCTTTATTTCTTGGTGTTCTATTTTTAAACTGGCCTCTTTTCGGCATATTCTAGCTGCTGTCCTGTAACATTTGAGGAGTGAAATCTTTCCATTGTTTTCCAGAGAAACTCTTCATTTTGAACAATGAGTCTTGACAGAGTTGTTAAGACCAAAGGAGAAATAATCTTTGGAGAGAGTCTAGTGGCAACCCAAAAATGTTTAAAATGTTCAAGATGAAGCAAACATTTGAAAAGGATGGAAAACCAACAGTTTCTTTGAAATTCAGCAGTATCAATTTCACTTAATTCCAGATTCTTAAAAAGGGTGGTGGCAAATTAGGAATTTATCTGAAGTTCCTACGACTGAACCAAAATGTTTATGTGTTCAGTTTATAGAATAGAGGCTCAATGCCACAGAGTAATCTTAACATTATCCCTAGCTTTGAGGAATTTAATAAAACAACTTTTACTGGAGAATTTGAACTTGAGAGAATTTTACACTCCCTTTAAGGAGTACAGTGATGATCTCAGATTGCAGATAAATATGTAATCCTAACAAATTAAGGAATTAGTTTGAAGATGATGAGAATCCTCTATCATTTTGCTAAAAAGTGCCTCTATTATCCATGGAATTTGCACAATACTAATATTATTAAACAATTTTTTTAAAAATCTAGACCAAGATCTATTTTGGTGTATTTCATCATGGTGCCCAGTGCTTTATTTTTCACTAAGTTAACAAACTGTCTCAGCATGCACATTTAGGTAACAAAACTCAGGATTATCACTTCCCCCTCCTTATAACTAAAGTTTATGGACAGCAGAAGAGTGGGGCAGCAGTTAAGTATAAATTTAATAAATCATAAAATTACGGTCGCTTTTTAATATATCCATATCATTTTATCTTAATAAACTTTGTTCATGTGACTTTCACATTAGGCATAATGGGATAGAGCCTTGGGTGGTATCAGAATTTCCAGCATATTATTTGTTGGAACAATAATTCTAGGATCTGTGCGATGTCTCTTTCAACTAGCATGTCTTCTAGGACAAGATGATAAGTCATACTTCTTTTGAGACTAAAGCTGGCCATTGATTGCTAAAAGGAGGGAGACCAAAAAAGAATTACATTTGTATCTATTTTGCACTGGAAAGAAATGAATTAATTACCATTCTGTTTCCAAAGTAAACAGAGGAAATAAAATAGGGCAAGGTTTTATGGGAGCCCCACCACCATTCCAGTGCCCTGTGGAACTCCCCTGGTTTCCCTGGATAACAGCAGGATTTATGCTGTTCCCGCCTCTTGCCCTGCTTGAAGCAATGATTTCAATTACCACTTGATAATGCAGAGAGATCAGTGCACAGATGATAAGGCCTCCTGGAGAATGACTTTGGTTTAGCTACTTTAGCAACTCTCCTCTTTGGAGTTTATTTAAATTACAGAATAGCACCATCCAGGCTGGTCAGGCTCTGCTCCCTAGCAGGAGCTCCAGGAAAAGTATGACTCCGGTCCCCTCTGTGTGTCTAGCTGATGTGGTGAGACGGAGGAAACCTGGCAGAGCTGGGGCAGGAAAGCTGAACAGTAGTTTCATGCCCCTTGCTTCGTTGAGTTTAAGCCTCTATACTGGATACCCCGTAATATGGGATGTGATCCAAGCTACGTATTAGAGTGAATTTGAGGGTATGGCCTGTCACTCCATCACATATTTCCTGTCCCCACCTCCACCATCTGCCAACTGCCCCTTTGGTTACTGGGTGAACAGGCAAGTAAGGACTACAAAGTAAACCACTCCTTTTCAATGAATAATAACTGTTTCTAACATTTTATAGTTATAGTCCTTCGCAAAATTATTTTGCATGCGTTATATCATATGGTCTTTGAAACCATCCGTGAAGTTTTATTTTTCACACTTGATGAATGATGACACCCATTATTTTATCATCACAACACTGTGAACATCCAAATCACTGTGAAATGAGTTTGATTCTGCCCATTGAATAGACAGTAACGTCGATGTTTAGGAAGATGCCAGAACTGGCCAGAACACCTTAGCTAGACAGTGGCAGAGCCAAGTTAGGAGCTCAAGACACCTGAGTCCCAGTTTGACATTTCAACAAAGGAAACAACAGATTCAAGTCATGATTCATTTCCTTTTCCATGACCATCGAGCACAGAACCTAGAACAAATTCCCAGACAAACCCATGCCCAAAGTCTCTCACCAATCATCTAAAAATGGTGTGAAATATTGTTAGAAATAATATGAAGAGCAGCCCATCTTATCCTATTTGGAATGTTAATTGGACAGGGGAGTCGATTTGGGTCACTATGGAAACTGACTAGAATACATGCAAGGCTTTTCGCTGACTGCCCCTTTGTTTCCCTAACTCCAAACCACCAAGCGACTCACCAAATCAGTTTGTGAAGAGAATAAGAAGCTTTAAATGGTCCAGAAATTTAAACCAAGTGAAGCAAAGCATCCCATAGCAAGCATATCTTTCCTTGGAGGTGGTGACAAATCAATGCCAACCAGGGTGCTGGGTAATGCCCACCGTGGAGAGAGCAGTTGATGCAAGGGCAGCAGGCATAGCCTACAATTATAGCCCTTTCCTTTCCTTTTAAAATAAATTCTGTGAAGGAAATTCTGCTTCTGGCATTGTCATAAGATTCTATACTTTGGGGAAAAGAAACCAGCCAAGGAAGCCAGGCCTGAGGTAACAGCCCTCAGAAGTGCTTAGCTTGTCAAAGTATATCCATGGCCCTGGACCCTGGAAGGGGCAGGCAGCATTCTGAGGGAACCTGGGGGGAGGGCTGGATTGAGCTGCAGTAGAGCTGACAGACACAGCAATGGCACTTAGCTTTGATGTCCTTGTTTTTTTACTGTCTCCTGGCATGCGACACCCTGATTTCTGTCTGACAGGACCAGCAAAATTTGAAACTCCTTATTGAAAACCCTGAATAGTCTCACAACCTTTTCTTACCCAAAGAGACTGCCTTTTAAAAAAACTAGGATTTATGCTGAAACTTGTTCTTTATTTTTAAGTACTAGCTTTATTCAGATACTAGAGGCCCGGTGCACGAAATTTGGTAAGGTCCCTAGGCCTGGCCAGAGATTAGGGCCAATCGGGGCCTTACAGCTGCCAGCCAGGGCCTTCCTTCTCCTGGCTTCTGGATGCTGGCCGGGGCCTTCCTTCATTCTTCATCACCCCCTGTGTTCCACGCCACCCACTGGTGGTCAGCACACATCATAGCAAGCGATCGAACTCCCAGTCAGTCGAACTCCTGAGGGGACACTTTGCATATTAGCCTTTTATTATGCTGTATAATAAAAGGCTAATATGCAAATTGACCGAACAGTGGAACGACCAGTCACTATGACATGCACTGACCACCAGGGGGAATCTGTTAAACACAGGAGTTGGCCCCAGCCTACAGGCCCCAGACCAGCCAAGGCGGGTGCTAGTGGGGGCCCCCGATCACCCTGCTGGTCACCCTGCAAAGGGAGGTGACCGTGGCAGCAGTGAGGGGTGGGGCCAGCTGGCGAGCAGGCCGACACCACCCTCCAGTCGTCCCACCGGTCTCCTCACAGATCAGCCTTGATCACCAGCCAGACCTAGGGACCCTACCCATGCACAAATTTCATGCATCGGATAATTAACATACCATAGAATTCACCTGAAAATATGCAACCCAGTGGGGTTTTAGTGTATTCTCAGAATTGTGCTACCATCACTACAATCAACTTTAGAATATTTTTAGCACCCCAAAATGAAATCCCATTTCCTATTAGCAGTCAACCCTATTAATTCCCCAACCCTCAGCCCTAGGCAACCATTGAGCTACTTTCTGTCTCTATGGATTTGCCTATTCTGGACTTATCATATAAATGGAATCAGACAATATGTGAAATTTTGTGTCTGGCTTCTTTAACTTACCATTTTGTTTTCAAGGTTCATCATGTTATAGTGTCAGGAGGAAAAATAATTTTCCCTCTACCCTTCAGAATTCTTGGCTGAGACAATGTGATAAAAATTGAATTAACAAGACCAAAACAAATTAACATGTATACTTCATGTGCATATGGGAGATACTTGAGGAAAAAATGTGTCATTCTCTGAAATGACTTAAATATCTTAACAGAAAAGAGGGGTGGGGCATGTGGCCTCTTAAGGAAGAGTAAATGGTTTTGGGGAAAGATGAATAGGCCCCTAGAACTGTGGTCGGCAAACTGCGGCTCGCAAGCCACATGCGGCTCTTTGGCCCCTTGAGTGTGGCTCTTCCTAAGCCTCAGGAATACCCTAATTAAGGTAATAACAATGTACCTACCTATATAGTTTAAGTTTAAAAAATTTAGCTCTCAAAAGAAATTTCAATCGTTGTACTGTTGATATTTGGCTCTGTTGACTAATGAGTTTGCCAACCACTACCCTAGAAGAATAGATGAGACATATGACAGTTTGTGACAAAGTTTGCCTGGATCTGGTATGGACTTCTAGTCTCCTCTCCTGTGATAAGAGTTAATCTTCCCTGGCTGATGGAACTCCTGAGAGGGGATTTTATAACAATGGAGTTCCTTTTGGAGGTTCTGTCTTTAGGCAGATAAGGGGAAGTTCAGAGAAAGCCTCTTCTTGCATCTGCTGTTTTTCAAGTGCCTAAAGCTCAAAATAAATATACTGAGATGGCATAGCCTGGGCTAGCATATTATACTGTCCTTCAGTAGCATCTACCAGAATCTCATTCCTCTTTATTGCTGAATAACATTCTATCATATGAATGTATTACATTTTGTTTATCTGTTCATCAGTTGATGGACATTTAGGTTGTTTCCCCTTTTGGCTGTTATGAATAATGCTGCTATGAACATTCATGTACAAGAGTTTGTGTGAACATATGTTTTTAAATCTCTTGGGTATATGCCTAGAAGTGGAATTGCTGGGTTATATGGTAACTCTATTTTTCAACTTTTGAGAAACTGCTAGACTTTCCCAAAGCTATTGTACCATTTTACATTCCCACCAGCAATTCTTCCACATTCTCTACATCACTTGCTACTATCTGCCTTTTTGACTCTGGCTACCCTAATGGGTGCGGATTGATATCTCATTGTGGATTTGACTTGCATTTCCCTGATGACTAATGATGTTAAGCATCTTTCCATGTCCTTGTTGGCCATATGTTTATCTTCCTTGGAAAAGCATCTGTTCAGATTCTTTGCCAATGTTTTAGTTGATTCATTTGTCTTTTTGAGTCATAGGAGTTTACCTTGAAGCTTTTAACATCAGGTGTACTGGGGATTAAGTTTGAAACTTGCCTTACCTGATGACATCATTCTGTGGTCAGAGAAGTTACCAGATCTTCTTCCTTTGTATGCAGTCAGCCCTGAGTCACTTCTCTCTTGGGTCTGAGTGCGGCGGGAAAAGTTTCCACTTCCCTGGACATGGCCTTTCACTGACATGGCTCAGAGGCTCCCTGAGAGGGGGAAGGTATATGGCATTGCTGTCTTCTGTGGCCATTGAAACCCTTAGTGTTTTCAGTCTCCAAATAGACCCTCACTTGTGTGAAATCCTCTCACCAGAGTTCCTATCACTTTGTTAGGAAGGAAATCCCTCTGTATGAATGTGAAGTCTGTTGCCTGAATGCTATAGGTAGTTTTCTCACCTGTTGTCTGCAGAGACCAGTATTTCCTAAGAGGAGAAACAAAAACTTTAAGTGTTCTATATAATCCAGAGAAGAACATCAGTGAAGGACAAACCAGTACTTCTCCCATGTTTCAGCCTAGATTGCTAATTTAGTTTTGACGTCCTCACACTCTACCTATTCTTTATTTAATACATTCTTTTAAACATCAGGCCATATATCCTGGCTCTCCATTAGCCAGTCTCCTGGCTTCATATTACAATCACCTGGAAAACTTTTAAAAACTATATTCATGTTGGGGCCCCACAACCAAAAAGTTTGATTTCACTGATCTGGCATTTACAGATTTCAAAGTGCCACTCGTGATTCTAATATGCAAATGGTTCCAAAACCTAAGCCCAACTATTACCAGCCTCTTAATTCATTTTCTCACTTAAGAACCCACTGCCCTCTCCAGCGAAGCACTTCTCAGACTTTAACAGGCACCGGCATTATCCCGGGATCTGGTTAAACAGGCACAGGCATCATCCCGGGATCTGGTTAAAATGCAGAACTGATTTGGGGGCTGTGGGGTGGGCCCTGAGATTCTGGAATTCTAACAAGCCACCTGCTCAAAGCCTCAAAGTTGGTGAGCCTAACAGGACCTTTTTCTCTTCAAGGATTTAACTCTTTAAGACTGCCATCATGGAATCTAGTGTGTGCTATCCTCCGTTTAAAAATAGAATTGAAAATCTATCGTGGTCCATTCAGGCAGTCTTTGTTAACATAAAGGTAGAACGATAAACCTCCATATTAATTTAAAATAATGATCCAGTTCCTTTAAAGTGGCCATAAAAACACTGCACAGCTGAATGAGTAGGTGACCTGTGGGTCACATAATTGAAAGCTATTGGTCTCTGGAGCCAGCCACAGGCGTCTCACTTTGTAATCTTGGAAATCACTTAATTTCTGAGTCACTGTTGCCTCCATCAATTTCAAGTAGTAGAAGGTATTTCTAGGGGTGTTAGAAAGACGGATGAAATCAGAAATGCAAAGCGCCCATCAGTCCATGGACCTCTGAGTATGCCTAAAGAGAGGCTGAATCTTAAAAATAAAATAAAATTTAAAAGAGCCATTGCAGTCTCTAAATATGTGAATTTTCACTAAAATGTTTTGCATGAGGGTTTAGAAAGATTCTCTTCTGCTTAACCCTCCAACTCGTCTTTTTCTCACTTCTGCCAACATTAAGGTCAATCTTGGGGAAAAGAAACCACCGAAGGACAAATTGAAGCTGAAACTGGAAAAAAAATTAAAAGATTGCTGCAACTTTAGCTTAATGAGAAACCACAACATATTTTGAAAAGATTTTTCTTTGCTAGTCAACACAAATAAAACCACCTCTTTCCCTCTCTACCTGCCTGAGTCACCACTCGATGGAAGAAATCCTAGATAGAATGTTTTAAGGTGCTTAGGTCTTTTGAGACCCATCAGGTAAAAGAGAGGTTGAGAAGTAGAATGTAGATATTGGTTTACTATCATCAAAGGAAAGGCACTGCAAAAATAAAAATTAAAAAGTGACCTGTATGTTTCCACTAAATAACTTGATCTTTCTTAACCAAATTCTTTTCTACCCCACAAATGGAACCAAAAAATATTTCCATTAAAATTCTGGCCACAGCGAGAAAGTACTTACTGTATTGTAACTGACTTGCTAGTTTCCAGAAAACATAATTTTTATACTACACACTGTTCACCTTCAGAGATATATTTTTTTTTTTAAAAAAAGATCAAGTCAGAACTTTTTCTTCCCTTTATCATAGTAATTAGGAAAAAGTATTCTATGTGTTCCTTACCAGGGTGATAAGAGTGCAAGAGTTGTCTTTGGTTGAAGCGCTGTCTTCCTCACTGGTCTAGTCTTGTTTAGATTAACCTTTCAGTTTAAAAAAAAATAGCAAACACTATCTGACTGCTTCCTACTGGTTCACAGAACAAATGAAAAGACAAGATGAATCTGTGTTCTCAGGGAGGGCTCCTATGACAGTGCAAAAGCCCTGTGCAGATGGGATTGGTGTGGCAACACAGGCACATTAAGGTCCCTGCAGACCTGGCGGGTGCTAATTCTACTGCAGCACTGTGAGGAGCAAAGGGGTGGAACAGAGGCGTGCTTCTGCTCTTTACCAAGACGGTGTAATGGAGTCTTCACTAAATCAGCCCCTCTCAGCTAACTTCCCCTGTGATGGAAGAAGGGGTGGCAGTTTCTTTTGTACATTAGGCTTGGAAAGTGAGCAAAAGACATCCCTGTAAAATATATGTGACTTTATTTTACCTTTGCTATCCTTGCTGAGGGAAGAAATAGTTCTGTTCTGAAGCCAAAGGTGGACATTACCTATCCATTTTGATGTTTGCCTGCCTCGAGGACTAATTCATAAGGACTGGCTTCATCCTGCCTCTTTAAATTGATTGGCATGTCCTTTAATAATCACTTCAATTAATCGCTTTACTGTGCAAGTAGAAAAAAAATCAATATAAAATGTAATGGTTCCTCCTGCCAGGGGCCCTATTGATTGTGTAACTAATGATTTTGAAATGATATGCCATTATGCAAATCCCATCTGTTTTAGGGACCTTTGCCAGGCAGCCACAGAGGAACTGTGTTCTTTTGCTTCATCTTTGATTTTCCAGTGTCACAGTTATCAAATACTGAAATAAATTTTAAGGATTATGACCCTAGTGAATAGTGATGCTGTAATGATAAATTCTAAGTGCTTATTTTATTATACAAATTGTGTGGGTCCCTGTATCTCTCACACTCATCAGCTACTCAGTTTATCCCAAACCAAATAATGTCCGTGCCATTAAGGCTGTGTGGCTGTATAAATGCATTGTTTTAAAAACTTTAGTCAGAAATGTTTTGGCCAGTGTTACTGAAAAAAAAAACAAAAAAAAACCAAACACACAACATATTTTCAAAGACAAGTGTATAGGAGCTCTGAGTAAGGTGTAATACATGAAAATTAACATTAATTTTCAGAATCATCAAGGCTTATGGGAAGTTGAGTTTGCATATTAGCATTTGCCCCACCTGCCTGTCAGTTACTCACAACCAGAAGACCACAAGGCCAGAAGCACTAAAGCAGCGGTTCTCAACCTGTGGGTCGAGACCCCTTTGGCGGTCGAACGACCCTTTCACAGGGGTCGCCTAAGACCATCCTGCATATCAGATATTTACATTATGATTCATAACAGTAGCAACATTACGGTTATGAAGTAGCAACGAAAATAATTTTATGGTTGGGTCACAACATGAGGAACTGTATTTAAAGGGCCAGGAGGTTGAGAACCACGGCAAAGGATGGGTTACAGGAAGAATTCTTAACAAAATGCCTTGGTATGTCAGTGGGTTGGAAAGTAGGGTAAATGGTATATTCTGTGAAAGTTGAAACTCAGCTTTGGGAGGGATGAGAATAGCTGTAACATCATAATTCCTCACCCCTCACTTTTTAAGACAGCTGTGGAAAGGCTTCAGCTCCATCTTTGGAAAGACAAAGCATGAGCAACTTCCCTTGTGATCTTGGTAGGGAATCTGACTAACCTGAGTAAGAGTTTAATTCTAGGGCATTGGGTGGGGTAAAATAAAGGACTTTATCTTTTCTTTTGCGGTGCTTTTATACATTTATTATTTCCATAAAATCTGATATTGATAATATTATGTTTGGGAAATACAGTAAAGTACCAAGAAGACAAAAATATAACCCATAAGCCTAACACTCAGAGATAAGCTCTGTTAAAATTTTGATGTGATTGATTGATTTGTTCTAAAGGGCTGATTTCCATAGCACAGCCCAGATGGTTCTACAGTTAAGGCATTGACTAAATAAATATATTTTTCTTTTCGTACTATTGTGGCCTGTGTTCTTCTGCTTTTTCTTTTCATGATGAAGATAAACTTGCTAGTAGTGAGTGCTCTGTTTTGCTTGAAATAACTCTGTGGCCCTGGCCAGGGGAGCTGCGCCGTGGGTGACCCTCTCTGATCTTTCAGAACTATCCCATGCTCATTCTCTAAGGAAAAATTCACAGTTCAGAAGTTTCTCAATTGCTGTTTGACTGGAAGTGCAGCTCATTAACCTGCTTTCCTCTTCTTTATGTGCCTTCTCTTCTCTCTCCTCTTGCCCTTGTTCGTCAATTTCTATTCTTCTCTGTTTCAGCAAAACAATATCAGTCAAGGTAATTGATGATGAGGAGTATGAGAAAAACAAGACCTTCTTCCTTGAGATTGGAGAGCCCCGCCTGGTGGAGATGAGTGAGAAGAAAGGTGGGGGAGCTGCTCCAGGGCTGAGCCCAACAGCTTCTGCTGGCCGGTGCCACCCTGGATGCCTGCACTCTTCAGAACATGATTACAACACACATATCCCTCCCCCTATGTAACAGGGCATAGATCTCGGGCCTGCCTGGAGCTCCATTGGCCAGTTTTGGCCACTCTGCCTGTTATAAGTTTGAGCTATTAATTTTCAATGCAGTCAATCAAGCTTCCATTTCTGGGAGAGTTGAAGCAGTCGCTTGCTATGCCAAAATGAAGCCAACTTTCTGATTACTCTTCCTAATTCAGGGTACCTCCTGACTGCCCATGGGAGCAGGAAGAATTTGTGAACGTGACAAATTAGCAAAGAAAACAATGGGGGCCAGCTGAGAGCACCCAAGATGCCCTATTACATACTTCAGGAGGTCCATGTGTTGCCATTTCTCCCTCCATAACATCACTGTTAACATTCGGCCTGGTGAACACCTAGCATGAGCGTGTGACTCCAACCATTTGTTTTGCCTTTGTCTTGTGTTCCCACAGGAAGATCATTACCATTAGAATATTTGACCGTGAGGAATATGAGAAAGAGTGCAAATTCTCCCTTGTGCTTGAGGAGCCAATATGGATAAGAAGAGGAATGAAAGGTGTGAGAGTATACAAAGACGTACCAGCGAGAAATTGTACTCTTCTCTCTCCGTGTCTCCCTACTCTCACACTTAACTTTCTCCTCTTCCTCGGCTTCCAAGTACTATACTTCATTTCCTTTGAAGCTTTAGCAGTTTCATTTTCCTTCCCTAACAAGTGCACCAAGCTCTGCCCCCATTTCCTTCAGGAAATGCCAACTAACCTTGACCGAAACCAGATTTAATCAATGCTGGAAGAGATTTCTGGCACTCAGAAATGATTATATAAATTATAAAAGCATGATTCATGTGTTTAGTTTTTCACTGTTCAGGGGTCATTTTCAAATGTGGTTCCAACTATTAAATCGCCCCTAAAATGTTAGTGATAAAGACTACTTAATACCTGTTAGCAGTGGTAAATGTGTCTAATGGCAACGAATGGGAAATTTCAAAAGAATTAAATAACTCGGTTTCTTCAGAGGACCAGGTTTCAAAAAAATATTTAATAAAATATCTTAAAGAGTAATGGCATCAATATTCTAGTGCTCTTTGGGCATGCTATTTTTATATGATTAAATATGACATTTAAAAGGGACCATATGTATGAAACCATAATCATATAAATTTTCTTTAAGTAGGAAGGAAATGGTCCTTCAGTAAGAATTTAGCCCTTGCTTAAGGCCTACCCAGTCTTATGCTCCAAAACCTTTCTTTCTTTATAGGCTTGACAGATTTTAACATGTATAGTAAAGAGAAAAGAGTAAGCAGCCATATCCTCAGAATAATTTTTTTGGTTAATTTGTACTTATACATGTAGAAAATATTTGAATAAAGAAATCAATTAATTTCTTTGTTCTCTTCGACCTTATATCTATTTTTATGTGGCCTATATTTGATAAGAAAGGGCAAGAATTTTATATCAGTTTTAAAGAAATGTTTTTCTGAATTATCGAGGACTTCCTATAATTATCGTCTAATAGTGGCTATTTAAAAAGGAGTCCTATTCATTTAATTATATGTATAAATTTAGCATACTGCATATTAATTGCATAGAAACAATTGGTTAGATGGGCCACTTTGAAGAAATTTACACTTTTACATGTAAAAAATGAAATATATAGGACTAATTTTTATATAGACCCAACATTTGGGGGAATTGAACTAATCCCACATTTGTAAGAACTTGGTGTCCTCAGAGTCCTTCAGACAAAAAAAGTTTATGTTCCTGACTTAATCACATTCAAAATGGTAACAGAAGCCTTTGGAATAGGGGGGGGGGGGACCACTGGGGAGCCATTTTAATTCAGCCTATTTAATATGTTCCATGGACAGCAAGCGGAAGGAAAAGACACTTTAGAAAATTGTGCTGATTTCTTACAAAGATGGGATCAAAAAATGCCTCATTAACATACAGGAAGAAGCACTTACTTCTCAATGAATTCCTCCCTAAAGGGAGCACATCTTAGATAAAGTTCTTTCCATTGTCATTTCAATAAAATATGCCCTTATGTAAAAGCAAATTAAAATTCCTTAATAGCACTATCTAGTTTTTCACCCGCCAAGTAGATTCTTATTACTATAAATAAAATTACTGACTTGTTTTAGAAAGTATCTTCTAATGCCACAACCATTAGAAGGAAAACTGGGCCTGAAAAACTAATTGTAATATCCCCATCTACTACTCCGGAAGTCATTTATTTGATACTTCCATCCAGATAGCTTTCAACAAAATGAAGTGCTTCAGTATAGTCTGGGTTTAAAACACATAACCTGAAAGACAAACTGTGTATGCTCCCCCTACACACACACACACACACACACACACACAAACACACACACACACACACACACAACGCCATGCGGTTTTTCCATGGAATTAGGTGTCCACAAAAGCATTCTGGCTTGTCCAATTACAATGTGCAGAAGTCATAGGTAAGGACAGAAAAATAAGCACTAATTCCTGGGATTTGAGTTTTGAGGACTTAAAAAACTAAGCATGTGTTGATGGCCAAAATATCATGCAAATAGAACCTACAGAGAGAGAACTTTATCTTGAGCCAAAGTGTCCTTTCAAAAAGGGTGGTCAAAATGAAATTTTCTAAGATGTTTTATCTATTTTCATTGAATGAAAGGTATAATGCCTGAGATCCTGCATGATTTAAGACTTTCATATGTTGAATTAACTAACTCCCAGAAAATATTTCAGGAAAAGATTCACTCAAAGTTTAGGATTAAATTCATAAAATGTTTCTACTATAGTTGGTAAACTAGATATATACACTTTGTACAAGCATAGATAGTAGAAATGTTTGACTAAATGTCAAGCAATAATATATAGAATGAAATATATATACATATATATTAGTCAATCACACACATTTGCAGAAATTCGTGTTGGGATTATGTAGAAATATTCCCAATGCCACATTTCTTTGGGATGCACTGATTTTTTATCAGTGGCTCCCTACCACTGTCATCAGATCTGCCTGGATTTCTTTCTGCTGATATTCCTCTTGCTTTCATTATTCATCTGTTCTCTTATTCTGTGTTTGTCTTTGTCTGTTTCCTTCACAGCCCTGTTATTGAATGAGCTTGGTAAGCATTTCATTTCTTGCATTTCCTTTCCATTTTTCGAGGTTAATTTCCATTTCTGTCGGGTGATACAATAGCTCTCTGACTTTTATTTCTATTGATTTACTAGTAAGATTGTTGTTTAGGCCCATTGGCCTCATTTTTGTTAAGGTCAGATTTATATTCCAGTTTTAGTTTAACCTTTTGAAAAATCAGTGATTTCTTATGCATGCACAGAATTAAATGTGTGCACTAAATCCTATAATATTAAAAGAATGATTAATGATTAAGTCATGAACAAATGTTTTCATATTTTTCTTAATTGTAAATATAATTTGGCCAGTTTTTATCCCATGGATGGGTCATCAAATAGTCTGATATCACCGATATTTGTTATTTAGAGTGTGACTTAAATAAATTGTAACATTTATTTATTTTTTTCTTTTTTAGGTGGCTTCACAATAACAGGTATGAATTTTTAAAGTCTAATGACATCAAATTTTACTTTTTACTGTCTGTTTTCACCATATATTGTATACATTTTTTTAAAATCATTTGTCATTTTTACTTTCTTTTAATGAAGGAAAATGCCTGTATGGTAAGATAATTTTTTAATGTTCCTCATTTTCTTCAAATATCCTTAAAAACCAAACCAAAGCCTCATCTTATATAACCTGTATATTAACACTTAGCTGTCGCACATGGTGTGTTCTTGCTGATTTTAGACATTCAACGTTTTACACACTAACAACATGTGTGTTGTATTCATTTACACGCAAATTTAAAATATTCTATAATTGTTCACATTTTGACACTGGTCAGTTTGCAAATGTTCACATAGCCCTGGTGATGTGCAATGTCCCCAGCTAGATAGTCCAAAATGTACCAGAGTAACTAAGACAAGAAAACATAGGGGTTGACATCTAAGACTTCTCCATGGCCCAAGCTCAGGATACTAATAGTAGCTAATACTCCATTGGGAGAAGACCCATCCCATCATCCCACCACACCAATATGGACAAACCCTTCTTTGAGGACTTAATTTTTAGCATTATTAACACTTGTAAATTAATGAGTAATATTTCTACCACGTAAAGTGCATTACAAAATGCTCTACAAAAACTGAAAATGCCAGTCAAAACGTATAAAACCCTTAAATTCAGACTGGTACCCAGCCTGTGTGGACCCTGTTGATTAGCACAATTCTAAAGCTATTTTCTTGTATATGGAAGAAAGGTATTTCCTTACAGCATCATCTCTTTTGATCCTTAATATTTCCTCATCCTTTCAAAATCGTCTACGCAGATTTAGAGGGAGATAAATATCAAATGTCTAATATACTGTGTAGGTGTTAGTATTCTAATTCTTTTTCCTGAAATCAGATAGCTAAAAAAAAAAAATTTAAGAATATATTGCCAAATATTCTAATGTTGAAAATGCTGTCATGAGAGTCAGGGTTAACTTCAACCACTGTAAGTATAAACTCATGATTCAGTAGCTCCAACATGATTCTGTCCAAAGTGGAACTTTCTGAATATGAGCAATTTCACATGGACTCTTACTCTCCTCTGCCTCTCTCCAGACAAAATATTTAATGACAAGATGACTCATAGACTCTCAGAGACATAGAAATTGAAAAGGATAAAAATGTTAAACAGGACAAGTCCTGGTAGAGGATTTGTTAAATCTGACTCATCTGAAGTTCTCCCAGGTGAAGTCTCCCAGTTCTGCACGGCCATACATGCTGTTTTCAAATCCAAGTTCAGGAATTTTCATTTCTTTTTTAAATTTTTGTCTTCTTTTCCTCGTCCACCATTTTAACTCCTTGAAGCATTCTTGGAAATATTCTGTTTCTGTCACCCAATATGTTAATTATCCTGGTGAGATTTGAGGAAGGTAGAATTTGGGCAAGTTGAGCTTCATGGCTTCTTTGAAGTAATTTTTTTTAAGTCAGCCATTGTAGAAATACTATAGTACCAAGCAGCACCTTCAGCCCTATGTGGCCAGCTAATGAGACCTGAACTAAAAGTCTCTGGCTGTAGAACGAATGCCTTATTAAAATGCATTGAGGGTTTGGATATCTATTTCCTTTAACATTGAATGTGTCAGGATTTGGCTTTGAGGGTCTTCCTTCCGTATCACTTGAAACATCTTCTCTTTTAGTATCTAGATAATTGGATCCCAGTTTCTTTTCTCGGAAACTATTCCTATAAAGCTCTGGAGTGTCTGTGCAGTTATGTCCAACATCTGCTGCCTTGGACACATCTTGCATCCAAGAGAGCAGAATCACTTCTTCTGAAGGTTTCTGCCATTTCATGTACTTCAAGTTCTTTCTTGTTTCTGAAACTTTCATCTGACATAGCAGTTTTTGTGTTGACACCACCTCTTCCCAAGATTTGAAATTGATGCTGTTATAATAAGAGAGAGTTCCAGAACTTTGTGGGAATCTCTACATGGGCCTCTCCCTTTACATGACCCTTCTCCTCCAGAGCTAGGCTGGAATGCCTGGGATCCACTCTACAGATGCTTCTGGGGAACATTCTGAGACTTTGGTCTCCACAGTGTAAAGCATCTTTAAGTTCCAAGTAGGTTTTTTGTTTTTTGTTTTCTTTTTCCGATGCAAAAGCAGAGGGTCCTTTATTGAGCTAGCTCGACTCTGTCTCCTGGCCGACGCAGAGACCAGAAGCAGAGCGAAAACGCTATGAGAGAAACAGGGTTTTAATAGGGGGTGGAGTGAGGGGAGGGGAGCTGACTGTGGGCCCTGCCGATTGGCCAGGCACCAGTCGGGTCTTCTTACACAGGATGTGGTCATCTCTATGGCGCGCACATCCCTTGATTGTCATTGGTTAGTTTAAAGAAATCCCGGGTGTGGCCAGCAGGTATTTGAGGCTTTGAAGGCAAGGCTTTGAGATACAGGGGTAGTAGAGAGGAATTAATCTAGCCTTTGGATTTTTAAAAAGATTTTTTATTAATTTTTAGAAAGAGGAGAGAGAAATATCGATGTAGGAGCTAAATATCGTTTGCCTCCTGCACACCCCCAATTGGGGATCAAGCCTGCAACCTGGGCATGTGCCCTGACTGGGAATCACACCAGCAACCTTTTGGTGCATGGGACTACACCCAATCAACTGAGCCACACTGGCCAGGGCTAGCCTTTGGATTTTGCCTGCGGCATTTATGTGTCTTATGCAGCTGAGTGTGAAAATCTAAATTTGAAGCAGGATATGTGGAAATTTAAGGAACTGTTTGGTGCACAGCCCAGCACCTATATTTCAGAGATCTCATTAGTTAGTGGTGGCCATTAAGTTCTGGAGGTACTTTTGGAATTTGTAAATCTTTACCTGTTGCTCCCAGAGCTTGCCTCATTGAAAGGCTCTTGTTTGGACCTATGAGCTCATTTGCCCTTGACCCTCAGACACCTTACATGGTAAAACCCTATTCATTATAGCTCATTAGAGTTTGCAAAGTAATTCTTGTTTATTATATCATTTAATCCTCAACCTATAGAGGAAGATATTATTGTTCTCACTTATAGGAGAGGAAATGAGGATACAAAGAGATTGATCAATCTACCCCACATCACCCATTCAGGACTCAGGGCCTGGCCCTCTGACTTAAGTCCAAGGCCATGTAATGAGTGTTCCGATCCCAGCAGTTTTATTTCCTTTCTCCTAACCACTTCATTCCTTCCTGCATCGTCATCCCTTTTCAATTCAAAGCCCAGCTGTTTCATAAATGCCATCAGCATGAATGCTAGTCATATGAAAAACCAGGGGGACCCCAAAAGAGGGTGCACATAATTTGAATATATTTTTAATAAAATTGAGTATTCTGGCTCAGTTTGGAGAGGAGACAGTCATGTCTGATTCCTCAGGCAGCGGCGGAGTTCCTTAATTAATTCAAAGTATATAACAGTCAGTATACCTCTTTTAAAAGCTAGTCTTCCAATCACATTATGCTCATCATGTAATAGACTAAGTTAGGCACATGGAAGGAAGCCAAACTATGAAAATTCTGACAGTTAAAAGCTTTAATCACTCCAGCACATAGGTTAGAATAACAAACCCCCTTCAAGCTCAGTTTTATTTTAAAATTGAAAAAAACAAGTCCCATAGAAGATAAGTGCCTTGTTCAAGTTTAGACAGCAAGCATATAACAGAGTTGAAACCAAGTCCTCAATCTCATGATTCCCAGGTCAGGTCTGGGTAGCTCTTACTAGAAGCCAATAGCAGGTAGATGTGGTGGTCAACTGAACCGGGAGTTTGATGAAAACCCTAGGCCTAGGTAATCCAAACAGTTGCTATGACCATGGTGTACCCTGCAATGACAACATTCTCCCATTCACAATCCCCAGGAAATATATAACATGTTCCCAGATGTTATGTTATTTGACCCTCAAACAAACTTGTGATGTAGACATCCCAGGTAACTATTGTCCTTGTTCCACATGTGAAAAAACTGGGGAAATGGCCTACTCTCGGCTATGTTGTTGGCACCAATAGGAAAACCAGGCTACCTTTCATCGCACCAAGTGCTTTCCATTGTTTCATGATGCCTCTGGAAGCAGAAACTTAGAGGGTGTGAATACTCCGTTTCAGAAACCTGCAGGAATCTGGCTGCGCCCCCTACTGTGGCATGTGTGGTTCATTCACATGATCTGGTTTGGCTTGTGGAACACTTAACCTATTCAGCTCTCACTTCTGCAACCTCCATAGGCGCGACCTATGAGCACTCAGTCCTCTAACATTGCTTGTGATGTGTGCATCTCAGTGTGATGTTTAGCTTACTAATTCTACAGAGCTCTACTAGCAAACCTGTGCAATGCATCCTGCTGACTTTCTGCCTGTCCTTTTGCTAGGCCAACCTGTCTTCAGGAAAGTTCATGCTAGAGAACATCCGATTCCCTCTACTGTAATCACCATTACAGGTACTCGTTTCATCATGATCCTAGAAAACCAGTGTGATGAATTTGAAGTGAACTGTCTTCAACTGTTCTTCAGGTCTTTAGACATTAACGTGACCCAGTTTAGCCCCTGTCCCCTCTAAAACATTGCTAAATAATGCAGTGGCTCTCTGTAGCTGGGGTTGATGGCAGAACAGCAGCAACAACACACGACCCCATTGGCACAGGACAGGAGGTGTGCATGGTAGAGGGATTAGCATGGACCATCAGAGGGGATTGATCCCAATGGCCTCTCCCTCTCAAGTTTCAATATATCCCATGTTGCTTGCAAAGCTTGCTACTCAAGCATGGGTCTTTCATTCCAAGTATACTGAAGTCTCTTTGAAGGCAAGCTGTATTTCTTCCCAGAGCCTGCCTTTCCTGCCTTCAGCCAACATGATGTGAGTCATATGTGCACAGATGATAGTCCATCTGTGGGGTTTCTCCAGAGGGGAACATTGGCAGGGTAACTGGAGGATCGCACGGCTATCCCAGATCTCCTTAGGTTCAGGGCCCACAAACCATCTCCTTGACCTGAATCTCCGGATGAGGACACAGATATTCACTCTTTGGTATCACCACAGCCCCTCACTGGCTGTGGCAGTAGAAACTACACGTCTATCTGCCCCAGTAACACCTTCTTCATCCCACCTCCCACACCCCTACTCAATGATCATGATACCCAGCCCTGACTGCAGAGTTGTTCCAGAATATTCCTCATGGAAACAAAAGTACAAGTCTCCTCAGGCTCTTAACAGAGAGGCCAGTGCTGACCACTGTCAAGAGGTCTCTGCTCTCAGACTTTCAGCATAGATCTGAGTCAAAGATTAAAATAGCCTGGAGCCAGGTATCCCACCATTGGCTTTGTATCCCTTTCCAAATTCGAGGTTGTTTGTTAAGATTAAAAATGGCAAATACATTAAGAAAAGTCAACAGTAGCTCCTCAGGCACAGATCTGTGGGTTGTATTGTTTTCTAATAGGGTTCCCTCTCAACCCTTCACTGCTCACAGTGACGCTGCGTCAAAATGCAGCCTGAGCCTGAAAGCATCAGCAGCAGCTTGTGCATCCCTCTGCTCTGTCCAGATCCCAGGTACCTACTAGCTTCTGTTATTTACTAGCTACAGAATCAATTACTCAGGAGAAGGGAGGTTCCCCTACTGATGATTTTATCACAGGATTGTTTTATGTCCTATCAATTGTTTTATGTCCAATTAATAACCGTGGTTATTAATTATACATTTGATCTTTAAGTTGTGTTGGTTGGTTAAGATCATGATGTTATATGATATGTGATTTATTATTAGCTTGTCAATAAATATGATGAGTTTGAAAAGTACACGTGCATATATATATATATATATATATATATATATATATATATGGAGAGACAGAGAGAGAATTGATTTTCTCACTCTGCATAAGTAAGGAAATGAAACTGATTTGACCATAGTAAAATGGATTGCATTTGATCCAACACTCAAAGTGAAAAGGAAACAAACATAATAGATAATTTTAAAATGCTGTTAAACTATTTCTCTTTTCAATAAAATTTATTTAGAAGAGGATACTTTTTTAAAAATAGACTCAGCTATCTTCTTTGCCAGTGTCAAAAATGTGCACCATAAATGCTAATTTATCAGTATCATTATAGAGCAGTAATAGGATTTACCTAACTGCCCTTTCTCAGTTACATATAAGTGGAGTGAGATCTTACACATTCATGACATTGAGTCAATGAAATTAGCCCTGACCCTTCCATGACACTGAGCCTTTGTGCTTTGACTTCTCTCTGCCTGGAATTCCCCTCCTTCCCCACCACCACCTTCACCTGGCAAGCTTTTATACCTGCTTCAATGCCAATTTCAAATACCTCCCCTGGCCTGAAGCCTTCCCCGACGCCTTCAGGCAGAGTGAGCTGCCTCTCCACCTGGTCCCTCAGCCCTTACCTTGCACTACTAGAAGTTACCCCACCCACATGCCTCGATTCCCACTAGACCACAGGTTCCTGGGAAATGGGGGAGGAGGCTTCAGTGTGCTCACATATTGTAGAAGCCCAATAACATTTGTTAAACGAACAAATCATCTTTACATACAAAGAACAAATAAGAGGACTTATCTAACAGTGAGTTGGAGGGTCTCACAGCAAATATTTATTGAATACCTACTACATTTTATACATTGTAATGGCGGTTGTGATCACAGTTTGAAGAGCAAGGAGACATTCTATCTCGCTAAGTTTACATGCTGGGTATTTGTATATAAAGATAACCAAAAAAAAATTTTAAATATTAGCAAGATTTGTGCTCAGTGTACACAACAAATATAATGGAATTAGTATAAAATTGGAATGGTCATTCCTAAATAGGTCAATCGGGATATTTCATGCAAGAGGAGGCGGAGTTTTGAAAGATTAAGTTGGGTTTAGCTGGGTGGAAATGGGGAAGCTTTTCCAGATGGGTAGACAATAGTTTTAAAGTGTGGCATTAAATTCAAGTCAGGTTTGGAGCAAGAGTAGGAAGTAACAGAAACAAGCTTCTTTGCTTTCCTATAGGTTGGTATGAATCCATTCAGAGAGTGTTTCCTAAATTTTGTTTATTCTCTTACCTCCTTTATAATATTTGCCTTTATAACATACCAACTATACTTTCATTTACTTAATGTAATATTCTGAAATTGCCTCATGTTTGTGCTTCACTAGATTTGTTTTTAAAATAAAATTGTCACTAACACAAATGGAAAGCTAGCATCATTTTTCATTAGTAGAAAATAAGGTAAAGAGAAGCTAAGAATGAAAAAAAGTTATTAAATTCTAACTAAATACAGTCAAATGCTCTTTGCCTGAGGACTGTTTTCTCTTTCTTCAATGGTAGAAACCCAAATGTCAGAAACTAGTTACAGACCAACAGCACCAAACTAAGCATTTCTTCTTGATCAGAAGGACTGAAAGATGATTAAAAAGGGAATAACCTTTTCACTCACTGTGTGATTCAATTTCATTTCCTACCATGTCCATTTATTCAATACCACACTCCAAATCATTTCACTTTGTGAAATGCAGCATCAAACAATGCCTTCAAATCACTCTTCTTTTGTAATTTCTCTGTTACTTGAATCCCATTAAAATCACCTTGAATCCCATTAAAAGCAACTTACCATTTATGAGTGAACTGCAGAAAAGGGAGAGGAATAATAAATACTATTCCCCAATAGCTTTGCAATTCAAATAAAAATCCAAGTTCTAGTAGTTCTTCTGAAAAAAATAATTCTAACTTGATGTAAGTCTTCAAGGCATGCATGTTCAGCCAAGGTTTTGAACAAAGATATTAATATAACCTGCTGTTATGAAAACTACCAACCACATTACCCTGTGTTCAAGGATCAGATGCAGTAAAAATCAAAACATGTTTGATGTATACACTGAGTAAATTGGACATCACATACTTCAGCCCACCCCCTCGACTACACACACATAATTTCAAGGACAAATCTTAGGGATGCCAATCAGAACCCTTTGTCTTTCCCTTGGGTCAAAACTTCCCAAGCCCACTTTTAAAAAGATGACCACTGTTACAGTTAAAATTAATCCCCCTGCACCTCTCCTTTGCATCTGCTAACATTCAGCAGCAGTTTCTGGCCCATCCCAAATCACTTCTTTTTCGTCTTTATCCCATATCTTCAGGGCCGTGTAATCACTGGGGACTGGAAAACAGATTCTGAAACAGCCTTTTAGGAAGGCTCTACTGAATGCATACTAAGGAATTCATTGATATGCCACGCTCTGCTTTGGGCTTCCGTTGGTTTTTACTGGTGGTGTATATCAAATGCTAGCGGTGCCTTTAGCCCGTCTGCTCTGTGCCCTCGCAGTGAACGACTGGCCTAGGAACCAGTTGTTGCAGCAGTTGCTAGAGCATCACATAGAACCATCACAGGAGGCTCCCTCAGCAGAGGGAAGCCATGCATCTTTGGAGGGAATGGAAGGTATGGACTTCTGCAGAAGCTGATACCTAAATGCAAAAGGCAGGGAGCCTGGGTTAGAAGTCCCTCAGTCAACAGACTCCTACCACAGGCAGTGTGCCTGGATAGTTCTAAAAACGAGCGCATCAGGGCTGAAGTCTTTCTATACCACTGGTACTGCTTCCTTGGAGATGAGGGTTATTCAACTAGACTGTGAGGGGAAGTGGCCTGCCTTGTGGCAGCATCCTGGGCCTCGAGGATAAAGGGGCTGGTGAGTATAGGAAGAGTGTTTGACCTTCACATGTGCATGGCCTTTTCGGTCTGGGATTTATCCTAATGACCTTCAAGCAGAGAGGAGCCAACTGTGAGCTTCCCCTCATTAATGGACTCTCCAGTCCAGTAACATTTTCTCAGCACCCCCTAGTCTCCCTGGGGTGTAAACTACATGGTGGTTCTGGAAATAATCATGCTGACGTGGTGAGTAGTTTTAACTCCGCAAAGGCCTCACCTTCACCCTCCTGTTTACTTTAAGATTAACATGGTCAAGGTCTTCCTAGCACATTTCAGCTTTGCACCAAAGAAAGGAAGCCCTGAAGCAGGCATCTTACTGAAACATGGGATGGATGTTTTGCTTCTTAATTTGCAACAGGGGTTCTTGGCAAATGAGAGGCTAAGGTCAGAATTTCCCTTCCATCATCTCTTTGGCCGTGGGGCATTTCTGTTGCTTCTAGAAAGATTCCTTTACCCCTGAGTCACTCTCACTCTTTTACTAGTAATGATGTTTCCTTTTGGTCATGTGATAAAGGAATGTGCATGAACAGCCAGATGAGCCAGTGTCACAGGGGACAGCAGAGCGATTCCCACAACGTAGACGATGTGCAGGCAGAGTTTGTCTGTGATGTGTCCCCATAGTTGTTTTTCCTGGTCTGCACTTCCACGTGTGCTTAGGTTGCGGGACTTTATAATCTCTTGCTGTCATAATGGTAGG
The DNA here is from genome assembly GCF_964212035.1 of Myotis nattereri. Lineage (NCBI taxonomy): Eukaryota > Metazoa > Chordata > Mammalia > Chiroptera > Vespertilionidae > Myotis > Myotis nattereri. Next base: position 63,918,266 of record NC_138085.1, read on the forward strand.
CTGCCTGACATACTTAGCATCTGTCTAATACTCCCCTCCAGACTTATGGTCTCACCAGGGAATTTTAGTAGGTCATTAGGGCTTCCTTCCTTCTCCGTTTCCTGATCCAGGGAATTCCAAATAAAATTGAGCACATTGCTCACACTTTCTTGCCCTTGCCTTTCACAGAGGAATGTGACGACAAGCAGCCGCTAACCAGCAAAGAGGAAGAGGAGAGGCGCATTGCAGAAATGGGGCGCCCCATCCTGGGAGAACACACCAAGCTGGAAGTGATCATCGAGGAATCCTATGAATTCAAGGTATGCTCACCCACACCGCCCACCCAGGAGGCTAGGGCCATCCTGGGATCAAAGCTTCATATGTCAGATCCACCTGGAAAGAGAGGCGGATTTAATTTCAGGAACTTGCTCACTAACTGAGAGACCTTCACAGTAGAAGTGGAATTAGACAGTTAGTAGGGAATCAAGAGTCCCCAGGAACCAAACAGCATCAGAACCAGGGCTCCGTGGGTGGCATCTGTCAAAGGGTCAGAGGTGGCCCAAAGGGAGGGCTTCGTCTGCGAAAGTAGGAAGGAAAGAAGCAAAGGTGGATTCCGGGAGAGTGTTATGTGTGGAGGAAACCAAGGTCTATTTGAAAAATCTAATAAATCTACTAGAAGAAAAGCAATCACACCGAAATCTAGGTGGCTTTTGTTCATTAGTCAACAGAGCCAAATATCAACAGTTCAATGATTGAAATTTCTTTTGAGAGACAAATTTTTTAAACTTAAAACTATATAGGTAGGTACATTGCTATTAACTTAACTAGGGTACTCCTAAGGCTTAGGAAGAGCCACACTCAAGTGGCCAAAGAGTCGCATGTGGCTCGAGAGCCGCAGTTTGCCAACCACGGCTCTAGATGATAACAATTATTTTGCGGAAGTTAAACAAATAGGCCTTAGGGTGAGCTTAGGACTGTGAGGCGCAAGTTCCTATCCATTCTTAGCTACTCCCTCTGTCCTTAGTCCACCTCCCATCCCGGCTCACTCACATCACCCTAACATCTGAGAAGACTCTAGCGGAGCCACACTTAGTTCTGTGGGGGGATGAGGAGAGCATGAAAAGGAGCAGCCTTTCTCTGGCTTTCCAGAACTGCAAATCCAGAGCACAGCAGTATTTTCTCCACTTGTTTTTCTTTCTTTATTTCTTTCTTTTTTTTTTATTGATTTCAAAGAGCAACAGAGAGAGAGAGCAAGACATCAATGATAAGAGGGAATCATTGATCAGCTGCCTCCTGCATGCCCTCTACTGGGGATCAAGCCTGCAACCTGCGCATGTGCCCTGCCTGGGAGTCAAACCATGACCTTCTTGTTCATAGGTCGACTGTCAACCACTGAGCCATGCCAGCCGGGCTCCACTTGGTTTTTCAAAAGCAGACTCTGCTCCTGTTGGGAAATGGGAATGAGGGGAGAACCAGGCCACCAACATAGAAGCCTCAGTGTTTTATCTGGATTCTTTGTCGTCGTGGCCTCTTTTTCTTTAGCAGGGCCCATTAATTTTTTTGTTGTTGTTTGTTGTTGTTGTTATTTAGTTCACAAATTGAGGTGGCTTAGAGAAGACAGGTGGAGAGTAAAAATGCTTTTGCAATTAAAGTGGAATTTGTAAAAGATAAAAATGCATTTAAACTTTCCCCTTCAAGTAAATGAAAAATCTCTTAACTTTGCTTTTACTCCTTCCCCTAGAAAGAGCATGTAGGGGTCAATTCCCAGATCAGTGCTTTCTAGGCAGACCTTGACTATCAGAGCTCACCTGTTGTTTGGTCTGGAACATGACTGGTGCACACAAGCTCCCTGTAAGTCCAGAGTACAGATATTTCAGACCATCTAATTGCATGGACCAGACTATCCAGATGTGTCCAACCTCACTCTTCCTCATGCACCTTCTTTTATGTGGAATCAGAGTGTCTGGTGCCACTTGCTGCAGCAGAGACTCTCTGGCTTGGCATTTCTTGTCTCCCACCCCTCCCCGGCCACTGATGGGGAACTGTGTGTTCGCTCCCTTATACCACACAACCCCAACCTTCCCCTTCCATGTACCAGGACAAGGAAGAGCAATCACAGTGCCTTCCTGTAGGAAGTGTTAGGTTGGGTTGGGTATGGTAGGGCAGTCTTTCAGAGAGCAATGCTTTCTTGAGTCCAAAGCTCTCCCTGGTAACCACCCTATTGATCTGAGCATTTAAGAGTCCTCCAAATCTGTTTACATAAATCTAGTTGTTTGGGGCACTTATCTTCCTAGAATAGTTTCCATAGACTATTTCCTTCCTCCTGTCTCCTCAGAGTTCATCAGTACAGTTACTGTTATCAGGAAAGGGTAACTTAGGGGCATTTTTCTCAAGTGCTCTCAAGTATCAATTTTGATATTATATTATCCCCTTAAGAAATTTATTTTTCTAGACCATGGCTATTTTTAAAGAACTTGTTTAAATGTCTCAGAATTGCTTAAAGTCCCACATCCGGGTGATACCTTACAATGTCCCACTGGGTTCTTCTTTACTTGTGACTGAGGGCTTGACTTTCCTAAGACCCATTGCTGAAGGTGAGGTTATAGCAGTCGCTTACAAGGCAGTGAAGGGTTCATCACTGACAAATAGGAAATCTCCAGGTAAGCATAGATGGCACTACCCCAAGTTCAAGTGTCTGAGCTTCAGATTCATCTTATTCCTTCAGTCTCCTCCCATGGGTCAAAGGAGGACACATATTCAAATTAAGTCCTAGGAAGAACCCAAGCTATCCCATAGTCCCCCAGGGTTAACATGAACTAAAAGTTTATAATCTATCCGGAGTATTACATATTTATAAATTTTAAGTTTATTCTAAAACTTAGTCCTTTAGAGATATTTCTTGAGGCAAGTCTGCATTCAACTGTTAGACCAGTTTATCTGTTCAACTGTTTATCTCCAGGTGACAAACATGAACTTCTCTGGTGAGATCTGCCCCCAAGTTTCCATTGCATTTAGGAAAAATCAAGGTCATTTCTTGTTTCATTCTACACAGAAGTCTGAATTGGCATCAACCAAGACACTCAGAGTGCTTGATGAGATGCAGCTGAGCTGAGAGAGAAAAGCCAGATGCTTGCCACACACTTCAGTTGTGGTGGCCAAGAGCAGTGATGGCTATAGCTACTCTCTGGAGCACTAGCAGTTCTAGACACAAGGCCTGAGGCCAAAAGGTCACCACCTTAAGGACAAACAAGCTAGCCAAGAATGGTGTTGGCAACCCAGAGTGGGCCAGTTGGAGATGGGCCCTCTCATGTTATCGCAGTATTTCAAGTCAGTTCAAAAGACTCTTGTTGAACTAACACACTTGACATTCTGATTTAGCTTTGGTTTCTAGACAGGCCCCTCAGATCGCTTTTTTTTTTTTACCCCCATTTAGCTGATAACGTGCTCTCTCTCAAACCGTAGTCAATTCAGGTACACTTCATTAAATGTGTGTAGAGTTTGACCCAAGACAAATAATACATGTTTCAGCCTCTTTGCAATTAGTGGGAATTCAAGGATGCTCTGGCAGTAAGGGTGTGGGGGTAGTCTAGTCTAGGTGGTGGTCCCTCTGGAAGAGCAGCCTCGTGTCCTGGACATGACCCTGCTCCCTGTAGTGGCTGTGATGTGGTAGTGCTTTGGGTGCATCTGCTTACTTCGTATTTTTGCAAATGCTTGGCTGCTTCCTCTTGTTACATTAAGGGATAATTAACTACAAAGTGCTAATTGTAAAAAACAAGTGCTTCAAAAGGTGGAAAGAAAAATAAGAGGTTCAGTATTAGTAAAGCAGGGAGGATTCAAGGTAAATAGCGATGTGCCCTAAACTCTATGCATTGACCTCTTCTCGACATGTTTGCAATAGGAGAAGAATGAGAGTGAGTTCTCTGACAGCCACCAGGCTGACAAAATCAGGAGCCAGAGAAAAATCCATTGATGGATGATCCTACAGCAGCAATTTGGAGGTTCGGCTGTCTGGCTGTAATGTATTGATAAACTAAAGTACAAGAACAGTTTCTAGGCTTATAATCCACCTGCCACTTCCGGTATTCACAGATATGTAACTGCTGAGCAGGACATATGTGAATTCAGCTGCAGACAGCACACTATAGATAAAGCCAGTCGAGAAACAAGTTCATAAAGCATTTAGGGGGAGAGGGATGGGCTTTTGCAACATCTGCTCTTCTGAGCGTCGAGACCATTCCTCATTGGCCACTTAGGCGGTGAAGGAGGCTTGTATTCGCTATGAAGAACAAGTTTCCCTTTCAGCATGTTTCCAAGTAAGGACTATGCCTGTTTGCATAATCATAACAGTGTTTGATGTCAATGCTGTTGTTCTGAGCCTAACATCTGCTACCCTTTATATAACTCTGGGGTTTCAAAATCATCAAGGTCTTAGCTTTTCCAAGGCCTTAACTAACCCAGCAGTTATTATCTTATCCTTTTCAACCTTTCTAGAGCACCGTGGACAAGCTTATTAAGAAGACAAACCTCGCCCTGGTGGTCGGGACGAACAGCTGGAGAGAGCAGTTCATTGAAGCGATCACTGTCAGTGCCGGTGAGTGCCTCTCTCTGCATGTTATAAATTCTAACGACCAAACTGCGCTTTCTTTCTCTACTGCAAGGGTCCTCAAACTACGGCCCGTGGGCCACATGCAAATACAAATATTGTATTTGTTCCCGTTTTGGTTTTTTTTACTTCAAAATAAGATATGTGCAGTGTGCATAGGAATTTGTTCATAGTTTTTTTTGTTTTGTTTTTTAACTATAGTCTGGCCCTCCAATGGTCTGAGGGACAGTGAACTAGCCCCCCGTTTAAAAAGTTTGAGGACCCCTGCTCTACTGTGACCACCGGTCTACATCAAAGTACCAAAGAACTTCCGTGATGAAAATTGAAAGGGAAATGAATGTACTGGTAGCATATATGCACATTTGGGGGACTAATTTAGACTTTCTAGGTGAAGCAAATGTCCTCAAACGTGACAGTCTTCTTCATCTACGTTGCTCCCTTCTCCCTGGAAATAGACCTGATACATGTAGAGCCTTTTGGGTCTCTTGGGTAGCCAATCACCAAGCTTTGTCTGGAAAAATCCCTGAAAGCGGAAGTGGTCAACTGAAGGTCACAAAGGAAACAGCAAGCTCCTAGGCGGGAAGTTAGGTGTCCTCACTTCCCCACTACCGTCTGCGTCATTTTACAGTCCTCCAACCACGCCTCACCAGTAAGTGTCTACACCGGCACTAGACGTGCAAATAGAATCACATTCTCTTCTTCCTGTATAAGCGAAGTGCAGAGTTTTATTTAGGAAAACCCTATAAAATGAATTGTTTTGCAAACTCAAGGAGCCAGAGACCTGAGGGACTTAAATATAGAAAGAAGTGTCCCTGTCCTGGGTTGTCACGTCTTGTCGTGTGTGCTTGTATAAAGACAGAGCACAGTCCCTCTCACATACTCTGAAAGCAGCAGTTCAGTGGGACTTTTTTTTTCCAGTTCTTCTGCTCCAGCTCCAATGGATTTTTTCTCTTTAGAGATCCCTGCAGGCTCACCTTCTACTGTTCCAGCTCATGAACAAAGCTGGAGTTTTCTAACTAGTAATTCCCAAACTGTAAAATATGGAAACCGCATTCCCAGCAGTTGGGCTATGACTTCTAACACAGCCCCCTCTTTCCAAGCTGCCACAGAACCACTTGACAGATCTCCCAAGTGCTGTGGGCACAGGGGGTGGTAAAGATTTTTGTGCCTGTTTATGATTAGTTCTGTTTATAATCACACTGTGGTTTCTTGCGATTGAGTATACAATGGAGACTTACGAATATTAAATGGTGAGTAATTGCTTAGGAGAGTAGATTTGGAATTTACGTGTAAACTCTGATAGGTGAAAGGGGAACCTCCTTGGCATTTGGGCTGCGATAACAAAATACCATAGACTGGGTGCCTTTTAAACAACAGGCATTTATTTCTCACAGTTTTAGAGGCTGGAAAACCCAAGATCAAGGTACTGGCAGTGCTGGTGTCTGGTGAGAACCCTCTTTCTAGTTCATAAATCACTATCTTTTGTATGTGTCTGCACAGGGGGAATGGGGTGAGGAAGCTCTTGAATCTCTTTTACAAGGGCATTAATCCCATTCGTGAGGGATTTGCCCATCTTTGAAAACCTTTACCTCCAAATACTGTCATGTTGGGAAGAAGGTTTCAGTGTAGGAATTTGGGTGGGACACACAGGAGCCGGGCACGTCTGTGGCACTCCCTCATGATGGCTTATGTTTTCTATAAATCTAAGATTAGTATCTGAGGCATGAACTGTACTCTCTCTTCACAGAGAGAAAAACCAAAAGGACAAAGACAACTTGCATAAGAAACTGTTGATGAGGCCAATGGTAGAAGATGTGAAAAAAATAACCCAATTATTTTATTGTGGACTTTGACACATCAGATTTGAAATATCAAAAGCAACCTAAGACTTAATGCACCATTACTAGTAATTTCCAGGTTTCCTTTGACTGAAGCTATAGGAGCATCTGTTTAATGGTCATGGGCTGGACATGATCCATTTGTTTGTCTATATGTTAATCGTTGTTCTTGGTGTGAGGGATATGACAGCAATGAAACAGGCAAACACCCCTGCCCTAATAGAGCTTACATTCATACAGCAAATAAGTAAAATATGTATGTCATGTAGGATATTGTTCATGACAACAATAAGGCTATGGAGAGAGACAGGAAGTATGTGTATGAGCTGCATTGGACAGTGGCCAGGAAGACACTGTAATAGACACATCAACACCAGATTTGTTTTTCTAGTCATGGAGTGGTTTTGTGTTGGTTCATTCACACATTTTTTTGTAACTCTCGGGGACCAGGGTAAACGTTTTATGACCCCTCTATGGCAATGGAAAAGGGTTGATTTAAACAGTGAAAGATTGTGCTGCAAACCTGGCCAAAGTTGTGTATTTGATCCTGGGCAGAGTAGATATACAGAGAAACACCCATAAAGATGCTATACTTTTGTATTTGAAAAGGGGAAGGTTTGGGCTTGCAAACATTTTTAGATATTAGGTTTAATTAAGTCCTCTCAAAATCCCACAAAAGAGGTATTAAGAGTATTCTTACCTCTAGAGGAGGAATCTGAGCCTCAGCTAGGCAGTACTGCTTTGCAACATAACTCAGAGCCCAGATCCACTAACTACTAGTCCAATGTGCTGCCCACTGCCCTTAAGAGAGAGAACTTTCAAAGTAAGAAAAGTGTTCCCACCTCTGTCTCATTGAATGACACTAGTCTTGTCACCTCTCCTGGTGCCATTCCCAAGATGGGACTAACTCCTTTTGTCATAGGCACCTCTCACCGGGTGTTACCGAACAGCCAGTGAGAGAGGCCTGTCTCCAACCTCGATCCTTGTCTTCTCATGTAAATAAATTCATATGAGAGACTGACTGTATTGGGAAAAGCCAATTTATTAAAGCTATTAAAGTATGCACCTTTATTGAAAAGGCAAAGCAAACCTATACATCTGGATTATGAAGCGCAGACGGGCTCTCAGCTAGTCTGAAGATCAGGTTGGGTGGGGTCTGAGGGGTTATATACCCTCCTGTCTATATGTTTAAAAATTCCTTTGCTGCATAATTTGATACAGATTGATTCTCAAGATTCCCCCCTCCCTCTTTTTTTAGTTTGTTGTAGACTTCCCAGAATTTATGAGAAGCCCCGGCAACTCTGTCATGCCAAGCCTTGATACTGCTGGCTTCTCTGCTTAGGGAGTAAAACTGTCCTTTTTCCTTCCCCCTTACCTTCTCCCTTTCTGCATTCTCTCATTAGGGAAGTTTTTTTTTTTTGCTCTCCTGTCCTTGGCTGGAGGAGATAATGGCTGGTTAGTTACAAGCTGGCTGCAAATTGCTCACACTGTTTGGCCTAGTTCTAACATTCCTGTCTCAGTTTCCCCATTTCTCCTGCCCTGGAATCCTATAACACTTTGAAGAAATGTTAATGAATGAAATGTAAAACCTCTCAAGTATTCTTATGCATCATATTGGGTTTTTATGCTCTTAAATGACTGCTGGGGAGTAAGACAAAATTGCTTAGAAATTTGCAGGTTTCAGGGTACATTGACCTGATTTACAATTTTTGAGACCGAATATCAGGAAAGCAAACCCGTATTTTACGGGCACTGAATTACCTGAATGGCAGTTAGAAAGCTCAGTGTTTGCCTTTAAGATTAAAATTAAGCATCTAAAGAATGTTAATTTTCTTAGGCTGTTAAGTGGACAATAAAATTGGTAAAGCAGCATTTATTAAAAACAGACTTTGATTGGATTTAAGATTTCATGGCTAAATAGTTGCGAATCAGGAAGATTTGCCTTATTAAAAATATGGAATTGCTTTGCAGTGGCTCTACTGAGAGCGTTTCCCTATGCAATTTTCTGTGCAAAATTAAGTCTATATATCTTGCTAAACAAAAATAATAATTGTGTAAGCAGAAGTTTGCCTCTGTTTCTCACTGATTATATTTAAACTAGTTTCAAGGTAGACCCCTGGCAGTCTTTTTAATCCCCTTCTTTCCCTGAATTTCATAGCTCAGTTGCTGGGCCTCCTATGACCATCATGTGTCTGTGAACCAAGTTCTTACTGTTCAATATTTGAAGACTGAAAGGATTTACGAGACTCCAGAGATTAGGTAGGGATTAAGCAGTCAGGGCCCAGTGGTCCTCCCATCGTTTCCTGCTGGAGTTACCAGGAGCAGTGGCTGCCGCAGTTGCCTGGCTGTCAGAAACTTTCAAGGCAGCCCAGCACCTCCACCAGCTTGGCTGACAATGTGTCAGCAGAGAGATGGATGTCTAAGCAAAGCTAGCATGCACTGCACGTCCAGTGTGAATTTCCCCAGTGCCTCTGCCAAGACAGAATGGAGGGTTGGCTTTAAGAAATTACGAACCAGCTAGGATCCAAGGGAGCACTGGGGTGTCCAGGAGAAGGGCAAACATCAGCTGGGGAAAGAGAACCAGATGCCAATGCCAATCCCACAACTACCGCATTGCTGTGCTTCACCACAGCCTTGCGCCGCGGTGAGGTGAGCGGGAGGGCCATGGCAAGCCTGACTTTGGAGGCAGATGTGGGTTTGTGGCCCAGACCTCCAGAAACTCTCTGGGTGACTCTGGGCAGCTTACTTCACCTCTAAATCTCAGTTTCCTCAGCAGAGAGTGACCACTGCTCCTCGCTCATGGGGTGCTATAAGGATTCATCAATCACAAAGGCTGTCTATACTTTTGGAGACCACACTTGGTCGTTGTGAGGCAAATCATACTGAAGATCCTAAAATAAAATATAACTACCTGGTGTGTAAATGAAGTCAAATCAATTTAATTACTAAAATTTCTAAAAGACTAAAGACATTGCTTGTCTGTTTAGCTTTATAGTGTTAGACATGTGGCTTTATATCTAAGAAAATGGAGATTCAGAAAATCAATGTAACTTGCTCAAAAAGTAACACTGGTCAATGGCAGTGCAGGGTCCGGATCAGCCCGGGATTCATTCCAGTGTGAGGAGAACGTCATTACTGAGGAGACACTCATCATTTCATGTGTCAACCTTGGGTCATAGGAAAATCCCATTTAAGCAATTACAAGAATAATCCTGCTGGGTCAGGTTTGACAGGGCCTCCGTGTGACTATAGAACAGAGCGTGGGGGGGGGGGTGGTTAGAGATTAGGGGTTTTCATTCTGCCCTGTTTCCTTTGTGACTATAAAGATTCCTACATACACAGACATGCATGTTTGTGTGCAAACACACAAACATGTGTGCACACAGACACACACATAGATATGCTAGACACATGCAAATGGAGACATGCACATACATGCACCTTATATGGCATGCTACTTTATTCACTTGAATAACTGAGTTGCAGCATGAAATAGGAAGTTTTTTACTTCAGTATTTTAGTCTCCTGAAGCCTCGTTCAGAGTCCCTCTGGGCAGTGATTTCAGTGTTTTTCTATTCATGGCACACATACTAGTAAACTAATTACTAAAATTCTGCAGCACATGAAAAATGTATTTTTGCCAATATGACAAAAAAAAGTAGGTATAATTTTGATTCATTCACACCAAAAGGCTATTGCTGCCATTTTCTTATCTGACAATCTAAGGGAAAAGAGGTCAGTGCCCCTGACTAAGTAGTCAGGTATTGCATGTTTTAACAATTCTTGCAGCGCACAGATTAAAATCGCTGCCTTAGGGAGAATGCCAGTGAGTTCCGTTCAGCACGAGGGAGGAGTTTGCTTGCTTAGGCCAGTGATGGCAAACTTATGACACGTGTGTTAGAGGTGACACGCGAACTCATTTTTTGGTTGATTTTTCTTTGTTAAATGGCATTTAAATATATAAAATAAATATCAAAAATATGTCTTTGTTTTACTATGGTGGCAAATTCCAAAAATTTTCTGTATGTGACACGGCACCAGAGTTAAGTTAGGGTTTTTCAAAATGCTGACACGCCGAGCTCAAAAGGTTCGCCCTCACTGGCTTAGGCACATCCATGGGCTTCTCCTGCCTAGTAATTTGTGATGTTCTTCCAGAAAGCCAGCACGCTGCCCTCTGTTAACTGATAACTTTAAGTCTATAGCACTAAGAGTTTTTCTGAAATTCTTTTACTTTTGACAAAGATTGTACATGTCTGCCTAGTATTTATGGGCATTGTCACAACGAAGGAACATTCAAAAGTGGCAAAAAAAAAAAAAAGAAGATGCTTTTTGTAGTCTTGGTTCTTACTAACTGTATAACCTTGCCAAAGTATTAAACCTTTCTGAATTTTGGTTTTATCATCCTTGGAAGGAGAGGTTTGGACTAGGCAAGTGCTAAGACATTGTCCAACATTGGAATGAGGGGGCTCTTTCCATGGCTGTTATAGTTCTGCAACATCCCTGATGGCATTGAGCTTCATGGACCACACAGCTTTGGCAATGGGAAAGTACTTAATTTGGCAAACACCTACCTGGCTTGCTTAAATTAAATATTCAGCACAATAACAGTATATAGCCATATCCATTCTCCTAGTAGAAAAGGGATGAGAAAAAAGTCTTCAAATATAGGCTCCAAATACAGCCTAGGAAATATAGTCAATAACCCTATATAATAAAAGGCTAATATGCAAATCGACCAAACGGTGGAACCACTGGTCACTATGATGCACACTGACCACCAGGGGGAAGATGCTCAACGCAGGCGCTGCCCCCTGGTGGTCAGTGCACTCCCACAGCGGGAGCGCCGCTCAGCCAGAAGCCAGGCTCATGGCTAGCGAGAGCAGCGGCAGTGGTGTGAGTCTCTCCCGCCTCCCGGCAGGGCTAAGAATGTCCGACTGACAGTTTAGGCCCATAGGGAGCAGGCCTAAGCCATCAGTCAGACATCCTCTGAGGGCTCCCAGACTGCGACAGGGCTCAGGCTGGGCTGAGGGGACCCCCCCACTCCCCGCCAAGTGCACAAATTTTGTGCACCAGGCCTCTAGTACAAAATAATATTCAATGTAAACTGTAATTGAAAAAACATTTTTTTAAAGTGTAGCCTCCAAGAAACTGAGATGAAGACTTTGAAAGGGTCTCTTTTCTTCCTGCCCCGTGACTAGAGCTTGAATGCCCGTGGGACCCTCTACAGTAAAAAGGCAGACATTCAACACGAGGCCAGGCTGGTAGGTGCAGTTACCTGTCCTCACTCACTGTGCTTCACAGTAGTTACAATCAAACATGTGACTTCAGCCAAATAAGAGTGAAGGACATGGTCTCCCAAGCCCTCCAAACAAAGATGGGAACTAGTTCTGTCACCAGCCTTTCATCCATGCACGCTCTGTGGAGTAATAAGTGCTCTCAATTAAACTGAATTACTTAATAGCAAAAGCTGTCAGCCCTAGGGTTCCCCCAGATAAATAATTCTCTGGAAAGTGCTGTCAGCCTGAAGACTGATCCATTCCATAACCCTAAATAAGACATAACAAAAATGGCATCTCACATGAGTTCCAAGGGATTGCCATGCAAGCTGGTCTAAGCAGGTATCTTCCTAGCATTTCCTCTGTTACTGATTCTCATTACTGAGGAGACACCCTCATCACTTAACATGTCAACCCTGGGTCATAGGAAAATCCCATTTAAGCAATTATAAGACTAATCCTGCTGGGTCAGGTTTAAGAACCTCAGTGTGACTATAGGACAGTCAAAATAAAAGGTGGGGGGAGAGGGTGTTGGAGATTGGCGTTTTCATTTTGCTGCTTCCTGAGTGACTATAATAATTATTAATTTTCCTTATCTGAACATCTTAAGTTGACAGGTTTGTGAAAAAGTGATGTGGCTCCATAAAAAATAGTAGTTACAACTGCCTTAAAGAAAGTCTTTCAAAAGCCTGTATCATTATGAAGTTGGGGCTCACTTTATGCTTAAATAATGTTACCATTTATAGCCAGTACTTTACATACCTCGTTTCTGTTCTGCACAGCTATACCATGAGGTCAGTATTTTTGTCCTAAGTTTACAATTGAGAACCCTGAAGCCCAATGCGGTGGCTAATTAGTGTCACACAACTAGCAAACGGCCAGCTGAATGCGAAAACCCACCTGAGTCCAAAAGCAAGTACGCTTTTAGCACAACCCTCGGTGTCACTCCTACAACTTTCATTCGGGTCTTCAGTGGCCAGTTTTGCGTGAGTTGATGCAGACAAAAGGGACAAAGTTGATGAGCCTTTCATTCTCAGCTGCACATGGGGAAGTGAAGGGTCTGGAAATGAGTGTGCAGGCATTGCACAGAGATGCAGAAGGACCAGGGGGAACACCAATCATGGAAAGTAGACAGGCGCAGCCACTGCATGTCCTAGAAAGCCCAAGTTTAAGCCCATCACGAGGAACCCAGAGGGACTTCCAAATTGTTTTTGTGACCTCAGGATTGCATTTATATCTGCTGCTAAAAGATACATCAGGCCTTCCAAAGCAGAATTGACTCGATGCCCACCCTGTCCTCTGAGCTCCTGCTTTGTCCCTTTGGTACGATGAGTTATGCCAGTAGGTTTTCATGCTTCTAATCACTAGGTGCTTGAACTATTAAGAGTAGCCGTTATTTTAAACTCTAAACAGGAGATGTGAGGAACACTGCTGTCCTTCAACTTAGTTCTCATCCCTTTTTTCAACATATGGCTAAAATCGTCACTTTTTTTGTAATAATGCTTTAACATGGATGGCAAATAAAGCATTAAATGCAACAACAACAAAAAAATACTAGACCCATATTGGTAGGGAGGCAACGCAAATCTGGGATGCCTATCAGCTTTAAAATGTCACTGATAGCAGGATACCATATAGAATCAGGTAGCTTCATCTCTCAGCTCCAGAACGAGGCAGGCCAGCTACCCAGGGGTGGGAGCACAGAGGGCAGGAGAAAGGAGCAATTATTTTCTGGCCCCTGGGTATGCTTTCGTTGGTATTGCTGAAAAGAATATTGGCTTGTTGGGCTGTTTTTCTCTGAAATTGCTTATTGCACAATCTGGAGGAGAACACTGTGTTGGAAGGCTCCAGAGTGATTCAGCACTCTCATTTAAGCCTGAAGTCACGTCTCTAATGCGGCTTTTGTCTGGAGAGGCGGCAGCTCAGCTCTGCAAACAATACGCCATCACTGGATCCAGCAGTTCTTTTGTGGGCAAGGCTGCTGCCATGCAGTTTTTCGTTGTGAGCACAGTTTTAGTTGTTGCTTATTAATCAATGCACCAGGCCTGGGGGGTTTTCACCCCCAAGTGTGAGCCTTTGTACATGGCGTTTAGAGGAGGAAACATTTCAGCATAATCCTAAGAGGCGGAAAGAGGGAAAAACTTAGCCAATGTGTACCCATGCGCGCATGCATACACACACGCACACAGCACCCCAAAGGCAGGGAAACAACTCATAACAGTGACTTGCAGCATTAATTCTTGCTGTTCACAGCCTGCTCCCGCGATAAAGACCTCATCATTCTGGTTCCTGCAATCACAGCTTTGACACACACTCCCCACCCCTTGCCTCTCTTTTACTTCGCCTGTGTCTGGTCATGTCCGGCTGGTCTTGAGACCTGTGAGAGCATGGTAGACCAGAATCCCAGCACAGGGCTGAAAAGGAGCTTACAGATCAGCTCTTCCAACTCTCCTGGCTGTGGTCAACAAGGATCTGAGACCAAAGAGGGAAAGAGCGTCATCCTAGGTCACGGAGAGGCTGTTTTAGAATCTCAGGTTCTTGCTGGAGCACCGCATTGCTCTCCTTTTTGTCTTGGAGTTTGCATTTGTGGAGCCAGTACCTTAGCCCTTATTCCCTTGATGTTACCTAAGGACCCCGGGGCTTCTTGATGATGTGATGCTTCAGGATTAGGCAAAGCGAAGACCCAAAATTTTCCTGGGCCAAAAATGTAAAGGCACTGAATGGAGCGGCCCTGCCACTGATGCACAGTTGTTTTGTGTTCACACCAGCCTCACAGCAGCCCTGTGCAGGAGGTGTTCGTGAACCCATCTGTGAGATGGGAAAATGGAAGGTAGGATTCACAACCCGGCCCAGGGCTCTGATTCCCAGGCCAGTCCTCTTTCCATCTTGTCACTAGTGTGTCTCCGAGAGTATAATGCCTTAAGCCACAGGCTTAATTCCATCCTTGGCCCTTTGCTCTTGCCCCAGAGCCTGTGCACAGCCTGGTTCCGCTGCACAGAAGGCTTTCCCTCCACATCTGGATTTTCTCATCCCTAAGTTCTCAGCTCACAGATCACCTCCTCAGAGGAGTTCCGCATCCTCCCAGCCACGCTTTATTTTATCACCTGACTTCATTGTCCTCAGAGCCCATACTGATATCTGAAGTCATCGTGTTTGTTCGTTCATTTTATTTATTTTTTTTAAATACAGGGGCTTGATCAGTAACAAGCTGTGTTTACTATTTATTCAGAGAGGAAGGGAGAGGGAGAGAGAGATAGAAACATCAATGAGGAGAGAGAATCATTGATCAGCTGCCTCCTGCACGCCCCACAGTGGGGATCAAGCCTACAACCTGGGCATGTGCCCTGACCAGGAACCGAACCATGACCTCCTGGTTCATAGGTTGATGCTCAACCACGGAGCCACGCCAGCCGGGCCATTTGTTTTATTTGACTACTATCTCTTGTCTCTGGGAAGTTCCTTTAGGCCTATTTTTCTGCATTTCCAAAGCCTGACACAGAAATGATTAATAAATATTCACGGAACAAATGGACGGTACAAATAAAGTCCCTCTTTCAACCACTTTATTCCTTTGGAAAATTTACTACGGATATGGGTCCAGGTTGGGGGCTCAGTCTAGGCTTATGGTTCAAATTAGTGACCTGCAATGTTTTTTAGAGTTGAGACCTATAAACTTAATAGCATTTGCACTGTGCCTTAACCAAATAAAGAAGATAGGCCACAGACTTAGCGGTAATGAGAGAGAAAGAGATCTCTTTAAGATGGTTCACATTGAAGAAAAGCACCACAGCAGCCTGATTCGGGTTATTATTGGTGAAAGACTAAAAGCCACTGGCAGACAGACAGACTTGATTGTCAACACCCACTTACCCAGCCTACTCTCTTAAAAAAAAAAAAGGTATTCATGAGCAGTGAGGGCATGGAGATATTCCATCTGAATTTTACTAATGAGCTAATCCTCCCACAACAAGCAGATATTACTACATATAAGATCATCACTCCTCTTAAAAATCTCAATTACTTATTAACAGCACAAAAGAGAAAGTTCGGGATGGCTAGCCTCGATTTTCCAGGACAAGAAATGGAAGCACGAGGCACATCCGTGAGGTGCCCAGGAGCATGTCAGTCATCAAAGCCTCTGTTACCTGCGGAGGACCCTGATCACGGGGATCTCTTTGAAAATCACAACAGAGAGGAGAGAAAGGGCCAGCAGCTGAGGGGTGCCCCAAGGCACTGCAGTCACTTTGTACTGTGCAAACCGAGACCATGGTCAGAGCCTCAGATTCTCAGCTATGGTCACCACTTTGCCAGCAAATCAACTCACAAACCCATCGTTAGAACAAAGTCCCTTCAAGGGTTCCTGAGACCAGGAAAGCAGTCGCCGAGGAGGGGAGTTGTCGTTGCTGAAGGTCTAGAGTCCTTCCCATTTGCTACACAGAGAGCTAAGTACCTGCCACCCACTTCACAATAGGGCCAATATAAACCACTACGGGAGAATTTTTCCCAAAGATGAAAGGGAAACCAGAGTCATTAGGAAGAAGAAAGGACATAGAACCAGCCATTTGGGGGAATGTTTCCCCCCCAAAAAAATTCAATAATTTATATATGTTGCCATATTCAGAGGGTTTTTTAAGAGGTAGTTATTTCCCTATTACACTGTTCACAAAACAGCCAAATGGACTTAGATGTTATCAGAATGGATTTGTCTGGACAAACCACAGTGATGTTTCTCTCAGGAATCCATGGGTCAAGTCATGGCAGTGAAGTAGTAGAAAGAGTCTTAGATCTCATAAGCATTATTTAAACTCTCCGAGCTTCCATTTCTTCATCTTTGAAATGGAGAAAACAATACCTACTCTTCACAGGTTGCTGGGAAGATTAAGCGAGATGTATGTGTTTTCCCAGGTGCATGAAGGAAAGCACTCACTAAGTAAACCCAAATTCACAGATTAATCACAGCAGCATCTTAAAATCCAGATGGTCTTCAGACACCTTGCCTGTGGGGCAGCCGCTGATACACATCAGCCCAACCCTTTATATAAATGTCAACATTTTCCTAGGGTTTAGCGTGGAGCAGTTTGCTGAAAACTGAAGGGCTATTGCTGCCCAAACAGTTCATCCATGACTCAACTTCCCACACTCCAGGAGGCTAATTCACTCAACTGCTGATATTTACAAAGTGTTGTCAGAACCCTCAGGCCGATCTTAGAACCCAGCGTGCCCACATACTACCCACTGTACCTAAACCAACTAAACAAGCAGGGGCATCTAGGCAAGCTGAGTATCAGTTCTACTTGTTGAGGGTTCATTTTTTAGGTGCTCAAGTCTGTAGGGAACAGGCTTCTCTATTGCAGAAATCTAAATTGCTGCGAATCCTACAACCCTTAAAGGGCAAGAGGACACTGAATTTCAAGATTCTCAGAATGATGTGGAGTCATTTTACAAAAGACAAAACTTGCGGCAAAAACTCACAAGACTTTTTTATGTCCACCTATGCTCTTTTAGGAACACTCAGAGCACGTAGAGGAATTCTAAAAGAGAGATAGGCTGAGCAGTCGATTTTTAGCTTTAAACTGACTCATTTTGCCAGTAGTCGAACTTGCAGAGAGCTGGGACCCCTTAGTGGATCTGCTTTTCATTTTGTCAGTGGCTGCACTTGCTGAGAAATATTTCTGTCACCTTAGATATTTCTTGGGCTGTATTAACCATCCTAACAAGGTCCATAATGGCCTGAGCTGGCAAGCATTTTGTTGTTTGTGGAAATTTTCACCCAGGAGGTCATTTGTCCAGACAGGGTTGGAGGTTACTCACAGAGAGTGCGTTGCATTCTCACATCGTTTCAAGTACTGTCACACATCACCTGTGCCCCACCCTCCAGCTACGAGCAGTAACTAGCACTGATACTCGGGGACAGATGACCCACCGCTATCTCTAGCTTGAAAGTAGAGGGTGGGAATGATTAATAGGACCTATGCCGGTGTCCCCTAAGAACGGGCCAGCAGTCCAAGTTACAAGTCTACAGCAATCTTGAACTCAGTCTCCTCAGTGTGGGTGCCCTAGCACAGTAGATTCCAGGCATGGGATCTCCACACTAATTTGATTCCACACTGGCTAGTGCAGAGGGATCTCTCAGCAAGCCACCAGCCTTGCCCTCAGGCCTTTGGCTGCCTAGGATGAAGACAGTAGGACTAGAACCCAACAGCAGGGCTCACATCCTCTCCAATGACCCCCACCCACACCAAGAGACATTTTTCACAATCGAAATACATTGTGAAGGATTCGAGAAGGAGCGTTTTTAGAAAGAGCTGCTATGAAGTCAAGATACATGTTTTCTAATGACAAGGTTTAACTTGGACTGAAAGATAGTAAGTAATCATTTGAATAGATGAACGATTGTACGGGTATGTCCCCAAAATGTATTACACCAGTGTGGGAAATGGAAGACGTGACCTAGAAAAGGCATTGAAACAGTGGGTTTTTGTTCATTAGTATGTGTAAGTAGGCTCTATGGATGACAATATGCAATGTGACCGCCAAAAAGCCAGTGCATGTATTTCTAAAACTTAACGTGTCCAGAAAGAGAAAGGGAAAAGGCCTGCCCCAGAGCAAACCCGTTAAGTGCCTCTTGGAGTTGCATTCAGCTCCAGGCACCATGTTCTGAAAAGGAAAGTTGTGACTGACAGCGCTCAGAGGAGCATGACCAGCCTGACACAGCATCCTGGGGTGAGGCCTGAGAGCGACGTGAAAGTGACCAGCTACAAGCGCCTGAAGGAATGTCATGTGGAGCCAGATTGGATTTATTCCATACGGTATAAGGGATGGGTCCTGGACAAATTAGTGGGACCTAACAGCCCAAGCTGACAGTTTGAACTGCTCCGACTTGGGTTGGGAGATCATAAATGCCCTATTAGCTGAGACTCTGACCATTTGGCAGAAATTTAAAAGAAATTCACGTTAAATAAGGAGTTGACCTTGGTAAGCTCTGAACCCCTCGCAGTGCTTTAAGTTCAGTTATTTTCTAATACCCATGTTTCAGTGGACAGAATCAAATACCTACCTTTTCCCTCTGTGCTTTGGTAACCCATAGATCTATAAAGTTGAGTAAATTGTGTTTTGAGGTCTCTCTTGATAGGAATTATCTTGTAATATATTGGTCAAAAAATTCCAGATATCTACTTTTCATCAGAGAATAGATAAGTAAATGCTTCCTGACCACTAGGTTATACGAAAATGTTTATAGCATTTCTCCTAACTCCAGAACAAGAGGTAAATTCTTGTTTAGGAATGTATCTTAGGTTATTAAATTTAGTGGCATATAGAAATCATTAAGGGTTAGAAGAGATGGATAAATTTTTTCTCACTAGAAATTACATATAAGCATGTAAAAGGGAAAAGGAGAAGAAAGACGTTTTAAATCACTGCGTGAGCAAGACACTAAAAGCCACTGGGCTTAACTCAAGCCCTTGTATATCAAATACACACACATCCTGATACCAGAGAATAAAAAGTCATCACAATTAAATCACAGTTCTCTTTTTTTTTTCTCTTAAAAGTGAGAAGGGATAAATTAGCTGATTACTATGGTCTCTTTACCTCTGAAAGTGAAGAGAAATGGAAATGCGCAACAGAAGAGTAGAATTTGATTTGTAATGACTGTGTATCAGGTTGCAAAAGAAAGTGATAGGTATGGAGGAGAAAGCCCATTCCATCAAGTTAATCTGTTAATCTGTTTAAAGACAACAACGTTGGTGCTCAGAAATTAAAAAGACACAAAATTGAAATCAACCCCACTTGGTAAAAAAGGAACAAAATTTTAGAAAGAAATTATGCCCAAAACAATGTGTGTGGAATGAAGAAAACCACTGTAGTGATCCAACTTCACAGCTAATGGATTGTATATTTCACAAGGATGCTAAGTAACACTTGTTGGGCTCGTAAGATCACATGGGTGACCGTGTGGTTGACCACAGATGTCATCCTTATATCCATCCTACCACACTTCTGGAAAGTGTTCTGATCATTCTCACTGTTCCATCGTGGAGGATTCTTTTTAGAGAGCAAAAATGGACTAATAATTATAGATAGAAATGAATACCTGGAAGGAATCGAAGGTCAGACATTTCCTCAAATGAACAGCAGTGTATGTTCCCCAAACTACTTTCTATTGCAGATTTGTGATAATATAGGCAATTTTGCAGATTCAAGAGTGGAGAGCTAGATGCAAGCCAGGATGTTTGATTCCGAACTAGGCCGTTGACCTTTGACAACTAGAAATGAAAATAAGAACTTGTCACATGTAAATTCCAAATTCCAAATTCCAAAATGATCCCAACCACGATTCCCTGCCTTTATTTATTGCCTTATTTCCTGGTTTAGTTGGTTCCCAAGAGCTTGAGAAAGAACATGTGACTGACTCTGCTGAAAAGATATCACATCTAGAAAAGAAATTGTATTTAGAAAGTAATTTAGAACACAAACATTACTAAGCAGTGTTTTCACATTCCTTGGGGAAAAAAGCAACATTGTATTAATAGAGCATTTAGGCATCAGAAGAGATTGCAGATTCAAACTTTGAATCAATATTTGACAGATGCTATACCCCTCAACTGGCTTCAACAAGACATCATATGCAGCCAGTAGTTCCCAGGCTGTGAGATCAAATCCCAACTCAGCCACCCGCCAACTGTGTCATTATTTTCAGAAAGCTACTTAAATTCTCTGAATTTCATTCCTGTTCTTCACATGCACGATGGGCTTAATAATGCCCACCTCTCAAGGTCACTGTAGGAATTAAACAAGCTCAGGCGTGGAGGAACGTTTAGCTAAGTGCCTGTCACTTAGTTAGACACCCCATCATGTTTTCTCCCTCTGTTTCTTTCTTCTTTTCTTTTCTTAAAATCAAGCAGCTTGGAGAAGCTGTAGAAGCTGTAGCAATAATGTTTCATTCAAGCAGAATATAGGTCTGTGAAATCAGGAAACTCAGGTCCAACTGATCACTACCTTCCTTCTGACAATAACAGTGAGGGACTGTGGCACATCTGTCTGCAAAGAGGTTTGCAGCTTTACAGAGGACTTGGACGTTTCCTTTTCTAGCCCTCATGACAGAAGGCTCTGTGATGTGGGAGCTAGGAAATCCATTTGACAGATAAGGACCTGAAGCTCTGGAAGGTCAAGAGTCTTCCCCAAAACAAGCTATCAGAACTAGAAATTAATAAGTTTTCTGACCCAAGTGTCTACGACACTCCAGCAGTGTCTTTCTCTATTTCTCAAAGCTCTCCCTGAGGCCAAACCCTGAGCATCTCCAGCGGGATGTACACTAATCTCTGGTTTACTTTAGATGTTATGTCACCTGCAGGTGCTAAGACCAGGGGTTGCCTTCCATGATCACTTGTGCTGATGATAGTCTGTGTTCGTGCTCCAGAGCAGGGCCAGTGCAAGCACTCTTCTATCAATAGTGGAAGTGATCCTCTCTCCACTACTTGTGGTTTTAACGATTCGGCTATTTTTGTAGTTATATTTTTAGGATGTCTAACATGTATCAAGGAAACCATGTAAAAGGCTATGGAGCCGATTAATCAAATACAGCTTTTTTTGTTATCTTTCCATTAGTAGAATCCATAAAGCTGAAAAGAAGGATTCTGAGATAAGAGGATCCTTTGCTTGGACTCCTATAAAAGGAAACCCACCAGCCTGCCATCTCTGCTAATGCAGAGGAGGGGCTGGAAAGAATGACGCAGCCTCCAGTGCCCTGGGCTGGCCAGCCTGCAGAACCGGCAGATTACCATCAACTTTGCTGTCACATAAAAGATGCTCCCAGCTTGGCTTTTTTTTTTTTTTTTAATGCTCCGCTCATCTTTGCAAGGAACACACTTTTAAGTATAGTCCAGATGGTGATGGATGAACATGTTTCTTTATCCTTCTCCAAGACAGGGTAATTGTGCATCACCCGTGCAGGCAGTGGTCATTTTTAATATTTAAATGACATCTGAGTTGGAGATTAAAATCTGTAAAGAGCAATGAGATCCTAAGGAAAAAGAAGGGAAAGCCACTTCTACTTTCAAATGCAGTGAAACAGATGCACCTCCCTTTCCAGACATAAGTATTAAAATATTTAAGATTCCCTGTAATGCTAGAAGCCCACAGGAGGAAATCTCAATCTCTCTCTCTCTCTCTCTCTCTCTCTCTCTCTCTCTCTCTCTCTCTCTCCTCTCTCTCTCTCTCTCTCTCTCTCTCTCTCTCTCTCTCTCTCTCTTTCTCTCTCTCTCTTCATTACACATGTATAGATCATGAAGTTGATTCCAGAGGGCAAGGTACATTTTGTTTTTAAAAGCCTAGAATGTAACCCCTGATAACCCAGCATATGAACTGAGCAATTAATTAATGATATGGAAATACAGTCACAATCCTTAATTACAGGAAAATAGTAACTACCATAATAACTATATCTTGAAATACCCTCAAATACTTTACAGAGGTGATGTAATTTTTTCTGGCACGCCCCTCATAGGAAAGGTGTCATTATGTTCATCTTGAAGACAAATATAATCTCTACTCTCGATTTATGTGTCATTTCTTCTGAGAAGCTTCATGATTTGTTTCCTTGTTCATCTTCACAATATGGACTTAGACACTCAAAATTAAGTAATTTTGTAGAGTTAGGGGCAGAATAATCTATTTCTATAGATGATTGATAAAAATTTAATGTTTTCTAAACTGTTTTGATCATATAGCCTATGAAATTATTAAATGTCCACAAATATGGAAATTTAAAAGTATCAGGTACAAAATAGATATAACTTGAAAGTCTAGTGCTTTTGCAGAGCTTTCCTGGGGTACATGCAGCCCCCCGCTTACACTTTGGAATAGGTAACTGGGGAAGAAGGAGGTAGAGAAAGAATTAACATGGTTCTTCCTCGTCCCCTCCAATTCACCCTGACAATTGCAGCTCTCACAGTTCTATCTGGAGCTAACATTTAGGGTAAAAGGAAAATGGGAAGAAAGGTGAAAGAAGGAAAAAAAAGGAAGAAGAAATGGGTGAAAGACACAAGAAAGGAGTGGGTTTGAGAAACACGGAATGGCTGTTCCTACACATTAGCGTTACGGCATAGGAGGCTTCTGGGAGGGTGCCCTGACAAAATACCACAGACCCACAGACTAGAGAGCTTAAACAATAGCAATTCATTTTTTCACGGTTCTGAAGGATAGAAGTCCAAGATCAAACTGTTGGCAGGTTTGGTTTCTCCTAAGGCTGCTCTCCTTGAGTTGGGAGAGGGAAGGGCCACCTGCTCGCTGTGTCCTCATGTGGTCTTTCCTGTGTGTGCCCACATCCCTGCTGTCTGGCTGTGAGTCCCAACTTCCTCTTCCTATGCAGATACTAGTCAGCTTGGATTAGCCTCGTTTTAGCTTTCATATCTCTTCAAAGGCCCTGTCTCCCATATACTCACATTCCGAGGTGCTAGGATTTAGGGCAATGAATTTGGTGGAAACAATTCAACCCATAATACATACTTTTTAAAAAATATATATTTTATTGATTTTTTACAGAGAGGAAGGGAGAGGGAGAGGGATACAGAATTAGAAACATCAATGAGAAAGAAACATCGATTCAGCTGCCTCCTACACGCCCCCCACTGGGGATGTGCCCACAACCCAGGTATATGCCCTTGACCGGAATCAAACCCAGGACCCCTCAGTCCCCAGGCCGACGCTCTATCCACTGAGCCAAACCGGTTACGGCCGTACTTTTATTTAAAAGCATCTCCTGCTTTTAGGCAAGGGTGATCTTAGAAATATGTAATGACCGTACAGCATGAGTGCCGGAGGAAATGGTTGTTAGAAGATACTCTGAAGCACATTAAAATGTTCCAAGTTCACTTGAGTGAGCATGGATTCGAATTGGGCAGAATCAAACCAGAAGTGGTTAGGAGTGCTCCGCCCACAGGAGCTAGGAGAGAGACTTTGTCAGAATAGAGGACGTAATTTGATTGGCTGTAGCTTAAGCAGTTGCCTTTTTGGGGAAAGCCGAGGTGGTTGTCTGTGATTGGTTGTTCTTAAGTCTCATTTTCTCAGAACTATATTTACAGGGATCCCCATGGCTCAGGTTTAGTCTGCTTCCCTAGGTTACCAAGTGGGAGAGCCACCTGCGTCTCCTGGCTCCTTGTTGGTTCCTTGAACGCAGTCAACAATGCTCGTTCTCTCCAGTGAGTCACTCAGGTGACCTGACTTAAGACCCCTCCCGGGTTAGTCTCCCAGGGTGATGCCATTCACCTGCTGGCGTCTTCCTCCCAACAGTTTACGCGAAACCTTCCAGAGCCTCAGGAGGAGACAGATCCTCCAAGTTTGTTTGCGTGCTGGTTCTGACCATGACCTCCTGGAAGAGCTGGCCTCCGCCTCTCCTCCCTCCCTGTAAAAGGACAGATGACAAACCCAGCCGTTCCCCTTTCCATGTTTTGTGAGTGAGAGGGTGTTTCCAACATGACCTGCGCCAGAGGGGGCCTCCCCGAGGAGAGTCCTCCCCCCCTCCGGGGAGCACTCACATGGGCTCTGTGTCAGCAGTCTCAGATCCAGCAGTCCTCTGGGAGGTCGGACAGCCTCCCCTGCCGCCAGCTGCACCAGGTGAATGAGGGGTGGTAGACCCTGGAGACGAGGTTGGGGGCTTGGGGTGGTGAGCAAAGGCCTCAAGGAGAAGTTCTAAAATGGCTGCGAGACACATGCGTATGTGTTTGCCCCCACTTTAGAAAGAGCTGACCTTCAATAGCCCGATTTAAAAATATGTGAACAGGGATTATGTCACACCATAAACGAAGTGTCCAATTTCAAACACTGTTACATTGATTTTCTGGTTCCTTTAAGTGGTAAGCCTTTCTTTCTGCATTTAAACAGTATGCACTTCTTTCCGTATTGATAGTATAATCTAATTGGCAAAATGATGGTATGTGTATATATTATGTAATTAAGTAGTTATATAAAGTCAGGAGAAATTAATGCATGTATTCATTCACTTAACAAGCTTTTAGCCAGCTTATTCCACATGGTGGAAATGAGGCCAAACATTAGGAACACAAAAATGAGCACATGCCTGCCCTTGAAGGGCTCAGCGTTACCTGGGGAAGAGAGGCAAAGTGAACAGGTATAATCTAGATCAGGGGTCCTCAAACTACGGCCCGCGGGCCACATGCAAATACAAATATGGTATTTGTTCCCATTTTGTTTTTTTACTTCAAAATAAGGTATGTGCAGTGTGCATAGGAATTTGTTCATAGGTTTTTTTTAAACTATAGTCCGGCCCTCCAACGGTCTGAGGGACAGTGAACTGGCCCCTGTTTAAAAAGTTTGAGGACCCCTGATCTAGAGACTGGGTCTCATTGGACTCCTGCATGACAGTCACAAACCTCAAGTCCTGGTTCATACGGACTGCTGACCGCCTCCCATCCCCCACGCCCCAGTTTCTGATTCAATGGGGCCAGAAATGTGCATTTCTAACATGTGCCCTGGTAATGCCGCTGCTGGTGAGGGTCCACTTTGAGAACCACTGATCTAGTGTTACAAGTGGCAGCTGAGGAGGAGTTTCCAGTACTGGCTGGCAGCCAGGGGGTTCAGGGAAGGTTTCATAAAGGAAGAGAGTTTCAAAGGACAGGTGGGGAAGGATCAGTAGGGGGGATTGGGACATGCCAAGTACATTTAGTTCTGAAGGACAAAAGGAGACAGTACATATGGTTTGAAAAAGAATGCAAGTAATTCCATTTGGCTAGGATGCAGTTTGAGTTTGAAGTAGTTGCGGGAGATAAAGCTGGAGGGAGGTGCAGGCCCAGAGCCACGGTGGAGGGCCCGGGTGAACATTGTCCTCTGAGGATTATAGACCCATGAATGTCCAGAGCTGACGTCGGAAGACAGCAATGTGTTCCAAGAAAAGAATCCTGGTAGAAGAATTCTGTCAGTTCCCTTTCTTCAGAACTGGCTTCCTTCTGAGTCTGGCACAGGGCTCTCCGGCCTTTTGGATGAAATCTTTGTCATTTCTCTGAAGTGACAAATCTCACTGGAGGTGACAGGAGAATAGAAAGGGTGTGTTGATTGCCTGTAACCAGAACTGTGTGGAGGGGATTAAATTTTTTGCCATTAATCCATGACATTGAGCATGACCTTGAGTATGATACAATAATTGTTTCGTTATGATTGACTCTTAGAAAACTCAAAGCTTCACCCACCTCTAAGGGCCTCCAGGTCATTCCAAGAGGAGGGTGACAGGCCCAGGAAGGAGGGGTTGGAGAGGGGGAGACCCTGATAGCAGAGGGAGTGATGAAATGTGCTCCGTTCCTTTCTCTCTAGGGGAAGATGATGACGACGACGAATGTGGGGAGGAGAAGCTGCCCTCCTGCTTCGATTATGTGATGCACTTTCTGACTGTGTTCTGGAAGGTCCTCTTTGCCTTCGTGCCCCCTACAGAATACTGGAATGGCTGGGCATGTTTCATTGTCTCCATCATCATGATTGGCGTATTGACAGCTTTCATTGGCGACCTGGCTTCCCACTTCGGCTGCACCATTGGCCTGAAAGATTCGGTGACTGCGGTCGTGTTCGTGGCACTCGGAACCTCAGTACCAGGTAGGGAATACATTTGCCTTATGACCTTATCCTGCCTAACAATTGCAAGGTCTGTGATAACAAACCAGGCCTCTGAAAGACAGGAGCCCAAAGGCATAAATAATATCACTGCCAGGACATTGTCATGGCATTTTTCAAGGTTAGAAAGCTGATCAGTATCATGGTGATGAAAGGAAAGCATTCCCAGAGAACCTGCATGGCCTGCATGGTGAGGGAAAGTTGATTTGATGGATAGATGGGTAGATGAGCTTCCCAATACAATTAGCCCTTTCAAAAGGACAAAACAAAACAAAATTACAGAATCATGTTCAAGAACAAAATTTCCGTCTTTTATATAATTAGCAAAGTTTGGATGATTTCCATGAAACTCTGTATTCATTGGGTAACTAAGATAAATACTGACTGAAGACCTGATTTAATGTTCTCTTGACCCAAGTATTAATGGGAGTAAATAAAAAGAGGCAGACATTGATGGGGACAGGGAAAAAGTAACCCCACAAAGTGCACATTTCATGGGTGTCCCTTCATGCATTCCTATAAGCCGAGTTTTTCTTCCACCCCACAACTGTCGCTCATTATGGTTGGGCAGACTTCTGAGTAACACATCATCCTCCCAAACATGACATTAACAGCAGTAATTTTAAAACTTTTGTGGGCATCAAAATTACCTGGGAGCTTCTTTAAAAAAAAAAAATGCGAATGTCTGAAACCCACCACTAACCTATGAAATCAGAAGACCTAGGGTCCAGAAATGTGTGTTTTGAGCTCACAGGTGATTCTGGTGCACATCAGAGCTTATTGTAACTGAAGTCTGGGCCTCTTCCCCAGCACGAGTTGACACCTTGACAGATGTACGGTATTAACTTTGAGCAGCCCGCATTCTCTACCATGTAGCACAGTGGTTCTCAACCTTGGCTGCACATTAGAATCACCTGGGAATTTTTTTTTTAAAATCCTGATTTCTGGACCTGATCCTCCGGAAATTCTGTTTCTTTGTTACTAATGTTGTGGCCCCACCCCATAACAAAGAAACAGAATTTCCGGAGGATGAGGCCCAGAAATCAGGATTTTAAAAAAATTCCCAGGTGATTCGAATGTGCAGCCAAGGTTGCGAACCACTGATGTAGCAGGCCAAGGACAGGTGTCACAGTACTTGACCTGGGGGAAAGGCAGGACTCAAGGGGAAATACAGCCCTGCTGATGGTACCATTCAATGTTCCATAGTTACCACAGCCTTTTGTCAAC
Organism: Myotis nattereri; assembly: GCF_964212035.1. Taxonomy (NCBI): domain Eukaryota; kingdom Metazoa; phylum Chordata; class Mammalia; order Chiroptera; family Vespertilionidae; genus Myotis; species Myotis nattereri. The sequence continues at coordinate 63,945,808 of NC_138085.1, forward strand.
GCTGTAATTTCTGCATGCCATCATTAGCAACCTTGGCTTTTGGGTTTGAGTCTGAAAACAAGTACAGTTTGAATCATGTATATCCGTCCGCTGGAATCCTCTAGTTCAGTGGTTCGCAACCTTGGCTGCACATTAGAATCACCTGGGAATCTTTTTAAAATCCTGATTTCTGGGCCCCATCCTCCGGAAATTCTGTTTCTTTATTATGGGGTGAGGCCACAACATTAGTAACAAAGAAACAGAATTTCTGGAGGATGAGGCCCTGAAATCAGGATTTTAAAAAGATTCCCTGGTGATTCTAATGTGCAGCCAAGGTTGAGAACCACCGCTCTAGTTGTTTTCCACTCAGATACACATCATCTCAGCGACTGAGTATCAGTTACTTAACTTCTCTGAGCCTCACTTTATTTGTAAAAGGGGGATAATCATACTTTGAAATGCGGTAAGGACTGGAAAAAATGCCTATAAATTGTGCATCTGGTGAAGCTTCTGGGACATGGAAGGAATTTAATAAAATAGTAGCTTTTGTGATGAGTTATGTTGCATAGCTTAGGAAGATCTGACCAGTATGTATCTGGTCAGCCATAGCATATGTGCTACCCAACTGATGGACAATTTGGGGGTCCAAATCACAGGCCTGGCATGTTTGCTCAGACTTCTGGCATGGTTTGGTGTCCAATTGAGTTGATGGGGAGCCAGGGGATTTAGAACGTACTCTTACTCCTGCTCTAGTGAGCAGGGCTATGCAAATCTTCCAGTTGACTGCTCATCCTCGGAGCAGGGCAGGCTGCCTCTCAACCTCAGCTCTGTTCTGGCAGTTCCACGTTTGGTCTTTATTTTGAATTTTCTCCAGAAATGACCAGAAATTTACCAAGTAGGAGGAAAATTGTAAAATACTCATATTTTAAGTTGCTTTGTTTATAGAACATATATACAACTAAAAGAACTAAATGCTTGAGGTCTACTTTGCCTAAGGCTTAATTCGCTCTATCAAATGGTGCTCAGATTAGCACATACTGTTGTTGGCTGTGGCTTTAACCCTTGAGGAAAATATGTTCAAATTAGGGTAAAAAAGGCAAAATTATGTCTCCAATCAAGTTATTCAAAGTCAGCAGTTGGTCCTAGCAAATGCATCTCTTGCTTTCAAAAGGATTTTAAAAATGCCTTTCCTACATCAAATCCTTGTTCCAAAATTTTTTTTTTTTAATTTCCCAACTCCTCATCTCAATATCTCAAAACTGGCTCCTTTTTCTAACACCAATCTTTCAAAATGGCTCCCTGCATCTTTTGTATGGATGCTTTTGAATGGTGTGCCATCATACAACTAAAAAATATTTTTCTGTAACACAAAATGTGGATTACAGTAAACCTCAGTGTTTGGAGGATCATTTGTTCTGCCACTTAAAACCAGCTTAGTTCCCAGGGAGAGGCATCAAGAGGTAAGAAAGCCTTTTGGGGAGAATACAACAGAATAATTGGTTGCCAAAATGCTTTCCCTACACTGCCGTAAACTCTTCCCATCGGGATACAGATTTCTTTGCTCTGCTATTGGGAGAATTTCTGTAATTTGTTGCAATATTAACTGTGCAGCATGCTCCCCAAACAATATATTCATAGGCAATCGCAAATAATCATATCTATATAAACAGACTTTTATTTTCAAAAAACAGCTGTGCAAATTGAACAAGATGCTGAATGAACATAATATTTCTGACTTTTCCTCACTGATGATTCCGAGCAGTGCTTTATTTTATTTCCTGAATTAAAAAAAAAAAAAAGAATGCTGTTGTTCCCCGGTGACAAAGCCCAGTTGCTACAGGCAGAAGAAGGATGAGGAACGCTCTTCCTCTTTGCTCCTGGTCTCCCATTAACTGGCATTGGTCCAGCTTTTTCTCTCTAGACTGTCTTTTTTTTCTTCTTCAGTACATATTTATTATTTCAAGATAGCATTAGAATCCAAATATATTAAGCCAAACTGTTTTTTTCTTTCTATTGTTGACTCTATTACAGCTGTTCCCACATCCCCCTTTGCCTCCCTCCACCCAGCCCCCTTCCCTCCCCTAGGCCCTCATCACATTATTGTCTGTGTCCAAGAGCTATGCATATATGCATATATATCCTTTGCTTGATCTCTCCCCGTCCTCCTCTCTGTCCCCTCCCCTCTGAGATCTGTCAGTGTGTTCCATGCATCCATTAAGCTGATGTCTTGACCCTTTTCCTAAAGGAGAAGAGCTCCTGGTGAGTGTCTGATTCACTGCTGCCCCTTTCTAGGTGAGACTCTTAGGTTCTTAGCCTGTGATGGCCTGACCTGCCTGAAGGCAGGATTAAATACCATTTGAAGTATTTTTTTACCAAATTGCTGAAAATCCATGGGAAAAAGAGCTTATGACTTTGTAGGTGAGACAGAGCTTCCTCCTCATACCAACAGGGAACAAATGCTCTTTAAAACCCCCTGGCAGAGAAACATTCCTGAGGGTCCTCACTCCCCTCAACCTTAGGTGTGCATAGAGAGCTCCAAGACCCACACAGGTTAGTAGAGGAAGGACCTGCTTTTCCTGAATCACCTTTTACAAAGCTGCCTGCCTGGAGAAGAGTCCTGAAGTCTCTTTCTACCTCCGTGCATCTCTTGTCTTCATAAACTCTTGAAAGTGTGGCGGCCATGCGATTAAAGTTTATTTCTGTAACATGAAATGTAGATTGCAGTTGGGGTGAGCCAAAGCCTGGTCTCCAGCCCTCTTCTCTTCTCAGTTCATGCTCCCTGGCCTGGGCCATCATATCAGACTCCAAGCCTTGAATGCCATCAGTATGCCAACAATTACCAAATGTGTATCTCCAGCCTTGAATTTCCAGAGTCTAGATTCATATACCAACTGCCTTCCCTGTATCAATGCCAGATGTGTAATTTGCAGCTCAAAATTACCATGTCCAAAATAGAACTGTTGATTTCCACTGCCTAAGCTCCAAACCATGTTTTCTTCAACCCTTCAACCAAACCATGTTTTTCTAAAACCAAACCATGTTTTCAACCAAACCATGCATCCTTCAACCAAACCATGTTTTCCCAGATCTTGCCTTTCTCAGGAAGATGGTACCATCATCCAACCAGGTGTCTTTGGTTCCTTTTCCTCATCCCCACAGTCAGTCCATTTATAATACTTGCAGACCTTTCTTCTAAAGTGTATCTTGATCAAACCCACCTAGCTCCCTTTCTACCACTACCCTCTGGTCTAGACAGTAGTTCTCTCTCACTCAGGCCTGTGCCCTAGCCTTCTGTCTGTCTTCATGCTTCTGCTATAGATTGTTGTTGTTTTTTAAATATATTTTTATCTCAGAGAGGAAGAGAGAGAGATAAAAACATCAATATGAGAATCATTGATGGGCTGCCTCCTGCACACCCCCTACCTGGGGTCGAGCCCGCAACCCCGGCATGTGCCCCGACTGGGAATCGAACCATGACCTCTTGGTTCATAGGTCAACACTCTACCACTGAACTACATGGGCTGGGCTGCTATAGATTGTTTTAAGATATAAATCAGGCCACATTTCAAGGGCTTCCTATTTCACCTAGGATAAACCTTAAAAGCATCGTTCCGGCTTATAAAGACCTATGTGACTCAGCTCTACTATCTTTCCATGTGTTTTCCCCACTATTCTTCAGCCCCACTGGTCTTTTACTGTCCTCCACATGCCAAGTTCGCTCCTTTCTCAGGGATGAGCTAGCTTTCTAAAATGCCCTTTCCTTCATTTATACAAGACGGGCTCTTAGTCTCCATTACATCTCATCTTAAATGGCACTTCTTTAAAGAGACCTTTCCGAGCCATGCAACGTGAATTGGTCAGCCAGCTCTTCTGTATTATATAGCCTTATTTTCTGAATTTATTCCTTTCGCTGTTTATTTATTTATTCACATAAATATTATTGTCTAACTCAGTGGTTCTCAACCTTCCTAATGCCGTGACCCTTTAATACAGCTCCTCATGTTGTGGTGACCCCCAATTTCATTGTTACAAATTGAACATAATTAAAGCATAGTGATTAATCACAAAAACAATATGTAATTATATATGTGTTTTCTGATGGTCTTAGGCGACCCCTGTGAAAGGGTCATTCGACCCCCAAAGGGGTCGCGACCCACATGTTGAGAACCGCTGGTCTAACTCTCCTCACTGAAATGTAAACTTCATAGGAGCAGAAAACTTGTCCTTTTTTTCTCTCTGCCATATCCCTGGCTGCTAGAATAATGCCTAACACATATAAGTAATGCAGTTGTGTGTATGTGTGTGTGTGTGGTGTATATAGATGAATGTACAATAAGTCATTTACACATTAGTATGAATTGGTTCAGTCAGATTGCTTTCTTCCTAATACCTGCTAGAGACAACTAAAAAAGTTATGACAGTGAGATGAACAGTAGATAATCTTATTTTTGAGGAATAGAATATGTCTGAGTAGGGATTATAGTAAGAAGGGGCAAAGGTAACCTAAGAACACCAAGAAGTTCAGAATAGAAACATTTTTCCTCTTGCATAATTTTAGCTGTGGTGGGAACTTTGATGAGGAACAAGATATTATTTTTTTGCCTTTATTTTTTCCTCTGCAATAATCCCTGCTTCCAAGACTCAGAACTCAGCTTGGCACTTTGAAACGTTGGGCATACTCTGTGGAGTGCTAAACAGGCATTTTGCAGTGGCCTGGCCTGTGTTCCTAGCTATGTTACATCACATGGCTTCTGCGGAATAACAGTTTCAAAATTCAAGAGGGGAAAAAAATCTAAGAAGGAACATTGGGAACCCAGCTTTTTTTTTTATGCGCAAGACCACCTGGGATGGCACTTTCTTTTAGCTTACAGTTATTTACTTGGGTAAAACCTGGGTATATCGAGTCAAGACATTCTAGCTTCTATACTAGGTTCCAAATATGGATTGTACTTTCATTTCTTGCTCCTCTTGGATTCGGAAAAGTGAGAATTCTTTTCAAATTACTCAGGAAACTCTTAGGTGCTGATGAGTTGGGGATATTTTTACCTCCCTAAGTCCTGTCCTGGTCTTTCTCCAGACATCTTGACGGAGCTTGCCTATTGCTCCCTTTATCTTCCCTTTACAGATGTTCACTCCTGGAGCCAGAGCAGTTTAAAAACTGGGCATATGAGGCTGTCCCTTCACCTCTGGCATCGTCAGATTTTCTTCTGGCTTGAAGTGTTATGAATATCTTTTGGATTCTGTCAAGTAGGAATTATTTCACACTAGAGATTTTTAAGTGGAAAAGAAATAGAACATTTTAGGTTTATTTTGTTTTTTTTCCTGTTTTGTAAATAGAAACTTTTTAGAAATAAAACTTTTAGAGGAAATGCATGCCACTTTAAAATTACATCATTTCCAGACTTGTAAATATCATAGGAAGAATTTTATATACAACTGGTTATACCAGCTGTTTACTTCGCTCTCGTAGTACAGGGGTCATGAATATGTGCCAAGAGAGTCTGGTGGCAAGAGCTTTAGAACTGAATTCAGGGAAGCGAACTTCTGTTATTCATTGTGTGGCTGGAATCCATCTATTGACTCTGAGCCTTGCTTTTCTTGCCTGTAAAATAGGCATATTAATATGTGGCAATTTAAATAGACCCAATGATAAGATTAGTAATGTGGATCTCAGAGCATTTTGTAACTGACAGTTGCTACAAAATGCAGGAAATAATTTTCATTATTTGCACTGAGTTTAACTCTTAAAATGTCAACAGTAATAAAAACCATGAGAAAATGAGGATGAATGGGGAAAGTTTTATGAGTAGAGAAAGAAGTTTAAATTCATCATGTAGTTCCATTGTATTCAAGGCATAAACACCATGTATATTATCTATTAAGTTATTTAGATTAAAGTGATGTGAAGCTATTTGCCTCCTCCCAAAATTTATTTATTTGTGTCCCTTAAACTTTTTTTTTGAAAGTTAGATTTTCTCTTTGTCACTGTGCTAGAAAACATTTGTTTTTGTGTCCAAAAAAAAAAAAAAAAAAGATTAGCTATTGATGGTTTAAATTTTTCACTTGTAATTATTCTGAAACTAAGATCTTCTAGAGCAGTGGTTCTCAACCTTCTAGCCCTTTAAATACAGTTCCTCATGTTGTGACCCAACCATAAAATTATTTTCGTTGCTACTTCATAACTGTAATGTTGCTACTGTTATGAATCGTAATGTAAATATCTAATATGCAGGATGGTCTTAGGCGACCCCTGTGAAAGGGTCGTTCGACCGCCAAAGGGGTCGCGACCCACAGGTTGAGAACCACTGTTCTAAAGCATATTTAAGTAACAAGTTTATTATAGTTTATTATGTCCCGCTGCCTTGTTTTTCAGTGGGTCCTAAAGTGACTTGAATGGTTGTGCAGGTTGTATACCACCATCTCAAGGGGTCGCCATAGTCTCACTGAGACTCCTGGACACACACTGAGTACCACATCCACGGGAGTACACATGGTGGCCCCGTGGAAAGCCCTCTTGACAGCTTATATGAGACTGAGCACCAGCATCCTCAGTTACATGAGGAAATTAGGACTCAGAAAGAATGTGATTTGCCCATATTTTGCCCAAGTTTATATTGATAGTAAATTCTGGAATCCATATTATTGCTCTTTCTGCTCAACTAATACTTAACCCCTCTATCATTCCACCTTGGATGTATTTTTAAGATAAGCTTTGCATACAGAAGCTTCCCCACATATCTCACAATTTTTGGAAATTACTCATTTCCCCCTTTGCTTCTATTTTAGTATTTTCCACTTTTAAAGCATGCAACAATGAGTTCATATTTTAGCTCCTTGAAGTCAGACTTTGTCATTATTTCCTTTGACATGGAAAACAGCTAGTAAAGTCCGTACTTCAAAAAATTTCAGAAATGAACAAAGACCTATTTCTATAGCCATAAACGCGTAGCAGTTCCTGCCTGTAAAAATTGAAACACTAGGACAACTAGAAATTCTTTTAAATATGTTCAGTTCTGACCTAGCTCGCAAAAAAAAAAAAAAAAAAAAAAAAAATGCCCAGATAATCCTCACCAGCACAGCCAAGTGCCACTAATGGGAGTGACCACGGAAGGCAATTTGGTCGTTCTGGGGCTAGACCAGAGCTGCCTGTGATACATGGCGACCCAGGCCCCGGGAGCAGTGGGCCCCGGAAAGGCATATTGGTGACACTCTCCCAGCAGTCATGTTCTGCAAAGATTTATGGGAAATTTTGGGAATCATGTCCTAGTCTTTTTAGGTCTCAAAGCACCACTGGAGGTGACTGTCCAAAGCATCTCTCAGCGCACTTGGTCTGTCCCTTCCTCAACCACAGCAAAGGGAACACAGCAGCACCCCACCCAAAACACTTTTCCCAGGACATGGAACTCACTCTGAATTCCCACAGCCATCTGATCTACCTTGAAAAACAGTAAGAAAACACCCACCCCACTTATTAGCTGTATGACACCCTCAGGGGCAAAGTGCTTAACTCCTCTCAGCTTAGTTCCTTAACCTGAATTATGGGGACATGAACATCTATGTCACAGAGCTGTAGTGAGGATTACTTGAGAAGCACAGGGCCTAGCATATAGTTGACACTCAAAAAAAAAAAAAAAAAAGAGGTTAGGTCTCTTTTCCCTTCCACTTCAATGCACTGGTCAATGGGTTTAGGCCTCCTATGGTGTTTTGCTCAGCTATCTTGCAACAATGAAAACAAATAGAAGATCAAGAAAATTCTCAGACTCTCCCATGTTAATAATGAATTGGACATCCCCCAGTGTGTTCCTGTTTCCTGCCATTTCCCCGTCTCTCCATGAGCCTTATCCTCTGAACCTTGGCATTTCAGCTCAGAAAACACAGGCTGAAAAGGAAGTGCCCTCGCTACAGTGTGTACACATATTTAATTGGATTATTAACATTTCACATTAATTTAAATGGAAATGAGAAGAGAATTACTTTACTCTGAGCCAACCTATCCCAATGGCAGGGGTGTCAGTTCCCCCAAGAGAGCCTAAAGGGCAGGTATGTTTTGTTTCCAGAGACTCTACTAAGCACTCTGTTTCTTTGTCACCATAAAAGTCAGGACTGTTGAGGGGCCCTCCGATCTGTAGTCAGGCCGAGAGGCAAAGCCAGTGGGGACTGGGCCAGAGGAGCGGCTCAGGCAGCCTGACCGATCAGATGGCTTTCCTTATGCCATCTGAGGGACCTTATCTTCACCTCATACCAGTGAGGTGCTGTCTGGAGCTAAAATGCACACTTTCCCATGAATATGTGATGTCACTAGAATTGGAGGGGGCCCACAAAAGCAAGAATTGACAAGGACAGAGCGAATCAAAGAAAAACTAGACACCAGGTTTCACAAGATTTGCTCCATAAATGGCGCAAGAACTGCCTAAATTAACAAACACTGGGGAACAGCGTGTATACAGCAGGCCCAGAGCATCTTGTAAAAACCTGGGAAAGGTCCACCCTGAAACTGTTTCTACCCTTGACTCTTTCTGCTCAATAGAAGAGTTTGTATTCAGTACTTGTAAGGTCTTTTTGTTTGATTTCTTTTCTCAGTGGGCCACACTGCTTGGGCACCTGGCACTGAGCACAAGGCTGGAGAGGAACCAGGATGATAACAGGGATGTCAACCTCCCAGGAGGTGGTTGGGGAGCAGGGGTGCTCAGCATGTGGCATGACGCTCTGCAGAGCCATCGGGTAGTGCCCCAGCCCCACACCAGCTACCTCCACTCAGTCCCACAAGAGTCACAGTGTAAGAGAAGTGGTGCTAAAACAATTTCATTCTGATCTCTATCTGGGCCTTCTTACATACTGTAGGTCAGCCAGAGCGAGGACACTTGGCAGAAACATAGCGTGCAGGTGTGTACGTGTGTGTGTATGTGTGTGTATGTGTGTGTACGTGTGTGTGTGTGTAGTGTTTGAAGACTTGGTGTAAATATATAAATATAAATATAAATTTAATAAATATAAATTTCCTCTTCTTTTTAGTTCCAAGTGTGTTCTAAAGGGAGCAAGCATCAAGTGTAGCGAATGCATTAGACATTTTTGCTCCCTGAGGATTAACAAAGAGTGTGCGTTTCAAACAAATCTTATAAATGTTGACATGATGACTTTCATTTCTCCTTTTTCACATTTGAAAATAAGACAATGAAAATGAAAACTTTTAAGGACCACTGTTCTTTTTCTTCCAAATTGAGGCCTCACCTGCATCTTTAACAACTTTATTGAAGTCTAATTTACTAACCATAAAATCCACTCATTTGAAAAATGATTCAGTGATTTTTTTTTAGTCAATTGACTGTGTTGTTCCATCATTACCCTAATGTGGTATTAGAACATTCCATCACCCCAATAAGATCCCTGTTGGCCACTTACAGGAAATTCCCACTTCCACCTCCAGCCCAGCCCCTATTAATGTATCTTCTGATTCGAAATATTGGTGTTTTCTCAGTTTTTCACAAAGATCACCTTTAATTTACAGATACCATAATCTACATGATAGTAATTATATTTTAATAATACATAATGTTAAGGACTTACCATGGTTAATTAATTTCTATATATTGATACCTGTTTATATGTACATATACAGTTGTTCTTGTACATATTAAAATTAAATAGAATTTACCATGGATTCTATAAGATTTTAAAGTAATTTTTATTTTATTCATCACAAAATCTCTATAGACATTTCACAAACTACAAGTGAAAGTAAAATATATTTGGTATCCATCCCTTTGTGCATATATGGATTTTTAAAAAGATCTTTATTATTGAGAGTATTACAGATGTCCCCCTTTTCTTCTCATTGCCCCCCTCCACCCAGTTCCCACCACATCCCAGGCCTTCACCACCCTATTTCCTGTGTCCAGAGTTAAGATCTTCGGTTAATCTCTTCCCATCCATCACTCCACTTCCCTCTGAGATTCAATCAGTCTGTTCCATGTTTCCATGCCTCTGATTCTATTTTATTCACAAGTTTATTTTGTTCATTAGATTTCTTGTTTATTTATTTTCATTTTTAGATTCAATTGATAGATATGTATTTATTGCCATTTTATTATTCATGGTTTTTTTTTAATCTTTTTTATCTTCTTCTTCTTCCTCTTCTTAAAGAATACCCTTCAACATTTCATGTAATATTGGTTTGGTGGTAATTAACTCCTTTAGCTTTTGCTTGTCTGTGAAGCTCTTAATCTGACCCTCAATTCTAAGTGAGAGTTTTGCTGGGTAGAGTAATCTTGGTTGCAGGTCCTTGTTATTCATCACTTTGAATATTTCTTGCCACTCCCTCTGGCCTGCATAGTTTCTGTTGAGAAATCAGCCTTCAGTTGTACCGGGGCTTTTTTCTTCCTGCTTTTAAGATTCTCTCTTTGTCTTTTACCCTTGGCATTTTACTTATGATGTGTCTTGGTGAGGGCCTCTTTGAGTTCTTCTTGGTTTGGGACTCTCCACTTCCTGAACTTGTAAGTCTATTTCTTTCACCAGGTAGGGCAATTTTTCTGTCATTATTTCTTCAAATAGGTTTTCAGTATCTTGCTCTCTCTCTTCTCCTTCTGGCACTCCCATGATCAGAATGTTGGTATGCTTGAAGTTGTCCCAGAGGCTCCTTACACTGTCTTCAAATTTTGGGATTTTTTTTTTCTGTTCTGATTGGGTGTTTTTTGCTTCCTCATATTCTAAATTGTTGATTTGATTCTCAGAATGCTCTACTCTACTGTTGAATCCTTGTAAATTATTATTTATTTCAGTTAGTGTAGCTTAATTTCTGACTGGTGTTTTTTCATGTCTTTGATATTCTCACTAAGATCCTTGAAAGTCTCACTAAGTCCCTTGAAGCTCTCATGAAGATCCTTGAGTATCCTTATAACCATGATTTTTTAACTCTGTATCCAGTAGTTTGGCTTGCTTCCATTTCTTTAATTTGTGACATCTTTCTTTGTCTTCATATTTTGGTTGTTTCCCTGTGTTTGGTTCTATATATTAGGTAGAGTTGCTAAGTCTCCTGGAATTGGTAGAGTGGCATTGTGTAGTAGGTGTCCTTTAGGGCCCAGAGGCTTGAACTCCACAGTCACCTGAGCTGAGCACTCTAGGTTTGCCCCCGTGTGGGCTGTGAACACTGTCTTGTAATGGAGCATTGATTGCTGTTGGTGCCATTGAAAGGAATTAACATCCAGGTCAATTGGCTGTGAGGCCCAGCTGCAATTACAATGCGAAAGCTGCTGTGCAGGAAACACCTCTATGGAGGGGGACTTGTTTTAGTGTGGCTTTGCTGATCACTGAGTCTGCCCCTTGAGTGTGTGTAGAGTGGATGTGTCGAGTTGTAATCTGGTATGGTCTGAAGCTGTCCACCAGGTGCACAGGTTCTAGGGCCTCCAGGGAGGTTCAAAGGCAACCACTGCCTGGATCCACCCTCCAGGAGCTATTGGTATTGGGCTTGGAGGCCCCCAAGCAAGGCCCAGCTGTGAAGCAAGGTAGGCTTGTTCTAGGGCTGGGTGTTGGGCCATTTATTCAAGGGTTTGGGGCACACTGATACTAGCTGCAGCTTGTTTGAGAGATTTTAGCAAAGTCTGAAGCCTGAGCTAGGAAAAGCCACTGCAAACAGGTTGGGTGGAGCTGCAAATTGGATGGGGTGGAGTCTCAGGGAATCACCAGGGTAGAGCAAACAGTTTGAGCCAGGCTGATGGAGACACAGATATGGCTGTAGTCAGCTGTGTGATGGAGGAGGTCCCAGCACAAGAACAATGACCCCTGCAAGTACCCCTGTTCTTGTCCCTGGGTTCGGACCATCCTGTTCTGTGCTTCTACCCCTCCTACCCGTCTCAGTGTGCTTTCTTCTTTACTTCTCTAGTTGTAGGACTTCCATTTAGCCAGCTTTCAGGTGGTTTTGAATAATGGTTGTTCTGTATTTTAGTTATAATTTTGATATGATAGTGGGAGGTGGCGAGTATAGGTTTACCTACACCACCAGCTTGGTTCTCCCTGCGTATATAGATTTTTATACCTTTTAACACAATCCACTATCCTCCCCCCAACAGTAATCTTGTCTCATGTAATAGGAATTGCTGGAGGAAATATTGTGCAATGGTACTTAGAATTAGTCCCGCGAATCTTGGCATAACACTCCATGTTTAATGATATGTATATGCTAAGTGTCCTTGGCCAGGTCAGATAGTTGATCAGAACTCAGTGCTAAGGAAGTAACTCTTAAATTCAGCTTTCTACTCCCTTCCATGACCCCAACATGTCACCCTGAATCAATACAAGTCCAGGGATGGCTGAGAGCAGGGACCAAAGCCTATTGAACAGAGGCTATATGCATGCACATGATTTCCCTGCACAAAGAATGACACAATCTTGTTATGACACAAACTGAATTCAAAAGAAAAAATGTGGGCTATAAAAAAATCCTAACTTAATTGCCATGTCATGGGCACCGCGTGAGCAGCAAAATAAATGTAAGGCCCATTGGTATTTTTAGAAGAGACAGCAAATAAAATGCTAACTCAATTTAAAAGGCAAATTTTACACGTGACTATAAAAGAATTATAATATCTGTTGGGGATAGTGCATATTATAGCTATGAAATCATGGTGCTTGGCATTTATGCACGATGCCAGCTGGAATGCCAACGTTATTCCTGAGCACACAGACTTCACATCCTGCCTTTTCCCGGGAATGAAATATAAGCTATATATGACTTGTTTATACTCTGCTTTATTCCAGAAAAAAAAAGATTTAAATCTATAAAATGCCTTCACATTGTTCAGCCACCTTTTCTGGCACATGATCCAGAAATGCTAAATCTATTGGTGACCATATTTATTTAGCTCAGCAAATATGTGCACAAGAGGAAAATAGCTTATTTTGGTTGTGTTATTTACAATCAGGAAATTACATGTTGTTTTTGCTTCTGCCCCCTAACACCCTCCCCCCAATGCCCTCTGGAGCCCAGGGGGCTTTGGGGCATGGTGCTCCATAAATTGCAAGCTATTATTAAGTTATCGCTGAGAAAAATCATGGCTTGAGACAACAAGCAGAACATGTTGTAGTCTGAACTAAAATGACCCCCACTGGGGTCTGCAAACGGGCCCAGCAGAGGACTAATTGTACCTTTTCATTCCTGCTTTTCAGTTGCAAAACAACAAATAACCATAAATGTGCAAAGGGTCATGGAAATGTCCTTCTCTGAAAGATTCTCTGCATGATGGCTGAAATATAGCAAACCAAAACCCCTAAACTAACCCTTTGTCAAACTGGAGGCCATCAGCTCAGGCTGCTCAGAAGGGGGCACCTTCAGTGTGGGCCACAACAGAAGTGGTTCCAGGTACTGCCCACCCTTTTGTCTGTACTTCTGGAGCTTCCTTTGAGGAAGAAAAGGGACGAACCTGACATCGGAGACTTCTGCTGTGTCAAGTATTCTTGTTCTGAAAGTAAGGATTAATCCTTGTCTTGTACAACTTCTAAACCTGAATTGGGTCTACAGTGGAATGTTAGTGTCGAATAATATTCAGAATAAAAAAAAATACCACTGTGTTCCAACAGATAATGCCAACCTTTAACTAAGAAGCCTAAACCAAGGCCCTGAGGCAATGTGGCATTCTTGATCATCAAATATTCAACTGATCTTCCCTCTACTAGACATGAGGCACTAAAAAGGAGATCAATACCATTTTCTTTTTTATTAAAACAAGGGAAGCAGTACGATGCAGTGATAAGGCATAGGTCTAAGAGCCACTCTGCACTGGTTTTCATTAATCATTCTACAAACATTTCATGAGCACTACTAGGTACTAGGCTGTTCTGGGTCCCACTTCAAACAGTAATGCCTATGGAACTGAACTCTTGTTTATATCCATTGGCCTCTGGTAAACTTGGTTTCCCAAGTACCTACCGATGGCCTTAGGTGAGGACTTACTGTATTTGGTGTTTTCCTTCTCCAGCAGCTGGGATGCTTATATAGTCCCCTCTGTCCTTACCAGCTAGTGCCAGGTGCCCTGGGTTTTTGTTCCCGACACCTGTTCTCCATCTAAATATTCTAGGTTAGTTATGACTCTGTAGTATTCAACAAATGATCCACATTAAAGCATCAGTGACTAATAATGATTTCATAAGGGCAGAGCATTTGCATTTAATACAAAAAGTGTTTCAACGATAACCACATTTGCATATCTTTATTGTTTAAAAAGTACATTTGTATTATTTATCTCTTTGGTATCCACAGCAGCCTTGGAAGTTAAGCAATCTAATGAGCTATCCGATTCAGAGCATGGGGTAATGGCAAGAACAGGATTTGATGAAGGATCCTGGAAACGAGCCTGCAGTGTAGGGATTTGGGCATCAGGAATCACAGATGTGGATGATAATCCCACCCCACTCACATTTCATCGGACTTCTAGGGAGCTTCAGTTTCCTCCCCTGAAAAAATGGGGCTGATAGTACTGTTCATCTCAAATGTCAGGAAGAGCAAATAGTATAACATCTATGTCAGTGCTCTGAAAATTATAAGATGTTGTAAAAATAAAAGATTTATCAAAAGACTTTATTAAGTATCCACTAAGAGCTGTGGTAGGTGCCTGGGAGAGAGACACGGACAATACTTGACATTCGAGCTCAGCTTCATAGGATATTCTTAGTCGTGTGGGTAGAGCCCTACTCCTTATTGTATGATTGGTCTTTGCATGACAAATTATCTCTCTAGTAAGACCCCAAGTACAAATGATGGAAACTCAGCTATTACATCTCTTCCCAAGGGCACTAATCTCTTACCAAGCTTGTAAAAAGTATTTGGTCAAGTGACTATGCGAAGCAATTGTGGGTTGAAGTCAATAAAACATACTGTTAGTAAATAAAGTATAATGTTGCTGTAACACAAAATACAAGATTAAGAGAGGATTTGGGCTCTACTCTACAATCTATCATTGCTCGACAGGAGTGGTGGGAAGGAAACTTAGACAAGTACACTTCCCTCACAGCCAGTCCTGGGCAAACTGTTATAATCAGTGAAGTGTGTTTTTCAGGATTCTTGTTCCACTTTATGACCTGTCCCAGGCACTTTCCTAACCCTGGATCCTAGAGCAGCCCATGATGTCCAGGAAATGGCTTCTTCATCTCTCACCCTTCACACCATTGGAAACATACTAGTTCTGTATGTAGTTGGATCCACTAAGAATCCAACTACCATAGATGTGACCACTGAAAAGACCAGAAAAGGCTAAATAGCAACCCTTCATCCCAGGCAGACCCTGTCATTTACATAAGACTACTTTTAAAGGTACATTTAGTAGACTTTTAATAACATAAAGTCATAAATAATACATTCTCTTTTTAAATAACAGAGCAAAGTTGTCTTTGTAAATAAAATTCTCTTTGTAATAAGTAAAGAATCAAAAAGAAATCATGTAAGCCCCACCATCCATTTGCAATTTCGGATCTATCTTTCTAATTTTAAAATCCTGGGAAATTTAAATAAATTACACAAAAATTTGTTTACAAGACATATAAAATATCTGCTTTATAATGGACTCGAACTAAGCATAACTACATCAATCATTTGTTTTTTTTAATCTTTATTGTTGAGAGTATTACAGATGTTCCCCTCCCCACCCCACCCCCATCTTTCCCCCATTGTCCCATCCACCTGGTTCCTACACCAGGTCTTTACCACCCTATTGTCCATGTCCATAGGTAATGGCTAATGTCTTCCCACCTCCCTTCCCTGTGAGATTTGTCAGTCTGTTCCATGTTTCTGTGCCTCTGATTCTATCTTATTCACCAGTTTATTTTGTTCATTAGATTTCTTGTCCATTTATTTTGATTTTTAGATTCAATTGTTGATAGATATGTACCTATTGCCATTTTATTGTTCGTATATTTTTTTACCTTTTTTTCTTCTTCTTCTATCCCTTATTAAAGAATACCCTTCAACATGTCATGTAATACTGTTATGGTGGTGATGAACTCTTTTAACTTGTTCTTGTCTGTGAAGCTTTTTAGCTGACCTTCGATTCTAATTGATAGCTTGGCTAGGTAGTGTAATCTTGGTTGTAGGTCCTTACTATTCATCACTTTGAATATTTCTTGCCACTCCCTTCTGGCCTGCAAAGTTACTGTTGTGAAATCAGCTGACAGTGTATGGGTACCCCCTTGTAGGTAACTAACTGCTTTTCTCTTACTGCTTTTAAGATTCTCTCTTTGTCTTTAACCCTTGGCATTTCCATTATAATGTGTCTTGGTGTGGGCCTCTTTGGGTTCCTTTTGTTTGGGACTCTCTGCACTTCCTGGACTTGTAAGTCTATTTTCACCAGGTAGGGGAAGTTTTCTGTCATTATTTCTTCAAATAGGTTTTCAATATCTTGCTCTCCTTCTGGCACACCCATAATGTGAATGTTGGTACACTTGAAGTTGTTCCAGAGGCTTCTTACACTAAGTTCATTTTTTATACTTTTTTCTTTTTGCTCTTCTGGTTGGTTGGTTTTTGCTTCCTCATATTTCAAATCGTTGATTTGATTCTCAGAATTTTCTACTCTACTGTTGAAACCTTGTAAATTATTCTTTATTTCAGTTAGTGTATGCTTAATTTCTGACTGGTCCTTTTTCTTTTCCTTGACATTCTCACTAAGATCCTTGACAGTCTCATGACGATCCTTGAGTAACCTTATAACCATGGTTTTGAAATCTATATCCAGTGGTTTGCTGGCTTCTATTTCTTTCATTTGTGACATGTTTCTTTGTCCCCACATTTTGGCTTTTCCCTGTGTTTGTTTCTATGTATTAGGTAGAGTTGCTATGTCTCTTTGAGTTGGTAGAATGGCCTTGTGTAGTAGGTGTCCTGTAGGGTCCAGCGGCTCAGCCTTTCCAGTCACCTGAGTTGGGCACTCTAGGTGTGCCCCTGTGTGGGCTGTGTGCACAGTCTTGTAGTTGAACCTTTTTTTTTTTTTAATCCTCACCTGAGGATATTTTTCCATGGATCTTTGGGGAGAATGGGAGAGGGGAAGACAAAGGGAAATATTGATGTAAGAGAAACACATCGATTGGTTGCCTCCTGCAAGAGCACTGACCAGAGCCTGGGCTGAGGAGGAGCCTGCAACCAAGGTACGTGCCCTTGACTGGAATCTAACCTGGGACCCTTTGGTCCTCAGTCTGATGTTTTATCCACTGAACCAAACAGGCTATAGTAAGCCTTGATTGCTGTTGGTATCACTGAGAGGAATTGACCTCCAGGCCAATTGGCTGTGAGGCCCAGCTGCAACTACAGTGGGAGAGCTGCTGTGCAGGAAACACCCCTATGGAGGAGGACTTGGATCAGTGTGGCTTTGCTGCTCACTGAGTCTGCCCCTTGAGTGTGTCACTTGTGGATGTGTAGAGTTGTAATGTGGTATGGTATGAAGCTGTCCACTGGGTGCACTGGCTCTAGGGCCTTCAGGGCAGTGCAAAGTCAGCCACTGCCTGGGTCCATCTGCAGATGGATGCTATTTGTATTAAGCTTAAAAGTGTCTCTCAGTAAGACCCAGCTGTGAAGCAAGAGGCTGGTGCTAGTGCCAGGTCTTGGACCTTTTATTGCTAGGTTCAGGGCACACTGACACCTGCTACAGCTTGAGAGATTTTAGGAAAGTCTGAAGCCTGAGCCAGGACAAGCCATTGATATGGAAAAGCCACTGCAAATAGCTTGGGTGGGGCTGCAAATTGCATGGGGTGGGGTCTCAGGGAATCAGCAGGGCAGAGCAAACAGCTTGAGCCACACTGATGGAAACTCAGATATGACTGCCAGTCATCTCTGTGACATGGAAGGTCCCCACACAAGAACAGTGACCCTGTGAGCACCCCCATCTGAGAGAAAGCCACGCTCGAGTTCCTGCCCCAATGCCAGATAATCCAGTTCCTCCCTGTATGTGTCTGAGTCAACCAAAACCAGCAGGTTCTGGAGCTCAGAGAGATGGAGTTCAAGTTCGTGCACCAGCCCTTTAAAAGGAACACCTGGGTCTCCAGCAGCCTCCGTGTCACTTAGCCACAATCTCTGCTGGTTTTTATTTTATTTTTTATTTTTTTAAATATATTTTATTGATTTTTTACAGAGAGGAAGGGAGAGGGATATAGAGTTAGAAACATCGATGAGAGAGAAACATCGATCAGTTGCTTCCTGCACACCCCCTACTGGGGATGTGCCTGCAACTAAGGTACATGCCCTTGACTGGAATCGAACCTGGGACCCTTGAGTCCACAGGCCGACGCTCTATCCACTGCGCCAAACCAGTCAGGGCCTCTGCTGGTTTTTAGAGCCCGTAATTACAGGGACTTCTCTTCCCTTGCTCCTCATGGGAGGCCTCTACCTCCCAATTAAAAAAAAGTGCACACGTGGGTGTTGAACCAGCCCATTCTGTGCCTCCACCCCTTCTACCAGTCTCAATGTGCTTTCTTCTTTACTTATCTAGTTGTAGGATTTTCACTCAGCTAGCTTTCAGGTGGTTCTGAATGATGGTTGTTCTGTATTTTAGTTGTAATTTTGATGTGGTTGTAGTAGACGACGTGTACAGCATTTACCTATGCCACCATCTTGGTTCTCTCCTACATTAACTGCGTTTTCACTTAGCAGTGTGTCCTGAAAGTTTTGCTTTGTTCGTGTCCTTAACCAGTTGCACAATGCTATATAAAGCTGCAATTTTACAAAAATGATGAACAGTTTGTTTCTAATTTTTTTCTAACATAAAAACTCTGCCCTTACCATCCCCATGCATAAACTTTCATACTGATACAATTACTTCTAATGCTTTAAAAATACAATTGCTGGACCACAGATTTTTGTGGATTTTTAAGACCTTTGATAGACACATATGCTTTTTTTGCATCATATGATTAATCCATAGGAATGTTCAAATGGGGGAAATTTTACACCAAGGCAAGGCAAGGTAGAAGCAGAAATGGAAGAATTATTGTAACTTTCCAGCCCTCAGGTGTCACCTGCTGCCTCCAGTGCTAGGCTGAAGTTGTATGCAGTGATAGTTTCTGCTCGAGTTGCCTTTATTTGCCTAGTGTTCATGTATTCCTGAAATTATAAAGTACAAAGCAATCCCTTTAAAAAGATAATGTCTATGTGGGAAAAAAAGGACTGGGTAAATGTTTACAAGGCCAAGGCACATGTTGGGTGTCTTCAGTGTATTGTCTGAATCCATAGACTTATCATCACACCATTAGCCTCCTTTGTAGCTCATTAAAGCTACCTGGAGGGTTCTATTTCAATTTTTCTCCAGGTTTTTTCTATCAGATCCTTTTCAGCTGTCACTAGCTCTAGCCTGGCTTGGGGCACCAATGGCTTTACTATTTCTAATGAAGGACTTGATAAAAGGAGGAAGAGGATTTGAGAAGATTCAGATAGGATATTGATGCTCCATACATAGAATAAAGCATAGAAGAAAGAACCAGGCTTCAAATATAAGGAAGATAAAGAGGGAGAGGTGATAGATGATTAGGAAGGAAGGAGACGTGAGCCGGAGGACACTGTTCTGTGCAGAGCATTCCTGGACTGTTTTTGAGGCAAGAAGTGAATTTCAGTTATGTCTAATACAAGCCCCCTTACTTAGGAAAATGACAACTAATTCAGCTGTTTCAGCCCACATCTGTCCTTCCTTTAGTCCAGTGGTTCTCAACCCTTTGGCAGTCGAACGACCCTTTCACAGGGGTCGCCTAAGACCATCCTGCATATCAGATATTTACATTATAATTCATAACAGTAGCAACATTACAGTTATGAAGTAACAACGAAAATAATTTTATGGTTGGTTCACAACATGAGAAACTGTATTTAAAGGGCCAGAAGGTTGAGAACCACTGCTTTAGTCCCTTTTCAAAATTAGCAAAATGTTGCTTAACTATATCTTGCCAATTTTTTATCTTCATGAACTTGGTGTTATTAAAGGTTTATTATAGAAGTAATAAATTCATAGCTCAGAATTAAAAATATAAAAATCTTGATGCTATTTTCAAACTAGGTTCATTCGAGCCCTATTTTTATGTGTAATGTCAGGAGAAGCCAAGAACTAAAGAGTCAAAAAGTTTATCAGTCAATGATCTTGAATATTGTTAAAGAATGAGAGCTGTCCATGAAAAATAGCCCCCTCTTAATGTTTCTATTCTATGTGATTATAAAATTTTGCTAAAGGAGTCAGCAAATGTTTTTCTATATAGAATACTTTATTCCTTTCCTTTCAATTCTATATGAAATAATGTATTCCTTTTCTTTCAAATTATCAGCTGGCTTTAACATTGTATAGTTACAATCAGAGATGAATATGACAAGTTTCTGAATATTTTATTTGAACCCTTTGCCCATTTTCAAAATTAAGATGTGTCAGTTATCTAGTCTTGTCAACACCCCACCCTCTTGTGGTTAACAGCATGATCGCCAGCTAAAGTCACCCTCCTTTGGTCTGAATCCTAGTTTCACCTCTTACTGGCTATATAACTTTGGGAAATTTTCTTATATGGTAGTCCCCCTTGTCCTGTTTGGTTCTCCATAGTTTCAGTTACCCAAGGTCAAGTACAGTCCAAAAAATTAAAAATTGTTTATTTCACCCAGGGTATAAGTAATCCCTTTGTTCAGCATATCCACATTGTATAGGCTTCCCACTTAGTCACTTAGTTGATCTGTTGACCAAGACAGCTACTGTCATAATATCACAGTGCTTGTGTTAAAGTCACCCTTATCTTAATAATGGCCCCAAAGCCATCTACATAACTTTCATCAAACTATATTGTTACAATTGTTCTATTTTATTAGTTATCGTTGTTAATCTTCTAATGTGCTTAATTTATAAATTAAACTATCATAGTTATGTATGCATAGAAAAAATGTAATATATATAGGATTCAGTACTATTTACAGTTTTAGGCATCCGCTGGTGGTCTTAGAAGTATCTCCTGCAGATAAGGGGAGAATACTGTACTCTGGGATTCAGTTTTCTCATCTATATCATCTATAAAGTGGAGATAAAATAGTAAATATCTCACACAGTTGTGGATAAAATGAGAATCCATATATAGTAAACCTCATAAATGTTGACTATTGTTTTTTTTTCCTTATCACCATCATCATTTCTGGACATCAAGGACATTCTCCCATAATTCTGGGAGATCTATTAACCCTAAATCACCTAGATAAAGGAAACTATAATGTAAGATTTTAATATCATTAAAATTTCCTTTGTTGTCAAAGAATTCTGAAATACAACAGGTAATATTTGTTGTGCACCTAATTTTCTTCAGATATCCATGCTAAACCTTTTTTCATTACTTCTTTTAAATCTTTATTGTTGAAAGTATTACATACGTCCTCTTTCTCCCCGCATTGACTTCTAGCCCACCCCTGCCTCCTACCCCAGGCCTTTACTACCCTATTGTCTTTGTCCATGGGGTTACCCATTGAAGTTCTTCGGTTGATCTCTTCCCACCCACACACCCTCCCCCGCCTTCCCTCTGAGATTCCACAGTCAGATCCAGAGACATAGAAGCATGGAACAATTTGTCTATCAGTTTATTTTGTTCATTAGGTTTCACGTATGAGTGAGATCATGTGATACTTTCTCTGACTGGCTTATTTCACTTAGTGTAATACTCTCCAGATTCATCCATCCTGTTCCAAATGGTAAAAGTCCTTTTTTACAGCTACGTAGTATTCCATGGTATAAATGTACCACAGCTTTTTTTCCTCACTTATCTGCTGATGGGCACTTGGGCTGTTTCCAAATCTTAGCTATTGTAAATTGCGCTGTTAGGAACATAGGGGTACATATATTCTTTCTCTTTGGTGTTTCTGGTTTCTTAGAATATATTCCTAGGAGTGGGATCACTAGGAGTTCTATTTTTATTTTATGGAAACTCCATACTGTTTTCCATAGTGACTGCACCAGTCTGCATTCCCACCAGCAGTGTACTAGGGTTCCCTTTTCTTTTAGACATCTTGATAGCATATAAATGAGAACACTTCCATATTTTATAGATGAGATATCGACTTAGGAAGGTTAGTTTTCCTGTGGTCATACAACCAGTACATGGAAAATGGAACTTGACTACCATACCAAGATAATTATGTGGGCTACGGTAATTAGGTTTGGCATTCTTCAGTAACAATAGTGGTTACCCACAGAGTAGCACAGACTCAAGGTGACCAAATAAGCCATTTACAGTGGCCTCAGCTTACTAAATATCTCTACACCAAACAGAACTATCAGTTCTTATGAACCAACTAGGAACTGCTCATCATCCAGCTGCCTGTTCACCAGGTTGACCAGACTCAGGAGACTTGGCTCGAGTCAGTCAGTCAGACTTATACCTCTTACTCCACCAGGTACACAGTAGGGACCTTGCTTATGCAGATTATCGTGGTGGCAGTTCCAACATGAGAGGGCAGACCTGCCGGACCGTACAGATTCTGATCCACGTCAGAACCACATTCAGCAGCTCTCCAGAGACAGCCAGCTCAGCATGCTGCCTCCTGGCTCCACGCCCAGCTGGTTGGTTTAGGGCTCTTTTCAGACCACGTTGGGAGGGAGAACAAGTGACCAAGCAGTTGAATAGAATAAGCACCATCTCAGACCAGCTCAGAGTTCTTTCAAAGGCTCAAAATGTTTTTGTGGACATCAAAGAATTAGAAACAGGGATTTTAGAAAATTTTAGGTAACCCCATGAAGCTTGGTTCTGATCAAGGAAGGGAAAATATGGATCCTCTCTTGAGTATCCGTGAACATCATACTAAAAAATAATCCCATTCTGGGTGTGTTTAAGAGAGGAGTATTATCTTCTTTTTAGAACATATGTCAAATTACAGTTTGGAAGGTAAATCAAATAGCACTGTTGGTTTGTGCTGTGCTCATTCTCTTCTCTGTCTGGTACTCCCTGGGGAAAAACACCCCTATTACTTTTTCTCTGCATTTAAAATATACCAGCATTTTAGATTCATATTAGGAAAATTAATTCTCAGGGTAAAAATATTCAAGTTACATCAAAATGAAAAAGAATTTGTGTTTTGATAACAAGAATGGTTGTTTTTTGTAGAGCTATGGGTCCGAGCTATTTCATACAGGGAGGTGCCCTTGTCCTTGCACAGATAATGAAATGAGGTAGTTAGTTCATTGTTCTCAGTCTGGTTAGGGGAGCTTTAAAAAATACCAGTGCTGCCCTGGTGGGTGTGGCTTAGTTGGTTGGGCATAGTCCATGCACCAAAGGGTTGCTGGTTCAATTCCTGTTCAGGGCATATGCCCGGGTTTCGGCTTGATCCTGGTGTGAGGCATGCTGGAGGCAGCCTATTGATGTTTCTCTCTTTCTAAAAATCATATGTTTCAAAGTTGCCCTGGTGATTCTGATTTGTAGCTGGAGACAAAAATGAGAAGCAGGTATTCTGACCTGCCAACAGGAGCTCTCCTGAGCTTTTTATTCATCCCTGTTTTCTTCGTTTCTAAAAATAAGTCATGTCACTGTCTCCATTACTTTTCCACTCTCTTCAGGGACAACTTTTATGGGCAGAAATTTTTTAAGTGTTTTTCCCTTTTTCAGTTTTTACAACCCCTCTCCTAACTGGGCATTGATCAATCCAGCATCCATAATTCCATGATCTCTTAAACCTCATTTGAAAGCCAAAAAAGGACTTTTTTCATAAGCCAGTGAAGTGAGGGAATGTGGTTTTCACACTTGGGTAAGTAAGTATCACAACTAAGACAAAACCTTGTTAAGGCCCCCAGTGACAGCAAAAGAATTAATACATAAATAAATAATATTTCCATTTGAATTCTAAAAGAGCAAGGCAAGCAGTGCATAGAAGAGAGGAAAGAACAGAGAGGGGAATACATGCATTAAGCAAAGACTCCTGCCTTTCAGACACTCTGAAAATTAGACCTTAAACCAGAACAGCTCACGTCTTATGACTTGGGTTATACAGAATTTTCAAGATAAAGAATCTCTTTGATTGTTAAGAACAATTTTATGCTCTATTTTTAAAAGCAGAGGACCATAAAATTATTACATCTTCTAAGGGTGTTAACTCCCCAAAGTTTAGAATCATTACATCAAATCAGAATTTCTTACCACTTATGGGTTCTCTTGGGATCTGGCTCTGTTGTATGATAAAAATAGCAAATAATATTGAGCACTCATTAAGTGGCAGGCCCTATTCTGAGCGCTGTTCATGTTCACTCATTTCCTTCCAAACCTCTAATTCCATGCCTCAGAGCAAGCATGTCAAACTCAAAGGCTAACACGGGCCAAATAAAGGAGACATTCGGCCCGCAGGCCACGAGTTTGACATGCTTGCGTTAGAGCTTTGGTTCTCAAATCTACGTGTAACCAAGAACCTGAGGCACAAGTTAAAAATGAGGGAAAAGATACCGGGATGTGCAGAGAGTCTGATTAAGTGGCTTGAGGATGGAACCCCAAATCATCATTTTTCAGCTAGGCTCTCCCAGTATTTCCAATGCCAGTAGTGTGCTAATTTAATTGGCATTACACACCGTGTTTGAAACATGGTCATCGCTGCCATCATTTATTCCATTGGATGGATGGCCAATAGGTTTGAAGTAAATAATTTTGCCAACATTTCTTACCTATTTTTAAAAGGTAAATGACTCTGTGCTGTGTGGTTTAATTTCCTAAATACTGCCACAATTTCAACATCTTCAGGTCTAGAGAACTTTCTTCCTAGGATCTTCAAATACTTCATTTAGGTCATTTATTTTTTAAAAGGAGAAGATATTTATTAGCATTAGTCCATTCTAATGAAGCAAGGTGGTCATGGACAAACTCCCACCCAAAAAGAAAAATCACACCAAAATCATACTTGTGAATCGAGTCTTTTTCTGTATCCTGTGCAGCACCCAAACAGTAAAGTTATGGAAAGTCTTACAAATGTTCTAGTCTAAATACCAGATGTGGAAACCAGAACCTAAACAAGTGAAGTGTCTTGCCCAAAAACATACAAATACCGTAGTTAGAAGAGTTGAGAGTGTCTCCTTGATGAGTCTTCTCACTACTGCACCATGAAGCTCTGTATCCTCTACTCCATCTCTCATGTTGTCAGTAATCACTGATGCTGGGGGAGGCAAGCATGCCTCCATCAAGTAAAATCAGTCCATGTTGGTTCCTGAGCACAAATAACTTGATAATTAACAGCTGGCCCCACTAAGAGTCAAGAATAAGATAAATCATCTGGGGTGAAACCCAATCCATAAATGTGTCACCTGCAGGACTGTAAGGTGTTTAAGGCTTTGTCTATATGTAGCTAGAGAGTTCGAGAAATTCAGGTAAAAAAAAACAATTTCTGGAGGAAAAGGAAGCATGTTGACCTAGTCCTGCATACCAATCAGATGACTTGGCCAAGATTGTAGATAGTGAACTTGAGACAGGTCTACAGAGAACAGTTCTGTCCTGACTCTGTGATGTGATGTGTGAATTCCAACCATACTGCCTCCCAAACATATCTTCCCTGCTATTGATTTACAGTCATGGGTACCAAGGAGGCAGGACTGTACAACTAATCTAAAATTGATTAGAATTCAGTTAAAAGCAAAAATTCCTATTAGAAATCCGGCCTGAAGCATACTTGAAAAAAATGTATACACTAATAGCTGATAGCTCTATTAAAATACATTTCATTTTCAAATAACACTGCCTTTAAAATTATTCAAAGTCTGTGCATACATTTTTTGGGATACACACACACACACACACATAGTTTGTGCCAATCACAGTAGAAATCTGATTCATATGTTTGTATTGAATAGGCCTAATTCTGAATGTGATCACAACCCCTCTGAGACCATGGCAGCAGTTATGTCTCAGGTTTTACTTTGGGGAATGGTATCTGAATGGTGTTTGCCTTGTTCAGCCATGAGCAGCATAAGCAGGTATGGGCTTAGCATTCAGGGTAGGGCTTGGCAGTGCCCAGCATATGGTGTGTGATGGGTTCTTCTATGCACTAAGCAGGGATAGGAGGTAATTTGGGGAGATTCCATCATGCTTCATTTGGAAAACAGAGTTGTCTCTGGTGGAGCTAAAGGTAATGGTTTGCATTGGCATGTGTTTCTATAATTTTTTTACATGACTTTTGAACTGAAAACAGATAAAAGGCCTGATGTAAAACAGGTAAATAAAATAAAACCAGCCAGACTCAAAGATGCCCCAAATGTGTTTTATGTATGTTTCAAGATAGTCACTTTGGCTACTGATATTTTAGGGAATCCAGAGAGGCATTTTCAAGCAGGAAAGTATTATCACAAGAATTCTCATGTGATGTTCACAATAAGCTATTGAAAAATGGCTTGAGGGAGAGGAAACCCCTATAGGCCCAAGTGGATCCTCCATTGCAGGCAAAATGACTGGTGTGGGTGTTTAGAGGACCCAGGAACCTTTGATTTTATACCTCATGCCCTTCTGGCACTGTGACACCCAGGAAGTCCAGTGTGCCATGCACCACAGGCCTAAGCAGGTGTGTGCTGTGGAAGTGCCAGGTCACCTGCCCCTGCAGCATGGGGAGGGAATGCCGCCACCGACAGCCAGCCTAAGGTGCCATCTGTTTGCCACCAGCTGGTGCAGCAGCCATGTTAGTACAGAATAAACGTCTCAGGTGTCCTCACAGCAGCTGAGCTGTAAGCTGCTTTCTCCTGCCTTGGCCTCTGTTCCTTTACTTCCCTTGCTCAGCTGCCTGTCCTTGGAAAAGGAAAGAAATCAGAACAACTTCACCTGAAGCAGCTCTGATAACTCTTCATAGTGAGTGCAGGAGGGCCTGAAGGTTAGTCTTGCTTGTCTTTCACTCACCGGCCTCCGCAATAGTCCTGGTGGGGCTGCTGTGTGGGATCTGAATGCACAAAGCCGCACACACCTTCTTCAGTCTAGTTCCCTGGCAGAGGAGAGGGCGTTCTGCGAGAACCTGTTTCAAAGTTCATCAGTGAAAGGGACCAAGAGAAGAGGAAGAATTTAGTCTCCCCGGAGGGGCGTGTGGCGTGGAGAGACTGGGCTCTGAAGTCAAACAGATTTGGCTTAAAAACTCTTGTTCTGTTGACCAACATCCAGTTCAATGGCATTTCCCAAAATATAAATAAGGAATAGCATCCACTCCAAAGACTAGGGTTGGATGAGAATAAACATGTAACATCCATATAGCAGAGTATTTGCTTCTTTGCAAAATAGCAAGTGGAACTTGCTTTCTATCACAGGCAGTGGTCCGAGTCAGTGAGATGAGCCCACAGGCCAACCAGTTTCCTTTTAGAGAGAATGTGACACTGCACTTCCAGCAGCCTCGGTGACCTTCCCACTCTTTGGAAAGCACAAGAATCTACAGGCTGATATGAACTTACTAGTAGATGCTCCATGTGTCGTCCCCATTGGAGATTTACTGAAGAAGGATGGTGGCAACAGAATAGCCACCAAGGAGAGAAAGTAGCCCAGAGATCATACAACTACCTGCATGCTCAGTGCACGCCAGGGATCTCAAGAGGACCAGAGCACATGACATAATACCTTGTGGTCATATCACACCCGTCATGGCTGGCTTTGCAAATCTGAGTTCAACTTGCCAGTTAACATCTACTATAAAACTACTGTGTGTGCAAGGTATTTTGCAAAGGTAGCTGAAAGGACTTTGATATCAATAAGTAGGCAATAGAAAAGAAATTGAGTATCTCTAAGCCCAGCATCCTCACTTATAAAGTTTCCTCCACCCATAGAATTAGCACTATCAATGCAGTGAAATAGAGTTTGCTCCTGTATTCACAAGGTTCTGGGTAAATGCCAGCTATTATTATAATTCATTGTTTCAGTAACTTGCTCTTGAATCTTTGCAAATATCTCCTAACCCCTTAACGTTCTCATCTGTAAACTAGAGCTGACGATACAGCATCTTTTAGTAATACCTCGAGCAGCCGTTTTTAAACTTTAGTGACCTAGAACCTGGGCCATGACCATGCTGCCCTGTAAGTTCAGTATCAAATGGCTGTGGCATCTGTGCTAAAGAACTTGACCAAGCTCACCTGTAACAGCCAGTACTGCATCCCTGAGTCCTGAATCCTGGATCCTGTTCTGACCAGACCACTGGGCCTCCAGAGAACATCACAGCCCTGTTGTCACTGGGTTTCCACAGGGGGGTTGATTTCAGAGTACACAGCTGAAGCTTCCAGCACTCCACAGACACCTTAAAAAGGCTAAGTGTCATTGCCTCTTTGTTCTTCCTCTACAGACACATTTGCAAGCAAAGTGGCAGCTACCCAGGACCAGTACGCAGACGCATCCATTGGTAACGTCACTGGCAGCAACGCGGTGAATGTCTTCCTGGGAATCGGTGTGGCCTGGTCCATCGCAGCCATCTACCACGCGGCCCACGGGGCACAGTTCAAAGTGTCCCCCGGCACGCTAGCTTTCTCTGTCACTCTCTTCACCATTTTTGCTTTCATCAATGTGGGGGTGCTGCTGTATCGGCGGAGGCCAGAAATCGGAGGTGAGCTGGGTGGGCCCCGGACTGCCAAGCTCCTCACATCATCCCTCTTTGTGCTCCTGTGGCTCTTGTACATTTTCTTCTCCTCCCTGGAGGCCTACTGCCACATAAAAGGCTTCTGAAGGAACAATCAGATGTAGTAAATTTATATATATATACATATATACATAAACAATACGTACAATGAACAGAGGAAACTGACATTTGTCATGTTCTCTTACCTGCTGATGGAATCCAGCTTCAAGAGCATACTTACTAGGGCTGAAGTGAGAAACCATCACCTCCCATTCCCAGGGGCATCGTCGCATGGAACAAGGCGTGGAGGCAGGGCCACCTGGGCAGCTGGCCTAGGAGGGCTGTGTCCTCTCCAGGTTCCTAAGTCCTTAAGTCTTTGATTTGTTTTCTGTTTTGCCTTCTTTTCAGTGGGGGGTTGGGAGGTGGCTGATGTCTGCCTTTTGTTTTGTTTTGTTGGGAAGATCGGGGTTCTTGCTTCTCTTGTGGGAGGTGATGACCAATCTAAATGCAAATGGATTTTGGTAAAAATTTAAGTCATTAGGATTACTTTCCCTTCCCCCAAACACTTTAAAAGTTATTTTGGATTAAGAAGGGATATGGGCACAGAAGAAGAACGCAGCCCGTCTTCACGTTACTAAATCCCAGCTTAGCTCTGGACCGTGAGCAGAGGTGAAGCTGCCTCTGAGAAGACGCGTGGGAGCTGGGATGGAGCCAGGAAGCAGTGATGGTTCCCGATGCCGTCTGATATTTAAAGACATGCTGCCTGGCACTCCTGATCAACAGGTACAGGAAGAATAATGTGCCTAGATTCCCAGAAACATGCAAAACCCGTTACTTCTTCTCTCTTTAGCTCTGGATTGTAATTGGCAAGGCCCTTCTTCTGGTGTTTCAGCCCAGCTATCTCCCCGGGTCCCCCATCCCCTCCTCCTGCAAACAGGAAGAACAACTCCATTCAAAACTCACATCATCCTTTGCCATTTGCATCAATCTGTGTCCCATGTTGCTGTTGCCTGGGATGGATCATCTGTTGGTTTTCTTTTCAAAAGCATCCATGGCTTGCACAATCCTGTTCCAGTCACGACTGAACATTTGCTCCCCCTTCATGTGCCTGTTTGGGAATGTTGTTGTGATACCTGTTACACAGTGCATGGACGAAAAACAAATAAAACAAAGCGTTATCTGTATATAGTAGAGCATAGCAGACACTGTTCTCCCATTCAGCAGCGTTAACCGGACATTGAAGACATAAGTGAGTTTTCTTTTCACCTGTAACTTTTCTGTTGTTATTGAGTTTATGACTAGGGATACAAGGAGAAAATGGCTTATTGTTCATGGAGCTGCACATTCATTTTGAAGAAGCAATAACTGTCACGGGGGACGTTAAAGCAATGGAGAGGACAGCAGGCGAACCACAAAGTATCTTCATGGAATAGTAGCCATGTGGAGCACACCAGAGGCCTCTAAAAAACCGCCTGTTGATTCAGGAAGGCCAAGGAGAAAGGTGTGGAGAAGTGGATGCAGGAGGCGTGCCTGGGCTTTGAGAGCCTCTGTTTTTCCAGCGCCCTGTCCCTGAAGTATTTATTTCACATCTGCTCTGTCTGGCACAGATGGTAGATAGTGCTGGTTTGTTCGTTTTATTTTTTTATAAAGGCTACTTTGAGCCCTGTTTCTTTCACCATCCAGACCCCTCTGATTGTACCTGCATTTTTTTGAGTAGGAAAGAGGTCAGGCTGACCAATGAATGGGTCTTTACAAGTGAGTCTTCTCTACTTACGACTGAGGGGTAAGCAGTTAAAGAAGACGAGTGCCTCCCAGCAGGGCTGCACTGGGAGGTTTGTAACCCCTGGAAAGGGAGTGGCTCTTTCTATTTTAAAATACCAAAGAGCGTGGTGGATAAACCCACATTCCAAAGTAGTGAGTCCACTAATGAGGAAAAATGGAATGATGTTGGCCCCCTCTTAGAGAGTTCTCTGTCTATAAAGATTCTCAGAATGGAGACACCCCTAGCCCTCTGTATTAATTCAAAGATACTGAAGAAATAAAATTGTTGAGAGCTATTTTCTCTTTTTCCACTCAGTGATCATGATCATTCATCATTTAAATAAAGATTTGGTGGCTGAATTAATAATTAAATGCTGGGTACCCACTCAATATGCCAGGAACTATGCTGCCACCTGGGGACTAAAGTGTGAACAAAACAGCCCAAATCCTTGCCCTCAGCGGGCTCACAGTTAATGTGATTGCTCTTTCCATGAGTAAAAGTCAACCCAGCCACAGAGAAACAGATTTATCCTACAAGGAAAAACACAATTAGGACACTTTTAAAATAACACATTGAAACTGTGCAAATACAATTGTTCAAATACTTAAGTGTTGTTGTTTGGTTTTTTTTTTTTTTTAATTAAGAGAGTATAAAGCATAGATTAGGAAAAACATCCTAGATGTCCTTGGCCAATCTTGCAGATAGGACATCTCATCTTAAACCAAGAAAGGCAATCATGCTGGTATTCCACGTCACTGCGAAGGCCCAATTAATCCCAGTTTGTATCTTGGTTTGATAACAACACTTTTCTATGCCCTGTCCCTCTACAATTCTTATCTTTTGGAGACTCACCCCAACCTGCCATGGCCTAGCACACTGGTGGCCTAACTCCTTTGGGGGCACATGTTAATTCCCTGCCCCTCCCCTTTTTTTAAGATTTACTAAATGGAAAACTAGCCTAGAAACACCAGGTAAATGTTATCAGGGGACATGAGTTGTTTAAACATTAGAAAGATTTTGCACTCATTTTTAGCCATATTTGGAATGTCAATAGGCCCATAGCAAATTGTTACAGAGGACTTTTGAGAAATTCTTGCCATTGGTCAATTTCAATTTCAAAGCTTTTGGGTTTGTTTGCTTTTTAAAATTTTATGTTATAGGGATATGATTCTGGTTGTTCAGGGTTTATTATTAATTATAGTTGTGTAAAATTATTTTATTTTGTTTGATTATTTTATTTTGTGTGTATTGTGCACAGCTTTAGGGAGAAACGCACTCATTGTGCTGCTCCTTATACATGGTACACGTTTTTGACACAGAGAAATAAAGTTTCTAATTGTTTCTGACTTAATCACTAGTTATACAGCATATTCTGTATGGAATGTTTTCCTTCTTCTCATTGTCATCTACTTCATATTTTGTTTTCATGTTTTAAAGAAATAAAAACCCAAAAGGTATTATTGTGCAAGTGGTATCCTCATCCAAATGAAAAAAAATAGATATACTAGTATTCAACTCTTGCAAATGTCAACTCTTTGGTTATTCAGTATTTCCTTTTTAGCCTCCCAAGAGAGCACAGTATCAGAATATTGTCTGATAGTGTTGAGATAAACGTTGGACAATTTGCCATTTCACTAATTGTTTTCTTACATTATTTAGTACCACTTTGTCTACATCGATTTGGCATCTAAGAACATAAGCCCCAAAACAGTTACACATCAGATCATTTTTTAGCATATGGAGTATTCTATCAAATCTATCCATCCCAATAAAATTGATCATCAGAAGTGTGTAACTAGTTGCTTCCCTAATTGTTGTAGTAATCACTTCACTGGGTCAAGAAATTCTAGCTATTGGTAAAAATCTACTTTAATTGATAAAGGAGTAGAGCAGCGGTTCTCAACCTGTGGGTCATGACCCCTTTGGCGGTCAAACGACCCTTTCACAGGGGTCGCCTAAGACCATCCTGCATATCAGATATTTACATTACAATTCATAACAGTAGCAACATTACAGTTATGAAGTAGCAACGAAAATAATTTTATGGTTGGGTCACAGCATGAGGAACTGTATTTAAAGGGCCAGAAGGTTGAGAACCACTGGAGTAGAGTATGTAGAAGAGACTTGCTTAAAATCATGCTCATCTTACAGAAAAAGAAAGATGTTGTTATGAGTAGATTCATTGGCTTTCATTCTTATCTGCCTACAAATTTGGGGTAATGGATTGCATTTCTTTTCTCTTTAAGCATTATGTCCTCATCAGTTCTAGCCACATTCACTGCCTTCCACCCACCAGATTTCAAGTGTTGAGTGGTCCCAATGGTATTTCACCAACAAGAATAACACAAGAATGGGAAACAATTGTAAGTTAGATATTTCATTTTTGGCACTTACTTAGGCCATCGTTAATCTCCTCCCCAAGCAGAAAACGTGTTATCTATAGGCGGAGCAACCACTGAGAGGTGGGTTTCCTTAGGGACAGAGTGTGTCTGCTTCCCAGCCAACAAGCCATGGTGAGTATCTAGCTTTCTGTGACTTTTTCCCTGCCTGCCACAATGTCAGAAAAGGTGCACTCAGAGGCTCTCCCAATTTTCAGTTTTGTCAAAAATCCTCTGATTTAATAATCCCTTCTTATGGAACATTTAAGTCAGTGGTCATTGCATAAATTATTTTTTTATTTTATTTATTTATTTTTTAGGAAAAATCATTATTTCAAACAGCAACATGACTGTTTAGTTAAATCTATGACCGCTGTGCTTCACAGATGCTTGACCTGATCACGTTCTTTAGAATCATGCAGTCTTGGCCTTTTTCAATAATCCAGAGACATGTCCCCTGGGGAATATGCAGTCGTAATCTTTCTTTTCCCTGCTTCCGACCTTTGTAATTTTTCCATAGCTACTTGTATTATATTCATTATCCTTAGTAATGCGCACTCTTACCTCTCAGCAATGGGAAAGGGTTCATGGACATGTTTTTCTGAAAGTGAATTTGTCATAGGAAAAATTAAATATGGTGACATTCCATCTAGAAAACTTTTTTATAGAAATGCCATGCTATACTCTAGTGACTGAGTATACCCTACAGCTACACACTACAACAGATTGAGGCAAAAAAGAATAAAGCCAACATTATTCATGTTTCAGGGCCCATCTATCTTGTCATTTCTATCAATATATGTGGGTATGGATTGGGGATAAGGACCCTCACATACACCCTCAAAAGTGAAGTAAACACAGAAAAACCATATATGGCTTCCATGCTTCCAAGAAATAGGCATATACAAATGATAGGAAAATTTACATTAGTAACCAAACACACTGAAAGAGAAATTAGTGACCTTCAATGTTACTGCGTCAATTCTGACAATTAATATACTCTTACTTTGTGGACGACAAAGACAAAGCCACCGAGCCAAATCTAAGAGTGTATAGGGGAAAACTGATTTATAGCCACTCTGTATTAGAAATTATTTATTCACCTAGAAGATTTTCAAAGACCTTTTCCCTATATTCCCAAGTTGGAACAACCCACTTTTAATTTACAGAAATATTTTTAATTTTTAAAATACTTGTCAATAACTGTTTATATTTAAATTATTTTGTATTAGGTGCACAGCACAGTGGTTAGGTAATCACATACTTTAAAAAGAGTTCGCCCTGATATTTTCAGTGCCCAACTGGCACCTTACATAGTTATTACAATATTACTATATTGACCCCCTGGAAGCCTCGTGATAGGACAATAGATAAATTCTCTAAGGAGATTTTCCTAAAAATGTGATTGAATGTGAAGATCCCATTCTTTCCAAGTGGAAAGGAACAATTCTATTAAATAACCAATATATAACCACTTGTCAAAATATTTCACCTAAAAAAGAAACTAAATTACATAAATGTTTAAAAGTGATATGATCCACATGTCCAGTTTTGATAAAAATAAATTTCTCTATAGGTACCTTTCTACCTTCTTATACTCATCTTAACACTAAACTTTGGAAATACTCCAAAGTGGTAATCTTTCAAGATTTCACATTCTCATTAATGCTCATATAATTGAGTAATATGGTAAAACAATGATTGGGATGAGAATTATCTGTGTGTTTATCAAGAACATATTTAAAAATGAGAGAATTAACAAAAAGAAAATGCATCAATGTTTCATCACAGACTATCCTTGTCTAAGATACTGAATGTCATTCCCATTAAGGAAGACAGAGTCCCAGTTTCTAGCAACAGCAGTAAAACGTAAACTTTTCTTCTCTGATTTTTACATAAAAACTAAGCTGGGTATACATAATTTTTGTTGTTGTTGCCAAAACCAAAAGTATGCTTTTGGTGCACTTTTTCATATAACTAAGTTATTTTGTGAAATATATCAGACCTCATAAAAATGCCTTCAATAATTTTTAAGCCATGAACTTTCTAAATTTCATAACTTAATACCTTGACAATTTCATTTATAAATGGCTGATTTCATCTTTTTAATTGATTTTAGAAAGGGAGAGAGAGAGAGAGAGAGAGAGAGAGAGAGAGAGAGAGAGAGAGAGACAGACATTGATTTGTGATTTGTTCCATTTATTTATGCATTCATTGGTTGATTCCTCCATGTGCCCTGACCAGGGATCAAACCTACAACCTTGGCATATCAGGATGATGCTCTAACCAACTGAGATACCAGACCAGGACATGGCTGATTCCATTTTGATGTTGTTGTTTACATATTTAAAACAATACATGAGATGTGATATTGAGCTTGAGTCTGGCTCAAATAAACAATAAAGCCCAGACAGACCTATCAGCAAATAAAATGCTTCTGAAACATTAGCCTTTTCATCCACAGCAGGTAGAACTATTGTTTGCTAACTTCTTTCTACCAAAAAGGGCCATTTCAGCCAGTGTAAAAACAAACAAAGATTTGAAATGCTAGTTTAAAGATTATTTCTATGAGAATCATCCAGGGTTTCAGCATTAAATCTCCTCTATCCCACTCTCCCTCAAGCATGGAGATACAAATATAAACACAAAAATAGGTGATGAATGTCAAATAACTAGAACTGCATTTTTGGGTGTCTAGGACAGCTCTAAAAGCCCATGTTAGGTTACTATTCCTTTTTATCAGACCTCTTTTTTAGGTGGACAAAGAGGGAAGGAAACACATTCCTGAATTGTTCCTTTTAGCAAAAGATGCACATTCGAAGTTGTTTGAAACTACTTAGAATACTGTTCATTATAGATAGCCTTCTAGAATAAGTAGCTTTTAAAGAGAAATAAATTCATTTTTCTTTCCTTCATTTAGCAAGCATTTCTGATAGGAAGTTTTTAGGCTCAATTAGGGCTCCTTTCTGACTTTTCCAATTACCCATCTGCCTTTTCGAAGGTGTTGAAAAATATCCCTGTCTAGTCAAATCGTGGGGGATTGAAAGGATAAGATTTTGTATTTTCCATGAAAACAGCACCAAGCAGGCCAGCTCCCATACGTCA
Source organism: Myotis nattereri (assembly GCF_964212035.1). Lineage (NCBI taxonomy): Eukaryota > Metazoa > Chordata > Mammalia > Chiroptera > Vespertilionidae > Myotis > Myotis nattereri. The sequence continues at coordinate 63,981,539 of NC_138085.1, forward strand.
GCTGACGTTATCTAGAAATATATGTTGCATGTTGGGAGAAAAGGAATAGGAGTCCCACCCAGTGCTGCCAAAATACCTGATCGTCTACCACCACGTAGCACCTCCACGAGTTGTAGTTTAGCTTAGATATTTTCAACTGAACCAAGTGAACGGCCAAGATTTTACAAACAGGCAAACTACCCCTTTCAACCATTTGGTACCTGAGATTCCTCCAAGGTACAGGATGAAGAGCGGGTAGCGAGGGGCATACTGTTGATGCCAAGGCACTGGAGCCTGTCCAACCAACTGCCTCATTACATACTGGACCCCATTTGGGACACTTACTATTGAAAAAACTGGGCTTTATTTTATTGCAATTTCATCAAAATGTTTCTGGTATTGGATCTAAGCAAAAGGATGACATCATGGAAAAACAAAGTTATTTTTATTAGCTGCAACTATTGTTAACACTTGCAAGAAAATATTTCTTTACTGTTCCAGTCTAAAACTAAGAACAGGTTTTTGCTGCCATCATTAATACTATAGGAAATTTGAAACTGTATCTTCATTGGAACCAATGATGCTACAGTTAATATACAGTTAATAAAATATTCTGGATATTCTCAGGTTCTCATAGATTCTGCATAGATTTACTTTTTTTTTCTCATCAGATGGATTGGGAATTTTCCCAACAACTGGTTTCATTTTGTTGAGAAGTGAGTCTAGCACCCATAGAAGCAATGAGCAGTAGACTCAGTAGAAGCTATGAGCATCAGCAACCCTGCCTCTATGTCCCCTTTTACTGCTTTTGACTTAATCCCTGTGCACATCTTGCAGAAGCAACTGCAGATGGTGAGAGAAAGCCAAAAGGAAAAGAGTTATCCTCCCCGCTCGTCAACTTTAAAAAATGTGTTTAAACTTTTAAACTTTAAATGCAAACTAGAGAGATGATTTAAATACCAAACTGAAGCAAAAATTGCATTTTTGAAAGCTATGAAGAAAATGCATATGAGATATTGAGATATGGGATGTAATAACATCAGTGTCAACACTGACCCCCCTGCCCCCCCCCCCCCGCCCCAATTCCGCTCATGCAGTACCTAGAAGCAAACAAGCAGTAGGCCAAAGGAGACAGATCATGATTCATTCAGTTACTAGATAGGGTCAAGAACTAGGCAAAATAGATGGGGCCAACCCTAGTCCTTGAGCCAGACCATCACCCTTGCTCACTCCTGTGATGGATATGGTCTGTGAACGTTGGAACAATGCCAGAAGTCTTTTTTTTTTTTCACTTGATGTGACTATTACCTACAGCAATTTTCTTCTTGCTCTGAGCAAGGCTATTTTGTTTGATTCAAATCTTCTCAGAGTCTTGCAGCTCAATCCATGCTGTTGCCTGCATGGAGAGCGAATCTTCAAACTGGTTGCCATGGAACCAGTTTTTTTAAAAAAACACTGAGAAAGCAGCATAGCCAAATGGGTTGGGTCTAGCAAAAAGTCTACTCTTGGATTTTTTTTCCTTCTTAGCCAGTGCTCTGATACTCCAATTCCAAAAGGGATTTCATTAATAAACTGAAAATAATTGCTTTGTTGCTGTTTAGAATTAATCCATACCTCTTCAGAGCTTGAAGCTTCCACTGACCAACATGAGATCCACGGGTAGGACTAGAATGACTTTACCCGAAGACATGATTTGTCTTGTGAAGAAACCAGAATTGGTTTGGGCCTCTTTAAAGCAACAGACAAGATACTGCTTAACATCTGAAAACAATGAAGAGGGTTTGGCACAGGGTCCTGGGTTACAGAGGGCAGGGCTTCTGACAAGATCTCTTGAAGTTCTGCTCTTCCCTGTAAGTGTGTATCTGTCCTGTTCCTTGGGGAACACTTCCTTGCACTCATTTAGTCAGAAAGTGGCCAGTTATGACACACTAATTAAATTAACCTTCCATTTTTGGTCTAGAGACATTTTATCAATTCGAGACTGCTTCATAGAGCCATTCTTAAACCTACCAAGTAACTTTCTGTTAATAGAAATAGAAATACTAATTTTCATAACTTCACATTCTGCCTTTCACCAATGAGATACATGGGTTCTGACTCAACTAACACATCAAAAATCTACAGTGAGCCAAAGACTGACACAGCCCAAGCTCCACCTTATATCTCCTAATTCTCCTGGGAGAAACAGCCATTCCAGAGCTGGTGATAGAAAAGAAAAAAAGGAGAAATGGACAGGTAGCTCATTGGTTGCTCCAAAAGCTTTGTAACACAGATCATTCTGATTGTCTCAACATTAACACTGTACTCACTTTAAAAAAAAAAAAATGACTGCAACTCAGGAAAAAGAGTTGAGGAAATATCTCCAACTATTCATCAGAAGTCAGACATTGCTTTGCAGGCAGGATCTTAAAAGCCACTTTACCTTCCTGCCCAGTCTCTGCAAATCCATAAGGGCTGAAAGTGTTTGGACAGGACTCATCAATTAAAATTCAGATCTGGATACTGGAGCTAGATAAACATCAACTGGAAAATTAGCCTGAAAGAAGTTCAACCAAAGAGGGCCGAAAATTAGTCAATTTAGCAAGTCTGTCTGCCAGGATCATTGGCTCGCTTTATATTCAATTAAAACTTGTAAAAACATCTACACAGTCAAGGCAGTGGAGCATTTTTTTAAATCAAATGTCAGAGTTTATTGCATTTTTTTCAATCATCCAATTTCGTAAACCTCAAACATTTACTTTGTGCAGAGTATTAAACTAGGCACCCTAGGATAGTAGGAGGAATTCAAGACAAAGGTAATTTCAAGAAAACTAACGCTAGCCCTGATTTAGTCAGGAAGTGGCCAGTTATGACACGCTAATTAAATTAACTTTCCATTTTTGGTCTAGAGACATTTTATCAATTTGAGACTGCTTAATGGAGCCATTCTTAAACCTACCAAGTAACTTTCTTTTAATAGAAATACTAATTTTCATAACTTCACATTCTGCCTTTCACCAATGAGATAAATGGATTCTGACTCAACTAACACATCGAAAATCTACATTGAGCCAAAGACTGTGAGGTCTTTTATTTAACATTGTCGGTAAAAGCTTGTTCCAAAGATAATTTGCCTCCCCATTACTGAATATATTTTCTATTGAGCGTTACTAATAATTCATTAATTCTTAACTCTGCCTGTTGCTCTGTTGGCTTGGGGGGATCTTGCTGCATTTCAATGAGTGTCAATCCCTGCTGTCACATTTTAATAGCCCACTGGAGGAGACGACCTCAGTCCCACTGTCTCCCAGTGTCAGAGTACACAGTGCTCAGTTCGTTTTAACCTCAAAGAGTCACCAGAGAAGAGACCCCAAGTCTTTCCTCTTGTGAAAAATCAGTATGTAATTGCTTCCGGGGGCTATGAGTCTTTAGCTCTTGCTGGACTTGAATTCGCTCGTCATTACATGGAGGGACATCACCTGTAGCTGGGTTTTCCAGCACCACAGGGCCCTGCATGATCTGTGGCTCCCTGTTATCATCCACTGGGTGTGGCTTGAAGGCGCTTTATGTTGTGAGCCAGTCCTTCCTCATAGTACTTCATCACCAGTGAAAATATCAAGCCAATGAAACCACACTAAGTCTGGCAGGAGTTTAAAGATTTATTTTGCATAAATAAATGCTTTGTGTGCTGCTAGCAAAAAGTAATATGCCCTCCCCTAAGAGGTTGCCTCTCCCTTTGGGGGTTGCCTACAATAGAACATTTAATAAGCTTGGAATGGGTTCCATATCCGTGACCTTCATAAAGCTAAACCCACCATTCTTCTAAATGTAAACTTGAACTCCACACAGTTTCCCGGGAGAATTCCTCTTTTCTTTTTCACTCTTTGTTCTTAATGACAATCATTTAAGAGAGAGAGACCGACAGCAAAGTGCAGCAGTTAAAGTGCGTGAATACAAACAGGGTGTGCACTGACTGACCGGGGCAGAAAGGCATTTAAAAATACAAGCATTCTAAGGGAAGATGGAAAAAGAATTGCATTGCTACCGATTCCGCTGTCTTTTAAACACCTCCCCTGTTATGGAGAAAGTGACTACTACTCAGAAAGATTTTACAAAAAGACTTAAACCCCACCCCTAGCAATCATCTGGTTTGCCACAGACCAAATGCCCCATTAGCAATCTGAAATTGCACACAGTTGCAGAAATGACCAAGAGGACGTAGATATTGCCATGGCAAAAAAGGAGGGGGGGGGAAGAAACAAAAAAGCAACCACGGTGAACTCTGCTTCTATAAACAAAGAATGTTTTAGTGGAACAAATGTAAGCTTTCTCTTGAAGGAATCCCAGTTAGAATGTCATTGAAAATGGCAAAACCGTTTCAACCTCTTAGCCGTGAAACATTCCAGTTTTATGAGCTCTGAGGCACAAAGCCAAATTTGTCAGGGGGAAAGGTAAACAAAAATCCCCAGCATTACAACAAATAAAGTGATCTTGTGAGCTCCACTCTTGAGAGAGAACATTAAAATAGATAATATTTTTGTTATAACTATCATAACTTCTATGACTGCCACCTAGGGATACAATGACTTGCCCTTCTCTGGTAAATCTTTACATAGAGCAGCTATTCAGTTGCAGTAGGCATCATAATTATGTATTTCAATAAGTTCCCTCATGTTGAATTTGGGCCCCATGTCACATTTAAATAGGAAATCCTAAATTGGAAAGGTAGGTTTTCTGTCCTTTTTTTAAAAAAACAAATCAGCTCCATAAGCATTTTCTGGAGATGAATGCCTTAAGCCCTCCTGGTCGCTGTCAATCAGCCAGAGGTGCTGGTGTAAGGCAAAGACCCCGTGACCAGACCGAACCTGTCTTCTGCACAGGTAGTTGTCATTCACACAAACCCATCTCTCATTTTCCTCGACTCCTTGTTCCCACTTGCTGTTTGCTCAATCAAATAGCAATCTCTAACCGCAAGGCGCGTACTGACAGCTCGTTCAACCTAATTCCTCCTCAAGTGAATTTTGTGGATTGCCCTTGATGTTCCTGCCCTCCCTTTATACTTGTATGTAGGTTCCTGCCTTTGAGATACTTTAAAAAGGGTTTTACTAGAAAAATCTCAACAATCCTTTGTCTGTGTTAAGTGAAGAAACTGGACAAACATGGCTGTTATCATATTGACTGTCCTGGGGTACTAGGGAGAATATCACGCTTTGCAGCAAGAGAGAAGTTCAGTGGTATTATTACAATAACACTCTGAAGAGTAGCTGTACAGCAAGCATGTCAAACTCAAAGGCTAACACGGGCCGCGAGTTTGATATGCTTGCTGTGCCGTCTTCCACCAATAGCTTTATAAGGACTCGAATGGTAGAGAAAATCATATTCCCTTCAGAGGAAGGTCAAGGTTGGAGCATAAGTTGGAGTCATATTCCACTTACAGGTTTGCTGTATGTGTTGATATGATACTTAGACGTCTGAACCTCTAGATTATCATTAAACTAGCACAAATTGAATTATCTACATACATTATAAGACCATGGGGGTGGCGGGGGCGGGGAACCTAATACTGACTTTCACATTCCACATGGAAAAGTTCTGACCTGGGAGTGCAATTAGGGTGATTGGGAAACTATAGTGTATTTTATGAGCTACTAAAAGGATTCTTAATGCACGGTCCCTGACAAAGCAGCATCGGCAACAACTCTGAAATAGGTTAATATGCAAATTTTCTGCTTGCACCTGAGTCCACAGCCCTGACTCATGAATCAGAAATTCCGGGAGTGGGTCCAGCGGTGTGGGTTTTAACAAGCCCTCGCTATGATTCTGGGGTACGTTCAAGTTTGAGAACTAACCAGTGCTCTGAAGTGGTCAGGAAAAGCTCACGTCACTCACTGTTGAACTCTGCTTCCTCACAGGAAACGCTTGTAAGCTTCAATGGAAGGTTCCATCTAGGCCCAACACATTTTGATTTATGGACAGAAATGCCCACCATTTGGACTGACAATATAATTTGAAGGAAAAGTAATCCACACAAATATTCCTAACTGGATAACTGAGCTTCAGGCAGGCTCTCCAATCAGACGGATGTTAATCAGATTTTCTAGTTCTTTTTGAAAACCAACAGCTAATCTGCTTTGCCTGACAGCCCAGGGCCAGGGCATGACTTTGGCAACCTTTCCCTTAATTGATTAGCACTGGCCCATTTGCCTTAATGCTAAACCGTTGTGTGGCAGCGCTGAGCTCTATTCAATGACACTGGTTTGAAGAGTGGGTGTGGACTGACTGAGCTAAAATGAGTACTGGTTTTAGAGGATAATTTCAAAAGTTCCCATGGCTTATAGAACCTGGAAACCACAGACAACGTAGATATCCATCCCAAGACCTCTGGGAGCCCTGTTGAGGTTCATTTAAAATTGGTACAGAACGAGAGAAGAGAACTAGTAAGTGACTTTACTTACACAAATGGCTTACGAAAGGGCATTTAAGATTGTGAGCTATGTGTGTATGCACATGCTTCCTTAAATCTAACCTGAAAATATCCCATTTACAGGTACTTAAAACAACCATATGTATTTTGATGCTTCGTAATTCAGAGTGTGCAAAAAGAGGGCTAAAATGGAAGCTCAATAACAATGTTCTGGAGAAAAATGCTAAAACTATGCTAAAAATGCTAAAAAATCTCCCTTAGAGGGAATCAAACTTGTTAGATATTGTGGAATGACTGCTCATTTTCAGGAATTACTAGGAAAGAGTAACCATTGTATCATAATACGTTCTACCTGCCCCTCTAGAGTCTATGTTCCTCTCCTGTTGCTGGTCAAAGTTGGAGCATTGGGGTGTCTGTTTCCTGTCTCTGAGAGCATTTCCTCATTGGCTTTCCCGCCTTGTCCTGTTTTTCTCTCACACCCCCGCTCACCAAGTAGCTCCTGCTAAAGCACAGTCCCTCCCTCCTCTGTCTCCACCATGTGTCCATCTCCATTGGCATGCTCTTTCACTCAATGTTAACGTCACCCTAAGACACTTAGAACAATCACCAATGTCAAGGTGCTTTGGCGATGGAAGTATACCTTTGCAAGAGAAGGGGCTGGATCAGATTGACGGGGATTCAGATACAGAGCCTTGACCTCCTTCCAGAACTTTGTGGTCCACAGTTGACTTGTTTTATACTCTTAAACCCAAGGCAAAAGTTATAGTCCACAACCTCAGAAAGCTTAGAAAATCTAAAGACCCTTATTTATGGTACATTGAAAATGTCTTGATGGTGAGGGTAACAGGTGATTGTTTTTTTTTATCTCCCAACAGCTTTGCTTTTCAGTGCCCTTCATGGTGATTTTCGTAGGTCAGTGGTGCAATTCAACACTTTTCTAATAAGCCATAATAACAAGAGTTGGCGCAACTGTTAATACAACAGGGACTTCCCTGGGTTTCATCTATTAATTGTAGACAGCAGGAAGCTCACACTGAGGAGACATTTGTAGCTTCCTAGACAAGTGCAAGAGAATGACTAGCATACTGTACATACTGTATATCTGCACAGAACACTGCTCTATACCCCTGGGAGTGTTCTGTGGGGACAGGGGAGAAGGAAGAATTCAGGTAGAAAACAGATTTAGACTTTCTTGCCTTTGATGGCTATGATGGTGATCTGTTCCCACTGAATAAGCTTAGTGGATACTTTTGATAATAAGCTGAACTCATTCAGAGCCAGCACAACAGGCACTTCATAAAGAAAAGGGTGGCCGATCACTGTGCCAGAATCCCCCCCTCTTCCTAAGAGGTGATAATGAATTTCCTGCACAGGACACACACACACACCCAAAAGAACAGCCTGTTCACAGCCTGTGTGCACAGTTTAAAGGAGCCATCACACATGACCTTCAAAGACAGAGACAGGGAGAGTGGAAAGAAGAGAGCCCAAAATGGAGAGAAGGAGATGCTACCTTGAAAAAATGGAGTTAGCACTTCTAATGTTCCTCCACTTGATGTTCACATGTCTAAAGCTACTTTCTAAATAACTTCACCGCACTTTGAAATTCCTGAGTAGTGGTGTGTCAGTGATACATTGGGATACTTAACTGAATTTTTCAGTTTTTATGCTTTCATGCCAATGAATGTAATCTCTAACATTCACCATTTTGAGCATACACACAAGCGCGCGCACACACACACACACACACACACGTAAAGGGTTATGCATCATATATTACTCATTTTGTGGGGCACACATGTAAAATAATAAAAAAATATCCCATTGGATCCTTTCAGTGTGTTTCAGCGATAACATTTTGTGGGGAACAAAGGGATTCGCGCCCTCTTTCTGACCATATTGTTAAAATTATGACCTTAAGCAACACTGTTAGAAATGCCTGTGTAAAGTTTCTTCTCCAGTATCAGTGAACCAATACATGTTGAATATAATTTTCAAAAAGAATGTGTGCTACACTTACATATTTTTATATCTGTGGTGTTTTCCTATTAACCTATAATAGTGAACAAGTGACCATTCAGTTCGTTTCATCCAAAAGGGAAATGGCCTCCATGAAATGTTAAAGTGGAGGAAGTTATTTATAAAGTCTTCTGCCAAAGACAATTGTCTAATGATCTATAAAATGTAGGTTAACTGCTTTTATTATGAATGTGATTATAAGAAATGCTCACTCTATCATCCTCTATCTTTTGAAAATCAGTATTTTGTATTTCTAAGGACCAAGGAAAATATTTTTAAGCCAGTGTAATACACAGACACCTTGGAAATGAGAGTAATAATGACTTGGAATTCTCGTCTAGTTTTATGCAGTTGACCCAACATCTGATGGTAAATTTACCAGGCACTTTGTAAAGAAAATATAATTTTCCTATACTACTTCTACTGTGCTAAATTACATTTGGGAATTTCAGCTAATCTTTTCAAGTTAAAGGCACCAACATTACTGACAGATTTTTGTCTAACATGGAAGGCATTAAGACATTCCTTTTCAAGTACCTTGAGCGAATCAAGATTACCATCAAATAATTTTCCCACCTAACCAACTCATACGTTAGCTCAGAGGTCTAACAATGTTGCATGGGAGGTTAACAGACTATGTACACCGAGGACATTTAATTTGTGCAGTTAGAAAGACCTAGCCATTTAAAAAATATTTTCTGATGTTTTGTAAATAAAATTTTTGATTATTATAGTTTTGTTCAGACTGCTTTTAAAATAATTAGATTTTATTTGAATTATTAAAAGAATCTAAGTTAGATGTTGCTCTATTGACTATGTGGTTCAATGTAACTCAGCCATATTCCTGTGGGAAAATATCAGTCTTATTGACTTTCTTGGCATAGCCAGATATTCATAGTTTCTTTAAAGACTCTAAGTATGAGACCAAAAGAAAAAAAACAAAGAAACAAAAAACACCAAAATTAAACGCTAGTGAAGAAATTAGAATTCAATTGTATAAAATGTATTTTTAAAATCTTAAGAACTATGTGATTTACACTGCCTGTTAACCTAGTCTCTTTGTGAAATAACCGCGGCATAATATTTGTTAAGCTCTGATACACCAAATATTTGTGATGTTTGTATAGCACCGTTGTTATAATATGTGATTTCAAATGGGAAGCATCTTTGTTGTAATCATGTGAGCCCACAGAGGAATAAATTCCTGCTGTAATCTATACCCAGCTCTCAGAATTCAGATTTCTTGCAGCTGCTGTATCACCAATAAATGAGAATTACTTATAAAAAACAATTTTTAAAGAATTGAGTTTATGATCACTGTGCATTTTCCTAATGAATTAATTTTTAGAGTTTTATTTTTTATCAAAAATGCTCTCTCTCAGTCAGTAAATACAACTGCTGATTTCAACCATATTATCACTTCAGTGGTTTCTATATTCTTAATCTAACTACCAAAAACTGGAAGCTTACTGCAAGGTATGTCCTAACAAATGTACAATAAATGACTTTTCCTGCATGCTGCCTGAGATATGTTGTAATTTGAAGTGTCTTAGCAAAAAAGTTATATATTTCACAATCCCAAATTGAAATGGCAATATTTCTCATGTGTATAATCAATGGTATGTTAATATCAAAATCAGAAGCGCTGTCTGTCATACACGTATGTTATATGTAATGTTTAACTTGTTTAACTGTAATCCATGAAATGTTCATTGCTTGAACTGTCAATTCTGTACAAGTCATTGTCTTAACTGTTTTCCTAATCTTACCATATTTCCTAACACTGAAATATAAATGTTTGTATATTAGTCACTCATTTTTATGGCTTTTTATGTATCTTCAGTGTGACTCCATTAACTAACCCAAAAGAAAATCAAAGCTTTCTCCTGTCATAGTCCAGTCCAGGCTCAGGGACATTTTAGCTATGGCAACAATTCATTCATTCATCAAATAAACATTGACTGAGTATCTACTGTAAATCAAGTTCTATATCAAATATTGGGAGAATTCTTGAGAACCAAAGTAATCATAGACCCATAACTCCCTGTGAGGATTTCTGAACTCTTCTTAAACCATTCTTCTGTGACTTTCATGGAATTCAGACATTATTTTGTTTCTTCTTTGTTATAACAAAGACAGAAATTATCCAAGAAGAATCTTGGATTAAGTAAAGTACACTTGGCCAAGGAAAATGCAACCATCATTCATCATTCAAATTAAAAATAAATTAAAATAAGTGTTAGAGATTGGACCCTAACTCTGGAAGAAACACTTAATGGAACCCCTCTTGAAAACTGTGTATTGTGTCTGTTTTACAACATTAATCCTAAGGTTCTTTGCTACACATATAATGCTGCATCAGATCTCATTTCCTAAAATGGTGCCCTGAAGGTGAGCAAGGAATTCTGCAAAAGAGACAAAAAATGGCTGCTGAAAGGATAGTAAATATTTGTCCACAGACACGACAGAGGGGATACACACAGATTGATTTATCATTAATAGATTTCCTTACATGGACAATACCTATTTACCAAGTTTTTAAGTGCTTGTACATGCACATACACTCACAGTAGGAGTCATATCTCCCAAAACATTCTCTCTCATTTTCTTTCTAACTTCAAGGAGACTGTCCCATAAAACCTCATGATTTGGAACATTATGGTGCTGAGGGTAATGAGGTTGAAGAGTCCTTGACTTTGGTATTACAAATTAATTTTTGTGGCATTTGTAATTCCTCTGAACTTGTATAAAAACAATTATAATTTTCCTTTCTCACAGATATTAATTCAGTGTAGATATCTGCTAAGTATTAGAGGTTAAATTAGATCTATCCACACAGCCACATGTGCTCAAGATGCAACAATGCCCACCAATGCTGGTTTGTGGAGTCAGAAAACTCTAGATTCAGATGCCAGCTTTATCAATCCACACAGGTAATCTTGGAAAAATTCTTTCACCATTGTAGATTTCAAATTCCTGTGTGTAAAAACGAGAATCGTAGTACTTACTCTTTAGATTTTCATAAAGTGAGTAAAGTGAAACAATGATACTCATAAGGCACTCAGTGAATACTGGTTGATATTTAATCCTATATAGACATAATCCCTTATACCAGTGACAAAAACTCTCTCCTTTGACCAAGGAATCTTCTTCTTGACAGGACCCTAATCTTAGATTCTGTCCCTGGCCAGCTTGGTCATTTTCGCAAAAATCCTGTAAGGTCAGTTTAGTAAAAATCTCCCCACCCTTAATATCCAATCACATTCCTCATCCCCAACTCTTGCTATCTAAGCATTCTGGCCTGCATTCAGCCAAGCAAAAATCCACCTAGCCTTGATGTTTCCTCTTGGTAATTTTGCATCCACTGACCCCCATCGCTTTTGGGTTATATATCCCACTCGTCCTTATTCTATTCAGAGCTTTCTGCCCCATTGCAGCAGTCCCCTTCTTGAATAAAGTATTCCATACTATATTTAACAAGAATCTGAATAAATTTTTCTTTAACACCAACATCTCCCACAATGAAAGATGAAAATACCAAATAAGCTAAATTCAAACTCTCTTCATTGTAGTAGTTTTAGCCAACATTTATTGAGTGCTTACTATCAACCAGTCAATGTACTAAGCACTTTACTTGGATTACATCCCAAATCCTCACAAAAACCTTCTGAAAGGAGTATAATTTCTGCCTCCTTTTATACATAACTTGATGCTTAAAGAAGTTAAGTACTTGCCCCAAATCACACAGCTACTGAGTTGGAGAACCAGAATTTGGATTCAAAGTTGTCTGATTCCAAAGCTAAAGCTTATGATACTTGTGTCTCTCTATATTAATCTTGAAACTATCTACTAGAAGTAAGCAAACTCCTAAAACAACATAAAATGATAGCAATGCCTACCAATATCTACAACCCATCACCATGATTACCTGGTCAAAAAATTCCATTCCGATTTGATGTACAAACCCATGGTAACAGTCCTGCATCATTATTATCATAAATCTTATAACTTATGACAAGAGCTTATATAGAATGGCAAATCAGTAAAGTGAGTTTAACGAATATTCCCCAGACGCATGGAAAGCACATGCCTCATCAAAGTCACCTTGGAAACAGCTCATCCAACTTCACCTTCCGTATTTCAGACAACCATGGAGAATAGATATATTTCTTTCTTGCTGTTTTGTCCTGCCTTACCAGTGCACATCTGATTTGGGAACAAAAATCTAATTTCCCTCACAAATTTATAACACAATTATTTTCTCTTAACAAAGAAAGTTACAAGAATTTGGATCCAGAACAACAATAAAAAGGATGTGACTATGATAGATAATCCATGAATGAGAATAATGACCAGTCTGAAAATGGGCTCGCATACACCAAGAATTCTGTTATTGCAAATGACCATTCCATTCTAAGATTATCCATAACACTAACTACATTATAGCCAGATTTCGTCAACTGCGATTCCCAGCTGTGCCTACTCTCTGTGCTTATTGGCTACATACCACTATGTAGTCACCCAGACAGGGGAGAACAATATAATCAGATAGAGAGATTTGCCTGTGAACTCTTGATTTTTCTTTACATTTAGTCCCCAATAATTTAACATGTTTATTTGTAGACTCCCAGGATCCTACAACTTTACATGCTTACATCTGCAGAACTACTAGTAGCTCTTCCTGGATCTGTGCTCACCCGTTCAGTAGCAGATGAACATCCCCCCATTTCAAGGAATAATGGTGAACACACTGCAAATATACAACTAATAAAAGTTCACATTCAGTCCTTGGTTGGCACCCTAGCCAGACCTTCTTAAATGTCTCTGCTTCCAAATCTATTGGCTGAAAACAAAATGCTATGATTTTTTTTTTTTTTCAGAAATCCTGAGATGATAAATTTGTAACATGTGAAAGTTACCTATGATGGTCGCAGGTATATCCCACCTAATGAAAGAAAATCATTTCATCTGAGTATTAATATTGGACTTTATTACCAAAGATTTGATATTTCAGGGGAATTTTAATTTTCTTACAGCAATGAAAAATTATTAAATAGGCTATATGCAACAAGGATTCATTCTGTCTTCTTCTTCTTCCTCTCTGTCACTAAAAATAAGGTACAAGTGTAATAAGGATCCAGTATCACAAACTAGAAAATATGACAAAAGGTCAGGCCCTCATCAAACAGCTGCACCTGTTCTGACAGCTCTGCTGATTTTACTTTGTGCGAAAAAAAATGTTAATATTTTTCTTTGGTTACCATGAGAACTAGAGGACAGACAACCAAGCAAATTTCCTAGAGAAGAAAAAAGCATGTGGCCATCTGTTCTAAAATTCTAGCCAACAAATTCCAAGTGTGTGTAAGTCCCAGCTCTATAGAAGCCAGAATCTAAAGATACAAGGGAAACAAATGCTGTCTTTAATTAATTTAAGGGCACTCATGACTGAGGACACTGCAATAAAAAAAAATGAGGCATAAATCATGGTTTCTGCTGTTATTTGTACAGAAAATCTGTATTTTCGTGACTGAAGCCACCATGTGCCTCCTCCCTTACACATTAGTAAGGATTCCTCCTAAGTCAGAGCTCCATAAATTCCAAGGGGAAGATTAACTCAAAATTCCTTACTAATCTCCTTGTGTTGACAAATCAGAACAGAGAGATTTCTCTCAAACATCCTTCCCCAAAGGCTTTTCAATTCAGTAGAAATGAATTACTAGAGCACCTGTGTCTTTCTGAATATGATTTAAAGCAAAGTCCAAATGTCAAAAAAATCCATTTGTCAAAGAAAATGACTAAAACACGCGCAACAGCTACAAGAACAACAAAGAAAACACGAGAGCCTTTTGGAATGGCTGAAGGTTGAACCGAAAACACCAAAGGCAAAGGACACACCCTTTAAGGTCAGTCAACCAGGGCGCTTCATTGTACCGAGTCAGAGGAGGCCAGAGATGGAGCAACATGTTTGGTGGTCATGGGGAGCATCAGTGCTTGACCTGCGAATGTTGAAAAATCACTCTGCCTCTGATCTCATGGTGTAGGGTAAGTCCTAGGGGTCTAAATGTCACTGTACTGCATTACAGTTACCTAATTCCTCCAGAGGGGCACTAGAGAGGAATGGTTAAGAGCATAAATTCTGGAGCCAGACTACCTGGGTTGAAATCCTGACTGTGAAGCTCTGTGATCATGGATAAATTATTACTTTGTCTGTGCCTCAGTGGCCTCTTCAGCAAAATGAGGAGGCTGTTAGCACCTTTTTCATGGAGTTGTCGTGAAGATGAAATTAGAGAGAGCCTGGCTCATAGCAAGTGGCATATTAATGTTACATGCTGCCACCTCTGCCACAAGACAGGGAGCTGTGATTGGCTCTATTTGTTCTCCACCCGTGGAGAGGTATGACTTGGTTCTTACTCTGTGTTTAAGAGAGCAGAAGCCGCTGAGACATGATTGGGAAAGGAAAAATACAAAAGTGAAAGAAAGTCGTGACATGAAAATAGACATGGAAGGGACTCATTTTAATGCAGAATAAGAAAAGAGGGGTGAAGTAAGGTGGAAGTAGATGGGTTAAAATATTGATGCAATTAGTGATGCCTATTGAAATACTCTTTTTTCTGTGCTAATACACAATAAGAATATTGTTAGTTCATGTTTATTGAATACCAGCCATTAGTAGGCACTTAGCATACATTAACTCATTCAACCTACACACACGCGCACACGCACACGCACACACACACACACACACACACCAGGTATTATCATCCCCATCTCTCAAATGAGTAAAACTTAAAAGAGGTCCCTAATACTTGAGGCTTACACGGCTGATCAATGAAGAGCCAGCATGAAGACAGCCTGACTCCAGAGGCTGCATTCTCACCCACTGTGCTGCACTCACACCCACACATGTCAGGTCAGGGGTTCAATTCTGAAAAAATCCAAATGTTGAACTGGATTGAAATAGTAACAGCCATAAAGAAACCTGCTCCTGAAACCTTCTCTTCTGTTCTCCTCCTTGTGGATTTTTGGTGTTATATTAATCATTTTATATCGTATAACCTCACCAATAGCAATGAGCTCTTACTTTGATAGTCAGTGAATCTACACATTCATTATTGTTGTTATTGTGTGTATGCAAATAAACAATACTAGTTCAGGAAGTTGTATAATTGCAGAACCAGGCCTCTGCTATGGGCAGAATGATAGTCACCTTTACAATACGGGTATATTTTTTAATAAGTCCCCCATATCATAATATTGTAAATCAAGCCTAACTCTCCCACATGGGAGGAAAATGGGAAATTAGGTTTAAAACTATAATAACTTATGCCTGTTAAACTATTACATTCCAGAAAACTGAAATGCATCAAGGTTTTCACAGGGATCGGGCCTAAACCAGCAGTCGAACCTCTCTCTCACAATCTGGGACTGCTGGCTCCTAACCGCTCACCTGCCTGCCTGCCTGCCTGATTGCCCCTAACCACTCCCCTACCAGCCTGATTAACATCTAACTGCTCCCTTGCCAGCCTGATTGCCCCCACCTGCCCTCCCCTGCTGACCTGATTTTGCCCCCAACTGCCCACCCCTGCTGGCCTGATGGCTCCCAACTGCCCTCCCCTGCAGGCCTGGTCCCCGCCCCC
Organism: Myotis nattereri; assembly: GCF_964212035.1. NCBI lineage: Eukaryota > Metazoa > Chordata > Mammalia > Chiroptera > Vespertilionidae > Myotis > Myotis nattereri. The sequence goes on from NC_138085.1 coordinate 63,997,577, forward strand.
CCAACTGCCCTCCCCTGCCAGCCTGATCTCTCCCAACTGCTCTCCCCTGCTGGCCTGATCACTCCCAACTGCTCTCCCCTGCTGGCCTGCTCACTCCCAACTGCTCTCCCCTGCCAGCCCGATTGCCCCCAACTGCCCTCCCCTGCAGGCCTGATCACCCACAACTACCCTCCCCTGCCGGTCATCTTGTGGTGACCATCTTGTAGCAGCCATCTTGTGATGACATTGCACAAGGGCGTCGTGTGATGCCACCTAGGTTTTTATTATATAGGATTCTTTTTTAAATTTTATTTTATTGTTTAAAGTATTACAAATAGTAGTACATATGTCTCCTTCCCCCCCCCCATTGACCTTCCCCCAGCCTCCCCTACCCCTGGCACATGCCCTCACCGCCCCCCCTCCAGTGTCTTGCTTCCATTTGTTATGCTTATATGCATACAAGTCCTTTGGGTGATCTCTTACCTTTTATTATATAGGATTCTTTCATAGTTCCTTCATTAGTTTTATAGCAACAGGTCAGAGGTGAAAGAACATTTCTATTGTGATCATAAAATTCATGAAGTTTGTTTTGGGGGAAATTTTACAGAAATCCTTGAAGAGTTCCCGAGTGAGATGCAGGGTCACTAACCATCCAAGGAAACCTATATGATGCACTTGTCATTCCAGGGCAATGACATTGCAGCACTATATCCATAGTGGGCATGGAAGAGCAAGTTGTTGTCCAAAGTCAGCATTAATTTCCTCCAACTGGCAAGATGACAAATGATCACTTGCACGATGCGTAAGAGTCTCTTAGGAAAAACATGTGCTTAATTGGTGAAGTGCTTTAAGGGTAATTACTTTCCATCAAAGACTGACTATAAGAATTTAAGAATAAATCTTCTATGAGCAGGTTAGGGCATTTCCTTTTGATCTACTTATAATTAGAACCATTGAATAAGCTATTGTCTTTATGTAATTGATTAAATGGAATTAAAGATGAGTTCAAAGGTTTTAGAACCCATGGGAAATATGATTTACTTTTTTCCCCCTCATATGCCAGATAATAGAAATCTTTCTTGACTTCATCTGGAGGTTAATTTTACTAAATTTCCTAATTTATTCAGGAAATTAACCCAAAGCCTCAAGAGCATATGCTTGACCTGGGGTTGGCACTCATGTATTGAATGGGCAAATAAATGAATGGATCAAGGGATGACTAAAAAGCCCAAGAATAGTCAAAGCCTAAAGATTAGATGGGACCACTGTGGTGGTAGATCAGGCTATGGCAGGGGTGGGCAAACTTTTTGACTTGAGGGCCACAATGGGTTCTTAAACTGGACCGGAGGGCCGGAACAAAAGCATGGATGGAGTGTTTGTGTGAACTAATATAAATTCAAAGTAAACATCATTACATAAAAGGGTACGGTCTTTTTTTTCAATAGTTTTATTCATTTCAAACGGGCCGGATCTGGCCTGTGGGCCGTAGTTTGCCCACAGCTGGGTTATGGGGATGATTTTAGTCCCAAGCAATCAGAGCAGTGCTTTTAACCCTAGCATTTAATATAAACACTTGGCTTTGGATCCACTATATTGACCAATGGAATAAAAATCTTTACATGTGAAAGTATGTGGTAGAGCTTAAGTAAAAGTATTTTTCAGAACTTTCCCTAGTTCCCAGGTTCTGCAAATTAAAATATAGGATGCCCATTTAAATTTGAATTTCAGATAAAGAATAATTTTTAGTATACGTATGTCTGATGTAATATGTTGGACATACTTATACTAAAAATATGTATTGTTTTTCTGAAATTTGAATTTAACTAAAAGCCCTTATTATATCTAATAACCTTATCCTCTGAGGTATTCTAATGTACAGTATTGAGAACCACTGAATTCCATTAAGTTAAGACAAGAGCATGGCATCAAGATAATATAACAGTAGCAAACTAGGACATCCAAGACAGCCCAGCATTCAGCAGTCCACAGCGGGAACATAGGTTCAGAAGTAGTCCTCTATCCTGGGAAAACTAATAGGGGTAAAGGTAAATCCCATTTCAAAGAAATGTGAGTATCTGATAAGAAGCCAAGGCAGAAATTCAAGTTTAAGCGCAAAAGACAGCGACCCAGCTACTCACTGTAATACACTATGGGGCTTTTGATGGTCAAGAACACTGTTGTGGAAACTCAGAAGGTGAGAACAGAATTCACAAAGAGGCAAAATCCTTCCACTCTGCAACCAAATTATGGATAGAGGAGACCTAGTGTTTTCTCTGCCAAGGAATGAATTTATCTCAGAGCCTGTATTAGTTCCAAGAGAGTTCTGAAGTGACCTTAGTTGTGTGGTTGGCCTTTTTGGGTTGAGGGCTGGACATTGCACCATAGCGGAATCAGTGAATACGCCAGCATTCACATCAATAGCTTTTAAAAGTATTTCTATGGACCAGTATTCTTGTCAAAGCAACAAGCCAGGTGAGAACAGCAATAGAGCAAGACTTGAGCAAGATAAATGTCAGTTACTACCTATAAGAGTTTCCTTTTGTGAACTGAAGATGGCAAAGTAAAAGTAGATATTGACATTAATGGAACTATCAAAGAAAAAAAATACTTAAGGAGTCTTGCTCTCCCTAGAAAAACCCAAAGGTACTTTGGCAAAAAAAAAAGCATTAGAAAATATAATAGTAGAACATTCCTCATTTGGAATGTCAGTTTTTTCAAATATAGGAATAATCTTAATAAGAAATATATCTTTACAAGATCTAATAATATCTATGTATAAATATGAAAAAGAGACATTAATAGAAAAATGGACAAGAGAGTAGAAAAAGCACTTGCAAAGCAGACTATCCAAGTTGCCAAAAACAAACGAACACAAAAAGACACTTATGTACTTCAGGAACTAGAAAAATGCAGATTAAAACCACACAGTAATACTACTACATACCCATCAACATGGCTAAAATTAAAGAGACAGAGAATGTTAGCTGTTGGTGAGACCATGAGTAATTAGAGGGTAAATTAGTTTCATCATTTCAGAAAATCATTCAGCATCACCTATTAAATGTATAAATATGCATATTCTATAGATCAGCAATTTCACTTCTCAGTACTCATCAGACCTGTGTGCAGTATTGACCAAAACTCATGGGTGCGTATATTAATAACCCAAACTAGAAAAGCACGTGTGATAATAGAACAGTTCAATAACATGGGTATACTTATGCAATGGATACAATACAGAAACGAAAATAAACTGCAGCTATTCACAATCATTTAACGAATCTCACAAACATAAGGTTGGTTATAAGAAGCCAGACATAAAAGAATACATTTTGCATGATTTCATTTGTATAAAACCCAAGAACAAGCAAAAATTATTTTATTTTAATGGTAGAAATCACTACAGTATTTACTTCGGAGGAAGATGGGGACTAGTAAGTGGGAGCAGATATGATAGAAATATTGAGGATGCTGGTAGTGTATTTATTAATCTGGTGATAGTTAAGTGGTTATATTAACTTTGTGATAAATGTATGCACATTTTATTTTTCTGCATGTTATATTTTTAATAAAAAGTTGTTAAAGTTAAAAAGTTATGAAGGGGCTCAAAGAAGATTTGCTTAAATGTAAATGCCCAATTCTTATATAGAAAAATTCAATAATGTCAATTATTCTTAACTAATCTGCAACTATGATATAACTACAACCAAAATACCAACAGTTTTTTACCAACTGGGTAAGAGAAGGGTCATTAGATAATACTTAAATTCACATGAAAAATATAGAACAGAGTAGTTCATGATATTTAAAAAAATTAAAAACCATGATGCTCTTCTCAGATCATAGTGTCAAAAGAAAATTCAGAGAGCTCTGCTTGATATGAATATCTTGGTTTTTTGCTCAAGAACAAACTGAATGGACAAGGAGATTTCAAAACTGAAAGTGGTAAAAGCTCTGCTCTCAGCAGTTACAGCTGAGTTTATAAAGCATGCGGGAGGAACTACATTGTTTTTCATTGCCTTTGGTTACTAAAACTTTCTTTTGGGGGTAGTAGTACTATGTAAGCTTACATGCTTGTAGTTGATTGGCTAGGAAACTGCAAGGTCATGCTGACACAAAGAAAGCTGCATCGTTTCAGGTCAGAGTTAGCATTTCGGGGAAATCAGGACAGTTTGAGTTATGATTACGTGGCTGTGGGTGATTGGCTTCGGAGGTATACTCAAATTGTGGAATTTATTTTGGTTTTGCTTTATCAATAGTAAAATATTTAACAAGTTGGCAGTAAAACAAAAGTAAATGCAAACAAATTTCTAAGTGCATGATATATATTATACAATCACAGTAATAAAAAGTTTGAAACTTATAAGCAAATAGAGAGACCGATAATTTGAACAAAATTGAGAGTCCAGAAAAAAGACTCACTTACATGTAGAAATTTGTGGCATTCTAATTCAGTGGAGGGCAGACTAGATTATTTAATAGAATACACTGTAACAAATGTACATTCATTTCAGAAAAATGTTAGTTCCCTGCCTCACTCCCTACAACAAAAATATTTTGGATACACTAAGGATTTAAATGAAAGTAAATGAAAGCACCAACAAAACAAAACTATAAATAATCACAAAAGAAAAATATTTTATTAGAAAGCTCAAATATCTTTAAATAAAAAACAGTATCTTGAAATGCATATGCAAAATTTTTAAATGTATGTGGGAAAAATACTATAAATTAATAAAAATTTGAAACTAGGAAAAATATTTGTGCCGAAACCGGTTTGGCTCAGTGGATAGAGCGTCGGCCTGCGGACTGAAAGGTCCCAGGTTCGATTCCGGTCAAGGGCATGTACCTTGGTTGCGGGCACATCCCCAGTAGGAGATGTGCAGGAGGCGGCTGATCGATGTTTCTCTCTCATCGATGTTTCTAACTCTCTATCTCTCTCCTTTCCTCTCTGTAAAAAATCAATAAAACATATATTTAAAAAATATATATATATATATTTGCAGTAGATGGCAAAGGGCTATTTTCCTTAGTATAAAAAGAGGTCTGATAAACCAATAAAAGGGGCTCAAGCCAATAGAAAAAAGAATCAATGGAGGACAGGAACAAACAATACAAATAGGGCTTAAATATGTTAAAATATAGTAATCTATTCTCTTAACCATTTTAATATGTATAATTTAGTAGCTTAAAATAGATTCACATTATTGTGAAACAGATCTTCCGATATACTGATTCTTAGTATATGAACTACAAATTAAAACTATAAATTTTCATTAAGTAAATTGGTCATAATCAAAAGTTTCATAATATGCAACACTGATGAGGGAAACAGGTAGATGCCCTCATTCATAACTGGCAGGAGTGTATCTTAGTTAATTATCTTTGGATGACAATTTGTCAAGGTCTTCCAAATCTTAAATGCTCAGACTTTTTGGTATAGCATTTACACTTCTAGATATTTTTTCTGCAAGGATGTGTTCACATATAAACACAGACTTATAAAACATATTTGGCTCAACATTATTTATGAAACCTAAATGTCCACAAATAAATTTTCAGACCTATTCAATAGAATACGAAGTAGCCCCAACAGTTTTTGTGCAATGATTTGAAACAGCCTCCGAGATATACCAGAAGGTGCTTAATGCAATAGCTATTTCTTTTGTGTTAAAAAATACTGGCAGGAGAGATAAGGAATGATGCACTCAGATATGCAGAGAATTTATCTGGGAAGAATTCACAAGAGAGTGATTTGAGAGTTATCTTTTGGGACTAAAACTGAAAAGATTAAGAGTCAAAAACACATAAAACAAAAATGTATTTCTCACTGTAACCCTTTGTACCATTTGAAATGTGCCACATCCATGGTCTTACTAAACCAGCAGCAGCAGCAACAACAAAGAAACCCTGAAACCAAACAACTCTCTCGCCATTGAATCTGTTTGAGTCTTGCTATCTGGGCAATTTTTCCTCAGAGAAGGAATGCAGTCTTAGCATTTTTACATTCATTTGCATCCTGAGAAGTTTACATATTATAGTTGAACGAACTCATTGTGTGTGCCTATGATACTTCCCCATGGGAAAATGGGAGACATCTTATTTGCAGTATCTCACACTTGTGCTTGTACATTAGCCATTTGAATCCCTCCCCAACTCATGTACTCACATAATTAAGAGAATTGAATCCCAAGGAGAGGGTGTTATAGTCAAGACTCACACAGTGATTAATGGCAAAGGTTGGACTAGAACCCAGGTCTCCATATAGGTTCCACGCTGATTTTATTCAGAGAGGGAAATCCCAGTAACATCATAGTGACAGGTTTGAGTATAAAGTATTAAGTCAGTAAGGTGACAGGCTCTCTGGGATAATGGGAAGAGACCAGAAAAGTCTGTACGCCTTTTTCCCCCCAAAATAACTACATATTTTTTAACTAAAAGAGTAACATGTTATAAACATGTGATTTAAGTTTTCTTTCTTTGATGGACTAATTCTTCTCCACTTAGTATTATCAGAGGTGTCTTCCATGGAGTTGTGCTCCTGCCTGCAGGAGAGGCACAGACTCAGTTGGGTCCATGGGCATCCCTCTCTCCTGAAGCCCTTATGAATCTACCTGGGACACATGATCACACATGATCCAAGAGGGGCCAATTAGAATCCTCAAGAAACTCTCTTCCTCCTGGAGTTACAGAGCGGAAAGAACAAAGTAGTGTTGCCATTGGCCATGTCTCTTGACCACATGGAGGAAAGTTCATCTTTAGTGAGTGGGAATAACACCAAATTGGAGAGAAACAAGGTCAGGACCTATAATGAAGCAGAGCAGCTGCTTTGAGCCCCTTGTTATGGCTGTTGCTAAAGTGGCTGGTGTGCCTAGACTTCCCAGTCAAATAAGCCACTAAATTTCCTTTTTTATTCAAACCAACCAATAGTCTAATAAATATATTACGGAAAATGTAGACAATCTAAAGAAAATAGAAATCAACCAAAGTCATTACCCAGGAATGAACATAAACACACACACACACATTACATGTTAAAATATACTTTTTTTAAAAAGAATTTTTCAAACTAACAATATACTGCATATATACTTTCATAGGAGATTTTTATCCTAAGGTCAATTCTAATATTAACCAGCTGTGTAAGAATGAGCCAACTCTTAAAAATCCCTGGTTATTGCATCTGTCAAGCAAAGAGTTGGGGATTAGATCACTAAGATCCAGCAAGGTTGTATAGGTCAAGTAAGACCAGGGGATGAAAGATTATAAATGCCAAGTGGAGAAGATTGGGCAGCAATGAATTAAAGTGGGCTCCTAAGCCAGAGTCCTTCCTAATTCCATTATAACATACTAGTGGCCCAGTGCATGAAATTCGTGCATGGGGGCGGGGGGTTGGGGAGTGGGGGCCCCTCAGCCCAGCCTGCACCCTCTCCAATCCGGAACCCCTTGGGATTGGGCCTAAACTTGCAGTTGGACATCCTCCTTGCAATCTGGGACTGCTGGCTCCTAACCACTCACTTGCCTGTCTGCCTGATCACCCCTAACTGCCTCTGCCTGCCTGCCTGATCACCCTTAACCTCCCTGCCTGCCTAATCGCTCTTAACTGCCTTCCCCTGCCGGCCTGATCTCATCCCCAACTGCCCTCCCCCACCGGCTTGGTCGCCCCATGCAGCCTGCTGTTCAGTCGTTTGGTTGTCCCTCACTAACCCCCCCTGCTGGCCTTATTGCCCCATACAGCCTGCTATTTGGTCGTTACTGTTACTGTGACGGCATCCAGGAAAATTTGATAATCCTCTATTATTAGTATAGATTATTAGTATAGATGAGCTTTGTTATATATAAGCCATGGTCATGGCCTTGGCTTCTGAAGAGGGGAAGTTTTGAAAAGCTCATTATTTCTACTGCTTCCACGGACTTCGGTCCATGCTCTTATTTAAGATCCTCTCCTAAGTCCAAGTATAATTGATAGTACCTCACCCGCTAATATAACCTTGGTTAGCCTCTCATCTAATAATAGCCTGTGTCCTTTCAGACATTTCTAAATTTGATTCCTCTTCTTTTAGCTGCAGAGCAATCCCTGTGTAAAGTCAAAAGTAGGTTACGGGCCTTCTTCATTCCTGGGAAACCTAGAAACCTGAGAAGGGATTCTCCCAAGAAGAGACTCTTCAGTATGAAAGATCTCTCTGTGGGGAGATGACTAAACCTATTTATCTGGCATGTGGCACTTGTTCCTTCTTGCAGTAGATTCCTTTGGGACATGATTTCTAATGGCCCTTCCTGGAATTGGCAGGAGATGTAATGTATAATATACAACCTGAGAAGAGCAATTCTGACAAGAACTGGAGTCTGCAAATAGGTGAGGCCTCATACCCTCTGCCACCTGCCTCTCTGTGTGGCACAGTTTCACTTTGTCCCATGTCAAATTTCCTAACACAAGTGGTTTCATTTGAGTTAACCTTTAATGTTCCACCCCCCTTCACTGATATTTGGTCATTATCCTTAGATTGATGGCTTAAAAAAATAAGTTTCAATTACAGTTCACGTACAATATATTAGTTTCAGGTGTACAACACAGTGGTTAGACATTTATGTAATTATGAAGTGATCACTCTGAAAAATCTAGTACCCATCTGACACCATAGTTATTACTTTTTATTGACTATATTCTCTATGCTGTACTTTACATCCCCATGACTATTCTGTAACTACCAATTTGTACTTCTTAATCTCTTCACCTTTTTCACCCAAACCCTCAACCCCCTCCTATCTGGCAGTCAAATGTTCTCAGTATCTATGAGTCTGTTTCTGTTTTGCTTATTTATTTTTTATTTTTAGATTCCACACATAAGTGTAATCATCTGGTATTTATTTGTATTTCTCTGTCTGATTCAGACATGATTTTAAACGTGATTTTTTTTAGCACTGGAACCTTCTTTCAAAGGAAATCAGGAGTAGGGGCCTGTGTGAGGAGTGAGAAGGGTGCAAGTTCACTGTGTGTTAGCATACCTGGTCTCCAGGTCATCACTGACACCTAGATGTGAGGTACTCCTGATCACTACGTGGCTCCCACTTAGGGAAGGTAGGAAGATAACCAGTATTATGGTCCTCTCTAAGTGCCCAGGCACCCTGCTTGGCATTTATGTTCAGTGTCTTATGTCATCATTGTAACCACCCAGTCTATAAATATCACCTTTTTTAAAACAACTAAACAGTCTCAGAGAAGTTACTTTCCTCTTGAATTTTATCATGTAACATGGTAAGTGAAAGAGCTATAATTAAAGCCCTTATTTGTGATTCTTCCCAAATTAGACCAGAACCTTTAATCCAGAGAAATTCCTAAAGGAAAAAGGAGAACAGGGAAAAGGCTTGTTATTTTCTGAGAGTGGGTCTGTCACAGCTGATGGTTCATGGTTTGTTCTTGAGTGATTGTTGACATTCTTTTGCTTGGGGTCTCTTGTAAAGAATAGGATAAATTGATAGGAGGGTGGAAAAGTAGCAGAGAATTGCTGGGCCACAACTGAGCTTCGAAGTGCTGATAACATACAATTCCTGAGCTTCCATTTCCAAGCAATGTGCAAACAGTATGACTAAGGGCAGGTCACTCAATCTCTCTGGGCCTAAGCTCCATCTTTCAAATAAGGATAATAATACTACCTCCTTCCAGGGTGGTTATGAAAATAAATTGATGAACTAATCTAGTCACTGGAACTAGTAAACTTTCAATAGATTTCATTATTGCTAGTTTCATCCCAACATTTTCTGTGAACACCTATATTAATAGCAGCTTGGTGGCGTCACGTCCTCACATCGTCACAAGATGGCCGTCACAAGATGGCTGCACACACAGCGGAGGTGGGGCCCGGTGGCCACTCCATGCAGTAAGGCCTGGGGGCCCATGATTCTGCACAGTGTGGAGGAAGCCGGTCTCGGCAGAAGAGGCAGGTTGCGCCAAGGAAGGGCAGTTGTGGACAATCAGGCTGGCAGGGGAGGGTAGTTATGGGTCATCAGGCCGGCAGGGAAGGGCAGTTGTGGGAGATCAGGCTGGCTGGAGAGGGCAGTTGTGGGTGATCAGGCTGGCTGGGAAGGGCAGTTGGGGGCAATCAGGCTGGCAGGCAGGCAAGCAGTTAGGAGCCAGCGGGCCTCTAATCTTATCATAAATTTCTTTATCAGATAAGCGGTCTGCCAATGAGTAAAGTAAGAATTACAAAAATATGAGGAATTGTGTTAGGAGATCATTAAAGTTGGACTACTCCTTAAGGACAGCAGGGCGCAAAGGGGCACACAGAAGGACACAGAGGAAGCTAAATGATGGTGAGTAGAAGTCATGAGAATTTTAAAGGTTAGATATTTATGTCACAATGTTGGGTGTGGCTAGAAGAGGGGAGAATTAGACTAAACAATGATGGTATTTTTTGTTTATGACGTTGGTTTCTGGAATTGAAGATCAATCTGTATTAACTAAATCCAAAAGAAAGAGTTCTCAGATTTCCTTCCCTCCAACTAACATTTAGATGAGTTAAATATAAATGAATTTGAAGCAGATGGATTAAATTGCCACTTAAGTACACAGGGGGTTGAGAAGCAAATGGAAAAGGCAGTTAGAAAAATATATCCTGAGTTCACTGAACCTGAAAAGGTTGACTAGGTATTTGCTGGTGGGGGCGGGGGTGTTGGGGGGGAAGAGAAGGGGAACACACCCAAAATGCAGCTGCAGCTCTCCAGATCCTGAGCCCGCTGTCACTGACTTCCCAGAGTCCCCATCTGCCACTCATCCTCTGCGCTCATGAAGAGCCATACAGACAAGCAACAAAGCTTCATTTTCACCATGAGAATATATTCCAATTTATTATTATACTTTTAAACAATAAAACTGCTCCAAAAATTCTCTGCATTGAAACTGGCCTTCAAGGCTTACTTATATTTTTGCCCCTAATAAGCACATTAACAAGAGATCAAAGTTAATGACTATGAGTTTGAAATAGATAATTGCTGATTTTATTCATATAATTGGTAGGTATTTATCAAGCAGCTGCAATATGGAATGTATGTATGTATGTATGTATGTATGTATGTATGTATGTATAGGCAAGCTTTGTATCACACAAGATGAGTGAGATGCCCTCAGAGACATACTTTAGAAAAGGAAATAAAACATACCCACGCTCACATCAAGATGGAAAGAATGAGAGCCACATTTGTGGTCAAAGGACTAAGTTGTTTAGCAAGCAGAGCCCCAGAGAGCAGCAAACTAAAGGAGAAACTATAAAAGATTCTAATTCTCATCCCAGCTTTACAACACATAGCTATTTCCCGCTGGCAAGTCACTCTGAGCCTCAGTTTCCCCATCTGTGGGTGGCTGGAATAGATTAATATCCTGGCGTCAGCACTCTTTTATCTTCTGTAAATAATACATTAACACAGAATTCCACTATGTTAAATAGGTAAAAACAGAACTTTTTAGGAAATATTGGGTGGAGCCCCCACTCACCATGTCACCTAAATCAGAGAAAATAACTAGATGCTTGAAGGTATTGTCAAGTCTAAAAATCACAAGCCTGCAAAATCACTGCTAGGTGAGGTGAATGAAGATGTCGTTAGAGAAATGGAAAACTAGATAAATACAAAGAAATTCAAGGAAGGAGCACTTTCTCATAGTGCAGAAACCTCCAAGTGGCCCAAACACCCATAGTGATGAGTTTGTCCACTCTCCTGCAGGGAAATGAATAGGGCTGGCATTGGCTTTGGAGTCAGATGGCTGAGTTTAAATCTTCATTCTACTATGAACATAGCTGGATGACTAGAGACATGTCCCTGTATTTCTCAACATAATTTCCACACATACATTCATTTTTATTGTGGTTAAAAAAAAACACGCATATCATCTTAACCATTTAAAGTGTATAGTTTGGTCGTGTTAAATATATTCACATTGTTGGGAATGAGATCTCCAGAACATTTTTGATCTTGCAAAATTGAAACTATACCCATTAAGCAACAACGCCCCCTCCACTATCCCTGGGAACCAAAACTCTATAGGGAGCGGCTATAGGATCAAGCCTCAGACTGACCTGTGGCAGAGCCGCATATAAGTCCCAACTTGGAGGGCAGAGCCCTCCTAGCACAATTAAGCTTGACCTTATAGTCCTCCCTAGTTCCTAGGTAGCTAATGGGCTGTGAGGGGTACAGGAAATCCTGCCAAAACAAGGCTTGAGTAACTAAATAGATTTGAAATTCACAAGAACATTGTAAACATGCTGACCCCTCCCCTTGTTTTGCTTTGTGTGATCTGACTATAAAATAAAGCTTCGACTTACAGGCTGGGTCACTGTTTCCTCATCTAGGCAGTGATTCAACTGGTCCCAACTGTATTCTCTTGTCTGTCTTCTTTAATCCTTCACTGCCCCTCCTCAGGTTCACCCCTGGCCGTGCTGGACGTGTTTCAACATTCTACTTTCTGTTCCTATGAATTTTACTACATTAAATATAAGTAAAATTCACCTCATATAAGTGAAATCATACAGTATATGACATTTTGTGACAGACTTATTTCACATAGCATAATGTCCTCAAGGTCATTCATATTGTAGCATGTAACAAGATTTCCTTCCATTTTAAGATTGAACAACATCCCATTGTATGTGTAAAACACATTTGGTTACCCATTCATCCACTAATGGACACTTGGGTTACTTCTGCCTCTTGGCGACCATGAAATGTAAATACATAGTATTTTTTTAATTCTTTATTGTTTAAAGTATTACATATGTCTCCTTTTTCCCCCACTGACCTCTCCCCAGACATTTCCACCCCTCAGCAAATGTCCTGATCCCCCTAGTGTCAGTGTACATTGGTTTTAACAAGCCTGATTCTTTGTAAATATTGGCTTTCTTTCTTTTTTTATGTTTTGTTTTTTAGAAAAGGTCAGCATGGCTTGTGATTTATATTTTATGTATTTTGAAGTTCTATCCACACTATATTACCTGATTTTCTTGTAACCAATAACACTTATTTATAGCCAACAGGCCAGGGTAGAGATGTAATGAGAAGCTCATAATCTTACCTAGTAAAGAGGGACTATGCAAATTGACCATCACACCATAATGGTCAAGATAGCTGTGCCCATATTGGAGGCAGAGATTTTGTAACACAAGGGGCTGCACCCACAGCAGAGGCCGAGTTCCCGTAATGAGCCTTAAAGAGCAATCAGCAGGGACCTGAGGCTGCGCCCCACCCCCCCATGTGGTGGGGCTTGACGGGGGACCTCAGGCCATGACCCCTGCCCCAGCACTGGGCTGGGGCACCTGAGGCTGTGCCCCTGCCTGGCAGGCCTTGACAGGGGACATCAGGCTATGCCCCCTGACCTGGGCCAGAGGACCTCCAGGCGCACCCTCCAGGCACTGGGCCAGGCGACCTGAGACCATGACCCCACCCGGCGGGGCTTGACGGGAGTGGGGCCGGGCAGGTCTGGATCTAGCCCAAAGGGGGTGGGGCTGACTGGGTCTGGGTCTCCCGCGATTTCAAGGCGCAAGTGGGTGGGCGGGGACTTGACTCTGGTTCCCCTGGTGTGCTCCACACTCTGACAGGAGGAAGATTTTCATATACATTTTACTAATTTTTTTTTCATCTCTGACACTTCTATTATAGAGAAAGGGCAAATAGCAATATTAAAATATTTCCTCTAATTAATTCCCTTTTAATGTGCACGAATTTCATGCACCGGTCACTAGTAAAGTATTAAGAGCTAATTTGTCCAGATGAGTTTTGAACCCCTAAAAATGACATCATGGTACAATGATTGAATTGAGCTTAGCAGACATTATCTTCTATTACAATATTGACTTCTCCTCAGAGGACCTGAATAGACACTTGTTCAAGGAGAATATGCAGATGACCAATAGACATGAAAAGATGCTCAGTGTCACTAATCATTAGAGAAATGCAATTTAAAGCCTCTATGAGATACCACCTCACACATGTCAGAATGGCTATCATCAATAAATCAACAAACAAGTGTTGTCAACGATGGAAATAAGGGATCCTTGTGCACTGTTGGTGGCAATACAGATTGGTGCAGCCACTATAAAAAACAGTATGGAAGTTTCTCAAAAAAATAAACAAAACCAGAACTACCTTATAACTTAGCAATTCTACTTCTGGGTATATATCTGAAGAAAACCAAAACACTAATTTGAAAAGATATATGCACCCATATGTTCATTGCAATGTTATTCACAACTAGGGGCCCAGTACACAAAATTCGTGCACTGGGTTGAGGGGGAGGTGTCCCTCAGCCCAGCCTGCACCCTCTCCAATCTGGGACCCCTCGGGGGATGTCCGACTGCCGGTTGGGCATGTCCAATGGGATCGGGCCTAAACCGGCAGTCAGACATCCGTCTCAGAATCCAGGATGCTGGCTCCCAAACGCTCACTTGCCTGCCTGCCTGCCTGATTGCCCCTAACCACTTCTTCCTGCCAGTCTGATCACCCCCTAACCACTCCCCTACCAGCCTGATCGATGCCTAACTGCTCCCATGCTGGCCCAAATGCCCCCAAATGTCCACCTCTGCCAGCCTGGTCACCCCTAAGTTCCCTCCCCTGCAGGCCTGGTCACCCCCAACTGCCCTCCCCTGACAGCCTGGTCACCCTTAACTGCCCTCCCTTGATAACCTAGTCACCCCCAACTGCCCTCCCCTGCCAGCCATCTTGTGGCGGCCATCTTGTGACCACATGGAGGTGACCATCTTTGACCACATGGGATGGCCATTTGTGTGAGGGTGTGATGGTCAATTTTCATATTACCTCTTTATTATATAGGATAGCCAAGATATGGAAGCAACCCAAGTGCCCATCAATATACCTCTGCTGCCTAGTGGTGGTGACAGCTTTTATTCATATTATTTATAGTGGGAAGGCTAGTTCCTCTGTTATGGCCAGAAGACCAAAAGTTGATCAAAAGCTGCTATTTTGAGATCCTATTATAAACCATTGGTTTTACATTTATTATCTCTATTTTTTTACAATCATTGCTGAAAGATGGCTCTCATACTTGGTAACCTATGGAAGCAGACTAAACCTGAGCCACAGTTGATTCCTGTAAATATACTTCTGAGAAAATGAAACTTAAGAACAACCAATCACAAACAATCACCTAGGCAACTGCTTACGCTACAGCCAATCAAATCATGTCCTTGCTTTGCTTTGCCTGTATTCTGACAAAGTCTCTCTCCTAGCTCCTGCGGGGGGAGCGCTCCTAACCACTTCTGGTTTGATTTTGCCCAATTTGAATCCATGTTCACTCAAATGAGCTCTTGAAAATTTTAATGTGCTTCAGTGTATTTTTTAACAATCATTTCTACAGCATTCTTGCTGTATGATTATTACATATTTCTAATATCACCCTTGCCTAAAAGCAGAAGATGCTTTTAAATAAAACTATGTTCCCACCAAATTCATTGCCCTAAGTCCTAGCACCTCAGAATGTGATTCTATTGGAAACAGGGCCTTGAAAGAGATATGTAAAGCTAAAAGGAGGCTATTCCA
Source organism: Myotis nattereri (assembly GCF_964212035.1). Lineage (NCBI taxonomy): Eukaryota > Metazoa > Chordata > Mammalia > Chiroptera > Vespertilionidae > Myotis > Myotis nattereri. The sequence goes on from NC_138085.1 coordinate 64,013,096, forward strand.
CTGAGGGAACTTTTTAAGCATCCAGACTCCTAGTCCCTATTTTTTAAGAATCTTATCCTAGCATCTAACGGATGGCTTTGGAATTTGTGTTCCCATCACGTGCTCCAGGTGACCACACAGAGAACCACCACTCTGTCGAATGCCAGGACTCCTACCCATACTTCTTATTAGTGGGCAATTAAACCACAGGAAAGTAGTACCAACTGTTGAATAAAAATGTATTTATATTTTTTACCCTAATTATTCTGGTTGGCCAGGCAAAAAATCAATTCATGAATGCTACAAAATTTCACTGAATGGCTCATGAACTGGTATCTTAGACAACAAAATCAGAAACACACATTCCCTAAATTTAAGCAGCTCATGCACTAGTTAAAAGACAGATGAGTGAGCAGTTAAATTACAGTGTAAATCTGTTAACTACAATTCCAGAAGTAGGAAATGGGAAAACAGAATATAAAGCAGCTAACTGCTTGGTGACACTCAGTAAGCGTGACATTAAGTCAGTGATGTTAGGAGATGAGTTGAAGGGTAAGTACACAATTTCAGCAAAACAAGTGGCAGAGAATATGTACAAAATGCCTAATCTGACCCTTCTGTCCTGTCCACAGAATGGTCAGAAAACCAGGGTGAAGAGGACTGGATGATGAGATGTGGTCAAAAAGTCCATCACTTTAAACCACAGCAGGTGGGTTTGACCAAGAGCAAAAGGGAAGGCACATGTGGCAAGGAGTGTGGGGGAGTAGAGATCAAGTACAAGGGAGTTGTTTTAATCCAATCAAGATGCAGCCTGGGGCCTACTCTAGGCTTCTCCAGAGCCAGAGAATTGTTTAAATGCCCAGAAAATTGTACCCAGATGTTTTGACATGAGGACCTCATTTCCCATGAAGTCAATTAGACGCATTTGTTGCTTCTACGTAGAGCTCTGGTGTCTGCCAGATTATTATGCACTCCAGGGGGATGTGTTGTTCAACCCTGTCGTGTCTCCCCCGTGAAACTGTCATCATGTGTCTGGAGCTAATTGACGCTTGCTTGCTTTTTAATAATTAGTCAGGTGGTGGTAATAAAAGCCGAATAGAAATGGGCTGAGTTTCATGTAATGACTATTTGAGTAATGAACATTAATAGCACAAGAGTCCGAGCACAACCTGCTTTGAGCGTGTGTGCTGAAGTAAAGGCCCGAGGCATTCCACCTGAGATATTCTCAGCTGTGTCTCCCACTGAGTGTGAGGGGTGGGTGTACTCTGAGGTTGTTTCCATTCCCTGGAGAAAGATGAAACCTTTCCTTACGAAATTCTCTCTTTTTTCTTACCCTTTTCCTACTCCCACCACTTTTCCCCTCACAGTACTTCCATGTGACCCCATTTTACCAAGTTCCCCAAGGTCTATCCAATCCATGGGTACTACCCTGATTTATCGTGTCCAACAGGAAATGTTAGTGGAGGATTCCAGCAAATGTCATACTGAAGACCCAGAAACCTCTGGAATAAAGATTTGGATTGCTTCATTAGACAAAGAAACCCAAACAGCTGAAGGTCTGGCTAGAGGCGGAGAATATACAGCTAATGTCAGGGGAAATTTATTAATATCAGCTACCCCCTTGTAACTAGTTAGGAAATAATATTTTTTAGCATCTACATGTATTCATCTTGCTGTTTTATATTTTCCACTCAAGCCTGGGCCTCTCTAGTTAAAACCATACTTTTGAGTTCAGCTGACCTTGACATCTGCCCTTAGAGGTCTTACAGCCATCTTAAACCTAACATGTCTAAAAACAGACTCTCCCTGTCACAGTGTTCTCCATCTGAATAAATAGCCACTTATAAGTGTCCATTTGCTATGGTCCAAAACCATGACATCATCCCTTATTCCTCTTTTTTTCCTCACACTCTGATCTTCTACATAAGTTGAGTCTGATTATTTCTCATCATCTCCATGACTATATCTCCCAACCAAGCCACCATCATCTCTCCATTAACCAGGGTCTTTCCATTGATATCCCCTGAGGGTTTTCTGCATTCAGGCTAAGAAATAACTTTTATTGAGTTCCTACTAAGTTCTAGCCACTGTTCTAAGCATTTCACAAGCATTAACTCATGGAACCCTCACAATTTCATGAAAATCAGTACTATATTTATCTCCAAACTGAGGAAACGGAGGCATGAAGAGGCAGTCATCTTGCCTAAATTCTAGACCTGCCCCTAAGTTCTAATGGCCTGATTGGCTGCCTTTTCCTTCGATGCTGGGTACCACTAGTGTCCTTCCAATAGTTATTATTAATAAAGATAACTTTATTTTGCTTGCATCCAAAGAACTATGATGTGACAGTCACAACTATCACAGTGTCCTTCCTGTATTTCTTTCCCATAAGAATAGGTATTTAATTAATTTGATTAGTCAGTGTTCATAACTGGTAAGTGGTGTGCTCGTGTGTGTGTGTGTGTGTGTGTGTGTGTGTGTGTTATATACTCCTTCCTTTCATTCAAAAAATGTTTCTATTTCTCTATGCTTCTCCCCCTTTCTCCTCCTTCTCCTCTATCCTCTTCAGTTTTACTTCATAATTTTCTAAACCAGACAATTTCTTAGAAAGCAGTATTAAAATATTTAAATAACAAATCACTCATCTTCAATACAAGGAACAATGCCACACATTGTTCAATTTTTCTAGCCAACTGCAACACAAGCTGCCAGCTGGCTGACCTTAGGCTGATGGAGATCATACGTAGGCACAGAAATGAGATTGGTGAGATGAGGAAGTATCTAGATATATAAAGAGGTAATATGCAAATTTTGGGGGATGCCTTAACGTCACAACCACTCAGGAGGAGGCTGCACGCGCAGGTGGGTGGGAGGGAACTGTGTGCGTGGTGAGGCAAGCCACAGATGGTGCAGGCCCAGAGAGAACAGGGAGTGCTAGCTGCCGCGGCTGCAGGGACGCCCGGAGAGAAGAGGGCCTGCTAGCCATGGTGCGCTGGCAGTCCTGCCTCAGCACGTGAGCTGCAGAGGGAAACACCTTTTCTGACCACTCATTGGCTAAGTTCCCGATATGCCACTCGCAGTGTTCTTGGTAACTTGGGTAATAAGAATCCACGAAGGTGACCTAGGGCTTTTCCACCTCACTCCTGGAGGAAAAGACGAAGGTCAGCTGCTGGAGGGGCTAAGAAATGTCATATCCTGCCCTAGCCGGTTTGGCTCAGTGGACAGAGCCTTGGCCTGCAGATTGCAGGATCCAGGTTCAATACTGGTCAAGGGCATATACCTAGATTGCAGGCTCCTCCTTGGCCAGGGCCCAGGTCAGGGCTCATGCAGAAGGCAACCAATCAAAGTGTCTCTCTCACATTGATGTTTCTCTCTGTCTTTCCCTCTCTCTTCCATGCTCTCTAAAAATCAATGGAAAAATATCTCAGGTGAGAAGAAAGAAAGAAAGAAAGAAAGAAAGAAAGAAAGAAAGAAAGAAAGAGAGAGAGAGAGAGAGAGAGAGAGAGAGAGAGAGAGAGAGAAAGGAAGGAAGGAAGGAAGGAAGGAAGGAAGGAAGGAAGGAAGAAAGAAAGAAAGAAAGAAAGAAAGAAAGAAAGAAAGAAAGAGAGAGGGAGAGAGGAAGGAAGGAAAGTCATATCCTATGAAAGAGACATCATGAAAATGCCTAAAGCAAGTTGTCATTTTTTCGTGGTGAAGGGTCTGGACTCTGTGTTGATGAAAACACCTTGGCGGCTGTGGCGGCTGGCAGTGGCAGCAGCAGCGGGGTGATGGGGACAGTGCTTTCCCCTGATCATCCCAGTCACTTCCCACAGAGGGAGGCCAGACTGCAGCTTAGGACACTACCTAAGCCATCAGTAGGACATCCGCTGAGGGCTCCCGGACTGTGAAAGGGGGCAGGCTGGGCTGAGAGACCCCGCTGGCCCAGTGCACAAATTTTCATGCACGGGGCCCCTAGTATATTTTATAAATAAAGGTTATTACCTGGGGTCCAGGCTGAAGTAGGACAAATGTGTGTTTCCTATAAGGAAATATGAATTAAGGAGCCTTAGATTTCTGACATATCTAAGAATTCTGACATGCCCCTTAATCTGGGTCTCCTGGAAAGCACAGAAATCCAGAGAGGACTGTCTTTTGGAGGATGCCCTGGATAAATAGTGGCATGAAGCAAGGCAGTTGATGGTGGGACCTTACAGAGTTCATCTGCAGCTCCCTATAGAGACCATGGGACTTTGACATGGAGCAAGGGGCTCCTTTGCATCTTAGCCCAATAAACGATCAGCGGGGCAGGTGGTTCAAATGGGTGAGCACCAGTCTTGATATCCTACATGTGTGAATGGGTAAGATTCCCCTCCGCTTTCCTAGACTGCACTTTCAGCTCAGCCCTGAGTTCGCATTAGCCCCAAAGAAGGAAGTTCCTTTCTGAGCTACTGGCTATGAGTACACAATTCAGATTTTTTTCTCAAATACTACTTTTCTAAACTTTGCCCCTAAAGATAATTCTTCTTTTTTTTCTTAGTTGGTTATGTATCATATAGTGCTTTATTTACTTATTTTGTGGCTATCTAGCATCCTATCTATATATCCCTTCCAATCAGCACTCTTATCTTTCTTTGTGAAGAATACCCCATTCTCCATGGTGTCCTGTGGAAGGGTAATTTCCAACACCCAGCTTCCCCTGCAGGCTCTGCCTATGGAAACTCATAGAACCTAAGATCAGTCAATCGCATGCTTGCTCCTAGACCAGAATCTTGAGCCACTGTGACCAAGGCAGAAGGAAATTGAGAGGTCAAATGCGCCAGAAGTGGTTGTTGAGCATTTGGTCAGGTTGGCTTTGCAGCAAGGATCACTTAGAACTAGGATTGGTGGTATGCATTATTTCCAGGAACAGTGCCATCTCCCAGCACAAGTGAAAGATGTGTTAAGGAGGAATCCATGTATTGAGGAGGAATGGTGAGACAGGAGAACACACTATTTCCTAGCATTCTCTGTGCTGGTGACATCATTACTTGTGAGAAAATACTGAAAATTCCCAGAAATCCAGACATATAAATTCAATTTTAATCACAAAGTTATACTCTAATGCAAAATACATTCTTTCTATAACATGAAGCATTTGGATTATCTCAGATAATCATACACAGTCCCTATAAATTCCTATGACAGAGGTGAGTAACAGTGGTGCAGAATGAATGAGAAGTGCAATGGAAAAAAATATCCAGAAAACCTGGTAGATATAACCAAAAGGAGCTGATATTTAATTCAAATTATCTGAGATTCCAAGACAATCCTACTCACCACAGAGAGCTCTCAGCCTATCTTTCTCTTCTTTCACATTGATACATAGAGCTGTGCTTACTCAGGAAAACTCTAAATTATTTAATATATTTTATTTAAATAAAAGTAAATCACTCTAAAAGCTTGAAAAAAATGTCAGCCCAACACAAAGTGACAGGTATGTATCAGCCAACAAGGTACACAAAGAAGATACTAGAAAAAAACAAACGAAACTCAGTTGAGATATGCTGGAGAAGACACACTTCCTGTAGGAGGTCATAAGAAAGCAATTTGCCAAATTGATTAACGTGATTATAGGTTTTCAGTTAGGCCACTGTGACCAACCACATAAAGTGAAACAGCCCTTCCATCAGGGTGTTACAGAATTTACCAGGCGACCAAAGAACACACAGGAGTAATTGGAGGCACAGAAAAAAACCATTTATTTTCAGATGTTTTACATGTACTGGTACAGTGACTCAGGGGAGATTGTTTCTCTCTAAATCCTGAGCAAGCCAATATGGAGGATGCATTCCCTTTATACCCCTTTGGTTTCTTTGTCCCCCAAATATGAGATGGGACTTCTGGACCTTTTGCAGGCTTTGCAAAAAGCCCCGTGTGTTGGGGTGGGGGCCGTGAGACCACATCTAAAGGCCTGACCTGGTGCCAGTGCTGATAACTCTATCAGGGGATTGTGTACTGTGTATGGCTTATGGCCTCTCTAAAATGGGAGTAGTACTTAGGTAAACAAGTCTTGCAAGACCAGATAATTAAAGAAGGGGCAGTGACTAGACTATAGGCTAACAAGAATGTGCATTAGGTTGCTGGCACAGATTCAAATTGCTAGCCCCCCGGAAATGTCTCATTTTTCCCATCAAGGGTAGTAACATAGGTTTATTAGTTCTAGAAGTACTATGTGAAAGACAAGCAGCTGTTTCCTACATACAGAAAGATGGAAGGAACATGTAAATGACAGCCAATGATAAGGAACTTTTGTAAATCAAATAGTAATAGGGGTTGCTCAGTTATCACACTCAAAGTCCCACTCCTAAAGAATTCTGGGAACTCATAGCTGATATCATTTAATTACACAATATTTACTTGTACGTTTGATTTTTAAAATTCTTACCTAGTGTTAACTGTGAATGAAATTGTATGAGTGGTACATCACTTTCTTATAAATGAATTCTGAAACACAGGAAGATCCTTAAAAGGCCTAGGGAATCCAAGTTTATGAAGTTTGAACGGGTTGGCACTCATAATGTTCAAATTGAGCTTCCTTTCTTTTGGGTGTTTTTCTTATATGTTCTCTGCTTTTCTCCCCCAAAATGGGGGAACCAAGGAAATTTGTGTATACATATCTTGAGGACTTGTAAAAAACTTCATTTTAGCCTACCTCCTGAGCCTTCTCAAGACAAGCAGCTGTTTCCTCAATACCTAAAGATGAAAGGAACATGTAGACGACAGCCAATTGTTTGCTTTAACATTGACTCATATCAGATTAGAAAGAGTAATTTATTTAAGCAGATATTTGTCAATAGTACCCTGGAAACATAAAGTAGCACAGAGATGCAGTATCTACTGTGAAAGGGGTCTTCACAGCCCATCTTTCTGCTGTCTATGTGAGAGAGAAAGGGGAAGAGCCACGTCAATGAGAACAGCCTCATGCTTAGAGGTTCTGAAGGTGCATCTAAGACTCTCTCTTCCCAGAGTCCATCCCCACCTCCCTCACTCCATGCCCACAACCAATTCACTCCACTTCTAGGTCTTGCTGCCATGGAGCAAAACAGGTTCAGGAAGAGAAACTGGCTTCCAACAACAAATGCCAGTGGGTCCTGGCTGTAGGTAGCTGGCCAGCAGCCTCCCTTGGTGGAGCTGCCCCTGTCGCCCTCAGCCCTGCTGCCCTCAGCCCTGCCTCATGTGCCTCAGGGGCTGGAAATGACTGATCCTGCTGCCTGGGCTGACTGGAGGCAAGGTCCTGGATTTGAAGTCAGAGGAAAGGTCGGAGAGGCTGCTTGTGAAGTGGAGAGTAAGGAAAGAGTTTGGACTGGCAGCAGCCAAAGTCAAAATCCTAGCTTCTTCAATATCTAGGAAGGAAATTGGTGTCAAGTTCTTTATAAGGTGCAGAAATGCTCTCTATGGAGAATTTATAGCCATATATATATGGAAATCACCAAAATTATCACTTATTATCCACACTCTTCTTTTCTTCAGCATTAAATTTAGCCCTATATGTAATTGTATCATAACATTCATAGGAATTACATGGACATATTCTATGAATGAAAATCTCCTATTTTTGCATTGATGACAGATATCCCAATGCATCTGGGATACAGTCCTTATGAGAATGTGCTGACTCAGCTTTATAATATTCTTTGGGCTAGAAATCTCCTGGTTAGGCTAGATTAGTAAATACTTTCTTAATTTTTTTTTTCCAAATCCTCCTAATGTAGTATTGGTTAAGGAGTAAAAAATGCTTTTATTTATCTTACTTTGCTCCAAAATGAGATAAGGCAACAAAGTAAAATAAATTAGAACTAAGTGGGGGTAGGGAACACCAAACAAAGGAGAAATGAAATTAACAAACAAATACAAAAGCATGTGAAATAGAGCCAGGAATGAGGTTGATTGCACTGGATTCTCATTAAATGGCCTGTACCTTTCAGCAGAGTTCATGACCTGCGATCCACTCATTTTAATAATGGATTCTTTAGTGTCTGCTGCCAAGCACTCTCCATGGAACTTACCCCTTAACCAAATTCCTGAGCAATGTCCCGGCATGACAGTTTTCCTCTCTATCCTACTTATTCCTGATTCCTTCTTCCATACCTGAGAGCTGAGGACTGTTTTTTGTTCTACTCTCAATCCTCCCCCCCTTTTTTAACTTCCCTTCTAAAGTAAGTAATTCCTAATACAGGAACAAGCTTTTTCCGAGGTTTGAGTTCCGCATTTCCAAAAGGCTGCAGGATGTCTGGCTCTGCCTTAAAGTTCTGCCAGTACCATAAACTTAAATGACAAAACGGCTCTGTACTGACCCACCCAAAGTCCCAATCACACACTACAGACACAAAGCTAACTTGCTGTCTCCCTCACTTTACTGAGGTCACTGCCAAACCTCCAGCCCATGGAAGCATCTTGTCCTGTCCCTCACCAACCCCTCGGCGATCCTCCCCTCACCAGCACAAACAAAGGTGAACAGAACCAGGGATGTACTGCCACATGCACTCATGAAAAAGGCACAACAGGCTGTTTATAGAAATACTAGAGGCCCAGTGCATGAAATTTGTGCACAGGGGGCCTCTCAGCCCAGCCTGTACCCTCTCCAATCTGGGACCCCTCAGGGGATGTTCGACTGCCAGTTTAGACCGGGATTGGGCCTAAACCAGCAGTCAGATATCCCCCGCACAATCCAGGACCTCTGGCTCCTACCTGCTCACCTGCCTGCCTGCCTGATCACCCCAACTGCCCCCCTCTGCCAGCCTGGTTGCCCCTAACTGCCCCCCCCCGCCCCCACCAGCCTGGTCACTGCTTACTGACACCCCTGCCAGCCTGGTCACCCTCAACTGCCCCCTTCTGCACCTCAGCCATCCTGGCTGCCCCTAACTGTCCCGCCCCCCCGCTGGCCTGTTCACCCCTTACTGTCCTCTCCTGCTGGCCTGGTTGCCCCCAACTGCCCCCCTCTGCTGGCCTGGTCGCCTCTTACTGCTCCCCTGCCAGCATGGTCACCTCCAACTGCCCCCTTTGCTGGCCTGGTCACCTCTAACTGCCTGTCTGCCAGCCTGGTTATCCCCAACTACTCCCCCCACCTCCAGCCTGGTCACCACCAACTGCCCCCCCCCCCCAGCTGGCCTGGTTGCCCCACAAAGCCTGCTATTCAATCATTTGGTTGTCACTCACTAACCCCCCTGGCTGGCCTGGTCACCCCATACAGCCTGCTGTTCAGTTGTTTGGTTTTCCCTCACTAACCCCCTGCCGACCTGGTCGCCCCACACAGCCTGCTATTCAGTCATTTGGTTTTCCCTCACTAACCCCCCCGCCACCCTTGTCACCCCACACAGCCTGCTGTTCGGTCATCCATCTGGTTGTTTCAGTCGTGACAGCCCCTAGCTTTTTATATATTAGGATGAGTTGATGAAAAGCAATACAGAGCAGACAGGGGGGGAAAAGAGCAAAAATAGGCTAGTTTAGAAATGATAAAGAGACAATCATAGTTGCAAAAGATTAAAATATTTACAAAATAGTGCTATGTGTAATTCAGTGGCAATAAATGTGAGAAACTAAGGCTCATACATTTGGTTACTAACCCTAGTAAATAAACATATATTGACAGAACAAATAATTTTCCCAAGACTATTTATTTGGGTGAGTAATTGGATTTAATTCCTCATTTTCTTTTATTTATTTCTTAAACTAAAGTCAGTTGTGAGTGCACATCCATAGGAGTGGTGGGATAATTCACATCAGTCATTTCTGGGATCCCCCTCCTTAGGGTTTTAAAAAAAGTCACAGAGCATGATGCAGAGCCAAGCATCAAAGAGCCCCCTTAAGTCACCAGTCATCATCATTGGTCTGGATCGGTCACTTATCTGTCCCCAGAAGCCACTGCCCCAGAAGGCCTGAGACCTTCAGAAGGTGGATCTGCTTCTTCTGTGCCTCATATGGGGTCCTGGAAGCACTGGCCAGGCTGGGAGCCCCTGTGTCTCAGGTCCAGTCTTTCTGGGACATCAAGGTGTTGCCCTTCTAAGCTCTGGCCACCTACCCAGGGAACAGGCACAGACTGGAAGGGGCCCTGATGTACCTGAGTTCTCCAGCATCCCTCCAATCTTGGGTTAAATCTCTTTATTCTCTTGTGCTACTGTCAGGGTACCAGAGACTGAATGTTTGTGTCCCCCTCCCAAACTCAAGTTAAACCCTAACCCCTGATGTGATGGCATTTGGAAATAGGGCTTTGAGGGGAAAATAGGTCATGTGAATGGAATTCAATTGGATGGAATTAGAGCCCTTCTAAAAGAGACCCCAGAGAGCTCTCTGCTCCCTGCCATGTGATGACACTAGAGGTCATCAGTGTGCAACACAAAAGAGGGCCCTCACCAGAACCTGACCATGCAGGCCCCTTGACCACATACTCTCAGCCTCTAGAACTCTGAGAAACAAATCTATTGTTTATAAGCCACCCAGTCCATGGTATTCTGTCATCACAGCCTGAACTAAGACACAGGGGTTCATGATTCCCCTTTTCCTCCAGACACCCAGAATGATCTCTGCAACAGTCATCAGACTTCACAAAAGACAGGAAAATGCACTAACCTCACAGACTGTCTACTTTCAGTTCTTCAAAACTCCCTGAGGCAAGGCAACACTAAGGACTGAGCTGCTTTGAATGGTGGAGAAACAGCAAGAAAAACAAAAGTAAATTTTAAAGAAAACAAAGCAAAACCCTACCGATATACATGTACAGAATACACATGCCATGAAAAACAAAAAATTTTTGTAGGAAGTATACCAGACTAGTGACAGGGGTTATCTATGAGAAATGAGATTATGGAATTTTATTTTCTCTGTTCCCAAGCTTCCTGTGATGAACATGCGGTAACTATTATAATAAATAAGAACAATGCCCTAGGCTGAGATGAGTTTGCCTGCAACTGGGGTAGATAGTTTCCAGCCTGTGATAGCTCCACTGAAGGCTTTCTCAAGCACCCCCAAGAGCCTCCGTGCACCAGAAAGTACTGGGGAGCTGACAATTGATGGGGCTGGGAGTCAGCAATGTCTCAACTCCCCATCCTCTGGCAGGACAATTCTGGCATGTGTAGCTCAGAGAGCTCCAACGGGATCAGCCCCCAGCTGCCCAGAGTGGAATCGGCTTAGCAATACACCTCGTGCTGGCTTTTTTCCCTTCCCTATCTTGCCTTCCCCAGCTGTGCTTCCTGAGATCACTTCCCAAAGAAAGTTTTCCTGGCAGGGTCTAATGTGAACTACGACAGAGGGAAGATCCATATTTCACAATGACAAGCTTGTTCACATCCATCTACACTGAAATGGGCTTTGCTGGGGGCTTCATTGAACCAGGTTAAGAGAATTTCTACAACCAGAAACCTCTGGATTACACTAAGCACCAGCCTTCATCCTCTATCTCTGTACCTCTATATCACCTAGCACAGAGCCTTGCCCACATGAGGCACATGAAATGCCTGTGGAATTCAGTTAGATTTTAATTCTCCATGGCAATAATGCAAACTCAAATGCTTCCTTAAATGAGCCAACATCAACACAGATTCAAAACCAGACCTTTGACTCACTCTTTGCAGCTCAACCAATGTGTGCCCCGTACAACAGCACCGTGTGGTGACAGTGGGTCTTCTTTATAACTCATTACAGTATCAGAATGGATTCTGTGTGGCTGAGGTCAATGCTGTTAGCAGAGCATGGACTTTAAAAGAGGCTTCCGCTGCACATTCCCTCTAGAAGAGTCACATCCTCTGCCACCAGCAGTACCTCCACAATAGTTAGTTACCCTCAGAGAATAAACACGGGCTCATTGACATTCTCTCAATATGAGCTCTCCATGAGCCATTGCTTCCACAATTTGCTGCAATGATGAGAATTTATATTCATAATGATGAGACAGAAGCACTAATTGCATAGTCCTCAAGTGCTATCATCAAAGAAAAATTGGATTAAGTTTGCTTAATTGTAGTATCATTCTTCAAAAGTTGGCAGTCCATCTGTGGACAACCTCTCAATTAACCAGAACAGTGTATTAACAGCAAGCCCCCTGAGCATGCTGAGCAATCTGAAGTACACGGGACTTTATCATCTACATCACCGAAGGCACTGACTGTCACACCTGTCCCTCTGCCTCAGGACTAGCGTGTCGCTCCAGTCTTCCAGCCTGGCATCCTGAACACAAGGAAGGAGGCACAGTGGAGGAGAGAGGAGTCTATAATCACTTAAACCAATGGTCGGCAAACTCATTAGTCAACAGAGCCAAATATCAACAGTACAACGATTGAAATTTCTTTTGAGAGCCAAATTTTTTAAACTTAAACTATATAGGTAGGTATATCGTTATTAACTTAATTAGGGTACTCCTAAGCTGGCCTTTGCTAAAAATGTCCTCAATCTGATTGAGGTACATTCGAGGAGGTCGACCCCTTCCAACTCTCCCATCCACACTCTTCTTGTATACTTGTTTCGTCTATTTCCTTTCGTTCATCCTCTCTATATGTCCAAACCATCTCAACATACCTTTCTCAATCCTCAACACTACATCTTCTATCACTCCACAACGTTCCCTGTACGTGCACACCCACACGTGGTATTTTGTGGAAGAGCCACACTCAAAGGGCCAAAGAGCCGCATGTGGCCCGCGAGCCACGGTTTGCTGACCACTAGCTTAGACTTTGGAGTCAGACACAAGTCTGATCTTTGTTTCCACATTTAAACTAGCTCAGTAGGATCTAGTAGGTATTTGACAATTAAAGGCGAGGATGATTTCCATGGCCTTTTCAAATGCCAAGGAAGGAGTCTTGGGCACTTGGCATTTTTAACTTCCAGAAAATGCTTCTTATCCCTCACTGCATTGGAAGCATGGGATTCATTTAGGGCTGATGTTGCCAAAAGTCAGGACAGTTTCTCCCCACTTCTAGTATCCTCAGTTCCCCCCACTCAGCCCTCTTTTGACTCTTACTCTTGAGTGCTTTCCAAGCGAAGATGGAAAGTATAAACCTGGGACTCTACTCCACAGATCCTGGCCTTATCTGAGGTTTAGTTCAAAATTAAACCTCACTGTGAATATTTCCTAGATGAAGACTGGGATTTAGGAGTGTTTATGTCTGGAGCTGAGATGGGAATTGGGAAGGGCAGTAGGTGAAGGAGTGACAGAGAAGGCTGGTGGGCTCCTACCTGATGGAGTCATCCACCTTCAGATATATATGTTCTCCTGAATTCTCTTCCTTCCTGCTCCTATCACTGTCTCCTCCTACTTCTAGTCTTATGTCCTACCTTTACTCCTTCCAAGAGACAGATGTGGAAGAAAAGAGACTTTAGGTGTGTTTTTTTTTCTCCTGTATTTACATTCAAGGATGAACCTATTTATTATGTGCCAGGCACCATTCAAGGTATTTTCATGTGTCAGACCTTAATGCCTTTGTGTACATTCAAACCCAGTTGCCCTTCCTCCAAAGTGAGTACTATTTTCTGTACGTAAAATTATTAAGAAGAAGGTAATCAAAGCTAACTAGTAAAGATGCTTGTGTATGTCTTTTGCCCAAGTACCCAATTTTAGGTCAAACCCAAAGGCAACTATGAATTCAAAATTACCAAATATTTATATATATTAGAGGCCCGGTGTCCCTCAGCCTGGCCTGCACCCTCTCCAATCTGGGCAATCTGGGACCCCTGGGGGAAGTCTGACTACCAGTTTAGGCCCTGCAGGATCAGGCCTAAACTGGCAGTAGGACATCCCTCTCACAATCCGGGACCGCTTGGGACCGCTGGCTCCTATCTGCTCACCTTCCTGCCTGCCTGATTGCCGCTAACCGCTTCTGCCTGCCAGCCTGATCTCCCCCTAACTGCTCCCCTGCCGGCCTGATCTTGCCCCCAACTGCTCTCCCCTGCTGGCCTGGTTGCCCCTAACTGCCCACCCCTGCCAGCTTGGTCACCCCTAACTGCCCTTCCCTGCAGGCCTGGTCCCCCTCAACTGACCTCCCCTGCAGGCCTGGTTGCCTCCAACTGCCCTCCCCTGCCAGCCATCTTGTGGCAGCCACCTTGTGTATGCTATCTTGTGACAACGTGAGGGTGGCCATTGTATAGCGGCCATCTTGTGGTGGCCATCTTGTGATGATGTGAGGGCGTCACACAAGGGCATGAGGACTACCTAGGCTTTTATTAGTATAGATATGTACATCATCCTCATGGAGCAACAAGAAATGGTTGAGAGAAAAGTACTACTGTAGCTATGATTGGTACATAGATAAGGTACTCAGAATGTCAGAAGGGCTAAAATTTGGGGGTTTTTAGTTAAGTTGCCTGCTTCCATCAATCACTACTTAAACTTTCTGAGACTTAGTTTTCTTATCAATTAAAGGGACATACAAGAATGCTATGACATAGCATTGGTAAAAGATGACATGATATTAATACATGTAAAACAATCCTAAAACATAAAAAATGACTCCTAAAAGGAAGATGCTGATTCTGAGCACGAAAATTATTTTCTTCTCTTTAACACTCATTTTCCTTCCCTTTGTTTTTTTGTTTAATGTAGTTTAGACTTAAAATTAACAGTCTTCTTTCCTTCTTGATTTGCTGTGTTCTCTGTGTGTTATCAATTAGAATCCAAGCTATTCTGGGAACTGAGGCCCGATTCACCATGGGTGTTGCCACTTTCCTTAGTAATTACTCTAACAGCAGTGGCCACTCTTGAACCTTAACTAGAGCTGTCTTCAAAGGCACCAACTGCCTTAATCAGCCTTGCTCTCAACATGGTATGTAGGACCGAATGCCCTCTGGCTTCATAGGTCAGGTAAGCCAGCCTGGAATGCTGCCCAGCTTCAGCTCCATTTGAGAAATTACAGAGTAATGAGGAAGTAGCAAGTGAGTTGGTAAAGCAACCAGGGACAGTGGCACGTCTGATTCACACATAAAGATCATTAAAGAATGTGAATGGGTAATAGGAAATAGAATGTAGCCAAGACAATCTTTACAATCCCAAAGGAAACCTGCCAAGAGCATATGATCAAAGCAAATTTGGAGTTTGCTCATCATTCAACAAATATTCATTGAGTGCCGACTATAAAACAAGCACTCTTCAAGATGCTCTGATAGAACACTGAACAAAACAAACAAGAATCTCTGACCAACTGAGCTTTCCTCTCCTAGTCCTGTGGGTCTAAAAATGCCATGGGTTTCAAAGAAGCCAAAGGATTTTTACTTCCTCTTTTGCTGATTTTTTTTTTTTTTTTAAAGCAGGAGCTCTTAAAGGAGCCACACTTGTGCATAAAAACACATTGCAAGTGCTGTGGAAGGAAACATCTAGAGAGGTGGCCAAAAGAGCTTTCATAAACTAGAAGGTACACAAAGGCAAGCTCATCTAAACCAGAAAATGTGTTGATAATATTAAATGAAGGAATCCAAGAGCTAGGTCTTTTGAAACAATTCTCAATGCTAATATCTGTAATAGGTTTGCTAAAGCTGAAAAAAAAATTAAGGTTCATTTAGCACTTTGCCCAGGCTGTCTCAGCAAGCCAGTAAGCATCATGGGGGCAATGTGGACTTTTTGTAATGAAAGCAGCAGCTCTTGGTCCATGGGTCATATACTTTGTCAGAACCTAGAAACAAGGGTAATGCAAATTTTTCCTCTGATTCGCCATACAACTGAAAAGAAAGATAATTTGAAAGTGACTAATTCTTAATACCTAGAGGTTTTACTCAGAAAAGTCTACTTAAGAATTGAAAGATCAGATGACATTACAAACAGTTGTCCAGAGAATGGCATCAAGTGAAGATGTTACTTTCCTCCTGTTTTTTACTACACAAAAGAGTGACTGATGTCAGAAATTCTACTGTAACCAAACAATTTGAAAATATCCAGTAATGTATAACTTCCCTTTCTCTAGATCAGCCGTGGGCAAACTACGGCCCGCAGGCCGGATCCAGCCCGTTTGAAATGAATAAAACTAAAAAAAAAAAAAAAGACCGTACCCTTTTATGTAATGATGTTTACTTTGAATTTATATTAGTTCACACAAACACTCCATCCATGCTTTTGTTCCGGCCCTCCGGTCCAGTTTAAGAACCCATTGTGGCCCTCGAGTCAAGAAGTTTGCCCACCCCTGCTCTAGATCCAAGCTCCTACTTCAGATTATATTGACTTTCATAGCAATATATAGCTCCCTTTATAGCAATTATTACAGTTAAATTTTTATATTGACTTACTTATTTGATTGGTCTTTTTGCCCTCTACTAGACTATGTGTGCCAAAATAGCAAATACCAAATCATATTTTTTACTTATTATTGAATTGCCAGCACCTAGCACATAGTAGGGCCTCAATAAATATTTATTCATTGAGTGATGTTCAACCATTAAGACTGAAGAATTGATTATATTCCAAACACAACATTACAATGGGCAAAGCTGATGTGAATAAGTCATGAGGAATTGGGGAAGGGGAAGCAGAGTGAGTATGAATCTGTGGTATGTAGTAAATGGTGTCTATGGGCAAATCCAATTCAAACTCCAGGAATGGGCAAGCATAAATGCACAGAGTCCTAAGTATTGATGTCAGCTTCTTCGGCAGTTTCCAGGCTGACATTATCAATAGTCATCATTGTCGTAATCATCATTACTATTTCAGGCTGTTTCTGTGCTATATTATTCCGTCTTATTCCTTCTTGGGTATGTATTATTACTTGCATTTTATAGCTGCAGAGATTAAAACTCTCAGAGGTCTTAAGCATTAGAGCCAGAAATCTAAGTCAATCCTGCTCCTAGAACACTGCACTGCATCCCCAAGACTGACTCAGGAGTTACGGTTTTCTTCTTCCAGTGGGATGTCTTCTCAAAAATTTACCATCTTGGGGATGGCTTTGTAAGTTTTACAAATGTCTAACCACTATGATGTACACCTGAAACTAACATAACATTGAATGTCAACTGTAACTGAACAATCAAAAAAAATTTAACTTACCATCTTAGATTTCACAGCCTCTCCATCTGACCCTAGTGTCCATTAAATTCATCTGGTGAATTTATTTAAAAAAAACACACCCACATTTCTTTCTGTGATATAGTCGTTTCTTATGGAGTCCTATTCTGACAACAATGGCTACTCTAGTAAAAGAGTAGATGTGACAGCCTGGGAGGAATACCCTATGGTGGCGATTTTTAACCAGTGCACCACAAGAATTTTTAAAACAAGCAATACCTGACTATTTAGTCAGCAGCACTGACCTCTTGTCCCTTAGATTGTCAAAAAATTGACAACAGCCAACACGTCAATAGCCATCTGGTGTGAATGAATCAAAATTAAACTTATTTTCTGGTCAGACTGGCAAAAAACACATTTTTTTTTGGTGTGTCACAGAATTTTGGTATGCAATTAGTTTATGTGTGCCCTGAGATGAAAAATAGTGAAAATCACTGCTCTACAGTAAAGTGCTAAAACATTCCTAGGATAAAACATCATTCTTTTCTTACTGAAAGGCCATAGAATATACAAAAGGGATCCTCTAGTTAAAGGACCCTTTGTTTTCATGTATAGGAAGTTCAATGATTCAGTCAAGAAAAGTGCCAAGTCTTAAACACATTTGTTGTACTTGCCCATCTCTAGGCACAATTATTTGCACAATAGAAACGTCATAACTGTTTTTTTAAATTATCATATAGTCTAGGGAGAAAGGAAGATTTGGTTTGAAGATGATAATGAAGACTTAAGGAATAGACGTAAAAGATTTAATGGCAGATAACTAGTGGAATTATGCAAAGGTGCATGGCTCTGTTTAGTCTAAGCTGTGGCATCTTATTGGGCACTGACCTACAATGCCAAGGAATGAAGGCTATCCAAGCAGGCTCAGAGAGGCTAGCATTAAATTTAATGTGGCTTAGCTTTACTTTATTAGCAGCTGGCTTTGGGGAAATGGTTTCTCTCATTGACCATGCATATATGAAACTTCCAGTCCCCCATGGGTGGCCAGGATAGAAAAATTGGGAAATCATGCTGGGTTCAGTGCAGAGAGCATAGGGCAACTAGCTTACCCTCATTAACTGGCAAGAGTTAATTTTCTCTTCTCTTTATTGCATCTCAGTATCAACATGTAAGAAAGACTCCCTATACACCTTCCATTTTCCATCCAATTTAAAAATGTTTGGTCCTTTGCCAAAATATTGGTAAATGCAATAAGTAAATGACCTGAAGGAATCATCTCCTGGGCAACATTTTAAGCTCCTCATTTTAAGCAAAATCCAACTTATTAGATTCTAATATTTCAACCCAAAATCTGTGGGTTGAAGGAAGGAGTGGAGGGTTTATTAAATTACTAAAATAATCTGTCCTATTACACAAGATTCTCTGAAGGTTTCCTTTAAATGGTGCTTTAGTGAATTGAAAATATGGAATAGACTTGATGGCATGGATGAAATTAATATAGTGTCCCAAGGCTTCTCCTTTAAAATACTTGACCTCTGGATTCAGTTCAACAAGCTTACAAGGAGGGCTTGGCTCTGGTAAATACTGGAGGCATGGGATGTCCCCTCACCTCCCAGGGACACAAACATATATGATTTCCTTTTGTTCCAGACCATCTTTGATTCCAAGTCCAGCCACTGCAATTTAAAAGAATCCCCAAGTAAATTACCCTTATTGTTTTAATACACCAGATGGAGCATTCACTGACATGAAAGCACAACTTAATTAAACTGAAGTGTAGATGAGCTGGAACTGAAGAGAGAGGAAACGCCATTAAAACCAAAGCTCTCTTTCATCTCGTGCCCTCTACCCCCAACCAGACAAAACAAGTAGTATGCAAAGGGGATGTCAGTATCCTATTAGCATAAAAATAATCGTGGCAATAATGATACCATGGGCAATTATTATAATGATCATAAAGCATTAATTATCTCAAACTGTACTGCTGATGAATCACAATAATGACTACTTGACTGAAGTTAATCTTAAAGACTATTTTTAATTATTAACAGCAATATAATGCAATTGAAATTGTTTCCCCTGTCCTCCAATAACCAGGCATTCTCTCAATGGTGGGGATTAAGAAGACATACATTTAAAAGTCTGGAGAAAGGCTTCTGAGGAGATAAGATGACCCCTTTTGTACCTCAGGTGCCACTGAAATGGGTCCACTTCTCCCTGCTACCTGGTTATTGAAATGATTTCCCAGTGTTTTCTCGCTTCCTTATCTACACTTCCAATAAACACTCATCCACAAGAAAAGCTCAAGCATTTCACGGATTCTTACAACCTGGAAAGGCATAGCCAACTCCCTTGGCTAATTCCAAGTCATTAGCTACTCAAAGTTCACCCCACCGCTTTAAGGGACTTCAAGAATGGAAGAGAAAAAAGCCCTTCCTCACCTTTCCACCACTACCTCCATTCTTGCATATGACTTCAAAGGAACCAAAAAAATGTATTAAATGTTAGAAATATTTAATCTATACTCTTGCTAAAACTCGCAGTGCAGTTCGGAAAACTGTCAGACTAACCAGTCAGTGTCTACTCAGTGCCTTGATAATCACCTTCTAGCTGCAGACCTGGTCCAACAGATAGAAGAGGCAGCTGTCTTGCAGTTACTTCCAAATGTTCCCTATCCCAAATGTTTCCTATCCCAAACTCTGCCTTTTTTTAGCTCTCTTGTGTCTGAAATTCAGCACCCTTATACATATTTAAGATATATCTCTCATAAGCAGCATAAAGTTGGGTTTTGTTTTAAATCCAGCCTGACAATCTTCATCTTTAAATTGGAATATTTTTGGCATGTTTACTTGTGTATTTGAGTTTAAATTACCATATTATCGTTTACTTTCTATTGGTCCCATCTGTTATGTGTGTTTGTGTTTGTGTTCTTTCTCTCTCTCTCTCTCTCTCTCTCTCTCTCTCTCTCTCTCTCTCTCTCTCTCTCTCCTTTCCTTTTCCCTTCCCTCCCTCCCACAAACTTATGTTCTTTTAGATTTATTAAATTTATGATCTTTAGTTAATTGCCTCTTGATTTTCTTGTATTTTTTGTATTAGCCCTGCCTGGTGGGTGTATCTCTCTCTGGCTTGAAGATTTTTGTCACTCCTGGGATATTCTACACCCTTATCTATCTTTTCAAATATTGTTACTGACATATTCTCTTAGTCTCACCTTTCATTTTCTTGAAAATATTAAGGATAGCTATATTAAAATCCAGATCTAATAACTCCATTATCTGGATCCCCTATGAGTCTGTTCCTTTTGTCTCTGGTTTCTTTTGCTTTGTGGTCACAAACTCCTATTTCCTCATGTTATATGGAAAAAAATGTGGAGAAAATAAGACTGCAATGTGGTGTCTTCCTCCAAAGGAGTTTTCAATTTGCTTCTAGATCCAGGCTAGGGGCACTTGCAATCCCAGATCACACTTCCATCAGGGTTTGACATGATGCAGAGCCCGTCTATTTCCAATTTACCTTTACCCTGGGGTCCTTGGGGGTTAGGCAGAGCTCTCTCCTTGGCGAGCCCTTCTCTGATGCGTCTGTCAAAGCTCTGCTTAAGTCCCTCAGCCTTTGAAGTTCCTCTTGCAGAAATGGTAGAAGCCTGTAAGGGAAAACAGCCCCAAAGGCCAGCCTCACTCCTTCCAGTTTCATCCCTTTCCCCTACTTTTCATTCCTAAGTTGTCACTGTCTTGCTACGTTCTTAAGCTTCGGGATAAATGACTTTTTCAAATTGATCCAGATTTTCCATTACTCCCAGTGAGAAGACTGGCCCTAATGACCCAGGCCACCATTGCCAGAAGTGGAAGTCCCAGCCACTGGAGAGTTATCCTTGGCCGAAGCTTCACTCCTACTTAAAATCCAAACACCAACAAAGAGTTCATTAAGCCTTGTGACTTATTTACATTTTCAAAGAAATAAATGAGTTTGTTCTTGCCTCTTGAGGAGTAGAGAGCACAGAAGGACATGCTGGGTGTCTTCAGTTGCAGTTTAGCTGGTTGTAAAGATCTCCCGGAGTGTTTTGGATACAGACATCAGGAATGAGGCAGTATACTCATTGATCTACACACACATGTTTTTGATCCTGGAGTTTTGTAGATGCTGCTGTCTAGATGTTCCTTTCAGTGAGGCACTCTCAGCAGCAAGGGATCAGTGTAAGGACATCAGCCCATCCTTCTGTGGCTGCCAATGGCAAGGCCAATCCTCATTGTGCTGCTTGCACAACGGATAAGCAGCTCTGATGCTTCTCTTCAAGGAGGCATGGCTGCTAATTGTGAAATGATTCTCTCGTTATTTTACAGTTTATGCTCCCAGTCAAGGGTAGAGATGGACATTTATTCAATTAAATGTTTATTCTTATGCATTTTCAATGTGCAAAGCACTAAATAGGTGATATGGTAGATTTAAAAAAAAGATAAATCTTATTCCCACCCTTTCACAACATAGTTATGTTACCGTGGTTTTAAGAGTTTCCTTATACACATCTTCATTGTGAGTCACTCCAAGTTCTTTTTGAAAGCAGTCAAGGCATAAGTAATTAAATCTGTGAGCAAATCTCTATCCCTGTTCTCAAGTTTATGATCCAGAACGAACTCAGCTTACTCTGGAGTTATCAGGATGGGGTTGCCCTTGAATGGAAGGTCATTGAGCTACTTCAGAGCAGACAGAGATGCTCTTGTGGACACCGTGAGCTGCCTGCCCAACAACCAGCACTCCTCCTTTCTTAACAGAGCCCTAATTTCATTCAGGTATCCATCCTCCTCACCCACAGGCAGGAGCCTTAGGGGAAGATGACCATCCCTCTCTCCCCCCCACAACTCCAGGGGTGGGTGTGATCCCTCTAAAGTCAATCCTCTTCTCCAGGCCAGAAATTAAGACAGTGGTAGGGACGTGACCCGGTTCTGGTCATTGAGATGTGAAAGCCAGTCTCCCCCTAAGCAGCTCCCAAGACACAGCCATTGGAAGAGCTTCCTCTTTTCTTCCTCGGCTGTTTCTGTGTTTAACAATGACACCTAGAACTGAGGCAGCCATGTCGCAACCAGGCTGAGGATGAAGCCAACACAGAACAGGCTCTAGAGATAAAAAGAACATGGCACTTTGATGACATCATTGAGTCAACAGGCTGAAAGGATAAGTAATTCATTCTATTATTTTCAAGAAGGAAAAACTGAAAAGGTATTTTAAAAAACATAAAGTAACACTTTGAGTAAAACTTGCATGGAGTGGTTTGTATAACATCCTGTAATAGTCCAAGGAAAGGGTATTCGGTGAGGAACATGATATCTAATGTATATATCTATCAGGCTCAACACTGTTTTAAAGGCACACTTTTCAGACAATCACTTCATCACCATCAGTATATTTCTACCATCTGTTCTAGAGCAAATGGCTAAGATCAGAGTCTCTCAGCCTCGGAACTATTGAAAGCTGGGCTCGACCATTCTTTGGGTAGACACTAGTCTATTTAGGTAGACCTAGTAAAGACCTTAGGTGGGGTCTTACAGTTATTTATCTCAGTTATTACTCTTTTACATAATTGTTCCCAAGACTATTGTAATAGTAATAAGACAGATAATACAAATAAATAATATAATAATAAATAATAACACAAGAATAAACCGTTTCCTATACTCACAAATGTAAACCTACTTTTGTCCACTCCTACATTTCTACTTCACTATATCCCAGTAGTTAACACATACTTTACCCAAAGCAAGTTCACAATGAATATTTCTCTTTTTTTTTTCCACAATAGTATTTCTTGATGAATCTGATGATGGTGAAGACAACTGGGACCAAACAAATTTGAGGGTTTAAATGATCAAGATTGATCATTTGAGGGTTTAAATGATCTGTTGCATTTTTATTCAAGCTCTCCTAATTCTAATGTTTCCATCTCTACCATCCTTTTTAGTGTTCTTTCAGTCTCATTAGCAAAGAGGGAAAACTTGCCATCTTCCAATACTAATTATCTTGACATTTTCATACCTGAGGCTAAATGTATCATCAATGAGCTTTAACCTTATCAGTTAGAGCCCTGCCCCACTGTGCTGACAGGCAGACCATCCAGTTCCCTGGGGATATTCTGTCAAGGTTACAAGCCAAGAATCTTCAAGGAATCACAAATCCTGCTTCATTCAGGCCACCGGAGGAAAAATTAAACTTATGTGTCAGAAAGCCAATATATTACTTTGCAATAAGAAATACAACTGCTAAGGAGAACAGACTATACCAGTTGTCAATCTTGGGCATCCTCGTCATCACACAGTTCTAGAGACTTATGGATAACATTTGTTTTTCAGGTCACCTAAGTCTGTGCCTCTTTGCAGACTTGAAAGCATTCCTATCATTCCCAGCCAGGAGTGTCCTGCTTGACCTTAACCAAGGTTACCTCTCTCAGAGGTCCATTTTCCACTTCGTAGGCTTCTACGTAGAAGTGTGAATCTCTACTTTCAGTCCCCATTGAATCCTTGCTTGTCCTTCTATTAGTCCTTTTTATTCCTTTTTTTTTTTTAATCCTCACCCGAGGACATTTTTTCCATTGATTCTTAGAGAGAGTGAAAGGGAGGAAGGAAAGAGAGCAGTGGCAGAGAAAGAGACAGACAGACAGACAGACATTGATTGGTTACCTCCTGCACCCTGACCGGGGTGGAGGGCTGAACCTACAACTGTACATGCATTTAAATCGAACCCATGACACTTTGGTCCATGGGCCAACACTCTAACCACTGAGAAAACCAGCCAGGGTGTCCTTCTTATTCTAAAAAACTAATCTGATTAAGCCCCGATCCCCAAGGCAAATCTCATAAAGGTACCAAGCAATGTGTGTGTGATCAAAGGGTTGAGCTTAGTGCCATAAACCTAAGGAAGCTCTTTTTATATGAAAATAGTCCAGACTGGACCTACTGGGTCCAATCTGTACTTACAGGCAACTAAAGACTAATTAAAATATTAGCATCTCATGAAAGAGGCACACATCTCCTCAAGAAAGCTATCCAGTAGTTCATCATCAAATCTCTCAGTTCTAAAAATTATAGGTTAACTCAATTTGAATTGGTGAAGATATAGACTAGGAAATAGATGAATAATACACATACTTAAAAAAATAAAACTCAAATTACATAAATCCTCTATGACATTTTTACAAATATTCTACCATCTCAGAATGTGTGAGATTAAAAAAATTAAGTAATGGATTTTTAGGCAAATCTTACAATGTTGTTTAAATTGGCTTTGTATGGCCAAAATAACCAAACTACTACTGAACAGTTTGTCAGGATATTAGAACATATGAATCAAACAATTAAGTTTTTAAAAACTAATCACTGATGTGGTCAAAATTTATATTAAAAGTAAAACAGTGACTCCATGCTCCAGCTTCAACTAGCCCCTCCACATCAAAGCCAGCCTAAAAGATTTCCCATAGTGCCTAGTCATAAAATACTTATGGATTCTATTTCATTTTAAAACTTAATCTCAAAAGTGGATGCAGTCAAATCACTTGGTAGGAAGCTTGTGATGTACTGATTTTAAAACCTTTTAAATAATTTGGGATATGCCAAAAAGTTCTTAGAAAAGGAGTTAGAGCAATGATAAGTTCTAGGTAATGTTAAAGGCCAGTGTTTTAATAGTTTCCTCATGAACTTAATAAAACCTGAGCTAATATAAACCTAAATTATTTGGTTCAAAACCCAAAAAGTTTAAGATAAGGTGGCCAGGTTTCCATTTAGCAAAATTATATGAACTTGTGTTCTAGAAAATGCATTATTTTATCACTTGAGAATCTCCTTCCAACTTCAAAGCCAGAATTTAAGCTTGTGCTTGACTTTCAAGGACAGTGGCTGCTGATTGCTGCTGTTCTGCAGCCATCTAAGAGAATCATTTGGATTACACTGAGAGGATATAACGAATACATACAAATCCTATTGGTGTTCACGCTCCTTCTGCCTCCTAGTATGAGGGAAAGGAAAGAGAGGGTGAACAGGGAGCAGAGCACACCAATTCCAGCAGATTCCTGTGCAGCTCCAAACACTGCACACAGGGGACATGAAGTTCCATGAGCCTTCCAGTCTTCAAGTACCAAAACATTAGACCCTCCTCACCCAGAGGACCCCAGGCATGCTTCAGGGGGAAATTTCTGAGAGGGAATTTACTGCTCCATAAATCAATCAGGTTTACAAGAAATCAAGGAGTTTCTTGGTAAATATCACCCTAGAATCAGGCACACAATGGGAAGGCCTTCCTAGGTCTGTATCATGAAGGAATGGCTGAAGATGCCTCTCATGAGGCCCTAGCCCCTCTTCAGTAATGCAGATTTCTCACCTCACCTCCTGCATATCCAGCTGCTTGGTTAGAAACTCATCATCAAGTGCAAAGCTGGAGCTTGGTCAGAATGGAAGGAAACTTCCAAGGACTAGGAGCTCCTGATATTAAAATACCTTCTGCCTCTCCTGACACTAACTCTCTCTCTATATATATATATAATTTGAGAATATCCTATATAATAAAAGGCTAATATGCAAATTGTTCCCTCAACTGGGAGTTCAACCAGGAGTTCTACCACCAGGGGGCAGGGCTGCCCATCCAAACACCCGCCGCCCCTCCCCGCAGCCAGCCCCTGATCAACCTAGCCCCAGTAGGGGTGGGCCAGCTGGCCAGACCCCACCAGTGCATGAATTCGTGTACTGGGCCTCTAGTGTGTGTGTGTGTGTGTGTGTGTGTATATATATATATATATATATATATATATATAGAGAGAGAGAGAGAGAGAGAGAGAGAGAGAGAGATATCCCTGCATTTGTTCATTTGTTGCAACATATTCACAAAAGCCAAGATATAAAACAACCTAAGTGCCCATCAATGGAAGACTGGATACAGAAAATGTATACATACAAACACACACACACACACACACACACATGGGTGGGCAAAGGGAGATTTATAGTTTTGAGTACACAACATGCAGAGTTTATTTTTATATTATTATTTATTAATAATTGTATTAGTTTCCCTGTATATAAAATTGAATATTATTTAGCCATAAAAAAGAATAAAATCTTCCTATTTGCAACAACCTGGATGGACATTGAGGGCATTATATAAGTGAAAGAAGTCAGACAAAGAAAGATAAATACTATATTAACTCACACGTGGAATCTAAAAAAAAACAACAACTCATAGATCTTATCATAGATACAGAGAATAGATTGGTGGTGGTTGTCAGGGACAGAAAGTAGGCTAAATGTGTGAAGGGGTCAAAAGGTGCAAACTTTCAGTTATAAAACAAGTAAGTCATTGGGATGCAGTGTACAATGACTATAGTTGACAATACTGTACTGCATATTTGAAAGTTGCTAAGAGTGGATCTTAAAAGTTCTCATCACAAGAAAAAAATTGTAACTATATATGGTGACGCATGTTAACTAGACATTGTGGTGATCATTTCACAATATGGGCAAATAACAAATCATTATATTGGGCACCTAAAACATATAATATTACATGTCAATTAAACCTCAACAATTTTAGTAAAAGTATAAAAGAAGCATTGGGGGTGAAAAAGCACCAAATTTGGAATAGAGCTGACTTCTGCAGCAGGGAAGGGATAAACCCACGGTATAGTGGGAGCATCAATATATATCTCTAATGTATAACTTCATTAAAACATATGATGCAAATAAAGCAAAATGTAGCCATCCCCAAATCTCAGGTGGTGGGTATGTGGATATTTATTTTATTATTTTCTATGTGCCTGAAATATTTCACAATTTTGAGAAATCTGAGTACTGAGCATGTTGCTGAATATTACATTCAGAACGATCACATGCCTATAAAATAATTAACTAGCAGAACTATGGATTTTGCATGTATGTCGTGTGTTAGTGAAGGCCAGGAAGATGCATACAGACTACTCACTGTGACTAGCCTGCCACGCCTCCTCTGTATGCTTCTGTATTGTTTGAATCTTTTATTTGAGAATATTTTACTTGGGTTATAATAAAGAGAAAATATGGCAGGGCCCAGTCAAGAGGTACACTCAATGGCAAAACCCAAGGAACATGGAATTTAGGCCTCAGTTATATAGAAAAGCTAGAACCCTTCTTGAGAGAAATAGCTCCCCTCTTTGATACCAGTGAAGTTCTTTAAGGGGACCTAACAGTGCCAACATACATAAGGCATTACTGGGGGAAGTGATTACCTGTGTTGTCTTGAAGCTACATTCTCACGGCAGGAGACTGAGACTTATGATGGCACACAAATTATTACCATCCTATTTATTGGTGAGGGACAGGCATTTCCCAAGACATGGAACCATCTTGAGTCCCAAAGATTAATGGTGAGACGGTGCTGGGTAGAGGAAGGCCTTGAGAAGCTGCTCTTCTGATTTCAGAAGATGAGGGAACACATTCTCATTAATCACAGTGAAATCAAGCTCAGCATTAAACGCAGCTGGCTTTAGAATGAGCTGTTTTCCAGGAGTCATTTATTTGTTTGATGTTATGTCACTGATAAACTGCTCCCAACCATGACACACTGTGATTAAGCCAAGTTTATTCAGATATACACCACTGCCTCCTGGAACAGCTAAAGGCCAAAGCCCTCAATCTTTGTCAGGGACTGTAAACTGTTCGGGCAACTGAACAACGGGTCTCTAGTCCTAGTGACCAGAGCTGAAATGTAAATCATGCTCATCTGGGTACCCCAAGCAAAGCTCAGGAGGTGTAGGAGTGGTTCAGGGTGAGGGGGAAGGGGGAAGACACTGCAAACCATGTCAGAGAAGCTTAAAGTCAGGAGGCTTGTCTGTTGTTTTTGAAAACTCAAATAATTGGAGCAATACATAACAACAACACCATTTGCCATTTCTTGTGGGCCCATCATATGGCCAGCAGGGTACTGAGTGCTATTTGTATCCTACTTCCTTTAACTATAATAATCCCATGCAGGCAACTGTGCCATCCGACCGGGCCCTCCTAGTCCTCTGCCAGCAGCAGAGCTGGGGTATCAGCAGGATGGTGATAAGGTGAGTTGGGACAGAAGTCCAGTTGGCATTTCCTCTGGCAAATAATTTTACTCCTCTGAGTCCCAGATTCCTCTCCCTAATATTTGCTAAGGATATAATGAAAATAATGAATACAAAAAGTTTTTGAAAAATATGTAGCTATTAATTTCTATAAAACCAAAAGAAACAGTACTGAGGAGCATAGTATTCCTCCCTTCAACATCCAACACAAACACATACACTGACATCTGTCCTCAATTTCCCAGACACTATATCATCTTCCCCGCCTCTCAAGAAAAGCATTCTGGGCCTCTTTCCTCAAAGCAACATCATTTCCCCTAAAGTTCAAGTATCTCAAGACACTGAAAGGTTCCCTTGATGGTTACTTAAGTTGTCATTTCTACAGAATTTGGTGTTTTGCTGTACAGACGTAGGATATAGCCAGGGAAAAAGGTTGTGGAATGAGATCCACTGATCTGACAGGGTTGAGATGACTTCAGTAACCAACCCCCATAGTTGCTGGAGAGTCCAGCCAAGACCCACATTCCAAAATTACCTTCATCGTATCCTCAGAAGACAAAGCAAGAATTAGACCAAAAGGAGAGGTTGGTACCCAAGTCCCCAAAATACAGCAATACATACCCATATCATTTCTCTGTATCACTCTGCCCATCTATAGCATGCTTCCAACAACCATACCCCTTTCCACCATACACACACTCATCAGCTCTTTCTTTTTTTTTTTAAATATATTTTATTGATTTTTCACAGAGAGGAAGAGAGAGAGATAGAGAGTTAGAAACATCGATGAGAGAGAAACATCGACCAGCTGCCTCTTGCACATCTCCCACTGGGGATGTGCCCGCAACCAAGGTACATGCCCTTGACCGGAATCGAACCCGGGTCCCTTCAGTCCGCAGGCCGACGCTCTATCCACTGAGCCAAACCGGTTTCGGCCACTCATCAGCTCTTTCAATGGGTGATTTCTTCCAGTCCATTTTTGAAAGCTTAATACGGAAAGTCATTGCACCACCAACAAAAATTCCAGTAGTTTTATTGCTTTTAATCACTCAAATAAAAATATCTTTCTCTTATAAAAAATGTAAGTATAGGTAAACCTAAAAAGCCCTTTGACATTACCCCTAATCGTTATGCATTTATAGGCATATACACACACATATAAAATTGTTATGTGTCACATAAATGGTGTTACACTGCACTTATTCTATAACTTGCTTTTCTGAAATTACATGTTCAGGACTTCTACCCACAATAACTGTAATGTCCTATTAGCAGACTCTGCCCTATGTCCTATGGGGCTTGATGAGATTTGAGTATATTCTACTTATTGTTACTTAGAACAGGAGAAGATGGTTTCTATTTCCAATTGAGAAGACAGAGAACAAAAAGAAATGATTACTGGGCTGGTTTGAAGACCCTTGGGTGTCCTGGTCCTGGGTTGAATGATTCAGTCCACACTTGATCCCTGATTTATATAAGTGACAGTGTCAGGAATCAGGTAAATCCATGCGGAAGAAAAAGTAATGGCTCCTGGGGCTCTAAAACATCAAAAGAGGTATTTCAGCTGGAGAGGCCAGAAAAGACTCCAAATCCCTTATTTTACAGATAAGAAATATGAGACTAAGAAATATTGTTATTTATCCATGTTTACATAGGCCAGTTTCCTGTCTTTAACCCAGTACTGAGTCTTCTTTTTCCTGCTTCCACAGAACTACCTCAAAGACTTCAGGAGTAATCAAAAAGAAGTTCATATTAAAAACAAAACAAAATTAAAAAAACACACACACACAAAACCCTTGCAGGTCAGCTATGAAAGGTATTGTATTTGATTTGTTCTATGAGCTAGGACAATGCAGTAAAAATTAAATTGATTCGTAATCAATCAACAGTGATGATGACTGATTGCTTTCAGTCATGGCCAAAGGCCTAAAATGTCAGTATTTGCTCATGTGAGGCAACCACAGGACTTCCACCAACGACAAATAGTATCTGTGTTGAGAATTAACTTTTATTAAGGGATGCAAGTGATGCATTCACTCGGCACAGTGCTTGGTATATAAATGTTTCCTACTGGTAGGCATCTGGATTTGTGGATGCCCTCTTTGCTGGAAACTTTCATTGCTCACAACTGAAAGGCACCGAGGACCACTGAGTCCTGCTTGCCAACTCGCCCAAGTCAGCTTTCCAACACTTTTCATCAGAAAGGGGGTAATGCTGGTTTATGGTGAGCACAGAGCCATTTGGGTCGATTCCAAAAGGAAAAAAACAATCCTATCTTATTAAGAAAAGTGTCTTCCCATTGTGAGGCCAACAATTTCCCTACCTGGCACCCCTGCTCAGTTGTGAGTGGAAATGGTTGCTAATCTTCCCAGGCCAGCCCTTCTCCAAGTCCTCAGGCAGCTGCAGAGCGCCAGCTGGCAACGAGCTCTCAAGTTAAGAGACTCTTCTCAGGTTTTTCACATTTGCTGTACTAACAAGTTTATCCATTTGATTTTTTCCAAGGCCTTCTTCCTAAATGAAAAGTAAACATGCCATTGTCCTGAGATAAGAGTCTCTTTGACCTTCTCTCTCAGCAGCTTATGAGAAGCAGATGTTCTGTGCTTATAATTTGGACCCCAGGAAACCCATCAGTGTTCTAATCATATATGTGTAAACCAGATGTTGGCCAAGAAATCCTGGCCCCTTGAGATATAGATCAAATGAACTCCAATCCCTGTTCATGCCCGGTGCAAGTCCAGAACATCTGCCTTCCCTCCAAACTTTCCTTCAGATTCCTGGGCAGCCTCACTCTCATGGTCACCTCTGCTCCAGGCTCCTATCTCTCATGTGCTTGTTTTCTTTGCTCTGCAATGAATTTCCCTAACTTTCAAACTTAGCCTTATAAGCAATTTCCAATCAGTCAATCGAACATATCCCCAAAACATGTATGGTTGTAATTTAGAACTTAAGATTTGGGGGTTGAGGTAGAAACAGAAGGGGGTGTTACATCACAACTTTTATGAATTTCTGTTCTTAAAATGTCTTTTAGGCACCTCACTTAGAGCAGTTTTCAGGGGCTGCTTCTAGGAAACTAACTGTATCCCATCTTTCTGGCTTCTTCTTCTTTTTTTTTTTCTTTTTTTTTATCCATTCTATTTTATCTCACCCTGTTCTTCATGGAACTTCAAATTCTTTTCTTTCAGTTATGCAAAGTCCTAAAGCTTTCCCAAGACAAGTCAGCAAAACTCTGCTTCAGGTTACCCTCATTCACCAAACCAAACAAACTCTTCAGCAGGAACATGTGAGCTTCACCCTCCTTAGAGAGCAGTTGTCATAGCAATGGGCCCTCTGATAATTTTGTTACATATAAATCAAAATCTTGGTTCAAGATGGGACCAGAGGACTGCACTGGGCATACTGAGATTTTTTGGAATTGCACCACCTGGAACTGGGCAGTGCTCTGACACATGGCCATTGAATAAAACCAAGGGACAATAAGTAAATCAGTTGACGTTGTAGAAACTGACACCTTGGAAAGAAACATTCAAAGTGTAGGAAAGAAATGAGTTAACATCTAAAATCATGGGGGGGTGGGGAGGAAGAATGTAAAAAAGAATAAAAAAATAAGGTAAGAAAGAAAGCTATTTCTTTGCTTCTTTAACAGGAGAAGAGGGGGCTGGTTTTTAGAACAAACAGGAGAAAAAAGGAAGGAAAAATGTGAAAGAAGGGAGTGCTGAAAGGGACAGTGGGAGAATGGAGGTGGCAGAGAGTAGAAGCGCTCTGCCCCCATTTTATTCTGGCTCCATCACCCTTTCAACACCACCAGCCTATAGGTTATTGGCAGTGTGGTCTAACCAAACAGAGCTTAAGCTCTGGTCCAAACTCTGATCAGTGACTATAGATAGGTCATTTACTCTCTCTTGTCTGTCTGATTCCTCTCTAAAAGACAGGAATAACACTCAGTGTTATGAGATTCAATGTCTCCATGTGCTAGGATGGCTAATTTCTTAATCTCCTACCCCACTGCACACTCAGTTGCTCCATTTTCCCCTCTCTCCCCTTCCCTCCTTCATCTTGATCTGGACATAATGGGGTCAGAAGCCAGGAAGCGCACACTGAGTTAAATGTCCATCCACTGTTGTAGCTGTTAGCTACCACCTAACAGCATCCTAAAGTCCCTTTTAAAAGTGACTATGATCCCAGTTACTTTTAAGTGTCATGTAAATTAAGGTGGCATCAAAACAAACTGGTTTTACTGGTTAGTAACTGGTATTACTGTTTTAATATTTGTTATTACTATTTGACCTAAAAGGCCAAAATACTGTGTGAATTGACATGAAGATTTGCCTGCCTTATTCAACCCTCAAGTTCCAGAGTGTGTAGACCTATACTGCGTGCTATGGGGTTTCCAGAAGTAAAATAATGTGGGTGAGGAATCAGGACTACACCAATCAAGCAAGGAAAGAGCTGGCAAGCAGGGGACTGGGCTACAGGATTCCAGGCAAGTGCAACAGCCTTCAGCACTCCTCCCTCTCAGAGCCCTAGCTCTAAAACCTTTCAGGAGGAAACAACTAGAGAATTAGAAAACCTCAATTTACCGGATTCCATCAATGGCTAGGACATCTTCTCTCTAAGGCGGTTCTAAGGCTATGAATCACTATCTTTCAAGACATGCAACAGGCTTCAGTGAAATACAGCTATTTGGGAGCAAACGTGCCTTTTCTGTGCCTCTGAAGTTATTACACAGACTATATATTTCTCCCCCTGTATATCAAGCTGCATTGTTAAGATTTTGCCATGTGCTGATACTAGCACGGGGAAGAAAAAAGCGGAGGAAAGAAAAGCTGGGAGATAAAGAAATGCTAAGAAACTGATTGAGTAGCAGGGATGGGGGACCTGTTACATGTGGAGCAGGCTTCATTTATACAGAGCAAGTCTGGCTGCGGCAGACGGAGTACCTGAGAATCAGAGATGGGACAGCACTGGCAGCTGTGTAAGATTTAGGGGAAACCCTGAGAGGTTTCCACGGTCAATTATAAATAGGAAATGCTACATTCTATATCCCTGTCTCTGATATTAATGATACATATTAAAGACCTTAATATTTCTTATAGTAATATATATGTATATATATATAATTTCAATTGTCCAGCCTTGCCCAAACACATTTGGACACAGAACCCTTTTGTCATATTAGTCCTATTAGCATATTGCAGATCTGGTGTTCCGGGAACACACTTTGGGAATGACTGTCCCAACATCATTCCGACGTTCATAATTAACCTCTCCTCTGTCATAGGAAGCTGAAGCCTAGGAGCCATATATTATTAAAAATAAAATGACCCTGGTTGGTGTTCACAGATGAAAAGCCAGTTGGGGAGAAAGAAGATTGGAGTTTTATCAGGTATTTTCTTGCTGGAATGAAGCCACAAACTAACCAAAAGCATGAACATGTTCGTTACCTCAGGAAGCCTTTCATTTTTCGGGGGTTGCTCTGGACATGTGAAGGACCACATGATTTCAAGCTACCTTTCCATGGCATATTATCTGACTTCCCTCCCACAGACAGTCATTTTTACTTCTTCATTCTTCAGTGAACTAATCTTGTTTTGTCATTAATGCAAGAGTGGGCTGTCTGGCAGTGTCTCAAAACCAAAGAATCTTATGACAAGATGTTAGTAACTAGCACCAGAACATGGAATACCAGGGCATATGCTGTCCAATGCTTCTGTGATAGCTAATAAGTACAGAGTCTTAAACAAGCTTTATGCCACCAGCTAGCAGCTGATTGACCTTGCCCAGACCATTTAACACTTGGCCTTGCCTGCCTCACTTCTAAAATGAGAGTGTAGGACTTGATCTGGCTCAGAAGTCCCAGTCAGTTCTAGCAGAACAGGATACACGATAAAAGATGGGTTAACTATTCTTCAGAGTTTATGGGCTTTAGAGTTAGACCAACTAGAATTTGGATCTGAGCTCCACTACCTACTGTCTGCAATTTAGGGCCAGTATGGAAAATCTCTTTACTTGGGGGTGATAATGACCCCCCAATTGTTAATTAATATTTAGTTTACATGAGGAGTAAATAAAATTAGTTATCTTAAAAATATTTACTGCCTGGCACATAAACAGGGATCTATAAATATTTCTATTATGATTACTACTAACTTCCTATGCCACTGAATTTTGGGTACCTAGGTAATAGGTGGGGTCCCGAAAAGGGCCAGATTTGGCGATGTTAAATCCACAAACACATGTAGTGCAATAGCTTGATCAGGCCAGCCTACCCCAAGTGCTAGAAATGCCCACTACTAGAACACTCTCTTACTCCTGGAAATGAATTAATTTAATGCTGCTTAAATCAGATAGTGTCAATGCTCTTCCTAAAACTCATTAATGGCTGCTGATTGCAGACTAAAATGCCAAAAACCTACAAATCCTGGTGTCCTCTGGCCCCGATTTCTTCCCCTCTCGCTCACTATGCAAGCCGTGCTGCTCTGCCTGCAGGATCGTGCTCCTGCTGTTCCCCTTCCTGGTCTGCCTTGGCCCTCATTCCCTGATGGCCTGTTCTTTCTCGTCTTTCACTTCCCAAATGAAACGGCACTTTCTCAGAGAGGCCTCCCCTTGACCACACCATCTAAAGTGGCTTCCCATTTCCTCCTGAAGTTACTTTAGTCCTTTTGGCTTCATAGCCTCAATGTCTATTAAGAGGAGAGAGAGAGAGAGAGAGAGAGAGAGAGAGAGAGAGAGAGAGAGAGAGAGAAAGGAGGATCTTACTACAGCAAAAGTTAGAGATTCATTCTTTGTCCAATCAATTACGATGAGGTGAAGTCATGCTATACAAACATGACCTGCAATTGTGGGGATTGTCTAGACCAGCGGTTCTCAGCCTGTGGGTCGCGACCCCTTTGGGGGTTGAACGACCCTTTCACAGGGGTCACCTAAGGCCATCGGAAAACACATATATAATTACATATTGTTTTTGTGATTAATCACTATGCTTTAATTATTTCAACTTGTAACAATGAAATTGGGGGTCACCACAACATGAACTGTATTAAAGGGTCGCGGCATTAGGCCAGCCGTGGGCAAACTACGGCCTGTGGGCCGGATCTGGCCCATTTGAAATGAATAAAACTAAAAAAAAAAAAAAAAGACCGTACCCTTTTATGTAATGATGTTTACTTTGAATTTATATTAGTTCACACAAACACTCCATCCATGCTTTTGTTCCGGCCCTCCGGTCCAGTTTAAGAACCCATTGTGGCCCGCGAGTCAAAAAGTTTGCCCACCCCTGGTCTAGACAGATACCCCAAAACATGTCTGAGCACTATTCAAGGCTAGTTGGAGTACAGTAGAAAAATCAAGCAAAAGCTAGAAAACGTCTGCTCATTTAAGACCAATTCAGCATCTCCTCCTTCTCTTCTCCCAAGAGGATCCCTGATTCCCTTGAAATTCTTTCCGAACAGCAATGGACAGTTCCTCTTTCCAGAGAGCTCCCACATTAAAGCATGTATCTCGCTTTATTGTGATTCTTTATGAGTAAGTCCATCTCCCCTAATGTGCTACGAGCACCTCACACAGTGCCTAGTTTTCAGTAGATGTTCAACAATGTTTTAATAAATGGATGCATAAGTTAGTTTCTGAATTGAAATTAATTGAAAATTAGCTGGTGGCTGTAACAAATTCAATAGGAGAGCAGAAAATCATACTGAGTAATGTTGGGTCAGAAGTTAAAGAAAAGAGAGATAAATTGTGTAGCCCCATAACTGGCACATTGTAAACCTCTAGTAATTGATAGTAGTTCATTTTAATGATGATAACGATGCTGATTCCAGCACTTAGTAATGGGGTACATAAAACATTTTTTTATTTCTGATAAAAAAAAGAAAAATTATCCAGTGCCTTCCGCATACTTTTGAAGGTCACTTTAAAAAGACCATTTCATTCCAGTTTGATGGGAGAATAATGGAAGCTGAAATATCTGCAATTGATAAATATTAAGCTCTGTATTAGCAGAAACAGTTAAAAGACTGCAAAGTTCTGGGAGGGGTTTGGGAAGGGGAAAGGGTATATGTTCCAGAAATGTTTTCATTGAAGGCAAAATGGCTATTTCCCACTATCCAATTAATTATTTCAACACATAAAAATAGCCAATCCACTGCCTGGAAAATATTTCAGATTAAAACTTAGAATAAATTTCACTATGACATTTTAAAACTCTTCATTTTAGATGATGCCTTAATCTAAATTGAAATTAAAATCAGATAATTCCATTTTTATCTCAAACATCTTAAAGCTCTTGGTCTTCAGCAAAGGAGGGTAATCTAGTTTTTATAATTTACATTGCTTTAATCCAGCTGCTTCCTTTTGCTGAAGCAGCTGGAATTCCTCTCATTTCTAAAGTTTTGCTTCAACATTTGGCTTTTCCCCTTTTTTTCTAGGCCTGGTATAAATAGGGACGTGCACTAAGAGAATGAAAATGTAAACCAAGAGAAGCCATTTAAGGAGTTCTAAAGGCTGTTTTCCTTATAAACATTGCTGGGACTCTGATCTGCCAAGAATATTTAGATGTTGAACGGAAGAACAATTACAGTTGGTCTTCAGAAAGCAACCTGTGTCAAAAAGGTTGGGACTTTGAAGAAACATAGACAGTTCTGCAAAAAAAAAATAATTGTATATGTTTCTCAAAATAACAACCTTAATCATTTGGGTAATGTGAATGAAGCCTGCTGAAGCATCACCCCATGTCCACTGAGCTTGGAAATACAGTAAGTGCATTGCTCAATGACTGGTGGATATTGTCTTATTGGACCGCCATCACTAACTTTTGAAATGAGGAATGTTTCGAAGGCACTGAGAGATGTTTGATAAGATAATAAAGGTAGCTGCTTTCCACATATTAACAATACTTGTGGTGACTCCGTAATTATTAACAAACTATTAATTTTATTCTATTTGATAGCTTATAAGTATAGGCAATTGGATTTGAATCTCAACTCTGCCACTTACTAGTTATGGGACCCAGGAGTTATTTAATCTTTCTGTGCCTCAGTTTCTTCATGTGTAGAGTGAGATTAGTAGTGTCTACCTCATAGGATTGTGTGAGGAGTAAGTCAATAGAACATGGTATAGAATAAGTGCTCTATAAATATTTGCTCAGTTATTACTGAGTTCTCACTATGTATTTCAAGTTACTTTGACAAGGAAGTCTCTGTTCTTAATCATTGTTCTATCTTCCATCCTGGATGATGGATGGTAGATGAGGTGGGGGAGGAAGGTGGATGGAAGGAATGTGAAGCAAAGGAAAGCGTTAACAAATAGACTCAAACTTTATAACAGTTCACTTTGGATTTCATATCACAAAGTCAGAGAGAGATTTATAAAGCATGATCTCTCTAGAGAGGAGGAAATCTTAGAACAAATCTCATTTGT
The DNA here is from genome assembly GCF_964212035.1 of Myotis nattereri. NCBI lineage: Eukaryota > Metazoa > Chordata > Mammalia > Chiroptera > Vespertilionidae > Myotis > Myotis nattereri. The sequence goes on from NC_138085.1 coordinate 64,050,472, forward strand.
GTAGTCTGTATTTCTTTCAGACTGTAATGTTTTCAAATGGGAAAAAATTGATTAAAATTTATTTGACAAAGCTTTGTTGAATTACAAGTGAATAAACTAAGAATATACCTTGGGTAATGAAAAAATGAGACGTTTGCAGAAGGTACCAGAGAAGATATATAACATGGCAGAGGGACAGCTGGTGGTGGGTGGGGTGGAGGAAGGTGGGTAGATGAGGTTACAATGGAGCTCTCTCCTCTTCTATTCTCTGCTTTGGATTCACACAACTGCAGAGCCTGAATGAGCACCTGTCTAGTCAGGTTCTCTGGGAAGCTGACTCTGAGACAGAATCTATGTGGAAATTTATTGGAAAGTACGTTCAGCACCAACTCTGGTGGAAGGTGAGCATGAAACAAAGCCCATAGCCTCAGCTGACCCCATGGGATGCTCTGGAGCTAACATGGCCCATCAGATTGGCCTGGTATTTATACTCTACCTGAATCAGTCACTAGATGTAGGATGCTGGCAAGAGGGCTTTGTGTAGCTGAGGCCCTCCCTAACGGGCTGAGAGCTGAAGGCTGCCTGCTCACAGAGCCCCCAGGCGCAGTGTCAACAATCCTTCTTAGAAGGGGGATTTGGGTGGCGCTGGCCACCCCTCACAGCCCCCGGATCAGTGTTTTTCTCCCTGTAGTCAAACAATCCAGAAGGGGCCGATTCCTGGGACCCAACTGCCACCTCCTGAGTCAGAGTCTCTGGGGGTAAGGCCTGAGAGTGAGCATTTAAGTAAACTCCATGGGCAAGCCTGGTTCATAGTGAAGACTTAGGAAGAGCTACACAATGAGAAAAAAAGAAAAACTTGCTACCAACCCAAGTGGAAACTTGTAAAAGAATTTCCAATTTCGAATCCCACAATGTTCAATGTAATGTACAAAGGAAATTTCTGCCTAAAATACATTTCCTTCAGCAGCCTCACTGCTGCTGCAAGAGGATTCCCCTCTGTGAGCATGGATGCATTATCTGCAGCTGCCATCCGTCCTGTCTGTCTGCCCACGGGTGCCCAGGAGGCTGCAGTACTTCCAATTCATCAGACGAGCCTGGCAGGCCTGATGCTGCAAAGGCTGATTCCTCATGCCAAAAAGGCCCTCAGGCTCATGCGTGTCTATCTTCCTTAGAACGCTTATTGCTTCTGAAGAGTCTATATGTGACTAGGACAATCCAGCTAAATCACTGCCTCATAGATGAGGAAGCTTTTGGAGGTCAATGAATAAGCTCCATGCCTACCGAGCAGCCAACTATTTGAAGGGCATTTAATCTCTCTGAACACTTCCCTTTTCTACACTTAACTGTTCATCTGAAACCCACCCACTGGGCCACTGCCATGCTTATCCCTCTTCCTGACTTCCTTCTGATAGGGTCTGTGGCTAGCAATGACCCATCAACCGAAATCTCTGAAGCCTCAGCCAGAAATTGAACCAGCCAGAGCAAAGGAAACATGGAAAACAGCAACGTTTTCTTTCTGAAAAAGTAAATGTCTGTATGTGTCCATATACATTATGAGACTTAATGAAGTTCACAAATGCTTATGTTGCCGGCCTTCCTTACAGCTAGGAGTTATGACTCGTGAGACATTAGAGAAAGTCTGCTGTGAGGACTTCAATAAAAAGCAATATTCATCAGTGGCTTAGCCCTTCTCCTTTCCCTGTTATTCCTACCTTGAGTTCCATCATAATAGCTGGAGGATAGCAGTCATAAGGAAAAGCCAAGAAAATTTCAAGGACAGTGGCAGTAACATGATCGAGCCTCATGTCCAATAGTAGCTATCTATGACATCTTACCACCCAAGGATAATCAAGTCCTATCTGTTTAAACCAGCAAACTATGATCTTGAGCCAAATCTAGCCCACTTCCTGTTCCTGTAAATAAAGGTTTATTGGAATATAGCAATGCCCATTAACTTACATTGTCTCTAGCTGCTATAACAATGGCTGAGTTGAATAGTTTCAATAAAGACCATGTCAATAGCCTTACATATTTACTATCTGGCCCTTTGCAGAAAGTTTGCTGAACTCTGGTTTAAGCACATGTTGGTTAGTGTTCCTGTCAATTACAGCCAAGTAATTTTTCATTAATGTAATATCCCCAATACCTAACCCAGGGGCTAGCCCACAGAAAATGCTCAATAGACAGGTATCTGATGAATAAATGGGTCAATAATTTGAGGTCAGTGACTATTTCTTCATTTTTAAAAAATCTATGCCAGGGCCAAGCAGTGCCTTACATAATGGATTTTTAACAAATATATATTTTTGTCTAGATGTGGATGTGAAAAATAACATTCAAAACAATTAGAGAAGAATTAAATACTAAACTGTGTGGACTTGAGTGTATCTGCTCTGAGAATGCTGAGCTATGTGTGTGGGCTAGTGCAATAAAATTAATTTTCATGGTGCAGCTGGGAATTTTGACAATTTTATTCTCTCAAAGTAACTACAGACAAATAACTCACATCATTTGACCATTAAAGAAGGGCTTTTAGAGACATATTACTCATGATGATTCAGGAGGACATCTCATAGGACTTCTGGTCCTAAGGATTTGACAAGGACTCTCTCACAGCTTAAGAAGTTTGTTATTGTACTGGATAGAATTTATGGAAGAGGAGCTGACTGGGTGGAAATCTCACATGGGAGTTGGAAGGGGTTGGCAGGAGTCTAAGCACAAGGTAGAAAAGACCACGGCACATAGGAGTGTGGAACAGGGTTTAGCTTCCCCATTTGTTCTGGAATGCTGTCTTACTTCTAAGTAAAATCAAACAAGTACTGAATTCAGAATAGTAATGAAATTTTCCACCTGATAAATACACTTATTCATGGTCTCATATCTAATGGCCTATTCTTCTGAAATGATCAATGATTTTAAACCACAGCAAACCAAAGAACTATGCTGTAAGCTTACTTTAGACTAGTCTGCATGTAGGACAGTGTTTGCCAAAATCATCTCTTTACAGGGTATGCCTTAATCTAAAAGTTCAGGTAAATCCATTGATAGGCCAAAACTCTTTCACATTTTGAAGTGATTTCTGTCATAAAGAGAATGTGTTCAAATAAAGATTCCAATTTTTTAAAATATATTTTTATTGATTTCAGAGAGGAAGGAAGAGGGAGAGATAGAAACATCATTGACGGCTACCTTCTGCATGCCCCCCATTGGGGATCGAGCCCTTGACTGGAATCAAACCTGGGACCCTTCAGTCCATAGACCATCACTCTATCCACGGAGCCAAACTGGCTAGGGCAAAATTCCAATTTTGATACACCATTGTTTCAAGAAGACTGGGAGCCCAGTATTAAAGAGATTATTTAATCATGCCATCCTCACCAAGTGCTATGTGCAAAACTGCCAGAAACCTGAACTAAGAACCTCTTAACTCTCAACAAAAACAATAAATGAAGAACACATTTCTGAGAATGTAACAATGGATTTTTCCTGAACTGAGCCAAATTCAAGACGATAACAGATCCACTAAAAGTTGAGATGAATGAATGAGTCAGGAAACCTAACCTGCAATAACTGAGCATATCAAGAGATAAAGTGTAAGGATGAAGAGCTGGCATAAAAAACCCACATGCTGGCTGTACAATTTTGATCTTGACTATCTTTTTTTTTTTAATATATTTTATTGATTTTTTTACAGAGAGGAAGGGAGAAGGATAGAGAGCCAGAAACATCGATGAGAGAGAAACGCCGATCAGCTGCCTCCTGCACACTCCCCACTGGGTATGTGCCTGCAACCAAGGTACATGCTCTTGACTGGAATCGAACCTGGGACCCTTGAGTCTGCAGGCCGACGCTCTATCCACTGAGCCAAACCGGTTAGGGCTGAGCTTGACTATCTTAAACCCTGCCCTTGCTTGATCCGCTGGAACCCTTAAAAGGAATTGACAAAAACAAGACTCTGTGAGCCTGTGTCTTTAATACTTAAAATCCTTAAGTCATTAGGGGGTCCAGTTATGGGATTTCTATATTCTCTTTCCTTGAAAGAATTCCAAACAATGCACATAGCATTGGCCAATACAGGCTTTTTAGAGAACATGTACCTATGATGATTCAGAAAAAAAAAAATCTCAAAGGATTTTTTGATAAGGAGTCAAATGCATCTCAAGACTCTGACACCGTGGGGTGCTCAGGGTGTTTGCCTTTTCACCCTTTGTTCTAGTTCCAGAGGACATAGTAAGAAAGATGAAAAGAGCACAGTACTAAAATCAAGACCTGAATCCTGGCCAAAACTCTGCCTCGAATAGCGTATGGCTTCAGTTAAGTCTCCTAGCTTTTGTGTCTTAATTATGTGGGGGGTTTTTTTTGTAAAATAAGAGTTTAGAGCTCTGATGTCCTTTTAGCAATATGGGCCCTGACAGCCACCCAAGATCATGCAGTGATTGTTATTCTGGATTGTAACTGCTTTAACATCACTCTGTAGAAATCATTTTAAAGAGAGCACATTTGGGAAGGTGGCCGGATGGAACAGAAAGCTTTTGTATTTCGAGTCAGGTAGACCTGAGCTGACAGCTAAAAGAGCTGCTCTACATACTGGTAAACACAGTGTGTGAGAGACATCAGGTAGGTACTCCATCTCTATGAACCTCATTATAAGGGTATTGTGAGAATTACATGAAGCGACATATATAACACGTGTGGTGAGATCCCTGATAAAATGTCAGGTACTCAGTTAATGATAGTTCCGTACTCTTTACCCCACTGACTAAAAATGGGAAGAGAGGTAAGAGACAGACCAGAGTTTAAAGTAACTGGGGGTTTGACCAAGAGTAACTAGGAGGACAGGGAATAAATAGAAATGAAAACTTTAGTAGAATAAAATGGTTTGAAAGTAGAGTTCAGTTCTTAGAATATCAATATGAGATAAAAGCTAAACAACCCAGAAAAAAATGTCCAGTAGGCATTTTTGAATGTAGAATGCAAGACTTATAAGAAATGCAAGAGAAGGAGATAGAAGATGAGTATAATTCATCACTGACTCCCTAGAGCCAAGTTTTTCAAATGTTGACTATAAACCATCTTAAGAAATACATTTGGTATTTTCTACTGCTCCTTGTTAGAGAGAGAGAGAGAGAGAGAGAGAGAGAGAGAGAGAGAGAGAACACAGGTATATGATAGTAACAAATTTTCCATTAAAAAGTTGTAGCCTTTCAACATGAGATATGAGATACAGTTAGATATTTTCAATTATATTGTACCAGAGGCCTGGTGCACAAATTTGTGCACCCGTGGGGTCCCTCGGCCTGGCCTGCGGGATTGAGCCGAAACAGGCTCTCTGACATCCTCTGAGGGGTCCTGGGTTGTAAGAGGACATAGGCCAGGCCAGGGGACCCCACCGGTGCACGATTAGGGCTGGGGATGGATGTGGGAGGGTTCCAGAGCGTGTCCAGCCCATCTCGCTCAATCGCAATCAGCCAGACCCCAGCAGCAAGCTAACCTACCAGATGGAGCATCTGCCCCCTGGTGGTCAGTGCATGTCATAGAGAGCGGTTAAGCAGCCTTAGTATATCATTAGCATATTACGCTTTGATTGGTTGAATGGCCAACCGGAGGACTGGACACTTAGCATATTAGGCTTTTACTATATAGGATTCTATTCTATTTTTTTCTGTTTCATCATGGAGGAGGGGCATAAAATCCTGGTTACAACCCTAAGTTGATTCCATGACCCAATAATGAGTTGAAAGCTATAATTTGAAAAACACTGTTTTGGAGGCTATGGAGTCATAATTTATAGCTATTATCCAAACTATCCAAATTAAGAACTCTATTTTTTTCTGATATGTCTCCTCAGGCAAAAGAAACAAAAGAAAAATTAAACAAATGGGACTACATCAAGCTAAAAAGTTTTTGCACAACAAAGGAAACCATTCACAAAATGAATGGGAGAACATATTCACCAATGATACATATGAAAAGGGGTTAATAGCCGAAATTAATAAAGAACTTACAAAACTCAACACCAAAAAAAAAAAAAGCAAACAATTCAATGGAAAACTGGAGAAAAGATCTGAGTAGACATTTCTTCAAAGAGGGCATACAGGCAGCCAATGGACAGTCATATGAAAAGATGCTCAATTTCACTAATCATCAGAGAAATGCAAATTAAAAACACAATAAGATATCACCTCACACCTGCCAGAATGGTTACCGCCAGTAAGTCAACAAACAAGTGTTGGTGGGGATGTAGAGAAAAGGGAACCCTCCTGCACTTTTGGTGGGAATGCAGGCTGCTGCAGCCACTCTGGAGAATAGTATGCATTTCCTCAAAAATGTTAAAATGGGACTGCCTTATGACCCAGCAATTCCACTTCTGGGAATACATCCAAAGAAACCTTAGACATGTGCGTCCCTATGTCCATTGCAATGTTATTTACAATAGCCAAGAGTTGGAAGCAGCCTTAGTGCCCATCAGATGAGTGGATAAAAAAGCTATGGTAAGCTATGATATATTTACACAATGGAATACTACGTGGTCTTTAAAAAAAAAAAAAGAAACAAAGTCTGACCTTTTACAACAGCATAGTGGGAAGTGGAGCGTATCATGCTAAATCAAAGAACGGGAAGTGTTATATGAGTTCACTTATATGTGGAATCTAATGACTAAAATAAACAAAATAGCAAGAGACTCATAGATAAAAAATCAGACTGAAAGCTTTTACAGGGGAAGGTGGTTGGAGGGCTGGGTGAATAAGGGGAAGGATTAAGAAAAAAAAACCTCATTTCATGGACACAGACAACAGCATCATGATTACCAGAAGGAAGGGAGGGTGGGGATGATAAAAGAAGGTCAAGGGGAGGGTGGGGGGAACAAATGGTGATGGAAAGAGACTTGATTTTGGGTGAACACACAATACAATATACAGATGATGTATTATAGAATTGTACACCTGAAATCTATACAACTTCAGTGTCAATTTGTAAAATTGCATAATAAAGCTTATATATACTTTCAGTATAATATGGTTGGTTAATTGGATTTTGCCACCATACTTTAACTAAGGCCTACTGCTTATAAAACAATCAATAAGCTAATTCTATTTTCTTTCGTCTCCCTTTCCCTCCTGCTTCTCAGTTGCTTTATTTATACTTTGTCACAAAAACATATAACATTTATACTTTCCACTTCCACTCTCATCCCCACATTTTTATTCTTATATCTACATTGACATACTGAAATTTTCACCTGAATTTTAGGATTTTCAGCAAAATCCTTTGAAATTTTCCCAATCATCTCTTGGTTGGATGACTCTGACACTGACAAAATTAATCAAATAATAAACATATTTAATTAATTTTGCTGTATAAATGTTATTCTGAAACTATGTTGCTGATATTTTATTTTCCTTAAACTATATTAGTGGCAAAGTACCAACTCTATCTCTCCTTCCCACCCACTTCTCCCAGGATAAAAAAATTCTAAATCCATGGTAATATCCCTTTCACTTTGAGTATCCCAATTGGAAACAATGCCATTAAGAGCAACAAAAACATACCACAAGTCAAAAAAAACAAAAACAAAAACAGTCTTTCCAAAGACCTTTTAATAACATTCCCACTGGAGTATTTAGATATAATCAGCATTTAATCCAATCTTTGTAAAACCTATAACCTTAATAATGATATTCAGTGCTGGCATTATCCCCAGTCAACTACACTTCTATTTATTCATTTGATGTCTTAACATTTAGTTGAATTATCTAACAAAAACACCCCAAGATAAAGAATAGAGTAATTATATAAACACTTGGAGCAGAACAATTATATAGCAAGAGCAGTTAGCATTTAGCCTGGTTAGAGAGCTCATCTGCATATGCGTTTATCCGGAGGTGCAGGCCTGGTGGCTTTTACTATCTGTTCTGTTAGGTTCTTCTTTGACTTCGGCATGTTTATTAGTTTTCTTTAATTAGACGCCATAGAACGCTTTTTCTCATTTAAGTGTCAACACTCATACGCATCTACAGTAATTTCGCTTCAGAGATATGCCCAGGAGCCTTGGAAATATAGGTGGGGTGTAAGAGAGGACACTTTGGGACATCAACAGGGAAGAAACACTGGGGGGAATTTGTCTGGAGATAGATCTTTTGTGCCTTTGGGAGGCACAAGGTCTTAGATTACATTCCTAAATTGGTCTTCAACCACATGTACATTAGGTCATCAGGAAAATCTACAGCACTTAACTGTAAATGAAAACACCATGTAATTTTAGAAGCTCTTTTGCAATTCTGGGTCCTCTTTTAAATAAATATTGATTTTTAGAGAGAGAGGAAGGGAGAGAAATAGAGATAGAAACATCGATGAGAGAAAAACATCATCTATCAGCTGCCTCCTGGGGATTGAATCCCCAACCTGGGCATGTGCCCCGACTGGGAATTGAACTGGTAACCTCTTGGTTAATGGGTTGACACTCAACCACAGAGCCATGCTGGCCTGGTTGGGTCCATTTCTTTAGCCTAAACCAGGGGTCCTCAAACTACGGCCCGCGGGCCACATACAAATACAAATATTGTATTTGTTCCAGGTTTTGTTTTGTTTTTTTACCTCAAAATAAGATATGCGCAGTGTGCATAGGAATTTGTTCATAGTTTTTTTTTTAAACCATAGTCCAGCCCTTCAATGGTCTGAGGGACAGTGAACTGGCCCCCTATTTAAAAAGTTTGAGGACCCCAACTGGAAATCTTTAAGAAAGAGCAATTTCTCTGAACTTACTAGTATTTTCTCAATATTCTTTCACATCCTTCCTTTTCTTTTTTTCCACCCTCTTCTTACACAGAAACCATAAATATATTTTCCCTGAACCTACTTGCTTAGGTACTTGACAGCTTGACTCAGTTCCCAGGAAGAAGTGCTTTTGATTCATGTGTGCCTAAATCACTTGCTTTAAAATATCACGTTTTTCAAGAATATGCCACTTGAGTTCAAGTGAAAACCAGGAATATTTCATGCACTTTGATAAAACTAAAATTCTCTTTGGGAGAAAGAAAAAGATCTTGCCACTGTAGAACGTTGTTCTACGATGTAAGGAACTGAACAGACTCGGGGTTAGAACATGTCAGAAGGTGAAGTTCTAAACACAGGCCACAAAAGTATAGAAATGTATGTGATCAGTCCAGGTTCACCGTCCATCCCATTCACTGAAGATGCCCTAAAATAAGGAGAGGAAACGAAAACCTTAAAGACAGAGACACATTCCCTTGTCATATACCCCAAGAGTTTCAAGGACATTTTATGAACTTAAATCTTGACGAGGTGTTTAGTTCACAAAGGGGACATAAATGACTCATTCTCAGTGATTCAGTCTCATTCTCTTTTAAAAAAATTTAAACAGCATGTAATTTCCAAGGTTCAAATTATGTGACCAATTTTTCCATGACATGTATTCAGCAATTCCTCAGCAGTTAAAAGTGTCCTGGGAGGAAGAGTATGAGAGTAATATGCTAGTATTTTTATATTGAGATACCTTTTTCTAAAATAGCTAGAATTTCTTTATGAATAATTATCCTCAAGGTTTTCTAATAGGGGATCTTTAGCCCTCTTCTCAGGTCTAGATGAAAAGAGGCCCATAAATGCACCTAGAGTGAGCATGACGTCTGAATCACCAGGACAAGACGCACAATTCAGTGGAAAGAACTAAATTTGGGGGGTGCGGGGGAGGCAGGCATATGACACACAATAAGACAAGGACATTTTTGCCAAAAATAGAAAGGTTGAAAAGATGCCAAGAGGCCTGAGGCCCATTGGACATCATAGTAGATAAATCTGTCATGATGTAGTTTTTATCATCACTCTTTCAGGCCTAGTTACTGGAGACTCAGAAATGAGTACATCCTGACTGATAGGTACACAATAATTAAATTCACTTGAGACTTGTAAATAAACCAAAAGGCCAGTTTATGAAATTTCCATCATGAGTGTGATAGCCATGGAGGTTCAAGAGAGAACCTGCCCAAAGACCCTTGGGATCTGCCATAGCATCTGAGCCAAAGGCTATGCTCTTAACCCAGCAGCCCCTACCAATTACTGAACACAGCACTGAGCAGGGATACTGTGGCCTGGCAATTCCTACCCAATTCAGACTCGTCTATGGGCAAATGTACTAGAACTCCCTTGAGTTTCACAAATTGCACCACAGTCTGAGGCTCCTCCTACCCAGTGTTCCTTCTTTTTCCCTCTCCTATCACAAGTGTGAGACCTACATTGCAGAATGAAGTCTCTCCCCACCGTCTCCTGTTCTCCTTCTCCTTTATCTCATATAGACATCACCCCCAATAGATCTATATTACTTCTAACTCTTTCTTGGCATCTGCTTCCCAGAGGACTTGACTGTCTCAAGGAGCTATCCCCTTTCTGTAATGAAAATGTTATATCTGTATGGCATTGTACTTGTCTTGCTATCAAGGTATTAGAAGAGCTCAATCAATTGGAAATCTCTTGAGTGTAGCAATAAGATGTGGTTGGTTGTTTCTTTGAACTCTATCCTGCAATCGTTCTGATGTTTCAGTTCTCTCGAATTTACCGCGCACTTTCTTCCCTCTTCCCCAACCTTGACCTGCCTTGGTTCTATTCACTCTTAAGGATCAAGAACAGATCAGTATCTGTCTTTCCAAGAAGCCTTCTCTGACCTGACCTTACCTATGGCGTTGGTGGATTGTTTCAGAAGGTTTGTACATTTATCCCTTTTGAACCAATTACACTATATTATCTGAAAATTACATGGCTACTTACCTCACTAGACTACTATCTGTGAGCAGGAACTGTATCTTATATGCCTGTGCATCCCCAGTACTATGCTCTGTATCTCGCATTAATTAGTGTTTAATAAATGAATGATGTGGGAGGCTTATGATTTGGAATGACAGCAGAGTAAGATAACTTGAAAACCCTTCCACGACAAACACCTACAAATGCTCTCTGAAACATAAGATTCTTTAAAATCCATAGCTAAGCTTACAAGGGAGTTGGGGAATTCCCAAACACCTGAAATGAAGGCAGCACTGAAAACCAGGCAAATGTGTTCTGCTAATGTTTCAGCAGGCCTAGGAGGTGAGTGAGAGGTGGAGGGTAGCAATCCTGGTAAGCTAGGATTGGGCTCCAGTGTCCATGCAGAAATAGGAGATGAGGCCTTGCCAATGTGGAATGAAGAAGTGGGACTGAGTTGGGACTTTTGGAGGGCTACTATTTTAGTGAGAATTCTGCTGAAAAAAAAATAAATTTCCAGCAGCACTGAGAGATGAGAATAAAATTTATCTTTCTCTGTCAGACTCTAGATAGAAACAAACAAACATTTTCTATAAGTTTAAAACCCAGGCCTGTACTTCCTTGGTTTAGTTTCAAATTCGTATTGCCCCAGATTTTCCAGATCAACAAACTAACAGAAACTAATTTCACACTCAAAATAGCCCTAGAGTATTTGTCCAGAATACATGCAAAAGCTGCCCTGGAAGGTCTCAGCCTCAACCTGAGTTACTGCTTTCCATGTATAAATCCACACTGTGATCTCTAGAGGCAGCATAAGTATTCCCAAAATTTTGGCTGATAATATGAAAAACTGAAAGAAAATATGTTTTAAAAGTATTAAATACAGTAATGAAAGAATCAAATTCCTAAGGAAAGAATAAGACACCATAAAAAATAATGGATAATAAAATCCTTGAATATGACTACGATAAAATTCAGTAGTAGAACTTTAGCTAACATTATGCATCATTAAAGAAAAGATCAATGTTATAAAGAAATAAAAAGTCAGAAGCCTAAGAAGAGAATGAGACATTATATAAAAAAATAAAAGGAAAATTAAACAAATCACCAATATAATTCCTCAAAATAAAAAATATATAGTCATTGAAATTAAAAAACTAGAAGACAGATTAGTATCAAATTAAACACTGTAAGAGAGACTTAATAACTGGAAGATAGGTCTGAGGAAATACAAAATGAGATGGAGAAATAAAGCACTGAAAAGTATTATAAAATGTTAAGAGGCATGGAAGGGAAATGAATAGTCCTAATTTACATCTAGAAGATGAGAGGTCATTTCAAGGAAGTAACAGCTGGCTATGCGCTAGAATGGAAAAAGGTCACTTTGAATCATAGTGAGTCTCAAGACAAATACGATAAACCCACACCTAGACACTATATAGTGAAATTGCAGAAAACAAATGCAGAGAAAAATCTTAAGAGTAACCATAAAAAGGGGGGAAGGGTAAAATTCCTTAAAAAGCAGCAACAATTAGATTATGAGCAGACTTCTGTTTAAGAAAAGGAACCAGAATAAAATCTTGATTGAATGAATTTTTAAAATAGAGTTTTATTTAGGCCAAAAATGACAAAGGGTTTATTTTGTATGCCCTTTACCATCACCTAGTTATGTCTTCCTGGGAGGGTTGTTATGTCCATTCAGTCTCAGTGTTGGGGGGGAAAATCTATCCATTATTACTCTGTCATTATCAGGAGGGCAAGTAAAACTCCAGTATGTACATGCGATCCACCCAAGATCCAGGCCATAGTGAGGCCCAGGGAAATATTACTGCCCCACAGATGAGGTGGCAACACCAGGATATTTCTATAAAATTTTTATTCTCTTGAAAACAGCCTATGAATTAAACTCTAATTCAAATCCTAATGTTTGAGATTCATTGAGTGTTTAAATGAATCAGGTGAGGACCTGTATTAAACACTTCACGTATATTATTTTATTCTTCGTCTTCATTTTATAGAGATGGAGACTGAGGCTTAGTCTAGGGTCGGCTGGACGAGTCCAGGGTTGAAGAGCTAGCAAGTGCTGGAGACAGGATTTGACAGGACAAAGATGAAGTCTGGCTTCAGCTGCATATTGGCTCAATGCAGTTTCCTGTCCAATCCTATTAAGCTGTCAGGAGGAGTGATTACACACAGGAATGGCAAGAGGCTTTAACTGATGCCAACTCTCATCTATTTGTGGTTGTTTTGATAAAGATTCCAGTGCTCCATCCGGGCTCTGTGAAAACGAATGCTGTGATCATTTAGCAATGTCTGTCATTGGTGGGAAAGGGGCAGGGTGACGATATTCGCTACGCATTTGCCATGCCCAGAATAGTGAATTCTCAGGAGAGTTTCTATCTTTAATACTCGAGTTAGAATTATAAGGAGAAAAATAACATTGACAATCGCTGCCACTCCTGATTTACTTCTTAATGGAAAGACACCCATCTGTGATATAGAACTTAAAAATGGAATACAAGCTGCTAAATTGTTCTGAAGTCTGCAATGGTGCAGGTTAACCTCAAATAACATTTCTTCCATCATTCCATAGTTTTTAAATGATAAGGAAGCAATAACCCAGCAGCAGCAGAGACAAAATGAAGTGATATGCTTTTAAAAAACTTTATGCCTCATCACTGTCAACCCACTGCCAGGAGTTTCATGAGTCAAGCACCCACATGAATCAATCCTGGTCTCCTATTGACCCAGGGAAATACAGGAAAATCACGTCTAAATATATCCAACCTCTTCTCATCACTAGGCCAGCAAGCGCCATGGTCCCAGCCATCTCCTCTCTCACAAGTCTCTCATCCGGGTGACTAATATTCCCTGCCTGTTCTCATGGCTTCTGCCTTTATCCCCACAGATTTTAGCACAGATGTTAGAATGGCTCTTTTACAACATAACCCAGATGCTGCCACTCAAACCCCTCTGCTCAAAATCATCTCATGACATCCCTATTGCTCACAGTAAGAGCCCAAAGTCCGTACAGTGGCCTGTGAGGCTGCCTGAGATGCCCTCCTTCCTCCTGTCTGTCTCTCCACTGTGCCCTGCCCCCCCACGTCAATCACACTGGCCTTTTTGCTGTTCTGTAAACATGCAAGGCTGGCTCTGTCTCAGGGCTTCTGTGCTTGTGGTTCCATGTGCCTGGAATGTTCTCCCCAGGTCATTCCTTCACCCCCTATCTCATCTTTGCTGTAATGTCTTTTACTCAATGAGGACTTTCTATTTAAAACTGCAATTCCTTGCCTTCTATCTTATCTCCCCTTTCCTGCCCTTTTTTTTTTAAGTTTTTCTCTGTGCCACTTATAATCATCCTACTTTTTGTCTGACTTGCCCCGTCTCTCTGCTCCCACTAAACTATCAACTTCATGGGGGCAGGGACGTTCCCATTCTGTTCTCCACTTTATACCCAGTGTCTAGAATTGTGGCTGCCACATAGTAGGCACTTCATAAGTGAAGGAATGAGTTAAGCACCTGCTCTCATACTAGTAAGTTGTTTCCTGAAAAACAGAAAAAGAAAGCAAAAGCAAATTTTCCAAATATATTTTTATAGTGGATCCAGGACTCAGAAAGATTACTAAATGTAATCTATTACTCTGTTTCTTGATAAAGATGCCAGTCTCTAAAAGCCTTAGTCCCTAAGACTCCACCCTAAAGCTCTCAGCCCTCAATGACCACAAGAGCACATTCTGTCCTGATACTCTATGTGTAGTCTAGGGACTTGCGGCATCAGCTGGAACTTGTCAGAAATCAGATCTTGGTTCGCACGTCAGAACTAATGGATCATACTGTGCATTTGAACTCCACCACCCTAGGTGGTTTTATGCACATGGAAGTCTGAGAAGAATGGCCTGTACTATGAGTTTCCAGCAAAGGGCTCTGAGGTCTTATCAGTGGAAGCATAGTCAGTCTTTGGAAACCCCGATGTTGCTTTTTCCTAGATAACAGAGCTTAAAAAGAAGGAGGAGGAGGAGGAGGAGGAGGAGGAGGAGGAGGAGGAGGAGGAGGAGGGGAGGAGGAGGAGGAGGAGGAGGAGGAGGGGGAGGAAGAAATGGAAAGCTGACACCTAGACAAGTCCGCATCAGCAACATGTGAAATCGCCTAAGTTAAAAAAATTATTTTTCCTCACTATCCCATGCTGCTGTGAGTTAGCACCCTGCCAGCATGCACCATAGTTTAGCACCGGCCTTGCGCAGGGAAGGTGGTGCCTGGGCTCAAGTTGCAGGTCCTTAAACACACCACGTTTTCTGCTTTGGAGCCCAGATGACTCATCTATTTAGGCGGGTAGAAATACAAGCCTTGACTCCCTCACGGATGTTTGGAGTTTCAGATGGGATCACATTTGTGAAAGTTCTCTGGAAAGATAATAGTGCTGCATAAAATGAGGCATGATTTAAGCATTAGTATTTACTTGCCATTTCCTAACACAGGCTTGGTTCATGTTTAGGGAGATGGATTAACGCCATATCCCGATTCACATTTGAGGACCAACTGTTGTTTGTTCCTCTACTAGAAGTTGCAGCAGTTAAGGTAGGACGTCTTCCAGTCACATGGTTTTGCTTCTAATTATCTTGCACAGCACCCACTCAGCAGGTTTTCCCTTGCCACTAACAGAACTGTAAGAAATAACTATCCTTCCTTCCTGAATTCCTAAAACCGTTAGAACCAAGCTCTCCCTAGAGTTCTCACCCTCTTCCTATTCTTCCACCATCAGATCTCTAGTGAATCTTGCATCACTTTGAGGAGCAAAATAGCCCTATCATCACCAAGAAGGAAATAGCTGTCACCCATGGGTGAACAGCCAAGCTACACCCTGAGGCTGCACATGTCTGTCTATACCTAGGAGCATGTTTCCCTGATCTGAGCACTGTCCACCACCTGTTTCCTGATAGCTGAACTCCTGCCTGTGAGGGTTTACCCACAGTCAGTTCCACGGCCCCCCAGACTCCCCAGTTGTGATCTTTGCCTATCTGTTGCATCATCAATCAGAGCCAAGATGCCTGGGCCTAGTCTCTTCTGGGTCACTAGCTCCCAAGACCTAGCACTGAGACCAACATATTGGTCGTGCTATTGTTACCTACAGTGCACTCTACTCCTGCTACGTCCAGGTGTTATTGTTACCTACAGCCCACTGCTGTTCTATAGGCAGCTTAACAGTTCCCAAGCAGGGCTCATTTTTTAAAAATACACATATACTTAAGTATAATAAACATATAGAAAATTACATGAGTCATAAGTAGCTCAATCAATATTCAGAGTGAACACATCTGTGTAATGCCCATTCAGATCAAGAAATTGAACATTTCCAGCATCTCAGAAGTCCCTTCATGCCCTCCTCCAGTCATTAAAATCCCTCAAACATTTGCTCCTCCCAGGCATTACCCACCTCCCCAAAGTAATGATTTCCGTGACAGTTGATACTATAGATTAATATTGCCTGCTTTTGAACTATATAGATGAAATCATGCAATAGGTACTCTTTTCGGCCTACCTTCTTTACTCAACATGATGTTTATAAGATTTATCCATATTGTTGCATGCCATTTATATCTTTATTATTACAAAGTATTCTACTGTTGATGGACATTTGATTTCCAGTTTTGCTCTATTACAAAGAGTATTCCAATAAAAATCCTTGTGCATGTCTTTGGTGAACATGACATATACCTTTCTATTGAGTATCTAACTAGAACTAAAATAACTGATTGGGGTGTGCACACCTTCATCTTTAGCAGATGTGCAGTTTTCCAAAGGCGTTGTGCCAATTTAAGCTTCCATCAACAGTGTGTGAGAATTCCAATTCTCCTGCATCTTCACAAGCATCTGGTATTATCAGTCTTTTTCATTTTAGCCATCCTGTTTACTCTAATTTATGTAAACCTCCCCACCCCCAATGAATGATGATTTCTAGGACTTTTTCATATGTTTATTGGCATCTTGGATATTTGTTTCTGTAAGTGCCTGTTCAAGTCTTTTGCCCATTTTTCTATTTACGAATCATATTCTTATCAACATGTGGAAGTCTTCTGTGTGTTCCAAATATTTGTATTTGTAGGTAGTTAAAAAATCTCCCCCTACTCTGTATTTGCCTTTTCACTCTCTAAATAGTGTTTGTTGATAATGAGAAGTTCCTAAGTTTAATAGAGTACAGAAATCAAATTCTTCTGATTTTTTGTGTTCTGCAAGAAGCCCAGAAATTGACAGTCTCTCTTTGATGGATGTAAAATTGTTCCCACATTGGCATTTGTTGATATGAAAGTCTCTCAAAATAGTCAATCTTTTTGTCACTTGAATTACTAATTTCTCAAGTTTTCCTTGAAATTTTCTACTATTCTCAAAGCTTAGCCTAGAGCTGGCCTAGACCTTCAAGTTGTTCACATACAGAAAATACTCTGTGTTCACATACTGCTGATATAATAGTCATCTTTATGTTTTCCCATAAATGTATGAGATTTATTGACATTGGCTTGAGAAATTCAATCCCAAAAGATCCCCAGTGAATGAAACAAAGAATTTGTTATCCCTAACCAAGGACACTTAGGAGTAAATGGTTTACACTTCTCCTCCTGAATCAGAAGATAACTAGCTTAAATCACCCTACTCAGGGAAATAGACAACAAAAATCCAATTAATGCCATTTGTGCCAACCACACCCAAGCACAGATGAAGCCAGGGGAATAAATCTCATTTGGTGCATCAGCATTAAGCTGATGAATATTCTATTGAGATCCTCCCTTAAGACCTTCCCTAAACTTCCAGACTTTAAAACCCTCAAGATGAAGGACCCAGCCTGTGCTCTCCCCTCCCTCCTGGGAGCACGCCCATGCCTTCGCCTTCCCCCACTTCTTCCCCACAGGTGCATTATTACCGTTGTCTTTCTCTCTCCTAAGTTCCAAGGGCCTGTCTTTTGCTTCCATAACTTGTTTCCTGGACCTACACAGCACAGCTGGCTCACTTCTTCTACCTCTGTAACTTTCTAAATCAACTTTCTCTCATAATTTGAAAAAAAAATAAGTATTCTTTAAAATATAGCTACTTTATTTAGCAATCAATTTGGTAAATAAAAACAAAAAGTGTTGTGTTTAATCGCATTGTCTTATAAAGAAAATGTTGATTAGTGTGAGACTGTTAGGACTGTTAAACCGCAGAGATTATTTAGGGTCATTTCATTTAATAAAGAAGGTCCTATTCACAACAAAGTCCTATTATTACATATCTTTTATAGGTGAGAAATTTGAAGCACAACTGTAAGAAATTAGATAATACATAAAAGGTCACAGCATAGTGCCTGTTACATAATAAGCCATCAATAAATCTTAGCTATTGTTGTTGATACAAGTCCTTTATTTCACAGTTGTAAAAAAAAAAAAATGAGGCCTACAGAGATGAAGCACCTCATCTCTACTCACATGACTTTCTAGTTGCAGAATTAAAACTAAACCCTTCACTGTCATATTCTCAGCAAGGGACCCTTTCTATTAAACTACACACTCTCTCAGAATTACCTACCTAATATACTTCCCAAGGATATGTATTCATACACATTTAATAATGAGCTAGGGTATGACTTCAGATTTTCATTTTTATCTTTCTACAAATTATAATACTGTGCTTCTAATGATTTCATCTTTTTTTGTCATGGAAACAACATTCTATTTTTCAATTAAGATCATTTTTCGCCAAATATGACTGCATCGTCCCCTCCAAAATAGCATCTTGAGTGTTTCATTTAACTTTTCTTGGGTAACACACCAGCCCCACAATGTGGTAACATACAGCAAGAATCCAAAGCAATTGAGGCTACGATCACCCGAGTGGTTCTTCTGATCTCACTGGACTCGCTCACACATTGGTGTTCAACTACAGATCAGCTACACAGCCCCGTTTCTGGGGGTTGACTGGATAGCTGCTGGGGTGATGGAGGACCTAGCCACGTGTCTCATTATCCCGCAGGCACCCTGGGCTTATTCGCATGGTGGCTCCAGGAGAGCAAATGAAGTGTATGAAGCCTCTTGGGGCCAAGGTTCAGAAACAGCCAACTATTTTTGCTTCATGCTGTTGTTCAAAGCAAGTCACAAGTTGTTGGAGGAGGTCATCAGAAGACCTAACTGCGACTGGGCCCACCAGTGGGACCTGGCAAGTAGAGGCCCTTCACCCTGCCCATTTTCCCCGGAATGTAGTCAAATATTAAGTGATATGGGAAGGCAGTCACGTTAAAGTAAGGTCGAAATGATTACATATGGTATTATTTTCTATATTTGAATTTTTTGCTATAATTATTTTCTAAAGATATTACAATTAGAATTTTGCTTTTGCAATCAGAGGGATAAGTGCCCTTTGACAATAAATGTGTCAGTCTTTTCACCTGCTGCAAATGTAGCACTTTTAAATGTCACTCTGGATCTACCTTCTGCACTGTGGCATTATCACAGAACTTAAAAATCTCATGTAGAACCGTGAAGCACTGTTTGATCTTAAAGCTCTACAATGAGTCACGTATCTGTGCTTGCCAGTCACTTGCTGTTTTAATACTCCAATAACTGGTATAGGCAGCGCGGTTTATTTGGAATAGAAGTCATAAAACCTTAATAGGTCCAGCTTTGCCACGTTCTGCTTAAATGACTTAGAAAATGAAACAACAAAAAAAGATAGTGATTTTCTGCATTCGTCAAATGAAGGTATAACTGACTTCAAACTCCTACAGAGAAAAAGCTGACCAGGTCTAATTCAACTTTGTGTCTTCAACCTCAACTAGGGATATGTTATATGTGTTCAATCAACACAGTACTTGCCTATTTCATGGAGGAATTTTGGGGAACCATGAAAGTTACATGGGATATTCTGCTAACTGCACCACTATTTTGCAATCAAGTGTTCTGTAAGGAGGGAAGATAAACCAGACACTTCCAGGTACCATATCATATCCTCTCATATTCACCTGTCCCCGGAGCATTTGGCCACTTGTTCCAACCTCATTGGCTGCAGTGGCTACCAACTCCATGGGAAGTCTGACCAACCTCATACGGACACAACCCAAAAACATCTCACCGTGTACCCAGATCACATCCCCTCCAAGGTTTCTTGTTGATGTGGAAGAGTGAAACTCTATGGAACCCCATTGGAAACCACTCATATGCAACCCAAAATTTCATAAGAATTAACACATGGGGTGAAACTCTGACCAGTGGACAAAATCCTCTCCTTTTCTCCCCAGACTATCCTGAGAAACGGTCATCTATAGAATCGGTATCACTTGATACCAGTTTGGTAGTACACCATCATGTTTGATTTTTCTGCCTTTCTTGCTCCCCCTTGCTCTCTTTCCTGCTTCCTGGGACTTCAGGTCCTCTCAGGGAGGCCCTAAAAGGCAGTGGGAAATCCTAGTGAGCAGAGGTTGCAAGCAGTATGGTTTATCATTTATTTTGTATGGAGAGAAAGATGGCCTGAAGTGTAGATATAAAAGGAATCCTGGGTAATGGTAAATGGAACAGCTGGTTGGCCATGGTCCCAGAAAGAACAGATTAGAAGACCGGGAAGAAAAAGGTCTGTGAAGGAGATATAATGAGGGACATATGAGTAAGGCAAAAAGTGTGCAAACTTTATTCCCCAGGTCCTCTGGAGATCAGTCACCAGAGAAGAGACTCTCAAAACCCAAAGGACAGGAGTGACTTGTCCTGGGGATGTCAGCCAGGCTGTCTTCTCAACCGCCTCCAGCTGACACAATGGGGCCATGAACAGAGTGATCATGGGGGCAGGATTGGAGGCCGTGCGAGGATCCCACAATCTCCGCAGACAAAGCCTTTTGAGCTTTTGTTCCTTCCACCTCTCACACAGTGCGAAGACATTCTACCAATGTGACAATTGACTTTATTAGACAGACAGTTGGAAAGCTGTATTGCAAATATCTCAATATTCAATCTATAGAGAGACAGCCCCAAAGCAGGTTGGAGGGAGAGACCCTCAAATGTCCCCGTTACTATACAGTGTGCACTGCAAAGCAAGGCGGCATTTTCCCCTGCATTTCCTGCTTCCACAGTCAATTCCAAAGGAATGACTAAAACACAGGAAAACAAGCCTAGATGCCCCATCACTGGTGAGTAATGATCACTTCAGTCATGAAGCAGCCTGCTCTGATAAGGAAACGCACTGACAGGGAAATGTGATGTTCCATATTCATGCATCCGCGCTTTTGCAAATGCTTTCTTGGCACCGTCATATTGTATGTGATTAATTTTCCACTAGATTTACCAAGGAATAAAAACCCTTCTTTATAAAAGTTTGACTTTTATTTTCTGAGTAACTCCTGACACCAAATGCTGAAATTATGCCTTAGATTTTAGCAAGGGGGGGGGGGGGAGTTACCTTCTTTAGCTGGACATTTTTCATTGTACATTATCTTTTCAACATAAGTACATGCTTTATCACATTTATTTAGCAAATTGCTTGTTGGACATGCATTATAATATACTGAGTCCAGGTCTACTGCAGTCTTCCTCACCTTCCACACAGAAAAAAACAGAGTAAATGTCAGTTTTGCAGCCCACGACACATAGGGCAGGCTACCAGAGACCCACAGAGCACAATTCTAAGTGTGGAAGCAGGAGAGCTCTCTAGGAGAATGGCAGGCACTGAGCTGGGCTTTTTGTCCATTCTCAGAACACAGAATTATCCCTCTTTTCTGAATTTGAATTGGGGTCATGAAAAAGTGATGAAGAACCAGGAAGTAAGCTGTATATAATAGGTGTTATGCATATATATCAAGAGGCACTATATTTAGTAGAGTTTTGTAGACAGTAAGGGCTGTAGAACAAAGACAAAACAAAAACAGAGCTTCTCCTCACATCTCTGTAACCCACTCTGCCTTCACACACACACACACACACACACACACACACACACACACACACACACAAACCCAAGATTTGAATCATTACTTATAAGATGGGGCCTTGAGAATCTGTATTTTTTTAAAAGCTCCCAAGTTATATTGATAATCCAGCTAGGTGACCACCTCTCTAAGTGACTTTTTTAAAAAAATATATTTTATTGATTTTTTACAGAGAGGAAGGGAGAGGGATAGAGAGTTAGAAACATCGATGAGAGAGAAACATCGATCAGCTGCCTCCTGCACACCCCCTACTGGGGATGTGCCTGCAACCAAGGTACATGCCCTTGACCGGAATCGAACCTGGGACCCTTGAGTCCACAGGCCGACGCTCTATCCACTGAGCCAAACCAGTTAGGGCTCTAAGTGACTTTTAAGTCCCTTCTAGGACTTTGATACATAGGAAACATAACCTGTACCCTCCAGGAGCTTGACATATAATTGGAAAGTTAAGACAGAACAGGGCAAGATAAGGTAAATATTATACAAGCAATATGAACCATGAGTATCATCAATAAAAGTTCTAAGAATGTAAAGGTTCAGAAGCTCATCTCTGAAGGAGGATGACCCCGACATAAGTCTCTGAGAATTTTTAGAATGTGCAACAGCAGGAGAGATGGAGGCCATTCTTGGAGAGAGACAGGAGAAGAGGACTAGACTGGGTGCAACAGGCTAGGGACACATGCAGGCCATATAGCTATGAGCAGTGCCAGCTTGGTCTTGACTCAATAATTCTCCCTTCTGGGGAGTCTTCACCAAGGTTTGCCTACCTTAAGATGTCCTGCAGGGAAAAGAAGAGAGCACTGCTGAGTACTCAGCCAACTGCATTGATGTAGGCAGCCTGGTGTACCTTTCCAGGCCAACCTGAAATCCAGCCTCTTCCCTAAAGCCTTCTCAGACCAACCTAAACTTATCACCTTTTCCTTCTCTAACTCAGCCAAAGACAAATATAAGCACTTAGACAACCAAGATGGCGGCATAGGTAAACACCTGTGCTTGCTGCCTCACACAACCACAACAAAACTCCAACTAAAATACAAAACAAATATCATCCAGAACCATGGGAAAGCTGGTTGAGTGGAAATTCTACAACTAGAAGGAAAGAAAAAAGTGCATTGAGACTGGTCGGAGGTGCAGAGGTGTGGAGGTGCGGAGGTGTGGAGGTGCTCGTGAAATGGAATGGCAACTGGGTACGCTGTTGTTTTTTTCAATAGAGAGGGAGATACAAGGTCCCAATTGCTTGCTGAACTCCAGTTCTGGGCGAGACGCTGGGGACCCAGATTCATACAGGGAGAAACTGGACTGCCTGGCATCAGGACGGAATGCGAGGGTGGCTTTCTCTCAGAGGTGCTCGCAGCGATCATTGTTCCTGCATGGGGCCATGGGACACAGAGACCCAGGGATCTCTCCAGGGCAGGGCTGACTGGCAGCCATTGCTGTTTGCTTCGCTCTGGTGATTCCCTGAGTCCTCACCCCACCCAATTTACAACCCCATCCAAGCTCTGTGTAGCGGCTTTTGCATATGAATGGCCTGTCCTTTTGCAACCTAAAACCTAACAAACTGCAGCTGGGTCAGAGAGCTCCAAAGCTTCCAAAAGAAGGCCTAAGGCCTGGCGGCAGCAGCAGCCTACATTGCTTCACAACTGGGCCTCATCTGGGCACTTCCAAACCCCAAACTAAGAGGATGAATCTGCAGATTTCTCTCTAGCTCCTGCTGGGTGGCCTCAGGCAGAGGCTGATCTTGCACCTCCTTGGAGATCCAAGAGCCAGTGTACCCAGTGGTCAGTGTGAGACCATACCAGATTACAGCTCTTCACATCCATAAGCGACACGCTCAAGGGGCAGACTCAGTGAGCACCAAAAGCCCCACTGAAGCATGTCCTGCCCCATAAGGGTGTCTCCAGCACAGCAGCTCTCCCATTGTAGACACAGATGGTCCTCACAGCCAATTGGGTTGGAAGTCAATTCCTCCCACTGATACCAACAGCAATCAAGACTTAACTACAACAAGACTTTGGGCACACAGCCCACAAAGGTGTCCACCAAGAGTGTACACCTCAGGTAATTGGGGAGGCTGAGCCACTGGGCCCTATAGGACACCTAGCACACAAGGCCACTCTATCAACACAGGGAAGCAGCCAAAATGCAGAGACAAAGAAACATGTCACAAATGAAAGAAATGGAGGAAAGCAAACTACTGGATATAGAGTTCAAAACCACAGTTATAAGGTTATTCAAGAATCTTCTAGAAACCTCTGAGAAATTTAGTGAGACCCTCAAGGATATGAAAAAGAACTAATTAGAAATTAAGCATACACTGACTTAAATAAAGAATAATATACAGAGATCCAATAGCAGACTAGAGGATCCCAAGAATCAAGTCAAAGATTTGAAGTACGAAGAAGCAAAAAATAATACCCAACCAGAAAATAAAAAAGAAAAAAAGAATCCAAAAATATGAAGATAGTGTAAGGAGCCTCTGGGACAATTTCAAATGTACCAACATCCAAATTATGGGGGTGCCAGAAGAAGAGGGAGAGCAAGATATTGAAAACCTATTTGAAGAAATAATGACAGAAAACTTCCCCTGCCTGGCGAAACAAATAGACTTACAAGTCCAGGAAGTGCAGAAAACCCCAAACAAGAGGAATCCAAAGAGGACCACACCAAGACACATCATAATTAAAATGCCAAGGCAAAAGACAAAGAGAGAATCTTAAAAGCAGCAAGAGAAAAACAGTTACCTACAAGGGAGTACCCATATGACTGTCAGCTGATTTCTCAACAGAAACCATTCAGGCCAGAAGGGAGTGGCAAGAAATACTCAAAGTGATGAATAGCAAGAACCTACAACCAAGATTAGTCTACCCAGCAAAGCTATCATTTAGAATTGAAGGTCAGATAAAGAGCTTCACAGATAAGAAAAAGCTAAAAGAGTTCATCACCACCAAACCAGTATTATATGAAATGCTGAAAGGTATCCTTTAAGAAGAGGAAGAAGAAGGAAAAAGTAAAGATAAAAATTATGAGCAACAAAGTGACAACAATACATATCTATCAACAAGTGAATCTAAAAATCAATGGATAAAAAATCTAATGAACAGAATAAACTGGTGCATAGAAAGGGAGTAGACTGACAATTCTCGGGGGGAAGGGGGTGTGGGGGGTGCGGGAAGAGATTGGACAAAAATCTTACACCTATGGACAAGGACAGTGGGGGTGGGGGGTAAGGGCAGGGGGTTGGGTGGGAACCAGGTTGAGGGGAGCTATGGGGGGAAAAAAGAGGAACAACTGTAGTAATCTGAGCAATAAAGATTTATTTTATATATATATATATTCCTGAAAAGTTTAGTTGCTTGCCCAATGTCACACAGGTAGAAGAGCCAAAGGAAGTACACAGCCAATGTCTGCATTACTTCACCTTTTTTTCTTGAAGGGATATGGCATTGGTTCTGAATGTCTAAATCCATGTCCTTTAATTTTCATTATCACCCTCATAATTCCGCTAAGTAAAATAAGTCAGACAGAAAGACAAATACCGTGAAATCTAAAAAATCAAACAAACAAACCAAAAAAAAAAAAAATAGACTCATAGAAAGAGACCAAAGAGATGGTTACGGAAAGTGTTGGGGGATGAGTGAAAAAGATGAAGAGGAATCTATATATATAAAAACCTAATATGCAAAGTGTTTCCTTGGGAGTTCGACTGACCAGGAGCTCGATGGCTTGCTATGTCATGCGCTGACCACCGGGGGTGACACGGAAAGAAGGAAGGCCTCAGCCAACAGCCGGCAGCTGAGGAAGGGAGGCCCCGTACGGCAGCTGGCAGATGCTAGGGACCCTACCCATGCACAAATTTCGTGCACTGGGCCTCTAGTATAGTCAATAATACGATTAAGTTTGCACAGTGACAGGTGATTACTAGAATTAGTGGGGTGATCACATTGTAATGTATAAAAATGTCAAATCACTATATTGTATACCTGAAACGAATATAGCCAATATAAGATTGTATAACAACTATACTTAAAGTTTTAAATGGAGTGATATGCTTTATGAGATGATGAATAGAATTTTAAACAAGCAAAAATATTTCTTTCTTAAAAATAAAAAAAGAACAAACACTCTTAAATAGTTTGTCCTGGATACTCACCCACTACAGCCCGAAGGTTGTATAGGGACCTCTATGGGAAGCACAGTGGACAAAGGGCTCAGGAAAGAAGGTCACACATGTAGGAAGTCACTCCTAAGCACTAGAAACCACATGGTTAACTCTGAGTTAGACAAATGCACCCTAATCCAGCTCCTGCTCCTCAGCCAGGCAGGGGAGACTTGAAAGGGCAAGGACTTTATCTTTCTGTCTCTGTAAAAGGCATGAGGACAGCAGCCCCATGTACCACACAGGGCCAAATGAGGACAAGCAGGATGCCATCTGTGACAAGAACTGAATTCCTTGAGATGTATTAAGTGAGCAATCAACTTCTGTGGTGGCCATGATTGCAGTTTGAAGGAAAGGGAAGGTAATTCACCTTGGAAACTTCCAGCATTCCTTCAATTTGCAAATGGAAAAATGAAGAAGGAATTGAGGTAGAAAGGTAAGAAGGAAAGGATGAGTCCCCAGTGGCACACAGTTCTTTTGGTACCTGAGGTACCATCCCCACATCCCACAGGCACAGAACATCAAACATTCCCTTTAGGACATAGATTGCCAATAACATCAGACCCAACTACAGTCATGTGGTGTCTCCTGTCACATCAGAATCTTTCATCAGATCATTTTCTATGTTGTACATTTAGCAACAGTCCGCATTTCACACAGCATTCCCAGACTTGTCAGTCTTTGGTGCCATTCCAATGCCAACACTACCCTCTAGTGGCTGGAACGGGGAGCTGGATTGACAGAGCTGAACTTGTCTACGTAGTCAGTTTTCCTTTACCAGGTTGACAGCATTCTATCAAAAGCAGCCTCACAAAATAGTTGTATTTCTTTTTACTAAACACTAACCCACTCTATGGTATTGTGGACTGACACGTTAAAACAACAGTTATTAGCTAGGTTAACTGTTGTGACTATACTTAAGCCTCACTCTGAGTAATACCTAAGTTTATTTTTAAAAATTCAAGGTGATTTATGATAGGGTTTTGCTTCAATAATAATATTCCTTGTAAATTTGGAATGTGATTTGACTTACAAAAATAATTTCTTTGTCCACAACTCCAGGAATGTTCCTATGGTGTCGGGTAAGGATATAAATTTTCATTGCCATTCAAAGATGAAAAGATAACTCTGCCACCAGTAGCAGGGCAAGAATTTTTAATTGAGTGGAGTAGAGGACACGTGTTTTGGAGGATCTCAGATGCAAGTGTAGATCCGGCCCTGTTACTGGTTAAGGATCCTGGTTAAGGCACTCAATTTGAGGACGGCTTGGTTACCGCATCTATAAAAATGGGAATAAAAACAATGCCCATCTCACAAACATAGTGGGGAAACATGGGTATACAATTCCTGGCATGTAGTAGGTACTCCACAAGTTACATTATTAGGTATAAGTTTGTACTATACCTAATTACAGATGCCAAAGAAACTCAAACACTAGGTGAAAGGTCATTTGGAAGAACGGTGAAAAATGGAAGACAAGTGCAGCCTTTCCTTTGCAATTTAATTAGCAAGATAAGATCATAGGATCATATCTCCAGGTGCTGTATCTTTTACTAATTCTTTGAAATAACATTCACTGTATGCTAACCACTGGATGGAATGGTTCATTTAATCCTATAAGTACCCCATACAAGGAAATGAGAGACGAAAGGGCAAGATCACACAGCTTATATGTGGTCCAACGGGCACTTGAATGCAGGCACCTAAACTCCAGCTGCAACCTAATAACACTATACTGTGCCACCGCCTAAGGCAAGCCCAGCCATGTGCAGGGGCACGCCAACCAGGGATTTATCACTAGGGATTTATGCCGTCACTGACGGGTTACTCTTAAGACTGAAGCTCAGGCTGGTCAGATTTTAGAGGACAGAGAAATGAGTTATTGCCCAAGAGTCAAAATATTCCCAATTAAAAACTTCCTACCCACTCACATTTCCTTTACTTGACATGCATGAACCAGAAAACTGAATAAGCAAAATGTTCACATTTGTTCAGTGCTTTACAGTATGTGGTTTCTTCAAACTACTGAAGACTCTTTTCGTCCTCACAAGGAGGATCCAGAAAAACATTATCCCCCATTTATGCTGATGAGGCCAAAATAGTTAAGTGGGTCACCCAGGATCACATAATCTAGGAAATGGCCGAGCTATGGCCCTAAACTCCATTGTTTGCTGCCAGGCCTGGTCTTCCTCTAGAACAGTGGTTCTCAACTTGTGGGTCTTGACCCCTTTGGGGGGTTGAACGACCCTTTCACAGGGGTCGCCTAAGACCATCGGAAAACACATATATAATTACATATTGTTTTTGTGATTAATCACTATGCTTAAATTATGTTTAATTTGTAGCAATGAAAATACATCCTGCATATCAGATATTTACATTACGATTCATAACAGTAGCAAAATTACAGTTATGAAGTAGCAATGAAAATAATTTTATGGTTGGGGGTCACCACAACATGAGGAACTGTATTAAAGGGTCGTGGCATGAGGAAGGTTGAGAACCACTGTTCTAGAAGGTCTCTAGATAAGGTCTCTAAGTGGGAGGTCTCAAAGCCTACTTTTCAACAGTGCCTCCAGTTCAAAATCCAGCCTTCAAAAGGGGACGTGGACACCAGTTTGAGATTGATCAGGCCAGAGTTCCATATTCTCAAGAAGCCACTACTGCTGTTTCCTGTTCCCAGGTCGGCTATGGCTCTGCCAAGCCATCAAAGAGATGAGGACAGGGGATGGTTGGGTAGACTGCCAATCCTCCCATCTAATCTATCGGCACTAATAGACACATCCTCACTCGTGACTTTCTGGGTCCATAGCTTCACAGTTGCAGGTAGAGGACACATTACATTTTGCCTTAACAACCAGCGGGCAATGGAATTGGCTCTGTGTATTGGTATTTTGAAAACTTCCAATAAAATCTGAAGATGCAGAGGCTGTTCCCAAAATTGCCAAATAAGACTTCCAGTGGCTCACTATATCCTCAGGCCCACATCTGTATTTTCAAGCTATACAATATCTATTATATCCCAATACCTCATCTTTAAAATATATTTTAGGTGTTAAGCCAGAAGGGCCCAATCCCTTGAAATCATCATCCTCCACCAAAAAAAAAAAAAAAAAAAAAAAACCCTACCCACCATTCATGTTTATAATCCTCACTCAAAATGAAACACTACTGATTGCTTTTACTGAAGCAGAAAAAAAAAACCCTCTAAAAATAAAATTGGCTGCCTGTCCTCTGCTATGCATGATGTCTTGTGGAGGGGCAGGAATCTTTGGTGGCTTTTCAAGTCAAGAAGCAAAGTCACCCTCAAGCATACGGGGATAACCAAGACTCAGCTTTCCAAAGTCGTCAGGCAAATTATCCTGCCCCCTACTAAAAGAAAAACTAGTCCCTACAGATATGGGCAGCTGCAAACAATTACTCATCTCCATTAAGCACTCACTTACAAGACTAATTCCAGAGACCTTGCTGCCTACACCTGGGTGACGCAAGTAAACAAGTTTTAAGAGGCAAGGACAGCATCTACATTAAAAACACACACACAGCCCTAACCGCTTTGGCTCAGTGGATAGAGCGGCGGCTGCGGACTGAAGGGTTTCGAGTTCGAGTGCAGTCAAGGGCATGTACCTTGGTTGCGGGCACATCCCCAGTAGGGGGTGTGCAGAAGGCAGCTGATCGATGTTTCTCTCTCATCGATGTTTCTAACTCTCTATCCCTTTCCCTTCCTCTCTGTAAAAAAATCAATAAAATATATATTTTTTCAAAACACACATACCTGTCTATAAAAGCATGTAAATGGTCATTTGCACATACCAATAGTAACTAATCAAGGCATCAATAACAGTTCTTAATACTAAGTGGCCTGGGTTACTCCCAAAATAAATATTTTATTGCTTCTCTTGCTAAATATTGTCAATCTCCTATAGGAATACAAGTCCCATACTATTTTTTAAAAACGGTATCAAATTAATAATTTGAAAGAGACTTCAGGGACCAATAGTAGCCTCCTACTTCCATCCAGGGACAGAAAAATGCATGCTTAAGATTTCATGAAGCAACCAAATATTGGTGCAGAACATGAAACAGATATGAAATACTACCACTACCGGGTGTGACCTAAGTTCCAGACAGTGTGCTGGGAACATTTCATAGGTTGTTTTGATTTTCACCACAAAATATGATGCTTATTAGTATCATTTTCGAAGTTTAGGGAAGTGATTCGCCTATCATCACACAGCTTTAAGTGGCCAAATAGGAAGTGAAATCATCTTACTCCCAAGAAAAGAGCCTTAACCGCTCTGCTGGTCTATTTCAGGGGCCGAGCATGTAGCAGTCGCAAAGTTGGCTGTAAGCTGGAGTCACCTCACGAGCTGGGGGTTGTTTCTCGAATGCAATATCTGGATTCAACCCTCGAGGGATTTAATAGATTTCAAGTGTGCCCTGTACTTTCGGATTTTTCCTACAACTTCACAGGTCTCTCTCATGGGCAGCCAAGGCTGTGAGCCGCTGGTGTAATAGAACCAGGAAGCCTTCTGCACCTCTTATGTCTTCCTGTTGGGTGCTGGAAATGGGAGCAGTTTAGCACAGGACTTAAAGGGGATCCATTCAAGGGTCATTCAGATCCAGTCTGAAGTGTCACTTGCTAGTATTATAATTTGGGCAAAATTAACCTCTCTAAACTTTAGTTGTCTCACCTGTAAAACGGAAGCTCAGAAACCATACAAGATGATTATGTTAAATAACATAAGAGGTTGGCAGGGTGCCTGACAAGGCAGGAAGTTTGCTGAAAACGTCTATTATTTGTCCTGTTATCATCATCTTGGAAATATTGCATCTTATTAGTTTTAGTGATTTCATTAAATGTAAATATGAAATTAAACATAAAATAACATCCGTAATGGCCATGACTATCCTGAAGTTACCCATTTTTGTGAAATAGATTCACGTGTCTCCTCATTTAATAGACACCACATCGCTGTGATATGTTGCCCCATAGTGTAAGTGAAAATGAAGTTCAGGAGTACCAAGTATCTTTCCTAATGTCACACAGTTTTCAAGTGGCAGAACCAGAATGTGAATTGGCCAACAATATAGTTCAGGTTCAAGTCAAGTAACATTCCATACAAACATAAGACTGGTATTTTTTTCCAAAACATAGCAAAAGGCCTATGAGTTTTTCTTCAAAGTAGACTCCTCACTCTAAGCAATTTCAGAAGTGAGCGTTTGAACTACCTTGGAGCTAGTTTTTTCATTCACGAGAAACTCGCTCTCATCTAGTTGTTCCTTGCTTTGTGCACCAGAAAGTATTAGCCAGTTTGACCAGCCACTCAATTCACTGTGCTTTACTTTAAAATAATATTTCTCTGAGTACAAATTTGATTTCAGGGAATGGACAATAGAGAGTTTCCATCAATGAGCATTTCAGAAGGATTTGCCCCCAGATTGTGCAGGTAATTTCTAAAAAATGAATTTCAAAGATGAGGAAGCTGTAACAGCATCCTATAAAAAATGACTGAAAAAGACTGAACCTCTTTGGACGTACAAGTTACAATTTGTTTTAAATTCAAATTTCCTCATTGTATTGCAGCAACTTAGTACATACAAGAGGCACAAGTGAGACCTCAGAAAATTTCCAGTGTCTTGGATCATTATGGGGGGGGCGAGGGGGGGAGAGATACAATTTTTTTTTTTACTTTGGATGCCATTCAATTCAAAGGCCCCAACATCTTTTTTCTCAATTGGGAGTAATTTTCCCCTGATGCACACAGATGAAGTCACCTGACTTTATTTATCTTTGACTTATAGAAATGGCCTCTATAAGGATACTCTGGAGGTTTACTGATCCTCACAATAATTTATTTCTTTACATTTTAATAGTTCTTCCTAAAGATATATAACTACTGCATATTCAGTATCAATCCTATAATCTTTGTGAAGTTAAAAAGTGTCTTGAAAACTAATCTCAGAAAATCAGCCCTAGAGAAATATGTATGAAATACATGAAGACAAATGAAAAACCAATATTGGCAGCAAATGGAAATTGGGTTCAAAGACTGAAAAAGCTATATTAAGTCATCACCATGAACGAAAAACATTAAGGCAGAATTGGATAGATAGGGTAAGGGGTGGAAGGAGGAGGAATAGTGGAGCTAGCTGAAACCAACAAAAATGTATTTTGCAGGAAACAGGATGGCAGAAAAAACAGGATGGATAGCAGAAAAACCGGTGTTTTGAAACAAGGATGCTTTTCTTGCAAGTGAAAGGAAACAATGCTGCAAAAAGGCCAGGAACCAATCAGAGAGCAACACAGACAAAGAGCAGGCTTTCAGCAGATATAAGGGGAAGAGCAGAATGCATCCGGGGCACCCCATTTGAATCTCCTCCCTGAGCAGGGAGCCTGTGTTTGTTTGCAATAAACTCCTGCCTTGTTTGAACACCTCTGGTCCGAGGCTTCATTCTTCAATTCCATGAGACAAGACCCCAGGAAAAATTCCTGCTCACCACTTCCAGCATCAGTGAATATTCTCTTTCCCAGGCTTGTTGCTAGCAGTTGCTTCAAAGATACAAGAAAGGATGCTAGAAGTGATCCCGTCCAATTCCCCCACCCTCCCATGAGTGGAACAAACTAAGGCAAAGAGATGAAAACACTTGCCTACAGTCTCTTAAGGAGCAGAATGGGAACTAGAATTCAAGAAACTCGTCTTCTGACTCCTAGGACAGGCCCCATGGCAATGTTTGAATGGCTTTAGACATTAGTAGTAGAGGATAGCTCAGCTCCTTCAGGTTTAATAGATTTTAAAAATATGATCCTAATTAGATATAAGGATGAGGGCCAAAAAATACTAAATTTGAGTGCAAAAAAAAGTTAGACTTTTTTTTGAAAATGAAGACATCTATAGAGTCCAGGGGCTAGAAAAATCAATGGGTCTGATTACAAAGGGCTTATAAAGAGACTTGGAGATCAATGGATCCTCACTTACTTTACAAATAAGGAATCAACATGCACCAGAAATGACATAACTAAAAAATCACTGTATTCATAGTTAGCATACATTGACTTCTGCTCTGGGTCGAACACTTTCCTAAGTCACTGATGTGCATGTTCTCATTTTTATCACAACAGCCTCAACAGATAGGTTCTATTCGTGTTTATGTTTGTAAAATGAGGAAACTGAATAAGAGTGTCCGTGAAATAGGGTGGGAGACAGCCTCCTGTCTAAATTGGCCCCTAAGAATCACTGTCTTCTGGTATTCACTCTTACTAATGACTGAGTTCTAACAAAAGCGATTAGGTGACACAGCACTAACTTCTGCCTTGTTGCACTCTCCAGTTTTCAAAGCTGGCTCATTCCAGGGAAGCCAGTGGCACGCGCTGCCCTGCAGAGAGACCCACATGGCATGGAACTGTAGGTATCTCCTAGCCAAGCGCCAGCAATAAATTGAGGCCCTAAGCCCAACAGCTTGCAGGCAACTGCGTCCTACTAACAACCACAAGAGTGAGCTTAGGAGCTGATCTGCCCTCAGTTGTGTCTTGAGATGAGCACACCCCAGGCCAACGCTGATGGCAGCTGGTGGAGCCTCTTAGACTGAGGACCCAGCCTCAAGGGAACTGTGGAATAACAATACTGTTTTAAGCCACTAAGATTTGGGATAATTTGTTGTGTAGCAATTGATAAATAGTTCACCTAGTAAATTGAAATCTCAGCATTTAAGCTCAAGGATATCTGACATCAACGTCTACTTTCTTACCTTACACAAGGATAGCCTTTGGCAGATCATAGGCATGATACTGTAGGTGAATTTTACATCTCCATTAATTAATTTATCATTTCTTGAATAGCCTTCTGGAATGAGTTAAGTTCAAGAACAGAGGTTCCTCTGCCATGCTGAAGTAATCTCTCTGGTGGCCAAGAGTGCTCTAGGGGCCTGGAACTGCTGTGACATCACGAAACAGACCTACCTCACACCGTACTCTGGACCCAGCAGAGACGCTGGTGTCATGGATGGAGGGAGGGACAGAATCTTCCATATCCCCTGCATGAAACGGAACAAGAGTGTCAGTGAAATAGGGTGGGAGACAGCCTTCTGTCTATATTGGCCCCCAGTGATCACTGTCTATATTAACGGAACCTCTACTAGGTGTCAGGAACTCTCCTAGATTGTATGATATGAAGATGAATACAACTAGGTTTCTGAACTTATCCAGGTCACTCTCTATCAGGGAAGAAAGACATGCAAGCAAAACAAACATTTGATTTTTGCTGGGGTTCTTGTTCTGGCATTAAGAAGGGTTCAGCAATCTGGAGAAGGGGCTGTGTATAACTTAAAGGGGAGTCCAGAGATGAAGCATAATTTTGAAAGGCATTGGGGGTCAGAGGAGCCTAGCTAAAGAAACTAAGTTCTCCTCATCTCAGGACCCCATGCTTTTTATTAACACAAATTGTCCTGAGGCGAGGCAGAGATATACACTTCAAAGGGTAGGGTTTCATATACACAGTCCATTGTCAGATTGGAAGAATTAGCCTACAGCTGTTCAGGTGTTTGGGCAGTAGGAGGCAATAACATGTAGATTAAGATGCCCTGAGCTGTCTGGCAGCAAACAATCAATTATGCATCCTTTTCAGGTTTGGGGAAATGTCCTTGCCACTCCAGATTCAGCCCTGCTGTCATGCTGGAATTGGCTCCCGGCAGAT
This sequence comes from Myotis nattereri, assembly GCF_964212035.1. Classification (NCBI taxonomy): domain Eukaryota; kingdom Metazoa; phylum Chordata; class Mammalia; order Chiroptera; family Vespertilionidae; genus Myotis; species Myotis nattereri. Next base: position 64,084,985 of record NC_138085.1, read on the forward strand.
TTTGAGTGGTAATTTTAAAATTATAGATATTTGTTTTCATGACTACATATGCAGTTCTGGCCTTTCCAGATTTTAATGTAGACATCCACTGAGCGTCTTCCTACTTTATTAGGGGTTTTTCTGTACAGGAATTGACCCTAATTTACACCACACACAATGTTATTTAGTATAAAAACAATTATTCACTTATATATTTTCACTCAACCTAGGCACACTGATATTTTAAATAATGCTTCCTGAAATTAATACAAAGTAGATAAAAGATGGGGTATTACAAAAGACACCTATGAGGAAAGTGAAGAAAGAATGTGAGATATTGAGAAGTGAAATACAAAATAGAAAACAAGGGCATTTTTAGGGGGGAAAGGTAAGGGTGATATAAAAATTGACAGAAAAGAGCTGATAGGGTCTTCTTTCCCAGGACTGGTTCTGAGGGGGAGGCAGCAGGCGTGCACACCCCTTCCCCATTGTATGAGAGCCAGGGAAGGTCCCTTCTTAGATGTTCGAGGAACCTGCTGAGTGCTGTCCACACCCAACCATACACTGTCCTGCTGCAGACTGCCTGCCCAACACTAGAGGCTGGGTGAGCCCCAAAGGTGTTTCATGCAGGGGACATAGAAGATTCTGTCCCTCCCTCCATCCGTGACACCAGCGTCTCTGCTGGGTCCAGAGTACGGTATGAGGTAGGACTGTTTCTTGTTGTCACAGCAGTTCCAGGCCCATAGAGCACTCTTGGCCACCAGAGTGATTACTTCAGACTTACAGTTGAACCCTGGTTCTTGAACTTAACTCATTCCAGAAGGCTATTCAAGAAATGATTTGTTAGGAAACTAAATCATTTTCCATTAGAAATCATGTAAATTGAATTAATCCATTCCAGACCCACAAATGAGTCCCTATTTTAACCATATCTAATGTAGTGTTTAATCTATAAATAAACACTTCTTTTTTTAAGTTTATCGAACCACCAACTCCTAGCCTTAAATGAATCACTCAATCCAGGGGATCTTTCAGGAATTCATCACGCAGCATCTTCACTTTTTCACATATCATTGCCTCCAAAATGCTGCCTAACTGCCTTTAGCTTATCCAAAACAATTTTTTTACCTCTTCCATTTCCTGTGATTGTTGTTTCATGAGCACTTTCACACCCTTAGCACCATCAGCACTCATGATGGCCTCTCTATGTTTTAAAATTATGCTAATCGTCAATTTGCCAGCAACAAAAGCATAAAAACCACTAAAATATTCACAGCACAATTTCCTGAGATATTAACAACACATGGTTTAGTGTCACACATTCTCTTTTTTGTTTGTTGCCTGAGAGATGCTTTTTGCCATGCTGAGGTACCTGCATGAAAGAGTTGTCAGGTCAACTTGGTCCAGAACCAAATTGTTCGAGGTGGGAGACATTTGAGAACCACGGTTTGACTATATGTTTCTGCAGACATGAGTGAGATCAGGACAAAATTCATTTAAAAGCACGTGGTTTCTACAACATCCTTCAGTTTGCACACTATGGAACTACAGAACTGAGTGTGAATACTGTTTGTGAGATTCTTCAGGCTGCCATGTATGTTCAACTTATAGGTGTGGGGAGGTTCTGCTTCTCTTTCCTATTAGCAAAAACCTGCTTAGAAAATTGTGCAGAAATCCTGAGACTCTTAGATGATTTCTGGATCAGGGAGAGAAGCTGGAATCCGTTCTGCTAGATGACTTTGCGCCACTCATGTCCAGGCCTGACTCCCTGTCTTGTGAATTCTGAGAAGCTCGTATCTTATTTGGACAATAATCATCTGAGCAGGTTCCCAGAGCTTAAGCTGTACAAGGCTGTGAGGCCTTGGCTGCGGCATGATAGAAGATGCTGGGGACATACCAATACCATTATTCAGAGCATCAGTGACCCCACCCAGTGTTTTTTGAGGAGGTTAAGACATCAGAACTTTATACTCTTGACAGCTGCGCTATGAAACTGACAAAGCATTGAATTACTTTCAAAATGTTCACCAGGAGCCTTTGTTGGACATGAAATCAAGCCACATCCACGCTGCCAAACCCCAAACATCAGTGTTTGAGGGATGATTAGACATAGCACGGTTAAAAGTAAAAATATTTCTCTTAAAGAAACCAAGAGTCTTATGGGAACCAGAGGGCCCCCAAGTACCTCTGTGCCTGGACTGCCTTGCTATTGTCAATAACTTCATGTTCTTATTAGGCAAGGAAGAACTGGGCCCAGATGGCAAATTCCATGCTGTTTCCAGTGTTCAGGTATGACCTGAGAAAACTCTTGGCTCCGGATGGCAGGCATGCCTGAACCATGTTCAGAATTTGCAGTTGGTGTTACTGGGACGTTTATTTATGCTGTAGCAGGCAGAACCAGAGATGAGACATCACCAATGATAAATGGGAATTTGTGGACCTTATCCCATTAATAAATATGGACATGAGAGGATAGTGCTCATTAACAAGTTGTATATCACCAGTGGAATCACCTCATTGTCCATCTTCAAACAAGTGTGGTTTTTGGCCCCAGGAAAGAAGGGACCATAGAACAATGGACCAGAATAACTGGAGTTGTTACCAACTGCTGGGAGAATAAGAGCAAAATGAATTATGTAAGATGCTTTCACAAGATGGTTTCTTACAACGGTCAGCTTTACATCTTTGGTAGTGTTTGTGTGACCTCCAGGTCCTCTTTTGAATCTCAGGGGTGCCCTTCTGCAGAAGTGTACAACCTAGAGACTAGTCAGTGGACCATCTTGGCACCCATGCCAATCGGTAGACATGGCCACGGTGTGTCTGTGCTGGGCAACCAGGTGATGGTTCTTGGAGGCCTTTGCTACAACGGTCATTACAGCAATTCCATTCTCACTTTAGATCCGTAGGAAAACAAGTGGCAGGAAGATGAGTTCCCATGGATGCTCAGCAAGCTGGATGGTTTACAAGTATGCAACCTGCCTTTTCCAGAATATATACTGGACAAGGTCAGATGCTGCAACTAATGACATCTTTCTCACTTCAAAGCCAAACAAAAATTTTGTGACAGAGTAGTTAATAGAAAACCTCACCAGTTTTACTATCAAAGCCATTGGCCTAATAGCATAAAAACTTTTCATTCTGTACTAGCATCCTTTTCATTTTTAGTGGCCTCAACATCATGCAATAAGTTAGTTCTAAGCATTAGCTCTTGAAACTACTTCCTGAAGCAGTTTAATAGAATGATCCACTTACCTGTGAGGCTGATTTTATGCTTTAAACATTTCTCTCAGCTGCCAGTGTAGGAGTCATGCATCTTCTAAGAGAAGACCTGGTAAGTGTCACTTGATGTAATTCCTATCTCAATCTGAAATCTTTTTGAACATTTATTCCAGTGTATTTCAGTCCATTAGACCTTTCAGTTTTATTGTTTAAGTTTAAAACTCTTGCCTTTTTGCCCGGCTTTTTGCTAAAAATGCAAAAATATGAATTTCCTACAAAGTTAACTTTTTTAAAAATTGGTTTCAGAGAGAGAAAGAGAGAAGAAGAGAGGAATAGAGCATCAATGACGAGAGAGAATCATTCATTGGCTGAGTCCTGCACATCCCCTAATGCGGACGGAGCCCACAAACTGGGCGTGTGCCCTGACTGGGAATTGAACCATGTGCCAAACCACTGAGCCACACCAGATGGGCCAAAGTTAACTTTTTATATTCAAGACGTCATTTCTAAGCACCTTCTCTTATCTGCACTGTGTTAGTGAGAGCGTGTCCATAGGTGCACACACATCATGAATATATGCCACGCCCTCGCCTATGTGTGGTTAGGATTCTATGGTTTCAAGCTAGTGCACTTGCACACAGGTTTGCCATACTTGTTGAATTTTAGATGTAATGTCTTCCCATATATTAACATTTTTAGCAAGTTAAAAATAACTGGAGTCCTCACCTGGTGTCCATCTTCAGTACATACTGACTCAGTAATATCTGAACTCCTTATATTCCTGAAATATGTATGGATTTGTGAAAACTAACATTCTGTGTTTTATTTTCAAAGTAAACATTAGTGTACCTTATCTATGTATGACTTCTTTTCGAATATGTTCTTCTTTGCAGTCTGTTTAACGTTACCCTGTTTATAGCAGCATGCAAGCACTTTTAAGGGGAATTTTGGTAATAGCAAACTCCTAAATAAAGGCCCCTTAAAGTCAGTGGTACTTTCATCCTTTACATTCAATAAGCCTGCTGCATCTGTTATTGAATGGAAAATAGCAACTTGTGGAAAATCTGAGCTCAATTTTGACTTAGAAGTAAGGAATCCTATATAATAAATGCCCAGCAACCGAAACGGTGGAATGACCAGAGACCAGAACTACTGACTCCTCGCCCCAGCTAGGCCCGCCCCCCAGCAGGGACCCCCCACCCCGATCGGGGGCTGTCCGGCCTGCAAACCCCTAGTGGCCCCTCACCCAGGCCATCCCCACCCTCCAATGGGGACCCCCACTCCGATCAGGGGTATGGCTGGCCTGCAAACCCCCAGTAGTGTTGTTTACAATAGCCAAGATCCGGAACCAGCCCAAATGCACACCAGTAGATGAGTGGATAAAAAAGCAATGTTACATTTACACAATGGAATACTACCCAGCTGTAAAAAAGAAGAAACTCTTACCCTTTGTGAGATCATGGATGGACCTGGAGAGTATTGTGCTAAGCGAAATAAACCAGTCAGAGAAAGACAAATACCATATGAGCTCACTTATATGTAGAATCTAATGAACAAAATAAACTGACAGACAAAATGGAACCAGAGACATGGATACATGGAACAAACTGACATCCACTGGAGGGGGAAAGGTGGTGGGACTGGATGAAAGAAGGTGAAGAGATTAGCCAGAGAACATATATACATGGCCCATGGGCACAGGCAACAGTGTGGTGAAGGCGAGGGAAAGGGTTGGATGGAGGAGGGCAAAGGGAGGAAGGGGAGAATGGAGACATCTGTAATACTGTCAAGAATAAATAAATAGTGTTTATAAAGAAAAGTAAATAAAATATTTTTCAACTTTTAAAGAAAGGAGCTGACAGAATTATTGATTGCTTGCTATAGCAAACCATGTGCTGACTTTATTTTCCTGCTTTCATCTTTGGTGCAATTGAGGAGAGTTTGCATGAAAGAGATAATCCACGGCTTATTTGAAAATGTGTCTGACAATTAGCAGAGGATGTCAGAAAGGATAATGACGGCACCGAATGCTGACTTCGGGTTCTTGATGGTTTTCAGGAGAATTTGTCTCAGTTTGGTTGATGAAACCAACAGGCTGTGAAGTGAAAGTAGTGACAGAATAACAATGATGTGTTTTTTCCTCAAGCTGTTTGATAAAGAGCTGAAGTTGAATATATTGATTTTTCATGAATTTACATTTTAATAAATATTTCTTTCTGCTTCAGAGAGGAAAATAAAAGACTACTTAAGCTATCTTTTCAAAATTATTAGTTTTCCCTTACTATTTGCTTTTACACATTTATGTTTATTAACTGCACTAATGTTTTATGTGCCTTTCTACAAGTTACATTTTTTAATAGTTCACGAAGCAATCGTTTTTTTAAAAAATTTCTCTGATGCAAAAGCAGCTCACACTAAATTAGCCATTCACTAGTCATTCCTGCCAGACCATCTGCGTAGCATGTAAATACCTTCTCAAGGGAATTAGCCACCAAAAACATGAAGACTCCATTTGAATTTCTTAGTGCCCATCTTAGCTTGTACTGCTCTAGCAAAATACCACAAACGTAGCTTAAGCAACAGATGTTTGTTTCCCTTGGTCTGGAGAACAGAAGTTCAAGATCAGGGTGCCAGCATGGTTGGGTCTGGTGAGAGGGAGAGCTTTCTAGTCTCTTCCTCTTCTTATAAGGACACCAATCCCATTGCAGGCCCTCCACCTTTCATGACCTCTTCTAAACCTAATTAATTCTCAAAAACCCTACCTCCAGATATTATCACATTGGGGATTGAGGCTACAAACATGAACTGGGAGGGAGGAGCGCACAAACATTAGTCCATAGCAGTGCCTGATCATCTGTCTGTGCACTGGAGCTAATGAGCCCACAGTGGAGCAAGATGCTGGCTCACCTGTGGGGCCACAGTCAGGCGCAGCATGAGGCAAGACAGTCTGGCCAAACTGGACTACCTATGAAGCTCAAGTACAACTAGTAGAACAACTTATATATGAAGAAAAGCAGTGGAACAGGAGTTTAAAACAAGGATAACAAATATGCAGAACTGAAAGACCTATAGTAAAATAAGCAAATGAATGTAGAATCATAAAGCAGGGACAAGATATGACTTTAAAGGTTTCTGGATATGAGATATCAGCATATATACCAACACTGAAGCCTTGAAAGATATTCTATAGGGAGAAAAGACATGAATACAGAAGAAAGCAAAGAGATGTGGGAAGTAATTAGAAATCAAGAATTTATAAATTTTGTGGTTTAAAGAGGATGAAGAGGGAGGAAGATAAGAGGGAGGGAGGGAGGTGGAGACAGGTATGACTGATGATGAAGACAACGACAACAGAAAAAGAATAAGAAAATATACCCATAATAATATGGGCGGGGGGGGGGAGACTTTAAAATATTAGCAAAAGAATTAGGAAATAGAGGTGGGACAGGAAGAGACAATAGGAAAGCAAGGATGTTACTTTCCTCTTTATTTGAGATGGGGGTGGCAGGGAGATGGGAGTGGTGGGGACAGGTATAAGTCAGATCCACCTTATAAATTGATAGGAGAGATAGGTATACATTTGACTTTCAATAATTTAGGCATAACCAGAAGAATAAAAATTAAAGCTCAACTTTCAAGCGTATCCAAAAAACGACAGAATGTTTCAAAGAAAAAGCATAGCAAATAGGAAACATTGAGATAATTCTCAGCTATTTTTGTCTCTTATTCTGTGTGGTAAACCATGTTAAGTTTTCTGATGTTGAATCTCTTTACTTGAGATAAAACTATATTTAATCATCATGCATTAAAAAGCTATTAGAGCCCTAACCGGTTTGGCTCAGTGGATAGAGCGTTGACCTGCGGACTGAAAGGTCCCAGGTTTGATTCCAGTCAAGGGCATGTACCTGGGTTGTGGGCACATCCCCAGTAGAGGTTGTGTAGGAGGCATCTGATCAATGTTTCTCTCTCATCGATGTTTCTAACTCTCTATCCCTCTCCCTTCCTCTCTGTAAAAAAATTAAAATATTTTTTTTAAAAAAAGCTATTAGATTTGACTATGCAATCTATTAAGAGTTTTACATCTATGTACAAAAATGAAATGGCCCTATAATTTATTTTTGTAGTGTTCTTGCCTGGTTCTTATATCAAAGTTCTTTGTACACATTATGGTTTCTACCTGGAATCAACACCCATCCATCCACCTACATTTATCTGCCAAATTCCCACTTGTTTTTTATGTCTCAACCTGGGCATTTCTTCTCCTGAACACTTTTTTTATTTGCTCTCTAAGGGACCTACCTACACTGGTCTTGTCATTGGATTTCGTCAACTCCCATTTACCCCATTTCCATTTCCATATCTCCTGGTTTTGTACCTGATACATTTTCATTGTTCTCGTAGGTCAGGACCCAAGCATGAAACCCATGCTCCTGCTGCAACAGCCCTGGTCTCCCCTATCTATGAAGCCACACTGGTCTCAAGACTTAGGCACACAACCCTAGCTGGTTTGACTTGATGGATAGAGCATCGGCTGGGGAGTGAAGGGTCCAGGGTTCGATTCTGGTTAAGGGCACATGCCTGGGCTGTGGGCTTGATCCCCAGTGACAGGGGTTGGGGGGGGGGGCCTTGCAGGAGGTAGCTGATCATTGATTCTCTCTCATCATTGATATTCCTATCTCTCTCTCCCTTACTCTCTTAATTAAATAAATTAATTTTTTTTCAAAAAAGAATTAGGCACACATATCAGGCCTAAGTATCCTAAGAATATTGAAAAGGGAATTATCAATGATTAATATGAGAAAGGTGGTGTGTGTGTGTGTGTGTGTGTGTGTGTGTGTGTGTGTTTTCAAATTAACAGGACCCATTTTTTATAGGCGCTTCAACTTACCAGGATATATATTCAGCCCAGCAGAAAGCCTCAGGGGATTGTCTGATCAATTGTCTTTTATTGGCTCAACCTCTCCACATGATCTCACCATCACCTTGTGATTTCCACTATCAAAATCCTTATCACACTGTATTGACACCTTTCCAGCTCTGTGTGTGCCACTAGACTAGAAGTGCATGAGAGGAAACCGGTAAGAGCCCCCTGAGCTAAAGCTAGAACTAGAAGCAGAAATGAGGTTAACTCCCAGCGACACTCGTCACTACATTTGATGAGTGCTATGTGCCTTGCGTCGGCTCTGATTCCTGGAAACCCTATGAATGATGTCCTCATCAGCCCTGTTCAGCTCCTGTAGACTCATGTCTATAGCTTCTTTTATGGAGTCAGTCCATCTTATGTTTGATCTTCCATGTTTCCTGCCGCCTTCTATTTTCCCCCAGCATTACTGTATTTTCCGAAGAATCCTAAGTTTGGTATCTTGGGCTAAATTTGGGTACATTGAGTTCAGTGCTCTGCCTTTCTCCCTTACTAAGCATTCCCATCTAGCTCACAGGGATCTCTACCAAGAAGGGAATAAAATGACATTTCTCATATATGTGTTCAATAAATTGTAAAGGATTATACAGATATGAGATGATATTAGGTGAGCAAAGAGTTGTTGGCTGGCCTTAAAAAGGGGCTGCAATATTTCATGGCCAGCTTGCGCCATTTTGTGTACTAAGTAGGAAAGATAATTTCCTAAATGACAGTCTCCTGGCTTGAAACATTTACATAATTCCCCTAACTAAAAATTTTGCTGACTTCTTACAGGAAGTACCAGATTTTTTGAATCTGCATATACATATAACAGGGTCAAAAATGTTAACTCACCCAACTCAGATGTGCAAGTTAGACAAATTATTATGAAATTAAGAAACTCATTTGCCTATAGGTCAAGGCATGTTCTGGAATCAACATGTTATTTGTAAAAAAAGAGAAAATAAACACATTTTACCTTCATTTTTGAATACCTGTGCCATTATTTTCAGAAGGTTATAAGTAGAAAACAAAAGAGAGACTTACTATTTATCCTTAAACCCCAATAAGTATCAGGAGATTTTTGTGCACAGAATTGTAGCAAATCACCTGAGTGCCGCTTTGATTAAATTAAATTCTGACACCTTAAACAATAGTAGGGGTAAAATGCACTGTTGAATCTGGTTAATGATCACTGTCAGCCTTCCATAGAAAATGGAAAGAAATGAAATGCAGCTATACTGTTACATGGAAGGTAAAATTGAAAGGATAATGAGAGCTAAGCAATGGAAGAAAACTTCTTGGCTATATAACTAAGAATTTCTTAAAGGAATTCAGTGTCCTTAAACCAAAACCAGACTTCTGTTCTTCCTCCCAAGCCAAGCCCAAGTCTAAGAGGGTGAAGGCGGTCATTTGTGGAAAAGAATAGGCATACATCAAAAAATTCTATAGTGGAATTTTTTGTCAACATCAGAAGATGTTAAAGGTGACATTGCCCTTCCTATTGAAAATGGCAATGTTCTATTCTGATGGCAATGTTCTAGAACCATTATTCTATTTCCTGTAACAGAGACCATGCAAATAACAAAAGACAAACTATGAAAGAGCCAAGGTGGAGTGCATTGTTAATAGCAAAGGTAGGAAATGCAAGAACAGGAACACATCACCCTACGTCCTGTCCCTTTCTCTCCCAGAGTAAGATTCATAGCTGAGACCTTGACCCTCTCTCACCTGTGAATCACACATTCAATAAACAGCCCATGAACTCTTGGATCAAACCTCAGCATTTAGGTCAAAGGGAATTTTTTTCCTCCACCAACTCCTTAAGGCCCATAGCAGCTTCCCATTGAAATGGAGATATGAACAAGGTAATGGATTCCCAAAGCCCTTTACCTCATGACCTGAATCTTTATTTCCTTTCATCATTCAGCTCATCAAACTCGCTCCTCTATATCATCCAAGCAAATTTGTTTTTCTGCAACTATTTGATCATTTCACTCTTGCCTCCAGGGTTCTCCCAGTACACCGCTTGCCCTGGAATTACATTCTCATTCCGGCCCTATGCCAGCCAGCCATCCCCTGCCCCGGCCCACCAGGGACCTCCATCACACTCTAACCCTGGGAAGGCCCATGGGGTTGAATAAAAAAGCACACTGCATCTGGGGGACAAGTGACCTGCTGGCCTGAGGCTTTCATCTTGGCACTCTCTCTTCATTCCAGAAATTTATGGAGAAGCTGTCTTGTGGAGAAGGCAGAGACTCTCAGGGGGGCAGCAAAGATGACAGGATATCACCAACTGTGAGTGACCTAGATAAATGTATTTCCTCTTGAGTTTTTTCCTATCAGAGTGGAAAGGGTAATATTTACTAGTAACCAAGACCCAGCTTTATTAATGTTCATGTCTATCTCGGGGAGGTCCTAAAACCTTTAAGGAATAACAATCTGAAGCTCTCTGATATTGGCTGACACACTCAGATCCAGAGGGAACCCATTAGTCACTGAAGCCAGTGACACTTTTCAGAAACTAGCTTGCTCTGAACCCAGTTAACTACCCAGGGAAATGGCCTGTCCTCTCCTGCTCAGTAAAAACCATATTAATCTGTTTTTCATTGATTCCCATTTGTTTTCAAGTAGTTTTTGTTTTGTAATCTCTTTTAAATTGTGTCACAGAAGAATTTGAATGATACCAAATGCAATTAGATTTGGCAAAAGGTTCAGAATGCCTCAGAAATAGTTGGATTATTCCAGGGCAACAACGTAGAGAATTGATTCCAAATCTCCTGCTGTTCCCTCTTCCATGTACCCTGATCCTGTGACTGGCCCATTGGAGACTATTCTAGAAGCAGAAAAAGAAGGGGATAGATGGGACTGACACAAAGTGGGCATCTGCGTTTTCTCCTATGCAACGGAGCCCTCTTTGTAAGAAGGAGCTATCACCACCTATTTCAGAAGGTTGATAGAAGACTAAATTACTTCACATACATTAAATCATCTAAAGCACAGTTAATGCTTAAGAAATGCTCATTCCCCCAGCCCCTTCTCATAGCCTCAATCTCCCCTCTTCTGTCTCCCAGTTTTATAAGAGATGAGCATGCATGCCAACAGGATAAACTTAGTCCAACCAAATGTATAACCTTGTTATGGTCCACATTTCTCTCTTGCCACAATTTTATAACTCACTGGGAAGAAAACAATTGTTTTAAATAAAAATCTACCCTTAGCCAATCTATTCCCTTTATGTCACTCCCTTTTCTATATAACCTCACATGTGGGAGACAAAATGTACTTCATAACACGCTTTCAAATGTGATTTTCTTCCTTCCATCTCCCTGCGGGCTCAGATCCCAGAAAAAGTCTTCATACCTCATAAACATCAGCGAATTTATTACGAGTTTAGTCCTAGCTAGTCTTTCTCTGTCCCAAAAGGTCTGGCTGTCATAAGTTTGTTTGTTTTTTTCCCCTCCAAAATGTTCTAAAGCAGATTGACAATGGAAAAACAAATAAAACTCCACAAGCAGGCTGTAAATCCTATCACTGTCTAAGGCACTGTGTGTATGACTGGCCACACTTGATAAAGCTTTAAGAAATGACTGCGTGTGACAAAGAAATGCCAACTATGTGACATGATGCAGGTGCAAGCTAACACTATGGTGGTCATCATTTTGCAAAATACTATATCAGATCAACAGGTTGTACTGCTAGACCAGTTTTATCTCATAGCTGGAAAAATAAATAACACATAGAACTCAACAGAGACCATCGAATGCTTGGAATTACTTTAAGACAACAAAATTCATTTTCTAAATTGTATGAGATTATGACTTACATAATCTTTTCCTTTTGTATTTTTATATTACTTCGAAATCCCTGCATACTTTTATAACTACTCACCAAGTTACTCCCACTCTCTCAGGCTTCCAGCACATCCTCCCATCCCTCTAACAATACAATGAATGGTACCCTGTTTATGCCTGGAGAGGATGCCAGTCCCTGGAGGACAGCTGCCATGCACAGAATGCATTTTGGCTCCTAGCTCAGGGCCTTGCACATAATGGATGCTCTCAATAAATATTTAAAGTCAGTTGAACCATATCTTATTCATCTCTTGAATATCAAAGAGAGCCTAAACTATTACCAGGTATCTATGCCAGACTTCATATATCCTTGGTCACTTCATATATCCTTGGTCATTTTACTTAATGGATGAATTGTTAACTTCCTTAAGGCAAGCATGGCACTTTACATAGGAGAAGACATTGTACAATAAAGCATTCCCTGCATATCCAATAAAGTGAGAAATAAATTGAACCGCCCATGTGATGAACAATTGATGGGGCTGAGCAATTCAGCACTCTTATGGGAAATGGGTAACTGATGTTAATTCTTACAGTAGAGAGATCAAGGAAAAATTCATTTGAAGTGTGGAGGTGACATTTTCCTCACTTTCATAAAGAAAGTTTTCATTACATACCAGAGGCCTGGTGCACGGATTCGTGCACCGGTGGGGTCCCTCCGCGTGGCCTGCGGGGATTGGGCCAAAACCCGGCCATCCAACACTGCCTGCCACTCCTGCTTGCCGCTCCTGCTCATCCCAGCCCCGCTGCACCTGCCACCACTGCCGCTCGGTAGGCTTGCTGCCACTCCACTGTGGTCTCTGGGCTATGGTGGCCAGCCATGAGCCCTGCATCTGGCGCCTGTCGGTCAGCTGAGCAGCGCTCCTGCTGTGGGAGTGCACTGATCACCAGGGGGCAGCTTCTGCATTGAGCATCTGTCCCCTGGTGGTCAGTGCATGTCATAGCGACTGGCTGGCCAGTCGAATGGTTGCTTAGGCTTTTATATATATAGGTAGGTTCTACCTAGTTGTAAAAAGCTTTAATTTTATGACTATTGCACTATATAAGACTAAGCAGTGTGGGGCTTCACCAGCAGCATAAAAAATGACCTAGATTTAGAGTGGAAATTACCTCTATTTTAGATCAGTGGTTCCCAACTGGGGGCAATTTTGCCCCCAAGACATGTGGTGATATCTGGAGACATTATAGATGATCACAACTTGGGGTGGGAAGGTAGTTTACAACTGGCATACAGTGGTTTGAGACCAGGATGCTGCCAAACATTCTACAATACACAAGAAAGTCCTGCATAACAAAGGTATCTCCACCCCAAATGTCCACAGTGCTGAGGCTGACAAACCCTGCTCTACAGAAAGCTGTCACCTGCTGCTTGTGTGACCTCGAACAAATGACTTTTCTTAATTGTGATGTGGGGTATGGAATCCCTTCCTCTCCAGTGTGTCAATGTTGCAAGAACCCAATATGATACTGTAAGAGTATGCTAAACAGTAAGTACCTATATAAATATGTTGTTGGTAGTAAAGCATATGTAAGAAAGCATAAAAGTCAAGTTGCTGAGTCTTAGGTAGCCTCAACCAGTGCACCTCAAAATGAGTAGCCCCCAGAGGCCAGGCCAACAACACAGTGGCAAGCACAGCTCTCATGCAAGAGGGCCAAGTCTTCCCAGGATCCCAGGTCCACCTCAGAGAGGGCCTTAACCCCCGAGACCATTCTAGAACAAATCCATCTATGAGATGCCTGAGAGAGACAGTAGGGAAGGGTGCCTGGGTCCCTCCACTGTTGGCCACCATGAGACACCAAGGCAGTGGCCAGACTAGAGCCAACCACTAAAACCATCTTTCCTTTCATTCAGTGACATTTCTTAAATACAGAAGCAGTGTTTACAGACTGACAATAACCCGTCAGAAGACATTGTACCAACACATGTTGACTCAATCCCTGGCATGAGTGCCTGGAAATTAGGGATTGGTGACAAATCCAGATGAAACTCCTATGAAAACAAGAGCAAAGCAGCTCAGAAAAGCAGTTAGTATCAAAGTATAAGGTCAGTTCTTCTTCAGCTGCTGAGAACTCTAGTAAAAATTAGACCACAAATATTTTTTCCTTCTGATGAAATCCTTGAAGAGAAATTCATGTTCTTTACCTGTCTCCACAAATCATAAACTTATTTGATGGAAAACAGAAACTGCTTAGGTACACCTGAAAGTTCAAAACATGTTTAATTTATTACAAATCCCTGAAATTTAGGACATTTACTGGCATTCCCCCAAAGCCAATAAACTGAACATGAAATTCTAAGATTTTTTCTTTGAGGTTTGGCACTAGCATTCGTTCAGTCAGCCTGCACTAATAATCTCCGATAATTTAATAACACACAGAGTAAATCTCTACAGTTAGACTTGTAAAACAGATTAAAATGAGGGGAGGACCTAAGAAGATAGGTGGATTCAAAACTTAATGAACTTAACATGAGAATGAACATAGGAAAGTAATAAATTGTAGGGGTGTGTCACTTTAAATAAGTCATCTTCGGTGGAAAGTCCAGAGTTAAAGCACATTTTCCTAATATGGATGGATGGCCATAAATTAAGGCATGAGGATAGAATTTTCCAAATCACAAGAAACTAAAAATGATAGGGATTGTAGTATGCTGCTATGGGCTTTAGGTTGCTGTTTTCCTTTCAGAAAACTTGGTATTAAGAGATCTAAAGCAAAAAATACTAATTCTTCCTGCATTCTGTGCCTGAAAACACACTAAATCCTAACTTTATTGAAATGTGCTTTATTTCTTTCTCCTTAAGCAATCCCTGGATTAGGAGCTGTAAGAAAGATCAACTGTAAACGGGTTCTTCTCAAGCACCCAAGTACAAAGCATTTTGTTGAGGGCTCTCAACCATATTGAATGTAAACTCTAATTGAAAAGTAAAAATATTTTTAAAAGTAATTACAGGATGAGAAAAAGCACACATGCATCAGATCCCACAAAGTTTTTGTTTTATTGAAATGTTTACATTTTTCAGCTTTATTGGGGAAATAAAGAACATGGAAGATATGATAACACAAGAAATTAATAAAAGTTTGATATACCACCATAAACTAATATAAAGCAGAATATAATTACCTGCTCTGTACGTAGGATAAACTGAGTGTTATTAAAATAGAAAGTCAGAGAAATAACTGTGAACAGGAAAGACCTGAGAAAACATCCGTAAATGGGGGGAAAGACTCAGTTTTTCCTTCCTGGGCAGGGAAAAACTCGGTTCTTCCCTACTGTTTCTCTCCTGTGAATCTCCTTTACTACTTATTATAAAACACTTTATCCTGGTCACCAAATGTGTGGCTGTTTTTCCCCCACACCAAGCAATTCTGTGTGGCACCAGCTGGGTACCCTACAATGTAACTCAATTCTAACACTATCAACCCAGATAGCATCAGATCCTCCAGATTAAGAGCTCAATCCCACAAGACTGCAAATCCCCCACTCCCACCAAATACACACTTCAGTTATCACCTGGTTACTGGTTACAAGATCAAAAGTCCTAATAACCTCTCCTTTGGGCTTGGTTAATTTGCTAGAAGAGCTCAGGAGCTCTATGCCAGGAACTGGTTGCAAAGACCAATATATATTTTTTCTATTATCTTACAGCATCACAGAGAGAGGAATCAGAATCATGTTTTCCAAAATGAATAGGATGTGACAGGCAGAATAAAAGGGGGAAGGTAGGTCATTATGCCAATCAAAATGCAAAGGTGAACAACCCAGGGGACAGAGGGTAAACACCTGGACTAGACCAGAGGGTGAAGTTGAGCCACTGGAGCGAAGATTGAAAATGAGCATGTTGTAAAGGACCTAGAAGGTGCATTTCAATTAGGACTTTTCCTTGCTGAAAGGGAGGGAGGTAAGGAGGGAGGAGGGAGGAGGGAGGGAGGGGAGAAACTAATCCTTGATGCCAGTCCTGACAGGACAATGCCAAAATTAAAATGATATTTTTAACAATAGTTATTTAATAGTAAACTATAGTACATCAGAAAAGAGAAAGCCAAGAGATAGATGGACGGAAGCCAAACTGGAACAACTTCTGGATCTCTCCAAAGTTCATTTTCTTTAGCTTTCCAAAGCCATGTATAAGGTTCACTAAGAATGGTGTAATGTCAGTTTGGACTCACCTACTAAAAGATAGTTCCCATAAACATAACTGCCAATTATTTAAGTATTTTTCTGCATACCAACCAATACTGTTAAAAATGAATCCTTCTTTGGTGGATTCTACCACTCCACAGTTAAAACATTGCTCAATGACAAGGAAGGACAAGAGGCTATCACAAAGACTTGATAAGATTATGTAATTTTATAATAGCTAAATGACAGGAATATTGTTCAAATAATGAAATTCAATAGTTCTACTGGTTCCTACGCATCTGGAACATTGTGCTAAATTTCAGGACCATATTTTAAAAAGACATTGGTTGATATATCAAAATTGTCTAGAGAGAACCGACCAAGTTGGTAAAGAATCTGGGTGTAAAGCAATTCAAAGAACAATTGGATGAACATAAGACAGTCAGACAACTACAGATAACCATCTGAAAGTAGCCTAGATGTCCTCGGATCATAGTGAGCTTTCCATCACCAGAAGTACTCAATCAAAAGCCAAAGTACAGTTTTTCAAGGAGACTATAAGAGCACACTTTTAAAAAAATATCTAATTTATTTCAGAGAGGAAGGGAAGGGGGAGAGAAAGAAAAATGTCAATGATGAGAGAGAATCATTGATGGGCTGCCTCCTGCACACTCCCACTGGGGATTGAGAGTCTGCAACCCAGGCATGTGCCCTGACTGGGAATGGAAGTTTTATTTCCTGGTCCATGAGTCAACACTCAACCACTGAGCCACACTGGCCTGGCTAGAGTGCTTCTTAAATCTGCTATCAGGAAGACGGAAGATGGCGGCGATATAGGCAGACGCGTCCCAGGTCGTGTCCCGGAGCAAATTGAATCAGCAGCTGAAACTAGTAACACCCACACCGAATTGGCGAAATTGCTCAGCTGGTGAGACGGTTTGCAGCCGAGAAGAGCAGAACTCCCCAGGAAAGGTAAAAAAAAAACCAGGGATTTGGGCAGGAAAGTTTGCCAGACCTCTGAACCCAGAGAGTCGGAGGGAGACCGCGCGGCAGCCGCGTCCCTTGGGACAGGCACAGCCCCTGACGGGGGAAAGGAGAACCGCGGGATTCCTGGCGCCGCCGGGAGAATTGAGAGCTGGGTTCTGTGATCACAGAGGACTGAGCCTAAAGGGGGCAGCCTGAAGAGCTGACCAGACCATGCAGTCCCGGTAAGAGAAGAAGCTTACAGAAACCAAGCCTTCCCCGTTTCCGCGGCCGGCGTTTGTTTGTTTTCACTGAATCCTGTTCATGGGACATTTCGGATACAGACGCTCACCTGTGCTGAAGAGAGGGAGAGTGTGCGGAGGAGTGGAATCTGGGGAGAGACTGAGGAGAGAGGGGGAGCCGGGAGAGGTGGCAGCGAATTGAGTGCTGAGACACCCCCGAGCACAGGACTGGGGCAGCCATTCTCTCCGGAGAGTGAGACTCCTCCCCCCAGCCCCCAGGCAAGGAGCACAGCCACACCCAGATTCCACCCTGTACAAGATCAAGGATTAAAATAACCTGATCAGTCCCTGGGAGTTAACAGGGTCTGGCCTATAGAGGGATTTTCAATCCCAGCAACAACACAGCGCTGGTAACTAACTATTACGCAGCCAGCTCTGGGCAGTGAACTTCCACTGGACAGAAAGGCCCTACAGCCTCAGAGGCCAACCCCAAAACACTGCCACCCAGAGGCTGACCCACAAACTGACTCTTTGCTAAACACAAAATAAGGCAGTCTGGGAAACAAAAGCGGTCTGCTTTAAAATAAGGACTGTGGTTTACAACACAGAGGAACAGTGTATCGCAGGGAAATTCAACACTCTCCTGGATACCTGGCAGGTCTAAGGCGAGCCACACTGAAGAATAGAAGAACCAAGGGACCTTCACTACTGCAATTTTTTTTTTCCACCTTTTAACTAAGAAACCAATTTTTTTTCTTTTTTTTTTTTTTCTTCTTTTTTTTTTCTTTTCTTTTTTTTTTTTCTTCTTTTTCCATCACGTGATTTTACCCTTTTAATTACTACCTTCTTATTTTTAACCAGTATTACTACTGCTACCATTTTACCATTTTTTAAAGTGCCATTTTATTTTCTCTTTATTTTATTTTGGGATTAGTGTTCTCCATTCTATTTTCATCGTTATATTATTGGTTGTTTCTAGTTTGCATTCATCTCCAGGGAGCTGTTGCTGGAATTTGTTGGGATTAATGGCTGTTCTATAGGAGTATTCTCCTCATATAAAAAGTCTCTTCCCCTCTTCCACTTCATTCTCTCTTTTCGCTCTTTTTTTTTTTTCTTTTCTTTTCTCGCTTTTATTTTCCCCCCTTCTTTTTCCAAATTTCATTTTTGCACTCCTTTTTTTTTTTTTGGTCCCTACTTTTCTTTTCTTTTTCTCTTTTACCTTTTTCTCTTTCTTCTTCCTTGTTCCCTAATTCTCTTAATTCGGGTGATCACCTTTATTTGGGGTTATTAATATCGTGAATATATTTGTGTATAGTGCCTGGTACGTGGTGCCTTGTTGTGTTGTATTTTGTGCCTTTAAATCAACGCAGCAGGTCCAAGCAACAGCAACCTCCTGAGCAACACACCCTCTGCCGAGGAACAGCAGCTGTACGTGAAACCTCGCCCACCAGCCAGAAGAGCCACCACAGCTGTGAACAGAACCCACCAGAGGAGCTGCTGCCAACTGAAGAGCAGCTGCTACCGCAACCGCCCGAAGAGCAACCACAGATCAAGGAGTCACTGCCACCAAGGGAGCAACCACTGAACGACTCAACGTCTAGATATGTCAGTGAGATCAAACATGGGTAGACAAAGAAACCCCCAAAGGAAAGAGAAGGAGGACTCTCCAGAAAAGCAGCTAAGTAATACAGAGGCATGCAACATGACAGAAAAAGAATTCAGAATAAGGGTCCTAGAGTGCATAAACCGGATGGAGGAAAAAATCGACAACCTCTGCAAGAAGCAAGACGAAACAGATGAAAAAATCGATAACATATGGAAGAAGCTAGAAGAAACAGATGAAAAAATCAACAACTTAAGTAAGACCCAAGAAGAAATGAAGAGTGATATAGCTGCAATGAAAAACTCCATTGAAAGTATCAACAGTAGACTAGGAGAAGCGGAGGACCGAATTAGTGAATTAGAAGACAAGGAAGCAAAACACACCCAAAATGTACTGCAATTGGAGAAAAAAATTAAAAGACAGGAGGAGAGCCTAAGGGAGCTTTGGGACAACATGAAACGAAACAACATACGAATAATAGGAGTACCAGAACAACAAAAGGATGAACAAGGATTAGAAAACCTATTAGAAGAAATAATATCAGAAAACTTCCCTGAGGTGGGGAAGAAAAAAGTCACACATGCCCAGAGAGTCCCAAACAAGGTGAACCCGAAAAGACCCACACCAAGACACATCATAATTACCATGGCAAATGTTCAGGACAAAGAGAGAATCTTACAGGCTGCAAGAGAGAGACGGAAAGTTACATACAAGGGCTCTCCCATTAGATTGTCAAATGATTTCTCAACAGAAACACATCAGGCCAGAAAAGAATGGACTGAAATTTACAAAGTGATGCAAAGCAAAGGACTGAATCCAAGAATACTCTATCCAGCAAGGCTATCATTCAAACTTGAAGGGGAAATAAGAAGCTTCACAGACAAAAAAAGGCTAAGGGAGTTTATCACCACCAAGCCAGCAATGCAAGGAATGCTAAAGGGACTGGTATAAAAATAAGAAATAAAAAGCTCAGAAAGAAAACAGCCACACAAAAACAGAAATGGCTACAAACAAGTACCTTTCAATAATAACTTTAAACGTAAACGGACTAAATGCTCCAAACAAAAGACATCGAGTGGCTGAATGGATAAAAAAACATGACCCATACATCTGCTGTCTACAAGAAACCCACCTCATTAGAAGGGACTCACACAGACTGAAAGTGAAAGGATGGAAAAATATCTTTCAGGCAAATGGAAAGGAAAAGAAAGCTGGGGTAGCAATACTTATATCGGACAAAATAGACCTCAAAGTGAAGGCCATAACTAGAGATAAGGAAGGCCACTTCATAATACTAAAGGGATCAATACAACAAGAAGATATAACTCTGGTAAACATATATGCACCCAATGCAGGAGCACCCAAATTCATAAAAAAACTCCTGGAAGATATCAAAGGAGAGATCGACAACAATACAATCATAGTAGGGGACTTTAATACACCACTGACAGCACTGGATAAGCCCTCTAGACAAACAATCAGCAAAGATACAGCAATCCTAAATGACTCACTAGATCAGATGGACTTAATAGACATCTTCAGAACACTCCACCCCAAAGCCAGGGAATATACATTCTACTCAAATGCTCATAAGACATATTCAAAAATAGACCATATATTGGGTCACAAGCAAAGTATCCCCAAATTCAAGAAGATTGAAATCATAAAAAGCATCTTCACAGACCACGATGGCATAATATTAGAAATAAACTACAATAAAAACAACCAAAAATACTCAAACACCTGGAAGCTGAATAGCATGCTATTAAATATTGATTGGGTTACCAATGAGATCAAAGAAGAAATTAAAAACATTCTGGAAACTAATGACAATGAAAACACAACAATCCAAAACCTATGGGACACAATGAAAGCAGTCTTGAGAGGGAAGTTTATAGCTCTACAGGCCTATCTCAAAAAACAAGAAAACATGGTAGTAAATCATCTAACTCTACAACTCAAAGAATTAGAAAGAGAGCAACAAGAAAACCCCAGAGTGAGCAGAAGGAAGGAAATAATAAAGATTAGAGCAGAAATAAATGACATAGAGACCAAAAAAACAATACAGAAAATCAATGAAACCAAGAGCTGGTTCTTTGAAAGGATAAACAAGATTGACAAACCTCTAGCCAGACTCACCAAGAAGCAAAGAGAGAGGACCCAAATAAACAAAATCAGAAACGATAGAGGCGAAATAACAACAGACCCCACAGAAATACAAATGATCATTAAAAAATACTATGGACTGCTCTACTCCAACAAACTAGACAACCTGGAGGAAATGGACAAATTCCTAGAAAAATACAACATTCCAAAACTCAATCAGGAAGAATCTAAAAATCTCAACAGGCCAATAACTATGGAAGAAATTGAAGCAGTCATCAAAAAGTTTCCATCAAACAAAAGCCCAGGACCAGACGGCTTCACAGGGGAGTTTTACCAAACATTCAAGGAAGAACTAAAACCTATCCTCCTCAGACTACTACAAAAAATTCAAGAGGAAGGAACACTTCCAAGCTCATTCTATGAAGCCAGCATCACCCTAATACCAAAACCAGGTAAAGACAACACAATGAAAGAGAACTACAGGCCAATATCCCTCATGAACATAGATGCCAAAATCCTCAACAAAATCTTAGCAAATCGGATCCAGCAGTACATCAGAAAGATCATACACCATGACCAAGTAGGATTTATCCCAGGGATGCAAGGATGGTACAATATCCGCAAATCAATAAACGTGATACATCACATAAACAAACTGAAAGAAAAAAACCACATGGTCATATCAATTGATGCAGAAAAAGCATTTGACAAAATTCAACACCCATTTTTGATAAAAACTCTCAGCAAGGTGGGAGTAGAAGGATCATACCTCAACATAATAAAAGCCATATATGACAGGCCCACAGCCAACATCATACTCAATGGGCAAAAACTAACACCATTTCCCCTAAGAACAGGAACAAGACAGGGATGCCCCCTCTCACCACTCCTGTTCAACATAGTACTGGAAGTGTTAGCCATTGCAATTCGGCAAGAAGAAGAAATAAAAGGCATCCAAATTGGAAAAGAGGAAGTAAAACTGTCCTTATTTGCAGACGACATGATATTATACATACAAAACCCCAGAGACTCCATCCAAAAGCTACTAGACTTAATACATGAATTTGGCAATGTAGCAGGATACAAAATTAACCCCAAGAAATCTGAGGCATTTCTATACACCAGTAGTGAACTTTCAGAAAGAGAGATTATAAAAGCAATCCCGTTTACCATTGCACCAAAAAAATTAAGCTACCTAGGAATCAACTTAACTAAAGAGGTAAAAGACCTCTACTCAGAAAACTACAGGACGTTGAAAAAAGATATAGAGGAAGACATAAACAGATGGAAGAACATACCGTGTTCCTGGATTGGTAGAATCAACATCATTAAAATGTCCATACTACCCAAAGCAATCTATAAATTCAACGCACTTCCCATTAAAATACCAACGGCATACTTCAGAGATCTAGAACGAACTCTCCAAAAATTCATCTGGAATAAAAAAAGACCCCGAATAGCTGCAGCAATCCTGAAAAAGAACAAAGTAGGTGGGATCTCAATACCAGATATCAAGTTGTATTACAAAGCCACTGTCCTCAAAACTGCCTGGTACTGGCACAAGAATAGGCATATAGATCAATGGAATAGAATAGAGAGCCCAGAAATCGGCCCGAACCAATATGCTCAATTAATATTTGACAAAGGAGGCAAGAACATACAATGGAGCCAAGATAGTCTCTTCAATAAATGGTGTTGGGAAAATTGGACAGATATATGCAAGAAAATGAAACTAGACCACCAACTTACACCATACACAAAAATAAACTCAAAATGGATAAAGGACTTAAATGTACGACAGGAAACCATAAAAATTCTAGAAGAATCCAAAGGCAACAAAATCTCAGACATATGCCGAAGCAATTTCTTCACTGACACAGCTCCTAGGGCACTTGAAACTAAAGAGAAAATAAACAAATGGGACTTCATCAAAATAAAAAGCTTCTGCACAGCAAAAGAAACCATCAACAAAACAACAAGAAAACCCACTGTGTGGGAAAACATATTTGCCAATGTCATATCTGATAAGGGCCTAATCTCCAAAATTTATAGGGAACTCATACAACTCAACAAAAGGAAGATAAACAATCCAATCAAAAAGTGGGCAAAGGACCTAAATAGACACCTTTCAAAAGAGGACATTCAGAAAGCCAAGAGACATATGAAAACATGCTCAAAGTCACTAATCATCCGAGAGATGCAAATCAAAACAACAATGAGGTATCATCTCACACCTGTCAGACTGGCTATCATCAACAAATCAACAAACGACAAGTGCTGGAGAGGATGTGGAGAAAAAGGATCACTTGTGCACTGCTGGTGGGAATGCAGACTGGTGCAGCCACTATGGAAGACAGTATGGAGTTTCCTTAAAAAACTGAAAATGGAACTCCCATTTGACCCTGTGATCCCACTTCTAGGAATATATCCCAAGAAACCAGAAACACCTATCAGAAAGGATATATGCACCCCTATGTTCATAGCAGCACAATTCACCATAGCTAAGATCTGGAAACAGCCTAAGTGCCCATCAGTAGATGAATGGATTAGAAAACTGTGGTACATCTACACGATGGAATACTATGCTGCTGTAAAAAGGAAGGAACTCTTACCATTTGCAACGTCATGGATGGAACTGGAGAGCATTATGCTAAGTGAAATAAGCCAGTCAATGAAGGAAAAATACCACATGATCTCACTCATTCATGGATAATAGAGACCATTATAAACTTTTGAACAATAATAGATACAGAGGCAGAGCAGCCTCAAACAGATTGTCAAACTGCAGCAGGAAGGCAGGGGAGGGTTGGGGGGCAGGAGGTAGGGGGGTAAGAGATCAACTAAAGGACTTGTATGCATGCATATAAGCATAACCAATGGACATAAGACACTGGGGGATAGGGGAGGCTAGGGGACTGTCTAGGGCGGGGTGATAAAATGGACACATATGTAATACCCTTTGTAATACTTTAAGCAATAAAAAAAAAAAAAAATCTGCTATCAGCAATACATGCTGTCACCCTTTCAGCACCTAGTATAATCAGGCTAAGAGAAAATACAATTCACTTTGTCTGAACTGCTCTCAAAATGTTAATGTAACATTGGACTTTTGTCATTATATAATCTCATTTATTCAGCCCTTAACCCGTAGATACTATTGTTCCTTCTTTCCATTCATACCCAAACCTTTTCACCTTTGAAAGGGGCATCAGGTACGCCACTGTGCTGATCTAGATGCTGCAGCAATACTAGTCGAACAAGTGCTCCTGCTCCCAGTTCACTCCTTTTCAGAGGGGGTGAGATTAAGCAGGTGCAGAATTTAGGGGCTGTCTTTACCACCCAGCAATATGGCTGATTCTCTGTTAATCCCATTTTGTCAGATGGGTTGAAGGCACATCCTGTCCAATCAGGCCCTTAGGTATTCTGACACTGAGGTTAAAAGTAGTTACACTTTCTTGCTTAGAAATCACCATTTACAGCCCTTGTGGTCACATCGCTGGTCCTGTGACCACTGCATCAAGTATGAAAAGGAAAAGTTAATATGATCCTTTCTTCCCCAGATTCACCAAAGAAACAGGACTCTACCTGATGGGAATACTCCTTTAGGCCCACTGTGTTCATGTTGAGTGTGACCAACACTCCTAAAAGCATGTAAGACAGCCCTTCATGCCTTGTCTCCCCTCCATTGTAGACAAATGATGCTCTCATTGTGCACTCCAATTTTCTATCACACTGTTGCTGGGATCATAGCTCCAGCTCACTGTCAGGCATAGGCTGTAAACTGTGTGCCTGTGAAGAAATGATGCTCGGCCATCCACATCGGTGCATTATGGTTCCTTCAGGTTCTTTCACAGTTCTCTGATCACTTGCATCTACAAGCGAGTCAGCAAAGCCTAGCCCAAAGTCAGTGTCCATTCCTGCCAAGTCCCATTGGTGGCGCCCAGCACTATGAGCATCAGTTTCACTTGCCAGCTACATCCAGGGTCTTCCCACCGGGGAATCTGCCACATGGCCATCTGCAGTCTCTCTTTTGCTGGCAGACAGAACAGTTCTTATTGAAATGCTGTGCCTATGAGGATGCCAGGACTTGGTCTACAGTCAGTCCATCTCTGCAATGCTGCAGCACCCCCATGTCCACTTGTTTCACAGGCCCAGGTGGACACTTCAAGGGAGCACACTGAGGTATGTGCTTGTCAATTCCAATCACCTTCCAAACCTTGAAGGGAGCTCTGGTGGGCACCGACACGTCCTACTTTAATGCACCTCTAAAACTTCCCCCCGTTAGCAGGGCAGGTTTCCACTGCACCACACAGCCATATGGACCATATAGCCAGGCCACTAGCCACTGCCCGTGACTCAATAGAAACCTAAACATAGGGGTTTTTACCACTATTCAATTCTTCTATCGCCGTTACAATAACAGCATGCGATTCAGCTCAAATGAGCTGGTCAGTTTTTACCTTCTTCAGTCTTTTCATCTGCTGGTCTGAATACAGCAGCTTCCCAAACAGGATGTTGTCCATTCACTTTGGAACTGCCCATCCACAAAGCAAACTGCTCTTTGTTGGTCAGTCAAGAGTGGTTTATAGAGCACTGTCCAGGGCACTGCTCCAGAGTCATTGCTAGGGCAAGGGCCCCCTGCCTGCCTCTCCTGTATGTCTTCCTTGTATTCCTCAGGCACTATGGTCCCGTGTAAACCATTTCTGCTCTATTATGGACTCTTCTGGGCACTCCATCTCCATTAGATGTTTCAATTCTCTCATGTAAAGTCCTGGTAGTCATCACTGAGAGGCACTCATAGGCTCCTGCCATAAGCCCCAGTCTATTTCCCCACAAAGGTAATACGGATGCAAGCATTTCACATAATATCTCTTTGAAACATACCATTTCTTCTACCTTAATTCTGTCAACTGTTGTGTACCCAACTGTAGCCTCTATTTGGACTTAATGGGTTTTGGTTTCACAGTTAAAGGAAACCCCATATCCTGCCTAAGGAGTTTCCTCTGTTCCAATCACACGATTGGTTCTATTGGCAGCCAGCCCCCACCCTTAGGTGCTTTCCTCATTAGCATAACAAGAGACACCTCAAAGTTGCAGCAGTATGGTTTCTCCCCACTCTCCCCCAGAGACTCGTTGGTGAAGGCTGGAAAATGGTCTTGAAGGAAAAATGAGAAATGAGACAGAATACATGGACCAAAAACAAGGATGAGAAATAGGATTGTTAATGGTCCTATGAAGGGAAGTAGATACCAATCTACACTAATAAAAAGGAAAGATGCAAATTGACTGTACCTTCATGATGCCTACCAGCCAATCAGGAGTATGCAAATTAACCCAACAAAGATGGCTGGTAATTTGCATATGCAGGCACCGAGTGGGGGGGGGGGGTGAGATGCTTGCATCATCGTCATGGCGATGACGCAGGCATTTCACACTGCCCCAGCAGCTCCAGGCCTCTGGGCAGCATGGGAAGGTGGAAAGGCGGCTCCAGGCTGGAGCAAAGGCGGTGCCAGCAGCCAGGGGAAGGAAGGCCCATTCTTTCACGAATCATCATGCATCGGCCCTCTAGTTTATAATATTTAGCCAGTAGTTCCATGAATTTGCAAAATGTGATAGAGCAGTGGTTAAAGTCCCCTATTCCACCTGCTGAGATAACAAGGGTTTTGAGGAGAGGGATTATCTGGACTGCCCTTTTGTGTCACATATGATGCGTTACAGAGATAGGTAAAAACTGATTACTGGGGAAGCTACCTCTATGTTGGGTGAGAGAGAGACTAGAGTACATGTTCCCGTCCAGTTGATCATTCCTGTTTTGAGTAGAACTCTGTCTCCTCCTAAGAAGGGATATAGAAAAAAAATCCCTAGCACATGTCAAATCATTCATTACAGTCAGTGTTTAAGATGTTGGGTAGAGTTTGTATGTGATACTCAAGGCTGAGGAAACCTGTTTAGTGACTTGGGAGGTAAAAGCTGGTCCTGAGGAAGCCACAGTGTCACTTATATTGTTGGTTTTTCTGCTTTTCTGGGTCTGGAGCTGAAATACAACTGAAGCCTAAATGTTATCTTTAGGGAAGAAAAGGTCAAGGGGTATAAACTGCCTCACTAGTGATATGAAAGGAGAGGAAAAGTTCTTATTTTCCAACTTTTGCCCCTTGCTAGGCATCAGAGCTTTCTGCCCTGGTGAGTTTCTGTACCTGGCTCCAATTTATATTCACATATGATCTACACCATTATCATAAAAAGGGAAAATGCCAAGCTATTTAACCTCACTAATCCTGAATTTCTTATTTATAATGATAATACCTTCCTCATAGAATTAAGAGGACTTAGATAATAATTGTTTAGCTAAATAACCAACTAGTGAATCCCAAACAAAGATAATTGTGATGACGACAAAAGTGATGGTAACAGATCTTTAGAGCTGCACTACTGCCAGTAGAACTCAGCTATTAACCAGTTTTTCTATTTCATTACGCTCAGCACACTCTTAATGAGGCAGGGGTAGCCTGAAGAAGGTGCCGTGGCCAACCTAATCCACGAGTTCCACCTTGCTTTGATCTACAATCTCACTAGGTGGGGCTAAAAGCAATTCCACTAACTTTACCCTTTCTGTAACATATCTTACAAATGTTTAAATAAAGCAAAAAGAACATTTCTCTCTCCCCCATAAAATAGACCATTTCAACTAGTTCTACCCTGGAAAGTCAGGACTTCATTACCATAAAAGGGAAAATGCCAAAACCCTTTGGGAAACTGGTCAAACACGGAAAAGCCCTGTTTATTTAAAACAGGCACATTTCGCTCGGCCGGTGTGGCTCAGTGGTTGAGCATCAACCCATGAACCAAAAGTTCACCAGTTCAATTCCCAGGTCAGGGCACGTGCCTGGGTTGTGGGCTTGATCCCTAGTGGGAGGCATGCAGAAGGCAGCCAATCAATCAATCAATCTCTCTCTCTCTCTCTCTCTCTCTCTCTCTCTCTCTCTCTCATTGATGTTTCTCTCTCTCCCTTTCTCTCTAAAATCAATTAAACCCTTTTAAAAAAGCACATTTTGCTTCTGTGTCACACATTCTGCATCTATAATCTGGGCATCCTCTTCAAATCCCTTTTCTTGGACAACAGAAACATTTGGTTTATCAACACCTATTGGTGAGGCCTAATGAAGCTGGTTCACCAATGGAAATGAGCAAATTCTCTCATTGTCTCCCAGCACCTTCCGAAAGTCCAGAAAAAATGGAGCCTCCACCTTCAATACAGAAAGTCTTCATTTCTGTTTTTCCTTAGAAATACTGCCTGAACTTCAGGCTCTCAATGATGCTGGAAAGACTTGCTGGAAGGACCATTAGATGGAAGGCAATATTTCTCTGCACATTTTAATAGATCTGTATTTCTAATGCCTCCTCTGTGGCCTTTCTTTGTCCTTCAGTATCACTAGCAAATCCTCAGAGGGTCTTGGCAGTGCCCATGATTCAGGCAGTGCCTCTTGTCCTCATCCAATGTTATTCTACCTTAGCAAATAAATAACAACCAATTATGGTGACTCTCGTCAAACTGAGCACTGCTTTACATCAGAGGAGAAAGATTTTATTATTTGGTCATAATCTGAAATATTCTTAGTGCATGCTTGTTTTAGCACTAAAAATATTATAGAAGAATTGTTTTTTAAACAGCTTGATACTATTAACCAATTTTTTAAGATCTGATTTCCTAACATCATCTATAAGTAGGCAGGTTGGTCACCAGTAGAGCACTCAAATAACATTAATTCACTCTTTTGAGTTATTTTAAGAAATATTAGAGGGCAAGGTGACTTATACATTCCAAAAAATGTAGACCCAGAAGAAAACTAAGTTGTATGGTTCATGGATAACATTCAGGATCCTTCTTCTTCATCCCTGTGCTTGGCAGACAGGGGGCCCTCACAGGCGAAAAGCAAAACAAAATGAGGCTCTAATGGAAACTCATCATGTGTTGTCAGGAGATAGCTAAACACAGAATACCTTCTTTTCCAGTAAATTAAAGAATCCTTGCATTCCATATTCGCTTTATTAAAGTCATCTGTGTTGGGACTATAAGAGTATAAATTTCTAACATTCTCTCCCCTTTGGCATAGATAAAACAACTTCTAGAAGAAAAAGAAAGTATCATCCAGATGACACTCTACTAAATAGATGAAGCCAGAATAACAGAGCATTTTCTTCAGTGATCATGAAGAAATAAAATTTCCCAGGTTAAATCTTGTTAACCAATCAATCTGACAACAATAACGCCCCATCCTTCAACGACAGCTTGTTTCCCTGGAAGACGTCTGATTTTATGATATTAAGAAATATTCTGTTGAAAATCAAATCCTGTTTATGAACCCTGTTTTTATTTCTCCCACTCCAACTTGACCTTTCTGCTTTCAAAAGACAAAGATGCATTTTTGATTCCTTAGGGTTTTATATCATCTTCACTTCGGCCTTTGAGTCACTATTTTTTAGAGAACTTCTGATTAAAATGTTGGGTGGAATCTGAAGGAAACCAAAGTCCTGGGAGATCAAACAAGGCTTACTCTATGTTGGGGAACCTCCCCCCACTCTCACCTCACTACCTTTAGAGCTCTGGAGAGGAGAAGGAGTGGTGTAAGGTCAAGTAACCTATATAACCTGTTCCTCCTCTCCCCATTCCTCCTTCCCTCCACACTACATGCTAATAGCTTCTTTGCCAGCACATCCTTGCTTGTGCCATCCTCATGGAGCTTACGGACAAGAACTGCTACCAACAAAATGCAGTGCGGTAAGTACCACAGTGAGAGGACAAGGCTGGGTCACCATAGCCCTTCAGAACCAGCTTTATGGGTGGACAACTTCTGTAGTCACACAGGGCCCCACGTGCTGAAGGGCCTCGAGCTTGGTTTCATATGCTGTTTCGCCATCTTGAAATTCTTAATTTTTGAAAAGGAGGGCCCTGCATTCATATTGCTCTGAACCCTGCAAGTTATACAGCCAGCCTTGGCCATACTTGCCACCCAGGTCCCTTCTCCTCAGGCTCAGTCTGGCATCTCAAAGTTCTCTTTCCCTGCCTCAGCATGCTGCCCTTTTCTCTTTAGTGCCACCACCGCAATTTTTAGTCCTTGGACTTGTCAGCTCCCTAAATTGGCTACAGAATGATGCTTAATGCATGGTCCCTCTGCTTCTTAGAGGACACCAATGATATACTTTTTCATTTGATAGTCTGGGTAATTACTAAGGAGAAACAGAATAAACATAGAGATGTTATAAACTTACTACCAAAGCAAATGGCAGACTACTCACACTCCTATTTTATGACTAGAAATGGAGTGAAATAAACCCACCCCCAGCAGGCCTGAAGAGCTAAGCAGGAAAGAATAAAAACTCCTTGCATGATTGGCTTTTCTGTAGCCCATCAAACTAGATGACATCCAGTTCTCTGAGTCTTTAACTCCCAAGGAAGGAAACCCTTTAAAGCATTTTCCCAGAGGGCAAGACTCCATGAAGACCCAGGAGCAAGCAAATTAGAATATAGAGCCTTCTACTCTGTAAGATTTGGGGTGCTCCTACAAGACACATCTTACTATTAGACCCATTTTGAAGAGAAATCTGGTACTTAAAGCGGCGAACTTTGCAAAGGTCACACAGCTAACAAATGGAGAAGCCAAATTCAATCAACTGACTCTGGAACCTCCATTCTTGACCTCAATCCTATACTACCTTCCATGACTCTAGGCTTCCAGTGCAGTTCTTTTTTGCTCCCCCACTATTCCCCCTGAACAATCTTTAGCTGCTGTGTAAACAAGTGGGTGCAACAGAAACAAGGGGCTCTACCCCCAAACCATACTCACTGGTAAGTTCTAGTCCCAAATGTAAACGTGCATTTTGAGGGAGAAGTAGAAACAGAGCCACTCCTAACTGCCTGGGGAGAGAGTTGGGGTGACAGGTCTGCAACTGGGGATGGGGAACAGGTAAAGGCACACCCTTTCAACTACCCACGGGGAGGTTTTTATAGAAAACAGGGGCTTTAGAGAGAGGACAGGGTTGTGAGGTCACAGCACAGGGGAAGCCAAACAAAAGGACTGGAGACATTGCAGCAATAATTACCAAGTAGAGAGAGAAGCAATTTTCAGCAGCTGCCATGAACTGCTGAAAGTAATTTCTAGGAAGACTTCATATAGACTGCTGCATAAAATACTTATACTACCCTTCGAAAGAAACTAATGACTTAAAAAAAACAAAACACAAAGACATTATCCTTCAAGTCTTCTGAAGTTAGACTGCTGTTTCCTTGATGCAATAGCAACATGGGGCAATCCTGGGCCACATGAGGCTCTAGGATTTATTTACGTTGCAAAGAGAACAAATGAACACTTTACCACCATTTCTACTTCTTTGGAGATAACTAGAAGCCTCCGTGGCATGATTCATGCCACCCCTGCCTGAGTTCTACCACTAAAGAGACCAGAAATTAGACATTAGAGTTTTAAAAAGGAATTTCCGGAGAGAAAAAAAAAATCCAGCAAAATAAAACCAGCTACCTAGAGAGCAGAATATATAGCATATGTACAATGAGTAGATGTGTTACTTCCAAAGTGTTAAAAAGTTAGGGACTCAGTGGGGAAGTGGGTTTCCCTAATAGGTACCTGGTTCCAGATGAACAGTTTAGACCCTGGAGGACTCTGGGAGTGTGTGCATATATTCAGAGATAATGAGTCGTCATTGAGTGGCCCATTATGCCAATTTTTAACCCTAGCAAAGTCTCAGGTTGAGTCCATTGAATTATATTTGCTCTGGGGGGACTGACTTCCCCATCTACAAGGCAGAGTAATGAAATAGTGATGCTCACATAGCAGGGGATGAAGTGAAGGAAGCTATTTTCACCTTAGCAGCGTATAGTTCACCTAGTAAACAACCCAGGAAGAAAAACAAATGCTAAAACATCAGAAATAAAAATCTTGATATCAAGTTAAAGTTCAAGCTGCTGAAAAGATTATTAACCAACACTGGGTCTTCTAGACTCTTTAAAGGAAGCCATTCCCTAAAATAAAGACTGCCTGCAAGAGCAAGGCAAAGGGAACGTCTGTTCCTCTGACTGGAACACAAGACACTCCAATGAAACCCAATTCTCAAGTAGCTGGGAAACTCCCAAAGCTTTTACCCAGATCTTTCCTCACCAAGAGTAATGGTAAATTTATGTTGTCATAGGACAGTCAGGATTCTAAGAAACAAACAATACCAGTGCCCTCCCCCCACTTTTTAATTGTATGTGAATTTTACCTCAATCAAAAGAATTATTAACTACTTTAAATTATACGACTCAGCCCTAACCGGTTTGGCTCAGTGGATAGAGTGTCTGCCTGAGGACTGAAGGGTCCCGGGTTTGATTCCAGTCAAGGGCATGTACCTTGGTTGTGGGCACATCCCCAGTAGGAGGTGTGCTCGAGGCAGCTGATCGATGTTTCTAACTCTCTATCCCTCTCCCTTCCTCTCTGTAAAAAATCAATAAAATATATTTTTTTAAAATTATACAACTCAGTGGCATTGAGAACATTCACAAGGTAGTTCAATCATCACCTATACCTAGTTTCAAGACACTTCCAACACTATAAAAGCACACCCTATACCCATTAAGTAGCCAATCCCATTTCTCCCTCTAGGTCCTAGCAACCACTAGTCTGCTTTCTTTCTCTATGAATTACCTATTCTCAAAGCTTCATACACATAGAATCATACAATATGTGGCCTTCTCTGGGCTCTTCTATTTAGTGTTATATATATATATATATATATATATATATATATATATATATATATTGATTTCAGAGAGGAAGGGAGAGGTAGAGAGAGATAGAAACATCAATGATGAGAGATAATCATTGATTGACTGCCTCTTCCACGCCCCCTACTGGGGATCGAGCCCGCAACCTGGGTGTATGCCCTTGACTGGAATCGAACCAGGACCCTTCGGTCCGCAGGCCAACGCTCTCCACTGTGCCAAACCAGCTAGGGCATTAGCATAACATTTTTGAAGTGCATCCACACTGTAGCCCATACTTCATTCTTTTTCATAGCTGAATAATATTACATTGTATGAATGTACTACATTTTGTTTATCCATTATCAGTTGATAGACATTTGGGCTGTTCCTACCTTTTGGCTGTTATAAATACTGCTGCTGTGAACTACTGGGCCCTCATTATTAATAAAAATACTTTATTCCTGTCAAGTACTTTATAATCTCCAATTTGCATACAATACCTCATTTGACTCTCTAATAACATCCTTCCAACTCATCTCTCAGGATTATTTTCTCAGACACAGAAGATAGAAGTTTCAAAGCTATCATTCCAAGTCACCCATTTATGGTAGGACCCAAGCCTGAGCAAGCACTGAAACACAGAACATCTTCCTTACCAGCTCACGTCAGGGATGGGCCGGCTGGAGAGAACCATTTCCCATCAAACCACCCATCCTGCTGTCTGTCCGCCCTCACTCCCTTCCTGATTTCCCCTCAAAAGTTTGCAGGTCTGGCGTCCTCTCCCGATGAAGGAAAAGCCTTTTCCTGTTTGGTTTTGAGAGGTGTGTGGACCTGACTGTTCTCCCTACTGTGATTGTCTCTGAACGGAGTTCCTCCTTACCTAAGCCCGGCTTTGTTTTTATTCGGCAATGTCCTCAGCCACTGAGGGAGCCTTGGGAATCACAGAAGAAAGAATCTGCTGCAACATTTGGGGTCCTGGTGTGAATGCAGCAAACTGGCTGGGGATTTGAACCCATGAAGAGCCATGGGTGCCATCCCAGGCCGTGGGTGTTTGCTGGAGCTCACCATGGACCTTTCTGATCTCAGCTGCAGGACTCATTCCTGGCATTTGAACATCAGGCCTATGGAGACCCTAAGACTGAAAGGCTTTCTGGGGTCTCCCGTTTTTCCTCTCAGCTCACAGAAGGGAAGAGTGCCCACCATGGACTATTTCTCCAGAGAGGCACCCAGCTTGACCGCGTCCTCCAGAAATGTCCGTAGTCGTCAAGGCCCCTCTGGTCAAAGATCTCTCCTCCATGGAGCCACCTCGCTTGGCTTCTGTAACTACAAGGTCGAGGTGCTCACTCTTCATAAACTATGACTGAGCAGAATCTAAAGAGTCCTTCGCATCTCCCCAACCCTCCGCCTTAAAGCCGAACACTTGGCCAGAGCTCTGCAAAGCCAAGGCCAGGAAATCACCCAGGCTCTTCAGATGCAGATTTTATGGGTAGAAGCAAGTGCCAAAGAATGAAATTAAAAGAGCTTTTTTTTCATAAATGCAAAATCCCTTCCCAAAAGAATTAGAAAGCATTAGGCTGTTTCCAGTCTCAGTCTTAAAATGATTTCATTTGATGGCTTTTTCTATTAATAATCATGCAAGTATGCCTAGGACACAATTCTTTGATGTTGCCAACTAGGTCTTTCAAGCAACAGAACAGACATATTTATCCTTTTCTTAAGAATGATGACTCACAGGAAATGCTGTGTCTGCAGGGCTGCCAGCACGGTTCTGAAGAAAGTCTTCGGTAGAGGTTCGGGTAGGTGACATTGTGTCTTTCCTACTCCCCTAGGACACTCTGAAATAAGAGGCGACCAACAGGTTAATAAGCAGCAGCGTGCCCTCTGAGGAAAAACCTAGAGTGGAAATACCTGGGCTTAAAATCCCAGCTCACCACCTAAGGCAAGTGTGGTCTTAGGCAAGTCACTTCACCGATTCTGTCTCAGTTTCTTGATCTAGAAAAGCCGGCACAAATAACACCCAACCCAGCCTACCTCATTGGGTTGAGAACAGGAGGCGATTTGAAAGCACTTTAGAACAGTAGCGTGCTGTAGAAAGCAAAGCAATAGGCAAATATAAAGTGCCAGCATTAGGACCTTCAAAATGGCCCAGTGGCTGTGTTCCCCTTGTTACTTCTCCAGAAAAAAAGGAAACAATTCTTACCTTTGTGGTGTATCCCCAAGTCTTCAGGAATGCTTTTGTCAAAAAAGATTCATGTTAGCAAATATCAAACTGCATAGAGTATGCAAATCTTTGCCACACAATTCTCAGGTAATATACACCATAAATCTAGGTAACAACACTCCGCCTGTCTGAGGCTTTATTTGAACTCTTTCAAGCACCGAGCAATCAATTTACTACAGAACTCAGAACTGGCTGTGTACATAAAGGAACAGATTTTTTCGTCTTTCTATTGGACCAGGAACTTGCGATGTTTTCCTAAACAAACCTTATCATAGTGTCTCCAATAGATTCTATTTCTCATGTTGAACCTACAGTGGAGAATTATTACATTATCACCATTTTATAGAGAAGGAAACAGAGGCACAAAACAAATCATTCACAAAAAGCTTTCAAGTATCTGCTAGGTTTCTCGAGTCCCGGGCCTCAAAAAGAAATTAAAAGTCAAGTCTGTGCCTATGTGAACTTACCTTGTGTGGGGAGGGGGGTCTCCATGGCCTGGAATTGGAAAGGAAAATCTTGCAGAGGGCTGGAGTTCCACACTGAGGTTTCCAAAACACTGTGTCGCCACATAAATTCCCAAACAGAGCCGAGATGCAGTGTACCTGGGCCTTTTGCC
Source organism: Myotis nattereri (assembly GCF_964212035.1). NCBI lineage: Eukaryota > Metazoa > Chordata > Mammalia > Chiroptera > Vespertilionidae > Myotis > Myotis nattereri. Next base: position 64,120,560 of record NC_138085.1, read on the forward strand.
TCAAAATCACACTCATCTCCAGTGGGGCTCAAAACGGGGCCTTGGCCCTAACCGGTTTGGCTCAGTGGATAGAGCGTCAGCCTGCGGACTGAAGGGTCCCAGGTTCGATTCCGGTCAAGGTCATATGCCCGGGTGTGGGCTCGATTCCCAGTGGGGGCATGCAGGAGGCAGCCGATCAATGATTCTCTCTCATCATTGATGTTTCTAGCTCTGTCTCCCACTCTCTTCCTCTCTGAAATCAATACAAACATTAAAAAACAAACCAACCAAAAAAATGAGGCCTTGGAGCCAGCAGCAGAAACAGCAGAGCCTGGACCAAAGGGCCCAGATACACTAAATAGGCAACTCGAAGGGGGCGGGGGGACCACCTGGGAGGGGCCCAGCAACCTGGAAGGGCCCAGCAGTAAAGCAAGCCTCCTGGAGACGCTCTGAAGTGTGAGCACCTGTGCCCACTTCACAGTCTCATAGCAAAAGCATGACAGCTCCGGTTTTCTGATGTTCCTGGTGCTGAAGTGGTCCTGGAGTCCATGCAAACTCCCTTCACATGCCACTTTTTATAACTTTTTAAGAGAAAAAATTAAAGTGATGTGTTTTGTAAAAATAGTAAAAAGAAAGTAACCCCCCCAGAATAAATAGAAGACACCTGTGACCCCACAGCCCAGAAATAACCACTTAAGACCACTGCCAATTGCAACTCTAGCTGCGGCGGGTGTCATACACAATGCTGTACAATGGGGGTTACATAACATGGTGTAATTTGTCTTGACCACTGATCACGTTTTGTGAATATCTTCCAAATATATCCCCCAAATAGAATCAATGGTACATACTGTTTTAGAACCTGCTTTTTTCACTGAAAAATGTAATCATGAATACTTTATGCATTTCCTATTTCTAAACTATCGTGCTATTTTTAATGGCAGCAGTGGACTTACCATAATTGAAGAAAGCCTATATTGTTTGGTAATGTGCTTATTCATAGCTTGGGACCCTTATCAATATTACAACAAACAAATTCCCGCTGTTTCTTGGTGCACACCTGTGGGTATTCCTTCGCAGCACAGGCTAAGCAGAGGCGTTAATAAGGTTTGCTCTTTGTGGTGGTGAAGCAAGCACTAATCTCTAAGTTTTGGAATCTCCCTGAGGGTCCTAGTTATGCTTGCTTAATATGTTAGGCTTTATCTATCTTTACTAATCACAGAAGCATCTAGCTCCACAAAGAATCAGTAAGAAAACACATGTTTTGTCCCCACGCTGCCACATTAAAGAGAACTGAAGTCCTGTGGCAGTTCTATTTCTTCAGGATTTTCCATACCATTTTCGATAGCAGCGACACCATTTTATATTCTCACCAAACGTTCACAAGGGTTCCAATTTCTCTACCTCCTTACCCATACTTGTTATCCAGCAATCTCTCTTCTGGCTATATATCCAAAAATCTGAAAGCAGGGTCTCAAAGAGTCATCTGCACACTCATGTTCATACCAGCACTATTCACAACAGCCAAGAGGTTGAAAGCAACCAAGGTACGTTGCCAGATGAATGGACACATAAAATGTGGTATTTACATAGAAGAAGTTTTTCTTCCTTAAAAAATAAAGAGGAGACCTCCTGCCCCCCTTCCCCCTTCTCCTAGGGCAGTGATGGCGAACCTTTTGAGCTCGGCGTGTCAGCATTTTGAAAAACCCTAACTTAACTCTGGCGCCGTGTCACATATAGAAATGTTTTGATATTTGCAACCATAGTAAAACAAAGACTTATATTTTTTATATTTATTTTATATATTTAAATGTTGTTTAACAAAGAAAAATCAACCAAAAAAGTGAGTTCGCGTGTCACCTCTGACACGCGTGTCATAGGTTCGCCATCACTGCCCTAGGGCATTACCATTACCTTCCTCACTTCCAAGCTCCAAGGGCAATCTATATATATAAAAGGCTAAGTGTCTGCCCATCCGACCTGTAGCTATGACATGCACTGACCACCAGGGGGCAAACACTCAACACAGGAGCTGCCATGACGCGCACTGGCCATTTAAAAATAAATGGCACCACAGACCTGGCGCCGACAAACCAACACTCAGCTTCCCCCAAGTGGGACACAGGCCCTGCCACCACCACGGAGCAACTCCCCACCAATTCGCAGTCAACACTGCCAAGACCCCATGGTGCAAAATTTAGCCCACAGACCAGCCCATCCCAGAAATGGTGGCTGAGGATGCTGAGTAATGACATCACATAGCAACGCCTAGCTTCCTCTCCCTAGCGACTACCATCATTGGAGTTTCTTCAGCTCAGGAACCCAACTTGCTTTATAGCCAAGTGCAAACATTTTACACTTTAACCAAATGTTTGTGAATTGTTTTCTCATGCCTCATCTCATTTGATCCTCACAGAAGTCCTAAAGTAGGTAGATAGGAGACTCAGTAGAATCCGATTTTCTTTTCATTAGCAAGACATGAATAGCAATATTGAAATATTTCTTCTAATTAATTTCCTTTCAATGTGCACGAATTCGTGCACCAGGACACTAGTAAAGAAATAAATAAATAGGAAACCCTGTCATATGGATGAATCTTAAGGACAATATGTTAAGTCGTAAACACCTTAAAGTCAGTGATTATGAAGTAGATTCTTGTGCATGCCCTACAATGTCTCCCATCACAGAATTTATCTTACGAATATTATCACAGTTACTTATGATTGGTTAGTGGCAACCAATATGTCAAAGGTAATAACGACTCCAAAATTTATTTCCTCCCAGTTGAGCCTGAAAGAGCAGTAACGGTCCGGTCCATCTTCCCCTCACTTATCACTGTCACCTGCTTCCTGGTTCTCTACATGCCCGGGCCCGGTCCCCTGGGAAAGACTGTTCTCTTCTCTGGTCCTCCAAAAACTCTGCGATCACTTGACTGGGGGAGGGTGGGTGGGGTTGTTGCTAAAATATGCCATTGGGTAGTACTTGTTTGGCAAACTTCTGAACTGCCTCCAATTTCTTCAGAAACAAGCACAACATTCTCTGAAATTCTCAAAATCAACAAAACACAGTGTTCTAGGGGGAATTCTGACGAGAAATGAGTAAAGATGGTGGAATTCTTGAAGGACGGGGAGTCTGGCCAGGAAGAAGGCCTTCAGGGATGTAAGTGGTGCCTGGGTTGGGAGGTAGACAGGAGATGAAGGGGTGGGGGGCAAGGAGGAGACGCCCAGATGGGGTGGGTTTCACTGCCCCTTCCCAGGCGCTCAGTCCCTGTCTCCTCTGTGATGCTTGATATTTGATAAAAATAGACAAAGCCTTTTGTTCTTTAATCAGTGATCATATTTAAAATGCAAATACCCCCAATGTTAAAATTATGATGCAAATCATTTGCGTCAAATCCTTTACTGAATGCAGGCTTTGATAACAGAATAATAAGGAAAGATTCACTGAATGAAGGAAGAGAACAGAAAAGGAGAAAAAGTCTCTCTTTGGGGCCCACATTAGATTATATTCCTATTTTAGCCCTGGTCACATATGTTCTAGAATAATCAATCAACAACCAAAGATAGCAATTTACTCTCCTAGAGTGCCTTGTATCTACAAATGCTGTCATCTGCAATGCCTAATTTGTTTCTCAGAAAAATCCTGGGAAGTAGACATAGTTCCCAATTGGCTGGTGAAGAAATAAGCATCATGGAGGGCCAGAGAGGGCCTCAATGTGCCGTGGGAAGTGAATAACAGAATCAGGTCTCAAAACCTGGGTGGGTCTATCCACTTATTCAGCAAATAATTACGAAGGACCTACTCTAGGCCAGACTTACGCCAGGTACCAGGGATAAAATGGCGGGCAAAACCCACACAGACTGTCCTTAGGGACCTTGGAGCTAATTAAGGAGACAAGTGCTAACCAACTAATAACAAATAAGAGTAGCATTACAGCTGTGATTAGAGGAATGGAGGTGATAACAAGAACTGACCTGGATAGAGAAGCTTGAGCTGAAGGGAGCGTTCAGAGGGAGAGACAGGGTGAGAGTTATCCAGACAGGGGGACCTCACACAAGCAAGAGCCCGCAGGTGTATTCCAGAAACTCTAAGAAGGCCAGCATGGCAGCAGACAGAGAGTGAGGGTGTGGAGGTGTGGAGAGAGTTGAGGGAGGTGGATGAAGCTGGATCATGCAGGGACTGGTCTGCAATAACATGCGCTTCTGCTAAGTCTGTTGATTTTCTACTAAGAATAACTGGTACTGATAAAATGTTTGAAGAAAGGGGATGATTCTGAGAAGCATCCATGATTGAAGAACATTTTCATGGGCAATGGCATCATGTGCCCACCCCACAAATATTTCAAACCCAACTGAACATCTACGGTGGCGGGCACAGCCTAGCCACTTACCACAGCTGTACCATCAGAGGGCTTTGCACGGGCCCAAGGTCTTATCCCTTCCTTCTTCCCTCCAATCAAACATCTCTGCAGAGCCTACCACTTAAGGTTCTGTGCTGGGCACCACACAACAAGGATTTCCCAGGCTCAGACTCTCCTCTAGGACAGCAGCCATGTGCACAAAGAGCTGTAGAACAAGGTGGAAAGGAACGACCTTCTCTCGATAAAGGGAAAGGAAACAGTCACAGGATGAGTGACTTTCTTCAAGGTTCTGCTCACTCGGGTTCCACTGTTTTCTGACACATTATAGCAGTGAAGTCAGAGGCCATGCTGAGTCATTCTGTTTTATGCAATTTCTCCTTTTCCTTTTGGACATATGCAAGCTTTATTCCTGTATGTTTGCATTCAAAACTTGGCTCTGAGTCAGTGGATTTTAGGGGATTTTTTCTGACAATAAATAGGGTTTTCAATTAGCCTGTTTGAATCTTCTTCAACTTAGCCAAGTTTTCTTCAAATTTAAATATATTGTTAGTTATGCCCTGGCTGGTGTGGCTCAGTTGGTTGGACATCATCTGGTGCACCGAAAGGTTGTTGGGTTGATTCCCAGTCAGGGTGCATACCCAGATTGTGGGCTCAATCCTCAGTAGGGGGTGTACAGGAGGCAGCTGATCAATGTTTCTCTTTCATGGATGTTTCTCTCTCCCCCTCCCTCTTCCTCTCTCTTTAAAAATCAAATTTTTAAAATCTTTATGAAAAATAAAAATATATTAATTATTGCTTCTATTTGTAATGTTATGATACATCCTCAGGAACATATAAAATTATGTTGGTTCTATAAATAGATGTGTGTATATAATATCTGTACATATATATGTACACACAAACACACATGTGGATGTACAAGTATATATTATCTGTTATGCATATGTATAGGATAGCATCTTATCTTTCATCTTTATTATATGTCTTTTCCTTCTGAATTCTGAGAGAGCTACTCTGCTTTCTATATTATTGATTTGATCTTCAATAATATCCATTCTTATTACTGCTTCTGATGAGAATTTAAATTCTACTCATTTTTAATTTGTTCATCCTTTCTTATTACACCAGTTGCCCTGATTGCATCTCTAGTTGTTCTCTCCTTCCAGTTTTCTGCTTTTGTCTCAGAGATACCATGTCTTCTAGCCTTTTATTGAGGCAGCTAAACAGTTATTAAATTTTCCCTTGTGGTCCCTACAGTAAATAGTTTTAATAAGCCTGCTCTTCCTCTGAATTTTCAGAATGATGTATCTTCTCACTTATTTTACAGAAAGTTCTGTCTCATAGGAAACATATTCTTGTTGCTTATTTTATTTTTATTAAAACTCAAATGAGGAGCCATCTATCCAAGCCTGCATTTGCCAAGAGACAAAGAGCTTGGAATGTTCTTGATCCAATTCTCTGTTCCATTTGGTCCCTATTTAAAATCCCTTGTCAAATTGATAAATTGCTATGCACAATTCAGACCCGTTTCCAGTCTTGAATGGACTTTCCTCAAAAACAGCTCTGCCAGGCTTCTGTGACATCTTCCCCAATTCTGACGGGCTACTTCTCTGGCGTGTTGAACAGACGGGGTGAATAAAAAGCTCTCTCTGGGCCCACGTTCAGCCCGTTACTTGTGGGGTCAGGCCAGCAAGGATATCATGGATCCATCCAGCAAGTCCCCCACCACCACCACTTCTGCCCACTGGAGGTCCCAATCTCTGAATGGAGGTGTTACCCTGAAAGTGAGAGAGGAGATTATATTGTGGTAACTTAAATTATTTACACATCAGCCATGCAGTAACAGAGATGGATGTGGAGTTCTCTAGTTAATACAAATCTTGCATTGCACATACAGGTCGCCCACATGGAATGGAACAAAGGGTACCTTCTACATACTTTTAGGAAGGCAGTTTTAGTTCATTTCTAAGCACAGGTGGGCTGGTGATTGTGTTTTTAACCCAGTTCTTCACCATGTAGTTGGTGGAAATTTCTCTCAAGTTCTGCCAATGGGTTAACTGTCGGTCATATTCCCCATATTTTTCAATGTCTTCCAGAATACTTTATCCGGAAGCTGAGAAAGGTTATGGAGGGACCATTTAACCCCCACTCAACACATTCTTTATAGAGATTTCTTCTCCTTAGCGTCAAAATTCAACTGCAAGAATTACCTCCTAAGCTAGGAAGATAGCAGGATAGGGAATATGAGGACTGAAAAAATTCAGTCCATGCCTCCTGACTCTGCACATTCTCATAATCTATTGAATAGAGAACCTATGATGAATGTATAAGGGCTGTAAACCTTCAGTGTTTCTCCTGCCTGCCCTTCAGAAAGTGATTCCAGGAACTCTAGACTAGAATCCATGCCTAAAATCTTAGTTGTAATCAAACCAAAAATAAAAAATACAAATATGAAAGTTCAACTAGGAGCTAAGATCTCTGGGCTCTGGACCTAGCTCTGTGCCCACCTGACTGCATGACTTTGGAAAAATCCTTTTACTCTGAGCCTTGGTGGCACTCATTTAAAAGGTTTCTGCTCTAAATCAGTGGTTCTCAATTAGGAGAGATGTTTGGTAGAACTGTACCATATACATGGTGAGTGTGGAGGCAGATAAAGAATTGATAACCACCTAAATCTCTGCCCAAAGAGGCAGCCACATCTAAAATCCTATGGTTTTATGAAAACTGAATTTGGCAAATGAGAAGTAGAGTCCTCAGTGACATTTGGTCCTACATCCTGAAGGCCCGTGACTTCCCTAAACTACCAGAAAATGCTCTTGCCAAGAATGCTGGAATGGCTTAGCCCAAGCTTACTTTAGGGCATTGGTGTGTGTTTTCCAAAGAAGTAATGTTCCTTAGATTGACAAACCAGCTGTGCTGGATTCAAACAATGGCAAACAGTAAATGTAAAACCCATTAAAGCAAACCAGGCATCAAGTAGGTTAGTCAAATGTATATTGCACAAAATAGATAGTTTTATCTTTTTTCTCCCTTTTCAGTGAGATGGGGAAAGGGAGAGAAAACCTAGAACTCTTGTATTCAACATAAAAAGAGGAGATGGCGCCCTCTAGTGGTGGCTTTACTGTGTCTCCTACTTCTACAAGTCACACACAGGGCCACCGCATAGGTTTGCACATTCGTAGGCTCTAACATAAATGGCATTCTCTGGGTTATATATTGTACATCCTAGACAACCATACACAGCAACTCTTTTATATACACACTAGAGGCCCAATTCACGAAATTCATGCAAAAGTAGGCCTTCCTTCCCCCGGCTGCCGGCACCGGCTTCCCTCTGGCACCTGGAACCCAGGCTTCCCTCACAGCCCCGACTTCGTCTGGAAGGTCATCCAGAAGGACATCCGGTCTAATTAGCATATTACCCTTTTATTATTATAGATGTGAACGTATGTATGTATACACTCAACATATATATATCCCAAGCACATATATACACAAACACATACAACAAATACATCCATACATAAACACTAATGCACACATAAAAATACAAGCACTTGCATCATACAGAGCATGCATAATATATGTATACTCTATATACACACATATACATACCTAAAAGTATATATATGCATCCACACATGTGCACACACACACATACGTTCAAACATAGACATTCACAATAAGCCTGTATATACATACACATGTGTATATCACAAGCACATATAGACCATGTAGACAAAGTCATGCATCCACACATGCATATACACACTGACTCCACAATAGTAAATATAATTAATCAATAAGAACAGGAATAGTTTTTTTGAGCACTTACTATATGCCATGCACCTGTCTAAATTATTTACATATATTAACTTATTTAAACCTCAATAATTCCATGAGATTGATCTTATCTTTATCCCCATTTTACCTCTGAACAAACTTCAACAAAGGAAAGTTCAGTAACTTGCCTGTGGTTACAGAACAAGCACAGATTGAAACCATTATTTGAATTGGGTCCATACTTGGAACTATACAAATGCTAATTAATTATGGCTAAGGTATAAGAAAGCATTTCTGTGGGTAAGAAAATTGTTTGTGATAACGTCTATAAGGCAATAAAGTATCCCTTACCATTCTGCCTCTATCCTACACATGCTAACACACACACACACATTTTGGCAGTCTGTTATATATCTTTGTCTTATACATATTCACACATGTGTAGTTATTTATAAATATATCTAATATTTGTTGAGCGTCTGCTATATAGAATATGCTTTTCATACATTTCTGCATTACTTAATCCTCTTAGCATCCCTGAAATGTACTCAGTACAGTGCCTATTTTATATGAAGAAACTAAAGCACAGAGAAAGGAAATTTACTCCAGGATCCATGACTCGTAAACGGCAGATCAGGTGTGAAAACCAGGCATTCTGGAGCCAAAACTCATGCTGATTTCACTATGTTACCCAGCTTCTCTCTTTTCACCCCATAAAAATTCCTACCATTTCCATACACAGTTCACAGCAGTTGTAAAGGATGAAACCAGTGAGCCAAAAGATTTAAAGATTTTTAAAATTCCACTGCTGAATTAATTTTTGTACATGGGGGCAATCTGTGGTCTAGTTTCATTCTTTTGTATGTGGCTTTCCAATTTTCCCAGAAGTATTTATTGAAGAGGCTTTCTTTTCTCCATTATATGTTTTTGGGTCCTTTGACCATATACATGTGGCTGTATTTCTGGGCTCTCAATTCATTTCCATTGGTCTGTGTATCTAAACTTATGGACCCTCAACTTACAGAAGATCTTATGCTTCCGGCTGGTCACCTGGGCCCTCCCCCTTGTTCTTGAGACCCCGCCCCTTTGTGCACCTGACCACTGACCCACACTGGCCAGGAGACTGAGCTCCTCAGGCAGATGGGGGCCCTTCCCAACAGCTGGAAGGTGGGTTAAGGGCCGAACACCCACAGCCCCACATCGCCTTCCACTCACAGGCAGCCTCCTACCCCGGGGGCAGGCGGCAACCTGGGGGCCCCAAGCCCTCCTGGAAGACAGCCATGGGGGGGGGGGGAGGCGGGTCTAAATACCGAGGGATTCCCCACCCCCCACCATGGGTGCATCTCACACTGGAGTGGGCTGTGACCCCGCCGGCCCTGCCTGTGGGCTGTGACATCAGGGAAAGAGCAGTGTTAAGCCCCTGAAACCCCTTTCTATTCTGGGAGCAAATGTCCTGCCCCCTCCAGGTCCCTGGGGGCCGGCTTTCCGCCTCCTTCTCGGGGAACGCCCTTCCTTGAGGACAGGGGCCTTCTTGCTGCCTAGCAGAGTCTGGGCCGCAGGAAGGTGGGGCTTCTGCGCCCTCTGGTGAACCTCCTCCCCATTCACGTGGCCCCATCAGCCTGTCCAACTTGACCACTTCCAGCTGTGGACCTGGCCCCAAGCCCTCTTTCACGTGCCAGTTCCGGGGGTCACCTGGGCCCAGCCCACCCCCTGGGTCAGGTCAGCACTTGCGGCTGTCTGCCTGGCCCCGCCCTCTCGATGGCGTCAACTCTCCCAGCTGGTCACCCGGCCCCCGCCCTTGTTAACCTGACCTCTTCCAGCTCTTCACCTGGGCCAGCATGCCCCCTCGAGCCCGTCACGACTACCTGCTGGTCACCTGGGCCCTCCCCCTTGTTCTTGAGACCAGGCCTCCTTGTGCACCTGACCACTGACCCACACTGGCCAGGCAACTGAGCTCCTCAGGCAGACGGGGGCCCTTCCCAATAGCTGCAAGTTGCATTAAGGGCCAAACACCCACAGCCCCAGATCGCCTTCCGCTCACAGGCGGCCTCCTACCCCATGGGGCCGTGGGCAAGCTGGGGGCCGCCAGCCCTCCTTTAAGGCAGCCATGGTGGGGTGGGGTGGGGTGGGTGTTGGTCCTATTACCAATGGATCCCCCTTCATAGGGGCATCTCATACTGGAGTGGCCTGTGACCCCCCCAGCCCTGCCTGTGGGCTTTGACATCAGGGAAAGAGCATTGTTAAGGCCCTGAAATCCCTTTCTGTTCGGAGAGCTAATATCCTGCCTTCTCCAGGGCTACTTACTGGTTGCGGAGCCCTGAGGGTCGGCTTTCCATCTCTTTCCCGGGAACACCCTTCCTTGAGGACAGTCACCTTCTTGCTCCCATCCAGTGTCCGGACCTCAGGAAGGTGTGGCGGGCTAGGGACCTCTGCACCCCTTTTCTGAGCCTCAGTTTGGCATCTAGAATCTGGTCACAACAACCCAGGTGCTGTTTCTTAGCAACCCAGGTGCTTCAAGAAGGGGAGTCCCATGATGCCTTGGAGGTAACGGTGGGGCTTTGTGAGTACCCTGCCTCATCCTACAGCTGAGGGCCTGGCAAGGGGAGGCATCCCTCAGCCAGGTAGCCTGCACTTCCCACCAATCAGTCAGCCAGTGTGCCCACTTCCCTGGGCGGGTATGAGGGGCAGGAGACAGGGCCTAGGCACAGATACAGGCATGAATCTCCCTGTGAGTCCCTGCTGTCCCCAGAACTCAGTTAAAGCCCAAAATTGAAGTGCACAGAAGGATATATTTCCTGAGGTGGGTGCTCTGATGACTACAGACTGGGACATATGTTCTCCCACTTCTGTGGCCAGAATCTGAAATCAGGGTGGCTGGGCCATGCTCCATCCAAGGGCTTCAACTGGGCGGTGCTTACTGTCTCTTCAGCTTCTGGGCGCTCCTTACCACATCCCTTCAGTCTACATGTGAGTCCCCCTCCACCCTCCTGGGACATCTCTCGCATAAAAACATGTCCTCACCCCACTGTTCACCTACCCACTTCCAGCTGTGCCCACTTCCTGGTACTCACTTGCTTCTACCACCTTGTTCAGGTGCCCATTTCCGGCTGTGCCCACTTCAGGCTCATCACAAGGCCCACCCCCTTGTTCACATGTCCACTTCCAGTTGTGCCCACTTCCGGCTCATCAGAAGCCCGGCCCACCTGTTCACATGCCCACTTCCAGCCGTGCCCACTTCTGGTTGATCACAACCTCACCCCCATGTTTACTTGCCCACTTCCTGCTACTCCCTTGCCCCTGCCACCTTGTTGAGGTGCCCACCTCAGGCTGATCATTTGGCCTCTCCCTCTTGGCTGCTGGCAGAGCCTCCTTTGAGCTGGGCTGAGTTGTGGGGCAGGTGGCCCAATCCTAGGAACCTCTGCTCCCCCTCTCTGAGCCTCAGTTTTGGCATCAAGAATCTGGGCACAGCAATCCAGTTGCTGGCTCCTATCAACCCAGGTACTTCAGGAAAGGGAGCCCCAGGCTGGACTCATTAGGGGAAATGCCTTGGAGGTATGGGTGGGGTTTGTGAATTCCCTGCATCATCATATATCTGGGGGCTAGACAAGGGGAGGAGTCCCAGTGCCAGGAAGCCTGAACTTTCCACCAAACAGCCCATTAACTGCTGTGTGTCCTCCAGGAAGCCACTCACCCTCTCTGTGCTGCAGGAGCCTCACCTGTACAGTGGGCCGCAGCTGCACTTTCCAGCAGTATGGGGTAATTGTGTATGTGCAGCACTTGCCCTGAGGACATTTTGCTTCCTAGTCAACAAGCCCCCCTCACCACCCGTCCCTCCCCCAGTCTTCTAGGGACTACATAGGCCCCTCTGGACCTCTTACATGGACTCTGGAAGGGCCACTGCTCTCCTGTCTCCTTTTCAATCCCAGCTGTCACAGTCCGGCAGGAAAGAGGGCACGCACACACCATTTTCTGCAAGGACTTTGGCAATGGGGCTGTTCACAGGTGGGAGAGCAGGGCAAGACAGCCAACCAGGGAGGTGGCACCCGGAAAACATAGACCAGGGGAGGTCTCCAGGGGGTGGAGACACGTGATCAAGCACAATTGGGCACCTGACGATGGGGGCAGGGCCAAGCCATCAGCCAGAAGTGGGTGCTGGATGCGGGAGAAGGGGGGCGAGGGGGTGGGGAACCAGGAGTTCCCGGGAAGCCAGCGGGTTTGAAGACCCCAAATCAATTTCTTTTAGAGGTGAAACATAACCTGCCAGGGGAGCCAGTGGCAGAAGCCAAAGGAAAAATAACGGTACTTTGTAATCTAAGGCACAGAAGGCGAGGAGAATAGGAGCGTTCTCCTCACCAGGCCCTCGCCCCAAGGCAGGGGGTATCTGTCTAGTTTACCATCTGGGAAGGACCCTGGGACAAAGAGAGCAGCTGCCCAGAGGCCCTAGGGCAATGACGGGACCCCTGTCCTCTGGGGCTGGAGGAGGGGAATGGGTGGAAGGGGCAAGCCCATCAGAGCAAATGGCCATAAAGTGAAGGACTGCATAACCAGAGGTCACAGGTAAGCAGGCACAGTCAGTGGGCAGCCTAGGGTTCTATTTTTAGCTCTGCCCTTTAACTGCTCTGTGCCCTCCAGGAAGTTGTTGGAGTTCTGTGTGCTGCAGGAGCCTTGCCTGTACAATGGGCACAGCTGCACCTAACAGGAGTGTGGGGTGATTGTGTTTGTGCATCACTTGCCCTGAGGGCATTCAGCTTCCTAGTCAACACCCCATTCTCACCACCCTTCCCTCCCCCAGCTTTCCAGGGACTGCGCAGTCCCTTCTGGACCTCTTGCATGGACTCTGACCAGGCTTTTGCTGTCCTGTCTTCTTTTCAATCCCAGCTGTCACAGTCCCAGCAGGAGAGGGCACACACACACCATTTTCAGGAAGGACTTTGCAAAGGGACTGTTGACAGGTGGGAGAGCAGGGCCAGACAGCCAACCAGGGAGGTGGCACCCCAGGAACAGACCAACTGAGGTCTCAAGGGAGTGGGGCCACATGGTCAGGGGTAAGAGGGCACTTGTGCAAGGTGGTGGGGCCACTCAGCCTGCTATGGGCATCTGATCAAGGGGGTGGGGCCATGAGTTCCTCTGGAATTGGGCTTGTGATCAAGGGGCTGGGTCCACATGATTGACTGGAAGTGGGCACGTGAACAGGGAGGCGGGACCATGTGAATAGCCAGAAGTGGCCACATGAACAGGGGGGCAGGGTCACGTGAACAGCCAGAAGTGGGCACGTGAACAGGGGTGGGCCATGTGAAGGGCCCCAGACTTGGGCACCTGATGAAGGGGGCAGAGCCATGTGTCAACCCAGAGGGGGGCAGGTGAACAAGGGTGGGGACTCCTGATGGTCCCGAGGTGGGCGTGTGAGGGGGGGGGGGGGTGGGGGTTAGGGCCAGGAGATCAAAGTGAAGCCAGCTGGTTTGAAGGCCCCAAATCAATTTCTTTTCCAGAAAAAAAAAAAAAACCTGCCAAGGAGGCAGGCAGTGGAAGCCAAAAGAATAATAACCATATTTTGCAATCTGAACCACAGAAGGTGAGGGGCTGCTGGGTGTTCTCCCCACATTGCCCTGGCCCCAATGCCGGGGGACCCCCAAGGTTACCAGCGGGGAGGGACCCTGGGACAAAGATAGAAGCTGCCCAGAGGCACTGGGGAATGAAGGGACCCCTGGCTTCTGTGGCTGGAGGAGTGGTATGGGTGGAAGGGTCATGCCCATCAGAGTAAATGGCCACAAAGTGAAGGGCCACCTACCCAGAAGTCACAGATAAAGGAGGCACAATCTGTGGGCAGCCCAGGGTTCTATTTTTAGCTCTGCCCATTAACTGCTGTGTGCCCTCCAGGAAGTCACTCGCCCTCCGTGGGGCAGGAGCCTCACCTGTACAATGGGCCACAGCTGTTCTCCCCAGGAGTGTGGGGTGATTGTGTGTGTGTGTGCACCCCACTTGCCCTGAGGGTATTCCCCTTCCTAGTCAGCACCTCCACTTCACTACCCTTCCCTCCCCCAGCCTTCCAAACCTGTAAAGAATTTTTGTGAGTTTATTTGAGCCAAACTGTCGACAATTGCCAGGAAGCGATATCTCAATGAATGGCAGGTTTTCATCTATTTTTATACATTGCAATCAAAGGAGGGGATGTAAGTGGGTTACATGAAATCTACTGGGGATGGATTAGAGAGGCAGGAGAAAGCAAAGCATGGTGGGGAGGGGCCTCTGGGATTGGATAAAAAGTAAAATGATAGACACATACAATTAACATAACAATGAAGGAATCTGTGGTATCTGTCCTGGTGCCCAGGCACATTAGGTTGTGCTCCAAGGGGTCCGGAAAAAGAGAGGTTACAAGTTACCCAGACATTTCAAGGATATGTCATTATAGAGGCAAAAAGACAGATAGGCTCAGTTAAGGTAAAGGTTGACCCTGTCAGTGAAGATACCGGCCTAGGACGTAACTACCCACCATAACTGCTTTTAGTTAAAGTTTAATTTCAGACCATCCTTCATGGTTACTTTAGGTCTTCAAGTTTACAAGACTGCCATGCAGGCCTTCCCTGAGCTTGTCAGGTTAGCATGTGGCCCCTTTCATCCAAATCCCTCAGATTGTCAAATAAAAAAATGACAACAGCCAACACAACAATAGCTGCCCAGTGTGAATGAATCAAAATTATACCTATTTTTTTGTCAGATAGGCAAAAAGCATATATTTTGGGGGGTGCCGAAAATAAACTAATTTTAATAATTTATGTGTTCCATGAGATGAAAAAGGTTGAAAGTTGCTGTTCTAAAACAAAGACCACTGCAGGACTGACATACAGAGTCTTTCAGAGATAATTACATATTTTTCTCTCTTTAAAAATAATGAGAAGGCATTGAAATCAATTTTAATCATTTAACATTTATTCATTCCATAATACTTATGGTTTTCAGGGGTAATTAAATCTAATCTGTTAGAGGTTGTTAATATTTAGATATAAGGGAAATATAAAATCAGGATGTGAACTTAAATCTCACAATGCAAGTAAAATTAAAGAGAAAGCACGAATATGCTATTTTCTTCTAATACTTTCGTTTTCCATTGTCATCAACAGTAGGGGAAGGGGACTGACTATGCCTACCTCAGAGGCTCACCTTACTGCATCTGTCTTTTTCTCTGCAACAATAAGGAGATATTTGATCAAGAAATAAAAAGACTCAAAGTTAATCTTGGCTCTACTACTAAATAGCTGTGTGACTTCAAGCAAAAATTTCTTGGAGTTTGGTTCCCTCATTTATAACTCTACTAGTGGCCTGGTGCATGGATTCATGCACATTGAAAGAAAATTAATTACAAGGTGGCTGGTGGAGCGGGACTGGGCAAGATGGCAGGACACGCCCTGGAGCCAACCTCCTGTAGTCCCTCCCCAGCTGGCTGTATCTGGGGTGGTGCCGCAGCTCAAATGATGTCTGTGGTTACCACAGCTCGGCAGTAAACTAGATTCAGTGCCAACAGTGCCCCTGCAACAACATAACCCACAGTCAAAGGTGGCATTGTGTGGCCCCGAGAGGAATTGGGCTCCATCCTCTCTGGTTCCAGGGTGTGTCACCTGAGAACTGCAGCTGCCAGTTATCGCAGCTTGTCAGCTCCTGCGTTGAGCATCTGCCCCCTGGTGCTCAGTGCACGTCATACCTACCAGCTGGTCAGCTGGTTGCTTAGCCTTTTATACATATAGATGCCAGACCCTTTCCTGAATTCCAGATATGTAAATCCAATTGTCTTTGTGACATCTCCACCTCGACAATCCCAAACTACCTCAATCTAAGAAGAAACTAATTTGTGATCTTCCACCAGGAACTTGGTTTCTTCCATTGTCCCTCAACCATCCACTTAAGCTAGCCAAAAATCTAAAACCCATGACTGACATCACCCTTTCCTCCTTACCAAATTTTGTTAAATTAATACCTTTCATTTATGTCCACGTCTCTGTCCACGTCCCTCACAGTGCCACCCCCATCCAAGCCACCCTCATTCATCAGGACTACTGTGAGAGCTTTCTTGCTGGTCTACCTCTATCTACTCTTACTCCTTTAATTATCTGCTCATTAAGTCAGTATTTTTGAAATGAAAATCTGATCATGTGGCCCCCTCTACCTAAAATATTTCCATGACTTACTAGCTATGTGAAGGCAGCTTGGGCTGGCAGCTTGGGTCCGTGCCCCCCCCCCCCCCTCAACCCACACACTGATGTATATGCTTGCTAGCCTGTAATTAAGCCCCAACTCCCTGTCAGCTTGTGTCCTAGCTAGCCTTGCAAAGCCTGTTTCCCTGAATGCTTATCTTACAGGGGACATAAAACCATACACAGCCCCACAAGGGGGTCTGACTGCTGGCGCCAGATGGGGTCTTGGTCGCTATCTCACTTCCTTGCAACCATCACAGGGGCTGCAAAGCCCATGAAAAGTCCGGAGGCCTAGTCCATATTTGGAAGACAATGCAACTAGGGGTATAAAAGGGAAAGCCCCACTGCATTCAATGCTCAGCTTTGGGTACCCATTTCCCTGAGCCAGCACCGGGGCTTCCTGTAATAAAAAGTGCATTTTCTGAATCTTCTGAGTGCCTGGTTGTCTGTCTTCCCGACAATTGGAAATTTGCCGTAACAGTTACTTGGAAGTCCAGCAATGTTCTCTGTACACTTATCACACAGTCCTCCTTTTGTTTCCTCAAATGTGCCTGTGCTCCCATACCAAAGGACCTTTGCACATGCTATTCCCTCATCTGCCATACTTCTTGTCCTCCAGTTAACATGTAGTTTTCCATCAGACTTCATCTCAAGTTTCCCTCACTCAGAGAAGTTTTCTATTTTCTCTCATATTATGTCTCTTTACATGTGCAAAGTATTATTACAGTTGCAATTGTTAAATTTATTTTTGTGATTATTTGAATAATACTAGCTTCCCATTAGACTACAAGATCCATAAGGATTGAGACTGAATCTCACATGGCATATGCACAATAGGTACTTAATGAAAAATTGCATGAATCAATGAATATCACTAGATTAATAAAGCTATAAAATTAATTACCTCCTGATCACTGAAATCCTACATGCCTATTACTTAACTTCTCTGTGCTATCATTAGCTGCATTAAAATGAAGCAAAGTTATATAACTACTAGTGGTCTGGTGCATGAATTTGTGCACATTGAAAGGAAATTAATTAGAAATATCTTAATGTCACTATTTGCCCTTTCTCTATAATACAAGTGTCAACCAAATTCACAATTGATAATGACAGATTGAAACACATGCGTGCGATTGGCACCAGTGAGAGCTTTATACGTATCATGCATGCGTGAGTCAACTTAGCTTCTATAGATATCGAACAAACTTGGTTAATTAGACCTGCTTTCTGATTTACCTAAACTTTTCCAGCCTAGTGAAGCACCCCAACTTCTCTTTCAGGTAATTGTCAGCAATACGGCAGTAAATATCAACACAAAGCAGATTATTGTAGATCACACAGGGAGAACAAAGGGTACAATATTTAACTGCAGCAGTGATTGACTATATTCTGTGCAGTGAGAAAACCTGAAGTCATTTTCAAGGTCCACTATTTCTTACTTTTCAGTCGGGTCAAGTTTCTAAACTTTCTAAATCTCTGTTTTCTAGCTAATGAAAAGAAAATAGGATTCCACCTATCTACCTACTCCAGGACCTCTGTGAGTATCAAATGAGATGAGGCACAGGAAAATGCTTCACAGACATTTGGTAACAGTGTAAAGTGTTTCCACCTGGGTATACTGGTAAACCAAATTGTGTTCCTGGGCTGAAGAAACTGTAAGGAGGCTAGTTGCTAGGGAGAGGGATGTTGCTATGTGATGTCATTACCTGGTGGAGGGAAAGAGACTTAGCATATTAGCCTTTTATATAGATAGATGAGTCCAAAATTGGCCTAATATCAGGTTTTGTTGTCAGCATAAATAAGTGGGTCTCAAAAAAATTCCTCATATATCTAAAATCCTTAATAAGAAAGCAAGTCGTCTATAAAGACACTACAGAAAAAGGTATTCAGGAAGGAAACATTTTAATGGAAAGGTTGAAATCAGGGAAAGATTGACCCAGATACATGCTGACAAAGGGAACAGCCTAGATGAAGGACCTCTGCAGGAGTAAGGGGCAAGGAAGTACAATAAGGGGAGACAAATGAGAAGTATGACCCATATAAGGAAACACACAGATGGGAAATTATGAAATAACTAGAGGCCCGGTGCATAAAATTCATGCACAGGGGTGGGGGGGGACCCTCAGCCCAGCCTGCACCCTCTCCAATCCTGGGGATCGGGCCTAAACCGGCAGTCAGACATACCTTCTCACAATCTGGGACTGCTGGCTCCTAGCTGCTCACCTGCCTGCCTGGCTGATCGCCCCTAACTGTCCCTCATGCCAGCCTGGGCACCCCCAACTTTCCCCCTTGCTGGCCTAGTTGCCTGCAACTGCCATCTCTTGCAGGCCTGGTCACCCCCAACTGCCCTTCCTTGCAGGCCTGGTCGCCCCCACCTGCCCTCCCCTGCAGGCCTGGTCTCCCCAAACTGCCCCCCCTGCCGACCTGGTGGCCCCAGCTGTTCAGTCATTTGGTCGTCCCTCACTAACCCCCCCTACTGGCCTGGTCACCCCACATAGCCTGCTGTTCAGTTGTTACTGTGAGGGGGTCCTGACCAATTTGCATATGACCCTTTTATTAGTATAGACTAGAGGCCTGGTGCACAAAAATTTGTGCACTCGGGGGGAAGGGGGTCCCTCAGCCCGGCCTGTGCCCTCTCGCAGTCTGGGACCCCTTGGGAGATAACAAACTGCTGGCTTAGGTCTGCTTCCGGGTGGCAGAGGGCAGGCCCAATCCCTAGGTGCAGCCCCTGGTCGGGCTCAGAGCAGGGCCGATTGGGGAGTTGGGGCGCCTTCCCCTGTCATGCACAGCGCAGGGCAGATTGGGAGGTTGCAATGCCACCCTCAGTCACGCTCAGGGTAGGGCCGATAGGGGGGTTGGGGCACCGCCCCTGTCACACTCAAGGCAGGGTCGATGGGGAGGTTGCAGCACCACCCCCTGTTATGCACAGAGCAGGACCCATCAGGGGGATTGGGGCTCCATACCCAGTCATGCACAGAGCAGGGCCAATCAGGGGGTTGGGGCACTGCCCCCTGTCACGCACAGAGCAGGGCCCATCTGGAGGGTTGGGGCTCCGTACCCTGTCACGCACAGAGCAGGGTCAATCAAGGGGTTGGGGAGCTCCCCCCTGTCATGCACAGAGTAGGGCCGATAGGGGAGTTGGGGCACCACCCCCTGTCACACTCAGGGCAGGGCGGATCAGGGGGTTGGGGCGCCGCCCTCTATCACCCACAGAGCAGGGTCGATCAGGGGGTTGGGGTGCCGCCACTGTAACACTCAGGGCAGGGCCGATGGGGAGGTTATGGCTCTACCCTATCACACATAGAGCAGGGCCCGTGGGGGGGTGGGGGGATTGGGGCGCCGCCCTCTATCACCCACAGAGCAGGGCCAATCAGGGGGTTGAGGCGCAGCACCCTGTCACACACAGAGCCGCAGGGCGATCAGGGGGTTGGGGAACTCCCCCCTATCAGGCACAGAGCAGGGCTGATCAGGGGGTTGGGGCGCCTTCCCCTGTCATGAACAGAGCAGGGCAGATAGGGAGGTTGTGGCCCCACCCCCTGTCACACACAGAGCCACAGGGCGATCAGGGGGTTTGGGCGCTGCCCTCTGTCACACTGATCCCGGTGCCGGGAGGCCTCTCGGCTCCGCTGATCCCAGTGCTGGGAGACATATTACCCTTTTACTATATAGGATAGAGGCCTGGTACATGGGTGGGGCTGGCTGGTTTGCTCTGAAGGGTGTCCTGGATCAGGGTGGGGGTCCCCACTGGGGTGCCTGGCCAGCCTGGGTGAGGGGATGATGGCTGTTTGCAGCTGGTCACACACCCTTCAGGGTGGGGGTCCCCACTGGGGTGCCTGGCCAGTCTGGGTGAGGGGCTGAGGGCTGTTTTCAGGCCTACTGAAGCTCCCAACTGCTCCTTTTTTTCTTTTTTCTTTTTTTAAATTCTGGGCCAGCTTTAGCTCTGGCTCCAGCTCTGAGGCTTCTGCTGCTGAAAGAAGGTATCTGGTTTGTTTTGGTTCTATAATCGAAACACTGTATAACTCCAGCTCTAAGATCCCGGTCTCGCTGAAAGTAGGTTTCTGGGGTTTTGTTTAGCTTCTATATTCGTTACAATGTTTCTTAAACTGCAGGCTCAGAGGCCGGCAAAGCAGGCGGGGAGCGTTGGTTTCCTCCGTCACTGAAGCAAGCAAGCCTCATGTTAGTTTCAAGCTGCCTGGCTGCCGGCCGCCATCTTGGCTGGCAGTTAATTTGCATATCTCGCTGATTAGCCAATGGGAAAGGTAGCGGTCATATGCCAATTACCATGTTTCTCTTTTATTAGATAGGATAGAGCTGAGTCATTTAACTCCATAAACAACCTCACCCAATGCAGGCTCTGACTGAACAGGTGCCCTCTAAAATAGTTGAAGTCTAAAAGCTGATTTTTTTTGCTTGGAACAGCAGTTTTATGGCAAGTGTTTTCATTTTTGGCAGCCTAAAGAATATTAGAGCAATGATTGAATCCTTGGCAGTGTTCTGTTTTGTTGGCTGTGCTTTTGGCAAAACAGTTTGATTCTGGCTGTAAATGAGAATTTCTTGACTACCTTCATTAAAAGCCTGACTGCAGGCTCTGGGAACAAATTCTGGGACAGGGCAGAGTTAGAGAAGCTTCAGGAGCTCCCAAGAGAATAACACACACACACACACACACACACACACACACACACACACACAGGATGGCTCTTAAGCACAACACAGAGGTAATTAATACCTTCAGGACTTTGTCAGTCAACTACGAAAAAGAGAGGAACAGCCCTAGCTGGTTTGGCTCATTGGATAGAGCATCAGAGATTCGACTGAAGGGTCCGAGTTTCGAGTCCAGTCAAGGGCATGTACCTTGGTTGCAAGCTTGGTATTCGATGTGTCTTGTTTTTCCCCTCCTCTCTACTCTCTAAAAATCAGTGGGAAAATATCCACAGGTGAGGATTAAAAAAAAAAGAGAGAGAGGAATGTATGTCACCCTTTCTATAAATAAGCACCTTCTGTGGAGAACCCGCCTTCCCAATGCTACATCCACACAGCCTAAATCCAAGGGGCTTTGTAATTGGCACAAGTCTCTACTACATTTGTACATATTTCAGCAGGTAGCTTTTATTCTCCCTCCTTGGTAACGAGTACGATAAGCCCCATGATTTTACACAATGTGCCCTTCCCACAAGTCTTGGGCCAACAATTGGGACCCAGTCCTTTCTCAAGGGAGTTCCCAGCCTGGAAGGTAAACCAAGCAGCAACTCTCAGGAGCAGCACCTTGCCAGCCATTCCCTCTGGCTTTCATGGCTCCTGAAGTCCTGCTGAAAGGTGGAAAGCCACAGTATTGGTGTTCCAGGGCCCCAGGAGGGTCCTGCTGAGCCCTCTCTGAACAACTGTGTCTTCTAAAACACAACTCTTGAACAGAACTTGTTCAGAATCTCTTCACATTGGATTAGGGACTCTAATCTCTGAAACACCACCCAGTTCATACTCCTCAAGTCTTCAATTCTCTGAGGGAAGACACAGGTGTGCTCACGTTCCCTCGGCACCAGGTTGTTTCCATTTGCAAGGGAGCCTCTCCTCACAGTTAAGAAAATGACCCCAAATTCTCTCCTGGCATATTTAGATTTGGGACTTTATTTCCAAATCTCCTCCATCTGCCCTTCCAGTGAGACACTGTGACACATTTGAGAATTAGGATCAGGAAAAACCTTGAGTTTCCCAATATTGCCATTCAAAGCAATCTCCAAAAATGTATGAGATTCCATTATTTTTTAAGGAACTATAGATTTAAGATGAAAATGGTGCCTTTCTAACAACATACCATGAAGGTCACGTTACCTCAGAAAACTGTTTGAGCAGAGGAAATAGGAAAAATATAAATTACTTTTAGTATCCACATGAATCTCTGGCAAAGTATTGTGTTTGGTCTTCAGCACCTACTTTTTACCCCTGGGAAAAATGGAGTCAAGGTGAGCCTCAAAGTAGATCTCTGAAATGCAGAATTGCCTCTATCCTCAAGTGACCCTCAAACCTTTCCAGTGATTGAGAACAATGTATATGTTAGGTTTAAAAAACTGTAAAATTTTCCTAATAAAAAACCCAATTACATAGTAATGGAATAATTAACCATATTAAATAAACCAAAGAAATGTGGCTTACTTTCAGTTACTTGTAAACTTAGTTATTAATCTAAATTTTATATCCAGTCCTAGTTTACTTTACACTGAGAGGAGGAGAAGCTATCGTATATAATAAAAGGCTAATATGCAAATAGACCAAATGGTGGAACTGGAACAACCGGTCGCTATGACGATGCTGACTACCAGGGGGCATGTGCGGAACATGGCAGGCATCAGCCACAGTGGGATGGTGGAACAGGTAAGTGGAGGTGCCAGACCAAGGCGGGGCGCCGGTTGCTGTCATTGGGCAAGTCTCTGGTGGTTACTGAAAATTCTTTGCTCCCCATGCTGCGGTCCTGCCTGGCACTCACACCTGCTGCCAGCGCTGACCCCACTGACACCCGCAGCTGGCGCCGGTCCCAATAGCTCAGCACCATCAGCAGGTGCAAGCAGTGACTGCCGGCCCTGATCGCCCCTGAGGGCTTTTCCACTTCCCCCTGCTCCTGAGGGGCAATCAAGGCAGTAGCCACTGCTTGTACCCACTGCTGGCACTGGCCCCAATCACTCCACACCATCAGTGGGTGCAAGCTGAGCCAGCGCTGTCAGCAGGTGGGAGGCGCGGCAGTCGGGGCAGAGCTGCCGGCAGACAGGGGAACAGGGGCCATGGTGGGAGGGGCTGGGCAGGGGCATGGAGGATGGGCTGAGACATACCTCTCTGCCTACCACAGCCTTGCAGCCCACAGTTCCTTTCAAGGTTCACGGATTCATGCACTGGGCCCCTAGTCTATATATATAAAAGGCTAATATGCTAAGTATCCCTCCGACCATCCGACTGGTCGCTATGACACACACTGACCACCAGGGGACAGATGCTCAATGCAGGAACTGTCATGATGCTCACTGGCCACTTACAAAGAAACAGCACAGCAGACCTGACGCTGACAAAGCCACACTCAGCTTCCCCCAAGTGGGACACAGGCCCCGCCACCACTCTGGAGTGACACCCCACCAAATAGCACCCAATGCTGCCGAGACCCCATGGCACAAAATGCGGCCCACAGCCCAGCCTGGAAACGGTGGCTGTGGGCACCGGGTAATGACATCATGTAGCAACGCCCAGCTTCCTCTCCCTAGCAACTAGGCTCTTTGCAGTTTCTTCAGCCCAGGAACACAACTTGCTTTATAGCCAGGTGCAAACATTTTACACTTTAACCAAATGTCTGTGTTTTCCCATGCCTCATCTCATTTGATCCTCACAAAAGTCCTGGAGTAGGTAGATAGGAGACTCCGTGGAATCCTATTTTCTATTCATTGGCCGGAAAACAGAGATTTAGAAAGTTTAGGAACTTGACCCGACTCTAAAGTAGTAAGAAATAGTGGACCTTGAAAATGACTTCAGGTTTTCTCACTGCACAGAATATAGTCAAACACTGCTGCAGTTAAATATTGTACCCTTTGTTCTCCCTGCGTGATCTACAATAATAATCTGCTTCATGTTAATATTTACTGTTGTATTGCCGACAATTATCTGAAAGAGAAGTTGAGGTGCTTCACTGGGCTAGAAAAAGTTTAGGTAAATCAGAAAACAGGTCTAATTAAGCAAATTTGTTCTATATCTACAAAAGGCTAAGTTGACTCATGCATGCATGATACAAATAAAGCTCTCACTGGTGCCAATCGCACGCATGTGTTTCAATCTGTCAATGTCAATCGTGAATTTGGTTGACACTTCCATTAGAGAGAAAGGGCAAATAGTGTTATTAAAATGTTTCTTCAAATTAATTTCCTTTCATTGTGCACAAATCCATGCACCGGGCCACTAGTTTATATTATGAAAGCATGAACTGAACCATGAAAATACAACAAAAAGAACAGAGGGATAGGGAGCATTTTCTTAATCTCAAAGTTCACAGGATAATGCTTAGAAGAAAGACATCATCGTATGATTTATTTTTTCATGCCCCCCAAAATCATCTTAAAATCTTCTCACTTTTGTGAAAAATTTTCCCACAAAGTGGAAATAAGATACATATTATTTCTCCACATCAGAGAAATGGTGCCATGAGGAGTTCCCCTAGTCTCTCCCCTCGAAGGTATATTAATTTGAACAGCTATAATTCAACAAAGGATTCCCTGCTCAACACACAAACATGGCGAGAGGTCTGTGAATTGAAGCATCTGCAGGGGGGAGAGTCAGAGCAAACAGGGGCGGAGAAAAGGGAGAAAAGCAGAAATAGGAGCCCAGAGCCCACTTCGAGGCTCAGGGCTAGGGTCTCAGAAGAGGGGAGGAACAGGTGGCTACCTGACTCCCTGCAGCCCGGAGGAGCACAGAGGTACACTGAGGCGAGCATTCCTGCCACAGTGGTCGGTATGCACTGCAGCAGAGACTGAGCACAGGGGTGTGGTCTGGAGACCACCATTGCCAGGCACAAAAACAAAGCCAAAGAGCCTTGTTTCCGGCTGCCTTCCCTTGCCCTCCCAGAGCTAGCAGCAGGCCCCAGTGGGCGGTGGGCTACAGAGTACACGACGGGCAGCCCTGAGAACTGGGGAGACAGAAGAATTTTCACTGAACAGCAGGCACATGCTGAGGCTAAGTCCAGTGACACAGGCAGAGATACAGCGGTGAGGTAGCTGAGGTCTGGCAGTTGCCGTTACTGGAAGGAGAACAAAGGCACACATGCCCCAGGTGCCCTCTTTCAGCTTGCCCTGCCCCCACCCATCCCAACTGTACTGCTAGCAGTATCTGGTTGCAAGGCACAGCATGGGGATTTCATGGACTCAACACCACATTCCCCCATGGGGGTGGCGCCCTGGGACCCAGGTGACCTGGTCACAGAGGAGCTGCCCACCTCCCCAAGGAATACAGGGCATTTCCCACCACCCTTCACAGATCCAAGAAGCAATAGCATTGCAAGAGAAACTAAAAACCTTGTGATTCGGCGCCATCTACTGGAAAGCAAAAGAAAGACTTATCAACCTACTGAATAGAGAAGTGCCACTCATAAAAATAAAAACAAAAAGTATTTCATTCCCACAGTAACCTAGGCAGAGAAGAAATTCATCAAAGACCATGAATAACCATGGTTATGAGGCAGGTCAGAAAGAAAATGAAAAATCTTCAGAAAATAAACTTAAAGTTATGGAAATATGTGATTTAAATGACAGAATTCAAGATTGCAGTTCTGAAAAAACTCTAAGGACATGAGAAAACACAGTCAGTTTAATGACTCAGAAATAAAATCAATCAAGAAAAGGAATACTGTATCAAAGAGAGTGAAATTTTTTAAATGAACCAAATATAAATTCTGGAGATGAAAACCTCAATAAAAAAAAAGTGAAGAATGAACAAACAAGCTTAGGAAATAGAGCTGACCAGATGGAGGAAAGAATTAGTAATATCAAAGATAGAAATCTAGAAATGACACAGATGGAAGAAAAGAGGCTTGAAAGCTTAAAAAAATGACAGAAATCTACAAGAACTATCTGACTCCATCAGAAGAAAAAATATAAGAATAATGGGTTTATAACCCTGGCCAGTGTGGCTCAGTCAGTTGGGCATCATCCTGGACACCGAGGGGTTGCCAGTTTGATTCTGGGTCAGGGAACATGCCCAGGTTACAGACTTGACCCCCAATGGGGGGTGTGCAGGAGGCAGCCTGTCGATGTGTTTCTTTCACGTCAATGCTTCTTTCCCTCTCTCTTCCACTCTCCCTAAAAAAATCAATGGAAAAATATCCTTGGGTGAGGATTAACAAAACAAAACAAAAACAAAACCCTACCATATGCCACTTTCAGGAGACACAGCTCAGCTGCAAGAATAAATATAGACTCAAAGTAAAAGAGTGGGAAATGATTCTGAAAGCAAATGGCACCTACAGATAAATGAGTGTAGCCATACTTCTATATGACAAAATAGATTTCAAGATAAAAAAAGGCCATAAACACATGAGAAAGATAAACATCACATGATCTCACTCATTTGTGGAATGTAATGAACAACATAAACTGGTGAACAAACAATAAATCCAGAGACAAAGAAGCATCGAACAGACCGTCAAACCTCAGAGGGAAGAAAGGGTGTGTGTGTGTTAAGAGAACAACCAAAGGACTCAGATACATGCATATGAGCATAACCAATGGACACAGACAGTAGGGGGGTGAGGGCATGTGTTTGGATGTGGGAGCAGCTGGGGAGAAGTCAATGGGGGGAGAGGGAGACTTATGTAATACTTTAAACAATAAAGAATTTAAATTTTTTAAAAAGGCAATAGACAAAGATGGGCATTTTATAATGGCAAAGGGGATAATACATCAAGAAGACTTAACACTTCTCAATACATATGCACCAGATCAGGGAACACTAAAATATATAAAGCAATTACTAATAGAACTAAAGGAAGAAACTGGCAAAAACACAATTTTTGTAGAGACCTAAATAAAGACAAAGGGACTCAGACTTAGCTAAAAGGAATGTCAAATTTAAATTTTTTAAATATATTTTATTGATTTTTTTACAGAGAAGAAGGGAGAGGGATAGAGGGTTAGAAACATCGATGAAAGAGAAACATCGATCAGCTGCCTCCTGCACACTCCCTACTGGGGATGTGCCTGCAACCAAGGTACATGCCCTTGACTGGAATCGAACCTGGGACCCTTGAGTCCGCAGGCCGACGCTCTATCCACTGAGCCAAACCGGTTAGGGCTCAAATTTAAATTTTTTCCATCCATCACTACCACATAGAAGGGAATCCATTCTAAGTCTAAGGATGAGAATAAAATTATCACACTCAAAATAAAAACTCACATTTACTTCCTCACCCAGGTCCTCACCCCTCATGACCTATGCAGGCATTCTTGCCTCTTGCCAAGCCACAACTCTTCTTGGTTGTTTGGCAAAGTTCACATACTGTCTGAAGCCTACATGTCACATAATGCCCACTTCTGGCTCCTTTGGGGACAGTGTATCCTCTACGCATGAGATGGATGTCAGGTACAGTATTTCCTTCATGTCTGGGCACCTACAGCAAAGCCTTCTCAAATGCCCCGAGGTATTGGGGCTTTAGCCCATAATCCTTTAATGCAGGGGCTGCCTGCAGTCATCTTTGCTTTGCCTCTGTCTTTCTCAAAAGCTGTACACACTCGCTCTCCCACGGATACACTATAATATTGATGTCAACACCAACTGAGCATACGCAAACCAAGTTGGGTTCATAATGGCACAGGCCTGAAACAGGGATGGCTAATACTGCCCCGCTGCCCCTCTGGCTTCGTGGCCAACCTCAGTGGTGGTGCTTGTCCTGCTGAGCTGGAAGTAACATGGTGCTAAGTACAACCTAAGTACCGCAAAAATCATCAGCGAATGCTGTCCTCCCCCTTTCTATGGAAAAATTAAAGGAAAATATTACCAGAAGAGGGTGAATTTGCAATATCCTGCTTCCGTCTATTAGTAATTTTACTGATAAGTTTTGTGTCCTTTTGTCTTTGAGGTAGAATATGCCTACATTCTAGGCCATATTGATTCAATGGGCTGGCTGGATTTCTACCAGTTTTACTCAGAAGCCCAAATCCATTTGATATTGTCACTTCATGTGGGTCTAACACTGCTTAGGTTATGCTTCTTTAAGGGATCCACTGCTGACAGGCTGGGAGAGTTATCACTTCTTATGATTGTTTTAAGAAACTACAGTCACCCTGCTGTACATTACAGCCCTAGAACTTACCCATCTCAGAACTGGAAGTTTGTACCCTTTGACCACCTTCACCTCTTTTCCCCACATCTGCAACCCTGGCAACCATCACTAATATATTCTCTATTTAAATATACTTGATATATCCTTTATTTTTTCTGTAGCCTTATAGTCAAGGGATGTCCCTTGTAAACAATATAGGCAAATTTTGTTTTTTAATCAACCTTTATCTTCTCATATACATAGCCCACTTACATGTGATATAATTACAAATATATTTGGGTTTAAACCTACCATGAAGTATTGTGATATTTTTCATCCTACTTGTTCTACTTTTTTTCTCACCTTCTTGCTTCATTGTGGACTAAGCTGTATTGCATTACTCCATTTTTCCCTTTATGAGCCTCTAGCTATAAAATACATTCTTTTACTATTCTTATAATATTAACCATAGAAATTACCATTGTTTTATTAAAATTTAATTTACATTTGTGGTTTTACCAATTGCTGAACATATTAATTCCATTTATTCCTTCTGTCTTTTGTACAGTTATTGCCATAAATTTTAATTTTCTCTATATTTTCAATCCTGCAGGTCCTTACTGTCTGGATAGCTCTCTGATGCGCAGGCATGCATGAATAAGTGCACACACATTCAGTTATTCCAGTTCTTTTAATGGATTAGTAAACCATGATTTGTTCATTAATGTTTCTAAAGGTCACAGTTGTTATATCTTTATGATACACTAATTTTTTTAAATATATATTTTCATCAGCAATTGACTTTAAGCTTCCTTTATTTAATTCAGGGGTTGGGAAACTATAGCCCATGGACAAAGTCAAGCCTATCACCTATTTTTCTAAATAAAGTTTTATTGGAAAACAATAGCCACACCCATTTACATACTGCCTATGGCTGCTTGCACACTACAGAGACCATATTGCATCCAAAGGCAAAATATTCACTATCTGACCCTTTATGGAGTTTGCTAACCCAATGGTTTAATTCCCATTTTTAAAATTAAGACTTTTATCCATTCTCTGGTCTCCATACTTTTATTATCTATACTCCAACCCATTCCGGTTATCACTGGTAATAGATATTCCAAAACTCACTTCTAATCACATTATTCGTCTGCTCAAAATGATAGTATTCTGCCTTACATGTTATTTGTATATACTTATTTTCTTTTCTTACTAAATTACTTCTAGTATTCATTCCGTGAAAGCAGGATTTGTCTTAATATTCTAAAATTCCTTTTTAGTATGCTACACATGACAGGTAATCAACATTTATTCATTTCCTTGAATAACAAATTTATTCATTGTTAGAAAACCTAAAATGTTCTTTTTCACTCCACAGTCTGAACATTAGTGTTAGGCATCTGAAATAATACATATTATTTCCAAATCATTTCACTTCAAGTCCACTTGAAAATAATTCACCATCACCTCCACTCGGCCGCTCCCTTATCTGCCAGGCATCACCCCCATGGGACCAATTTATCTTTCATCCCAGTCTCCTGCTTCCATGGCCAGTTCAATCCTGAGCCCCTTTATCAATTAAACATTCCCTCTAACCGAGTCCTTCTCAGTTTTCATGAGATGTATTTTGTCTTGTCCCTTTGTTCAGAAATGATGATTTAGTAGATAAAAGCTTGCTCTGCTAAACAATATTTATAGTCAGCTCACTTCCCCACTCTCCTTTCTATTCTAGAGACATAGTGCTTAACTAGAGGGATAAATTAGTATAAAACCTGGACAACCTTTCCCTTCTCCTTTATTTCCCTGCCCAGAGGCTCAAATCTCTGAAAAAAATTATAGATGTCTCACCCCAGGTAACTGAGCAGAGATAGAGAAGTTTTGGGTGGGTAGGACAAGCAACAAGGCTGCAATACACATCAAAAATTAATTCGAGGATCTCCAGCCAAATCTGTCTATACCCCTTTGTTTATATAGATAAATGTTTCACTCAATTTTGCATAAATTGTTCTTTATAACCTGGGCAGTCCTTGAAATGTTCATCAGGGTGTGTAAATATGACTTCCTTTGTTGTAAGTTTAGGGATTTATAAGTTAAATAAAGTTAAAGAGGTTTTCCTACTGCAAGTTCCTCGGAGCCTTCACCCTTTTAATGGGCACCATGTACCTGCGAAGAAGGAATACATAACAAGTAATTTTCCCAAGCTAATTGCATCTCACTTTTGGAGAGCAGCTGTTAACATCTTGATTAACTACCAGTATTCCCTCTGAAAACAATTCAGTAAATGCTGAGAAAACTCCCAAGGACAGCCTGGTTGGAAAGGAAGAGGATCTTTTTCAAGGTAGTATTCTAAAGAAGATGCTTCACACCAATAATGAGAGATAGTTGTTGAACTATCTCTCATTATTGCTCTCTATTGAAATAGTTTTGAACCGTCAACTTAAACTCATAGTTCCCTTGAAAGCTGAATTTCTTGCAGTGCAGTATTCCCAGCCTGGCTTAAGCTATCTGCCTAGGTCAATGATGGCGAACCTATGACATGAGTGTCAGAGGTGACACACGAACTCATTTTTTTGGTTGATTTTTCTTTGCTAAACGGCATTTAAATATATAAAATAAATATAAAAAATGTAAGTCTTTGTTTTACTATGGTTGCAAATATCAAAAAATTTCTATATGTGACACGGCACCAGAGTTAAGTTAGGGTTTTTCAAAATGCTGACAGGCCGAGCTCAAAAGGTTCTCCATCACTGGCCTAGGTCCTAGGAGCTTGCCTGGGGATTTGTAAATAGCAATGTATCTCCTGCTGGTGGCTTAATTCTAATGAGATAAAGCTGAAGTTAATCAGACAGACAAAGCAACTAGAGAAAAACCTAGTGTGGAGTATTTCTACCTCTCTATATTTTTATTTCATTTTAATCTTGTTTGTTTGGTTTTAAATTGTTTTAAGTGATGATCAACATCAAAGAGGAGAGCAAATTACCATGATCCCTTCCTGGGCCCCTCACCTTATATTTGCCCCTCTCCAACTCTTCTCTTATCTCTTTTTTGCCTTAAAAGAAAATAGTCCTGCTGGTTTGTTACATGTTTTCTTTTCCTCTCTGGATAGGGTTATTAAATCAATTGGTTATTGGTTTATCACTTGTAGAAGCAATTTTTTCAAACTATTTCTCATCTACAACACCTTGGGGAGAAGTGCATGATTGGTTTATGAACAGATGCACAATGCAATGTCCCCCAATAATGTAACCACAGAAAACATGTTTGAGAAGCAATCACTTCAGTCCAGAAGCAGAGATGAGCCACTCATGGTGGCCAGAAAAGCCTGGTGGCATACTGGTAAGGAAAGATACAGGTTATGAAACTATTTCAAATTCAGCTGAATTTTCACAAACCACATCCATGCCTGTTACTTTACTACTGGTGTTAAAAATAGAAATGGTTTCCTCCTGGAAACATAAAATATTCTTATACAGGGATTGTCCACTTGCAGAATTTGTTAGGCATGAAATTGCATGCACAAGCATCTCTCTAGCCTCCTTTTCCAAATTGTACTCCTTTGAACAATTGAAAAGGGAAACCTGAATGTGATTATTCAGGCATAATAACCACTTGATTCCCAATGACACACTAATCTCACTACCAGGAGTTTATTCTAGCAAAAGAGTATAGCAGAAAAACAAGTGCTATATGCATCAAGAAGTTGCTGAAACATTTATAAGGGGGGGGCCGGGGGGGGGGGAGAACCTAGGTATTTAATAACAGGGAAATGTTAATTTTTCTACAACATAAAATTGTACGTAGTGGTTTTTAAATGTAGACATAGAATTATTGTATATATTAAGTGAAAAAGAAAATACATAAATTTAAACTGAAAGAAACACATACAAATATGGAGGTAGTGGAAAATGCAAATCAGTGTACTGGGTGACTTTTACCTTATAAAAATTACATCATTTCAGGTGATAGAGATGTTCTGCCATTGTTTGTGAGGATGTGTGGAGCACAGAAACCATCTCAGCATCCTCATGTTTCCTTACAGTCCTAGTTAAGGTTGCATTTATCAAATAAATATACAGTATACCAGTTAAATTTTAATTTCAAGTTTAAAAAAACAACTAATTTCAGTATAGTTATTATAAAATATAATTAAGTATAGCAGTTTAATCTATATATATAAAAGCCAAGTGACTGGAACGCCGGAACAATCTGAATGACCGGTTACTATGATGTGCACTGCAGCTGGCCAACCAGCCCAATTGGGGGGTGGGGTGGTGGCCTCTCCCTCCCACTGGCCCGGCCAGATCAGCTCCCCATTGGGGCAGGCCAGCTGGACCCCACCTGTGCACAAATTCGTGCACTGGGCCTCTATTTTTAATATAATATACAAGCAATTTTGAGGCATATTTATTTAAAAATTATTTTTATCTGAAATTTAATTGGCTGTCTGGCAACCCTACTCCTGTTTCTTCAAAAAAAAAAAAAAAAGTCTAATGGAGAACTAAAAATAGAGGCTAATGTTTGGGAGGAAAAAAATTTTAAACACTAGTGACCCATTTCTTGTCATTTATGTGCCAATACAGAGAGGATATGTTTGGTTTGGTTTGTCACTACGTTGGGTAGAGACCAAGCTTCTCCATGGGAAGACTTTGACTTATATATTGATCCTTAGTGTGACCAGAAATGGTTCACTCTATAAACATGGCACAAACCACAGAAATTTCATGCCGAAATAACAATTTGCACTGCTTTTCTCACAGGGGGAGCAACACTTAGACCTTTTTTGACTCCCCTCCATGACAAAATTTCAAATGGAGAAAATAAAATATAAAATGCTTCCATCATGGCAAGTTTAAAAATTAGTATATTTATGTGCAAGTAAGCTTTTTATTGCGATACTATTGGCACATTGCTACAGGAGGCAGAATGGTTTGTGGAAATGGGATTATAGGAATCACAGCAGAATTTAATACGAATTCAAATCCCCAATATTTTCCTACTATTTACTAGTAGTCTGGCTATCCAAAATCTTAATGAGGGAGTATCATAAAAATCTCCTAAAAAGTGTAGAAGACAATTTACAGAGTAGCCAGTAAAATACCTCATTTTACAAATTAAAATGGAGGTAACTACAGGTTAAGTAAGCTGTATGAGGTCATGTCTATTTCATGACTTCCCTTCAGGAAGAACAAGTGAAAATTTTCCATGTTTTCTCACCAGTGCAGAAAGGTGATTGAGGACCAACCATCGCCAGCCTGATTTACTAGGACTGGGAGCCTCACGGTAAGTGAAAGGCAAGAGACTGGGCAATATAGGTAATTCTTGACATTTTGCTTTCAGCATAACTCAAAGATGAACTCAGGGATGATGATTAACAAATATGTATTGATTTCCGCTACACATATAAAGACTATTTGACTATGACTTTCACTGATTTCCAGGTTACAATTCAATCACTCCGTGCTCTGGCCACCTTCAACTTTGCATTCAGGTGACTGTGTTTTGATGGAAACAGAGAGGATTTGGGGCTTCTGTAGAAGTAACCCATGAACAAATAATCAAAAACAAATCCCACATCCATTTTTGCTTCCACAGATGAGAGATCTAAACATTTCTCTTAGAGAAAATTGGAAGCTTAAAATTGTGACCAGTGACAATCTGTTATTTTGCGACCTTTTTAACAGCTCAACTATCCATCAAAAGCTGGCTAACATATACTGATGGGCACTTGGGCTGTTTCCAGAACTTAGTGTAAATTGTGCCGCTATGAACATAGGGGTGCATATATTCCTTCTGATGGGTGTTTCAGGTTTCGTAGGACATATTCCTATAAGTGGGATCACTGAGTCAAATGGGAGTTTTAGTTTTAATTGTTTAAGGAAACTCCATACTGTTCTCCACAGTGGCTGCACCAGTCTGCATCCCCACCAGCAGTGCAAGAGGTTTCTCGTTTCTCCACGTCCTCGCCAACTTACATCATACACAAGAATAAACTCAAAATGAATAAAAGACTTAAATGTAAGTTGTGAAACCATAAAAATATTAGAAGAAACCATCGGCAGCAAAATCTCAGACATCTCTTGAAGCAATATTTTTACAGATACAGCTCCTAGGGCAAGGGAAACTAAGGAGAAAATAAACAAATGAGACTACATCAAAATAAAAAAGCTTCTGCCCAGCAAAGGAAACCATCAAAAAATGAAAAGGGAGCCCGCTGCATGGGAGAACATATTCACCAATGATATATCTGACAAAGGGTTAATTTCCAAAATATATAAGAAACAGTTACAACTTAACAAAAGGAAGACAAACATCCAATTAAAAATTGGGCAAAGGACCTAAAGAGACACTTTTCCAAAGTGGAAATACAGAAGACCAAGAGATATATGAAAAAATGCTCAAAGTCACTAATCATCAGAGAGATGTAAATTAAAATGACAATGAGGTATCACCTCACATCTGTCAGAATGCAATTTATTTTTAATATGGAAAAATTACAAACAGCCTATCAAAACAGAATAAACTAAAATATATCCATGTTATACATTTTATAACATACAATTAGTTGTTTTATAAGAGGGATATAATTATGACTTAGATAAAGATCACCATCTTTAGGTGGTAGAATGTATAGTTAACATCTATAGTTGTTGCACAACCTACAAATAGTAGGGTCATAGAAAAGCATTCATTTTTACTCACTATTCTTATGCCTTGAGGTTTGACCAGTACATTTTTGAAAAGAATTCAGTCAATTTAACTGTCTGGCTTTAAAATGGTTTTGTAACATTAAAAAATAAATGCCATATGTAAATACAATTTTTAGCCAAATTTGCATTTGAATATGATGGCCTATTATACAATGCTACCACCTGTGAAAAATGAATCAATCATAATTTCATAAGACTTGGATACAGTAAAACGATTTATAATGTAAAATAGAATTGTAACATTTGGTGATTATCAAGACTGTAAGCTGAATAAAATGAGAAGTCCCATCTGTTACCATCTACCTTTCACCTCTACATGAAAGCAACATAAAAGGGAAGAGTTATAGGAGCTTCTCCAAGTAGTTGCACAGAATAAAAGTTCCCATTTGGCAGGGACTGTGTGTTATTCATTTCTTTATCACCCACAGTGGCTTGTGTGTAGTAGGCAACCAATTAACATTTGTGGAATTTAATCAAAGTCTATTGGGCTGTAAAGAAAGTGTCATGGTCATTATTCACAGCATTTATTATGAAATGTTAAAAAAAAAAACAGCTTAACTTCTGGCAACTTCAATCATCCACAACACAGATAATAACTGAGATAATAAGTAAAAAAGAGATTGATTATCATAAAAACTCTGTATTTTACTATTTAAGAGAAGTCAGTTGTCACCTTTAGGCCAGGCAAGGGCTTAAAATTATAGGTAAATTAAAATTTATTGGTTTAATAATTTAAGTGAGTAAATTCACTGAGACACACTGGTAAAT
This sequence comes from Myotis nattereri, assembly GCF_964212035.1. NCBI lineage: Eukaryota > Metazoa > Chordata > Mammalia > Chiroptera > Vespertilionidae > Myotis > Myotis nattereri. The sequence goes on from NC_138085.1 coordinate 64,156,131, forward strand.
GATAACTACGAATGAAGGAGAGAAAACAGGACACCAATAAAGTAAATAATCTAAATAATATATTAACTGCTAATAGCATTTTTTTCTGACAGCAAGTGTCATAATTGATGTGCATGATGACTATGAAAAGATTCAATTCCACAAATGTATCAAAAGATAACACATAATTAGATGCTACAGGTATTCAAAAGTTAATGAGACATAGACTCAGCTGCCAACAACCTAAAAGTCCAAATATATAAACTAAAAGCAGGAGTTCCAGTCAAGATGATGGCGTAGGTAAATGCGGTACTCGAACCCTCCCACAACCACATCAAAATCACAACTAAACTACAGAACCATCATCATTCAGAACCATGGAATGAGCTGGTCCCACACCCACATGTGGCGGCTAAAAATTGCATTTTACCTTTGCACATGCTATTCCCTCTGCTAGGGAAGCCCTCCCACTGATCTCACAGTTCTCACCTAACAAACTCCTTTCCAGCCTTCGTGATTTCGGGTGAACTCCAACTCCCTTCTCCTCTTCCTACACAGTCAGCTGGGCCTTCATCTGTGTTCCAGGGAGGACCTAGTTCTCCCTCCAGTAGATGGTCGGCTACGGAGTTACACCTGAGTTAAGCTTTACACTGTCGAATGTACTCCATAACACTAACTATAACTAGAAGTACACCTTAGTGAAAGGGGAGAGAAGACAAAAACAGGAAAAAACAATTAGCTTTCACTATGTTAGCAACTTTTTCAATATTAATATCTGACCATTTTCTCATTTGAAAATGAGGATGTTCGATGAGATATTTTTTAGTACTCTGCGCCTGACCCGTACATAGCATTAATCATAATGGCTGGAATTTACTAACTTTCTAATGTCTTATATAGCTCAATCCTTTTATGCCTTATTAAAAAGCAAAAATACTTCACTTTCAAGAGGTTTTCATCTGATATCGGTTTCGCTATCTGCACTTTTAAAATAATTTCATATTCTACTGCACTTCAGGCAGCTGCTTAAATTGCAACATAAATCTCACCAGAGAATGCAAAGTTATTAGCTGAAATAGCTTCATTTCAAACCAGCATCTTATTGAATTGGAATATTAGACACAGAGCTTTAAAAAAAATGTATGCTTCACAGCCAACCCATTGCCAAAGGTATGAAATAAATAGATTTTCCAGTGTGAACTCTCAATTACTTTAACTCCAAGTTGTTATGTTAAAATAAACTGACTCTCCAGAACACATTTCTGACATATTAGTGTACAGCAACAATTATGTGTCTGTACATGCATATGATGATCTGTATCGTTGCCATGGCCGCAAGTTTCAAGACAAAAAGCATATTTACATCGTCTCAAATTATCTTTCCACAAACCACTTGTTAATTGAAAAGGGAACATTGTCATTTAATATTTATATCACCTTAACTAAGAAATCAAAGCTAATATCTCCAATACTGGGACAAAAAGACATCATGTGCCTCCTTATGGAATGCATTAAGAAGCATTCAACACTTCAGTGGTTTCCTGCCAAACATAAATCACCTCTATCAACAGCTGCGGAAATTTCAGACAAATTTAAATTGAGGTACATTCTACAAAATAATTACCGTCCTCAAAAATGTCACCATAAAAAACAATGAACATTCAGGACATTTTCTAGATTAATGGAGACTAAAGATACATGACAGGTTGGCTCCTGGACCTGGAGGGGTAGGCATAAGAGTTAGAGATATAGCTGCAACAAATATTATTGAAACAATTCATGAAAATTAAAAATGAATAGAAAATAATCAATTTACATACACCAGTAATGACGGGACAACTGTATTCTGAACTATGGTATTTGCTGCGGGACTGACCACAGTGGGGGCTTCAGGGAGCAGTTCAGAAGGGGCATCTCAAAGCCACACCCTCCCTCAAATGTACTTACTAGTACATTTGCATCTTACTCACCAGTACAATGCAATTTCAAGCCTACCCCAAATAAAAGTATAATCTAAATAAAACACATGCACCCTCACACAGAGCTTACTATATATATTGGAGAAGGGTGAACAAGATATACACACTGAAAAACTAAGTTCACCTTTATCTAGACCCATATTCCCTTTGATGGTGGAAACAATTATCTACAATTGAAACTGAAGCGTAATTGTCATCTAACTCAGTCTCTTTTGGTTAATACTCAATGATTCCAGATTTCTAGCCTCTCCCCATCCTCCTTTCCAAGATGGTACCTGAGTGCAAGTGAGGCTTGTATGTACCTCACGCAGTTAGAGGGAGCCCGCGATTCCCGTGCGGCCCTCCCAGTGAGGCTGGTCTAGTCTGACCCCCAGCTGTGGGGCTGGTGCTTGGTGAGATGTACCTGGCCCCATGGGTTCTTCTGAAGTCCTCACCACTATACCCTCTTCCTCCTGAGCCCAGGTCTGTCTGAACATCTGGTTCTCTCAGCATCTCTGCTCTGTAATGGAAGGACTGGGAACTCATGGCTGCTTTCTCCACACTTGTGGGACTCTATGAAAATGCCCTCCACAACTACTGCCTGCACATGTCATTCCCACACGGTGTCAAACTAAGGGGCATACAGATTGTGCCAGACTACCCACCCAGGTTAGGCAGAATAAGGGCCAGCCTCACAAAGATGTCCCTGTCCTAAACCTGAGAACATGTTACTTGCAAGGGGGAATCAAGGTTGCCGACAGAATTAAGGTTGCTAATCACCTGACCTTGAGATGAGAAGATAACCCTGGATTATAGAGATGGGTCCAATGTTATCAATAGTATCCTTCAAAGAGGAGACAGGAAGCCGAAGACTCTGAGTGATGTGATGTGAGAAGAAATCAACCGGCCTATGAAGATGGAGGGAGAGGACCGGGAGCCACGGAGTGCAGGCAGCCTTCAGAAGCTGGAAAAGGCAAGAACATGGATTCTCCCCTGGAACTTCCAGAAGGAACACAGCCTTCCAACACCATGATTTTAGCCCTGGGAGATGCATTTCAGACTTCTCACCTCCAGACTGTAAGATAACACATTCTGCTATTTAAGCCACTAAGTTTGTGCCAATTGCTTACATCAGTAATAGGAAACAAATACCTGTCCTCTACTCTGCAAACACACACACACACACACACACACACACACACACACACACACACACACCAAGCAATTACCCTCTGCCCTGAGGTTTCCCCACACATTACCACCTGCACCACACACCACAGGCAGGAAGTGAGAGCTGCCTATTTCTCTCTTCCCTGCTCCCTTTTCATAATAATAAAGTTGACAAATTCTTCTGCAGTCTTTCTATCCTTAAAGCATCTACTACAGCTCAAAATAAACTTAGCAGAGATAGTAAATGTAGCATGTTTTATTAAAAGGTTATAAAGAAAAGCAAAGAAGTAGGGCAATAATTAGAAGGGGTCATAGGAGAAAAAGATTATGTAAAGATGGAAGAGATGAGAATATTTCTCATGCTGAGAAGAGCTAGTATGAAAGGAGTTGAGTATATAAGAGAGAAAATGGATAGAGCTGAATGTTATGATGCCTAAAATTAATAATATAATAGATGATTTTTAAACAATATATTAGGCACAGATAGAGAAAATGAGTCAACTGAAAGACAGGGTGAAGAAACTATCTAGAATTATAGCACAGAAATTTCAGTGGGGGAGAAAGGAAGGTACTTGGAGGATATGTTGAGGTCTTTAATGCTGTAAATTTTGCATCATGGAGAAGCTGAACAAAATGCACTCTTTTAGGGAGCAACTGAATCCCATGAGAAAAGGAGAGGGGCCCCTGTGTGCCCACTTCCTATTCCCAAGTTTTCCAGGCAAATAATTCACTTTTTCCCTGAAAGAACTGTGTGTGGGGCCAGAGAGTGGACAAGAACATTTCAATGACTGATAAAGCCATGAAAAATTCAGGCCACTCTCATAGAAATATTGTTCTAGTCTAGGGCATTGTGACATAGTGTTTGTGGGGTGGGAGAAGGAGAGGTTAGGGAAGGAGAAAGTGAGTACATACATAAGGCATATCTTAAGAAAGCTATAAACCTATAACTGGGTAAGAGAGTAGTAAAGAGGATGCCTTAGATATTTCCAGAAATTATTAAGACAAAAATAAATAGTAGGAGCAGACACAAACCACTGGGAGAGATAGGGAAGAAGTATTGCTTAATACAAAATTCAGATGAAATATAATTCCTTCTAATGTCTTTCCTTACCCATATCCCCTTGAAAAATATCAGCTACACAAAAGCACTTTTTAGAAGGGTGCATTTCTCAGCTAAAATTGAAGAGTAGGTTCAATCAAAGGCTCATAAAGAGTTAGAAAAGATAGCACCTCATTCCTTTCATCTTTAAAAACACCCCTAAGCTAGCCACCTCAGAAAGATAAAGATATATCCTATATTTAAAGACCTCCAGAGAAAGATTTTACATGTCATCTCAGGACTTAGCACAGCTCTTTTCATCAACGAAATTAACTATCATTCAGAAGCTTAACTGGAATTTCTTTTTTAAGAAACTAAATTAATTTTATCTACAGCTTAAATCTCATTTTTTCCTCCCAAAAGATAAATACTGTATTATATGAGCTCTATAAGACTGGTGATAAGATATCGTGTTGAAATCTCAAGCAAACCTCCGCACAAAAAGTAGGAAATTGCATGAGAATGTAAAGCACAGAATTGCTCTTGGTCATCATGCTGGACAGATCTGGTGCAGGTGCAGAATTTATGATGCAGACAAGAAGTCTTTGACTGTGTGAAAATCAATGAAAGTAAAATTCAATTTAAACTTTTTATTAAAATAACATAAATTTTAAGATGTGACTTTCCTGTCATAGTAAATCATCAAGACTCATAAGGATTACTGGAGGTAGAACCAAAGAATCATCATTCAAGGGCATGAATTATACCCTTGAAAGTAAAGCATTGGCCCTTTTGGGCCCATCAGGAAAAGAAAAGTTGGGTCAAGTCTACATAGCATAGGCACGCCATTCTACCTATTAATGTCAGCAGCCTCTAGAAACAGTGATTGGTATGGCCAAATACACAGTAATATGCAGTGATTATTAAAACTACTGAAATTTAGGAGCCATGGTATACACTCTCCTTTCAAACACAGTGATACAGCTTGAGAACTGGCAATATTATAAAGCATGTATACTTGTGGCATGACATTGAACTAGCCCAGGCTACTAGCTCCCTCTCCTGAACCCAACCCTAAAAAACAGTAAAAACAAACCAAACAAAACGATAAATTACCAAGAGGGAATCACATACACTTAAAAATCTAACATAAAACCCATAAGAGACCCCCTAAAGACCCAGAAGGTGGTTATAACCTTGAGAGAAGAGGAAATGGAAGTCTCACAAAGAGTTCTACAAACTAAGACTCAAGCTTTGATTCTCTGTCTAGATACTTATTACTAGTAAAAGCCCAGGTAGCAAATATCACTAAGGGAATATAAGCTCAGAAGGAAAATGGCACTTGAAGAGAGTAAGTGCTAATAGAACAAAAGACAACACACCATAACAGATAAATTAATGGAAGAAAGACATTAAGAATTTAAAGTAATATAAGAATCAAGTATTGGTTACATGATGACAAGACAAGAATTTTAAAGAACTAATGAAGAATCATGAAAGGCAGTATGGACACAGTGAAAACTAATTTAGTGTGCAGAAAGATTCAGTGACCAAATAACAGATGAAATATATGTGGGATATTATGAAAATGTGTTAAAGATGTGAGTGTTAACATCTGCATAATGGGGGAGTAAACAAAAGGAAGTAAACATTTGAAGAATTAACGACTAACAGTTTTCCACAATTAAAGATGAAATGCCTAGATTATTAAGGTTTATAGAGTGCCAAGGGCCAAACAGAGGAGAGAGAAGGAAAACAAAAATCCAAAATCTAAACATCAATGGGGGAAACTAAACAACTTCCAAGTCTAAAAGGAAATTCTAGAAACTTCTAGAAAGAAAGAGCAATTCAACTACAAAGAATAAAATCATATTATTAGTCTTCTCAACAGCTACACTACAGACAATAGGAAAATATTTTTTAAATGCTTCAAGAAAAGAATCATAAACTTAAAATTTTGTCCAGTAAAGCTATTGTTTAAATATGAGACAATCTTGGAGGAAAGGCACGGGAGGGTAGGTGGGAGGGAGGTAATCAACCAAAGACTTTGTATGCATATATGCATAACCCATGGACCCAGACAGTGGGGTGGTGAGGGCCTGGGGCATGGGCCGGGGTTGGCTGGAGGGCATTGATGAGGGGAAAGGGGGGACATATGTAATACTTTCAACAATAAAGATTTAAAAGGAAAAAAAAGTAAGTATGAGATAGTGATAAGACTATTCTTCATATGCAAAGCCTCAGAACATTTACCACACAAATACCTGCTATGAAAACTACTCTGAAAAAGTACTCTAACAGGAAAATAAATAAATAAATAAATAAATAAATAAATAAAGCCAGCTATCAGGGAAGTTAGGGTGAGTGAATAATTCAGTAAAGTTTACTTTGTCTAAAAGATCAAGAGCAAAAATGTGAACATATATAATCCAGGAATAAAACAGGATGATACTAAAAGATCTTTCTTTGGGGAAGAGGGAAGTAGAGGCTACAGTCAGAGAGAAGTAAGACTCCATTTTACAGGTAAGGAAACTAAGGCACAGATAGATAGGTTGTTGTACAAGGACACACAGCCTATAAAAAGCAGTGCCAAGATTCAAACTCAGGCATTCTGACTCCAAGTCCAGTCTTCAAGGAGAAGATAGATATTGATAAAATCAAGAACTGTGACAGGGAAAATAAAACATAAGAGTAGATCTTGAGTTTTAGGTAACCACTAGATAAATAAAAATAAAATATGTATAACTGTCTAACCAGCATAAGAATATTTGATTTATTCATTGGAAGGAGAGGAGGAATAATTTAACCAAATGAGAGAATGATAAAGAGATAATATGAATTAGATGGTATCAATAACTCTAAATGACAATAACTAAACTAAATGTAAATGTTTAAATTAATCAACAAAAAGAAAAAGAGTATCATATTGGCTTAAAAACAAAAATAAGATGCAAAAACAAGTTTTCTATAGAAACACACATACAGAAAAGTTGAAAATGAAGGGAAGGAAAAAGATTTAATAGGCAAGTATGAAACAAAAGAAAGTCAGAGAAGCAGTTTTAATGTCAGATGCAAGAGTAACCAAGGCCAAAAGAAGCAGGGAAAAGCATAAATATTATATAAAGACTAAAAGAATATATATCAAAAGGTATAAGGATTATATCCCTAAATGAATCTAACATCTCAAATAATATTGCTTCACCTTTATTTAGTGCTTATCATATTCTAAGCACTATTCTAAAAGATTTACATGTATTAACTCATTTAATCCTCAGCAATGGGAGGGGTAAATATTATTATTAACCCATTTTACACGGGAGATAACTGAGACACAGAGGATTAAGAGGCACAAGGACACACTCAGATTGTCTAATTCAGAGTTTACATTCTAAACCTCTATTTTCTGCTACTCTTCTAAATTATAAAGTAACAACTGACAAGTTTTTAAGGATGTAAATAAGTAATAAATTTATTTGGAAATTTTAACACACCCTACAGAAACTGATAGATCAGGTAGATAACAAATAACGTAATAGAACATGGGTCAGAAAATTATGGCTTGCAGGCTGGCTGCCTATTTTTGTAAATAAAATTTTATAGGAACACAGCTAGACTCATTCATTTACATATTGTCTATGGCTGGTTCTGCATTACAACAGCAGAGTTGAGGAGTTATGACAGAGACTGTGTGGTCTGCTAAGTCTAAAATATTTACTATTTTTCCTTTAAAGAAAGTTTCCCAGCAATTGCTATAGAAGATTTAAACAAAAAAAATTAACCAGATCAACTGCTGATATATGGAGCATTTTACACCCAAAGAAGAGAGTCTACACATCTCCCAAACAATGCATCAAATTCATTACTGTAATGCTCTAATTCCATCCTTTTTGCGCAATAACACAGCTTTCCAAAATATATCCCTGATATTAGAGACTAAAATAAACATAAGAACCAGGTAAATAAGAAGAAAATTAATGCCTTAAGAAAGGGCATTTGAATGGGACAGTAATGTACAGATTTTTAGTGCTAATTTAAATGAGTGCAGATGCACAGATTAGTAAAATGTCTCAATGCAACTGTGACTATTAGCCAACACATTTTAAATAAGCATGTAATGCACAGTTACTTAAAGCATCTACTGCATGTCCTTTGAAGGAGAAAGAGTGAAGTATAAGAGCCTGGGCATTGAGGTTAAGCAGCAAGAATTTGATTCTCAGCTCTGTGTGTCTTGGGAATGTGTGTCTTGGGAAAAACCACCCTGTGCCTCAATTTCCTGATCTGTAAGATGAGGTTAATAATAGTACCCAGTTGATCATAGACATATTGGGAGTAGTAAGTGAGATAATGTCAAGGAAAACGGCTGAGCATAGTTCCTAGTGCATAGGAAGTTTTCAGTAGATATATCAGATAGTATCTTTTGGTAAATGTGAGCCCACCATGAGTCCAGAAACAATGTGCTATGAGATTCCTTTCAGTTTTAAAAATCGTTTTTCCTGTTTTAGCAGCTCAACTAGCTGTATTTTGAGAGTCCAGGTTACTCCTATCCACTATTCTCTCATTTACTAAGAATATCCAAGTTTAGAAGCAAGAGCATTGTGGGGAGGAGGGTGGGGAAAGGGCAGAGTGTTTGTACTAAGGGGAGAATAGACTCAAAATGCAAGGAAATCCAAGTTTGGGAGGCTGTCTTTTATTTAGTCCTGTGAATGTCTCCTAATAATGATGGTCATAAATGATAGGACAGAGATGTTTTTATGATCAATACCACAGAAAGCAAGATATTAGCGCCAAGGTCCTCTCTGATAGGAAATCAATTTTAAGAATGGAGGTGCAAAAGATATTTTCTCCTAACTCTAACCCTACCTATGATGCTGTTGTTCAAAAAGCGATATCTCATTCCAATCAGAACTGAAGAGGTATAGTAAAAGGGTTATCCGACTTCAAGACAAACAAAGCTTCACCAAAATTTAGGGGATCCAATTTATTTTTATTTATTCTATTTTGTTTATTAATCCTCACCCAAGGATATTTTTCCATTCATTTTTAGATAGAGTATAAGGAAGGGGGAAAGACAGAAAGAGCGATACTTTGATGTGAGAAAGACACATCAATTGGTTGCCTCCCACAGGAGCCCTGACCAGGGCCAGGGACTGAGTCTGCAATCCAGGTACGTGCCCTTAACCAGAATCAAACCCAGGATGCTTCAGTCCCCAGGTTGATGCTCTATCCACTGAGTCAAACCAGCCAGGGCAGGGGATCCAATTTATATAGGTATCAGAAATAAAAGCAGAGCAACAAAAATGATGGTTGGTGGCCAGGAGTTTAACTTTATATATCTCCCGATGAACATGTTAATTTTAATATTTTCTCAGAGAACACCCATCTCTGTAAAAAAGGAAGCCTAAAGAGAAAGATTAAAGTACAGTCATCATTTAAGGTAAAGTTTCTTACAAGGTTGTGAATCTCTTTTGTTTGAAATCTCTAATCGGGAATATTACCATTTATATAAATAGTACCATTTGACTCATGGCTGATGCTGTGTACCATGTGCTTCATGTGGTCTGAGACCCTTTATATAAAATGTAGGAACCTCCTAAGTGATCATCAAAAACCTTCAAACCCATCTTTTTTCTAAACCTTTGTTCTAAGTCTTCATAATACACTTGGCCTATTATCTCATCAAGCCTCAATAATAATTACCAATTGGTCATTTTCATTTAGACTGTTGTTAAAAACATCCCCAAAATAATACCTTGAGTTGTCTCATTGTTCTTGTCAAATGTTGAAGTGGTTGAATTAAAACTTGCATTTAAATAAACCATCAACTCCAAAGGAAAAATAATTAAAACAAGTTCATCAACACTCCATCTACTGAACTTCCTTTTCCTATGGCATACAGGGAAAAGATTTTTCTTTGGTTTCTAAATATTTTTATTGAATTAGGCCTAACCATGCACAAAATTTATAGCCGTGTTGACTTTCAAGATCATAGAAGCAACACCAAGCAACCTGGAATTAGCTGTACATTTCCTTCTGACATTTATTTATTGAAATACTTGTTGAACCATAAGAAGGAGAAGGAAAGAATAATGTCATATGACAAAAACCTCATTTCTGTAGGCAGTGGTAGGGTTAATGCAATCACATGGAATAAACAGGAAGAAACTTATTAAAAATATTTCCAGTGATGATTACTATTTTTCAAATTTGTTCCTCAGGTTGCATTTTATCACCTTTCGGTTTACACTTAATCCGGGATGTAAGATTGGATGCTTTGGCTCTGTCAGATGCTGAAGCCTGGGTAAAATAAAGAGTTTTCAGTTGGTGCCATAAAACTTCAGACCAGAAGGCCATCACAATAACTCAGGGAGGAAAGCAGAACACAGACTAGTCCAAATAGAACATTTTTTTTTCTCTCCTCTCTCTTCAAAAACCGAAAGGGGCTGAAACTACACAGCCATAAAACACCAACCAGCCTGGACCACATCTCTGGAAGGCCCTGACCTCCAGAAACTTGTTTGTTCCACATAACTTTTTATGAGTAAACACTTATGATAATCAGTCCCCCTAAGGCAGGGGTCCTCAAACTACGGCCCGCGGGCCACATGCAAATACAAATATTGTACTTGTTCCCGTTTTGTTTTGTTTTTTACTTCAAAATAAGATATGTGCAGTGTGCATAGGAATTTGTTCATAGTTTTTTTTTAAACTATAGTCCAGCCCTCCAACGGTCTGAGGGACAGTGAACTGGCCCCCTGTTTAAAAAGTTTGAGGACCCCTGCCCTAAGGAGAGCATGAGGATTCCCATACATGGCTACAGTTTGGCTAAAGGTGAACTGCTAAAGGTGTCCTTTTCACAGGTATTTTTGCACAAGAGTAGCCTTCTCCTTGGTTTTCCATGTTTGCTCCAATCCCTATCCCCCTAATACATTGAAAAAGACTCTTCTTTTAAAAACAATAAGCCAAGGAGTAGTTTTCCCACTGGACTTCCTACAAGAACCTTTACTAGTATGTTAATTGAGAAATAAGACTAAAGAGTATACGCGAGAACAAAGGATATTTTTTCATTTATCAAAATCTTTGAACAGTCCAACTACCCTTTTCAGTAACCATATGTCTCTGCTCTTTAATTTCATCCTTTGTGGCCTGGTCTTGGGACATCTACCTTGCTTAGAATGTGGCCAACAAATGGTAACAGCAGTTGCTGCACTCGGAGGCACCCAGAAGGCACCCGGAGGCACCCTCATGGGAGAGGAATCAAAGGCCAGACTGCCAGGCCATCAGGCCATGGGACTGAGAAATCTCCAAAGGCTTTAAAGGGTTGAGCTCATGCCTTTTTCCAGTCCTATATACAAACAGGCCAACATCCCAGTAGTAATCTCACGAACATATCTGAAGCTAGTTAAGGCTTTTCTTCACCTTCTCCCATTTTAGCAAGCCAAACAATTTCAACTCCTTTCAATCTTTCACGTGAGATTTATTTTCCTTAGGTCCTTTTTGTTCTTTTCCCTGAACTTCTCTACTTTCATATCTGTGTCAACAATGAGATTATTGTAATGAATGTCTTAAAATACTATATTAAATAACAGTTAATAAATATATAATTTGTGGTCAGTTTGCAGTCCACTTTTAGTAGTTAGGCTTGTAAATTAAATTTGGATTAAATTTCTGCCCAGACAGTCTTCTCCATTTTTTCCTTGCATCTGTTCCCATCAGACTTATCTTATTATTGAGATTTTTTCAAGCTTTTTTTTAAATATATTTTTTTATTGATTTCAGAGAGAAAGGGAGAGGAAGAGAAATAAAAACATCAACAATGAGAGAGAATCATTGATCGGCTGCCTCCGGTACGCCCCCCCACTGGGGATCAAGTCTGCAACGCGCACGTATGTACCCTTGATCAGAATCAAACCTGGGACCCTCCAGTCCACAGGTCGACGCTCTATCCACTGAGCCAAACTGGCTAAGGCTTCAAGGTTTTGAATATCGTTTTGACAGCATCTGGTAAAAAAACAAGAAGAGCAAGGAATTTTCAAATCAAGCTATCACCTAAGACAGTTTTCAAGCAAGTTATGTATATGAATGTTTTTAATTCTATGTATATCCATTTTGAAGCAGCAAATACCAAAACTGAGCCATACATTTAAAACATATGGATGTCAATTTTACCTTGAATTGGTTGGATTAACAATGGTTTTCAGTATTTGTTATTGCTCTGTCTTTAACTCCCTTCCCTGGACACTCAATGTCAGTCCCCCTTCGAGGAACTCCAATTCTCCAAAACCAGCTGCTATCTTCACCTCAGACAACAAGCCTCAAGGTTTGTACCAGCATTCCTGCCGGCCCACACACACACTTTCATCACTTCAGGAACTCATTACTTAAAGAAGCCAAGCTCACCACCATAGGTGAGAAAAAATGCTGCCAGCTTAGAAAGTGTGGAAGTCTGAGAAAGCTACACTACAATCTATATCCAATGTAAATAACCAATAACCAACACAGCATCTAGTACAAACTACCTGTAATGTCTAGGTAACAGATTTAAGCAATTCTGATTAATGATTAATCCATGTGCTGGTACTATTTTAAAGTGATTTTTAAAAAAACTAGAAGAAAAATTATCATCCCAAAGTATAAAATTGAGAATGTTGGGCCTAAGCCCTGATAATAACCCCCATTAGTTAATCTGTCCTGTGTTGCCCCAAGACTGCAATGTCTATGCCTGTCAACAATAAGTCATGAGCACTTACATATTAGACACCTGGTTTATATAAAACATATTGCTCCAGGTGAGGGATAAATTCAGCTGAGCCCAACTGGATTAACTTCATCTGAAATGGGCCTGCACCCCTATCCTCTGTCAGAGATGACCCAGCACCCCTCTCTGTACATTGCCTGGTAACAGACACAAACACACGTAGGTTTCCCTTACCAACTCTTCTCTGAGTTCCTGTTTTGGCTGCATTTACTCAGATCAAAACTTCCACAACCCATATACAGTAGAAGGTGCTGTCCCTTTTCTACATCACGATGCCCTGATTCTTTGAAATCTAAAATACCTGAATCATAAAGCTATGCTTTGTCTATTTGTTTTACTAAAAGTTTGGGTCACTAGAGAGGGTTTAATATGACGGCACCTGAAACAAACTTAAATTGAGTATTGACCACCCTTCTTAGAAGGTCTTTAACAACCCACACCACAGGCAATCTCTCCCTGGTTGCTAAATCCTGTCAGCCCCCGGCCTCAGCTTCCCACAATCATGACCCACATACTCCCTTTCCTTATCTGATTTTTCACTTCACTATATGTCCTGTTGACATCTTATACAGAACAGTTTAATTATCTCTACATTTCCTTGGTCAGTGACTTGAAGCCTCATTGAACTCCATCCAGGAATTTTCTTAAACAAAGACTATTTTGTACCTATAATAAATTCTGAGGCCAGTTTTTAAGATTATTTTCCCCCCAACCTGGCTAATTTCAATTTTGAAGTTTATGAGGCAGAACTGTATCATCTAACTTGATTAGTGTCCGGACAATAAAGCAAAATAGAGTGATTAAAGATTCAAATATTATCTGTGATCTAGAAGCTCAACTTGTACCAAGTAATTTCTGGCACTATGTCTTATTTCAAAGCTATTTTATGAAAGAACCAAATGATGCCCTAAACAGGTGCTGCAAGTTGCATGCTTGTATTTTGTATCTATACTGTTTTTCTGTTTAGTCAAGTAATTCAGACCATTATAAAAACTTACAGCATTAAATGTAAATAGACTATTCTTAATTATTGAATCTCAAACTTTCAATAAGAAAATTGTTGGATGACAAGCCTGATTATGTGTGGCTATGTAACAGAAAGAACTTTTCAAGGATGCAAAAATCTATTATTCAAAAAAGCACAAAGTGTCCTTTAGGCAGCAAAGAATTATCACCCATCAACAAAAATAAAAATAGAGATGAATATATAATAAAGTAAGCTTGACTGTTCCACTCTCAGCTCTTCATGCCAACAATGGAGGAAGAGTTGACGGAATTAAGCCTACATTCAAATAAAACCTTCAGGTTCTATTCTTCCAAGTGCCATACAAAACACAGTACTATATGTTTCTGAGAAAATAAATCTGTTCCTTGGTTGGGTTTGTTTATTTGCAAATCACATCTATTTCAGTTTCAAGGTGATATTTTTCAATTAGTGCAGAAAAAAACAGGCAAAATAAATAACCCTCAACTAGAAAGCAATAAGGCTTACAGAAATATTGAAAGGAGGAAATGCCAAAATATGGGTATTCTAGCTAGTTTTGGACATACTGGAGGCTTTATTCAGACTAAGAAATAGAAAGATAGGTAATAGAAAACCTCAAAAGGAAAATAATTCACAGTAAATATACACATAAAATGGAACATGAGAAAAGGAATATTAAAACAACAGTTTGAGTGAGGTGAACGTAAGTGCAAAAAGAAAATGGCTTTATTTTATTCAAGCAATATAGCTCATTCAAGTAAATTGAAGAAAATTGTAGATTCAGTCATTCATTCAGTCAGCAAATTTATTGAAGAAATAATTTCCATACTCTCTTCCAACTGGAACATTATAAGGCTCTATCAAATATAAATATGGTTTTATGGGCTCAAAATATATTTAAATAAATAAAACCACATCAAATATCCTAGTGTTTCAAAACATACATTAAATACATGGCACATTTTTTTTTCAAAAAGCATTGGATATACTAGACTCTACTTGTACATCAAAATAATTTCATGCACTGCATAGCTAAAGCAACTCACTTGTCTCTCTAGATTAAAGCAAAATTCTTTTGAATTTTGATGCTACATTTAAATACAGTGATATTAACACTAATGAATAAATAACACTTTAAAGGCAGTATTTACATCCACAATGCAATAATTTTCTACTAAATTTTCTCTTTCTTAATTGCATGTTCAAGAAGCACCATTCAAGGTGATTACTGTGTGCATATAAGTGGTTTAATCAGCATGTGACCAGTAGCTTTTTCCTAAATTGCTTTTACAGTTGCAGCCATAAAAATACGTTCCTTTTTCTTTCACAATCTACACTGATTTGGTTGGATTGTATGTTTGACAGACTTCTGTGTCTGTATCTATGGTTTTACCACAATTCAACGGAATTCTAAAAACAATGTACAAAATCCAAATCTTTTCAAGTTAATTTGCTGAGTTGTATGAGCAAGAGTCCATCAAGCCTCCATGGTGCTTACAAACAATATTATCTACCACGGGAGGTGGGCCTCAGAAGGCAGAGAATGCCCCTCCTTGGCAAAGATGCTCCAAGGAAGATGGGAAGTCAAAACATGGAAAATGCTCACTCGACTTCAGAATAAGTCCATTTATTCCACCTTATTAAGTACCTACTATATGCCAAACCCAGTTGTGTTTCTTTCCTTCCCATAGGTCACACTGTATTGTCACTCTTTACATGTCTCTCTGAGCAATCCAACACCATCACCATTACCTCCCATTAAACTGAAAGTTTCTCAAAGGCCGGTCCTCCTATCCCTTAAATGACCTCCACTGGCCTCAGAATTCTACCCTATCTCCGTATCTGGATCACAATGACCCCTGCTGATACGGTGGTTATAGCAATTCCTCCTAGCTGAGGGGGACTTCTTCAGTGAGTGAACTCCCGTTTGATTATATTCCATTCAGTTCAGCATACATTAACTGAGAGCCTTCCACAGGCACGCCAGTGTGCTCTCTAGGAATGTCCCGGTGAATGAGGTCATCCCTTCCTCAAAGATCTAACAATCTAAACCATTTGTATTTTAATATCTAAGTATACACATCAAATGCTTTTAAGAACTAAAGAAGTTGTTAATTACACTAAAATAGGAAGCGATCTCGAAGCAAATTATCTTGCCCTGAATTCCTAAAACACCTCACATAAAAGTGTTACTGTTCTAAAATTGCTCCTGTCTACCTCCAACTTCCTACATGTTGAATATGCACTATCCAAACAGCAAAATTTA
Organism: Myotis nattereri; assembly: GCF_964212035.1. Classification (NCBI taxonomy): domain Eukaryota; kingdom Metazoa; phylum Chordata; class Mammalia; order Chiroptera; family Vespertilionidae; genus Myotis; species Myotis nattereri. The sequence goes on from NC_138085.1 coordinate 64,172,283, forward strand.
GCTGATTATGCTAACCATCTATAGGGATCAATGGTTCTGTTCAGTAGAGATAATCCTATATAATAAAAGGCTAATATGCAAATTGTCCCCTCAGGAGTTCAACCAACTGGGAGTCTGACTGCTCACTATGATGTGTGCTGACCACCAGTGGGCAGCACAGAACAAAGGAAGCCGGCAGCCGGCAGCTGGCAGAAGGAAGACCCCAATCGGCCCTGATCGCCAGCCAGGCCTATGGACCCTACCTGTGCACGAATTTTGTGCACTGGGCCTCTAGTTTTTAATATATAAAAGCCTAAGCGACCGGCCATGACATGCAATGATCACCTGGGGGCAGATGCTCAACGCAGAAGCTGCAGAGTGACAGCAACTTTGCAGAGTGCCCTCTCGCACTCCTGGACCCCTCATGGGATGTCGGACTGCTGGCATTGGCCGGAATCCCACAGGCCAAGCCGAGGGACCCCAACTGACAGAGGGACCCCGCTCACTCTGCAGGCACCCTTCGAGCCCTGGCACCGCCCCAGGTGCTGCCAGCCAGGATGGGACTGGGGGAGGTTGGCTCCAGGGCGTGTCCGGCTCATCTCGCCCAGTTCTACTCCACTGGCCACTTTCTAATTAATTTCCTTTCAATGTGCACAAATCTGTGCACTGTGCCTCTAGTTTTTACTAAGAACCAGAAATGGTGGAAGACAGAGTATTTAATTAATGGGGAGAGAATTTGAAGCAACTCTCCTCACAGAAACCCAATTATTTTCTTCCTAAAAAGGCAAAACTCTACCTATTTCATCTCATCTCAAGCATTGTGTAAAAAGCATTCTTGGAAGTGCTGTGCTGAACCAGGGTCCAAAGATGAGCAAATGCATGTGACCCCCCCCTCCCCCCAAGTGAAGAAAGAGTAACCCCTGACCTTACTGTCTAAAGGCTCCTGGAGGGGGACAGACAACAGAAGGGAAAAGAATAGGGGAAGTATGAGGGGAAGATTGGCTTGGAGGACTGCAGCCTTGGGCTCAGCCATGGTTCTGTCCATGAGAGCATGCTGCTGACGAGCCCTTGGCTGGAGAAGTAATTTCTTCATTCACCTTGGGCAGTACTGCGACAACCTGCTCCCTACCCACCTCTACTTCTCAACTTATAAATTATGCTCTAATAACACCTAGCTGCTCTTGTCACCTTCCTGTCCCACCCCTCCCCCCTTCACACACACACACACACACACACACACACACACACACACACATCTGTGGTTCTTTCTACTTAAAACACTACACCACCACTACAACCCCTCCACCACCACTCCAGTGAGTCATTGAAATCTTATATATTCTTCAACATTTGGCACAAGAGTGCTTTTCTTCAGGAAGCTCTCCCTGCCGCCTTTTTTCATACATGCTTGATAAATCAAAATCACTATCCTCTAAGCCCCTTGAAGTCCAGAACCTTACATACTTGTCTTTGTATCCTCAAGACTTCATGGGTGTGTGGCCGAGAGTGGGTACCCAGTATTTGTTGAACTCAATGGGATACCTTATGACTGCATGTTTACCATGTTGGGTACAGAATGTAGGATGTACTAAGGAGATTTCATGGGTCTCCCCAGACAGACCTGAGTGTCAGGAACCCCCAAGTACAGAGAAATTGTAATGAGCTATGGCAACTGCTAAGAGAACATAAGTCTAGAGGCAAAACAAGAAAGGATTTCACCAAAATGAAAGGATCTGAGAAGTTTTAGGACTGAATCTTTGAAAAGCTCTTGCTACATGACTCCATAAAAATTTTCATGATACTGTCCCATAGACCATGAAGCTGGGGAAAGGGTGGGGAGGGGGAAGGTACATGGGAAGCACTTACCAGAGAGATAGTCATTCATTTAATAGTTTCTATTTATTTGTATGACTATAGCTAATTTAATGCTGTTTTGTTTTGTTTTGTTTTGGAGGCAGTCAAGTTATACCTAGAGCCCTGGCGAGTTTGACTCGGTGGATAGAGTGTCGGTCTGCAGACTAGAGGGTCCCAGGTTCGATTCTGGTCGGGGGCACATGCCTGGGTTGCGGGCTCGGTCCCCGGTGAGGGGTGTGCGGGAGGCAGCCAATCAATGATTCTCTCTCATCATTGATGTTTTCATCTCTCTCTCCCTCTCCCTTCCTTCCTCTCTGAAATCAGTAAAAAATATTTTTTAAAAAGTTATACCTAGAAACTGATTCTGTCTTTGCTGGCAATTTATCTGTGAAAATTATAATAATTTCACAAGTCAATACCATCCAGCATAATATCTCTTTAACAAGCCAATAAAGAAATAACATACTCCAAACAAATGATAGAGTAATCACAGTATTGATGCAGGCACGGGGAGATGAAGGAATCGTGTTCACATTTAATATGCGATGTACCTTTTTACGTGAGGAGGCACTTCAGGAGAAAAGGCGACCAACCAAGCGCTGATCTCCAGCCGCCAGCACAAACAGAATGTTGCCTGTTGCTAGAGCATGTTGCTAGGGAACAAATGCAGGAAGACACACGCTTCCATTCCAGGAGGAGTCACCTCACCAGCACAGGAGAAACTGCCCCCAAGGGTCTCCAGAGAGTTTTAAGGTTAGTGAAGAGTCACCTTGCTCAAACCCAAACGCAAATGGTCCTCACAAAGTCTCAGCACAGCTGACCTTGAACAACACGGTTTGAACTGATCCACTTTACACTTGGGTATGTTTTGTTTTTTTTCCGTAAATACAGTTGTCCCTCGTATCCTCGAGTTTCCCATCCATCGGTGGGTTCCATTCCCAATAGAAACAGTATTTTCCCATTCCCAACCTCAGGTAGAAAACACTGTTTGAAGCTTTGGATGCCTTAGTTGCTTCTCCACATGTTTTTATGGATAAGGCCCCATTGGGGGACCCTCAGCAGCTGAGCTGAGTGCTTCTCAAAGACGGTGACATCCAGACACAACTTACTTCATCCTCCTATCAAAACAACTTTACTTCTAAAAGCAACTTTTTGTTTTGGTCTCATCATAAACAAGTGGATTAAAACAACTTACCTGTCATAAACAAAGGGGGTTGAAATCATATTAAACCGATAGGCAGCGAATGGTGTTCCTTTTGTAATATGGATTCTATTCTCCCCGAGAAATATTTTCACTGCCAATTAAAAATTCAGGGCTAAAAGAAAAAAACCTCCTTGAAATACTGTTAGGAGACCCAATCAAGTCAATTGCTACGTGACTCCATAAACATTTCCGTGATACTGTCCCATAAACCATGAAGCTGGGGAGAGGGTGGGGAGGGGGAAAGTATGCAAATGCACTTGCCCAAACTGGATGGTGCACTGGTTCCCTTGATGGGAAAATACATAATGCAAGGACAGTGACCTGTTTCGTGAACATCAGGAAATTTAGTTGGAGAGCGGGGACTTCTGCTTGGGGTCCTGGGGATTCCCGGCTGTGGCCCAATTCTTGGCCAAGATGGAGCAAGGCTCCTTAGGGAAGGAGAGCAGGGTGGAGGGATGAAGAGGGGGAGAAGAGGAAGTTGGGGGGAATGGAGATGGTTCATTATACCGGGTGTCAAGACGGCTAGTTTCCCACCTCACCTGTGCCCGTAACTCGCTGTCTCTTGGCATCAGCTTCCGCCATCTGGAAAAGAAGATGGATGGATCAGCTGTTCTCAACCTGTGGGTAGTGAGGGGTGTCGCCTAAATACATGCTGCATATCAGATATTTACATTATGATTCATAACAGTAGCAGCATTAGTTATGCAATAGCAATGAAAATAATTTTATGGTTGGGGGTCACCACAACATGAGAAACTGTATTAAAGGGTCATGGCACTAGGGAGGTTGAGAACCTCTGGATTAGATGATCAATTCTATTCCGTCTACGTGGGACTCTGAGTCTTCCAGGGACCTCCCCAAGGAGGTTCCAGGCCCTTAACCAAGGGGCCTCCCTTGGGCCCCCTCTGCCCCATGGGCCTCTAGCTCCACCCCGCCCCCTCCCCCCGCGGGCCCCTGAGAGCGTGGGACCGCCCCCTGCGCGCCCCAAACCACGTGACCCTGACTGCGCCGCGCCCGTGCCCAGGGCCACGTGACCCTGCCCGTCCCAGCAGCCATGGCGGCGGCGGCAGGGCCCGCAGATCCCCAGTCGGGGCCCGCAGCGGGCGCCCGCTTCTTCTGCACCGCGGGCCGCGGCCTGGAGCCCTTTCTGATGCGGGAGGTGCGGCTGCGGCTGCAGGCCACGCAGGTGAGTGGGCCTCGCTGCGCCCGGAGGGAAGGGGAGGCCCCGCCGCTGCACCCCTCCCCGCCGGTCCGACCGAGACCCAGGGGAGCGACGCGACCCCCGCTCTCCGCCCACACGCGCCGCGGCCCCGGCCTCGGAGTTGCACTGGCAGGTCCTGCAGTTCCTCCCGGAAAGGACCCCCGTCGTGTTTCCCTGCACGTCCATTGCCGCACATCATTCACCGCCGAAGTATTTTTAAAAAGGGGTTGAAGCAAGTTGTTTCCTGGATTCTTTAACAGAAAACGTTTGTTAGTGTCTGTAATCAGAGCTAGACCTGTCCGAGTGAGAATCCTTTCTCCACCCTTTAGTGCAAATAAGCTGCAGGTTCAGTCCCCTGATCCTTTTCCGTTTCCTGCCGGCGATGGTTCTGACTTTATATGGTGTTGGGAGGATTAGATGATAAAAAGTGCACCTTAAACACTCAGTAAGTAGTAGCTACAGAAATACAGTACTCTGAGGCCCCAGCCCAATTCTCAGAGAAAGTTAATGGTTTCGGTATTTACAAGTTGTTAATTTTAGTGAACAAGGTTCTAAACATCAGTTTGGGTTCATTTAGAATAGGCTGAGCTGGTTTCTTGAAAGCAGAAGAAAAAGATGTAACTGAACCCTCCGTATCCTGATGGGTAATATGAGAGGCCACGGGATGTCTTATTGGAAAAGGAAAGATGAAGCTGATGATTCCAGCAGCTCCTCTGTTGGAAGCCCACAAAACTAGTTTCTACAGTAATGTGTGTGTGTGTGTGGGGGGGGGGGGGGGGGGAGGTCATGAAAATGTCATCAGTCTTACTAGACTACCTGCATTTGTGGATCTGATCACAGACTTTGATAGTGTCTGATGTAGCTCATCGAAAAAGCAATATAATAGCAATTGCTGACATTAAGCATGTAATGTATGTCAGGCACCTGTTCTTAGGTACTTATTCTGTATTCACTTGTTTGATTTTCACAACCACCCTGGGAGGTGGGCTTCACATTTAACCGAAAAGGAAAATAAAGCATAGGTAAATGCAATACATTGTTCAAGGCGTGTAACAGAAAATGGCAGAGCTGGGATTGGAACCCAAGTTGTCAGGCAGGCTGACTCCTGGCTCCAGTCCTTGACCACTATGCGACCATGACCTAATGCTGCACTAATTTGTTTTTAAAAATATTAATTTAGAGTTCTTGGTATGAAAAATAGAAGGCTTGACCCAATCTGGGTATGTCAGAAAAAAGAAAGACCCTCTGCTTGTGCTCCATCTTTTTTCTTTTTTTAAATACGTTTTTATTGGTTTCAGAGAGAGGAAGGGAGAGGGGTAGAGAGATAGAAATATCAAATGATGAAAGCGAGTCATCCATCAGCTGCCTCCTGCACATCCCCTAGTGGGGATCAAGCCTGCAACCCCGTCATGTGCCCAAAACTGTGATCTCCTGGTTTTCATGGATTGATGCTCAGCCATCGAGCCACACTGGCTGGGCATCCATCTTCTTTACAGACAAAAAGAGGTTGGGGGTGGAAATGTATTTTAATCACAGCAACAAAATTCAGCTTATTAAAGGGGGAAAACCTTTGGCGTTGTGAAGAATTAAATGCCAAGAGACTTGGGAATTTCCATATTTTGTTACTCTGTGTTTTATGGGTAGATATGCCTGGAAATGGGATCTGAACAAATAACCGTGCTTTCCATTAGATTCCCAGAACTTGTTAAACTTATAACCAGAAGGATTTGGGTTTTAATTGGTGTCAACCTAGGGCTTCCTCAGCAGAGATTCTTTCTCAAGCTAGAATGTTAAATCCAGACATTCCATCCCAAAAGTTTAACTAGACCATGTCAGATCAAAAAAACAAAAGTACTTGGAGTTCAGCTTCCCATTGAATGGGAGCTGCCTAAACACATGGGTACCCCAAATTCCCTGGTGCCTCAGTTCTAGGAGATGAGCTATAACCATGTAGTCAGCCCCTGGCCACTGCTAAAAGGAGAATTTCAGGACAATCCACATCCATCCTGAATGAAGGGAGTTGGGTTGACCCAAAAGGTTTAGGGTTCCCTGGGTATTGAGCACCATTTGCCATACCTCATAAGACTCCCCATAGTCAATGCTCTTTTCACTTTCTTTTCTTCCCTGACTTTCACCACATATCTACCCTATCTCCAAAGCCTAGTTCTGTTTGATGCATATTTCTTGCTTCCATCCATTTTTCAGTTCCCACAGCCAAGGGTCCCATTATTGCTTCCTCACTAATCTGCTCCCTCCAGCATCACATCTACACCCAGTCCTTTATGCTTCTTCCAAAGTAATTTTTTTCCTACCAACTAATTTGGTGCTGTCAGTTTTCCTCAAACGTCTATACTGTTTGACCATTACCATCTGTGGTACTCCATTCCATGACCATTTATCAGGCTGCTCCGAGCTACACCATCCATCCACCTGACACTCAGTCAGCATAACACAGCACATGTTGCCATGTTAACTTACAGTTTCCTTCAGCCAGGTTGTCACCCCACCTTTGCATTTTGCCCTTCGTTCTTTCCTTAGAATCCCTCTTCCCAGATCTTGTAAGATTTCTCTTCAAGACTTTTACTAATGATGGCTTTCATATTCAGTGTTACATACCATACATACAGCTTATTGTTAAGTTTATTATACTGAAACTTTCTCATTTTCTTCTGGGTTTAATTCACGTTACTGTCTTATAAATTTTACATTTTAATTTGTATGTCAGAGTATTGTTATTCATCTTTAGGATATTTGCTTCTGGTAGAGCACACGGTAGGTGTTTAATAAATACCCATTGACATGTTAACCTTGGGCTAGACACCTAATTTGTCCTAGCCATTATACCTTTTCTTTGCCCTCTTTCAAATACTGTGTGAGATTTGGCAATATAATTACTGAGTATTTTGTGTTCTGTTTTTCTAGTAGTGTGTGTACATGCATATACACATGCACAGTTTGCAAATGGTAGCATAACATAATAAGATTATGGTCTTGGTCACTGACTACATGACTTTATACAAAATTTTTAACCTACCTAAGCCTCAGTTTCCTAATCTGTAAAATGGGGGTAATAAAGTCTACCGTAGAAAATTGTTATAAGGATGAGGAAAATAAATGTATTCAGAATTCCTAAAGCAGTGTCTGACAAATACTAGATACTTCAGAAATGGTCTTTTCTGTTGTTAATCTAGATGTTCTGTTTTAATTCATTAAGGGGGGGAAAAGATAAATGGTTCTTACTCTATACTAGACTAAATTAATATCTATTTTTTATATCTCTAGGTTGAATATGTTTCAGGAAAAGTTTTTTTCACCACCTGTTCTGACTTGAATATGCTGAAAACATTAAAATCTGCAGAAAGATTATTTTTGCTGATTAAAAAGCAGTTTCCATTTAATGTTTCTTCTGTAAGTAAAGGTATGGTGAATACCCACACAATATATGTACTCCAGAATTTTCTGCTTGATAATTAATAAGTAGCCATTTGACATTTTTAAAATTTATTCCTATCTCAGGGATCATTATTTTTCTATGTTTTCTGAATATTATCACCTCATTGTATTATCACCTAATTGTGTCTCTTTACAATCTGCTGCCTGTCTTACTAAGATTTTAGTGTCCTCAGTCACATTTCATCTTTGCAAATTCTGATCAGACACCTTATCTACAGTTATATATGGTCAGTTGCATTTATTTAGATTTAGGACATGTAAGAATCAAAAAATGCATTGTCTTAATAAATTGTTCAAAACTACCACCTTGTAAATTTTAACTAATGAGTGATATAATTGAAAAAATACTGTATAGTAAAATATCCTGTTTTAGGGATCTTAGATGTTTGAATAAACTCTTAACCATTTATAAAGCATTAGAATTAAAGGGAGCTTAAGAGATTTTCTGTTTTTATAAATATGCTTAAGGATCTTAATAAAAGCAACAAATAAGGGTCAGACATTGCTGGATTCCGCATTGCCTTAAACTTCATTTTGACTGCTGATTATGCACAAGAGAACATGTAAGCGTATAATCTATAATAAATTGTATCAAGGAAGATACAAATGGCAAGAAATCAAGACATGGCAGAAAAAATATTTTAAAGCAAATACTAAGATGTTATATTGTGGGATCAGTATTATTTCATTCCAATAGTCCATACATTCTCATTATTAGAGAAATACAGTAATGGCTCCTGAGTCATCTTGATGACCCTTGTTCATCAAGAAGAGATTACATTATTTTGAGTAAGTTATGAATGGGTTATGTACCTGAAGTGTTCCTTTATGGAAACTCCTTTTATGATGTGTGCTAATACTGTATGGTCTGAAATAGTCTCAAAATTTCGTTGCTCTGTTTCTGAGCTCTGTGTTTTGTAATTCTATTTTTTTCCAACTTAATTTTATAGGCAAGATTAACATTATTTCAAAGATTGATACACACTTTAGGTCTATGCTTACATTAAAGAGATACATATATTATAATAGGACAAATGATCTTTCTATATGAATGATACAGGTAATTCTATAGGAATTTTAAAATGGTTTTGATGTTTGGTATAGAATATAAGAATGAACCCATTTGGCACAATACTCTTATATTAAATGATATAAGTTCCATACGAAAGTGAAGTCACTCTTCATGTAGTAGTTTAAAAAAAACTTACTTTATAAAAATAAAAATAATGGCATTTAGGGGTGGTGAATATAGTAGACTGTCTTTAAAGCTTCAGTATAGGATAAACTGAAATTTTATTTATTTAGGAAAAATATTTTATGAAATGCAAAGATTTATATGTGATGATCCTGAAAGTTGGTTGAATGCCATTTCAATTTGGAAAAATCTTCTTGAACTTGATGCAAAAAAGAAAAAACTGTCTCAAGGAGATGCTAACCCACTAAAAAGAAAAATGGGAGAAAATGACAGCATTATTGCTAAGAAATTAAAAGCAGAACAAATGCAAGAGACGCAAGAGAATAGGGAATGCCAGCTGGAAAAGCAAATAGAAGAGGAGACACTGGAGCGAGGAGATTTTCTCACTGAAAGAGAGAAATGTCAAGAAGAAGAACTTCAGAATGAATTAGCAAAAGCAGGAGATACTCATAACCAGAATGACTTGACCTTCAGAGTTTCTTGTCGCTGCAGTGGAGCCATTGCAAAGACCCTCTCTGCACAGGTACACTTACCTCCAAAGTGGCTTTCTATTTTCTAGATGAATTAACTACTCCTTCGATTTAAAATGAGACCAAACCCTTTCACAGAACAGATAACTCGGCTCAGGCAGATAACTTGGCCTAACATAATAATTAAATCTTTTTAAAAATGCATTTTCCATTTTAACGTTATCTCAGCTTCTTAATAGGAATAGTATGCCATGTACTGACCTCCTTTACTAAGTTTTCTTAAACTCACAAGCATTTTTGCATTTGGAAATCCTGATAGCATGGTCTTAAGGTTTTGGGGTTTCTCTTCAGTTTAGTTCTGTTTATGGAGTGATTACTCTGCACCAGGTCCGATAGGTGTGATTATCACTAGAACCCAGACATCAATACACTCAAGGTCTCAACTCTCTATGAGAGGGTGAACACTACAAACAGTTTCTTTTAAAAACCCATGTTAGTGACCCTTACAAAGTTCAGTGATATAAAAGGCATATAGCCATAGGTTTGGATTCTTTGTCCAAACTTAAAATCAAACCCTAAAGTCTGAGTCTAATGTTACCAATCTGGTCATTTTTAAACATATAGGCTTGCAAGTAGGTAAATTAATCTTTCAGCTTGCATCCATTTCCTAAAACCCAGAATGGCTTTATCAGGTCATGATTTGGTTATTTCACGTCTCAAAAATCACAAGAATAGAGATTGCACATAAGTAGATATTACTGCCATAGAATGAATTTGGGGGTGGGAGGGGATGAAGGAGGGTGTAATATTTTAATATTGCAATTTAATATTGTAATTCTAAATTACCATTGGATAGTCTCCCTTGATGTTCCTGCTGACTGTTAGGAAAATCTTACATCTTATTAGAGGCCCTTTCATGCACTGGTAGGGTCCCTAGCAGCTGCCCACCAGGTACTCCCTCCCTTCCCCTGGCTGGCCCCGCCCCCTGGTCAAACTCCCAGAGGAACTCCCAGTGGAGGGGACAATTTGCATACTACACTTTTATTATATAGGATACTTACATTTTTCATTTATAATATTTTTATCTTTTCTATAACTTGCTGCTTTTCCAGGAAGTAGGAAGAATTATTGGAATTGCTCTTATGAAACAGTTTGGGTGGAAAGCAGATTTGAGAAATCCAAACTTAGAGGTAATGAACGTTTATTTTATTTTATATGCTTATAACCTAATTCTTTAGACAATGTCAAAACTAATCTATTGTACTTTTCAATTTTGCTTTAGTGTTTCAAAAAGCATGTATGCATGGATCTAGCAGTCTGATTTTTTTCTTTCATAGAACAGTGCAGATAATGATGTTAATAATGGCTTTGTTAGGGTTGTGGGATTATGTTTTACTTTTTGGTCTCTTTTTAAAAATTGATGAGGTTACACTGTTAATTGGAACAAAATAAAACACATGAGGAAATAAATGCAAGTTATAAAAAATCACTATTTTTTTGAGAATCAGCTCATAAATTTGACATGTAGTATAGTCATTTTCATCATTCATTTGTAAATTCATTGTTATACAGCTGTAAATGAAGTAATTGCTAGCCAAAACAGAACATTTTGGGTTGTTTTATTTTTAGATTTTTTAATGTATTTTTCACTTTTAAAAAGTAATGCCTGGTGTATATCTTTTTATACCTGACATGTAAAATACTTTGACCCCAAGAATATTCTGGCATAAGGGGTCTTCCTTTCATCTCCCCCTTCTGCTCTCTGGGTTCCTCCTCTTCGTCTTCCTTTTGATTATCTTCCTGTCTCAGAATTACAGTTTTCCATAGTTTAGCTCATGAATAAATATAGCTAACTGAATTCCTATCATCCACTTAATGCAATTAATGTTAGCTATTGATAACAACAATCAACACAAAACAAAATTGGCAACACAAAAATCACACAGTAAAATGTGTGACCAAAATTGACAGAAGAATCAAATCTTAGCAAATTTTGCTCTGTGAAATTAATAGAAAAAAATTCATAGAGGGTGAAGCTATTCTTAATAACATTTGATATATAAAAATAATAGTACATTCTATCTTTACTAGAAATTTTAAATAGAATTAATCCCAATAAATAATTTTGCTAAAGTTGAATAATATAAAAAATTGGAAACTTTAGCTGTGATGATCAGGGAATTAAATTGACTAAAGGGAATTCATTTCAGATCTTTTTTTTCTTGATGAAAAGTTTTCAATATTGGAATAATCCTGATTAAACTGCATATGTAAAAAAGTAATCTGGGAGGGAAAGTATTGTGGTTTAAATGCTCTTGAGGTCAAACAGCGGAATTAGAATATTCCATAAACTTCATCAGATTACAGAAGTAAGATTCTAACTTTTATAAAGCTTATTGGGCTACGAATTATAACTCGAGACATTTAAGAACTTTATGGTTTGACGAAGAAAGAGAGGAATAAAATCACCTATAGATAGTAGAGAGAGAAAAGGTCACCGGTGTCTACAATATATTTGACCTGAAGAACGTTTCCTGTCACACTAATAGTATGCAGCCTATGGCAGTCCTGTGTGGCCTCAACTCTTATTTGAGGTTAGAATTAGGATGGATTTAGGAAATCTCAAACCCCAAATGCTGAAAAGTCTGATTCAGTTATGATAATTCAGAGAATCTTTAGGAAGAATGTGGATCTTGAGTTCTTAATAACTTGAATCTCCATATAACTTGCCTACAAAATTAACCTCAAAATTTTTCTATGAAATGTACTTAAAATTTATTTCACCTCTGCTCGAGAAAAATAGTATGGAACATTTTTCCATATATGACAAATAAGGCCTTGGAATTTTTTATTAGAAATATAGTTTATATAGGTTCAAAATAGAAATTTTCAAATTATCAATAATTTGGTAATGCATTTTCTGTTCTATTCTAACTTATGTATTTGTTCTTTCAGATATTTATACATCTAAATGACATTTACTCTGTCATGGGAATTCCTGTGTTCAGGTATTTATATCTTAAACTCAAATTTATCCCTTAGGAGAGTTTTTAAAATTAAGAACTTTATGCTTTTCATTTATAGTATGAAACATTGATACAACAGAGGGGGCTAAAGGCAAAGCATGTGAGTTTTTACTTTAGCCGGTAAAGTGTTTCCATGGAGCTTAGTGGATATGATTTGATCTGACCAGTAGAGCTGTGCAAGAATTTATCACAATAATCCACTGATTGCATGATTCAGACTGAAAATTATATCTAATTATTTCTATTATTAAATGATTTTCACAGGCCCTTGTTTAAGCTAAAAATTTGAGTCTCTTTGCATCTTGGAATTTTAATTAAAATAAAAAATACAGCACAATTCTTAAAATTCACTTTAAACATTAACTGTATACAGCTATACCACACTGTACATGTGTAGCATAATGAATAAGAACTATGGACTTCAATTCTACCTTCTCAACAGATTAACTGCAAGTTTGGGCAGATTATCATATTCCTCTGCTATAAAAGCAGGAAAATAATAGTACCTACTTCATTTGCTTTGTGTTTGGGATTAAATGAGATAACCTGCATGAAAATGCTTGGTACGTCTGGCCGACATGGCTCAGTGGTTGAGCGTCGACCTATGAACCAGGAGGTCTCGGTTTGATTCCCGATCAGGGCACATGCCTGGGTTGCGGGCTCCATCCTCAGTGTGGAGAGTGCAGGAGGCAGCCAATCAATGATTCTCTTTCATCATCAATGTTTCTCTCCCTCTCTCCCTCTCCCTTTCTCTCTCAAATCAATAAAAATATTTAAAAAAAAAGCATGGTACTATTTCTAGGCTACAGTAAGTGTTGAATAAATGTCAACTATCTTATTTCTGAAATAGATCAGTAAGTAGGGAAGGAAGGGAGAGACATTAGAGTAAGGTTAATTTATTCAGTTAATTTCAGTTGAAATGTCTAATGAATGCTTATTATATGCTAAGCACTGTGCTAGTTATCAACATTCAGAGACGAGGAAGATGGTTATTAAGTTCAAGGAATTCAATTTAGTGGAAGAACAAAGGTAGGTGAAAATGCTTGGCTAGGGTTAGGAAAGGGGGCCTCACTCTGCTGGCGGATGGGAGCAAATGAACATAGAGGAGATTAGTTTAATGAGCCACTTAATGGAGAACGCTAAGGAGGAGTTCCCCAACCGGGCCAGAGACGGGAAGAGCCTTACAGGCAAGGCCTTGCAAAGGCGTGGAGGCAGAGAAAGCTTGCGTTGTGGGGGGACAGCCCGTGGTTTCAGTGCAGGTGGGACAGGGGAGACATAAGGAGGGTGGTAGAAAATGAGACCGAGCAATTAGAAACAAGTCATGAAGTGTCTTGGAGGCCGTGCTGAGCGACTTGGACTTTATTCTAAAAGCCGTAAGCATATGACGCAGCAGAGTGATGTGATCAGATTTGTCATTTCTTAGATATTACTAAGGAAATTACATTTTTTAATGAAGGGGAAATGAAAAGAAAAAGGAGGTTCAAACTCTTACAATAGTTCAGGCAATAAATGATGAAGAGCTGAACTGAGGCAAATTGGGGATAACAAAAAGAAGGGCATGAATTCCATAAAGTTAAGGAGCCTAGAATAATGGCCAGATACCTGATTTGGACAACCAGTAGATACTGGTGTCAGTCACTGAGATAGAAAATGTAGGAACAGTAGTGGATTCAATGAAAAATGTCTATGAATAGATATTTAAGTTATAGCTCAGGAGTTCCAGTGACAAGCCTAGGCTGGAGATTTAGATTAAGATACACAATATATAGAAGGTAAGTGGCCCGAGAAAATGAAGAAATGTATCGAGATATGAAATACAGGGAAAGGACTGTGCACAGTTTACACCTGTTGAATTGGCAGTACTCTAGGTAAAAGTGTCCAAACACACATTTAAAAATTAAGATCTGGGATTCAGATGACAAGTCTGCGAACAATAAAAACATTTACTTTGGTCACATGTTAATAGGGTTGGCTCCCATAAAATAAAACCTCTATTGGTAAAAATATACACATAATTGTCAAAACTTTCAGAGGTTCTACAAAAATCCCTGATGCTTAGAAAGGCTATTAGCAATATTAGGGTGTCCCCAAAAAATGTATATGCACACTTTGAATAATTAGAAAGGCAATGTTTATTAAAATACATTTCATTTCAAAATTGAGCTATCAGCTATTAAAAGTGTATATACATTTTTGGGGATACCCTGTATATGGACAAAGACAGTTTTCCATACCAAGTCTATTTTGGTATCTAAGAGTGAAAAATAATCTCTCAATTCTGGTTTTAATATGTTGTGTAGCAAGACAGTTGCCCAGCCTAGACTGTAGTATCAAGATTCATTGATCAAAATATTTCCTAGTCATTCCACCTGCAAAGTTTATATTCCAGATTCCAAATCTATGGCTATAATACTGTCTGCAGTGTGAATTCTTTTCTGAAAAACTTTTAAATAAACAAACTCCCATGGGTTTACCTGCAGAACTTCCTTATTTTAACAGTAAATATACAATTACACTGTTATATTTGAAAGAGATACCGCATCTAATTGTAACATTTTAAGAGGCTTACCATAAATGCACACAAAACAGGGTAACTAAAGTCAAAGACAGATCAGAAATAAAATGTGTTTGGAGAACACAGTAACTTTGTATAATGTTCAGAGAAGAGCCCTCTTAGTGGTTTTGGAACAAGCCTACCCCCAAAACAACCAAGCACTAATCCTCGAAATCAAATAGTCATATCTTACCAACAAATTATATAAATGAAATTGAAAAGTGCATTCAAATTTCTAAGGTATTCTTTGCATTAGATGCTGTAGAAATAATATTTTGAAAATTTTTATCAAATCTGGAAACACTGATGGCACTGATGAGGTGGAGGATGAAGTATGAAGTGGTAGATAATGGAGACCAGAGAACTCATTTGGGAGATGTCTGCTTCATGCAGACAGTGCAATGTCATGCTTCATTTCATCTTTTGAGAGAGATGCAAATGAGCAAAAAACAAACTTACAAAAGGGACTTTTTACAGAAAACAATTTCAAGTGTTAGTATCCATTCAGCCCTGCCTATACTACATCCCTGTCACAAAACAGCAGGTGCTTCTTGACTCCTGCTCAGCACACAAAAGGTCACTTCCCTATGGGAAAACAGGGAACTGCTCAAACATTTTAGAAAAATCCCCCTCATGTGATAACATTTTTATAAAGTAAACACAATAGGGTTTAAATTGCTGTTATTTAAACATTCTCCCTTTCTACAGTACCACACTAGCTGGTTAAACAAGGTGCCAACTAGAGAAGGTATTTCTGTGATAAGGTTAAATACTCCCAACTCAGAGAATACTGTAGTGTGCGTTGCATGAACATGGTGAGATATTCACAGACATGGACAGGTTAATCATTTTATTTACATAAGGTTCTTCTTTAACTTAACAGTCATATTGGATCTCGCATCAGGTTCTTCTTCCTTTGCAGGGTTCCTTTAGCCAGCAGAGCTTACATCAGGACAGCAGGACTGAGGTCTACCATAGCATGGGCGATGGCCTCTGTCGCTGAAATTAAGGTAAGGCAAGTGTTTTCTTTCTTGTTAATACATTAGGGAGGTTCTTTCCGTAACTAACTTACACAGTCTCTTACTTATGGACATCTTGATTGCTTGCTTTTTTTTTTTCTGTTCTCTTTTTCTCTTATCATTTTCTTTTGCTAGTTTTGTTTGTTTGTTTTTGTCATTGCCATTATGCTTACAAAGTTCTGCAGTGATACGTTTTTAAATATTGTTGAACTTCTGAGAGTATTTTGCCTATGAAAACGCTGGGTTAAAAGATAGCCACATTTTATTCTTCCTAATATTTTGTGTTACAATGACGTGGCCTGAAAAACCTCTACTTCTTAAAAGTTAAGTTTTTCTCCTGTGACCAAATATTGATCAATTTTTATAAATGTTCCATGGACATAAAAAAAAAATTTATTTTGTAGTCAATGTCCTCTCTATCTTTGCTTACTCTTTTACTATCTGCTTACTTTTGGAAGGTATTTGAAATCTCATTGATATTTTTTTAAGTTTTTGCATTTTTATTAGTGGTTGCCTTATTCAGTAGTTTGGTATACACAGTCTGCTATTGCTTCATTGTGAGTTGTACCTTTTTATCGTTACGTAAGTTTTCTTTATCTTAAAAAGTGAGTTAAAACTTAAATTTTATCATGTGTTATTAATATTTTCACCCCTTTATCTTTGTATTTGCCTAATATGTCTTTGATCCTCCCTTATTTTCAACTTTGCTTTCAGTGAGTTTTTACAAACACACAGCTCTGTTTGTATCCCACTCTGATGGTCTCTGGCTTTCGATGAGAGAACTCAGTATAATGACAGACACACCTGATTGTATTTCTCCTATTTCACTCTGGTTATAACTTCTTACCGTTGACTGTTTTTATTTTTGCTAGTTTGATCAAGTTACTTCATAATCATTTCATTGTTCTCCCTGATGTTGGAGATTTTACTTTTTTGTTTAGTCCATGAACAGTCCCCTTTCCCAGCTCTCTTAATTAAACACACAGGACTCTACTATTATTTTAAAGCAAGATATCTACTCCTTCCTCTGCCGAGATAGTTTTTACCACCAAGACATTCTAGTCTTCCCCTTTGTTCCTATGATAAGATGAGGCCTCTAGAGTACTGCTTCCTCTCCTCCTGGCCTGCCTTTCCTCCTCCCTACAGTGAGACCTTTGAAAGATTTCATCTTTCATTCCCAACCCCAACTACTAGATTGAACTGAATTATTTATCATATATCAGATTTCCCTTAAAGTATGTCCCGTCTTTTTCAAAAGTTCTTATTTAGCCCTTATATTACACAGCCTATCCTTCATTATTAAGATAGAATTGTATGTAGCAAACACATATTTCTGTGCAAACACACAAAGATATATTGCAAGGTGTATCACTCCTCACATGCTCCACGTTGTCTTTCCCCATTTGAGGTCTCTGCTCGGGTTTGTTTATTGCTTGGTTACGGTCTTGGCTCAGGTATTTTCCTCACATGTGGTATTTTAATAATTTACTATCTGAATTTCTGTATATCTCAGATCTCTCCCTTTCATCCTGGTGGGCATGCCCTTCTTGGCTTGAGTTGGAGTCCTTTTCTCTCGAATGTCGATAGGTGCTGTCCATTGTCTTTTAGCTTCCCGTGTTGCAGCTGAGTTGTCCATGCCAGTATGGTTTTCTTTTCCTTTATAGCTACCTTGTTTTTTCTGCTCAGCAGTTCATAAGACTTTCCTCTTTAGTCCTATAAGATTCAGGAATAGTACCAGGATATACTTCTACAAATGCCTTTTCTATTCAGCCCGGAACTCGGGGAGTCTGACTGCCTGGGTTCTAATTCTGGTTCCATCACTTACCCGGCAGGGAAACCTTGGGCAAGATACTTAACATCTTTGTTCCTCATTTGCAAGATGAAAAGAAAAATTTCATAGTCATGTGAGATTCAAATGAATTAGCATTTTTCAAGTGATTTCACAGTGCCTAACATGAGAAAGTGCATAAATATTAGCTACTATTATAGTAATAATTATAGTTATACTTATTTGGAATAGCTAATGATTATTAAAAAATTTATTATTATTTCTCTAGCTCAGGCACTTTTTCTTATTATTTAATTATTACCTCAACTGCTTTGCGTTAGTGACTTTAACCTTAAACTACTCTGTTTTCTGCTTCTGAAATTTTTTCTCTCTTTCTCTCTCAGGACATTTTGTTTCTTTCCATTAGGTACCCTCTGGCTTTGACTGAAACCTGACCATCCACTGGGCATTCTGCTTCCTCTGTAGACATGTCAAGGGACCACTGGGCCTCGAGGTGGGGTAGGTGTCCTGCTTGCTTGTTCCTTTTGCCCAAAGCCTCTCAGGGCCTCTGAGGCGCATGCCCTCAGGTTATTGCAGTTTTACACGGATCTCTTCCTGTCATTTCTGTTAGAGTAGGAGACCGTATTCCTGCTATAATTCTCTACGGTCCCGATATCCACTTTGGAACCTGGCCCCTCAAGGTCTGGGCTTCCTACCTCTAGTGACCTGCCTTAGTCCCATCCTAGACCTTCTTAGACCCAGAAGGGAATGCCTTCCCAAAATCTCAATTTCATGAGTCCTCTCTTAACCGCTTTTCTTTCCTGTTCACATCCTCCAGCACCCTAACATAGTTCTTTAACCTCTTGGACCTCCAGTCATTTGACCCACCCCTGCCCATTACTTACCACCTGTCCTCTTCCCTGGCCCACAGCTTGAATTTTATGTTCCACCGTTACAGTCGTTTCCTTGCCCACGCTTTTACCTCTCCTGATTCTTATATGACTTTAATACTAGAATCAGAAGTGAACTTCAACATGTTCTCCTCACCAAATCTACCAACAAACCAGAATCTGTGCCCACATACGTTGCCTTTATTTCACTCCATTACTTGTGGACTGGATTTTGGTCTCTGTTACCTATATAAGGACTTTCTCTCTACTGGTCATTCTCATCAGTGGGAACACTTGCTGTATAATACCTTGCAACTTGAAAAAAATTCTTCTCCTGAAGCCACATGCTCCTTCAGCTACCACCCCGTTCTGTTTCCTTTTACGGAAAAACTCATAAAACTAATTGTCCATACTTGCTGTCTCTCCCTCTTTTCTTCCCATTCTCTCTTGTGCCCACTTCCATCAGGCTTTCACCAGCACTCCCCTGACCCCGCTCATCTCACACTTAGCCTGTCAGCACTCAGACACCTGCAGCTCCCTCCTCCTTGAAGTGGTCCTTCCAGTTTGTTTCGGGAAGATCACTCTGGTTTCTCCTCCTACATGAGCATGTGCAGCGCTCAGCATGCATTGCTGCATCTTCATCTACCAACGTCTATACTTAAGAAATTGCCAGGATCCAACCCATCGACTTTCCTTTTTAACTTCTCTCGCCTCCTGGATGGCTCATCCAGTTCTGGTGCTTTAAGGACCATCTGTAAACTAACACTGATGCTCCCAAATGTGTATCCGTAGCCTGAACCTCTCCCCCGAACTCCCGATTCATATGTCTAATGGCTCACTTGGTCTCTATAGGTGGTCTAGGAGTATCTCAGAATTAACATGCCCAGAACTGTACTCTTGTCGCCTTTGAAGCATCTCCTCCCCAGTTCTTCCCACCTCAGTAACAGGCGCCTCAGCTCTTCCAGATGCACAGGTCAAAGCTTTACTCATTTCAGACTGTTGTCATACTTCAACATTCCACATCCGATCTAACCTGTTGGCTCCACCTTGAAAATATATCCAGAATCCTACCAACCACTTCACCCCACTTCCACCAATGCCACTCCTTTTTGTTGTTGTTGTTAATCTTCACCCATGGATATTTTTCCATTGATTTTTAGAAAGTGGAAGGGAGAGGGGACGGGGGGAGGGAAGAGAGAGAGAGAGAGAAACATCTCTGTGAAAGAGACACATCAGTTGGTTGCCTCCTGAACACGCCCCAATGAGGTTAGGGAGTGAGCCTGCAACCCAGGTACATGCCCTTGACTGGGAATCAAACCCACAACCCTTTGGTGCACAGGCTGCTACTCTAATCACAGTGTAACACCAGCCAGGGCAACCACTCTTAATTTAAGCTACTGTCATCTCCTGGACCCCCTAACCAGCCTCCTTGTTAACACTCTTACCCTTTGTTCTATTCTCAACAGATCATCTAGAACAGCGGTTCTCAACCTGTGGGTCGCGACCCCTTTGGGGGTCGAACGACCCTTTCACAGGGGTCGCCTAAGATCATCGGAAAACACACATATAATTACATATTGTTTTTGTGATTAATCACTATGCTTTAATTATGTTCAACTTGTAACAATGAAAATATATCCTGCATATCAGATTTTTACATTACGATTCATAACAGTAGCAAAATTACAGTTAATGAAGTAGCAACGAAAATAATTTTATGGTTGGGGGTCACCACAACATGAGGAACTGTATTAAAGGGCCGCGGCATTAGGAAGGTTGAGAACCACTGATCTAGAATGATCCCTCTGAAATGTAATGTTATGTTACTTCTCTGCTCAGAACTCTCCAGTAGTTCCCCATCCTTCAGAATAGAATCAGAATCCTTGCAGTATTGCCACAGTGACAGCAGTGCTCCAAATGGTGACCACTTTGTCAATTTGGCTTCCAGAGAAAGGAGCTGAAGCCCCCAGTGCCTTACTGTGGGCATGTAACATGAGGTTATATGGTGTTTAAACCTCTAAGGCAATGGTTCTCAACCTTCCTCATGCCGTGACCCTTTAATACAGTTCCTTATGTTGTGGTGACCCCCAACCATAAAATTATTTTCGTTGCTACTTCATAACTGTAATTTTGCTACTGTTATGAATCGTAATGTAAAAATCTGATATGCTATATGTGTTTTCCGATGGTCGTGACCCACAGATTGAGAACCGCTGCCTAAGGTTTGGACATTGCTACTACAGGCAGCAAACACCAGCCCATCTTGATGGAATCACCTGCCAACCTCTCTGATATGATCACCACTTTTTCCCTCTCACTCAGTGTGCTTTGGTCATACTGGTCTCCTTTCTAATCTTTAAACATGCCAAGTATGTACTTGCCTTAGGGCTTGAACTACCTGAAATTCATAAAGTGTAAAAAGGAATCTTTACTCTTAAAATATTGATTCCTCAAATGTTAGATTTCTTCTTTTATAATGCCCATTAGATTTAATAGTACCAAATCAATATTTCTGTCTATAGGCTGGTGCATTTGTTTTAGATCCAATGTGTGGACTCGGAACAATACTTTTGGAAGCAGCTAAAGAATGGCCAGTAAGTTCTAAACTTTAGTAAACTAAGAAGTATATTCACTTTAATTGGTATATGTATGTTTAGTTACCAGTTATTTATAAGTAGATTATCTTTGGGGGATTATTATTTTAATTCTATGAGTCACTACTTACTATTGTCAAATGGCTTATGAAGCGTTAATTAAATTGCTGTTATTTTTTTAAAATAGTATGATAAATTTAGCAAGATATTAGTAATCTTAGTCAGTCATGACATTATGCTAATCCCTAAATTCTTTAGGCATTTGTAACTGTAAAATATTGTTAATAGATTTTAAAATTTTTGCTACTATCATTTTAAAGCAATACTATAAATTTGTTTCAATCTGAATGAACAAATCTATTGGCTTCACTTTCATTATTTGAGAAAATGGCAGTAAGTTTTCTTAACTACAGAAAATATCTGATAGTTTTATTTCTGCTTAAAATAAGAATGTCTTTCCCCATAGGATGTGTACTATGTGGGTGCTGATGTCAGCGACTCACAGTTACTAGGTGCGTGTGACAACCTGAAAGCTGCAGGCCTCACGGGTAAAATTGAGTTACTTAAAGTCTCCGTTATAGGTAAGATATTAAAAATGCTTATCCAACATTTGGGAAAATGAACATATGTAATTATTCCTCTGGATAAACCCATTTTTCAGCCTCTTGCAAGCCCTCACTATTTGTAGATGCAAAGGCAGGAGAGAGCTATTGGAATGACAGTTGTTTAGAAGCCTTCAGTCTTGGGTAGAGTCCAGTGAGAGGATGAGACGGTGAGATTCTCAAGGACAGAACTAAGGGCTCTCTACCCTTATGGGAATACTGAGTGTGTGAGTTAATTGTGGCACGCAGGGTGTAGTTATGAGAGGGAGTGATGGATTCCCTATCTATGGGGCTGAGATGCTTCTATTAGCCTGAACATCTGTTGCAGGGGTCACGCTAGAGCAGCGGTTCTCAACCTGTGGGTCGCGACCCCTTTGGGGGTCGAACGACCCTTTCACAGGGGTCGCCTAAGACCATCAGAAAACACATATATAATTACATATTGTTTTTGTGATTAATCACTATGCTTTAATTATGTTCAATTTGTAACAATGAAATTGGGGGTCACCACAACATGAGGAACTGTATTAAAGGGTCGCGGAATTAGGAAGGTTGAGAACCACTGCGCTAGTCAACGTTTATTTTTAAATTGCCAGTGCACATCATATGTACTGGCCAGAGGGTTGGACGGACAGACAGTCACTTAGCTTTTTATATATATATATATATATATAGATAGATTATCATATAAACTCTTTTGATGAAGCAACTGAATTAAAGAATCTCATTCTCCAAAATAAAAAAAATAAAAAATTCAATGAAAGCTATGGCTCATCTCCCTTAAAAATAAAAAGATATACACATGCAAAATTTTATATATAACTATGAAAGTTATAGAATATAATTTTGTGAAAGGTTTTTCTAGACAATTTAATGGATATCTTCTTGGATCTGTCTGGCAATTTTCTAGTAGTGTACTATATTTAGAGAATTGAATTTTCTGGTTAATTTAAAATTCTGCTTAACATATCATTTTATCATACCTGAAAAACCAATTTTCAAAGAACAGAACATAATTGCTGTACCATTTACCTTCAGTGATTCTGAGATCCTTTTAGAAACTTGTAATTTCTTAGAAACAATATCAGCTAACCTAAATTTTATTTAATATGCAAAAATAATCCTGCATATTTTGATTTTCTCATCTTCAGGTTATAAATACTTGAACTTACTTAATAGGATTCTCTGATTTCTGTATTTCAGAATTGCCATTGCCTTCAGAAAGTGTTGATATTATTATTTGTGACATTCCATTCGGGAAAAAGTTTAAGTTAGGGAAAGACATCAAAAGCATTCTACAAGAAATGGAAAGGTAAGGTGTTGAATTTATTTCAGTAATTTTGAGCTATTGGGCATTTCACCAAAATATATTATAGCACTCCAGTTAAGATTTGATTGCATTTTAATAATTTCCTAGAGTTTTTGTAGCTTAATTTTCTAAGGTTTTTTTAAATCAGAAGTTTATGACTGAGAGAAAAGCAGTGGCTGCTTTAGATAGATAGTCGGGGAAGGCTCGCAAAGGACGTGGTAGTTGAACTCTGGGACCTCAATAATGAGAAGGCACATAAGGGAATGAGTGTTAAGTGCAGACCGACCAACAAGGTCAAATGTTCTAAGATGAGAAAAAGCTTGTTGAGTTTGAGCAACTGAAGGAAGTTCAATTGCTCAGACCGTAGTGAGCAAAGGAAAGCAAGCAGGCAATGGAGTGGCAAAGGTAGGTGAGGGTCAGATCGTGTAGGAGTTTAGAATTTATTTGCAGTATAGTGGAAGAGAGAGTTAGCAGGGATTTACTTTTGTTTTCTATGTGGAAACTGGGAAGGGAGAGTGGAAGGAGCAATGAGAGTAGAAAGGAGATTGTTGCAATAGTGCAGCCAGATTTGAGGATGGGAGTGCTGTAGATGTGGTGTCCTTTAGAGACATACTTATCTGGATTGCTGACTGTCCTGACATCTCTGCTAGGTGTGGGGAGATCCTCCTTAACTCTTGGTTCTCTAGCTGTCACACTGGTTTCTTACCTACACAGCCAAACTGCTTGACAGTAGTCTGCACTTGACATCTCTGATCTTCACCTTCCAGTCCCCTCCTGGTTCCAGCCAACCAGCACCTGCTCCTGCCCTCAAGTCAGATTGTTCTCTCCAGGTTCACTAGTGACTTCTTATAACCATGGTAACTTGTTAGTCCTGTAGCATTTGACACTGTTGAGACCATTCTTGAACTCCTTTGGCTTCCATTTTTGTCTAGATTTCCCCTAGGGTTGTGTTTCATGGGCTCTTCCCTTCTATCCTTACTTTTTAAGCCTCTATTCCTTGGCCCTTTTTCTCTTCTCACTGTGCATTGCCACCTCAGATCATCTTATCCACCATTATGGCTTTATCTTCCATTTACTATGGAGAACTCTAAAATCTCCACCTCGAGCCTGGTCTTTCTCATTACCTCCAGGCTGTATATCCAGCTGCCAATTAGAACCCACACTGATATCCAAACAGAATTCTTTTCCTCCCTCCTCCTACCATCACCCTCTTATTCACCCTCATGCCAAACTACTGTCAGTGCCGCCTCCTGTACTCCTCCCTGTCTCTGATGCTTCCTCTGCCTCCAACACCCTCCCTCACTCCAGCCCCTAGTTGTCACTTGGCCTGGCTCACCTGCTTATCCTTTAACTCGCAGTGTAGGTTTGGGATCCACGCTTTGCTGGCCTCTCCCCTACTGTTCAGTAATCTCTTTAGCAACTCAGGACTGTATGTCATTCACGACTTTTCCACATAAGTACTCTACAGACTTTGGCCAGAGGATTGAGTAAATGAATTCTCCTCAACAAGCTGATATTTTAAGGTCTTCCCTTTTGCCAATCCTTTGTTCATGTCTTCTTTCTTTCCTAATGGTTTTCTTCTGCCATCAGCCCAATGCCTTTGATATATGCTGATTCTTTAGGATTTTTTCATTTGCCTTTCCTTTTGTACAATCACTTATTAGAATATTATTATAAATTACTTTGAGGCTTGCCTTTTAAGTAGAGTAAAAATAGATAATTAAAGCAGATTTGTACTAGCGATTCCATAATTACTATAATGAATATGCATTATGAAAGATACTGCCTAATTATCAAAATCCCTGTATTTAAATAGATAAAATTAAATTTCAAATTAAAAACACCAAATATTTTAAATAAAGTGGGATTGTTTATTATCTGAAAAGGAGGAAATGCTCATACCAATATCACTTTTTGTCACAGAGTGCTTCATGTTGGCGGGACCATTGTATTGTTGCTTAGTGAAGATCACCGTAGGCACCTCAAAGACTGTGAAGGGAGCAGCTTCCCTTTGAATTCTAAAGGCAGTCACTCCGATGAACCTGGAGCGGGAAAGTGCTTGATTCTCGAAGGAAAAACTGGCATATCAGAGACCGTGTCATCGTCATTTGAAGCCAGTCACCAGGAATGCTTACATAAGATGCCACCATTTGGCTCCTTGGTGCCAGTGGAATGCTACAAAGTTAGCCTTGGGAAAACAGATGCATTTATACACAAATATAAGAAGTCATCTTCTTCTGGACTGTAGCAGGCTAGATACTGTGAGCCAAGTTCAAGGCCTTACATGTCAGCCCTACAGAGAAGGGTTACCTCTAGGGTCTGATAGTGCCACAGAGTAACAAGTAGACAGGTCTAGGGGGCATGGCTGTGGGACACAGGATTTTAATAAGAGTTTCTGCTTTAGGCTCTAAAGCAGTGGTTGGCAAACTCATTAGTCAACAGAGCCAAATATCAACAGTACAACGATTGAAATTTCTTTGGAGAGCCAGATTTTTTAAACTTAAGCTATATAGGTAGGTACATAACTTAATTAGGGTACTCCTAAGGCTTAGGAAGAGCCACACACAAGGGTCCAAAGAGTCGCGTGTGGCTCGCGAGCCGCAGTTTGCCGACCACGGCTCTAAAGGGCTTAATGTTTCTGACAAAGAACAGTGAATACATAATTAAACTAAAATACTCTTAAACTTTGTATTTGAGAGAATAGGGGAAGGTCTGCTCTGCCTGCAGTGTTTGAGCTGAAGCTGCAACATCACAAGTTTTCAGAGGTTCACAGAGCATATCAAAATCTTCACAAGGTTGATAATATTTTAACTATCAGATTGTTTTGAATTTAGAAACTTTTATGTTAATTCTTTTGATATCAAACTTGATTTTTGAACCTATAATTTTTTTTCTCCACTGGAAAGAAAATGTTATGTGCAATACATTTTGTATGTTATATGTCTCATATTATGTGAAACATCAATGGGAATAATAACAATCTGAATTAAGCCAATATCCTCCAACATGGTAGAAAATAGAGTTTGCTTTTCTTTTTTTCTCAACTAATGAATAAACTGTTACCTCACTCTTCTTTAAATTAAATGCAGTCCTTGTGTTCACTGCTGGAGAAGAAGAAACAGGAGAGGCCAATGTGGCTGCAGTAGAGTGAGTGAGCTGGAGAACGAGAGCTTAAAGACTACGTGAGTGGCAGTTGGGGATGGCAGGTTAGATTTAAGGCCTTGAAGGCTGTTATTTTGACTTGGACTCAAAGCCACTGGAGAGTTTTGAACAGGTAGCAATCTAACATACATTTTACAGGATCACTATGACTGCTGTACTGTGAATCAATTGTAGAGGGGCAAGAGTAGAAATAGAGAGGCCCGTTGAGAGGTTTTTGCAATAATCCAGGCATGGGAAAACAATAGCTTGCCCCAGGGTGGTAGCAATAAAGGTGTAAGAGGCAGCTGAATTCTGAATGTATTTTCAAGGTAGAACCAACAGGATCTACTGATGTGTGTGTGGTGTGATAGATGGAGAAGAGACAGAAATGACTGCAAAATTTTGGCCAAATACCTGGAATAATGGAGTTTCCACCAAATGAGAGGGGAAAGGCCACAAGAAGGACAGGTTAGGTGGGAAATACCAGAAGTACAGTTTTAGACTTGCTGTTTTGAGACATGTATTATACCAAGTGGAGATGTTGAGTAGGCAGTTGAATATATGAGGATGCAGTTTAAGAAAAAGTCTGCTCTGGAGATACAAATTTGGGGATTTTCAGCGCGTAGGTGCCATAAAGCTGAGTCTGATCACCCCCCAGGACTGTGTGTGGGAGAGAAAGGAAGGGTAGTAGGGTTGGTGTCTCCAACACTAAGAGGTTGGGAGCAGAGGAGGAATGATTGAGGCTGGAGGAAAACAAGAATGGTTGCCTAGAAGGCAAATGAACAAGGCATATGGTAGAGACAGTGATGAACTATTAAATACTGCTAGCTAGCCAAGTCACATAAGGACAGGAAATTGACCATTGATGTAAACAATGGGAAAGTCATTCCTGACAATGGGAGTTTTGGTGGTGTGGAGAAGAAACAAAAACCCGACCTGATTAGGCTTAACAAAACAGGAAAAGAGCTGGAGATAGTATAGACAACTCATTCACCTAGTTTTGTTAAAAAGGGAGAAAATGGGGGTAGTATGTTGGTAGGGTGTGTGGAATCAAGACAATGATTTTTTGTTTTTTAATGTTGACAAACTGTTCCAGAAAAGATGAAAAACTGATGAAGTAGGAAAAAGGGATAAATACTGGAGAAGTGTCCTTGAATAAAAAGAAAACAGTTTGCACAAGGAGGAATCAGCTTTCGATAAGAGCATGAATAATTTCTCCATGGTTACGAGTGGAAAGGCAGTATACAGGCATTTCTGCAATAACATGATAAATGTGCTCCTGAAAATTTTTTTATTCTCAAATTCATGCACTAAAAATAACAATTTATGGAAAAAATCCGGTTGGAGCCAACTGTTCCAAACCTATCTAACTTTGCAACCTGCGTACTAACAAAAACACCAATCACCATAGTTATTTAAAAACAGATATATTTATAATAAATACATCAGTAAATAAAGAATTTCACTCCCAAGAAAAGGGCAAAGACAGCTTGATAGAATCTGATGGAAGGGTAGAAGCTGCTGAGTTGTACGATAAGCACTTCCAAGACAGAACCTGTGGCCACCCTGACCCAAGAAGAGGAAGATGCGGTGAATAGGCATTGTGTAAAGTACCTCATTCTATAGCTTGTTCATTTGAATTATTCCACTGGTGTCCTTCACATTCAGCTGCTCTTATCCGGTGGCACAAAACATTAATTGTACTGGGGGGAAAAGTCACTTATGAACCCACTCAATTTCCACATTACAGTGACATCATCCCCCAACTGAGCCATAATATATGAATTAACATTACAGAAACATGCATTGTAGAACAGACCACAAGTGGGAGCAGATGCTGGAAGGTGGGCAGATGTAGTGAAGGTAGACTATGCAACTTCTCTTCTGGCTGCTTCCATTTTCTCAGTGAAAAATTATGTGGTAATTCCCCCAGTTCCTGAGTCTAAGTGGGAACAGCTCCCCTCCTCAATTGCAGAATCCCCACAGTAGCTTCCGACCCATAGAGGAAGGATGTCCATGACTGGAGGGTCAAGGTCATCCTCTTTAGGCTTTGCTTGCAACCAAAATAGCCAAACAAAAGCAATACCATATCTTTGTAGGAACTGCAGCTCTTAGTGCCACCGTAGATGCTTAATGGAACTCTTTGGCATTTGAAAATCAACCTCTGTCACCTTTGGGTTTGCTGCTTGAAAGGGCGAGGGCTACGCCCTCCATCTTGCCCCAGGGTAAGGGCTACGCCCTCCATCTTACCCTGGATCCTCCATTTTGGGGCAGCCATGTGCTCAGCAAGGAGCTTCTTCCCGGAAGCCCAAGCCTCTGCTAGCCACACCCAGGATTTCTTTAAACTAACCAATGACAAGGAAAGTGCGCACCATAGATATGACCACATCCTGTGTAACAAGACACCGACTTGCGCCCGGCCAATCGGCAGGGCCCATAGTCCTCTTTCCTCCCCTTACTCCACCCCCCTATAAAACCCCTCTTCGCACAGGGCTAGCTCTCTCTCTGCTGCTTGCCGCTGCGTCGGTGAGTGTGGTCAGGGAGCCGAGCTAGCTCGAATAAAGACTCTTTGCTTTTGCATCAGACTCAGCTGGCTCCCTGGTGGTCTTTTGGGGATCCTGAAATCTGGGCATAACACTGCTCTGACTCACTTTTAATGGAGGCCTGGGCCAGAGAGGGCTCTCCAGCTGGTCCAGGCCTATTGTAAGCAGCTCTGCATTTCTGCCCTTATAACCTGGGAGGTCTCAGAATGTCTGTGGCTCACCATGAATGCTGTGTGGAACCTGCAGTGAGTCCTAATAGAGCAGTGGTTCTCAACCTTCTGGCCCTTTAAATACAGTTCCTCATGTTGTGACCCAACTATAAAATTATTTTTGTTGCTATTTCACAACTGTAATGTTGCTACTGCTATAAATTGTAATGTAAATATCTGATATGCAGGATGGTCTTAGGCAACCCCTGTGAAAGGGTCGTTCGACCGCCAAAGGGGTCGCAATCCACAGGTTGAGAACCGCTGTAATAGAGGAAGTACAGCTGCAGCCTCAGCTTTTGGAGCAAAGCCAAGCTCTCTTATGCAAGTAATTATTCTCCTTTTGGAAATAATTCTTGACTTGCTACTGCGAGTTTAACCACAGGACACTGAACTACCCATCTTGAACTGGGAGTGATTTGATCTACCAAGCCAAGTTTAGTGGGCCCAGCCTGCATCACGCCCCCTTCAGGTGGAAATGGAATATGCCAGCACAGAGCTCCAAGTGCCCGAGGGTCCTGGTGATATGCTGCAGCAGTCAGCATGGTATCCTGCGATGTGCCTCCTGCCTGCCTCTGTGCTACCTCCCTCACAACCATTGTCTCATGGGGAATTCCCAATGAGCAGTTTGCCAAGGAGGTAAAAAGTCAAATCTGGTTTACAGATTCCTCTGCAAGTTTTGCTAGAATTTAACTGCTGGGGCATTTCGGCCCCACTGGGGCTGAGGGACAGTGAGGAAATGAAACCTCCCCAGGGAGCAGGACTGAGAGGGGTCCACACTGTACACTTTGCTGAAGGAGAGAAGGCCTGAGAGGCGGATGCTCTCCAGGTCATGACACTAGCTACCTATTTGGAAGGATGGTCAGCAACGTAAAGGATGTCTGAGGAGGAGGACTTATGAGTGGACAGCTCAGGACAGGCCCAAGTATGGAAGGATCTTTGTGTCCCACTGGGATTGTTAGGAGTTCCCACTGTGGGGGAGGTCTGAGTGTGCAGGAGGAAGATTGCCTGCCTGTCTTTCCCTTTCCCCAGCCACCCTCGCTCAGCGGCCTCATGGAACAAAGTGGCCACGGTTTCAGGGACAGAGATAATGCTTTGGCACAATAGGGACTTCTCCTCGGCAAGGCTGGTTAGATTTCAGCAGCAGTAACTACCCCTGAGACTTGTTATAACACCACAGCCAGGAGGGAAATTGCAGTGGAGGGCAATGATTTGTCCTCACTGGAAAAAACTGCTCTCTCTTGATTTGGATTCTCAGTCAGCAACGCCTTTCATGGACTTACCAAATTGCCTTATTCACTATCATTTCTTTCCATGCAACAATGCTTCTCACCAAAGTTCACCAACAGCAGTGATGGCGAACCTTTGACACGCGTGTCAGAGGTGACACGCAAACTCATTTTTTTGGTTGATTTTTCTTTGTTAAATGGCCTTTAAATATATAAAATAAATATCAAAAATATAAGTCTTTGTTTTACTATGGTTGCAAATATCAAAAAATTTCTATATGTGACACAGCACCAGAGTTAAGTTAGGGTTTTTCAAAATGCTGACACGCCGAGCTCAAAAGGTTCCCCATCACTGACCTACAGTGAAGTGAGACAATAGATAGGCTTGCCTGCAACAAAGGGGCCTGTGGCTTGGTGGAACAGCCCATTAAGCACTCCATTATTGTTCCAGCAGAGAGGGAACTCCTTGAGGGTGAGGTGCCTCCCTACAAGATGCGAGGTGTACTATGACCCAGCGACCAATAGATGGTGCTCTTTCTCTCAAAGTCAGAATAAAGGGCCCGATGGGTGAAAGTGGGAGGAGTACCGGTTACCAGATCACCTCTAAGTGGCACCATAACGGGACCTACTTTCTGGAAGGGTGACGGCCAAAGCATCTGGCTTCTGGGTCAGCAGGGACAGAGCAGCATTTCGGGCTCACTATCAACGGTGCAAGCTATGGTGTGAGTGCCTAGCAGAGGCTGCAACGGGCCACATGGTTGGATGGTGTTCCTGCTCAGATAGCCACCCAGACTAGTCTTCTGGCCCTCTTGAACATCTTAACATAGTTTTAGATAAACCCCTTTGTTGCTAAACTTCCTGGAGTAGGTTCTGTTCATTGTAACTGGACACCCTGTCCCGCACACCTGGGTCACTGAAGCACACTCCTGTTGTGCAGGCCTCTTCCATGGAGTGCCCCCTCCAAAGTACTTTTAATGTTTTGATCTTACAAAGACTTTGAACAATACATTTTTTTTTTCTTAATTCTGTGTCTAAGCCTTACTTCTTTAAGAAGAAATAATATGTACGGGGATGAACACTTTTGTGTATGTAACCAAGAGGCAGCAAACGGCAGGTAGAAAAACGTGTTTCTTCAGTGACTCAAATGACAGTGGTGGAGATTGTAAGAGGCAGTGGTTCTCATTATCTCGGTGTATTTCATAGAATTAAGTCATGGTTTCAGTTTCGGCTGGAATATCTTTAATATCAAGTGCATGAGACTGAAAAACTTTGGGACAATGTTCCAAAATTTAAGGTTATCTTCTCGTTGGAGTATTTTATAATATTTTTTCCTTTGGCACCAGGTGTGTGTGACACATAAGAACAATTAGTATTTTTCAAACTAATGGAAACCAGCTCCTGTTAGAAGAGAACCAATGCCTGTCGATCTGAGGACAGTGAATCAAAGGGACTCTCGGAAGAAAGTCATGCTAGAGAGAGCTGTCAAGGAGATAGCTACTTTCTCCATAAGAATGCTAAGTCTCATCAAGGATTCAAAATACATTGATTTGCAAGAGGAGCCCCTCACTTAGACACCAGAGAAATATGATGGTTCAAGGAGCCATGAGAGAAAGCCTTTGGTGAGATACAAGGTCTTCAGAAAGATATCCTGGTAATTGAAAAATCGCAGGTAAGTATTTTTATGCTTATTATGCAAACACCACTTTCCCTTACCCTTTCTGGCCTTTTCAATTCTCTCATTCTTTCACTCATTCATTTACTCCTTCATTCATTCAGCTGTCAAGCATTTACTAGGGATGCTCCTTGGTGAACAGGTCTTGGTGGAAATGCTGCTGTGTTGGCTTTCTAGGAAGAGGAAAGTGGGGATAGGAAGGTGCCAGTCAGAAGTACAAGTTTGTGCGCGAGAGGATTATTTCTAACTTCTGGAAATGGAGGGATGAAACCCCACTCAAAAAAAAAAAACAAAAAAAAAACACAAACAAACAAAAAAAACAAAACTTGACAGAGAAAGATGAGCAGAGCCCAGGAAAAATATTTAAGAGTAAAAGTAAGGGACTTGTTGGGAGTTTAAAGAAACAACTGAAAACTTACCTAGGTACTTGAAGAGCTTAGCTTTAAATCAGGCTCATTCAAGAGAACCAGGAGGTCGGAAGTATAGTTTTGCCACCTGAGTGCCAGTCATTTAATATTGTCAGTTTTCATCAAGTTCCTTCAGCAGGAACTGCCTTCTCAAGGGTGTGACAAATGAGAGCAATTACTCTGGGTCCCCTTTCTGCCTGCCCCCCTGTCTCTTACACTTTATCTCTACCTTTTAATGGTCATCCCTCTGGCTGCCCTTTTGTGACTCCTACCCTTGAGATGTCTATACTGTTTGAGATTGAGTTCAGCTTGGAAGAGCATGCATATTAACCATGTATTCTATCAAGGGGCCCCAAATGCCCAGTCCTGGACTCTGGGTGTTAGGACAGGAAAAAAGGGCCTTTCTTTCTTTGCTGAGGCCTTCCACAAGCACCTGGTAATTAAACCCCAAGATCCTTAGCTTCTCTGACTCAAACAGCCCCTCTGTTCAAACAGCAAGACAAGTTAAACTACTTTCAAGGCTACATTCTTGCATACCCCTTCCCCCTGCTGTTTTAACAACTCCGGGATAATTCACACCAAGGAGTCTCTCTAGTTAGCAAAAAGTTCCTTTCCCTCTCCCCTTCAAACAAGCGGCTTTTGAACTCTTCATAACTTTTGCTCTAAGCATGTTTTACGAGCTTGGGAAAAACACTGATAAGACGCCTCCCTAGGACATCTTCCTGGACTGTTTCCTACAAAGCAAACTAACTTTTCAAGACAGCCCCCCTGATGTCTGCTCAACTTCAGCCCAGGGTTCCCATCGGTTCCCTGTTGCTTAGCAACAACCAGGGCTTAAAAGGGGAAGCTGCCCTTTGTTTTCTTGCCTTGTATTGATTAGCAATGCACAGGCCTCCTCCCTCTGGGGAAAGTAAAATAAACTTCCTCTCCGTACCTGTCTCTTCTCTCAGTTGTGAATTCTTTCATAGCCCACATCACCAGCCAAAACCCTACACTGGGTATTAACATGGGAACTGGGAAAAATTAATTCACTGGGCCAGAGGATTTTTAGTTATTGTTTTTCTGTAAGTCATATCACTTTCCTGCTCAAAACCCTCCAATCACTTTCCATTCTACTCAGAATAAAACTCAAAGTCTTGATCTGGCTCTTGATCCCCCTCTAATTTCATCTCTGACACACCCTTTTGTGCTGCCCCCTTGCTGGCCATGGAATATACAGAGTTCAGACTCATCTCAGGCCTCTGTCCTTGCTGTCCCCTCTCCCCTGGACATTTTTCCACATACCTGCATTGCTCAGGCTCTCTGCTCAAAGGTCCCCATATTAGCAAGGCCATCCCTGGCCTCCCTATCTAAATGAACCATCCCCTCACCCTTCACATGCTATTCTAGTGGTCTCCATTTCTCCCACTAGCACCTATCACCAGCACAAATGTTTGCTTATTGTCTGTCTCTTTGCATTACAATGATAGCTCTTAAGGGGAATGGCTTTCTTGGTTTGCTCACTGATGGTCCCCTGCATTGAAGTCAGTCTCTGGCATATACTAGGCACTCACTTTGATCAGATAAACAAGTGACCACATGCAGATTACTTCTCATGGTCTCCTGCCAACCAAATGAACAGAGACAGAAAGTCCCAGGATGCCAGACTGAGTTCCCTCTCGTTTTGATCAAATTTATTCATTCCAGTGTCACAAAGGAAAAAATAAAACATTTTCAACTGTTAATCCCCAAAGGAAGATTTCTTTTTCCTTTGTGAGATTGGAATCTATGGAATATGCAGCAGAGAACCAGCTGCTCAGTCGTTACTAGGTAAAAGCTTGACATTTTCTGTGACACCCTTTGTGATTGTGTAGGCGTATCACAGACCCACAGGCTGATTGCTTTAAAAACTAATGAAATTGTACTCAATTTCAGCTTAACCCATTTCATTCTTCACTCCTCTGTCTCCTGCAGTAACTGTTTTTCTGTGGGGTTTTTTGACAAGTTTGTGTGAGGGAGTCCATGAGTCCCGCTCCACGTGGTCCCATGTGGCTCCAGGTGGCTCTCTGCCCCTGAGCAGCCTCAGTCCAGCTCACCCTCTTCCTTCCCTCACTTTCACTTCAATTCTCTTAAAAACCATTCTCCACTCCTGTGAACACCCTTTAAACTGTTACTTTATTTGGAAAATTCTTTGTTTAAGAAATGGCCCATTCTTTAAATCAATACTGCATTAATCACGTGTTTTATCTCCCCCGGTTTACTTTTCACAGTTGGTTTAGTTTCAATTCCCGAGTCCATTTTATGTGAGAGACATGTTGGCATGCGAGTGATTTACTGTAGTCACAGTGGAGGCACATAAAGCAGGGCCGATGCTCCATTGACATGTTTGCAGGAGTGCAGATACTTACTCATTTATGTGGATCTCAAACCCCGGTTGGCGCATCGGCTGGGGAGTTAGACACCTTCTAGAGACAGGCTGAGAGGCCCTGCCTAATGCTGTCTCAGTGTACTCCCTTGTTGACAGGAATGACAGTCAGAACCTTCAGATACCTCCCTGTCTTGAGGTTTTGTTTTGTTTTATTCTTAAGTCACTGCATTCGCAACCCACCTCTCAACGAGAAAATATAAAACAAAGTAGTCTCCTTGATGCCTTGCATCGACTCAACATCAGATGGCTTTATTACAATGTGTGTGTAATTTACATACTGCATTTAAAAAAAAAATTAGTTCATGTGCAATTTGGAGGAAAAAAGTAGAAAGTTTATATAGAGGTGTTCAAAGTATTTTGTGGGCTTTTTAAATGTAGGGTGATCACCAATGCTCCTGGAAGGCACAGCAGCCCATGATCGTCTCCAGAGATTAGGAAGAGATGATTGACTTGCGGGCCACGCAGGAAGACAGTCACAAACCAGGACTAACATCCCCGAGTCTCTGAGTTCTCATTCTCTCTCTAACCACAAAGTGATCTAGCCTCCTTTTTTGAATAATAGCTTTCATTTAATAATTTTTTAAAAGCCAAAGGGAATGCTTTCACAGGGCAGAGTAAGGAAGACCTACCCACTTAAATATTAATCTTTCAGCAGCCCTGGTGACATGGGAATTTCTTAAAATGCTCTGGAGGGGGAGTGCCAAGAAGTTAATTAAAATTGCTGTCATACCTTTAGGCGACTGCAGAATACAGGGTCTCCTGAAGGTCAGCCACATAAGGAGAGGTTCTGTGCTTATAAAAATAGGTCTGGCATTCTTTACAGAATTCCAAAGGGCGGTGTGTGCTCTAGTTTAGAAACATAGCAGCTTGATTAAAAGCTGCAAAGCAGTAACTTCTAAGGGGAACCATGAAAAATGAAGAGGAATGTGAAACTATCTAGATGTATAAAATGTTGAGAAATAAGCTCAGATATTGTTTTAAAATGCACTGTTGGTATTTTTCCTGGGTCTCAGGTAATTGATCCATATCTTTTACCTGAGAAAGTGGAGCGATTGGAGTGAACAGGCCAGAATCCAAGCCTTGGCTCTGCCACTTAGTGCCTGAGGGAAGGTGATTTAACCTCTCTGAGCCTTAGTTCTCCATCCAGAAAGTAGGGGTGCGTGTAAAGAGCATGGCTTAGGAGAGTCACAGGGGAAACGTGGAGTCAGTCCCTTTGGCTTCTCATCAATGCCGAGGAACAGAACCGGAGAGGACTTGCGAATGAGGGCTTTCTTTCCCATTTCTTTGTATCTAACCTTTACGAGAATGAAGGAGACCTAGGAATGGACAGGAATGGGATCTAGCACCATCCTCTTAGAATCAAGTGCTTTAAAGGGGAGATGTGTGTTGTGTGTTTGTTTTGATCACCCAATAGAGTCTAGATTCTAGAACTAACATGGGAAACTAAGGCTTAGGGAGAAGTGAAAAGTCCTTAACAATTAATGCTGGTCTCTGGATTCCTTCTGCATTCTTATGTTTAACAGCTTCAATCGGTGTGATAAGATGTGATGTGAATTGCATGTGAGGGATGCGTTTGAGGCCCACTGAAGCCACACAGCTGAGTGAAGTTCAGTTCAGTCATAGCCAAGTTTCTAAAGCAAGTATTTGTGCTATCATCACAGTCAACATGGCTGACAGGCAAAGCCTTGGGATAAAAATAAAAGGTATTTTATGATTCAAGGACTAAAGATCCTGAGTTTGACATCTGGTTGTGAGTATGAGGGCCCTATTGTGTTCTGGGAGCATGAGTCCCAGCCCTCCTTGTCTGGGACAAGATTTAACAAGGCCCCCATGAGCCCCCCATTGAAGC
This sequence comes from Myotis nattereri, assembly GCF_964212035.1. Taxonomy (NCBI): domain Eukaryota; kingdom Metazoa; phylum Chordata; class Mammalia; order Chiroptera; family Vespertilionidae; genus Myotis; species Myotis nattereri. The sequence continues at coordinate 64,208,855 of NC_138085.1, forward strand.
AAGGCTTCAATGCACTTTCCAGAATTCCCAGAGGATGTCACTTCACAGATAGAACATTTCCTAAAGAGCCTGAGGGTAAAGTTCCTGCCCCCTCTCAGCCCACGCTCACCGCGGTGGCATCATCAGAGTCTTGGCCATGCAAGTGAAGTAGATCATAAGGCAAGTGGTCTGTGCATCTTGTGAGTGTTGGCAACAGCCCTAAGACATGATTGGGGCTTAATGAAAGCAGGCAATAGTCTATCAGGTGGATTTAAGCTGGGGCTGGGCAGCGTGTGGCATCCGCCTTTCCCAGTCACTCATAATTACTACATTCTTTCCCCCTAGGCCTGAGCTGAAATCTTCCCAGTCACCAGTAACTGACCAAATTCACATTCAAGTTGAATCCTATTTGCCAACCCTGGTAGAGGCAACTTCTGGAAAACAACTAGAAACCAAAGAGGGTGAGGCTGGCAGTTGGAAAAGTTAGAGAGAAGGAGCATTGGACCATATTCTCAACTACGTCTTTTCAACCCTGAGCTCCATTCAGTAAGGATAAATGTCATCCTATGAGACACTGGATTTACCATGAAACTTAGTACTTTTTTCAAGTTATCTTATTCCCTCTTTTATACAAGAGCCATAATTGTCTTAGTAAATAACCTAACTCTAAAAATTGCTTAGTTGTCATTTTTAATCATGTCCCTACCCTTCTCCCCATCTCTCCCTCTAATTTTCCAGCAGGTCTTGTCAATTCCATCTAGAAAATATATCCGCCCACTTCTCTCCACTTCCTCTCTACCTTCTCAGTCCAGTTGTGTTGCCTGGATTTCTATAACACTCTCTTCCTACCTAGCTTGTTCACCTCCATTGTTGTCTTTTTCCAATCCATTCTCTATCCAGTGCAACACTGACATTCTTTTTTAAACACACACACATAGACACACACACATTTATATATATATGTATATATATATATAAATGTGTACTAGAGATCCAGCACATGAAATTCATGCACAGGTATAGTCCCTAGGCCTGGCCATCTTCCCCAACTGCCAGCAGCTGGCCCTTCCCCCCGCCACCACCCACCCAGGGTTCTCCTTTCCCCATCAGGTGATTGGAGCCTGCTGGCTGGGGGGAGGGACTGAGAGGTTGGCCATTCCTGCCCATTCGCCAGCCCCGCCCCCCGCTGCCAGTCGCCCTCTGTGCGTGGGGCAACAGGCGGGGCAGGGGCTTTGGCCTGGCACTGCCTGCATCTGCCGCCACCCAACCCCGGTTCCCCATTCACCATTGGGCGATTGGAGCCTGCCGGCCAGGGGAAAGGACCGAGAGGTTGACCAGCAGGCCCCAATCTGGCAATTGGAGCCTGTGGGCTGGGGGAAGCTCCTGCACTGAGCATCTGCCCCCTGGTGGTCAGTGCGCCTCACAGCGATCGGTCATTCTGCCATTCGGTCAATTTGTATATTACCCTTTTATTATATAGGATTTTTTAATTTCAGAGAGAGGAAAGGAGGAGGAGAAAGAGAGAAACATCAATGATGAGAGAGATTCATAGATCAGCTGCCTACTACATGTTCCCTACTTGGAATAGAGCCCACAACGCAGGCATGTGCCCTGACCATAAATTAAACTGTGACCTCCTGATTCATGGGTCAACTCTCAACCACTGAGCCACACCAGTCAGGCAACATGGACTTTCTTAAAGTGGAAAGCAGATCACATCATGGTCCTTCTTTAAACACTTTCACTGGTTTCCATTGCCAGAATAAAACCCAGCTTTCTTACAGCAGTCAGCAAGGCTCGACCTATCTTGGCAACCTCACCTGTACCACTGCCCCTGCTCTGTCCACTCCAGGCCCATGGTCTCCTCTGAGTTTCTGTAGAGAGACCCTAGGAGAGCGGCGAGGGCAACCCACAAGTAGCCCAAGGCCTTACACATAGCAAGGAGTATTTTACAAAACTTACATGCTAATGGGGGGAAATTAGGCAATAAAGACAGAAAATTATCTTATTTTATAGCCAAGAAATTTTTTTTTCCTCTCGGAAGCTTCAAGAAGACATATTCCAATAGTTTCCAGAACAATTAGAAATCTTGCTTTGAAGGCTGGCAAACTATAGGTTGTATATAGAGAGGAAATATATTGGCTAGCCATGTTCCCGGTATTCAATGGGGTGCCCCGAGTGTCTTCGAGCATTGGTGATTGCCCTGCAGCAAGGAGAAGTTCCTCTCTTTTCTGGTCAAAGGACAGGGGCCCAGAGAAATTCAAATAATTCAATTTAAATGAGTTCTTGGTCAGAAGAGCTTTTTGCATTTAAAGGCAGTCATTTTTGAAGCAGGCCTTTCAGAATTCCAATTAGAGATTTAAAACAGACCCGAACATAAATGGGAAAGCTTTTCAATTGAGGTGTAAAACCACACCGGGGTTACTAACTTAATGCTGTTTGAGCCATCAAATAAATGTTCCATAGTGCTTAGTTCATAACACATTTCAAGTTATATCTGGGTTAGTTTGGGTTAATAGCCCCTTTAATTATTCCAACGAAGCTTACTTGCTTACCGAGCTATATTCTCATTCCATTTAGCCTATTTTACTACTGTATATTTTTTTATGGGCTCCCTAAAATCGGTGCTAAGGGAGTGAGCTCTGCCCAGGGAAGAGGAGAGTTTATCTCTGTGACTCTGAATTCATGCACTTGTTCCACAAAGATGTCTGAGCACCTACTGATTTCCAGAGCTGAGCTCTGGAGACAATATCTGAACAAGAGAGTTTCCACCTTACAAGGGACTTTGACCCAGTTAGGGGTGAACAGGTGACTAGGATATAGTGCAGCATGTTTAAGGCAGGCTTCCAGGAGCTGAAGCTGAAGTTGTGCTGAAGCTGAGGCACAAGGGAAAGTCAGCATGAGCCAGGCAGAGGAGAAGTGGGTGACCCCAGCAGCGGAGACAGCCTGAGCAACACCCTGGAGGCAGTGGTCAGACAGCATTAGTATCCGCATGCACTGGCCTCCATGGGGTTGTTGATCTTTACCTTGTGACCTCCTGAGCCTCCAGGATCCCATGTTCCTCTTCACCTTTAGCTCAGGTAACTGAGGCTTACCTGTGCAGTATACCTTTGTCGTTCTCAGGTTTAAGTTTCAAATGGGAAGTCTTTAAAAGAGTAATGAAAAAAAAAAAAAGTTCATGTACTTTTTATGTTGCTGAGGATATATGAAATAAAATGTACAGCCAATAAAAATGTCATTCAAAAGAAACATTTCACTATGTCAATTTACTTGAATACTGGATTTATGAAAACATTTAGGGCTTGAAAGATCTCATTTTTCACTTGTACTTCAGTGCATTTGATATTAGAATAAACTTCACTAGGGCAAGAACCCTTATCTGTTTTGCTTCTTGGCTATTTCCCAAGTGCCTGGCACATACTAGACATTCAGTAAATATGTGTTGAAAGATACAGTAACTTTTATGGAGAAATGACATTCTATGTAGGTTTCCCACATCCTGGATTCTGGACTATCAAAGGTCCATGTGCTCCAAAGAAGGAGGTCGTAGGGTTCCCTCGGAGTAGGCAGCAATGGTTCTAACATTGCAAACAAACCAAGAATGACATTGATAAAGGAGGGGCCTGTGGGCCTATAGGAAAGCGCCCCCCCCCCCTTTTTTTTGGTAAATGTTGTCTGTATATGGCAGATGGACATGATTCTTAGTTTACAATCCCAGGAGTTCTGTAAATCTACTTTCTAGTCAAAGCTCTATCTTGCAGCACTGGGGGAATTTGCCCTCAATTATCATTAAGGACACACACACAGCTGGGCCTTCTGAGGGTCAGACTGGCTATCACTGAGAAATCATTTATTTCAAGGCTTGGTCCTCCCAACTCACTGCTCACAGTTGGGGCATGAGAGCCCTTGTACCAAAAGCCCAGCATCCCTGGACACCCCACACAGCCATTCTCTCTGAGGTCCTGACGTCCCCAGAAAGGGACCAGGCCCAGAGCAGGTATGCCTCGGACTGGCCTGTGATGTGTAGGTTCTTGACTGTGTGCAGGAAAGATTTACAACACGAGTCCAGGTGATTTGGAGAGTACCTTTATTAAAGTGGGGGAGGGGGGAACAAAGGAAGGGCCTGAGATAGAAAAGCAACACGAGAGAGCCTACGTGGGGCTGCTTTGGCTCTCTAGAAACGTCAGAGAAGAGGGCCTGGAAGACAGGTTCAGTGGGTTAGCCCGGGACAAGCTACCACTGCCCATTGCTCCCCTGGTTGCAAGTCTCATGGGGACCCTTAGAGTTTAGGAGAAAGAAAAGGTGTGAGCATGCTCCAGAGAAAGCCCACACTGGCATCCTTTGTTTTAAGGGCTTTTATCTTCCTTTTTTGGTCAGGAACCCTAGGGGGAGACTCAGGGCAGAGTTTTAGCAGATTATTCATCAGTTTTCCAGGTGTGTTTTTAAATAATATGTTGATATACCAAAATGCGTGCATAGAGGGACCAGGGTCATTTTCTGGTCAGCTTTGCCTATATCTTGAATTTGTTTGGTTCTAATTTTCTTTTTTTGTTTATTATTTTTCCCCTGTCTTTAGAAGTCCATGGGTTTGGCTGCCAGGAATGGCACTAATTAGGTCTTTGTAATCTATGTCCCTGACTGGGTGATTTAAGCTATTTACGCTCTGATTAGGGAGGAGAAGTGCAAATTATTTGCTCTCAAGTGTTCTTGGTTTAGGGAAGATAAGATCTTGTGATTTACTAACTGGCTGTCAATTGTTTGACTTGTTTGGCCCCATTTGTCTAACCATCTGTCTCAGTTTCCCCTTTCTGACTTGTCAAAAGTTCTCCTAGCATCTATTCTAACCTGATGATACCATCAGGTCACAGGGGGTGAGGCCCACCTAGTCACAGGTTGCCACCCTTTTCTCCTTCCAGTCTCTGGGATGCCCTTGAGCTCTGCTAGCCCACAGTCAGTCCTCTGGCCTGGCCACCCTCCTGGACCCACTGCATCCTCACTTCAATGAACTCAGCTGCCTCTGCTTTCTATCCGGCAAACACACACACACACACACACACAAAACCCCCAAAAAACCGCTAGGCAAAGAAACACAGTCTGGCTACAGGCATGCAACTAGCGGTGGGACAGAGAGAACAGAAGGAGAAAAACAAATCGTCTCAATAAATTATTCTGCCCCACGCAGGACCGCAGCAGCCATTTCAATCGTCTTCATTCGAAAGCTAATTAAGAAAATGACCCTAAGAGAAGCCCAAGGACTGGGGGGCCAAACGCTAGACTTTGGCAACATTTGGTCACACTTCCTGACAGTGAATAGAGAGGCAGAAGCCGTGGGCACGCGCCCCGTGCTCGGAGCTCGCTCTGGCTGGAAGGCGGCGAGGTTCTGTTCTTGCCAGCGCACGTTTGAGTCCCAACTGAACTCTCCCGCTTCTGGGCAAATCTTTCTGGTGCGTGAACCCTTCAACCTCCCGTCCCTCCGAGGCTTTCTTCCAGCCTCACCCCCAGCCCCTAGGAAGCTCCTCAGACACTTCAAAAGTCAGTCACTCAGACACTGCCTCGGTGGTTGGAATATAAATGTTCAAGAGTCTCGACATCTTCGATGGGGATCTGTAAAGAAGGCTTCAAAGAAGCAGCTCTCCTGCTTTGAGAATTTCCCATAGAAGCCATCAATAAAAATATTGCTCCGTGCTGTGTATCTCTGATCTCACCCAGGGACGGGTTTATTAAGCAGGCCTGCAAGATGGCCAGGGACCATACCCACAGGCCTCGGCGAGCCCGCGTGCTGTCTCTGGGGTCATCTAACCTCTTCCAAACACTGCCGCTGGAAAACCAGGCTTTATTTGTCAGGGGAGGAGGGTAGATCATCGTTAGCCTTTTATGAGCACCCAATCGGTTTTTTTTTAAAAAAAAGGAAAAACATGTATCTTTTCTGAAATTAAAAACTCAGAGTGTCTTACTTCTGGATATGGCATTTTCTCCTATTTGAAAGAGCATTTTTATTACCCATTGTGTATAGCATGGAGGATAATGTGGGAGTTAAGAGGAAAAGCTTAGAAGTGAGCTAGTGCCCACCCTTCCAGTTAAAGATAAGGAAACACAATGGAAGGACTTAAACTGTTTGTCCTACATTCACACGTAGGGGGAGGACTGAGGAAAAAAAATGGAGCGCGTGTTCTGAGTCTGATCCTCAGCGTCCTTGCTAGGAAAATGGAATAAGAGTACCTACCTTAGAGATGGAGAGGATTACATGAAGTTACGCCTGGAAAAAACAAAGCCCGGTTACTAGCACTGCGTAAGAGGTAAATAGATGTCAGCGGCTGGCACAGAGCAGTGGCTCTCAATCCCACCTGCACGTCAGAACTATCTGCGATGTTTTTCAATCATACTCAAGCCCAGCTGCAGACATTCTGAGTCAATTGGTCTGGGGTGGGGTCCAGAGTAGGTGCAGGTGAAGGAATAGATGACGCTGATGAGCGGCCAAGGTTGAAATCTAATGGCCTAGGTGGTCCAGGGAGAAAGGCAGAGAGACCTTGTAGCCTCCATACTGGCCAAATACCAGGCAGATGGTAAAGGAAGAGAGAGGGAGAGAGAGAGTAAAGGGGGGGAGGAGGGAGGCGTGATTTAAAATACTATGGTAAGGTTTTTTTAAAAAAAATTCAGCCCAGCTGGTGTGACTCAATGGGTTGAGTGTCGACCTATGAACCAGGAAATCACAGTTCAGTTCTTGGTCAGGGCACATGCCCAGGTTTTGGGCTCCATCCCCAGTAGGGGACTTGCAGGAGGCAGACAATCCATGATTCTCATCATTGATGTTTCTCCCTCCCTCTCCCTCTCCCTTCCTCTCTGAACTCAATAAAAAACATATTTAAAAAATATTTTTAATGACATCTTTTTTCCATAACAAGTGCGTGGTTGCTACATACAAAAGATAAATCACAATGGCCAACCTAATGGAAATGGAGTGATTAGAAAGGCTTAGTGAGCCTTATTAAAACAAGGTTCGCCTCTGTCTGGCTGGGAAGCATGCCGCCGCGGCTGAAAGACTGGAAAACAGCCCAGATGAACAAGGGGGCAGCCATTTAATGCAGAAATCAGTTAACGTGAAGAGACCGCGGGCGGACAACAGATAGGACTTCAAACAATACTGCATAGTGTCACGGAATAGCTCTTACACAGCTGATCTGTTTCCCTTATGGATTTGATTCCAGTACAAAGACCGAGAAGAGACTTCAATTAAAAAATAAATAAGGCAACAGAAGAAGAATCCTCCTGTGACAAGGGACATCCACAGACATTTGGTGCTGACACAACGAGACACCATCAGGACAAGTTCTGAAGATGCTGTATGAAAATGTAACAAGCATGGTCCGAGGACAAAAAAAAATGATACTTGCTTTGTTACGAATCCCTTTGCAAATAGAAATGACTCTCAGGTAATTGTTATATACAAACTTTCTGCAATAAGTGGCAATCAGACACATTCTCCCACTGCCATCTATCTCCTCTGTGTCTAAAACCTAGAAGTGTTCCATGGCACTGGCTCCCTATTCCTCACAGTCAAAGCATACGTAGTCATTAAAGCACTTGAACCCACAGTAGTCTTGTCCTTAGGAAGGTGGGGAGGTTTTGCATGACTTTATATCGGTCATCCAGAAACGGCCGGCAGGCAGCAGGCTGGAATGTAAAAGACGGCTTTGTGCTTGGGATCCTGATGCGAACTCCACTACGTTCCCCTCAGGAGTCGTCTGCACTGTGGACGGGCCACCGAGCAGTGAACTTGAGTGTGGACAGTCATACCGTGGAGTCCCTGCCAGACTTTAGCTGTGCAATCTTGGTCCGGCTAATAAGTGGGTAAGCAATGCAGAGACCTCCAGCTGCCACAATGAAGCCTAAACTGCACCAAGCGCAGAAGATAGACCAGCTGTAGCCGTGCTCCACGCCATCGGGCAGGCTGTAAACGAGCTTCGGGAGGCGGTGCAAGTCGTAGGAGATGCTGGCAGCGTAAGTGCAGAGGGAAATGGTGCAAAATATTCCTGTAAATAATACAAAGAGAACGAAGGATCAGTTACAGTGTTGCCGGCGACATGCAAGGCAAATGCCAGACCGGCCTTTGTGAAAATCAGACCAACCGATGAGGCGATCACTCCAAATTAAGGAAGGATCTATAATTTTTTTTGACTTGAATTACTTCATTCAACAAAGATTGGCAAACCCTTTATGTGCCAGACTGTAGGCTAAGCATGGGAGATACAGGAATGAAGAACACAGGGGAGAATTCTAATAATTTGAATTATTCAGAATTACCTTGCTTGAATGGTATGTATATTTAAATTTATATTTGTTTCCTTTAAAAGTTAATAAAAATTGTAATTATTTTTAAAACTCTTCTATAACCACTCAAACCTAATGTAAAAGTTTTCATTTCCCTTGTTCCATATCTAGGTTTGCCACATTTTTATATAGTTGCAATCATCCTATAAGCCTGCTTTCTCTTTGAATTACCACCAGCAATAGTGCTTGTCATGTTGCCTGTAAATAAGATTTTAAATTAATTTTTACAAGTGCTAAATCATTTCTTAAGTTACAGAGCCTGGTACATACTAGGGCCTCAACAGATCATGTGAGGATTGTTGGTTTTTTTTAAATGAATGAATAAAAACTTTTAAACAATATAATTAAATCCAGGAAATTGGAAATGATGTAAAAATAGCTGAGTAAGCAGGTCATATACCTCAACTATTCCGAATGTAGGCGATTTGGGTGATATAAATGGACAGACCTGAGATTTTACTTTTTTATACCAACACATGTATCATTGTCCTTCCACTAAAATCGGGGCTCTGATAAAAATCCCCCAAACACAGGCTTTTTAGGAGCCTGTGATCAAGTGATGCTCCTATTCACCACAATGGACCCCCAAGGATGCTTCTTTGGGTGGGGAGGGGATCAGAATGGGACTGTTGCTGAGCTGAAGATGGGCAGTAAAAACCAAATCTGGTCCCCTCTGACCTATGGAAATGCCACCTTGGTCCAAGTCTTATGCAGCTCTCCTTCATTCTTTGGTTTATCCTGTGTACAGTGGAGGTCACACCTATTTGCAGGGAAATTGTTTGGGTGGCTTTAGGAATCTATGCAGCCTCTCCATAGGAAACAGAGACACAGATTTGGGAATAAGATAACGCCCCCTTTTAAACAGAGCTTTGAGGATCAGAAACACTACCAGAAAAATAAGCTCAGAGCCGGCAGCAAGAGGGAAGAAATAAAGATCACCTGAATGCAATTTTTTTAAGTGCTGCAATTCTTCCTCCACTCAAATCATGTAAGAGCACATCGCCTGAATCCTTTTCCAAATGTTCATTTAGAAAAGAAATGTTTTCAATTAAAAGGATGCGTGATCTGAGATAATTTGATATTTTCTACCCGGCCTAATTCTGTTTTTAAACTCTAAAGTGATTGCTTTTCTACAAAGGATAAAATCTTGTCTTCCGAGTCCTTGCTCCGGAATATAAAGGCAAACATGTCACTTTGAGTTCTCCAAAGAAAGATCATCATAGAAGTAATTCTTTCATAAAGGAATGAACCAGGCAACAAAGAATACTCCTCTGCTCTTTTCAAATCTTCTGAAGAGCAAATGCCCTTACATCTACAGGAATGTTCTCCCTGGCACCACCACAGAGACAGTGTTTATATATAACAAGGTCCTTCTAACCAATTCTGGGAATAGAACAATAAGGCAGTTAGAAAAAGTCTGATCTTCAATAGGTACAAGATAATAATAGAAAAATGACCTGTTCCCAGGAAAAGCAACTCCATTCTGCATTTAACTGTCTGCACCCAGCTAAATGCTTAAAACAAAGCTTTTTGCCCTGGCTGGGTGGCTCAGGTGACTGTTCAGGGCACATACCTAGGTTGCAGGTTTGATCCCTGGTCAGGGCTCATAAGGGAGGCAACCAATGGATGTCTCTCTCACATCTATGTTTCTCTCTCCTCTCTCTCTCTCTCTCTCTCTCTCTCTCTCTCTCTCTCTCTCTCTCTCTCTCTCTCTCTCTTTCTCTCTCCCTTCCTCTCTCTCTCTCACACACACACACAAAATCAATAAAAAATATATATCCTTGCATGAGGATTTTTTTAAAAAAGTCTTTTTTACAAGTAACATGGTTTTAATGACCTCTGAAAGCTCGAGTCCAAACTTAGACTTTTAAGCATCCTTTGATGTCCAAATGCAATAGGATGAGATGCAGGAAATGCATTTTCTGGTCTGCAGACCTACTGCTCATCCCTGTGCAACCTTGAAATTACCTAGCCTGGTTTAGCCTTCCTTTCTTCATCTAGGAAAAAAAGGAGGGGTTAGGGGAGGGAGCTGGTTCCTGAAGTCCCTTACAGTGTCAAATTTCTGTAATTCAGTTATTCCAAAATGTGGCGCAGTTCCCAAAACGTCCTAGCGAATCTAGTATCTGGTAATGTGCACCTACATAAAAAATAGATTGTCATGGATTTTTCTTTCTGTATTTACTCCCTTTGATTTTGCACTAAAGGTTGATTTTTTTTTTAGCACCTCTCCCCTGCCAACTCCATAAAATTGTGTTTGGTGAAATGAAGTTTAGCATTAACACCTCCAGTTCATACTGAAGAGAAAGGGATGATGAGAAACCACCTAACCTGCAGATTTAACGGAGGCTGGTTTTCTCTGCCCTCAGTGTCCGGAGTGGCTGTGCTCTCCCTGGCACTTGGTTTGTGCTTACTTCATGGACACTGTGAATGTGACACTAATAAATTCTTGGACTGAGTTGCCAGAAAGCTGACACTCCCTAAAACTAAATCAGGGGCCCACCACAAGCCAAAGCTGGGGACTTCATGGCATGCTTTTTTGCTACTAAGCTCACCCTTGGATCCATTGTGCCTTGCAAACCTGATTGCTCATCTTATTTTTGTGACTTAGTTGTATTTATTTTATCATAAAATGTTATATGCATTTCTGTTCCACTTAAGTTCTTTGTGGAATAGGGCACTCCTCAAACCTTGATGAAAGCCTGCTTTATTTTCTGAGGCCTTTACTCACTCAGCTGACAGTGGTAGAAAGGGTTACCATGAGCCCACAAATATGCCTCCGTCTGGCCTTCCCCCTTCCCACAAATGCCCCCCCCCCTCCCCCAGGCTGGTCTTTAGTGACATTTTTTAATCTTTCCGAGGTGTCCTGGAAGTTGTTCTGAGTGAGAAGAAAGCCAAGATTAACAAAAGAGGGTATCTAAGAGTTCCTCCTTTTCAGAGGCTCACATCTCTAAGAAGTCCCCAAATATAGCATTTGTGGGATGGGCAGGACTGTTTCTGAATATTACAAGGAAAGGTACTGAGACTAGACAAAGCATTGTTTCCAAAGTTTCCAAAGCTTTTGTAAAAAGAGGCCTGACCCATTCTAGGCATTTTAAAAAGTAAAAATAAAACCATCTAACTTAAAAGACACCAAGAAAAAGTGTTGTTTAAATGATGAAAACACCTTTGTTGTACCTGGATTGTTAGTCCTAGGTCAGTTTTTATACTGTGTAATTCCATTTTGGTTCCATATCTATAATAATAAAAGCATAATATGCTAATTAGACCGGACAGCCGAAGGACCTTCCGGACATCCTTCCGGATGACCTTCTGGACGAAGCTGGGGCTGCGAGGGCTGAGCCCCTTGCATGAATTTCGTGCATCGGCTGTAGTTTTAAATAATGCCGCCTTTTTGTCAGTAGCAATCTAGTTAATGGGACAGGGGCATGAGAAGATAAGGTACCATCCCTGCATTCAAAAGTTCCAAATCTAATGGTCCTTCCTAAAATCCATGAGGAGAGAAGTTGCCTCTCCTCCATTCTTCTCGTAGGTTTTCCCTCCCCTTTTCTTTCTCCCCTGACCAGCTGGGAGTGACCTGTGGCTACCCCGGTACCGTTCGGCCCAGCTGGTGGCGCCCAGGGAGAGAGTCCCAAGCTCAGTCCTGGCTATTGCCAAGAGCATCTTCAAAAGGGTGAATAATTACTGGTTCTGAAAAGCCCTGCATGCAGCTACTTTTCTTATAAAATATTAAAAGGGTTTCTGCCAATATTCTTAATTAGAAAATACCATGATATCACAAAATTATAGGGCTGGAAGGGATATTTTCGGGTTGAGACAGAGAAAATGTATGCGGCCATCCCAGAGCATCAACCTAATTTCCTTCCCTAACATTTTCATGGTGCCTGTGGCCAGCTGGTAAGATGTAATTAGGGTAACTGGGCCCATTCTTTGGACCATCCTCCTTTGATGTGCTTAAAAGGCTGAAAGAAGTAGAAGTTACTTCACCCTTGTTAGCCTGCTTGATAAATAACGTAACTGCAATGGCCAAAGGCATAAACATTCACTCCCCTGCCCTCCTCCCTGCCCTCCCCCCACCCTTTCTTCAAAGAATGACCTGCCCATCATCCTGGTCTCTTTGCAATTTCCAGAAAGAAAAAAAAAATGCCTCATGCTATTTTTCCCACAGATTGAATGACTGGGCAGGAGTAATAGAGACAAAACTTTACAAAAAAACCACAAAAGTAAATAAAAAATCCACAATCTGCAACTATTAAATCCCCCAAACACCCACTCTTTTCCTGAAAGATTGTAGTAATCTCATTTAGAGGCAAAGCCTGACCTGATGGGACATAAGGCTATTTATAGTCCACATGGATCCAGCTCAGGATATGTTTTGCTGCAGACATGTTAATGTATTTGATTATAGACCTTGCTGAAGGTGTTAGATAACATATGCACCATGTTACCTTTCTAAAGGAAAACTTTAACACCCGGAATTCCAGAAACTACGTGGCCCCAAGGGTTTCAGATAAGGCATTGAAAACTTATAGTTTTAAGTTATAATCAATGGATAACCTAGATAATTCAATACAGCCACTGCAGTCAAGTCTTTTTTTGATTTGAATGAATTAGTCTTTTAAAATTATTATTTCAATACATTGAAGCAAAGCAATGAATAGCTTAATGGACGTTTTAATTGTTCCTGAGCTTTGCTGGGGCAGCCTGGGCTCTGTCTCCCCTTTATCTGCTGTTACTGTAGTCACTCAGGGCATAAAATGGACCCAGTGGGGCAATGAGACCCCCATCAAGGGAGGACCAGTACACTAGAAGATAATAAGGACCCAACAACAAGACACAAAAATTGAACTGAGCCTGGCCAGTGTGGCTCAATGGTTGAGCATCAACCCATGAACCAAGAGGTCACCGGTGATTCCCAGTCAGGACACATGATGGGATTTGGGGCTTGATCCCCAGTAGAGGGTGTGCAGGAGGCACCCTATTGATGATGTTTCTCTCTATCCCTCTCCCTTCCTCTCTTTCTAAAAATCAATAAAAATGTATTTTTTAAAAATTGTATTTAAAAATGTTGGCATTGACATGGAAACACTCATAGATACAGAGAACAACCTGATGTTGCCAAAAGGGAGGAGGGTTGGGAAATGGGTGAAAAAGGTGAAGGTATTAAGAAGTACAAACTGGTAATAACAAAATAGTCTTGGGGATATAAAGTACAACAGAGGAAATATAGTCACTAATATTGTAATAACTATGCATGGTGCCAGGTGGATACTGGACGTATTGGGGGAAACACTTTGTAAAGCATATGGCTGTCTACTACTCTAAGCACTATATCGTACACCTGAAGCCAATACAAAATAATCTGGAATATAACTGTCATTGAAAAATTAAGAAATGTTTGCATTGAACAAATGAAGCCTTTAAAATATTTATAACAACTTATCCTCATAATAATGTGACTATGGCTACCGAATGGAAGGCATCCTTTAATGTGGAGGGAAATACTGCTTCCCAGCGCCCTGGAAGCAGTGTGTTCTAATGATGGGCAGCGATTCACAGCTAGAAGGCATGTGTCTTATTCCCTCCGTCCTCGATGCCTCTGTGACCACGTGTGTCGCCTCACAGGACATGAAGTCAAAGGGCTACATTTGAAGCCCTTGGGAGAGTGAGGCCTGGCCCTGGTCCTTCTGCAGCACCCGCTGAGAGGCCCCAGGAAAGAGGAAGGGGGAGAACTGGCTCCCCGGGAAGAGCTGACAGCCGGCAGCACTGCTGTTCCATTTGTGGGGAATCAAGGACTGTCTGTATGCAATAGGCAGAAGGAGAAAGATCTCAAACTGTCACATGGCTGATGTTCTTCATTGAAGACTTGGCTAATAAGTTCAGGTGGAAAATGAAGACGCCAGCACATTAGAAGGGGCTAAGTTTAGCATCAAAAATCTGTGGGGGTGATTCTGACAAGGGCTGCTGAAGACACTTCTGCTTCATTAAAATCAATTTTTTCTTTTAACCCTTAGGGCTCTCCTGTCCTGCTGTGACTAATGTATCTTCTGCAGTGGATTCACATAGTTATCTGGGTGTTCACAAAGATAACAAAGAGGCATTTGTAGTAGAAAAATAAAACAAACCTCCAGGAATCCCACAGTAAAGAAGCAGATGACTACAGTACAGCATAGCCGCTCCATGGAAGAACATGCAGCTATGAAACACTGAGTAGAGGACGATGTAGCGACATGGGGAATGGTGAGGGTATGATGTTAAGTGGTAGCCCAGAGGACTAAATACTTTCCATGTGATGATGGTCACAAACGTTTCTCTCTCTCTCTGTCTCTCTCTCTCTCTCCCCCTCCCTCCCTCCCTCCCTCTCCCTCTCACTCTCTCTCTAATGAGGCAAACTCATGAGCAAGAAAAATAATTAAACAATCTAATTTTTGAGGGGACGGGATCTATAAGTGAATTTTCCCTTTATTCCAAAAATGTTGTTTGGGCAACCCAAAGCACAAGGAGTAAACAATGTGTTGTGTTGTGTCTCTCTGTCCTTCAGGAATGGCAATCAAACTTCAAGTTTATACGTTTGTTGTTGTTGTTTTGGTTGTTATGGCTTTTTATTATTGTGGCTGCTGTTTTGTTTTTATTTAACAATTGCACAGGGGCTTTCCATAACAAAGCCAGAGGATCCCTGAGCTAGTCTGGCCCCAAGTTACAGTCCACATGTGGATCAGAAATAAGGGCGGAGCAGGGACAGGGGGAGCCGGCTCAGGAAACTTGACTCCTAGCTCTCCTCTGAGTCAACCCAATACTGAACTCCTGCCTTTCTTTCATGTAATACCAAACCAGCCCCTCAGTCTCCCAAGGAAAATCCACGAGGCCTGGCTTTTATGGCCCTGTGATTTATCTTATTGCTAATAGTTGTTTTATATGCTAAATTATCCATGTATCACCCATATTAAAAGTGTCCTTTAAAAACTGCAAGCATACCTCTGAGATATTGCGGGTTAGTTCCAGAACACCGCAATAAAGTGAGCATCACAATGAAGTGAGTGCCACAATAAAGTGAATCATCTTTGCTAGTGGAGGGTCTTGCCTTCAATTTATAAGAAAAGCAACATCCATGAAGTACAATAAAGTGACAGACAATAAAACGAGGTATGCCTGGACTACTACTCAGGCATCTCTCATTTTCCTGACCAGGGTATGTGATGTGGGCCTTCCCAGGGTTGGGGAGAGGGAGGAGGTAATTTGCATTTATTTCATGTATATGGGAACTAGAGTCAGGAAAATGGGGGCTCAACTAATAAAGGGAAGGAAGAAAATGGGGAAGATTTTTTTATGACCAGTGAGCCGCAGCAGAGGCATAAAGGAATTCTCTGGGTAGCACGGGCCTCTGAATCTTATTCTATAATTTGGATTTTAAATGAATCCCTCAGGCAGGCACCCGATGACTAGTCTTGAGGGTTCAAATCCTCCTCCAAAACCGCAGGAACTAGAATTTTAGCCTCCTGTGCTCTGCTGTGTATTCAACAAAATCGGGAAAACCTAAGTTGGTCTTCTGCTCACAACTACTCAGGGGCCAAGTGACTTCTGAATGCTCTGTCAGGATGTTGAATGATGACCCCCATTACTGACAGGGCAGGAAAAGGGGTAGGTGGGAGGTTCCTAGGCTGATTGGTGGAGCACACCAGAAAGCAAAGTGCCACCTACCTGTCAGCCCTGGAGGACGGACAGAAAGAAACCAGTGTCAGCCACAGATGGGCGCTGCTGCCTCCAGTTAACAAGGCTTGGGTGGGTAACCACTACCCTGAGAAGTGCTAGAAAACCCAGTTGTGGTCACTTGGGTAACAGAACTCCAGGTTAACAGAAATAAGCTTACTTGAAACTAGAGGCCCGATGCACGAAATTTGTGTAAGAGTAGGCCTTTGCAGTAGGGGTGGCTGCCTCGATCCCTCCCTCACAGCCGCAGCAGCTGCCTCAATCCTGTGGCTACAGCCCCAGCTTCGTATGGAAGGTCATCTGGAAGGCCATCCGGATGGTCGTTCCACTGTTTGGCTGTTCAGTCGATTTGCATATTATGCTTTTATTATTATAGATGGCCACTTATCTAGAGTAATACTGGTTCTAAGACTGAGCATCCTTTGTGAAACTTTTAATTTGGCATTCATGAATCATGCATACACTAATTTTTTTGTGATTCTTTGCTGTCCTAGCCCACTTATTCTATAACTAGAGGCCCGATGCATGAAATTTGTGCAAGGGGCTTGGCCCTCACAGCCCCGGCTGCCTTGGCCCTCGCAGCCCTGGCTGCCTCAGCCCTTGCAGCTCCAGCTTTGTCCGGAACAGCGTCTGGACAGTCGTCGGGATGGTGGTTCTGCTGTTTGGTCTAATTAGCATATTAGTTCTTTATTATAGAGGATAAGGAACAGAAGGAAAGATTTCTTCCCTGCACTCAGTGTTCGCCATCAACTTACATCCTGACTCCTTTTTAGACAAAAATGTCCTCCCCTGCTTATCAAAAGGCCATACTCATTTGATACCCTCCACCCTCCACCCCACCGGCTTCCAATCTCCTGCTTTAAGATCAAGCCACTCCTCTGCCTAAAACCTTCTGGTGTCTTCCATCGCCGGTAAATTAAATTCCAAGCCACCGCCTGCTTTTCATGTGATCCTCCCCTTTCTTTCCCTGCCCCCAGCGACACCAGTGTGCTTTCCGTAGCACAAAATACACCCGCCCACCCCGCTCTCCTCAGCCGCAGCACCCTCCTGACCAAGGGTGCTCCTCACAATTCAGCTCAGAAATCGCTGCCTCGGCAAGGCCTTCCGGGTTCCCCTCTTCCACCCTGTTTACTTTCCTCCTAGCTTTCATCACTCTCACAAATAGTTTCTGTCTCCCCACAACAACAATGGAGAAGGATTTTGTCTGCCTAGTTCACTGTGTGCGCTAGCACCTAGAGCAGTGTGTGTTACATAGTGAGTCCTCAAAAACCATGCGTGGGATGCAATGAATGAAGGATTTGTGTGAAACATGACGCCGATGACCCCATAAGGGATGTCACCGGAGTTGACTTTCAGCCTGGAGGATGGGCTGTGCCGCTCTATGACGCTCTCTCTTCTCAGGGCTCCCTGTTTGCTGAGTCCGGCCAGGGCTGGGGTGCAGTATGCAAAAATGGGATAGAAAAATCAGAGCTGACTGATATGCAGTTAAAACCCAAGATATTTCCATCCAACCTTCTAATGGGCCACAATGAAGAAACCGGGGTGCCTTTTGAACACTGTTGTTTCTTTAAATTCTGTATGACCCACCAATGCCAAACGAACCTTCTTCTGGCCACTTGTCTCACAAGTGAAAACACAGAACAAATGAAGAGATAACAAAGGGAAGCCAGCTGCTTCCAGGGCAGCCCTCACCTTGGCCGGGAGAGGCGTCTGAGGGGCTCACGTACCTGTCATGAGGAACAGGAGGCCGGCCACGTGCTGGGTCAGGCTCTCCTCCCAGAAGAAGCTGACCGTGGCCACGATGCAGCCGCAGAGCAGGACGGCCACGGCCATGCCCAGGAAGCCGGCCGTGATTCTTCTCAAATCTAATCTCGAAACACAAACAGACATCAACATAATAAGCAGAAGGAGAGTCCTTGAAAATTAGAGAAAGAAGAGCTTTGTATATGTTATGAAAATTAGTAAGTTGCACAGACAGGCTTAGGGCCTACAAGATCAATGTTTAGGGCACTTCCTTCCTATTTCATAAGAGGACAGATGGGGTGTAACACCCCGAGGGCTCGGAGTTACCCTCTGAGAGGCTGTGGAGAAGTCCATACCAACTAGAGAACGGGCCAGAGGACAGCGCCAGGGTCAACTTGGATAACAGATAGCAAGTCACTTAGTACACTGAGAGCAAGGCAGGTGTGCAAAATATCTTCATTATCTTTACAAGGGCGACAGGAATGCAGGTTACCACCATGGCCATGGCTGTGATTAATCTGACTTTGGAGAAAGAGCCTAAAAAGCGAGTTACAGTGAAATACGGTTTCACCCGAGCACCACGGATGCCAGCTATTTTCTTTTTCATTTATATCGATTCCTGCCTGTTTTCAAAAAGGACTGGAGAAAGGGAAGGCCATTGTGGTGACTGAAATAGGGCCCAAAGTGCACATAGGAGACATCTGCTCATAGCCACCCTCCCCCCTTAAACACAGGCCCTGCAACCCAAGCACCCACTGCCCCAGGTTAAGGAGGGACTATTCCCACTGTATCCACAACTGTCAGGTTTGGTCTCTCACAAAAACACAATTGAGATCACTGGGCCAGGAACACAGCCCCTCCCCCACCTTCTGGGCAAAACCAAAGGACGGACTGTCTACATGTACCTGGACCCCTTTCCACTCTGGTTGCTACCCTAAAGCAGCACTCGGATTGTCCTGCTAGCTTTGCTTCTTTCTGTTTTCTTCCTTCCTTCCCTCTGCTTTTTTTTAAAAAAAAAATAACAAAGCCAGTTTTTAAAATTGTTAGCTTCTTAAAAGAATAGGTCCCAAAGATAGATCTGCAGCCCTTGGGGCCAGGCAACAGGTCTGCACACCTGTGCACACATGGAGCCCGGATGAGGGGCACATCCCACTGTTAGATACGTTGGTTTTTGCTTTCCCAGGTTAACTATCACCAGGCAGCATAAATCAACAGTTTTCAGGTAAACATCAGCCCTCTGAAGCATCACATTGCATGATCCTTTCTAGAGTTCCACATTTCCCTAACAGTGAAAAGCGGTAGCATCTGCCATTGAAATGTAGAGGTAACAGGCACCCTCTGAGAAGACGATGACATACGCTCATAAAAATGGTGCAGCAGAAACACCAAGGTCTAAGACAGACACAGTAGCTACAATGCACAGCGTACAAACAAAACAAAAATAGGACCTAAGGTGTAACCGCCTTGGTTTACCAAGACCAGTGGCCTTCTACCTGCAGGTCCTTCTACCTGATGACTCGGGAAAGAAAGGACTCGGGAAGCCACCTGGGCACCATGCATGCCGCACTGTCTTACGAAGCCTTGTGCCTGGTTTTCACACATTTGATGTGTCAACGAGTTGTGACCACGGCACAGGGAAATGACTCCCTGAGTCTCTGACCAAGTCGAGTTGGGCCCCGAGGCCCATGTAGGATCCACACAGCATCTTTCAGTCCAACCCTACGAATACATGTTGTTCAGAAAGACACCATTTCCTCTCTGGCCCTTTCCCAGAAATACTCACGAAGCAGATGCCATTCATCTTGCTGTATTGTCTTCGTTAAATTGAAAGGAATGTTTCGTAAGCGGATTGGCTGAGAAAAGTGGTACTTGATCGCCGTGCACCGCTGCGCAATACCTTGAGGCAAACAAGAGATGTGATTTACTAGTTGCATCTATAATAGAGTTCAGGAGGCCCGAGGCCAAATAACGTCTTCCAAACTGAGTGGGATGGGGGAGGGCGTAGGAATGTCTGGATTATTTCCATTAATAGAGGCCAGTCAGAGCAGTAAAAACCTAAAACATGAAATAATTTTTAAAAATCATGTTTCTTTTTTTTTTTTTTTTACAGTGTGCTACCTTTAAAAAAAAAAAAAATCCACGTTTCACTTTTGAATGTATTCAATTGGATAAAGATCTAAACTCCGTTTATTGCATTTCAACACTGAGTTTGTGTTGACTAAATGCAAAACTCCTTCAGGGGAAATGGCCTAAAAGTATACAGATGGTTGGGAGAAATCAGCTTGAAATAGTAAGTTAACACAGATAAACTGCATAGGTCTGAATCTGGTCCAACCTCTGACTCTCAAATGGGTTGCATCGAAGAGTTCATTAGGAAGTGTGTTTTTTGGAAACCAGAAGACATTTTTCCATAAAGACAACCTTCTGTGAGGCGGTGGAGGTGGTGATTAGGTCTCCAGGCAACCACAAGAGCCTGTTTAACCCCAGGCCACCTGATGTAATTCCTACACATGAATTTCACTGACCTGAGCTCTGGGTCCTGGGAGAAAGGGTGATATTGAAAAATTCCCTGCCTGAGGCACAATATTTTGAAATGGGCAAGCGTATCCATTACTTTATCTAGTACCTTCTACTATCCTCCCTTCCAACCCATACTTTCACTGCATAAAATAATATGGGCCTATTTTCCCCCCTAAAGTCTTCTGAATCCTATAAAAGTATCTACCCTCCCTTCAAATTAAAACACAACAGGACTTCCTTCTTCCATTGTAAATCATCTTGATCAGTCGTTGGGATAAATGCAATCCAATTAGATTAACCTTAAAAGAGATGTGAATGAATGTTCATCCTTTAATCCTGGCAGCTGTTTTAAAAAAAAAAAAAAAAAAATCCTTATAAATGCAAAATAATCAGTGGAATTTCAGTAAGTATAATACTTAATGCTGACAATGGGGTGTGGACTGGGGAGAAATTGTTCTAGACTCAGCGGGGCTGGCTCTGGAACAACTCCTGTGCTAGGGAAGGAAATGAGTGGGTCCCTTTTACATCATTGCAAATATCCTCAGGGCCCATCTTCTCCTCTGACCCTTGCTGGGAACAGGCACAACCCCAGTGGGCAGGGAGAGTAGCAGAAACGAAGGGAGCAGCCTGCCCAGCCTGCCCCCCTCCACTCCCCCAGGGGTGTCCAGCCGGTGCCAGGAATGAGGTAAGCAGTGCACATATCATCACGTTACCATTCCCGTTCCTTTCCCACCAGGCTCCCAGGCTAAATTTAAACTGCCAGGATCCCCTGAAGTGAGAAGAGAAAGGAGGTGGGGAGAGTGGCAAGGTCTGCCCTGGACAGAAGTAACAAGCAGTCCTCAAAGACCCCTAAGACTGGGAGTCTGGTGGTGAGCCCAGTGCTCCTCAGCTGAGTTTGCAAGAAAATCTTCTACAGCTCCAATGCTCCCCTCCCTTGGAGACGATTAGAGACTTCGGGCAGAATTAGAAGAGAAAGTGGGAGTGAAGGACAGATCAGCAGCGTCAGACGCCTGCCATTCACTGTTTTAGTTCCTTGTTCTGAAAAGCTTGTTCCACTGTCATAGCCGAAAGTCTAACAGATTACAAGAGGAGAGCGTATGATTAAGGTCTGGCCTCCTCCAGCACACACGCACAACTGACGCATGAAGCTTGACACCAATCACACAGGAAAAGACCTGTAGTTTCTGGATGGCTTACCCAAGACAAATTAGGTCCTTTTGATAAAAAGACGAGCGTACACGTGTACATGGATGGTGGTAAAGACAGAAGTTCCATGTGATGTTACGGTCAAGAGTGATACTGTGAAAATCCACAAGGAGGCATTAGATTCAAATTTTTTCAAAGCCATGTGTGCAGTTGGAATTAAACTGGCTTTCCGGGTGTAGAGAGCAATGAATCTGGCTCTCTGAAAAGGAACACAAAAAGCATGATCTCATAGCACCAGATGGCATCACACAATGGGGGGAAGCAGCATGCGGAGGGTGGAAAAGAACGAGTTGTGGTCTATATTTAGTGATTAATGAGCTTCTTAAAGGGCCAAGGAGAGCCACTTTAATGACGACATTAACCATAGAATCAGATCTATTAATATGCTGCACAGGGGTTAGGAACGGGGTTTATGGGCTGGAGAATTTCTGTTGTTTCTGGTGCTTAGAGATATGAATCCAATTCCAAGCTTAGTCATAGGAACCCATATTCTAGGTTAAGTGAGGGAGAAATGTGAGAAACGGGGCATGCCGTAAAACGTCGTTAGTGCCCATCAAGAAGGAGGCGGTATATGTGCTAGCGAAAGGCCTTGCCGTCAGACACACTTGGGTTTGAGTCCCACCTGTGTAGCTTTGGGCACATTTCACCTCTCGGAGCCTCAGTGCCCTCATCTGTAAAAGAGCGGGAATAATGGCAGACACTTTACAGGGTTATTGTGAGGAATGAAAGAGGTAATGCAAGGACTTAGAATATAGGGTGTGGTCCACCGTCAAATAAGTGTCAGCTTTCAGTCAGGAGTTAGCTCGTGGGACCTGTCCATGTTCACTGTACAGAGCCATTGCCACACACTAGGCGCCTGTACCTGAAATGGGCATCACAGATGAACCCAGGCAGACACATGCAACCGCCGCCTGAACAATGGCCCAACCAATGCCTCCCTCTCCTGTTCCCTCTCCATCCTCACTCCTGGAAGTTGGCTAACTGGCCTCCTTGCCACTGTTCTCCCCACCCTCCGACCACCCTGCAGTGCCTCTGCTTCATAAACCTGCTGTGTGCAGACTTGGGGTCTCTGGAGCCTCCGTCACTCGTCTGCTATGTGCAGCGGGAGCACCGTTAGGCTTTACAACATCCACCCGCCTTGTCCAGTATCATTAACTTCCCATGTTTCTTTAAATTGGCTACTACAAGTGGGAAATAGTTTTCTCGCCATATGTGATTATGTATTTATTTTAGAATTATGTATTTTTTAAAAAATAAAGTGCCACCGAGTAAGTGCTACATAATGGTTCATTGAATAGTTTAATGTCCTGCCAATGTGCCAGTTTCCACACTTAGGCAAAGAGAAGATGAGGACTTCTCTGCTGGCCCCTGGGAGCAGTAAGCCTGGGTTTGCATCGTCCAGCTCTGCCTCACCCCTGTTCAAGAACACACCATTGGCTTCCCCCTGAATCAAACCCAGGCTGCAGGTACCTAGCATCTGTCTCTGCCCTGCGCCCCCTTCCCTTACACTTACTTGTGACTGATCCCCAGGGGCTACCCCACACCTCCCAGACCCCTGCTCTGGCCAGGTGGTGCCCATTTCTTCCTCTACCTACACCCACACCTTAGAACAATCCAAAACCCACTGTCCCTCCAGGCCCACTGTCTACATTCAAAAAGCCTTCCCCAAACACAGCAGCCCATGCAGCTTCTCCCTTCTCTGGCTTGAGTGTGCTGTTAGAGGCTGAGCCACACCTTCTGGCTTGGGCACTCAGGGTCGGTCATTTCCTCATAGATCAGAAAGTTGGCCTCCCTTTGGAGTTCCCAGATTCCTTAAGAGTTGAGACTGTGACCTTTCCCTGGGTTCGTGACAGTTCAGAGACATGTCAACAACAGTTGCTGACAACAGCAGGGTAACCGAGGCTCCGGGTTCTCCGGCAGATGGAAGGGTCAGTGAACAGTTTCCTAAACATTTCAAAAGCCACTAGGAACTCCAGAACTGGCCCGTGGGCAGAAGAGTAAAGAACGCTTTTCCCACCAGCTCTGTCTGCAAACCCCCCAGTTTAAAAGGAAAGATCAGTCGTGGGGGTCACAGGGCAAAGTAGCTGCCATGCTCTGGTCAGAAAGATTTGATTTCAGAGGAATCCAGTGCTAAGCAGGCAAAACAAAATGTTTTCCTCATCATCTCCTTTCATGGGTATGAACAGCCCACACTTACAATAAACAAACCAAGTGCAGTCAGTGTACTTGGCTTAGTGCAGTCTTTTAAGCCTCAAGTGACTGAAATGAGTCCTGAAGGTGAAGACCCCTAAGGGCAAACCCATCAACAAGTTTCCAGAAATGAAAGGGGAGAGGTACAAAATGAGTAACTCTAGGATGGCGCCGTCCAGTAGAAATACAGTGCAAGTCACATTTAGATATTCTAAATGTCACACTAAAAAAAGCCAAGTGAGATTAAGTTTCATATAGTTTCATTTGACATGCAATCAATATTTTGAAAATTGTTGAGATATTCTATATCCCTTTTTCATACGAGGCCTTCGAAATTGAGTGTGTGTTTTCCAATTATAGTGCATCTCTTGGATAAGTCACATTTCAGGTGCTCAGTAGTCTCGTGTGGCTGGTGGCTATTGTACAAAAGGGGAGATTTCCAGGAGAAGGTGTTCAAGTAAAAGCAATGAGAAGCAAGAATGTTTGGTATAAGAAGTACCTAAAAAATGTGAAAGTTATTCTTTATTTAGATTCTCCACAATATATTATCTTGTTCAAGAATTGTCAAGAATTGTCTCATATTACTAATGCAGAACCAGCTTCTTAGTAATGTGGAGCTTTAGTATCTACATTCACTCTCTCTTCTCTGGATGACTACTGGTTTCCCTGAATTAAGTTTTACACATTTCCTTTAATGCACTTTTTTTGTATCTACACTAAAACATAATAAAAAATTTAAAACCAGAGATTCTCCGCTTCTCAGAACCATCACGGCACATACAGTCGGTGACGTAGCTGATGGGATGGGTATTCTTCACTGGAGAGGATGTGATTTTATGTGGCCTATGGGGGATTTCAGCTCTGCAGATTGCTTTCTGCTTCTTCCTCCCTCCCCATTATCTTTTTCTCCTTCCTTTTACCTTCCCTCTCTAGCTGGAGATGGGAGAACCACAGTGTGGAGACAATTCCTATTCTTTTTCTCCATCTCAAAGTTGCCAATTTGGGGAAGGGGATATAATTATGGCATTGGATTATGTCATTCCTTCTGTGGGAGGCAGACACAGGCAGGAACAGACAGACACCCCATCCCATACCTTGTTCCCTCAGCCCCAACCCATGTGAAATCGAATACAGTCATCGACTCAGTGGATGCTCAACCACATTGTGGTATTTCCCTCCCATAGGGGATACCAAGTTACAGGGACAGACCCACAGTGGCTGTTGGTTACTCTAGGTCTGTCTGGTCACAACATGCTGACCTCAGAGAGATCGATACAGTCTGAACAAAAGCTGTCTTAATCGTACACGGGTCTAAAGCTGCTGTTAATACACACCTGATGTTCAAATCTCCTGGATTCAGGGAGGCATCTAGTCAGCGTGGGAAACAAATCTAAGCTGTCCTCTCTCTCCAGCATGACTTTTTCAATGAATGTGACCATCAGTGAATATAGGCTGTTTTTTGAATTAAAAAATTAAGCCTGTATACCCTCAAACACTAGAAGAAACTTGGAAATATGGTTTTTTTTCTCCTGCATGTAATATGTGTGTATAAGAAGCAGCAGGCAAAGGTATAAACTACAATACTGGCTTTGAAACACTTAGAGCACTAAACTCAACCACTCTGAGCCTGCATTTCCACATTTGTAAAATAAGGGTAATACAAGCTCACAGAGTTGTCATGAGGACCGAATGTACAGTTGACCTTTGAACAATTTTGTGGGGGGGTGGGGGGGGGAGGTTAGGGCTCTGATCCCCTCCCATTTGAAAATCCTCTTTTAACTGTTGACTCTCCATGGGCCTTTAAAATCCCTGAGTCAAACAACCTCGGACCCAAGGGAAAACAGTATTTTCCACCTGCAGTTGGGAACCCACGTTTGAGAATGTGAAAATATTGTTTTCGATCTAAGGCTGGTTGAATTTGCAGATGGGAAACCCATGGGTCGCAGGGCCAAATGTACATATGGGGGGGGGACCCACATATAAGTGGACCCGAACGGTTCAAATCTGAGTTGTTCATGGGTCAACTGTACTTGTAATTTCATCCTCATCTCCAGCATTTGGGAGGAAGTAAGTTGCCAGGTCTCAACCACTACTCTTTGCCATCAAAAGTCAATCATTTATTCTCTTTCACGCATTCATTTATTCATTTGTTCAACAAACATTTATTTAGCAAGTGCCTTTTAGACAGAGGACATACTTTCCACATCTAGACTATGACACCACAAAAACAAAACAAAACAAAAACTGTAACTCTGAAATGGGAAGAAGGGAGGGAGAGAGATGGATGTCCCACCTGCGCCTTTATGACCTATTAAAAACTGAGGGAGTTAGCAATTTCCCAAACACTCAAAAAAGAGCAACTTAGTGGAGAAAGGCTGCCCCTTTCAGAATGGGCTGGCAGTGTCCCGGGCCAATTATCCTTAAAAACAATGCACTGTTAGCCCCTTCCAGGTTATCTTGATAGAATCCTTCTAATTGAGCTTCCCTTTCAGAAGTTTGTTCCCTTTATGAGAATGAGCCCTGGATCAAGTTGAATTGACTAATTACTCCTGTAGAGAGAGATTGGGAAAGCAATGTTTGGTAGAGCTAATGCATGGAAATAGAGGCAAGGGCAATGGCTCTGCTCAGGCTGGGGAAAAAACGTAAACACATTTGCTCCTGTGAACAATGTTCTCATGTCCCCTTCACCAGATGGGCTGCTGGATTTATGAGGGGACGTGTCACAGATACATATCAAGATAAATGGAAACTGGGAGCCCTTTAAGGCAGTCTGCAGGATCTAAGGAGAGAGCCTGTGTGGTAGTTGGCTCCATAATTGATAGAGTCGTACCCCTGGGCTTTGACAGGTTATGGAAATCCATTTAAAAAAATATAAACGGATTTTAAACAATATTCTCTACTTTTTCTAAGTCATGAAAAAGGCTAAGCCATCATCAAGCAAAACTGACAAGTCCGAATTTCATTTTCTTTAGCTTCTTCAGCTTACTCTCTCATGATTAGGTGGTCTGACAGGTTCCAGAGACAAGAAGTAAAACTGCCAAATTGGATGGCTGACCAAGAATTCACTCCAACAAGAGCAGAGGACGGCACTCACCACCTTCCCGTGGCAAGAACCTTATGGCAGGAGGAAGCCAGATCCCAAAGCCATTTGTAGCAGCTGCAAAAGATTCCGGGGCAGGGCCCTCTGTCTTTGGCAGCCTTTATCACTATTTCCCATGTGCTCTGCGTCCTCCAACTGATCCACGGGCATCGCTAAATCATGACAGAAATCTGCAGCAGATAAGCACACTTTGGAGACCACCAGAATTGCATTAGTGTAGTTCTAGGAAAAGGATAATCACACTTTTATTTATTACATAGCCTCGTAGGCTGTATTCAAAGTGCCTTCTCACACATTCTGTAAGTTACAAAAGGCAGACATTCTTCCCTTTTTACATAGAAGGAAAACAAGGTACAGACCTCTTGAGTGATCTAAATCAGTGGGCGCCGCCCTAACGGGTTTGGCTCAGTGGATAGAGCACTGACCTGCGGACTGAAGGGTCCCAGGTTCGATTTCGATCAAGGGCATGTACCTTGGTTGCGGGCACATCCCCAGTAGGGAGTGTGCAGGAGGCAGCTGATCGATGTTTCTCTCTATCCTTCTCCCTTCTTCTCTGTAAAAATCAATAATATATATATATTTTTAAAAAGTTATTAAATCAGCAGGCACCAATCTTTCGGACCTCAGGGACCACCAGTGGTCCAAGGACCACCGGTTGGCCAGCGCTGATCTGAATAGTAATGATAATCCACTGAGGGCGTGCCACATGCCGGACTCTGTGCCGAAAGCTTTACTCCCATTTCTCCCAGAGACAGGTTCTGTAATTACCTCTGTTTTGCAGAGGAGGAAACAGGCTCAGGGAGGTCAAATAACCTGCCTGAGCTTCCACGGCTAACAAGTGACTGAGCTGGCACTGAACTTGCATCTGCCTCCAAAAACCAATTCGCAGCTATCTTATCAGACTTTGTCAGATGAGAATCACTATGACTGTATCTGATCATGCCTAATTAGTCCCTTTAAATGGACAAGGACAGAGCAGGCAGGCGTGGATTGACATGTGGCATTGCTTCTATCATATCAGTCTGTGGATTTCCAGTGCTCACACTGCCCTCCACCCACCAGGAAGCAGAAACAGACTCCAGGAAAGCAGATTTCCTTTCCTGCTGGCTGAACAGGTTTTCAGGTGCCTAAATCCCTGACTGAGGCCAAGGAAAACCAGAAGGGGCAGAGGAAAGGCTCTGGAAAGAGAAGAAGGTGCTGGAAGAATGGAGCGGGGAGAGGGACACAAGGGGAAGAGATTCCACCTCTCTGTAACCCCAGAGCCCTGGACACACATGAGCCCCAGATGGCAGGCTGGGGGAGGGGTGGGATGGGTAAGTGGTTAACCCTGAAGTGAGGACAGGAAGGGGAAACCTCACCATTGACCAACTGGAGCTGCCATCTCTGGTGGAGATCTCACCACGCGTGGGGAAAGAACCTCCCCCACCCACCCACACAACTGCATACTCTGAACTGAAGTCCCCATTCTTCCTACTAACCTAACCACATTGTTCAAACAGTCAAAATAACCATCAGGTGCTGGAGCCTGAAATACAAATGTACCCCTGGTCTGGTTCCAATGACAGCATGAAGGGGAGCTGTAATCCTCTTTCTGTTTACCTCCTGTGCTTATCACATCCTTGCTGGAGGACAAAGAGAGCACGATATAACATGCATATAGTTCAGAGCTATACTGTCTACCGCTCATTGCATCTTATAACACACACACCACCACCACCACCACATTTCAGCCCACATCTCATCAGAAAGTGCCCACAAAATGTTTTCCAGCCCTAATTTTACATCAAGCAGCATGAATGATATAGGCAACTGAGCAGAAAGAAGAGAAAGTGCCAATAAGCAGTTTTACTCAGCATCACTTAGTAGTAAATCAGCTATTTGGGGATACAGGGCAAAGAATTGAGGGCAGACAAAATCACAAAAATTTAAGATTCACCCAGCGCCCATTCACCTTGTGGGGTAGCAGCCCTGCCCCAGCGGCCCCTCAGGTGCCCCCATCTGCTCCCCACCCGGCCCCCAGGCTCTGTGCCACCAGCTCAGCCCAGCATAGCCCATTAGCATTCTTATCACTCCCCTCAACCCAAGGGGAAAAACTTCCAGCTGCCTTGTACTTAAGCATCACCCTCGGCACCATAAGCCTGAGCCTGTGCATAATTGACAAGGAATATGTTGATAAGAAATGGGACTGTTCCAAGTTTCCGAAGGATAACTAGGTAATTAAAAGAAAAAATCTAATTTAAGAAACTTCTGAAGAAATTCTTTTAAGCTCTCTGGCAACATCCTTTATGGATTATTCTCTTTCACCAGCGATTTTTGTTTTGCTTTGTTTGGTTTTCAAAGCCTGGGGCTAGATATTTGATGTTCCAGGGCATCCCACAGTCCTGGGCCAACTCTGGGAGTAACTTAAAAAGCCCTGGACTGGAAGGCAAAGGGCACCTCCATTTCCTTGCAGAGCTCAAGTTCCTGGGGTTTCTGATGTCTGAGCACCTGGTGACTGCTGGGGACTGAGCACAGTGCCCTCTGAGGACCCTGGCACTCCGGCCAGCAGCTGTCCCCACTTGTGCAGAGCAACGCAAAAGGCCTCAGGGAGCGCCATTCATTAGCAGGAGCACAAATGTGCAGAGATGAAGTCAGCTCCGCAGTGCCCTCTGCTTCTGGCTGCACCACGTGGCTGCCTGGCTGGTTTAAGGCCATGCAATGAGCCAACCAGCTGCCAAAATACACCCCGAGACACAAAAATGAACATGTGGGACTCTACAAGCCCCACACCAGGAGGCCCACCACCTCCTAACAAACAGTCTGGACCAGCTTGTTGTTCATTCCACATCACCTCCCTATCCTGGAGGTTGGTTTAACATTAAACTGTGGCCCGACCACTGCTACCTTTATGAAACTCTCTCTTAGTTAATCTGTAAAATGGGGCTGGCGATATTAATTTCAAATGACACTCCGGGGACCATGAGAGACCAGGCACTCTTTATGCATGATCACCTTTAGTCAGGCTTCCTGTATCTCTGCACTTGAACTAACCGGTCTTCTCCAGCCTGACTGGTTGAAGCGCTTGTCTAACCTCAGTTATTGGATCTTGTGATTTCCCCCCGTCCAGTCCCACCTACAAATCGAATGAAAAAGGAACTCTCTGCCCTCAGAGAGCGTAGTCTAGTGAAGGACAGTGGCATTATTGAAATAATAGCAATATTAGATGTAAAATTACAGCTCTGATGGGAAGCAGACCACAGAACAGGAGTCAATGCAAGAAGGCAGAGGTCCCTCGGATGTACAGGATTATCCTTGAGGGGCAGGAGGAAGGGCAGGTACAGGGCTTTGAAGAGGAAGGCCTGCAGAACTGGGGGACAGAGAATGAGGGGGTGTCAGGGAAGATGTGTGCTAGAGAGGGAAATGAGGGCTAGACCACAGAGGGCCTGAAGGTAGGGTGAGACTCTCTCTTGTGAGCCTCAATGGAGGTCGCCACAGATTGTTAGCGAGGAGAAGACATGATCAAAATTGATTTTTAGAAACACACACACATAGAAGACACTTCGTTCTTGCCCCATCATGGAGAACAGATTGGAGAGGGCTGGAAGTCATTTAAGTGATGGGGATCCAAGCAGACCACCACCTCCTGAACAGCAATCCCTGAGAGCAGGGTTCCCAGTGAGGGGAGGTCAGAGAAGGCCTCTGAATTTGAAATTTGAGTCATTAGCCAGGTCTGGAGCAGGAGGTGGGAGGTGTTGGGGAAAGGAAGGGGCATTCCAGACAGAACAGCAAAAGGGAAGGTGTAGGAGTGTTTACAGGGACTGGCGGGCAGGAGGTTTGGTATGGCTGGCGCAGGTACATAAAGTATTAGAGGGAAAGTGGCAAGAACTAAAGCTCTAAGAGGGAAGACAGGCAGAGACCAGGCAGGAAGAGCCCCTTCCCCTACACTACAAGGCCTCATCCAGGAAGTTATCAGGAGCCACAGAAGGGTTTAGCAGAGAAGTGATAAGATCAAGTTTCATTTCAGATAGATGTTCTGTCAGTTGGGCAAAAAAAAAAAGGCCTATGAGGAGATATGGAAGCAGGAAATATTTGTTAACTAGAAGGCTATGCATCCACAGTTAAAATATTATGCAAGTGGTTACATGATTAAAACTGGAAAATTCTTTTGGAGCAATCCTAGATTCAAAGCAGCATATATCGTATTGTCTCAAATAAGTGTTTGTGTATATATTTGCATAAAGACTGGATGAAAATAAATCAAACTTTTAACGGAGTTATATAACTAATTTGCAGGGTTTTAGATGATTTTTGTTTTCTTCTCTGCAGTTTTCTGCATTTTTCTACAATGAGCATGTGTTTATGGAAGTTCATAATTAGAAAAAATAAAGATTTGAACTACATGAAGTCAGCATGAATGGCCCTATCGAACTGATAGCAACAATTTCACATTTTGCTAGTGCCTGATATTTAGTCACCCTAAATCTTAAGCCACAAGATAAATATCATCCTCTCTGTGTTCACAGAGAGGAAAATGAAAAACAGGGAAGCAAAATGATTCATTTAACATGACACGAAGGGCTAAGGCAGAGCAGATAGGAACTGGGCGGATGCATGCACTCCTCAGCTGGGTCAATTCTTTTTGCTGAGAAATTATTTGAACAGAACAGATCATGTCCAATCCCATAATTAAGAGAGCCAAAATAATTAGAGACAGCCCAACAGACTGCCTGATTATCGGCCTAGATCAATAAAAAAGAAGTCAATCCACAGCCTTGGATAAATAAGGCCGCAGGCTACACTGCTACACTGGGGACTGTAATTCCAGAATCCCCGGCTCAATTATGACAGCATTTTTATAGGCGCCAAGAGTGGCCAGCATGAGAAGGGAAGAAAGCAGAAGTTGCTTCCACCTGTGCCTGCCCCTCCTCACCCATGGTGATCGGGTGCAAAGAGAGGATAGTCGTGGCACACTTCACTCCCATGCCAGAAGCCGTAGTACACTCAGCCCTGCTTCTTTACTTCCTGGCCATTTCCCCACATCTTGCCACCACCCTCAAGAGCTGCATAAACACAATCCCAGATGAGGCTGCAGCCACAGATATTAGACCCTCCTGTCTCCCTCCTGGACAAGGAAGCTGTGGTCCCAGGAGAGCACAAGGCTTTTCTTCCACGTGTACCCAGAAAACACAGCAAAGATGGCCCCCCTGGGAGACTGGACTATGTGATACTTATTTTTATTTACTTATTTTAAAACTTCAGAAAAGCTTAGAGAGGAATCTAGTGGTATTTTTATAGCCTAAAAATACCACTCTTGGCTTTGTTGCATGGGTGAGGTGAGACTATGGGGAGGGAGAAAGGAGGAGGTAGGAGGCTCCCCCAAATTGCCAAGCTTGCAGATTAAACAAGTGCAAATTAGTCAGTGTCCACATTTATGCTGAAATGGACAATACTGTATTTTGCAAGTCAATAAAGTGGCATTTACATGTAAATACACAGAAAATGAATAACCAATTTACATGTTCTTAATCTACTGCAAGTGGCCCTGAGGATCAATAGGATAACAATTAACTAGAAGTTCAGCGTCCATGGGTTCTAATTCAACCGGGCTACAGCCAATCCCCCGTATTTGCTTTTTCTAAAGGAGGGAGTAATAGGATGTTATGGGAGAGTCTGCCAAGGCCATGAACAGGATGACTGAGTGGGATGCCCTGCAAATGAGACCTGGCTGTGCCTGTCAATCACCCAGGCACTCCCACAGACACGCCCATCTGCCCTCCTGGTGACCCATCTCTACTTCTGAGCCTCCTTGCAGTCCCTTAGGCAAAGTCATTCTTACCCTGCTCTCTCATTTTCTCCTTTAGTAAAGATGGTCACAAACTTGACATCATTCGGTAAATCGGAAGTGCCATATTCCTTGATACAACTTATTGCAACACAGAAGAACACCCCAAAGGCCTCAGGCAATGACAAGTTTTGACACAGAGAAGGTAGGTTTTAGCTATCTGGAAAACTCACCCTTTACTTCCTGATGCTCTACATAAATCATCACTGTAATCATTTGGAAAATTCTTAGAAATCGTGAAGTCGGACCTTCCACTTTTACAATGAGAAACTGAGATCTAGAGAGGTTTAAATGATTTGCCAAGCACGAAGAGCCAGGACCAGGCCTGTAGCTCCTAGTGCCCAGGGTGCCTCATGTCCCCCCACCCTACCACATGGACACATGACCCTCTGTATAAAAATGGTAATTACTAGCAGTTTCCATGTTATTCTTCTCCATCACACAGGCTTAGTCAGGGAGCAGGGCTCCTTTTCCTCTTTGTAAAAACTGGGTTGAGTTGTGCGGAAGAATGTGCTGTGTACATTTAAGGTGCTCTTCTTATATTCCATGAGTATTGCACTCCTGGTCATATGGCCACTCCAGAACAATTTCACTTCCCTAGTTCATAATCTCCCATGGATTTTGTGAGGCTCGTCCCTATTATTACTGTTTGTTAAAGGAAGCAAACAAACAAAATCCCTTGAGAATGAAGAAACTTTGTAAGAAAAATATATTCCATATCGAGAGACCAAAGTTAAGACCATTATGTGATGTTCTCCTCTCATTCTCCATGGAGTTGCCTCTCCCCATCTTTCCCATCACTGTTCAGTGTAGGTTAGTTAATCTTCTTTAAACGTGTTTATTTCCTTCTCTTCGATAGTTTTCTAAATAAGTTTTCCAAATGACCAAAATGCTTATGACAGGCAAAGACTCAAAACCTTGACCCTATTCAGTCTGTCTTCTGAGAGTCACACTCTTGCTCTCTCAGTAAGAACCAGCCCAGCCCTGATGGGGATGATGCAGGTGACTGACTTGTCTATTGAATCTCTGCTTTGTGTGGAGGGATTGAAGTGAAAACAGCTGGTCCTCTCAAGAATCAGAAGTTGAGCAAAAGATCTAACATGATAATCATCACCAGCGATGACTGAAGAGGCTACCTGGGTTAAATCCTTTCCTCTGCATAAAGGAGGAAATTTGGGGTCAAGAAAGATATAGCATGTTCAAAATTTTTAAATAGGGCTTTCAATAAAATTAATGATTATGCCAATTACACTATGGGGCTAGCCACCTAAAATACCATTTAAGGAAACAAAGAAGAAACTAAGATGAATAATCCAGATTCACAATACGAATTAAATGGAAAGTGATCAAATATAACTTCTAATGGATTATTACCTTCAGAAGGCACATCTCCGAAACTTTTGAACAAAATGAAGCCTGACACATAATTGTAGACTTCACATTTACCTCACGTAGATTGTGCGTATTAAAGAAGGAAAGAAGAAGTAAACCTAGAATTTTTTTTTTCCTGTAGTAACAAAAAAAGTGTATGATTTCTTTCTTTCATCAAGATCTTTTCAAAACTTCTTCAAAGAAATTTAAAATGAGCAAGTAAAGCAAAATGTAAATTATACTATGCAATTTTCTAAAGGATACTCCTTTTTGCTCTCTATTATAAACTCAAACTCCAGTTCCTAAAACCAGACATAACTTACTATTACTGATTCCCTATGAAATCATCTAAGAAGAAAAAAAAATTATACAGTTGAGTCCTTCCAACTAAATGGCAAACCTTGCTCCCACAGAAGAGAATTGCTGGAATAATGTAGAGAGTCCTGCTTTCTCCTTGGACACCCTCAGGAAATGAAAAAGAAAATTAGCAATAAGAAATCATGTCACATTTGAAAGGGCAAAGGAAAGGCATGGGGGTGAACAATTAGAAAACAGGAAAAGACTCTCAAACTTGGACTGTGCTAATGCTTACCTGCTCCAACAGAGAACTGACCTTTTTCTCTCCTTACATTTTGCAGAGTTAATTAAGCTGCTGTTTTCTGGGCATTCTATAATTACAGCTGGTTAATGCTGCCAGAGACCCAACAGGTTACTCGGATCCAACCTCTATATTTACAAATGAGAAAACGAAGATCTGGAGAGGGGAGGGGACATGCCCAAGGTCACAGAGCTAGTTAATAGCGGAGGGATGAAGATGCCCCAAGTCTGCTGATTTCTGTCACCTCAATAAACTGCAAAATAAACGTGCTGGGAGGGAGGTCACTTCAGAAGGCCAGCAAAGTCACGGGTCTCTTGGAGAGCTGGCTCTGTTGGAAGAGGCTGAAGAGCACTCTGGCTCCCCACGGGACTCTCCAGGCCTTCTCAGCGTAGGAGAGCCTCCCCAGAAACAAGGCTGACCCCGCAGAACAGCTCAGGGAAGAGCCCGAGGAAGGCAGCTACCGGAGGCTTCCGGCATTCCTCCCAGCGATGCTGCTCTCTGGCCAAAGGTTGCCATTGGAAGTGCAACAATTTTATTGAAAATAGAGACTATTTAATATGCCAAAACTGCACATGAAAATACTTAGCATGAACCTGACAAAACACCTCCTATGTATTGAATTACCAATATTTGAAAAACCACCCCACTAGGGCTTGTGAGAGAACAGAGACAAAGGAGCAGTTCCTTCAAGGCAGGGACTTCCTATGGAGATAGCAGGAAGACAAGAAAACCTCAGTAAGAATGTAATCCTTTAGTTAAGGATTCAGAACATTGTATGAGGAAAATCCCCCATTAAGAAGCACTCTGTTAATTTTACACCAATTTTTTTTAATATTTCAAAACTAAAAGTATACCCAACTGTTTTTTTTTTATTTCTACTGTTATTGCTACTTTTTTTCAAATGCCAAGCACTTTATCTTTTTTGAATTAATTATTAATGGCCTACTCTTTGAAAACAGAATAATTCTATCTTCTCCTTGCTCTGGAATTGAACCAAAAACTGAAGTGAGTGAGAAGAAAATGGACCAGGTACGACTGTGATTTGAATCAATCCAATGTAATTTTTTCAGCAGCCAATCTATAGAAAGATAGCCATGTGTCTGATACTGGCATCTGTCCCTGGCCTTAAGGGAGGAAAATGGACAAGAAAACAAACCACAGTACAATGTAGAAAATACTGTAATAGAAGTATATATAAGGCACACTGGGATCCCAGCTAATAAGCAATTAATTCTGCAGGGAATGAGGGGCTAAGGAGAGAGTCAAGGAAATTTAGAGAGAAAATAACAATAGAACTAAGCTTTCAAGGAAGAGTGCCCAGATGGACAAGGGCCGGGGGCGGGGGGAGGGTAATTCCAGGCAAAGGAAATAGAACACAGATGACATAGAGAGTGAAGGGCATATGCTCTGAGGGAATGGCAAATGGGCTGGTGTAGCCTGATCCTAGATGTCACAAAAAAGTGATTGGTGTATATAACCAGGAAGGTAGCTATAGCCACACAGTGAAGGCTATTTTATGACCTGTTGAGAAATTTATACTTGTAGCTGTAGGCAGTGGGAAATCATTACAGATTTATTTTTTTTATTTTTACCCTTTTAGCCATTCTAAAGTGTACAAGTCAATTTTATTTAGTGCACTGTGCAGCCATTCCCACTATCTATTTTCGGAACATTTTTTATCAACCCAAAAGAAAACCTTGTACCCATTAAGCAGTCACTTCCCACTCCTCCCGCCTTGTTTTCTGCCTCTATGGTTTGGTCTATTCTGGATATTCCTATAAATGGAATCTTATAACACATTGCCTTTTGTGTCTGTCTTCTTTCACTTAGTATAATGTTTTCAAGGTGCATGCATGTTGTAGCCTGTGTCAGCACACCATTCCTTTTCATGGGTGAATAATGTTCCATTCTATAGATATACCACACTCGGTTTATCCATTCATCTGTTGCTGGACATTTGGGTTGTATCCACCTTTTGGCAAATGTGAACAGTGCTGCTATGAACATTTATGTAGATATTGTTTGAGTTTCTGTTTTCAATTCTTTTAGGTATATTCCTAGGGATGGAATTGCTCGATCACTTGGTAATCCTCTGTTTAACTTACTGAGGAAACCATCAGATAGATTTATAATGAAAGGAAAGATTTGAATGTATTTTAGAAATATCAATGTACTGAATAGATGTTAAAGAAATAAGATCCCATAGAAATGGTGCCCCAAATATCCACCAAATAGTTGCTCGTTTGCTCCTTCCTGCTTTCCTCTCTTTCCTGCCTGCTCTCTTGTTTTCTTCTTGGTGTATTTTTTTTTCTATTTGAACCTTCAAATTGGCATGCAATCTGGTGGCCCAAATATATGTCCACCCACATACCTTGTGGCTCTACACCATCTTCTGAGGCTTCTGTGCTAAAGTCCTGCTTGCTCAGCCCATCTGCAGACGCTCAGATTGTTTTCTTGCTTTGATATCCCGGCTCTAAAGAGGCATCAAGCTTTAATAAATAGGCCTCTCAGTTTCAAATGGAGGTCCCATCAGGGAACGTGAGGTGCCCTGGACTGGTCTAACATGAGCATTCCTGCTGAGCTGTCTGGGCTTCATCTTAATGCCTTCCCCCTCCATCCCACTGCTCCAAACACAGAATCAGACACTGCTAAACAACCACTTTCTCAGGTGGCCTTCCAGGTTTGTAATTTCGAAAGCAAACAGTTCTTTATAGAAATTTCAAGTATTGTTCAAGCCCAACACAGACACAAGTGACGTGGCTTTCCTTCCAACTAGAATTGGTTAGTTTCTCAGATTTTGAATATGTGACTCTGTCTACACATCAAGCAATAGCAAAGAGCGATTTGCTAATGTTCTATCTCAAAGTTGTTACAGTTATAGGTGCACTTGGAAGTCATTATGATGGTCACTCAGTTACCAGTTAAGGGATGGGAATGAATATGGTATTGTCACTGTTGTTTTCCTACAAAAAAACTAAAACAAGTCTTATTGTGGGGTAAACAGATTTTATAAGCTGGCTTGAGGCTGGGGGGGTGGGGGTGGGGGGGACATGTTTAGAATAATCATTTCCACGAAGCTATCCCTGGAGTGCACTGCCCTGCCCCTGAAGGTTGGGGGACCCTGGATGTGCAGCTGGGATGTGAGCTCACCAAACCAGGGCGCACTGGATGTGAGCTCACCAAACCAGGTGTATTAAATTTACAGTAGCTGCACTACCAAATTGTAGAGTACATTGATATCCCTTAAAATGCACAATTTAGAACAATTTACGTTCCATTTAAACTTAAAAGTACAGTTATAAATAAGTCTCCTTAGAAACAGCCATGCAGCCTCTGGTCACTAGAGATTACAGAGTCACAAAAGCAAAGCACAGGACTTTCAGGGAACATCCATGTACCCACGAAGGGTAGCAGAATATGCCACCCCAAAATAGGCCATTTTGACATAAGTGTTATTGTGAGCTGAAAGCGACTGAGAAGAAGTAGGTACAAAAGCTCTCTGCCCCACTCCTCCTTGGCTAAAAGCAGGACATAAATGTGAAAAGGTGCCCCACCTCCTCTCTCTACAGTAAAGATAGAAGTTAATCATTGGAGACAACTCTAGACCCTTAACAGCCCAGAGAGAGTACCAGAGGAATCCACATAAAAAACATTGCTAAAATTCACCCTTACCTATACTATTAGTTTCCCCCATAGATTTACCTTCCCAAAACTGGCCAGCCCTAGGCACTCAAAGTCCTTTTCCTTTGCCTTGTCACTTCTCTAAAAATGTATTGGTCTTTTGTTAAGATGCTACAAAAGCCCACGCTTTAACCACCTCTTTGAGGTACTCATCTCTGACCGCTCCCCTATACACGTGTCTTGTTTTCCTCTTGTTAATCTGCTTTTTGTCAGTCTATAAAGTCTAGGGTTCCAGCCAGGGAACCGGGGAGTATGGAGGGAAAATATGTTTTTCCTCCCCTGTATCAGGGCAGGATGTGGAGAGAACATAGTAAATCTGGAATAGGTGGCAGGAAATCTGGGTTCTCCTCTCAGTTCTGTTTTACCTGTGGAATCACACAGGAAGGACAGGACTGCCATGAGGGCTTCCCTGTGGAGGCAGCACCAGGGTTCTGTACACAATAGTCATGCTTCCCTTCCTTAGCCAACAGAAACCAGACTTTGTTCAGGTGTCAGGCAGCCAGCCAAGTGCTTCCTGGGGAGACAGGGCCCTTCCCCAGCACTAGGAGGGAAGCTTGATGGGTATGAGGGAATTATGATGATTTCATTCCACTCATCGGGGATTGGTTTAGGAGTGGTCATGTGACATAATTCTGACCAATGGGATGTTTGCTTGGAGACTTCTGGGAAATTAGATTCGCTATAAAACAGGTTCACAAAAAAGGGGGCATGGCCTCGCTGGCTTCCTAGCCTTTGCACTGTTGCTGCGTGAGGCAGAGGCTCATGGCACTGCTATGAACAGGAAGAGACAAGCCTGAAGGCAAATCACCCACGTTAGGACTACTAAAGCCCAACAGCACTTCATCTTTAATCAGCCTGAGAGCAGGCTTCCTCCAGACTTCTTGCTATGGGAGATAATACATTTTCCTTGTAAGCCCATTTTTATTTGGGTTTTCTGTTATTTGGCATTAAAAGATCCTTCACTGATAAACTCACCCACATGAGTGGATAAGTGTTTGTCAAGCACTCTATTAATTGCATTTAAAAAGTTAGACCCACAACCCAAATTATAATGTTTCATACCTAATCAGAAATGCTGCTGTACCTGACTTTTCCAGAAATAATAACAACTCCAGAAAACTACATATACAGAATACCTGCAAACAGAACTAGAAGAGCGCTAAAACAAGGACTCTGTGATAATTTAGAAATAAAAATATGCTCTTAAAGAACACCCATGCCACAAATTTCCAAGATGAAAATCTGGAGCCTATTAGTAAGAAGCAATTTCCCTCATGGCATAATCAAAATATGACTGAACTACTCTGTTTAATGCCTCTCACACACAGTTAGTTCAATAACTCTGTCATGTTTGGAGGGCATACAGAATTGTGACCTTTTATGATTTCTCCTATCCCCCGCCCCCAAATCAGTTATGTTGGGATCAGAAGTCTAATAGGTAATAAGTTATTTGTATAGCTTCCAGTTTCCCAAATCAGTGGTACCTGAGGATGACTTTGGGCTGTGAAGCACCCATACTCACAATACCCATCAACCCCCCTCTTACAACCCCCACCCCTAAAAAAGACACAGTCTGGATAAAGTCCCATCCACACTGCCAATCAGACTGCTGTCTCTGAGCCCCTTCTGTGCAAGATTCAAGGGCCACCCCTGTCCAAATGATAGACTCTGTTTTATAAATTAAAATCAGGTAGGGATCACTGCATATATCTTTGATTTTATATATGCTTACCCATTTTCCTCCTACCAATTTAAGTTTCAGGAAGAAAACGTAATCCTTGAGAAAATAGAGGAAAGAAACATAGCATGACTTCGATGCTTCTTTGGTGGACATCTTCTGGCTGTATTTTATCTTTTATTGCTGAATAGTAAACAGTTTCCTTGTGTCTTTTGGTTTATTTCAAACACCTGAACAAAAAGATAGCATTTTTCAGAAATGTTCATGTGAGTAGTTGTTGTTTTTCCTGTCACTCTTTAGTTCAGCTTAGCTTTTATTTGCTAGAATTTGTTAGTTTTAGATTCCTTCAATCAATACCCCTGCTGTCTATATATATTTCTTTTAGAGGGTAGGGGCAGGGCACATTGATTTGTTGTTCCACATATTTATGCATTCATTGGTTGTTTCTTATATGTGCCCTGACCAGGGATCAAACCCACATCCTTGGCATATTTGGACAATGCTCTAACTACCTGAGTTACCTGGTCAGGCCTACCCTGGCTCTCTGAACACCAAACAAAAGTTTTTCCTACAATATGTTAGATGCTAAGGATTAAATCACCTGAGATAAGTGATATTTAAATACCAATGCCATAAAACAAATACTGCGCTTCAATTGGCCTAGATTCAATTATTCCCATTGGCCATTATATTTTTTGTTTCTTCCCCCCGACAGCTTATCTTCTATGTCAAATTGTCACTCTGATGACCTGCTCCATAATTTTTCAACCACATGGAAAATGATCTGTTGTTTTTCAGGATAATTTTATTGAGTACCTTTTAACAGGATGCACATACTTAAAATTCCATGACAACTGTACCCATTACTGTAAGCAGCTTTTAAAACTGTGAGAAGTTAAGAAATGGCATTCAAACTCAAATTGACCAACAGCCCTCTGCCACCTACTCAGACCCCCTTCCTCACTGCTCTGTGTATGGTCAGGAGAAGGACAGAGCACCCGCGTTTTTCACTACACAGCCTTTTATTTTCAAAAACATTTCTTTTCCAACACCCAGCAGTAACACTGGTTGGCTGATTGCTGAGTGAAGCAAAGGCTTGCATCCCCTCCAGTGGTCGGCAAACTGCGGCTCGTGAGCCACATGCGGCTCTTTGGCCCCTTGAGTGTGGCTCTTCCACAAAATACCGACTTCTGCGCATGGGCCACAAAGTTTCAATCGCATTGTACGTGCGCACCCGCACGTGGTATTTTGTGGAAGAGCCACACTCAAGGGGCCAAAGAGCCGCATGTGGCTCGCGAGCCACAGTTTGCCAACCACTGCCCTATACCAAACAAAAATTCCTTAAAATGCAGCCCAAAGAGATCCAAATCAAGTACAGCCTCTCCTTCCCCCCAGCTCCCTTTACCCTCCCGGTTCAGATGTTATGCACCCTAAGTCTGCAAATCAATGCTTATTGGCAAGGCAGATGGAAGCATCAGAGTTAATTTGTAGTTGAGCGACCTGTTCTAAAGGGACAGTTAAGCCTTCTGGAATTACCGATACACTTGTATTTCTGGAATCTCTTCCCAGTCTACCTGCATAGTGTCAAATAACTTGGAGAACCCAAAGGGAACATATTACATCCTTTAGATCCTTCAAGGAGGAATGAATTGATTGATTTATATACCAATGAACAAAATAATAAAAAGTCTAAACACTGGGGGACATCCTGCAAGTTATAGAAAATAATTCAGTGTGTTGTCAGTAATTCAAATAATGGGAACTAAAATCTGGTTTGCAGTGTTCCCCTTTTTTCACTTGCTAATGAATTCCCTGATGGGTGTCCCCATGACATTATTGTTTGGTCTGCAATCAGCTTATCTGGCTGAGTCACAAGAAAGATGGAGTGCAGCATGCAGTTTCCCAGTACTCTGCAGCAAACAAAGGCTGTCAGCTTCATGCTGGCTCGCTCATGCTCCAAGTTCAGTTACTTCCTTTTAGTTAAAACTTGCTGTAAAACAGATTAATCACTGCAATCACTTTTAACCACAGGGAAACACTATAAAAGAGCGGGGGGGGGGGGGGGGGGGAATGAACTGTCACGAATTTTACCAGGTTTTGAAGATAAAGACCATTTTCTATTTACAAATCTCTTTATTTTGATAACAATCTTTACAACCAGTTGTGCAAAGCTGTATATCAATGGTGTGATGGTTTTAAAAAATAATAACTGTAGGAAAACAATTTTTTTTTTAGCTTAAAGCACGTCTACATGGTTAAAATGATTTCATCTGAATTTCCTCCAAAACAGTGAGCTAATGATTTACTCCAACATAGGTATATTTGCCAATCCTCCAGTTTGGTTGTCTTCAACTATTTCCTTCCATTTCACCAGTTGTTTTTGCAAGAGGGTGGGAATTGAGGAGGATGACCAAATCTGATTATTTTTATTCTTCTTAACCAACAAAAAATACAAAAAAAAGAGCCCCAGATGTTCACACAATTGAGTATTAAAAAAGGAGAGTGGATTGTCTCTGAAACATAGGTGGGCACAGAAAGACGAGCTCATGAAATAAGGAGACAGTCCGTCTGATGTCAAGCAAGGCTTTCTTGGCAGAGGTCACAGATCAGTAATCTGGGGTATACTGCAGGTGCACTCAAAGACTCTTAGTCACTAGTGTGAAAACCCTATGACCAGCCTAAATTCGTTCAACATTCCCACTCCTCACGGCCTCCCACTTTGCACTGACATTGGGAGTCTGGGTCATTCCTTCAATGGAATGTAACATCCAGATGCTCCCCCAACAAAAGCCTATCTTCTATGGCAATCAAGAACACTTGCAATTATGAGCAGTCTGCCTGATGGAGTTTGAGGGCTCTTTTTTGAGCTTTGAAGAAGAAAAATCAGTAGCTAGGGAAAAAAAACACATAGCAACTTGGGTATAATTGGATGTGAACTTTCTATGACATAGCAAAAACTCTTCTTCTTTTCCCCTCAAGGCCATGGTTGAGTGTTATCCATGCAGGATACAAATGTCATTTATTCTGGCAATTGAGATCACAAACCACTTAAAGCACCACTCACTTTTGTGTTTATGAATTACTTTTAAAAGACAATTCTTGTATTCAGATGGAAAGAATGGGAGCAAGTATTGTCTTCTGAGCACAGAATGGCAAGTAAGAATTTAATTTCTGTTCAACATAACCTTCAGGAGTGGTGACAATAGAATGTGTGGAAACACAGTATCACACATGGGTATAGTGAGCCTCAAAACACTGCGGGACAAAGCTACAAATCTAATCATTTGTACTATGAGCTGGCAGTTGTTTAAATGAAAAGGGTTCATTTAATCCTGTGTCTAATGTCAAAAAGAAATAAAATGCATCTTCTTCTCTCCCCTGTGCAAGATAAATGTGTATG
This sequence comes from Myotis nattereri, assembly GCF_964212035.1. Taxonomy (NCBI): domain Eukaryota; kingdom Metazoa; phylum Chordata; class Mammalia; order Chiroptera; family Vespertilionidae; genus Myotis; species Myotis nattereri. The sequence goes on from NC_138085.1 coordinate 64,252,174, forward strand.
ATGTAACAGTGCACTGGGGGACCCACTATAAATTTCAGCCATGATAGGAACAATCACTCCTTCCTCTGCTCAGATGAGAACTTGGCTCTTCTAATAAGCAGTGAGAGAAGCCATCTTCAAAGTGTGTACCTGCCTGAGAGTACACAAGCAATCCTTTGGAATGGGGGTGAGATAGTTGAACTGCCACTTATATCTATTTATGACCACATCCCTTCAAAATTTGCTTTTGTTTCTGTTTAATGATTTCTCTGTTAGCACAGTCTATACACATGATTTAAAAATGAATAAAATATAAGTTAAACATAAGAAATGATATTCAAAATTATTTCAGAGAGCCCTTCTGGTATGGCTCAGTGGTTGAGTATCTACCTATGAACCAGGAGGTAACGGTTCGATTCCCAGTCAGGGAATATGCCTGGGTTGCAGGCTCGATCCCCAATAGGCGGTGTGTGGGAGGCAGCCGATCAGTGATTCTCTCTCATCGTTGATGTTTCTATCTCTCTCTCCCTCTCCCTTCCTCTCTGAAATCAATTAACTATATATATTAAAAATAATAATAATTTCAGAGACCACTTGCCTTAAGAAGTAAAGAAATAAAAAGGAACTCTGAATGGTATTCCCAGCACTGTTGTCAGCAGCATCTTCTGGTCCAAGAGAAGGTTAGAGAACAGTACATGAACGAGGGGATTAGAAAGGAGAACAGTGCCTCGCCTCTCAGATAGATCTGCTCTTAGAAGATAATTATTCCAACACAAATGAGACTTTGGTCTACAAATGAGTTGAAGAAAATCATCAATCTATTTCCATGTCAGGTAGAACTTGGTGGGTCCTGTACAGACTATTAATTTCATGGAAAATAAGCAACAAGGGAAACAGATAAATCATTAGCAGAGTGAAGAGCAGACCCAGTGAATTCCTACCAATTTCCCTTTCCTTTTCTTGCAGAGAGCAAAATGACAAAGTATTCATGTCCCACTGTCTTTGACATCTCTGTTTATCTCATTAGAGGAAAAATGCTTCGGAAACTACAAGGACATGTTTTATTTCAAGTTTCAAGAATTCAATCCCAAATGATTTATACAAGTTAACATGAGGCATACAGAATTACAATTTTCACATTTCTGGAATGCTTTCATTTTAAACTTCATAAAAACAAAATACTACAGCATTAATTTTCCTCTTGTTTATTGCAGGCAATATGTAATATTAGAATTTGAATTACATAAATAAGGTACATATATTTGAAAAGTAATGTTAATTGTTTTAATGAAAAATTTTAATTAAAAAATTTTTAAAGTCTAATATTAAGGCTAGCAAGAACAGTTGGAACTTTTGATATAATTTCAATGACAAATTCCTATTCAAAATTAATTTCTTTACTCACTAGTCTCATCGATGTTTATTTATTAAAGTCAGTGTTTTCAGTAACTGAAAGAAGCATTATATAATGTTTCCATTTGAGTCTCTTTCCATCTGTCCTCTTATTTTACTGTTTATCCAGTAGTTTAAACATAAGAATTGCACTTAGAACAGAATGACTGAGCGTCCCTCAAAGCACTCCATCATTTTGCACTATATTTTCTGTCATTTGCCTACCAGTGCTAGCAGCCTTCCCAAAGTGCTCATCCAATAACCTACTAAGAGTAGTTACAGTATAATAACTCCACTACCTGACATAAACTCTATGAGGGCAGGGATTTTTATCCATTTTGTTCACTCCTGTATCTTTTATGCCTAGAACAATTCCTGACACTCAATATATATTTGTTGAGTAACTAAATTGAGTGAGTGAATGAATGAAATAAAATAAGTATTATCAGTCCCAGTTTACAGATTAACAAAGACTCAGGGAATCTCATTAAGGGAAGGCCATAATTTAATGTTAACCTGACCTTCAGGATAGGGAAGTGATGTGGAATAAAGAACCTAATTTTAGGTCACCTCCTCTCATATCCTAGGCTCCTTATACAATCCATACCACCTTCCTACTTGTCTGCCTTTCTGAGCTTTTATATATAAAGGCTTCTTTCAAAGGCTTCTTCTGACAGCCCCAGAAGCACTGAGGGTCCTGTGGCTCCAAAGTCCATTCTCTCAAGTTCCTACCACTAGGCTCCCTCAACTTTTCTACCCTTTTCTTGCTGAGTAGAGGATAACTTCATTTGCATACTTATCAGAGACAGTCCTTACTTTGACCAGCAAAACTTCCTTAGCACCAAAAGTCAGCCTGGTAGAGTAACATAGGGTTCTAGTCTTGGTTCTTTATGGGTTTATCAATAATTTCACCTCTATTCTTTTTGTTTTTGTTTTTGTTTTTGTTTTTATTATTATTAGTTAAGGTATTACAAATGTGTCCTCATCCCCCCCCATTAACCCCCAACCTCCCCCACACACACACAAACTCATGCACCTCTATTCTTATTGAAGGTCCTGGGTGAAGGCCCAATCTAGACCTTCGAGGGTCACTCTGGGCTAGAAGTGAACAGGAATCATAATGAAAGGCTAACAATCAGGATTTGATGATTTTTCCCAACTACTGTATTTGTCCCATTAAGATCAATGCTTTTCTGGCTCATGTGATTTCTCGTAGGTGGATTAAGACTATAGAGCCTTGGTTCTCAACCTTCCTAATGCCGCGACCCTTAAATACAGTTCCTCATGTTGTGGTGACCCCCAACCATAAAATTATTTTCGTTGCTACTTCACAACTGTAATGTTGCTACTGTTATGAATCATAATGTAAATATCTGATATGCAGGATGTATTTAGGCGAACCCTGTGAAAAGGTCGTGCGACCCCCCAAAGGGGTCGCGACCCACAGGTTGAGAACAGCTGCTATAGAGTCTCCACATTTCCTTTCTAAACTAACCTCTCACTGTCCATATTGACTATTTGTATCTACTCTACTATACATCTCTCAAAAATACTTGCCTCCAGTAACAGGAAATGCAACCAATTCCAATTGTGAGAATGTTTTTCAAAGTATCAACTCAGCATTTTCCTCTGCAATGTTCACTCACCTCCTGGCATTGCCCTCTGAGTCCAAATGAGGAAAGGCTGATCTCCTTTTATCTCAAAAGCTCACTAAATATTCCAGGTGGTTCTTGAAGCCCTCTCCCACCCCTCCCCACTCTGCCATCTGAGTCTATTTCTTTTGAATTCCTATTATTAAAATGTTTAAATATTAGAACTCATAAACAAGGTACTTCAGAGAAGAAAATAAGAATGGAACTTGAGACCCTACTTATCCAACTTTTTAATTGGATGTGATGTCAATTTCTAATTATAGATGACTCATTTAAAGAAATTCATACCACAGCCACTAATGTCAGATGTCAAAACAAAGGTAATACTGTTTACCTAATACAGGTGCCAAAATCATCTGTTTGAGAAAGGAAAATGTCAGCAATATTTTCCTTTCTCAAAATATTCATATAATGTTAAAGCGCTCATTTTACCCATTCACTTCACAGATGAGCCTGAGATCCAGAAGACTTAGGTTACCTACTAGTAAGTCTAAGATTTAGGTTACCTAAGTCTTTGACTTAGGTAGCCTAAGGTAGGTTAGTAGCAATGTTGAAAGTCCTTGAGGCATTTCTGGCCATCTCCCAAACAACAAATTACGATTCTATAATGTGCTGATGTCTTGTCATTTTCTCCAAACTCCTCATGTCTTAATAATGTCAGCTCATTAATTTCCCAGGAAGCTAAATTTACATTGTTATTATTACATCAGTGATAGCTTTCAGAACTAGAAAGTGACCTAAAGAATAGACAGCCTTCCTAATACTATAGACGAGAAACTGAAGGCCAAGGAGGCCAGGCCACCTGCTGGAGGCTATCCTGCAATTTAGCAGCAGAGTCAGCAATTGAGCCCATGTCTTCGACTACAAACTAGGACTTTTTAGGGTTCTGCATAAAGGATTAGCTACACACCATCAATACTGTAAACCCGAGATTGTTTTAACCTAAAACAATCATACCAAGAACAATAAAATTCTTTAAAGTACATAAATTCTGTCTTATGAAAGCACTAGGCTAGACAACCATTTGTCAGAAAGATGGCAGAAGAAGGGAGTTTGAACAATGGATGGGAGGTAGAATTCAATGACCTCTAAGTCCCTCTGTCTCTAGGATTATTGATGCTGGACTACCCAGGAACTAAGCACCTCAGGGAGCCAGGGCGCCTGCAGAGGCGGGAATGCGCAGTGTCCTGGAGGGGTCCCTCTGCTGCAGTTGGGTTGGCCTCTGCCTGACGGTACAGGCATTACTCTATATGCAATCTACTTGCAACCAGATACTCTAGGCATCGAAAGAGTGCAAGGAAGTGCAGCTCTGTCATTTCCAAAGACAGACTACACTGCTTATCTTTCTAAATTGCCTTGCCTAAATGAGCATTCCATAACTGAGCCTCCAAATCCAGCGTTTACAGTTTGTTCATGTGCTGTGCTACTATCAGAATTAATTATGCAGCATCGTCATGAGGAGAAATCAGACTTGGATGCAAGTTAGGAGAGGAAAGAAAAAGGTGCACTCTCCAAGGGAAGGTTCCTGTGTCTGATCCCCCAACGCTCTGGAGTCCCTCCATGAACAGACAGGTTTCAGATGGCAGACCCCAGCTGAGCGAGCCATGGGAAGCTGGAAGTCAACACATTTGAGAAATGAAGAATATGCCAACTAACAAGGTTCTGAAGGCCAAAATATTATTAACCTCCTCCTTTCTAAGCAATTCCATTCCAAAGTGGAATTCAACACAAGTCTGTTCATTTGTTTTCCCGAATGGCTACTAAATACAAACATGTACTGATTTTAGACTTTTTCTTTTCTTTTTCTTTCTTTCTTTCTTTCTTTCTTTCTTTCTTTCTTTTTTTTTTTGCTAGTCCAAGAGAAAGGTTTATTTATTTATTTATTGCATCTCCAAAAATGTTGTATTAAGGCCGGAGCTCTGAAAATTAGAAATGAGCTTCCCCAATAGGATTGTCACATTGAATAAACGAGATTATTTTTTTAAACTATGTGATTCCATGCATGGGACCCAGGTGATGCATAGATTTCAGAAGAGCAAACTGATGCTCTACAACTCAGTGCCACATGACAAAACAACGACCGAAGCAGCCTTACAAGCTGGCACAAAAGTAACAGAGAGTGATCATGCAGAGATTCCACGCGCGAATCCGGAAAGCTCTACTGGCAAGGGTTTGGGCAGGTTCTCTCTTCTCCTCACCCAGGTGTGTCTAGAGTAGACACTGAGGATGGTGTGCAGCGTCCTCGCCGAGGTGGAACAAAGCACTAGCAGATGTCCGATCTGTGTTCGGCTGAGTTCCACCAACGCCTTGAGGCTATCGTTGAGGTCTAATCCCTAAGAACCCAGCAGTTTAGGAGGTTTGGGGGCCGGTTCCTCGGGCCTCCTGAGCTCCCCACCAGCCTGGCAGCTACCACATCCGTTCCTTCTGCCGCCAGCATCAGCTCCGTACGGAAAAAGCCCCTCTCCCCGGCTCCCCAGGTTTGCACCACTTTTCTTCCAACCGTTATTTCAAAGATGAAAGCACAACTTGAGGGAAGGAGCCTGCTGGGAGCCCAGTGGGGAGCCGCTTCCAGAAAATGGACACGCGTTCCAAGTGCGGCAGGTGCACAAGACAGGGAGGCGGAGGAGAGGGAAAGCGGAGGGAACTCAGAGGGCAAAGGAGGAAAGCGGCAGAGAAAGGCGTGGGGGGGGGGGGACCTAAAGCACGGACCGAGGGAAGGGGAAAAGGAAGAACAGGATGGGGAGGAAAGGAGAGAGTTCTGGAAGAATCAAGTGCGGGAGTGGGAGAAGGAAGGAGAACGGGGAAGAAGGGGGAAAGGATCTGGAGAGGAGGCGGCTGGGGAGGAGGCAAGAATGTGCCGGGAGGGAGCCCGGGCACCGGCACGCGTGGGGAGGTGACCCGGGAGGCTCGGGCTGCACAGCACGCGCGCGAGGGTGGGCGCCCGGGGAGCGAGGCGCGCCCGCCGCTCACCTTTGAGGATGAGGGTGTCGATGTCCCGGTCGATGCCCAGGAAGTAGCACTTCCTCCAGAGGCCGGAGTAGGTGGCGAAGAGCGGCCGGCCGCACTCAGCGTCCGGCCCCCCGAGCCCCAGCAGCGAGCGCCAGGACTCGGGGTCCGCGTGCCCGGGGCGGCCGGGGAGCAGCCGGCGCCCGAGCGGGGGCGCGTCCCGGAGCGGCAGGTGCGACAGCGGCATCAGGCGGTTCTTCTGGTCCGGGGGGTCGGCGCCGGCGCGGCTGCGCTCGCAGCTCTCCTTGTGGCGCCGGGGGTCCGTCTCGTACCAGTGGTCGGTGAAGATGGCCGTGACCAGCAGCCCCAGGGAGCAGAGGCTGAGGCCGAGGCTGAGCGCCGTGACGAGCGCCCGCGGCTCCATGGCTCCCCGCCCCGCCGCAGCCCCGCCGCCGCAGCCCCGCCGCCGCCGGTGGGCTCGCGCGCCGCCGCCAGACACAATGCACTTGGCCTCGGCTCTCCTCCGCGCTCCCTCCCGCGGCCTCCCCGCCCACCCGGCTGCTGGCCCCGCGCTCTCCCTCTTCCCCTTCTTATCTCTCCTCCCCACCACCCTCCTGTCCCCTTCCCCGCCCAGAATCTTCGCCCCCACCCCCCTCCCCGCGCCTTGCCGAGCCGATCGCACTTTCTCACCCTCCTCCTCCTCCAGCCCCTCTGCTCACTCTCTGCGCCCACCCCGCGCTCACGCCCCTCGCCCCTCTCCCCTCCTCCGGATCGAACTGTCGGTCCTTCTCTCCAACGACCCCCCTTCCCTTCTTAATGCCTCCTCGCCGCCCTCGCTTTTCTCTCTCACATCCTCCCCCCGCCCCCCCACCCTTACCCCGGTTCCCACTTTCCCCTTACTTTTCTTCAACTCTTTCCCTCTTCTCTCCTCCCATGTGTCCCTCTTTTCACCGGCTCCGCGTCCCTTTTGGTCCCTGCCCTGGACTGGCTGAGCCCACTGCCTGCCTCCGGTCCTCTGCCCTCCAACGACGTGAAAAGACATCCACCAACATCAGACTCAGCCTTGTCACTTGTCCCACTTGATTTCGATCAGCGTCCTGTTTTATACCCAGAAGCAAATCCCACCCAGGTCGCGCTGCTTGGTAGCATTTAACTCTTTGGGATCTTGATCTGGAGCTGAAGACCCTTTCTCCCGCCCCTGGCAGCTCTGTCGCCTTCCTCCTTCCCTCTCACCTGCCCACTGCAAGCTCTGAGTTCTCTCTGCTCCAGCCCCTCTTGTGAAAGAAAAGAGCCCGGGTGTCCCTGGAGCGGTAGACCCATGGCCAGAGAGCTTCTTCCACTTCACTGCAGCCTGCTCCGGGAAGGGCTTCCTTTTCCTTAACCATCTCCATCTCTTGCCAGAGTGGCATCCTCCTGGAATTTCTAGGAGGGCATCGGATCAATAAACCCTTGCTATGGCACCTGCTCTGTGAGGTGATCATTGCCTTTGAATAAGGAAAGCCCTGGTAATAAATCAAAGTAATGCCTTTTTCTCCTGTGCAGGTGTCTTGCATGAGCTGGGAGGGTCAGCAACAGAGCAATGCTCCACCCCAAAGTCCACATGTCAGCTCCCTGCTGTTCTTCAGGGCACCCAGTAGTCACAGATGTTAATTCTGAGAATGGCAGGCAGATGCACAGTTTTCTCACATGAGGAAATGTTAGGACCCACGGAACTGAAAGAGTTAATTGCTTGTGTTGTGCATCCTTACATCAGAGGTGCAATACCCTTAGTCCTTGTGCCACTTAGTCCTCTTGGGGCCATGTCAGAGATTGGAGAGCCATGCTGCATGAACCCAGGGATGCCAGTTCTTGTGTTCTTATGCTATGAAATATTAATGATCAAAAGATTATGAGGCAGTCATTAGATGCTAAATGTCATTACTCCACCATTTAATGGGACTTATTAATTAGTGCCCCCACATCAATTGGTATTAATGTGATTTACACAGTTCCTCTGGAATGACATCTGTAAAGGTGGTATAAGAATCTTGCTCAGATTTTTTTCATTGCTCTTTGTACTATCTTCAGAGGGTATATTTCCAATGAAGACTCGTACCCCTTCTGAGCTGTTCAGTTAACAGACAGATCACTTAAGCAAATCTTTCAGTCATATTGGACCCCCGTGCCCATTTCTGCTGGCCTGACAATGTGAATTATTGCTTGGATTTTCTCACAGCTTCAGCAAGATCTATGGTAAGCTCCAGTCTAATTAAGGAAGACAAAGAATTATAATTTTAGTGTTCCTCTCACCTATAAGCTCTCCCTTAAAAGGAAATGCTAAGCTCATCAAAGGCGTCTTATCTGGACTTACACAAAAATGATGAGACTTAGAAACTTCCTTTTACTTATTCTCTGTAATAGGCGTAAAGTCCTAGATCTGTGTGGATACGCAGAGAGAACACCTTTAACGGCTGACATCTGAAATTCACTCAAGTTGTCATGAGTCCTTTTATTTTTTTAAAATGCCTCTTGAGATAAAGTGATTACAAACCCATAGCAAGCCTCCACTCCCTTTTCAAACACTGATGTTCTGCAGGAAAGAAATAGTCTGCCCCATTTCAGAGTCACCTGATTCTCTTTACACAATGACCGTCCTGAACTGGAGTAGACAAAATGAAACCTCTTTTTCAGGCACATCTGATGAACTTAAAAGAGCCTAATATTCAGCCGCATTTTCCTAGCCAGACCCTTAGGATCAGACCCTCCTTTGAAAACAGCATTATCCTCCAAGTGCAATGTGTCTATGTGTAAGACCCGTCTCAGCATATAATCCAAAAGTTACTATATGATGAATTACCCTTGACAGTATTTCATTAAAAAATGTCACACATTACAAATATGGGCCAGCAGCATGTAATGAGCGCACTGCCTCTGCTGGTGCAGCATTAACGCCATCAGCAGGGATGTGACATATGATGCGTGCACAGGCTTTGCTACGGCAGCTGCACATGGCTCCATCCGTGTCCTTAAAACTTCTCTTTTGGGTATTTCCAACAATGAAATGCCACCCACTAACCCCACTCTGTTAGGGAAGTGGGAAATACACAGATAAATAGTTCCCATCTTCAAGATGCAACCAGTCTAGTGGCAACCCATAGACATAGACTGTTCTATGTGCTCTAGTAGAGATAAGAACCAAGAGCTGTGGGACTATGGACAAGGAAAAAAATTAACTGTTGGGGAGTCAAGAAACTGCTTAGAGACAGTAACCTTTGAGTTAGTTCTCAAAGGATGAATTAAACTTTACCAGGAGGATTAGATCAGGCATCTTGTCATTACAGTCATAATATTAACTCTCTGATTTACATGTCTACCTTGCAAATTTGGAGGCTTCAATATTTCGGGCCACCGTAAAATAAGGATTTTTTTCCTACATTTAAAACATTCTAAAGTTGTCATGTTCTAATGCCTGACTACAAGCTAAGTACTTATAGACGAGTAGAAACAGAAGTCTAGCCCAAATACAGTCAATGTATGAGGGCATTTAGCCTGGCAGGGAGGCAGCATGCTGTGACATCAAATATCCAGCCAGACCACTGTAGCATGTCTCAGCCGTGGCTGTGCTGTGACCTCAACGTTTTCAAACTTAGCTTGTTCTTCACTTGCCCTAAATATCTCTTTGCTGTCTGCAGATCTGATATCCCCCATGCATCCCTCTGAGAACAACAATGTCCTAAAATGACAGGAGAGAGCCAGAGAATTTCCATCTGGGTGTCTCACTGTACGATTGAACTCAACATGTCCAAAAGTAAACTCATATTTCCCTATGGTTCAGCTACCCCTCCCTACTTCCTGTATTGACAAATCCTTCAAGTCACTCAGGCTCACTATTTTAGAAATATCTATCACATTCACAAAATCGTGGGGATTTTTTCTTTCACGAGTCTTTTATAGCCAAATTTTCCTCTACGTATCTACTACTTGCTGTCATTATGCCCCTCTCACCTCATATCTGCATTCTTATTACAGCTTCCTCCTGGTCCCCACCCTTCCAGGAGCAACCCTGCCTGCAGTTATCCTGTATACTGTTGCCAAATGCATCTTCTTCAGATGTGACTTTGATTATGTAATCCCTCATCTTCCACTCTCCTTTCTAGGTTAGAGAGAATTATCTGCTATCTTGCTCTAAAGTCCTTCTTTGTTGCTGTCAGTATTCCCATGGCATTTTAACATCCCAACTGATGTGTTGGCTATGTTTAAATTTTTAGAAAACAAAATACTTTGCCTGCTCTAAACACACTTATCATAATATATAGGTGCTTTATGACATTCATTGTATTTCTCTTTACAGTCAGGAAGTTTTAAAATAATTTCTCTATAAAAATGTCGAGAGAGAGAGAGAGAGAGAGAGGGAGAGAGAGAGAGAGAGAGAGAGAGAGAGAGAGAGAGAGAGAGAGACCTGATTATCAGAGAGCTATGGCCATGATTTATTGACATACCTATGCTAAGCTAACCATGAATATTCTAAAAGGCTTTCACCCTTTGCCCCAGGGCCAAGACCAAAAGCAACATCACTCTTTATTTCAAACATTTGGATTCCACAAAATTTACTCAATGCAACTTAACCTAAACCACACACCGGCTTTCATAATGAGTGGAGATTTTTTTTTTCTTGGTAAAATTGTTTTAGCATTTAATGTAAGGATATAGCCCATTATGTTCCTGATCTACAGTGTGTCATATCTGTAAATAATTGAGGTATGTTGTGTTGCAGTCATGATTCTAAATTGTTTTTCCTAAAATAATTTTATTTTTTAATTCAACAAAGCATATTGAGTACCTCCAGTGTAAGTGATTGTGCTAAGTCCCACTGACGTATGCAAAGATGAAAAAAACATGGTTTGTGCCCTCAGGAGCTGTGGGTTAGTGGAGAAGGAAGAAGATAGAAATGCAAGTGGCTAAAAGAGAGATGGCCTGGGATGAGTGCTAGCACAGAGGTGCAAACACAATGCAACAGAGAGATACTATCCATCAGGAAGAATATGTGTAAGCCAAGCCGATTAGATGTTATTTCAGTTAGGCTTTGGAGGAAAAGGGCTATTTTCTGTACGTGTGTCAAAATTAGTCCAGGACAAAGCCAAAAGTAACTTTTAGAAGTAGCACCTACCGCAGTGCTCTTCTCCACCCCACACTTGTGCTAAGTCATCTTGGCAGTGCCATTTTGTCACTAACTGGAAGCCTGGAACCATAAAATACCACAACCCACCCCCCCACCCCCCCGAAATAGACAGTGCCTGATAAGTTTCTCATTTCACTGACACACTACAGAATGTCACCATTCTTTTTCACATTCCTGGATTAAGCTGTTTCCTTTTTAGAGACTTTAAGCACATATGGTGGAAAAAAAAATGTTCAAAGAAACCCATAACCATGTTAAGTCCCACTCAGAGTGTGATGTTTAGCAGATGGTGGCTTATTAATTGTCATACCTAACTGTATTCCCACCTTATCTGTGTGTATGGATACCGTGTCTTGAAGGTGCGGCCTGATTCAGCTCATGGAGGCCGTGTTTGACAACCAAGGCAGAATTGGATTTAACTAAGATGTCCAGTCTCTCCAGCTCACCGCAGCCGGTGATGCTTCCCATGTGAACAAAAAAGCCAGTGTTTCCAGGTGTGTGTCCTTTTTCTCACCCTCAAACCTCAGCTCTCAGCTGTGTCTGCTCCAAGGCTCCAGGACCTGGGGACCACACGTGTTTGCTGGAGTCAGACCACCTGTAAATTCCAGACCCACTGCTTCCGACCTGCTCACCCTTAGCCAGTTACTTACCTAACCGCTTCTAATCACCTCGGTTCTGAAAAACATGGATATTAACATCTGTCTCACAGGATTAATGATTCATGATTATCACAGGCTAATTAACGTTTCCTCCCATTCCCACTCCTGCTCCCTTCCTGTCCCTACTCCATTCATGTAAACATATAAACATGCTTTAGAAAACGCATTGCTTAATTATGTCAAGCCCATATAATTTAAGTGTCATAAATACAAATGGCTAAATAAGTTGATAATAACATTTTAATGTGCTTATTATTTATATTATTCATATAAGGAGAGGCAATCTACTATTCTCAGTTGTTCAACTAACATTTGAGCACTCATGGGCCAGGGAGTTCTACTCCAGGCAGAGAAAACCTCCAGTACAAAGGTCCTGAGGCATGGAGCTCTGTGCCACTGAAAAGAGACCACCATAGGCAGAGAGCAGTGAGCGAGGCAGCAAGAGGTATGAGATTCCGTTGCAGAGTCAGCCAATGGCCAGATCATACACAGTCTTGAAGGCCATCTGATGGAGTTGGACTTTAGTCAAAAGAAAATCTTTGAAGAGTTTTAAGCAGGGGAAGGGAATGAGTTGAGTCATGTTTTAAATGTCACTCAGAAGACTATGTGAAAAATGGATTGGGACCAGGGGTGGAAAGCAGGAACACCAGCCAGGAGGCTACTGTAATAGTCCAGACAGGGGTATTAATTGTTTAGACTAAAGAGCCTGCATCAGAAACAGAGAGGTGTAGAGATCAAAATCAGAATTACTGTGACTCCACATAAGGGAAAGGAGAAATGAAGAACCATGCCTACACCTCAGGTTTGAGTGCCTGCATGGTGGTATCATGCGCTGAGAAGTGGAACGTGCTTGGAGGAGAAGTAAAAAAGAAAATCTGTTTTGAATTTAAGTTTGAGATGCCATTTAGAAATCTCAATTGGAATTATGAAACTGAGAGTGAGGGAAGCAGTCTGGAATGAAGATTAGATTTTAGAGATGTCAGCGTAAAGGTGTTATATGTATCTTGATATTTAAATTCACGGGACTAGATGAGATTGCTTAGGGCCGTGGTCGGCAAACTGCGGCTCTCAGCTCTCGAGCCACATGCGGCTTTTTGGCCCCTTGAGTGAGGCTCTTCCTAAGCCTTAGGAGTACCCTAATTAAGTTAATAACAATGTACCTACCTGTATAGTTTAAGTTTAAAAAATTTGGCTCTCAAAAGAAATGTCAATCATTGTACTGTTGATAATTTGGCTCTGTTGACTAATGACTTTGCCGACCACTGGCTTAGGGGAAAGTGTAGCTAGAAAACGAAGAGGTTCAGGTCAAGGCTGGCTCTGAGGCACTTAGAGCTCTATCGCGAGAGGAGATTGGGAAGAAAGGTAGGAGGAAAACCAAGAAAATGCATGTACCCAAAGCCAGGACAGGGGAGTCTAAGGATATACGATAATGACAGCGACAAGACACTGTAAAGTCTGGGATGTGGAGTCATAGAGAGTTTAGTTCAAATTTTAGTGTGGGGGGAGGGATTTACTTAGTCTCTCCAAGCCTCTGCTTTCTTGTCTGTGAAATGGGGATAAGAGTAATACTACCCTTCTTAAAGTTTCTGTGAGAACAATATAGAGCACTTAGCACAGAGTGACTGTAAAGGCTGACATGTAAGTGCTCCATATATAAATGGCAGCTGTTGTCATTGCTGTCATTTATCATCACCAATATCTGGTGACTGCTCACATGTGCCAGCCATGATCTCAGGTGCAGTATAGAACATTATTCTCCCAAGAATTATGCCCTAATGAAAAGCATGGAGGCCTACCATAAGGCCCCTAAAAACATAAATTGTCTATAGTATTGGTGGAATGGTGGGCATTCTAAAGTATGAGAAACCATTATGCTCTCTCAATAGGCTGTTATGAGCCCATAAAAGAGGTTTAATACTGCTTTGTGAATAGCCGAAATAAGCTGTCAGAGTGCGATGAGGTATCTCCATTTCTCAAGGACTTTAAATGGACTAGATAGAAAAGCCTCTGCAGAGAATGCCTGCTCATAGTTACTGCATTTTGGGGGATGCAAATCATGTTAGGGGAATATAGGGAGTGCCCGACCTTCCCCTCCCCATGCAAGGGGTTGGGGAAGCCCTGAGAGGACAAGGAGGCACCAAGCCAACTGCGGATAGCATCCACCTGAGAGAAGAAAAAGAGATAGTTTCCTTCTTACAAGGGCAGGGAGAAAGGGGAAGACTCAGGAATGACCCAAGACTCAGCCAAGATGCAGCTACTAGAACATAGAAGGCAGCTCTCCAGGAATAATGAGAAATTCAAACTTGGCCCACATGAGCTAGGTCAACCTTCCAGATTCCCATTGTCAAGACCAGGAGACAAAGATTGAGTCAGATGTCCCTAAAAATGATGAATTCAACACAGGTCCCCCATCACAGCCAGGCCCCCAACCTGGACAACTCTGTTTTTATCTTCAATGCTTGATTTGGATAAACCTCTTGAAAAATTCCTTGAGTCCAGGTAATCATTCATCAGTATGTGAATAGCCATTGCAAGTCAAATACTCTGAAGAATACATAACAATGTGTTACGTTGTTTACAGCGCTCAGCATGCCAGGGTTTCAGCAGGCCCCGTGGAGTGTGATCATCTGATGTGCACAGTGCTTGGAGGCCCCATCCTGCTCTTTTGGAAGGAGTATCCAGTTTGGCAGGACTTGGCACACACCTCCCCACAGCTGCACCTGAGCCCCTGTAATGAATGGGTGCCACAGGGCATTGATAGTCACTCAAGTGGAGAAGTAAATGAAAGCTTGAGGACAAATTACCATCTCACCTCCTCTATTGGTATGGAGAGGTAGGACCTTGTCAGGGTCAGATTTATGAGGTTAATTAAAAGAGAGAGAGAGACAGGAAATGCACCAATGGCCAAAAAGGAATCCAAGTAGGTGGCTTTGATGTATGAGTTTCATCTGCCTAATTTATCTGGTGTCTGCAATCTGTATGTGATCAAGAGCCTTAGATCATTTGAGTGGCAAGTCAGAGAAGGGGCTGGCAGTGGGGGAGATGTCTCTTAGTGTTTTCCAACCAGATCACCATATGCCCTTATGAATCCTGCTGAAACAAAAGTACAACAAAAAGGGATTTTCTCCTAAGGATCCTTGGATTTAGCCAAAATAAATCCCCAAAGTTTTAAACATTGAAGTTTCATCCTAATTTCAAGAGGTTACTTTCTGGATATTTAGGGAAATTATTTAGTTTCTCAATTTCCTTTTCTGGAAGCTGTCTGACTCTTTTTTGTCCTACATTTTGTGGGCATGGTTTTACGATTTTTGTTTTTTTAAATTTCGCACCTTAGGAGTAAGGATATTTTTTCCATTGATTTTCAGAGGGTGTGTAAGGGAGGAGGGAGGGGAGAGAGAGCGAAACATTGACTGGTTGCCTCCCATTTGTGCCCTGACCAGGGCCAGGGATTGAACCTGCAACCTAGGTATGTGCCCTTGACCAGGAATTGAAACCAAAACCCTTTAGTCCACGGGCTAACACTCTATCCACTGAGCCAAACCAGCCAGGGCAGGGTATAATTTTAATTACTTGTTTTTTCCATTCTCACCCAGCAGTTTACCCTTTTCTATTCCAGATCAACCACTTTTGCCAAGAAACCCAGTTTCTTTGTGTCAATAAAGTAAGAACTTAAAACAGCTCTCACACCAGTATTGTTAACTGGGTTTATAGAGCACTCGTTTAAATAATATATTTGCAACAATGACAGCAAACTCAATATGGAATCCTGAAAGTGGGAGGTCAGCCCAGAAGATAGCCAGAATCAGGAAGAAGATTGTCTGAGGTTCCTGGGACTTGAAAGGAAGTTTAGAGAAGAGGAGCTATAGAAATTACTCCTAAGACAAAGGAAAAAGAGGTGACAATAGCAAATAATACATGATCAAGAAATGTGAGCTACACTACAGTTGACCCTTGAACAGCACAAGTTGGAAAACAATGGGGATTTTTTAAAATAAATATATAGATGGCCTTCCTTATCCCTGGTTCTTGCACCTGCAGGTTCAACCAATCACAGTTTGGAAATAGTATTTTCAATCCATAGTTAAGAGTCTATGGATAAAGAGGGTCAAACTATATGCATTGTTCTATGCCATTTTATATAAGGGACTTGAGCACCTGCGGATTTTGGTATCTACAGGAGTACTAGAACCATATCAAGGGATAACTGTAGTTAACTTTTGGGGAAGTCAAAAGTTATATGTGAATTTTTGACTGCTCAGGGGTTGGTGCCCCTACCTAGGGTTCTTCAAGGGTCAACTGTATTATTCTCTAAATCTATAAGTAAAAGCTGTGAAAAATAAGCAACATAACTAAGCAGTAGGCACAGATCAGAATGGGTTGGAAAGATAATTCCATACCTGGTTCAGTGTGGGTTTGGGTATTGAAAGATTTGGATGGCTTATGCTTAGGAGAATGGCCATTTCACATTACCCCGATCTTCTTGTCTACTACTTTCCACCTATTGTCATGGAGTTTTTATAGCTTTGTAGACTAATAGCATGTGGCTAACATTTGCTGAGTACTTTTGCCAGGCACTCTACTGCTGATCACATACTTTTGCCAGGCACTCTACTAAGCACTTTATGTTTTTCTCATTTAACACTTGTAACCACCATAGTGGTATTATTATTATTATTGTTGTTATTATTTTACAAATGATGAAACTGAAGCATAGAGAGGATAAATAACTTGCCCAAGGTTATACTCTTAGGAAGTGTCAGATGGGGGATTGAAGCCTACAAGATGTGACTCCAGGGCCTACACTCTTACTGTTATTTGCATCATTTATACAGAGATGGCAGAGATCAGATGATAATAGTGGAGTGACAACAGTGGTTTGGATTCTGGATATATATTGAAAGTAGAGCCAACAAGATTTTCTGATATGTACAATACGTGGTGAGAGAGGAAAAAAAGGGGACTGGATAGAGTATCTTCCGTGGACATGGGGAAGACTCTATAAAGTACAGAAGCTCAGTAGGGGTGCACTAGATTTGAGGTGCCTATTGTATATCTAAGTGGAGAAGCTGAGTGAGCAGGGTAGAAGTTCAGGCTAAAGGTATAAATTTGAATGCCAACAGAATCTACATATAAATGGTACTCTAAACCCTGAGACTGGATGATGTCACCCAGGGAGTAACTGATTATAGAAAAGAGAAGAGGAACTGCTACTAGTTGAGATCTAGGAGATGAGTAGGAACCAGCAAAAGAAGTTGAGGGTGAGTGGCCAGAGAGATGGGAGTCCTGGAAGCCAAGTGAAGAAAGGGTTTCAAATAGGAGAGAGTCATCAAGGTCTCAAAGTTTCTGATTGGTCAAACAAAGTAAGAAATGAGAATTAAGCATTGAATTCAGCAAGGTGGAGGTCTTTGGTGAATGGGCAAGAAGGAAGGGATCTGGTAGACTAGTGGAGAAGTTGTCTTAGGCAGAGTTTCTCTGTAGTAACAGTGGAAAGAATTGAGGACATCGTGACAGTTGCAGGAAGATGGTTGGGTAGATGACTAGACCTTCTAGAAATTCTCTGCTAGTCTATAATGTGTGCAGCAAATGTTAATGTGTTCAAAGGAAGGAGAAATTTTATAAGTAGAGATGGCCAAAAAAGTATTGATTGGGGAAACTGGAACTCGAGCTTTGAAAGATTTATGAGAGTAAATTGGTAGAGAGAAAGAAAGTATTTCAGGAATGGAAAACCATGTGAACCCAGAGAAAGTAATGAACAAGGCATGTTCACAAGACAGTGAGCACAGAGAGTTTGGAGAAATTGGAAAGTTTAGGATAAATTTGGAAATATTGATTAGATTCAGACTGCAGAGAGTTTAAACATTACTGGGTCTTAGGCAATGAAGAAAAGAAGAATGACATAACAGAAGAAGAGAGATTGGGAATTAATCTAGCAGTGGTGATAAGGTAATTGGTGAGGAGAACTTGAGATCACCCAGGCCTGGATGATGAGAGTCATGATGGCAGCATTGCAAGGAAAGGAAAAGCTGCCAGAAACAGTTTGAATGAAAATAGTGAATATGTCAACTAAAGGGGGAAAAGAGAGTCAGACACAAATGCTGGAGATTCAGACAAGACGACTAAGATGATGGTGGATTTGTTGACAAAAATAAATAAATAAATAACCTTCATATAAGCAAGTATGTAAATAAAACAGAAGAGAGAACAAATTTGGAAATTTAAGCTAACACCAGATAGTTAGAAAAGTAGATTTGGTAGATATCCACATAGAGGCAGCTATGTAGAGAAGTCTGTGAAAAGTTAGTGTAGAAAAGAAGAGCAGAGG
Source organism: Myotis nattereri (assembly GCF_964212035.1). NCBI lineage: Eukaryota > Metazoa > Chordata > Mammalia > Chiroptera > Vespertilionidae > Myotis > Myotis nattereri. Next base: position 64,270,282 of record NC_138085.1, read on the forward strand.
CTATGTGTGGAGGCAAGGGCTAGGAGGAGGATGGGGAACCAGGGTCTGGCAGCATTTTGAGAGTGAATCAGGAGAGCCACACAAGGCAGCAATGGGGAGTTTCAAGATGGGCCTGGTCAATGTATTGAGAATTGTAGGAACATCCAACTGGCAGCAGAAGGGAGAGACTGGGTCTTAGTGACATGACCCCTGGGACCTTCAGCAGGTCAGTGCCAATAGAGAGATTAGGACACATCAAACTTCCAGTGTCTGAGGGATGACCAGAAGGTGAGGGGGATAAAAGGTAATACATGTTGATTAATTTATTGAGAACTTTGGCAGTCAAAGAAAGGAGAGGACTCATTCTATACCTAGAGAGGTCAGGAAGATAAAAAATATATATATTTTTAAGAGAAAGGTCATGTGTGTTTGAAGAAGAGACACAGAGAAGGAAAGACCAAAGTTATCCCTAAAACTGAAATTAAATAATTTGAATAAAGAAAAAGTATGGTATCATTAATGTTATTATTTGCCTTTAATCAAATTTCATTGTCACAGACTGATTTGCTGTCAAATAGATAATTTTTTTAAAAAATCTATGAATATCTCATTAGATATGAGGGAAACAAAAAAGATAGGTCTAAATGTAGAAGCTTCTATTTGCTATCTCAGTAAGGACATCAACTTTGTGCTTGTGGTAGGATAGAATAATTCCCCTCATCTCTCAACTGGTGAAAATGTTATCTTATACTAGAGGCCTGGTGCATGACATTTGTGCATGGGGGGGAGGGGCAGGAGCGGGTGTCCCTCAGCCCTCTCCCAGTCCTTAGTGCTGCTGTGGAGGCAGGAGAGGCTCCCACCACTGCCACTGCGCTTGCTAGCGGTGAGCCGGGCTTCTGGCTGAGTGGTGCTCCCCCTGTGGGAGCGCACTGATCACCAGGGGGCAGCTCCTGCATTGAGCATCTGCTTCCTGGTGGTTAGTGCACATCATAGAGACCAGTCATTTCTCTGTTCGGTCGATTTGCATATTAGCATTTTATTATATAGGAAGGCAAAAGGAACTATGCAAATGTGATTAACAAGTTTGAAATGAGATTATATTGGATTATCCAGGTAGGGCCAATCTAACCCCAAGCATTTATTTGTTTGTTTGTTTGTTTGTTTTTATTATTTTATTGTTGACACTATTACAGATGTTTCTCATCTCACACCCTTTACCTACCTCCACCCAGACCCCATCCCCCCCCTCCCTCTGGCCATCACCACACTGTTGTCTGTGCCCATGGGCTAGGCATATACGTTCTTTGGCTAATATGTTCTTTTATTCAGTCCCTCCCATCCCCACTTCCCCACCTCTGTCAGTCTGTTCCATGTATCCATGCCTCTGATTCTATTTTGTTCATCAGTTTATTTTGTTCATTAGATTCTACATACAAAGAAATCAAATAGAGAACCTCCTCCCTGGCTATAGTCAGAGAGAGGTGTACAATGGGAAAAAGGGTAGAGATGCATTGTTGCTGGCTTTGAAAATAGAGGAAGTAAGCTGAGGAATACAGGAGCCTCTAGAAACTGGAAAAGGCAAGGAAACAGATTCTCCCCTAGAGCTTTTAGAAAGGAATTTAACCCTGCCACTATCTTGCCTTTAGCCCAGTGAGACTAATTTTGAACTTCTGACCTACAGAACTATAAGATAATAAATTGTCTGGAAAGTCCCTAAGGTGGTAGTAATTTGTTATAGCAGCAATCAGAAACAAATACAGTGGTTAAACTGCTTCCTTTCCCAGACAGCTCACCACTACTTCCCCTCCTCCCTCTTTAATCATGCTCCAAGGGTCTACTGAGTTCATAAAGATAGGACAATTAAAATTCCTAACAGCTGGAGAGTGAATGTCTGAGCCAATCCTCCTGAACTCCAGGCTTGCTCTTTTTTCAGGCATTTAGTTCAGCCGAGCACTCTTCCCTCGCCCAAGGTGCTACTCGATCTGCCATCCAGGAATAGAAATGCTTGCGGTGGATGCTCCAGGATGCCACAGAGAAGCCTGAGTGCAGTGATTGTATCTGTTACAGTCACAGGAAAGGTGCCTTCGGTGCGTTCTTCAGATGTGCAGAACCATGAGCTGTTTCCTGTAACAATGAGCTGAAAAGATTGTGTTTTTTTCTTTCATCTTCACTTTGAATTCAATCAGAATGAATTTCCACCTGGCAGTTAACAGAATGAAGCATATGTGGCTGTCACCCTACTAACCTGAACCCAAGTTATCATGGCCCTAGAGATCGCCTTTAGACTCTGAAGGTGGACTCTGACAAAAAAACAACAACAAAAAACCAACACCAAGTTCTCTGAGAGTTACTTAAGGCAGGTACATACTGAGTGAGTGTATTGATCAGAGGAGGAATTTATTGTACAGGAGGAAGAAAAGAGGTTTGTTTTTCCATTGTCTAATTTTTGATGGAGACTTGCTTAAGGGTACCATAAGGTATAGCAAACAAATCAAGGTTAACTAGTAGAAATAAAAGGAGCTAAGTTAATAAATTTAGAGGAATGTGGAGAGGTCATGAACGCCTTATGGAGAAACAGCCAAAAAGCACACACACAAAAAGGAGAAACTGAAGAATGTTTATATTCTTAGCATCATAAAAGTGAAAGGTGTCAAGAACACCACTGAGGTTTAAGCATAGACCATAGAGGTTCAACTAAAGCTGAGTTACACCTGCCCCAGTCTCTGTTGCCCCAGCATTGGGTCTTATTCCCCTTGTTAATGATGTTCTGATAAGAAAAAAGTACATTCGTTTTTAGAAGTTGAGCTACATGTATCTAACACCATTCTGAGAGGAGATCTGAGTAGGGTTTGGGATGAATTGCATATGGTCATGAGAGAAAGAAATCAGTTACATCTAAAGGTTAACTTGGGCCAGCATATGTGGCTCAGATGGTTGAGCATTGACCTATGAACCAGGAAGTCATGGGGGGGCACATGCAGGAGGCAGCTGATCAATGATTCTCTGTTATCATTGATGTTTCTATCTCTCTCTCCCTCTCCCTTCCTCTCTGAAATCAATAAAAATATATTAGAAAAAAATAAAGGATTAATTCGGAACCTTCCAGCAGAGAGAGCTTCTGGCCTGGAGACCTATTACTTCTCAAGTTGAACAAGCAAATGGGTACAGGTATTAAAAAATGTTTTTTGTATATAAGCCTTGTCTTGCCCATCCTGCATGGAAGGAAATCCTTGGCACACAGGCCAAGAAGCCGTTCAATGCCCTAGTGCTTGGCAGAGTCCAGCCCAGGAACAAAGCATTGGTGGCAGCCTCTAGCTTGCCCTGCCTCACTGGTGTTCAGGAGGATGCTCCCACCCAGGCACTTGCCTATAGAAGAGAACAGAGTCAATGGCAATAATCATTCATTGTAAAAACAAAACCAATTTTCCATTGTCTAATTTTTGATGGAGACTTGCTTAAGGGTACCTTAAGGTATAGAAAACAAATCTATTGATCCCAATGATATCTTAACATAAATCATTCCTGAAAAAAATGAAAGATGTGTGCTTATCTGTACATTTTTCAGGGACCTTTTCTCTCTAACTAAACAAGGGAAGGGGCAGGCATGGGGTGGGGTTGGAGGGGCAATAATGTGATATATCTTTTTCAACTGTAAGATGCGTTTTTGTTGAAATTCCATGGTACCTTTCTGTCCCTTAAGGAAAGGTAGGCAATGAAACTTGTGTGTTTATATCAACTTGCACTCAGTTATACACATTTGTAAATACATACTGCTTCTCAACTTGACAAGTGAGTTACATATGTTTATATATGTAAACATATGTCATATATATATATATATATATATATATATATATATGATGAGATGGGAGGGGTTTAGGAAATCCCACCATTAGGAATGCACTGCCACTTGGGAATTGTATAGCTTAATTTCAGGAAAACCAAAAAAATAAACTGTTTCAAATGATAATCTAGTGATTTCGGAGGGAAAAAAAGACATATAAATGTTCCCATACTTATTAATGCCAAACCAGTGATCTGTAGTATAAGTGTGATACATTAGTTCACATAATATTATACAGACTAATAGGTTATATATCCAATTTTTAAAAATATATATTTTATTGACTTTTTACAGAGAGGAAGGGAGAGGGTTAGAGAGTTAGAAACATCGATGAGAGAGAAACATCGATCAGCTGCCTTCTGCACACTCCCTAGTGGGGATGTGCCTGCAACCAAGGTACATGCCCTTGACTGGAATTGAACCTGGGACCCTTCAGTCTACAGGCCAACGCTATATCCACTTAGCCAAACCAGTCAGGGCAATCCAATTTTTATGAACTCTCCTGCTTGCCAATTCTTTGCTTTCTTTTTAAGTCTAACTGCATTTATATCAGCCAGTATTAAGCATGTCTTTATATTCTGATGCTTTGACATCTAGGGCCTTTGACTCTGGAGGGGCTGACTGCCCTTCCCATGGCTAATCAATTCCTAGAGATGGTACAGAACTCCCCAGGGAGCACACCTTTCATATGCAAACCAACCAATCCAGATCCCAGTCCAACCCGGTCCTTTATTGAGCTTTCACATCCTGAGCCACTATCACTCTGCTTTAAGGGCTATGTACCACCCAATAGAAAGCCCTTATTCCCCAGAACCCACTGGTATTATTCAAACTAGCCAATCCTAAACTTGTATCCCTGCCTCACCTGTTTCTTTCCTGGAAACCACAACAAGGACTCTTGCCCAAGCTTTCCTTGCTCCCTCTACCTTCTGGCTGATCCTGGTGCTGCACTATATGCTCCACATCCACCCCAAGGCATGACATAGGCCCTCCCCTTGGGAACTGTGAGTAACAAACTGTCTTTTCCATGACAGTCATGTCTTGATCTATGGGCCTTAGCATACCTGAATAAAAACAAAACCTCTTAAACATCTTGAAACACAGCTCTGCGGGTGTAGGTTCAAGAAAATTGTGTTGATTAAAGATTAGGATTTAGTTGTTTGGGAGATGGTACTAAGAAAGCCTACGTGATGTCATAAGAAAAGCTTTTTTTAAAAAAACTCAATTTACCCATTGCCAAATATTCACACTGCAAATTCAGCTGTTTGGCAAACATTTTAGAGCTACCATGTACCAACTAGATCTGCGTAAAGCCATCTCTCTAATTAAAATGGAATCTTCATATAAGCAAGCTGAAACTACCAAGGCCAAGAAAGAAGAACCACAATCCACCTCTGGTGGGCCAGGACCACCTGAGTTAGTCCAGATGGACCATGTCGGGGAGCTTCCCAGGTTCCTGTCTGTGCCACAGCAGGAATGATGTGACCATATCACCTTGGGTTCCTTTCAACCATCTGCAGTAATTTGTCCTTTAAATCACTCCACAAACATACAGACTTTTACCTTACACATAAATGTGTTAAAAGAAAGAATGTCTGCCCTGTCTTTACAACATAAGCATTTTTTTTTTAGTGACAACGTAAGTATTTTTAAACACGTCCATGGAATTTTCCCAAAGTTCAGTGGGGAATAGAAAGTGCCTAAAAGGTTTCATCTAAATAATTGCATACTTTAATCCTTAGAAAACTTCCCCACCCCAGTTTTATAGTTGAGGATCCAGAGACCTAGAAAAACAGTAATGTATCTAGAATTAATGGCTAATTGGGGATGGAATCCCTGTCTGCCTTCTACTGCAGTTCTGCCCCAACGAGTTGTGTGATTTAGAGCACATCGACTAATTTCCCTAAACCTCAATTACTTTTCCTGAAAATGAGGATAATAGTACCCCTTCACAGCTTTGTTGTATTATTCAAGATTCAAGCAAAAAGTGCTTTGTAAACTACAAAATAGAAAATGAATAATGTATATTATTAATAGTATCATGAAGCCACTAGAACAAAGGAGCCCCCAATAAACAATGCAGAGTCATAGTCCTACTTTCTTTCAGGAGACAGAACACATATCCTAGAAATACACTTGGAAAAAAGTTTCATCCAGTAGCCTAGAGCTACTAGAGAATCTCTGTTTGTAATTATGGATTTATTCCTTTTGGCTACTGTGTAATCCCGGAATTACTGTGGGAATCTTGAATGGAAAGCATTTAAATTATTTTATCTCCTTTTGCAAATATATATTTAGTTACAGAAGTAATACATATTAATTGTAAACTTTCCAGTAACATAAACATGGGAAGCCGGATCCTTCCCTCAACTTCCCCAACTCCAAACCCCAAAGGTAGCACTGTTACATACACAGTTTTTAAAAAATATATTTTATTGATTTCAGAGAGGAAGGGAGAGGGAGGGAGAGATAGAAACATCAATGATGAGAGAGAATCATCGATTGGCTGCCTCCTGCACACCTCACACTGAGGATCGAGCCCACAACCCAGGCATGTGCCCTGACCAGGAATTGAACCATCACCTCCTGGTTTATAGGTCAATGCTCAACCACTAAGCAATGCCAGCCGGGCTACATATACAGTTTTTAACACAGAGGAATGGGATCACATTTCATATACGTAATTTAATGTTTCTGCCTCAGCAATCTATGATGGACAACTTTATCTATAGAGAACTGTCTGGCTGTTTTTCCATTTATATAATATTCCATTTCATGAATTAATCATCATTATGGCCCCCTCCCATTTAGAGTTGTTTCCAATTTATCATTCTTATATGTGGTGCGATAATTAACTTCATTGTTATGTATTAGTGGACACGTGTTTGGGTATTTCTGTAGAATTGATTCCTGGAAGTCAGAGGGTAGACACCTTTGGGAGGGCTCAGAGAACCTAGACATTTGTTTTCATTTTAAGAAACTGTCCTGCCTGACTTTTATCAGTCTTTTCCCACCCACTGCGCCTCCAGGCAGACAATTACGCACAAGCCCAAGGCAGATGCAGTCTGGATGGTGCAGAGTCCATAAAGGCACTAGAATAGAACGCGTTGCATAAGAGGGGTTATCTAGCAGGCTTTGCAGAATGACTCAACCTTCACATCATTTGCCTCTCACCCTGCCCAACTCCGCATTCCTGCTGACTTGTGGCATCTGTGTGTACAATGAAACTTTTGACAACACTAGCCTAAGTTGCTTTAAATATACCATGGAGGTCATGTCACAGTTAGAGCGCATTCATAAATAACTCTCTAATGAATAAAAATAAGAGGAAGACAAAACTCCCATTCTGCAAAAATGTCAAACTCAGTCTATTTGGAGACAGAGAATATCGATCACTCATCCGCCCACAGTACACTTCTACCCCGTGGGCTGCTCCAACTCCAGCCTCTCAGCTCCCACAGTCCAAGCCTATTTATCTGAACTCTAATGCCTGGGAAAATGCTGGAACAATTCCCAACTTTTAGAGTAGTCTTCAGCTTCAAGAAAATATTTTCAGGAGTCCATTTGTATTTGCTGAACATTCATGGACCGATTCCGATGGATCCAGTTTTCTAGACCAACTGTAATTCACCTCTTACATTTGGACTTTTGGCTGTGCTATAGTTTTTCTAAATTGAAATGTTCCTTATGTTCAAAGATCTCCCTGGTGTTCAAAGTAAAATTGGTTTCCTATAAAAGCTTGGCATGGCTGTCATTAATTAACAGAAAGCAGAATGCCTCTGTGTGTTTACCTTCACAAAGTGTATTCATGCGATGCATTTCTTTCCCACAGGCCTGGTTTACTCCAATAGATCGGAAATTAAGAATGTATTAAAAAATAAAGGCATGTCTTTCACCAGCAGGGAAGTTTTGAAAAGTAGACTACAATATTTCCTGAAAAGACATCAGACACAGGGGTGTGAAAGTTAAATAGAGCCTCTCACTATGAGAAAGTAAATTATGTTAAATCATTCGCTTTATCTGAGACTACTTTTCTGTGACTTGATCCAATTTGCCAAACAATGTATGGGCTGATCATCCAGCTAGTCAGTAGCTATTCATTGGCCAGTTTTATGGCCGATCCGACTTGTTAGAAGTGTGTGTGTGTGTGTGTGTGTGTGTGTGTGTGTGTGTACTCATTGAACTTTAGAGCATAAAGTTAGAGTTTTTGTAAAGACTGATACTGGAAAGTAAGACTAAAACAAAGGTTATCACACAGACACCAGGGGGGTGAGGGCATGAGTGGGGGGGACGCACCATGGGGGGGATAAGGACACATATGTAATACCGTAATCAATAAAGAAAGAAAAAAATCCCTAATATATATATAAAGTCAGGCAGGACTTCCCTTGGAGTCATAGTATACCAACATCTTTGAACCATATTGAAATATGAGTTACATTTCATATGCATCAGATGATTGTAAGTTATAATGACTTTTGGGTATGCCTTTGAAGTTTGTAACCACATTTTATATTATTTTTGCCTCTGTGACTTCTATAATAGGGTTATAGATGTAAGTAATACAGATAAATACTAGACATTTAATAAACACTTGCTGAATTCAATTAAAGATTATCTCATCCCTCTGCTACCTATGTTCTCTGATAGACTACATAAAATAAAATCTTTTAATTCAAAGATCCTACTCAGAATCTTTTCAGGCTTGTCACTCATAAGAAGCAGGGGGCTCAGTGGGACTTACAGTCGAAGGAAATGGCCTTGTTGGCAGTCCTCTTTTCTCTTTCCCTTCTGTTGTAATCAGGGCCAGAGCCAAACACAGCAATGCCATGTGTCCTGGGAGCACTGGGTAACATCAATTCTATTAAACTGAAAATGGGACAGAGCCCAGACTCTGGCAGGCAAGAGGCTCGCTGAGACCTTGGCAGCAAAGGGCAGGCAGGAATGGGCATCATGAGCCAGAGTACAAGGAGGGCCAGCTGCAAACGTGATGATCCTGAGTCCAGTCTGACAGGTGCACACTTGCCCACATGTAAAGGGTCAAAGAGCTGCAAGAGTCACTCTTCCCACTCATCTCCACCCCACCCCACCCCACCTCCCACCAGATCTCTCACTGCCTTCTGTGCTTGCCAGCCATTCACTCCAGTCCCAGGTTCAATCTGGGCACCTCTGGGCACCTGTTCTTTTGTATAGCAACCCACCCCTTCACCTCTAGGCTGATGGCATTTCTTCTCCCTCATTTGGTGATGCTTCAACTACTTTTCTAGAATTGTGAGCATCGTGGTCCCTCAAGCCTGTCTTTGGAACTCACTCCTGTAACTTCCCCCATTGGCAGCAGAGCATTCAGCCCAACCTTCCCAGCTTACACTTGGCCCTTGGCTCTCGGCAGTGAGAGTCATTCTTGAGGCATAATCATCCAAGGCCATAATGAAGTCAGGCACAGGTCAGAGTTTGTGGCCACGCAGAACTTCAGCCCAAAGGGAGGAACACAGTAGCAAGAGATTCCTAGGGCAGGCTCAGCGGTGAGGTCAGGCAGGAGGTTGCTGCTTGGTACTGGGCGATGAGGAAGAATTCAGAGCCAACACTAGAGCCTAACCTTTGTGGCCTGTCCCTGGAAATCCCGGCTGGAGATGTGAACTAATTTGAAAGCAAGGCTGATACACTTCCTGCCAGAATTGATTTTGGAACTGAAGTGAACACGAGGTTGGAATTGGTACCATTTAAAATCCAGCTTAAAGGAGTCAGGGGGGACAACATCAGAAGAAGAAAGATAGGTACAAGAAGTAAGTGATGTGGATGTCTTGGAGGAGATAGAGACTTAAAGATTACTCTTTGTAATATAGTAAGACCAACAGTAAACGAGCTTTTATTTCCCGAACTCCCTGCAACCCTGGGCAACCTTTGTCAAGCCTTGCTACGTTCCCACCTGGTGGGCGCCCCAATTGGTCGACCCTGATAGCTCTGACCTCTGCCTGAGCCTAAGTCCGGGACCAGAAGAAAAAATGGTGGAATAGTTAGCAATTGTAGGTTTTCCAAACAAAACAGAAAATTGTTAAGATAGGATCTCCAGGTTTACTCACAAACCAAGAGCATTTATTTACAGTGGGCATGCACCTCGGTGAAGGAAAAAAGGATAAATTTCCCTTCAGAACTCACCAGTTCCAAGTGAAATGACAGCTCTCTCAACAGAGCAGGTAGTTCAAAAGAAATATTCAGGCTTGGAGAAGGCCTGCTGGTTATAAGGCAACATCTGAACTCACAAACCAAGATCAAAAGGTGTCCTCCTCAGAGTGAGTGTCAGTAATGAGATTCTTCTCACTGTGTAATCTGATTTGTCACTATAACTCAATGCAATAATCATAGCAGCAAATACGAAAATATATGCTTCAAACCTGGATAATTGCCCAGCAGTGAAATGCTTCCAAAGATCCAATATTCTGACATTTAATAAAAGTTTGAATTATATTTGCAGTCTGCCGTGATTTAATTTTCTTGAGTTCAATATTTAATAAAACAATAGAAAATTATTACAAGTATCTCTTTTTAATTGATTTTAAAGAGAGAGAGAGAGAGGAAGGGAAAGTGAAAAAGAGAGAGAGAAGAGAGAAGCAATAATTTGTCTTCCACTTATTTATTCATTCATTGGTTGCTTCTTGTATGTGCCTTGACCGGGGATTGAACCTGCAACTTTGGTGTATCGGGATGATGTTCTAATCAACTGAACTACCCGGCAAGAGCCTACAAGTATCTCATGCCATTCAGAAACTACTGGATATGAGCCTGATTCTGGTCAGATTGCAAGAGATTAAATCCCAACTTAGCCATGTACTGGTTGTTTGACTGGCAAATTACTCAACCTATCTGTCCCTTGGTTTTTCTTGCCAGGAAAATTATCCTAGAATCCACTTACTATGGCTGTTGTGAGGATTAAGGAATTTTTACCATAGTGAGTGCTCAGGTTCTGGACATTCTCCTGGCCTCAAAGATAACAAGGCAAATATGACATCTTTCTTGCTATTACAGGGCTTATAGTAGAGAGGGCAGAAGTGGATTTAACTACATTTTATTTTTAAAAGTGAAACCCAATGGCTCCCTCTCCTTTTGTTTGTTTGCATGCATGTTTCAAAAAACTGTACAGACATCTGCACATTCCCCAGGTTTGTTCCAAATATTATTTCAAATTAATTCTTTTTTGAAAGAGAAGAATTCTACCAATTTTAAACTTCAACACAGGAGATCTGAAGTTGTGTGGACTGACAATATAAGCAGCGACACATCTGAACCAAAGGCGATCACAGAGAAATCTGACTTTGGGGCAACCTTAAAAACTGGCACCAGCCTCTGAGTTCCAAATTTGAGTAGATTTCCACAAAGCACAAGGAAAGAAAGACCTGGTGAACATGGTCATGTGACAATATCATTTAAGTCCACTTCTGCCCTCTCTACTATAAGCCCTGTAATAGCAAGAAAGATGTCATATTTGCCTTGTTATCTTTGAGGCCAGGAGAATGTCCAGAACCTAGAAGACATTCAGTGAATGCTGAATGAAATTAGAAATAAACCATAGTCTTGGCACTGAGCTATTAATGCATCATTTCCTCATGTATGTTAGCATGACATCAGAGCAAAGTACTTTTGAAAATAATGTTACCTGAGGATAAGTATTTTGCTTCATTTTTCTATAAAATTTTGTCAAACGCTTTGTTTTTCGGCCTGTATCTCTATTTGGTTAGGTAGAATATGGTATTAAGGGTAACAAGAAGACATACTTATAATAGATCCCGTTTATTGAGAGTATAAATGTGCCAGTCATTATGCTAATCTTATAAGAAGTTTGGGCTGCAGCTATTACTGTTGTACTAGCTTTACAGATGACAAAATTGGAGAAAAGGAAGTCCGAGTTTTGCAAGATCACACAGCTAACAAGCAGCTGACACAGGCCTAACACCCAGCTTTATCTGATTTTAAAAGACTCTGCTTTTAACCACTGCATTGCATTAAAGCCTCTTAAAAAATCACAAAATATCAGAGACTAAAAGATCTTGCATATTTTATAAGTAAACCGAGATTCAGAGGTATAAGTAAAGTGCCTTGCCAAATGCCTACCTCATCAAAAGTATAGCCTGGGACTTGAACTTAAGACTCCTGTCTGACAATCCGAAATGCTTCCTCCTGTTACTTCTTTTTTTTTTTTTTTTAACTATCTAACCTTAGTACACTTCAGTAGGTCTCTTTACTGAATGCTAAAAAGGATTTCCCTTCCAGAAATGACTTACTCTTGTTTTGTAAGCTCAATCAATTCTTTTGTAATCCAAAAAAAAAGCATCACAAATAAATTCCATGGTTTAGTAGTCTAAGCACTATTTTTACCCCCTTGCCTTCAGAATCGCCACTCAAGGCATGCTATCTGACACAGACTCCTCTCCTGGGATGGAGACTGAAGGAGACAAAGGAGAAGAAGAAAAAAAAGACAAAGTCTATATCACGATCAGATCTAGCATTCACCAGATGGTTGTCAAGCAATAGATGTGGGTGACAACAGTTACCTTATGAGGTCCAGCATCTTAACTAAGATGCCCATTGTGTCCAACGCATTTGTTAAAGATGTCCATACTACCCTGACCACGTGATGACTTCAGGCATTGTTCACCAAACCAGGCATTACGAATGATGAAAAAAAAAAAGGCACCATCTATGTAGAATGCAAATCTGATTACAGCACGAAGAACGCTTTCTTTTGGTTCAAAGGAGATGCTCCTCCAACATATGTATGGGCTGCTTTACTCTAGCAGTGCCGGAGGTTGGACCACAGGATCTACACTCACAGCCCTGTTACAGTCGGGGCGTGTCTATGACAGAGGGAGGGGAGAGGACCCAGTGTATGCGTCCCCCCAGTGACAGTGTCCTTTTCACACAGCTTATGTGGCAAAATGTGGATAACTGTCCGCTCTGGGGACTGGCAAAGGGGTCTACTGTTCTATTTTCAGTTTTTTTATGAATTTGAAAACTTTCACCATTAGCATGTTCTGTTGTGTTTTTTTTTTTCTTAAAGTAATCTTTTCCTTGGGAAGAAGCTTCACAGAGCCTTGTCTTAGGACGATACTCTGCCAGGAAGCAGGGGTTAGTAGAGGGCACTGGACTTGAACTCAGAGCCCATGACCTCTAGGAGTCAGCAATCTCTCTGGCTACACAGCCTGGCTACACAGGGATTCAGCATTTCCTGACTCCCCGTCTGTTTCATAGTCTCCTCTCCATTTGCTGCCATCATGCCCCAGATAGCCTTGTATTTCCTTTGTCTTTTCTCTCATCCCCCTAGGATTATGGCCTATCTGACGGTGAATCACCAGCACCTAGTACAATGTCTGCATGTAACCTGCACTCAGTAAATCCTTGCTCAGTCAAGGAAGAAAGCAACTGACGTTGATTAGGTATACATCAATTAGTAGCACCTCCTTCCTCCTGTTGCAAAGATTAAGTCAAATCACTTGGCACAGTGGTTGGTGTGTAATAGGCACTCACTTCATGGTAGCTGCTTTAATAATTATCATCATTACTACTATCATTATTATTATCCACCTGTCATATGCTGTTTAATCCTCACCTGAAAGAGACTGCTCAGGAAGTTCCCAATCACACCATTGTGAAGTGGCAGCTTTGAGACCTAAGACCATTTGACTCCAAAGCTCATGTTCTTAGCTCTGCATCATTCTGATTCTCAAGTCACTGCCAAGTCTAGCATAAATCAGCCTGTAGGTTGGCCTAAAAAGAGCCAAAGGACCTCAGTTGTGGATTGTTATCCTCACAGATAGGCTGTCAGGTTCTGAAGGCAGGACACCTGGCACCTTCCGTGGCTGAAGAAGGAGTCATCAAACTGTTCCAAGCTGCTTAAACTCAATTTAATCCCTGAGTGAACAGAAAGAAACAAATAGCAGCCGCTATAGCTCATGTAGTTGAAATAAATGTATATTGCACTTGAGTCGGTAGTTTTCTCCCCAAATATGCATTGGTGTTACTATGCTGTACATATCCTTTTTGTCTTTAAACTTGATTTAATCATGACGCTATTAGGTCTCAAGGGTGCTGCTAATCCAACAGCATAGGTTTGGAATTAAATGTTAAGAGAACACTGGATTGAAACTATTTCTTTTTCCTTCATCTGCGTTTGAATTTCCGTTATCCTCAGGAACGATGAATGGCAGTTGTCATGGAAGACAAAGTGTGGGAGTAGGCTGGCTGGGCAAGGGATGGGGCAGGGTTAAGCAGTCTGTCAGCTCTGCCTACTGCACTAACTTGGTGATCTCAGACAAGTCATTGCCTCTCTTTATGTTTGCCCAGCCACCTATTAGAAAAATAAATGCATCGATGTAGTGAGAACTGGGAGTTCGCATCTGCAAAATATCCTGAAAATCTCCGTAGGGTTACTAAACAGGAATTCATTACACATGCAAATCTCTGCGCACGTTCACCCCACATCAAGAAGGTATCATAAAGCCCAGATTTCCTAAGTTTCATTTTCACATGCCTTCCCAAGCCACAGCAGAAGAACCACTCAATGTCAGGGGCCCACGGCCAGCCATTCTCGGGCCAAATGCAGCCTCGTGGTCCTTTTGGCTCCAAGAGATTAGTCATGTCCTCCTTAGAGTGTGTTTTCCCTGTGAGCTCAGCCAGGGATCTAGGAGTGGACTTCCAAGACCGGCCCTCAGACATTCCTTTTCTAAATGTATCACACAGACCATCCAACAAAATGGTAATTGTATCAAACAACCTAGAGTAAGCTCATACTTTTAGCTTTCTGGGGATTTTAGAGTGAAATTCAAAATTATCTCCCTGGCAAAGGAAGGGAAGCCCCCTTAAAATGATGAAATGAATCCTTGACATGGCAATAAAAGGTGAAAGGTAGATATATATCAGATCCTAAAAGGTTTGCCAACATCTTCAAAGTTCAGTGGTTTCAACTCCTTCCAAGTTTTTCAGGCTTTCTTTAAAGAAGAGCAATGTGAAGAACCTTTTCCTGGGAAGTCGGGTATTTCCCTGTTCAACAGCAAGCCTTCCTGGGAGATAATAAAATCTCCCCTGTCGCATGCTCCACATATCTATAATAATAAAAGCATAATATGCTAACTAGACCAGACATCCTTCTGGAGTCCTTCCAGACGGTCTTCTGGACGAAGCTGGGGCTGCAAGGAAAGCCCGGGTTCTGGGTGTCAGAGGGAAGTCGGCGCCAGCAGCCAGGGGAAGGAAGGCCTACTCTTGCATGAATTTCTTGCAAGGGGCCTCTAGTGAAATAATAAAGAGAAGAGTGAGGGGGGAAAAAGATAGTAAAGTAAAAAAGGACTAAATGTCCAGGAAGCAGAAGAGAAATTTCAGGAACCAGAAGGTAAGCTTTTAGCAACTTTTTGACTCTGTAGGGAAGTCTAGAAATTGTGATAATAACAGGACACTGAGACAACCTCCTGGAAGAGGCCATTAGCCCTTTAATCATGAGCAAAAAGGGACAAAGGATCAAGATACCCAGATGAGATATGCATGCCGCCCTAAGAGTTAGGGAACTGTTGCCAAATCTCTGTGGAGGAATTTGTCTTGTCCTTATGTGATGAACAAGGCCTGAACATACAATGTGCAATGAATAAGCTAGGTGAATAACACTGTGTCTACGAACTGAGACCATGGAGTTATCTTCAAATAACCCATCCATGCTTTTAAACCTTGATTCCAGAATCCTAACCAGGTAGTATTTACAGCAACAAAAACAATCCGGCAGATCCTAAATGCCATGTTGACATCCACACTATGTCACAGACGGTGGACAGATCAGCTGAAACAGAAAATACTTACACACTCACTATCACAAGGAGAAAACGTGTACACACCACACAGAAATAATATCCAATCTTCACGCTCCCCGATTGGTCTCTAAAACCATTACTGTGACTCAGTCCACGGACCAAATTTTCCCTACAAATAACACTCCTATTCCCTCAGTTTGCACCAATCTGGTTGAAGTAATTTATATTGTTATAAATGTTTGATAGCCTTAATCTTTCCAGAAGAATTTGCATTTTAAAAATAGAAGACCTACTAACGCCAATTGATCTTCAACCTAAAGGGTCTAGTAAAGTGTGGTTTTTGTTTTTTGTTTTGTTTTTTAGTTTGTGGAGAGATCATCTGACTGGTACAGCCTGGCTCCTAGCATGGCCAGGGACTTAGAGGTGACATAGTTCACACATCAATGAGAGGGTCCTACCTAGGGGTGGGAGTTGTGTTGGTGAGGATCTTATAGGCTGCATGGACATCTTAAAAGCTGACTCCTACAAGAGGTCTCCCCACAGACCTTTTAAATTGGTATTTTCCCAACTTCCCTGGTGTAGAATCATCAGACCCTCTCCTGAAGAGTCTAAATTAGTGGGTCTTGGATGAAGTGGAGCCTGGGAATATCTATTTTTAGTAAATGCATCAGATGGTCTTTATCATAAGAGGAGCTTGGGAAACCCCACTGAATCAAATCACAGAGGCTACTGCCTACACAGAAGGACATCTGCGCTGTGCAGCCAGGCTGTACCATGTGCATTCCTCAAAATGCTTTTGCCTGTGATTCTCTGTGAGCCTAAACTCTCCTCAGTCTGATATCTGGGGAGTCTTCTATCCGGAATCATTTAAAAATCTCAGGAAATAATTGTGAGGAGGCTCAAAATTACCCACACTTCAACTTTAATAGCAGATAGGGGTCCATCCTTTCAATGCTAAATGTAAAGCAAGGATTAAAAAGAAGCAATCAACTTCCCATGCAGATTTCTCTCCCTTTCCCTGAGACCAGGGTGGTAAGAAAAACTCTCTTCCTTTAAGAACTTCAACTGCCTTGGGAGTGGATAAACTTGACACCTCTCACATTCTCTCCTCGCCCCAACCCCACCAATCCAACGTACATGGGTGTCCAGGCATTTTATCACATCACTTGGAAGATCAGTTCCCCACTTCTAGAATATCCCTATAAAGGTTTGATGGGACAGTGATGTAGACCAAACTAAAGGCTTATTCTTATGTGTTGTTTTAAGACTCAAATAACACAGAAGCATGGAACAGATTGACGAATCTCAGAGGGAAGGTAGGGATGGATGAGTGGGTGGGAAGAAATTAACCAAAACAATTGTATTCATATATTAGTATGCATAACCCATGGACACAGACAATAGTGTGGTAAAGGCCTGGGGAAGGGGAAGGGGGCAGGCTATAAGGAGTCAATGGGGGGGGGGGGAGGGAGACATATGTACTAGTAATACTTCCAACAATAAAGATTTTAAAAAAACTGACAAAAGACTCAAATAATATTATCCTAAGGGAGACAATGTAATGGGGATTTATCTTTGTGTGGGGGTAATCAAATAAAGTAAGTCACAAGTTGCAACTAAAGTAAGGATCAAGTAGACAACTGCTGAAATATTTTTCCTGTGTAAAGTACAGTTGAGTTTTTAAAAAGAAGTATGCTGCACAAGAAGAAATACAGAAGGCCAATGAACATGAAAAATTGTTCTACCTCAGTAAAAGAATAGAAATTAAAAGGACAGTAAGCTTGGGTTTTGCCTATCAAATTGACAAAGATAAAAAAGAATAACTCCCAGTTCTGGGGCGGGTGTGGGAAGACAAGCACTCTACATTGCTGGTAGGAGTATGAACAGGTACAGCTTTTCCAGAAGGAATGTATTTCTAAAGCTTTAAAATGTTCAAACTTCTTAACCTAACAATTTTGCTTTTTAAGAATCTATCCTAAAAAAATGATTAAGACTGGGCACACAGATTTATGGCAAGGCTGTTTATAACAACATTGACCATATTGTCTAATACCCGGAGGAAAGAATAACCAGCAATAATAAATGGTTGAGCAAACAGGCAGATGCATACAATGGGTACTACACTGATGAGGTACAGTAGTGTTTATAGACAGGGAAGTATATTGGCAAAATATTAAGTGGGGGGAAATAGTTACAGGAGGGATGATCTCATTTTTATATTAAAAATTATAGTAGAGCCGCAACCAGTTTGGCGCAGTGGATAGAGCGTCGGCCTGCGGACTGAAGGGTCCCAGGTTCGATTCCGGTCAAGGGCATGTACCTGGGTTGCGGGCACATCCCCAGTAGGGGGTGTGCAGGAGGCAGCTGATCGATGTTTCTCTCTCATCGATGTTTCTAACTCTCTATCCCTCTCCCTTCCTCCCTGTAAAAAATCAATAAAATATAAAAAAATTATAGTAGACACATTTGGACATTGCCTAGTACACAATCCATTATTTGGAATTACCCCACCCATAATCACTACCAAAAGGGGGGACTTTCTGGCTGTATTAATTACAACTTGATTTTGGCCGATTGATGTGAGGAACCAGTTAATAGCCTGTATTTCTCAGGAAATTCCAGGCCTTCTAGAGAAGATAAAGAAAACTCATGGTGGTAAGACCCACAGAACTTCATATCTACTCACCTTGTAAATGGCTCAACACCTCAGTATGAAAAGCTAAATAATGTCCTGTCACATAAGGCCAACAAATGGAAGCCTAGATGTGAATCCTAGTTTAACTACTTAGTGTTTGTGGGTTTGGACAAATTGCTTAATGGTTTTGTATCTCAGTTTCCATATCTGTAAAATGGGATTAATTTCTATTCTGCCTCGACGGGACTATTAAATGAGATGTTAATGTAAAGTACTTGCAGGGGTGCGAACATCCAGCCTGAGGGCCTTATACTAGTACAACCCGCAGACCCCACGATCCCCACCCCGTGCCTAGAACATAAAACACATATGGAAGAAATTGTTGTGGTGCCCAGAGGTCTTGTTCAGGGAAAAGGTGTTCCTCCCTTTCCAAGAGGTTGTCACTCCCCTAGGCCAGTGCTTCAGACTTCACTGTGCCTATGAATCTCCTGGAGATATCGCTGAAATGCAATTCCTTTCAGTAGGTTTGGGGTGGAACCCGAGAATTTGTATTTCTAATTAGTCCCAGGTAGACCAATGCTGCTGGTGTGAGTTAACTTTCTCCTCAGAGGATATCTAACACATACAAGCAAAAGAACCCTCACTGAACTGAAAAACTTTAAGAGCGGGGCCTTTTGGTTACGTGGATGTGGGGTTAAACTGCCATGTTTTTAGTTTTAGCTCCCGGAGCAACTACTAGTATTTCTAGAAGATACGAGTAGTTCACTTTTTGGCTTTGGGAAGGACAGGACATAATTTAATCTTTCTTTGATGATTTGTGAGGCACTTCAAACCCTTGCGGTGCCTCGGGTCATTTTTTAGAACATTCGCTTCGTTGCCCAGTTCCATAGACACAGGAGTTACAGGATAAGAAACTGCACTGAATTTGCTCAGAACTCTGCTCTGGGTCTTACGTGTTTCTATTAACTTTAGAATGTGTGTCTTTTCTTGCCTTAAAGTGACATGAAGGATGCTATCCTGGCTAGTGCAAGGGCCCAATTATGCTCTGGATAGTTAAGTTACTTACAATTCTATATGATAATACCATTCCAGGGATGTAGCCAGGGATGCCTTCAGACCAGACACCTGGACCTTCCATGAAGAGGGTGAAAGGCAATGCCCAGACCTTGAGGACCTCCTGAGCCACTTTATCTCATCACGTATGCAAATGTTCCTTTCTCCTCAATCCCTTCTTAACCAAGATGAGGGCAGCTTCAAAACAAGCAAACTCAAGACTGCTGCTCCTGGACACTCACGAAAGCTGAGCTTTCCTTTAGCTTGTGTTGCTTTTGCAGAGGATTTCTTTCCATGGAGTGGTTGTGTCTCAGGCTGTTTCAAATTCACAAGACCGATTAGAAACCACATGAACCATGTCTAGCCTTGCCAAGCTGTTTTTCTCAATTTAGTTCTGTGTTTCCTTCTTCCTCTCCTTTCTCCTCCTTTTGGCCTTCTTTGCCTCTCGCTCCTCCCTCCCAGGCATTCTTACGGAGGCATGATAACCCGGTTGGTTACGCCCAACAGAAGGCCGCAGTCTCCCTCGGATCCTCACTGTTTGTTTCCAATCCTTGCCCTCTGAGGTTTCTTATAGGAAGCCTTGGTCTCCTTTTGAGAGATTTAAGCCAGGCACCATTTCTCCCAGATGTTTCTCTGGTTCTGAATCTTTCTGAATGTCTGCAGGTCTCAGCACACACGCATACTTACCAAAGGCTGCTGGCAAGTGCTCCTTTGGGGGCATGAGATATATCAAGTCTGACCCTCCCTTCCATTTTGGCCATCAATAGACAAGGGTGTCCGTGTCTGCTTGCACAACCCTGTGGCACCCCCATAGTAGACAGAAACCTAACTCCAGAAGCTCTGAAGAATGGTACAGATCAGTGCTGTCCAATAGAAACATAATGTGAGCCACATTGACAATTTTAAGTTTTCTGGTAACCACACTTTTTTTTAAATAAAAAGGAACAGGTAAAATTAATTTTATTTTATTTTTTTATTTTATTTTTTTTTAATATATTTTATTGATTTTTTTACAGAGAGGAAGGGAGAGGGATAGAGAGTTAGAAACATCGATGAGAGAGGAACATCGATCAGCTGCCTCCTGCACATCTCCCACTGGGGATGTGCCTGCAACCCAGGTACATGCCCTTGACCGGAATCGAACCTGGGACCTTTCAGTCCGCAGGCCGACGCTCTATCCACTGAGCCAAACCGGTTTCGGCTAATTTTAATATACTTTAACCCAATATATTTAAAATATTATTGTTTCAACGAGTATTCAATTTAAACAATCATCAGTGAGTTATTTTACATTCTCCTTTGCATACCAAGTCTTTGCAATCCAGTGTGTATGATAACTTACCACACATCTCAATTTGAACAAGCCACACTTTAAGGGCTCAACAGCCACATATGGCTACTGACTCCCACACTGGAAAGAGCAGAATATAGATCTTTATTGTGAATTTCTTATTTAAAGTAGCAGGGCAAGAAGTTTTACACAGCAAATTGTAAAGGCATAAAGTCTTTAAAAATAAGAAAAAAGAGGCCTGGTGCATGAATTTGTACATGGGTGGGGTCCCTTGGCCAGGCCGGCGATTGGGGCCGATGTGGGTGCCAGCTGGCCAGGGGAGGAACCGAGGGAGGTTGGCCCCAGAGCCAGCTAACCCACAGTCGATTCCACAAGGAATCAGGCTCCCTCCTCCCTTCTGTCTGGGTCTGGGGTGCAGGTAAGTTAGATTCAAGGCTGTCAGGGCTCCAGTAGCAAGCTAACCAATGGCCTTCCCATGAGGAATTGGGCTCCCTTCTCCCTCCTGTCTGGGTCCGGGGTGTGGGTGAGCCAGAGTCGGGGCTGTCAGGGCCCCAGCAGTAAGGTCTGGGTCAGTGTGCATCATAGCTACCAACTGGTTGTCCGGTTGTTTCAGTCACTCGGTCATAACGGTTGCTTAGGCTTTTATATATATACTAGAGGCCCGGTGCATCAAATTCTGCACGGGGGTGGGGGTGGGGGTTGGGGGGGGGGGTTGTCCCTCAGCCCAGTCTGCACCCTCTCCAATCTGGGACCCCTCGGGGGATGTCCAACTGCCAATTTAAACTGGCAGTTGGACATCCCTCTCACAATCTGGCACTGCTGGCTCCCAACTCCTCGCCTGCCTGCCTGCCTGATTGCCCCTAACCTCTTCTGCTTGTCAGCCTGATCACCCCCTAACCACTGCCCCGCCAGCCTGATCAATGCCTAACTGCTCCCCTGCCAGCTGATTGTCCCCAACTGCCCTCCCCTGCTGGCCTGGTCATCCCCAACTGCCCTCCCCTGCCAGCCCAGTTGCCCCTAACTGCTCTCCCCTACTGGCCTGATCACACACAACTGTCCTCCCCTGCCGGCCATCTTGTGGTGGCCATCTTGTGACTACATGGGGGTGGCCATCTTGTGTGAGTGTGTGATGGTCAATTTGCATATTACCTCTTTATTATATAGGATACTAGAGGCCTGGTGCACGAATTTATGCACCAGTGGGGTCCCTCGGACTAGCCTGTAGGATCAGCCGAAACTGGCTCTCTGACATCCCCTGAGGAGTCCCGGATTGCGAGAGAGTGCAGGCCAGGACGAGGTGCCTCACCAGTGCATAATTGGGGCCGGGGAGGGGCATGGGAGGTTGGCCAGCCAGGGAGGGACTGCGGGAGGGCTCCAGGGCATGTCCAGCCTGTGTTGCTCAGTCCCGATTGGCCAGACCCCAGCAGCAAGCTAACCTACCAGTTGGAGCATCTGCCCCTGGTGGTCAGTGCACATCATAGCAAGCGGTTGAGCAGCCTTAGCATATCATTAGGATATTATGCTTTGATTGGTTGAACAGACGACCTGACACTTAGCATATTAGGTTTTTATTATATATGATAGATTATTGATTTCAGAGAGGAAGGGAGAGGGGGAGAGAGATAGAAACATCAATGATGAGAGAGAATCATTCATTGGCTTCCTCCTGCAGGCCCCACACTGGGGACTGAGCCTGCAATCCGAGCATGTGCCCTGACCAGGAATCAAACCTGGAATCCTCCCACAGTCCCTCCCCGGCTGGCCAACCTCCCTCGTCCCTCCCCAGCCCTGATTGTGACCTCCTGGTTCAAAGGTCAGTGCTCAACCAATGAGACAGGACAGCTGGGCCTTAAAATCTTTTTTAAACAGCTCTCTGCACCCAAGGCAATTGTTAAGAATCTCTTATCCCACTTACCTTCAGTCCCTTTACCCTCTGTCTCACTTTCCCTTTATCCTCCTCCCTCTCATCTTGCCATTTCTACCCCAGGCCCCTGACACTGAAAACCCCTTTCTGAATGCCTTTCCCCCCCAATAATATGTTCTCCTGGAATTGTAATGAATAAAATTATCTATCTTATTTGCTTCTTCTTAAGGGTTCTGCCGGTACCAGTCAGTCCACCAGTTCCCCCCACCCTCTGGTTTCCTGGGACCACGCCTGGGTGAGCACCAGTGATCCCCAGCTGGAAACAGATGAGCCACTCTTCAGATTCATGGGGACTTCACCAAGGCAACCGAATCTGCCTGCGGGGAAAATGCTCCTGCTAACCAGCCCACTTTCCAAAGCTGGGCTCAGGACCACTGCCAGCACTGCAGCTCTAACAGGAGAGTTAATGGGAAGAGAAAAGATAATGCTCCATGGCAAACACGGGTCCCTCCCTATGGTGCCTGAGAGTCTTGGGTGTGAGAGGGTAGGAGACCACAGATGCAAAGCAACACTCCATGGACCCCCATTTTATTCTCTTCAGCTGTAGGGGACTACCTAATCAATCATGATTTGTTTGTACAGCTTTTCTGTCAACGTCAATTATATCTACTCTCGCTTCTCTAAGACTCAAATGTGCTGTCCCCCAAAGACAAGGCAGGGTGAATTACATCTTCCCGTGTTGGGAATGGATGTGCTCATGTCGGGCCCTATCCTCCCTAAGATTCCTTATAAACTCTTAGTTTTGAATCAATTAGTTGGGATGAGATAGCAAACTTTGCTCATAGGATAGATTCTCTATCTATGGACAATAGACATACATAATAACATCTAAATAAGCAGCCTTGAACTTCTTAAAACACTGCTGAATCTAATTGAATGACCTTTCCATACTCCAAAGGCCAGTAGGGAAATGGCTGAGCATGGGGCAGTCATGGAGAAACCATCCACTCGCATTGTGAAGACTGGTCCCACTGCACTCTAACTGCAAAAGCTCTTGTAGAAGAGGGGAACATTCCAGGTGAAGGCTATTAGTGTATTCAAAGATTTCTTGAGACATTTTCCCCACCCCCTCTCTGTTCCATTTAACTATTCACTCCCTGCTGGCTGTATGCTTCTGGAATAGGCGCCCTCTATACCAATTATGGCAGCTAAGCATGAAGCAAGTAGTCCACTCTCATTTATAGCTGCAGTGTTTTAAGTTGAAACAACTACTTTCAAAATAGGCATGTGTAAGTATTAAGCAAATTATACCCAAACCACAAACCACTTCTCTTGGAAACCATCTAAAATTTTTTCCCACCTTACTGCAGGTGAAAATCCTGATGGTAAGAATTATTCCAAGAACGTAGGACTATATGTTCATTTATGTAAGAAGCCAAGTTTAATGATCATAAAAATATAAGGAGTTAAATATATTTTAAAGAAATAAGAAAGGAACAACTTATTTATTTGAGTTCCTTAAATGATAGACAATCTTTTATATACCTTTGTGTCCCTTGCATTTGTTTATGGTGGGTGTTATTAATATTTATTTTTTAAGTGGCAAATTTCCTGAATATAAAAAGAAGCATTAGAATTGGAAAAGGATCTTGACTAACCTTCAACTAAAGGGGATAGGATTGGAAACAATCAATCACAGTCTATGAAGTTAATATGAATAATACAGAATGAGAGAATTATTTATGTGGATGTATTTTCTAAGAGCTTGAGAAAAAATGGGAAATGAGCCAATAGAACTACCAGAACATATCTCTGCAAAGTGATAATACTAATTTTTTCCACTATCTTAACTAAAATTAACTTCTTTGGAAGTGATTTATCAGGTTACATATGGAGTTAGAATATGTGAGACTATATGAGAATATGAAGTAACTAAATAGGTCAACAGAATGACCCGAGGGACTATTTACTCTAACCTAAAGAAGTCAAAGAGTAGTATATACCAAAACTCTTAGTATAGACAAAAACAAACAACACAGCTAACTTAAACTGTTTCAAAAGAGAGAAGGCACTGGTGAATTTGTGACATATGACTAGATGTTTAATATGGCAACAAAGAGAAAGATCAGCCAAAGAAAGAAAATTGACAGGAATAATAAAAGTGGAAATCAACTTTTTTTTTTTTTTTTTTTAGTAACTACCTGTATCTGGTGCTATTCTAATTACTTTCTCATCTAATTTCATCTTCCCTCTTCTGCCAGGCAGGTATAGGCCCATGGTCGGCAAACTGCGGCTCGTGAGCCACATGTGGCTCTTTGGCCCCTTGAGTGTGGCTCTTCCTAAGCCTTAGGAGTATCCTAATTAAGTTAATAACAATGTACCTACCTATAGAGTTTTAGTTTAAAAAATTTGGCTCTCGAAAGAAATTTCAATCGTTGTACTGTTGATATTTGGCTCTGTTGACTAATGAGTTTGCCGACCACAGAATAGGCAGTGTGATCCCATTTTACAGAGGAGGCTAGAGAATTTTGCCCAAGATGACCCACCCAAAAAGTGGCACGACTGGGATTCAAAGATAGGACTTTGACTCTGAGGCCCATGATCCATGTCAACATTAAACCACTCCTTTTTGGGATCCTAATGGAAACTAAGAAAGCAAGAGATTTAGGGAGCATGAGGAGAAGTGCCTTTGTCTATGGAAAGTTCAGGGTCAGCTTCTACTAAATGCACAAGAAAAGCCTGGCTGCACATAGAAGAAAGGTGAAATGGTCCACCCCCTAAAACAAGGAACTGAGCATTTCTCTTTTAAAAGCATATTTGTATTGATTTCAGAGAAGAAGGGAGAGAGAGATAGAAACATCAATGATGGGAGAGAATTATTGATCGGCTGCCTCCTGCACGCCACACACTGGGAACTGAGCCTGCAACCTGGGCATGTGCCCTGACTGGGAATTGAACTGTGACCTCCTGGTTCATAGGAAGATGCTCAACCACTGAGCCATGCGGGGTGGGCCTGAGCATTTCTTTAAAAGGAAGAGAAGGAAGGCATTAGAGGCAGAGGCCACTGACATTGCAACACACTGTTTACAAGATTTTTGCAAAAATTCTGCTGCAACAGCTGACAAGAACAGCTAAAGGCATGAATCTGGCAGTCTGCCATGGAAAGGCGGGAAAGAGCTGACAGTTTGATGAACTTGAGAGAAGTCACAAAGAGGGGTGCAAAAGAAATTTACTAGGTTTTGAGCAGGGTAAAAGCTTTTTGCTCAGACAACACCAATCATGTATACACAGACTAGACAATAATACAAAGCAGTTTAAGATCAAGGAGCATAGGAAATATTACTTGTAATACAGACTATGAGAAATATAGAAAATTCATAGATTAGTGCTAGATACCATGTGTGCCTTTTATCTTAATTCTTTAAAAAGAAAAATCCCAGATCTTAGCTTGGGAAAGTATTTTTAATTATAAGTCAATGAAACAAATAAAAACCAGTGAGGTTTCATTGAGTAATTGAGAAAATATTGACTGGAAGTCTAGAGATTTAACAGAATGCAGGGTTTGGAAAAGTAGGTTTACAGCTGTGAATATGTTTATTTTTGTATTAATATTTATTAATTATTGTATTATTTTCCATATGAACTATAAACCTACTTTTACCCCACCCTGTATTTCTAAACAAATATCTTTGCATTGCTATAATTTTATTTCCTCACTCATAAGCAAGGTATAATAATACTTTGAGACTCAGAAGATCTTTGTGAACATTAAATGCAATGATGTTTGTGAAAATTGTCAGTATTATTCAATCTTTATCATCATCATTATTATTCCAGCTCTAGTCCTACTTAAGTTGTGTGACTTTAAATGGAAGAGGGGAGATGAGGAGGTTAGACCAGATGACCCCTTTAAGCTCTCACTGTCTATGCTTATATAAATCATTATTTCCTCTTCAAAAATACATAAGTATACTTTGTAACAGATAAGCAATTAAAATGCATAAGAACATACCACCCCCATACCCAGTGGGTAGAGAGAAAGAGAAATTAAACTGACAAGGAGAGAGCAAAACTGCCCATCCAATCCCATACATTGTGTGTAGCATGCAGATTTACCAGTTGTAAGAAAACACTTGCAAGATTTAAAAGCAGTATAGTAAAATTTTGAAAATAAAGATTAATATGTAGGCAGAGCCCCGTCACATCCCATTAAAAGGTCAAATGCCAATAACAGAATCACATAGCAATGCCACCTTTCCATTTATTTGGTCAACTCCTAATGATTCTACAAAGCTCCATCCAGAAGTCTGTCACCTCCCTTTCCCAAATTGGTCATCAAACACTGGGTATATCATAGGCTTACCAGTCATTTATCCTTGGTTATTTTTCACATCTACCTACGCCCTACATTGCTAGATACTTAAGAATTAGAATAATGTCTTATCCAAGTTTATAGCCAGGCAAATCACAGGGTCTGAACCATAAAATGTGTTCAATAATGCTAGTTTGTAAATTGAGTTAATTAACTGAATATTGAAAATGCAAAGTGCATCATAGAAGCTAGTTCATAGGTCAACAGAAAAGACTTCTAACTTTAAATGGCATCTGACACAGTCTCCTTAAAATTTCTTTCAAAATAGCCATGAATATGGAGGATTAAAATATCCCACTCTGAAAAGTAAGACATTTTCATTAGCCATGATACTAACGGAACTGTGCTGAAGACTGCAATTGGTAAGCCCTTGTGTTATGCTGCCTGAATAGAAAGACTGCCCACCTGGAAAAAGTTACAAACAAAGGTATATTTCTCCCAAATTGTCTGGTTCCTTGGAATAAGAATACAAGATCTGTCCCAACCCAGAACCAGATAACTGACCTTTTTTGACTAGCTGCTGCTTTTTAAGGCTGTCAAAATATTATTTCCCACTGCCCCCCGTCCCCTGCAACTTATAAAGATTCAATTTATGAATTATAGGTAAAAGAAACTAAAGCAGGTGGAATAGAAATTATAATCAATGACATAATTGGAAGTCACAAATTGGAAAAATGTCTTAAATATACAGATTTAAGGAGCCCACAATGTTTCAGAGGAATATACATATATGTATCAAATCCACAACTAAGTGCATTCTTGGAAGAGGTTTTAATATAAATGTGAAGAAAATATTCTTCAAGAATCCAGACAGCAATAGTAAATTGCATTTAAAGAGGGAAATATCATACTGGTCTTAGACTTCTTCTTTGTATTATTAGATGTTGGAAGAAAATTAAACAGAATTTTGTGGAGAACATTGCAATCCAAAATTTTATACCCAGTTTTTATGACTCTTTTACTTGCAAGTGAGAGGAAGCCTAGTTCAACCTAGCTTAAGGGGTAAATAAATGAATCTATTGGCTCGCAAAACTTCCAAGGTAACTTTAGGTACAGCGGGACCCAGGGGCTCAAATAAAGTCATTCTTTCTCTCTCTCTTTCTCCCCACCATCAACCCCACCATCTTCTGCTTCATCTTAACTCTTCCTTGTTTCAATATTGACCTCATTTTATCCCACAGTAAAGACACTCTTTCCCTATCCCAGGAATCATGGCCAAGGAGACAATTGCAGGCCCACATTGTCTTAGCAAATGAAAGATAGACTCTACATCCATGAGATTTTTAATTTTATAAAAATACTTTGGTTGTTTGTACTCAGACCATGTCTAGTCACCCTGGATGAGAGATTGGTCCATTATTTTGAAGGCCTGGGTCACTTGCTGCTCCTGTAGCCAGAGGCTACACTGTGATTAACAGTCTCACAAGAACCTAATGAAATGGGAGAGAAGCAGGTCCTTCACAGAAAAAGAGGTAGGCACAGACAATAAGAGCAAATATCAACTTCATTTCCTCCATGCCTATTAAGCACATATTCATATGCATTTCTGCATTTATAATTCCATAAGTGCCTCCACCTAATGTTTATCCAACTAACGTATAACTAAAGTCACACTTACTTCAAAGATAGACAACTCAGAATCACATCCAGTTACCAACCCATCTTCATGTCTGGGATCTCTGGATGATGCACACATTTCTGACATCCACATATGTCTCCTCTTGATCCAAAAACCTGCAGATTAAATGATTAATGTAATAATCACCTATACTTCCATTACACAGTAGAGGAGGAAAACAGGATACATATCTTCAATTAAAACTAAATTCAGAAAAGGTGGCATCACATATGCCATAGCATACAACATACCCCAAAGAATAACATAGCAAGGATGTACATCTTGGCAGTAGAACCAATCTGACTGCCCCAAGCTTTTCCCTGTGCACAGATGGACCAAATTCATCATTTTTCAAGGCTGTGCTTAAAATAAATGCAGGCAGGAGGTAGGGGGGTAAGAGATCAACTAAAGGACTTGTATGCATGCATATAAGCATAACCAATGGACATAAGACACTGGGGGATAGGGGAGGCTAGGGGACTGTCTAGGGTGGGGGGAAAAATGGACACATATGTAATACCCTTTGTAATACTTTAAGCAATAAATTAAAAAAAAGCTAAAAAAATAAATAAATAAAATAAAAAGTATTTACATTAAACAAAAAAAAATAAAAATAAATAAATGCAGTGCATGCATTTTTCTAGAGGCCCTACCCCTTAGCATCCCTCTTACACTTGATGTTGTTACAAGGATCTGGAGATTGCCTTAGAAACCTGGCAATCACTAGTTCCTTTGGATTGTCATTTCTCAATTTAATACTTTGAAACCCCTAGTCATCTACCGATTGTGCCTACATCTGGAAGTGAAAAGCAGTGTCCTTGATTATAGACCAGACTCTTTTGCATTGCTGTCCCTTAGCAGCAGGTCATAGCCTTCAGCTAAATGCCTCCTAAATGACTCAGGCTGAGGTATTGAGGCAGAACTAATAATCAGTGCTGTATCCTAGCGGAACTCACGTTGGTTGACTATTTACTAGAGAATGAAGTGTTATCCTCAACACCAGCAAATGCTAAGCAGGATAATTTGGGAAGGGGCTTAAAGGATAAGGTTTAAAGATTTCTTATATTTTTTCTGAGTCCAAATCATATCCCCTACTGTGTCTTCCATCTCTCAACCCATGCCAATACTAATTTCAGCTTGGGGCAGCAATATTGGTTTTTGTAGTTCCATGAGGTATATGATTCTCTGACCCACAGAGTCTTAAATTACTGCTCACATCCAAATGGGGAAAAGATAGCTCTTAACTAAGTTATATATTATTCCCTTCATGCTTTCAGTGGGACCAATTTATTCTTGAAACTTTTTCTTTTCCTGAAACACATCAAGAAGCAGAAAACATCCTAAAATTTTGATGATTTCTCTAATACTCCAATCTCAGCGGGTGCATGGTCTGAGTCAAAAGAAACAACAGGTGACCCTTCAGTCATACATCTCAGAACAGCATAACAAAGATTGTCAACTTTCCTGCCCTTGGTATGGGGGTGTCTCCATCCCCTCCATGCTTAGCCTCAACCAAACCCTCATTGTAGAGTCTGTCTCTAGCAATGGCCTGCTCCTAGCATCAATTCTAGGCTTCTTTTTTTCTTTTTTTTCAGTTGTAAAGGATAGAAAACCAACCCAATCTATCTTAAGAAAAAAAATGAAGGAAATTTAGTGAATTATATGACTGGAAAGTCCAAAAGTGAGAATTCAATAACAGCTGGATGAAATATCTCAAACAATTCACCTGGACCCACTCTCATTTTCTCATTCTGTACTCTCCAGCTCTTTCTCTCTCCATCTCTCAGACCTGCTTGTTTCTGTTTTGTTTGTTTCATTTTATTTATGTTGGCCTCATTCCCTCTCGCCATAGATGGACTGTGTTCACATGACAGGAAACATGGCCATTGGCATCCCACCCCTACATCCATACAGTTTACAATCCATACGTGTAATTTAATTCAGGGGCCCACTTCTGGTTCCCTAACACAACCATGTGAGCCAGCTCCACAGTAGAGAAGTGTAAGTCACTAACACCCAGACCAGGCTACGCAAGGGGCTCCCTGTTTCCTGCCATAACATTAAATTCAGGACAGTTCTAGCATCCCAAGGACCACCCAGATTCAGTCCTGACCAGAACAAGCTTGGCAGGCCCAATGGCGATCGCTACTTTCTGGAAGCTAAAAGGATGTGGATTTTAGGACAAGAAGAAAGAAAAAGAAAGTGCTGAGATGTACTGATTCCAAAGAAAGAGTCACCCTTCAGTAATTTGCCCAAGTTACAAGAAATTCTCAGAAGTTCATAGAGAGGACCAAAATTAGCCTAGTTCAGTGGTCAGCAAACCGCGGCTCGCGAGCCACATGCAGCTCTTTGGCCCCTTGAGTGTGGCTCTTCCACAAAATACTATGTGCGGGCGTGCACGGACAATGCGATTGAAACTTCGTGGCCCATGTGCAGAAGTCGGTTTTCGGAAAGGAGATAGACGAAACAAGTATACAAGACAAGTGTGGATGGGAGAGTTGGAAGGGGTCAACCTCAGTGAACGTACCTCAATCAGATTGAGGATGTTTTTAGTAAAGGCCAGTTTAGGAGCACCCTAATTAAGTTAATAACAATGTACCTACCTATTTAGTTTAAGTTTAAAAAATTTGGCTCTCAAAAGAAATTTCAATCATTGTACTGTTGATATTTGGCTCTGTTGACTAATGAGTTTGCTGACCACTGGCCTAGTTCAAGGCAAGACACAAAGACCATCCCACAAGTACACTCTCGATATTGAGCTTGTTTAGATACAGCTTCTCAGAAACACTGCCATTTGATATTTCATTTTTCCAAATCCTTCTCTTTCCAGCCTGTCTTTCTTTTAGCTATCCTTTGGCTACCCTTTGTTATTGATTTACTCTTTGACTGTGTTGTATGTGTATGTGGTCTGTAGATGATCAATTCTTGAATTTATTGAGACTTGTTTTGTAGTCTAGTATATGGGCAGTTTTTGCATGACATGTGGGAATCCATATATTTCATGAAATAAAACTTCTTAATTGCCAAAAAAAAAGAGAAAGAAAGAAATGAGTTATGAAGGCCATAAAAACATATGGAAGAACATTAAATGCTTGTTGCAAAATGGAAGAAGCCAGTCTAAAAAAGCAGCATATTGTATGATTCCAACTATATGACGTTCTGGAAAAGGCAACGCTATAGGGCAGTGAAAAGATCAGTGGTTACCAGCAGTTTGTGTGGGGGGAGGAGGGTGAATAGCATAGGAGATTTTTTAGGGCAATGAAATTTTTCTGTATGCTACTGTAATTGTGGATACATGACATTATTCATTTGTCAAAACCCACAGAGTTGTACAACAGAAAGAGTGAACCCTAATTTAAACTATGGACTTTAATAATAACATGTCAATATTGGCTTATCAATTGTATCAAATAAGCCATATGAATGCAAGATGTTAACAATAGGGGAAACTGAGGGGGTTATATGGGAACTCTCGGTACTTTTTGCTCACTCTTTTTGTAAACCTAAAACTGTTCTAAAAATAAAGTACAGCCAGTTTGGCTCAGTGAATAGAGTGTCGGCCCACAAACTGAAGGGTCCCAGGTTCGATTCCAGTCAAGGGCACGTACCTCGGTTGCAGGCTCAACCCCCAGCACTGGTCAGTGTGCATGCAGGAGGCAACAAATTGATGTGTCTCTCTCACATTGATGTTTCTCTCTCTGTCTCTCCCCCTCCCCTCCACTCTCTCTACAAATCAATGGGAAAGTATCCTCGGGTGAAGAATAACAAAAAAAAATTAAATAAAAATAAATAAAGTCTAATAATAATAAAAACACACGACATAGTTGGCTGAAGCATCTTTTAGTGCCAGAAATAAGGAAGTGCTCAAAA
The DNA here is from genome assembly GCF_964212035.1 of Myotis nattereri. Lineage (NCBI taxonomy): Eukaryota > Metazoa > Chordata > Mammalia > Chiroptera > Vespertilionidae > Myotis > Myotis nattereri. Next base: position 64,302,594 of record NC_138085.1, read on the forward strand.
ACAATATGTGGGTATGTCAGAAGCACACAGGAGCCAATCTAAAAGAGTTCCCAGTTGCCCTAACCGGTTTGGCTCTGTGGATGGAGCGTCGACCTGTGGACTGAGGGGTCCCAGTTTCAATTCCGGTCAAGGGCATGTACCTTGGTTGCGGGCACATCCCCAGTGGGGGGTGTGTAGGAGGCAGCTGATCAATGTTTCTCTCTCATCGATGTTTCTAACTCCCTTCCTCTCTGTAGAAAATCAATAAAATATATTTTAAAAAAAAATAAAAGAGTTCCTAGTAGCCAAAGTTGGATTGACTTGTATATCAAATAAATAATGATGGCATGGGGTTATAATCCAAAGAATAAAACAAATATCCACAAGTCCATCTGATATAAATAAACAAATAAGTAAACAAAGAAGGGACAACTCTTCCTTACAGACGAATTCCAATCGATAAATACAGAGGCATGAGGAAAACAGAAAATCACCAGAACACTACAGTAATTGCAACATGAATGTGCAAATTCATGGAAACTTGAAGAAAAATAGGATATTTTCATGGTCTCAAAATACTGTCTACAAAGTTTATTAATTGCAGTGGGAAAATAGTAACTGTACGGTGGAGAAACCTGGCAGACACACCTTAACCAAGTGACCACGGTTACCGTCACAAGTAATAAAATATATTGAATCATGTATCCACCCAGATGATGCATTGAGAAGGGTATAGAGCATCCTTCCCAAAAATGTATAGTCACATCTAATTATGAGAAAACATCAGGAAAACCCAAATAGAGGGGCATTCTATAAAATACCTGATCAGACTCTTCAACAGCATCCAGGTCATGGGAGACAAGGAAAGGCTGAGGTGCTGTGACATTGGGGAGGACTAAACTCGAGGAGATCGTGGCTGGCTCCTGGGCCAGACAAGGGACAGCAGTGGGAGGAAAACTGATGGAATCTGAATGAAGTCTGCAGTATGCTTAATTGTTTTGTGTAATTTTCATCATTGTATTGTGGTTATGTAAGACATTAGAGGAAATTGAGTGGAAGGCATATGGAAAGTCTCTGTACTATTTTCGTAACTCTTCTGTGAGTCTAAGCTTATCTCAAAATAAAAAGTTTAAAAACAATAGTTGGTGTTGTTCTATGCTGGCTTTTGTTACCAGTGTATAAACTATTTATGGGGCTGGGAAAATTACTAACTAAAAGTTTTTCTTTCCCCCGAAGACAGAGTTATAGAAACAATATCATCATCTTCATTAATGAGAGGTCATTAATTGAGAATTAACCAAAAAAAGAAGGAAAACACCTTATAGAAAAAGAAAAGGGAGAAGTAATATTAGCATATTCTGCTAAACAAAGTTAATATGTAATTGTAAGCATTTAAGTATTCATACTGTGTAAATGCCTTTTGCAAATGAGATTATAGATTTGCTTGCAAACAGAAAGCATGCTAAATAAAGGTAAGGTGCTATTATTTAAAACAACAACAACAACCAGTGGATGATATTGGCAGCAATCCTTGCAGAAATCTCAGGCTTCCAGGAAGATGCTATCTATAAAGAAACATGCACTGCGCACAGCATCCCCACAGCTGGATGGGAGACAGCAAAGGAGAACTAAACATTCCGCTCTGAGTTCTCCCATGAATTGAAATTGATTGGCTTGCTGGACAGTAACATGGTGACTTTCAGGATGAATATTCAAAGGACGGAATCCTCAAGCTTCAGATTGCTCAAGTTTCTCTGTGGAACCCGGGCAAACGTAAACAGGGACTTAGCCCAAGTAAGTGACCCTTCAGCTCTGGTACTTGTAACTATGAGCACATCTGTGTTGCTCCTGTCCACTCAACTGCCCTCCTCCCTTTTATCCACAGAGCTGATGAAGCACAAGGACCTGGCCGGGGGAGGGGAGGCGGGGTGTGGGGAGCAAAGGGGGGCTGAAATCTGTACGTTTACATCAGTTCTGCAGGACACAGCAAAATCCGAAATGGATTGTGACCTGCTGGTAATCTTTCACAGCGAATCAAGTGATCATTGATTAAAAATAGCTTTGAACATGTATCACACATCTATTTCAGGCCTCGTTTTATTTGGAATGCAAATTCTGCTGGAAGCCAGAGCTACAGGAGCAGCAGCTGGAAATCTACTCAGACATTCTAGCCGATTCACACCAAGCCCAGTTGGCAAATGAATGCTATTCTGCGGTCCCAGGGAAGGAGAGATGGTTAATTATACCCTCCTGCCCAGTGGTTTCTATTATGGACACATCTGGACTGAGAGGCTCATTTGAAATCCCCAAATTCACTGTTTTCTAGAGCCTAAACCAAGTTTAAAAATTGATTTATGAGGATGAGACAGTAGTGCATGCAAACTGCCTTGCCCACAGACACCAAGGCAGGCGCCCATGAAAGTCTGTCCTCATTCCAAAGGCTCTTTTATGCCTCAGGTGCTTATATTTTCATCAGTGTTTCCTACCAGTTCTGAAAATGCAGTGTTCGGACAGGTTTCTCAGTAAATAATAAATAAAGCACACACGCCCATTCCTGTATCTCGGGGCTAAGGATTTTTATTTCCAGGACGCCTTCAACCACTGCAAACTGTGATATTTTCATCTCTAAAAGGAAGGCGGGCTGGGACCTTGCCTGTTTCCAAGAGGAAGCCTTTCAAGGAATGCCTGTACCTTGCGTGGAGACACAGCCATTTGCTCGGAGGAAAACTTCCTCCAAGAGATCACTGACTCCTTTTCTGGCAGCAGGAGTGGTGGAGCAGAGACTGCACTGTTGGAGGTGCGTCTTTGAGAAGAGAATTAGAGCTGACCAGGGTGGCCCTAACCTGTTTGGCTCAGAGCATTGGCCTGTGGACTGAAGGGTTCCAGGTTCGATTCCGGTCAAAGGCATGTACCTTGGTTGCGGGCACATCCCCAGTTGGGGGTGTACAGCAGGCAGCTGATTGATGTTTCTCTCATCGATGTTTCTAACTCTCTATCCCTCTCCTTTCCTCTCTGTAAAAAATCAATAAAATAGATTTTAGAAAAATAAAATAAAATAAAGCAGACCAGGGTGGCTATTCAAATTTTCCAGGACCTTAATTTTAGCCAACTGGCTACTTCCTATTGCACTTAGGCCTCAAATAACACAGGTCCCTAAACCTCCCTATGCCTCAACCCATCTTCCCAGTGTTCACAGCGTGGAGAGCATCATCAGACCAGGCAGCAGCCCCAAGGCAGAGATGTGGGGCAGGCATCCGTGAAGAGTCAGGTGTCCCCGCCAGGAGGCGATATCAGAAGCACCGGGAGTGCCATGAAACCAAATGCGAAGACTATGAACGGCCCTTCCCACTGAAGTCCTGTAAGGGAATGACAGATGAGGGTCAGATCTGGGGGAACAAGGTGGCATCCAGATTTACTCAACAGAAAAGTGAAGGGGTGAGGCCTGGGTTCCGAAACCAAATGGAAGGAGCATGGTGCCCTGGAAGAACAAGTGCTTTGGAAGCAAACAGATTTGCATTCAGATTCTAGTTCCACTGCAAGAGTCTCAGCAATTTCCTTGCCTTTTCTGGGCCTGTTTTCCTCATAGGAAATGGGCCTAATAATGCTTTTTTTAAAGGAATTGTATGAGAATTAAATTAGAAAGACTATGGGGAGGCGTAAAAAAAGAAAAAGCTGAGCTCAGAGTGGCATTCTATAAATGTTAACTATCCTGCTCCCTGCTCCCTTGACCCAGTGGTTCTTGCGCCTGGCTGCAGATCAGAATCACCGGGGAATTTTTGAAACCACTACTATGCCTGAGCCTCCCCCGCCCCAGAGATCCTAAATGTAATTGATGTGGGACAAGATTCAGTGATCAGTATTTTTCAAATGTCTTTAAGACCCTCCCAAGAGATTCTAATATGTTTCTAAGATTCAGAACCACTGCCCAAGTTTATCAGAATGAATATCACTTTTGGATTTGAAATTTTCTATTATGGTTTAGGCAAATATTTTACTTATCTGAGGCTTAACTTTTTTATTATTTTAACAATGGGGAATAATATTCTGAATTTATAGGACTTGAATATATTTGAGATATATTTAATAAAACTCCTAATAAAAGAAACTGGCAATTAGTAGATGCTCAATAAGTATTCATTATTTTTCCTTTGTTTTCTTGTCATTAGTCAGGGAACATATATGTGCTGAATATTATTAGAATACATAAGAACAACAGATATGAGATACTGCCAGTCAGACAGTTTTGAAATTAAGATAATCACTAACTACCTTAGGCAAGACTGCCTTACCTATCTTCTGATGGAACATGCGGTTAAATCCTAGGATAGGGAAGGCAACTGTGACGTCCATTTACCTCATTCTTCCCTTCTATGCTCATTGCAGACATCTCTAATGAATCACAGCACCCTTTCCTATTGAGCCCCTCTGAGGCCTCAAAATCCTTTGCCATAGAGATCTCTCAGGCATACACCAGCAATTAATCAGAGCTGGAATATGCACGGAAATAAATTTGCCATCCTTATCTTAGGTGATGGGCTGCCTTACACCGGCAAATGAGGCATATTTCAGAAGTGATTAAGTGGGTTCCCTGGTATGTAGGGAGTGTGTGGCCAGAGATAAAGGCAGATCCTCATAAGGCCCAACTTTATACAATCTGATCTATACGAAGCTAAGAATCTATGCTTTCTGGCGAGTGCAGGGAACATAGCGGGGGAGTGAGTAAACACCAAGTAAAAAATGAAAGAGCCGGTGTCTGCATGGTGCTTAGTGCACTCAGGGTGTGCCTACCTCCCACAATTTCCAGAAAGTGCTATCAGATCATTTTCCAAAAGCCAGATTATTTCTCTAACTTAAGAAACGTGAAGCCAACTATTGCAGTGTTTCTTCCCCAAGGTGACAGGCAGAGGCTCTGATGAGAAAGCTCAAGTCTGTGGGTGAAAGCTTGACATTCATACCTGCAGGCTTCCAGAGCTGAGAGCTTTTAAACAGGGAGGCCAGAAGATTGGTGCGAATGGCTGGAGTCCTCACCTGCTGTGCCCACCCGAGGACAGCCAGCACTTCTGAAAATGAAGCTTCTGCTAATCCCTCTTACTATTGGTTAACCCCTTTGCTGTGTTCACTTGTGACACAGCAGCATTAGCCCCTGCTGGACAATATCCGGACAGTTTAGTGCTGAATCCACAGCAGGCAAAAGCAATAATCCTGATAGCCTGTTTAAAAGTCTTTTATTTGGGGCCTTATCAACTACATAAAGATATGTCATTAAACTCAAAGTCAACATATCCCCAACTCAATTTCCTTTTATCTGGATCCCCAAAATGCCTGCAGTTACATTAAGGCCACCCCACACTTGGGGAATGTAATGAAGGGAAAGGGGGAATAGAAAGATACAGCTGTCTTAACAATTTTGGTCAAAATATCTTACTTTGGCCCAGCTGGCTCAATTGGTTGAGCATCACCCTGTACACCAAGAGGTCACTGGTTCCATTTTCCAGTTAAGGCACATGCCCAGGTGGATTGCAGGTTCGATCCCCAGTAGGGGGCCTTGCAGGAGGCAGCCGATTGATGGATGCTTTTCTCTTTCATCATCTATGTTTCTCTCTCTCTCTCCCTCTCCCTCTCCCTTCCTCTCTCACTAAGTCAATAAAAACAGATTTTTTTTAAAAAAAATCTTACTTTCAATCTTTCCAAAAATATATGAACCTATAAAAGGTATTGCCTGGTCAGTGTGGCTCAGTGGTTGAGCGTCAACCTATGAACCAGGAGGTCAGGGCACATTTTTAGTCAGGGCACATGCCCGGGGTTGCAGGCTCAATCCCCAGTAGGGGGCGTGCAGGAGGCAGCCGATCAATGATTCTCATCATTGATGTTTCTATCTCCCTCTCCCTTCTTCTCTGAAATCAATACAAACATATTTTACAAAGTAAAAATAAAAGATATTGATGGGCCTCCTCCTAGGGTTTTTGGAAAGAGCCGTACAAGCAAGGATTCATGAAGCTTAAGCTACAATAAGTTCACAGTCAATTTGTCCCTGCAGAGGGGCACACAGGATCCAAATGATATAGCAGAGAAACATCTTCAGGGATCATTAGTAGAACTCCCTTGGTACACAACAGTGGGCAAACTGCGGCCCTCGGAGGTTGTGTGACATCCCCATAGTCACAAATATGGTTAGTGACAGAGCTGGGACTGGAATCGTGGCACTAACTCCAGAGCTCTGTAGATTGCTTCAAGCTTTGTGGTTTTTTCCCTTAAGATCTTTAGACTCTGAGAGCTCAATTTCAGCTCAGTGTATATTGAAGAAAATAAAGTGTTTAGAAGAGGTGTCACTCCAGATTTCATTTAGGCAAAGTACCAAATAAATACCTTTTATCCCTGTGATCAGTCTCACAGCCTCTCACAGAGTACTTGTCAACAGAGATATTTTGCTGATGCATTGAATCTTACCCAACAAAGGGGGAAAAACATCCCTTTCGTAAGTCATAATGCGTAACGCATATGTTGAGATTTGGTTTGGTATCCAAATAGACATCCTCTATCCAAAAGGAGAAAAAAATTACTAAGTGCTAATACTAATGCTAATGTTAGCCTATTACAAGTGTCTCATGCTGTGGCTTTATTCTGATTTGTGGCTTGAGATAAAGATTTCATATCCCTCATTTGAATGACAGTATCCACATACTGGGTTTTTATGGGCTGCAGTATGTTCCTATACTAACATTTCAATGCAGTCACTTCCACCCGGAAGATTTATTTCATCTGAAAGTTCACCCACATCACACAATTAAATCAACTTAAATATCAGTTATCTCGGCCCCATTCTATTGTCCTCATGCATACAAAAATCATTTCTTAAATGCCCGATGTGTCATTTCTATACTGTAATAGAGGAAATAGGAGAAGCATGTGACACTGAAGATGAGATACAACAGTGAATAATATAAGATGTTTGCCCTCATGGAGCTCCTAGACAAGGGGGAGGAATAGGTACCTGGCCCAGTGGCCACAATGCAGTATGGTAGAGTCTGAGAGCACAGAGGCAGGGAACAGTCATTCAGCCAGGGAACTCAAGCAGGTTTTGGAGAGCTGACACTTGAATTAATTCTCACAAGAAAACGTTCCCTAGAGAGGAAAGAGGACGGGCATTAGAAGCAGGACCAATATATGCAAAGGTTTGGAGATGTGAAGGAGAATGTTTAGGAGACCACTAACAATTAATTTTGGCTACAACTTAGAGCGCTGGGCAGCAGGGAGGGTGGTAGCAGGAGAAGAGCTGAAATGCAGAGTGTCATATCAGTCTGGCAAGGATTTGGGTACCAGGCTAAGGAGTTTGGACTTGCTTCTGTAGGAAAGAGCAGCTTCGAAACAGCATAGTGACATCATCAGATCTGTGTTTAGGAAAGCCAAGTATAGGAGTCAAGGAGTTACAAGGACCTTTGTGTGTGGCAAAGGTCCAGGTAAGAAACAAGACCCTGAGCTATGAAAATCTCAATGACTATGATGACAACATCCACTGCCAAAGGATCTCAAGAGGTATCTTTCAACAACCATCTCATTGTAAAAGTCTGTAATGAGAAATGTCAGAGCTGAATAACCAGACTAGAGCCCTCCCCATCTTCTTTCATACAGCAAGCAGTTACTCACAACATAAAGTTGCCAGATCATTTCTATATGAGAACAAAACATGTCTCAGGATGACCTGTATCTGATCCTTTCCTCCTACTCCAGCCTAATGACATCACATGTTGCTTACTATTTTTTTTTTTTGCAATCAATGAGGCTGAATCTAGATGGGCCAATAAGTCTGACTCATAGAAATGACAATGATATAAGAGGCTGGGGACCTAAGACTCAAAGCTCCTCCCTTCTAGGTCAAACAGGAAAACACAGAAATGCATTGGCCCAATGGGAACAAAAGTGTCAACTTGTTAGTAGGCCAGTGAGTGTCCAATTGTCCCCAGATGCAGAGTTCACTGGTAAAAGCTAGATTGGAGGGGAAAAGATTAAGTTTAAGGATAAATGTGGCTTCTGCTCCCATCACAAATCTATACCTTGAGGCCTGAGCGCTCAGACATGCCTCTGATGAATGGTCACTCAGAACCGACTACAAGCCCACTCACTCAGCCATCAGAATGGATGAGGTCTGAAGTGGGCAGTAGGACAAAGGGAGAGTTCCTAGCCTCTGTCCCATGAGCAGCCCTGCTCAGGGGCTTTCTCAGGGGAGAGGGAAAGGAAGAGAGCTCTTAGCTCTTGGGTCCAGGTAGTGAAAGCCAAAGTGGAAGCCAGTCATCCCTGTCAGTCAAACGTGGCAAAGGAACAGTTGCTCATTCTGACCAATCAGACTGATCAGAAGGTCCCAGTAAGAGGATGAAGAGAGGCAGAAACATCCTCCCCACATGGAGAGAGGGACAGACGTGTTTGGTAGTAGGCAGAGGTTGACAAATGATGTACAGAATGTTCAGTTAAGAGTTGAATTTCAGCCGAAACCGGTTTGGCTCAGTGGATAGAGCGTCGGCCTGCGGACTGAAAGGTCCCAGGTTCGATTCCGGTCAAGGGCATGTACCTGGGTTGCGGGCACATCCCCAGTGGGAGATGTGCAGGAGGCAGCTGATCGATGTTTCTCTCTCATCGATGTTTCTATCTCTCTCCCTTCCTCTCTGTGAAAAATCAATAAAATATATAAAAAAAAAAGAGTTGAATTTCAGGTAAACAACAAATAAATAATCTTACGTAGTATACGTATGCCCAAAATATTGCATGGGATATGCACTAAAAAATTATTCATTGCTTATATGAAATCCAAATGAAACTGAGCATCCTATACTTCTATTTGATAAATTTGACATCATTAGTGGAAGAATCTTCCCCCATGGCATAGATATTCACATCCCCACATCTGACTTCTAGAATGGAGAACTTATAAATCATCCAGTCCATCAGCTTAAATTCTCTCATGATGAAAATGATGAAGCCCAGACAACTGCAATAACTGGCCCAAAGTCATGCTATTATTTGTTTGTTTGTTGTTAATACTCACCCCTTAGCTAGTTTCCCATTGATTTTTAGAGACAATGGAAGGGAGGGAGGGAGGGAGGGAGGAAAACAAGCATGTGAAAGAGACACACCAATTGGTGTGTCTCCCAGTGCCTAACACAATGCTTTATGAGCCCTGGCAGCACAATCAATATTGTGGAGTGGCAGGCCATGTGGCTGAATTACCTGGATAACTGCCACGTCTTTCCACTTCACTCAGACCTTCTGTGTCCTATTTTTGTAAACCCATTCTGGGGGCGGTTGCTAGAAGGTTGGCACGGCCTCTAGCCAGGTGTGGAAATTGTCCTAGCCCTCCTGAGAGGCCATGAGGTATGAGTTTCTGAATAACACAGCGCCTTTGGGAAGCATCCTTTCTATTGGGGTAATGGGTTCGAGGAAAACACAGCTGGGACCTGTGAGCTTTTGCATGAAAGGAAGCCTTATTTTAATCAGGAATTTCAGCTTCCTCCATGGCAAACCTTTGACTAGAGCTGCCAGCAGAGAACCAGCTGGACGTGTAGGCTTCCTTTCACTCCTTCCCTTGCCTCCCTCTTGTGGACAAGCAGGCAAGCAGTCAGTGTGATGGACATGAGCAGGTGAAGAGTCCTTCAACAGCCTCACAGATGGATGTCTCTGCCACACACAGCACTTGCCAGGCCAGCCCGTGACAGATTAGTGAAGAGGGGTGATCTTCGCTGCCCTCCATCACTTCTCACAACTCATATCACTTCGTCTTCTCCTTATTCCCAGAACCTTGATCATCCCGCTACCCCCCGTCCACCCCAACCTCTTTCAACCTCCATCTCCATGTTCCTGACCTGCTTCTGCTATAAACCAACCAAGACTTAGGCTTCCTGGAGTTCCAGGCAAGCAAGTCCTCACTCCTTCAGGGAACAAGTTGCATCATCCCAATAAAAAGAGACCACACCGTTGAAAGCCGGATGCTGAGATGCTTCATGATAATAATAATATTTATTTAGTGCTTAATAATGTAGGCTCCTTTCACTAAACATCTGATACCCATTATCTTGTTTATGCTCATAATCTTCACAGGAAACCCGATACTGTGCTTCTGTCCATTTGACAGATGAAGGAACTAAGGTTTGGAAACATTAAATAATGCACTCAAGCTTTTGCAGAACTGGGATTCAGACTCAGAACATTTGGCTCTGGACTCCAAAAAGCTCTGTTTCATAGGCCTTTCCGCAGTCATGGAAATATTCTGCCTCATCCAATATAGTGGGTACTAGCTTTAAGTAGCTACTGAGTATTTGAAATGTGACTACTGCCACTAAAGTTTTCATTTGATTTCATTTTTATTTATTTTATTTAAATAGCCACAGATGACTAGTGGTTACTTGAACAGCATGACTTAGAACATAACCCCTGGGTGATTCTAGTTACCTGCTTTTCCTCTCCCCACACACAGACTCACATGCACACCCTGGGTGGGTTAGGGATCCTTGCTCCATGTAAAGTTACAGTAGACCCTGACTACAAAATTGATAGTTGACTATGCCCTCTTTGATGCAAGAAGGCAAGGGAAAGTGAATCAATAATATGAAAGACATGAGCTCTTCTCCTCACTCTGCTGTGACAAGTGACAATAACTTCTCTGAGCCCCAGTTTCTGCCTTTGTTCAAGGACGGAGCTCTACCCCATGACTCCAGCTCTAAGGTTCCCCACCTGCTCTGGCTCTCAAGGTGGCACATTGAAAACAAGAGTCCCAGGTGATGAGTCTGGCACTCACCGTGATTACCTGGAGGAACAGTCAAGCAAACATGCTTGATTGTGCACATCCAACACCCCATAATATATAGGGTTCTTTTTTTAGAACCCTAATCAGAGATTCCATTTCCATAATTAACGTCTTTAGGAGTAATTGCAAATGACACATCTGTTCACCATCACCCCCTCCTTGGCAAAGTATGTGTTATAAACAACGTTTCTTCAGCTTGGTAAACACTTGGTGCCGGTCCTTTGCTTGTTGCGTCAGTCACTTTCTGCCTGGGGATGGTGATGACCCTGGCTGACCTATTCCTGCACGGTCCCATCCCTTCTGCCAATGGCACTCAAACCAGCTTAGGACTTGCCTGCAACAACTACCCATTTTGACTGGCCACAGAGCCTGAGTTCTTACTCTTGGTTTCCTACATCAAGGTTTTAGAGGACTCATGAAATTATATAAAATGCTGGGTAAATATACTTGTGCATGTATGTTCTAGGGAGAAGGTTCATGGCTTTCATTAGAGTTTCAATGGTTGTCTATGATCCAAAAATTAATTAAGAAACATATTATCTGTTTTCATTTATATGAAGGTGAGAATAGGTACATCTATAGAGATAGAAAGTAGATTAGAGGTTACTTATGTCAGGGATGGATGGGGGGTACAAATAAGAGGACAAGGGTGATAGCTAAAGGATACAAGGTTTCTTCTTGAGGTGGTGCAAATGTTCTAAAATTGGCTCTGATGGTTACCCACATCTGTGAATATACTCAAAAATAAACACTGAATTTCACATGGGTAAATTGCATGGTATGCGAATTATATCTCAACTAGAGGCCTGGTGCATGAAATTTGTGCACAGGCGGGGAGCGGGGGAGGTGTCCCTCAGCCCAGCCTGCACCCTATCCAATCTGGGACCCCCTCGAGGGATGTCCAACTGCCCATTTAGGCCCGATCCCAGTGGCGGTCGGACATCCCTCTCACAATCCAGGACTGCTGGCTCCCAACCGCTCACCTGCCTGCCTGATTGCCCCTAACCACTTCTGCCTGCCAGCCTGATCACCCCCTAACCACTCCCCTGCCATCCTGATTGACACCTAACTGCTCCCCTGCTGGCCCAATTGCCCCTAATTGCCCTCCCCTGCCAGCCTGGTCACCCCTAACTGCCATCCCCTGCTGGCCTGGTCCCTGCAACTGCCTTCCCCTGCAGGCCTGGTCGCCCCCAACTGCCCTCCTCTGCCAGCCATCTTGTGTCCACATGGGGGTGGCCATCTTGTATGTTGGAGTGATGGTCAATTTGCATATTACCTCTTTATTACATAGGATAAGACAGTTTTTAAAAATGGCTAAGAACCCCTGCTTTGAAAAGGGGGCTGTAGACTGTGGGTGCCCACAGACAGTGAAGCTGGGACCTCTTTTCTCTCAGAAAGCCTTGGGTGGTACCAAACACAGGTCCTTATTGGAAGAAAGGCCTGCTTTATGTGGGGCCTCCGAAGGGGTATGGTTCCATAGTATCAGGGAGGCTCTCTAGGCCAACACTTCTCAAACTTTAACAAGCATACGAGTTGCTCAGTGATCTTTTTAAAATTCAGATTCTGATTCACAGTTAAAGGGCGGGACAAGGTTCTCCTGGTGATCCAAGGAACACTGTAAGAAGGCACTAGACCAAAACTATGTTCACATCCTCTCACCTCCCATGGACCTTCATGCCACCCAGCTACGTATACAAACGTAATTTCCTGAGATATACAGCTCTGGATACACTCTTTCTGTCTAGAGCTCTTTCCCAGCTAAATTCTCTGCTCCCTTGCTCTACTGAATTAAGCTGAACAGCTTGGAAACCTCAAATGCCCCCTTTATCCTTCTCCCTTAAAGTCTAAGCCAGAAACAGGCCAATCAGCTCATTAGTTTTATTTCCCCTCAGCCCCACGCTGGCCCAGTTTAGCCCTTCAGCATGAGGTTGCATCCCATAAAAGACACACCTAGCTCAAATACAACTTAGACACACGCAAAATAGTTATTTCATCTATGTGTCCTAAATGTAAATGTTTTACTCATCCCACTAAACATTTTACTTCCCTGGTACTGGATAAGGAAGTTGGCACCCTGATGCTGATTTTGAACCAAGGGAGTATTCCTCTAAGGGGAGATGGTGGTCAATATAAAGCAGATTGCCTCAAAAAAGAGTAAGGACTCCTTCATCAGCCTTATTCACATAGAACAATATCACACATGCTGTAGCAAGGACTGAGTGGTATAGTAGATTGAAAATACTACCACAGTATTTTGCAACAACTCCCATCAAGGGGTGGAGTTCACTTCTCCACCTTGAATCTAGGCTGGCCCTGTGACTTGTCTTCACCAGTCAAATGTGGCAGAAATGTTGTATAAGTTCCAGAGCCCAGTTCCAAGAGACCTTGCAGCTTCTTCCCTCTTGAAATGCTGCCCTGAGAACACCATGTAAGGAACCCAGTCTAGCCAACTAGGATGAGAGGCTGCATGAGATGAACAAGGCACCCCTGCTGACAGTCAGTACCACTACCAGACCATGAATGAGGCCATGTTGGATCCCCCCCTCCCCCGCCGCCAACACACACACACACACACACGTAAGTCCAGGTGAAAATAGCAGATGATGAAGGCCTGGGGAGGAGTGGTGGGTAGAGGGCTAGAAGAGGTCAATGGGGGAAGAGGGGAACATATGTAATACTTTCAATAAAGATTTTTTTAAAAATAAAAATAAAATAGCAGAGGAACCACTCAGCCAACCCAAATAATTGTGAGAAATTTCTGTTGTATTTTTTATCTCTACAATCTGAGGTGGTTTGTTACATAACAGTAGATAACAGAGGTAGATAGGATGGCAAACTAGGTAACATCTAAAAACTCTTCAAACATGATTCTGTGTTTTAAGAAATGTTAGTAGTGCCTGGCTGGTGTGGCTCAGGGGTCGAGCATCAACCTAGGAATCCAAGGTCACGGTTCCTTTCCCAGTCAGGGGACATGCCTGGGTTGTGGGCTCAATCTCCAGTAGGCAGCCTATCAATGATTCTCTCTCATCATTGATGTTTCTTTCATTGATGTTTCTATCTCTCCCTCTCCCTTCCTCTCTGAAATCAATACAAAATATATTTTAAAAAAAGAAATGTTAGTAGGGGGCGGGGGAGGGAAGGAGTTGATTAAGTCTCTATCAAGCTTTTTCTTCTATACATCACAGCTCCGTGCTCCATTTATAAGTCTGGTTTCTGCATGTGCTTTTGTTGCTGGTTTGCCATGTGAGGAAAACAATGAAGGGCCTCTTTCACACCTTAGTGACTCTATTGTAACAGGGTGCCTTGCTTGAACTATGGGGGGTGGGGCGGACTTAGATATGTTTGCAGCTATTGGAGTTAGGTCACATCTCCCCACTGCATGAAGTGTTATGCCTGAGGCCTTTGGAGTTAGATTGGACAAAGTTGGGTAGTCCTGATATGGGGTGCCTAGAGGGAGAGAAGGGAAAACAGGATAACAATGGGTGAGGATGGAGTAATGTTTTCCCCCCACCCTGACCTCAACCCCATCACAAAGGACGGATTATGAATCTCAAAGAAAAGAGGAATTACACCAGAAGCTGAAGGAAGACCTTTGGGAAATCTAGGCACACAGCTGCTTTGGAGCCCAGGGATAGAGCTGACAACAGGGTTCCCTTCCTCACCCTGGCCAGCTCTGCTGTTGAAAAAGACCGAAGAAACCCAAGCAATGCTTAGAGAAATGGAGTTACACAGCTTTATTACAGCGGTCTCAGAGGAGTTGCCTCCAAAGTCTGAGCAAACCAATATGGTGGAAGCTCTTCTTGTATCGTCTTTGGTTTCTTTGTCCCTCAGATATGGATGGGACTTCCGGACCTTTCATGGGCTTTGCTAAAAGCCCCGTATGTTGGGGTGGGGGCCTTGAGACCATATCTAAGGGCCTGGCCTGGAGCCAGCACTGATAACCCCCTCTGGGGGTTGTGTATTGTTCATGGCTTATGGCCTCTGTAAAATGTGAGCATTTGGGTAACAGGTCTTGCAAGACCAGATTGTGGAGAAAGGGGCAGTGACTTAATTATAGGTTATCAAGAATGTACATTAGGTTACTGCTGGCCCCCCAAACATCAGGGTTACATTGGAATTCGCCTTTTAACCTTCTCACTGCCAGGCACACAAAGCACCTTGTGCTTCCTAAGAAGAAAAGACTGTGGATGTGTTTCATGGGGTCCCATTATCACTGAGGGCTCGGTCATCCAACATAGGGACAAAGTCCCCTGACAAAGGAGGCCCAGAACATGAGCCAAACTGTTTCTGAGCATGTGTGACATGCCAACACCTTAAGGACGCTCTGAGATAACTAAAGGAGGCCCAGGGGGAAGGTGTCAGAGGTTCAGCCTAAGCAGAAAGACATCTGTCTAAAGCATCGCCGTGAATGTGTCCAAACATGTACCCACAAACTGGTGACACCTTGAAATGTCTTTTCCCGTTTCTCTTTCTGGTAGCAGAGATCCCCATGACCCACACCACATGTTCCGATAGCATCCAGCTGCTTTGCACATTCTTCATTTTTCAAGAACTGGTTTTCTCACGGAGTTTTAGGTTATTTGAAAAATGAAGCTACTTTCCCAACTTGGGTGTATATTTCAACTAAATTTGAAGATAAAGCTATGGAATGAACGTTTGGAGCTCAGAGGGATAAGTTAGACCTCGCATCCAGCTTACCTGCCTTTTGTCCGTGTATGGTGGAATAATCTAGAGATGCTGGTCCAGGCACTATTTCACCTCAAGTAGTCTAGAGATTGCATTATATTCTTATTTCAAGAAGGGAAATACAACCACAGGTATCATGGGCCTGGTTACAGGAAATAGACACAATTTGCCTGATTCAACTAGATTTTTTTTATAACATCTTGTTGCTATTGGTCTTCTACAACTTATTCCTTTTTAGCCTAACCATTAAGGGAATGCTATAAACTATTTTTAAATGCACAGTTTAATAATTTGACAAAAGCTAGCAAGATGGAAGGAAAGTTTACCTGTAACTCAATTATTCTATTCTTACTAGTAAGTGCAGACTCAGAAAGGAAAACTTCATACAGGCACCTAAGGAGACGTCAACAAGAATATGTGTTGCAGCATAACTTGTAGCCTTGAAAAACATGTTTATCAATAGAGTAGAGTGAAATACATTTTCAGTTATTCATCCAAAGCAGTATGATGCAGCAGTTAAAATAATTGAATGAGATCTGTTAGTATCAACATGGGTAAGTCACAACATAATGTCCAATGTAATAAAGTTTTAAAAGGATACATGTAGAATACTACTATACTACAAGAGTTAACATTAAAAGCCCACCTCCCCCAAAAGTACTACATATTCTTTCTGCATATATGTCTACATAGTAAAAGGAATTTTAACGAATAAGGAAGATAAATTCTAGTGCTATGATAGCAGTTCTCTCTGGACAGAAAGAGAAAGGAATAAATAGTGGGGTAGAAATATGGAGATTTAGCTATACTGCAACATTTTATTTCTAAGGAAAGCAGGAAAAAGGCAACGGAGGGAACCAGTGCTAATATGGCAAAATGGCAATTCTTAATATTTTGGTTGGTGCATGAGTGTCAATTATATTCCTTTTCACAGTTTTATGTTTAAATTATTTACTTTTTTATTATTCTTTAAAAATTATGGACAGCTCACCAGCAAAGGGACTTCACTCCCTCTGCTGTCGTGCCTATTCTGTAGGAACTACCTGGGTTGATTAATGACAAGGAGCAAGTAAGCACATCCTCAGATTAAATGCTAATACTCATCTCTCCTCATGCCCACACAAGCTATTTTTCCTCGCCATTACACACATGCATCGCCTTTGGTTTCTGCCCGACGGCACTAGCCCCAGGAGAGAAGATAAGAGAGAAAGGTGGAAAACATGAAACCAAACCCTTGTAAAACATGAAGAAACACTTACTCTGCTAGAACCCACTTTGGAATGCTCTATGTTTCTGCCACCTCGGGCATTCTGATTCATTTGGAGCATCTCCTCCAGATACAAGTCATTTAGCCAGCTGACAGGAGGAACAATTACTGCTGGCTTAAAAGATTGGTTGATTTCTCCTGCGTCTACTTGCCTGCAGGTCTGGCTCTCTGACAAATCAAGTCAGATCAATTTGTACCCTAAAGAGTAAATGGGAGGATGCAATTATTTTCTGGTTCAATAGAAAAGCATTTCATTTCGAAGGGCCGCTGTACAGCATTTCTTTTGAGATTCACTAGGAATGGGTCAGGCCCCTAGAGAGTAAATGATGGGTTCTCGGGGGGCACAGCTCAGCTTCGCTTCTCAACAAGCTCTGAGAACAGAGGCAGGACGTGGGGGGTGAACAGAAGGCATGGCATGGAGAGGGAAGGTTCTCCATAGTCCATTGTCTGAGTCAGTTCGGGCTGCTAACACAAAATACTACAGACTGGATGGCTTACCAACCACAGAAATTTCTCACTGTGCTGAAGGCTGGAAATCCGAGGTTAGGGTGCCACTAGGATGGAGTCCAGGTTGCAGACAGCTGACTTCTCATGTCCTCACATGGCAGGAAAGAGAGCTAGCTACCTCTGCTGCCTCTTCTAATAGGGTCACTCATCTTCTGAAGGCTCCACTTCCAGGACCTAATTACTACCTCCCAAAGGCCTCACCTTCAAATACCATCATGTTGAGATTGGGGTTTCAACATATACATTTTGGAGGAACACGAACATTCAGTCCATGTTTAAGAAATATTTTTTTTGTCTCATCAGAAGCAGTGAATCTTCTGAGAGGTAGAGAATATGCCAAAGATTCAAGAGGCTGAAAATTTAATTCTTCTGGCAGTCACACCAAGATCTAGAAAATTACCCCTGAAATGAAACTCCCCCCCCCCGCCCCCCCAAAAAAGCAGAAATAAACTTCTGAATAACAAGAGGGAAACAGAGGTGGAAAAATCGTAGAACCAGTCTGGTCCTTGACATACTGGTGCCCTTCCCTTGCCTGCCTACAGAACTGATGGTTGAGGCCCAGCACTGGGGGTTGGCTCCAGGTTTCTGTGACTGAGAGCTTCCCCTGCGGGTTGTGCCTTCTCAGATGTTATCTAACACTGAACTCAGTCTTCAGGGTCAGATTCAACTGCACTCCTGCACACTCCCTATGCCCCCACCCCACAGACATTACAGTTGGCACCTAGGAGTTGGAATGATGTAGCACAAACACACAGGTTTTGGAGGCAGGCTGCTTGGGTTCAGTTCTTAGCTCCGTGGCTTATTAGTTGTAAGACCGTAACAAACTACTTAACCTTCCATTTCCTCACCTGTAACACAACAACAGTACTGGCACCTTCCTCATGGGGTTGCTCTTAAAGGACATGATGCGTATAAAGCTCTTAACACAGTATCTGGTATAGATCAAGCACTCTACAGATGTTCATTATGATTATGGTTGTTACTGTCTCCAGCCTTGGCTATGTGAGGCTAATCGGTTTGCTATGAAGGACTTGGAGATTTTAAATCAAAATTTTAGCCCTAAAGGTGAGGCATTCTTCCTCCGAGTCATTCCCATCTATCATAGAATTGTCATTCTTCCCTATATTGATCTCCATGGCAATCAGATATTTATTCTTGCTCCCTATCTCTACATGCTACAGGAGGTAAATTTAATCTTGAGCACAATATTGTAGCAATAGACAAGAAGACAGAAGGCAAGGGTTTTGTTTCTTTCTCTGGAAATAACCAGCTGTGTGTGTAAACAATTTGTTTACTATTTCTGCCTTGTTTCCTCATCTGAAAAGTGAGGATCATTTTTCATGCTCTCTTTACATCCCTGGGTTATGAAAACTGAAAAATGAATGTTGACTTACAAAGAGTAAGGAGAAAAAGAAATGCAAGAGACCATTGTTGGTTGATTATCTTTATTCTGACGCTGAAGTCCCTGAATGCATGAAGCCAGCAACATCCAACATGGTAACTCCCAGAATGCAGGAAGTTCGTCTACATAATACTGCTTTAACAGGCCTCCTGTTATAAAATCCATATTGTAATAATAAGGGACTTCATAAGTATTGTTGATAATGGTGGATCGCCGAGTAAAGTTTAAAACTTTTCAATATAAACTATAATTTCTATCTTTAAACTGCTCATTGCTGCCACATATTATATAAACTTAGCAAATTAAAAGCCTTCTCTCCTAAAATTAGAAACTGACCATGCACAGTTTCTGGTTGGCTCTTTTATAGCATTTGCATCTGATTTTAAGTATTTTATTTCCACAAAAGAATGCAAAGGGGTGAATAAATTTTCAGTTTGTTTCTTTTTATTTAAAAAATATACTTGTAGCCCTAACTGGTTTGGCTCAGTGGCTAGAGCGTCAGCCTGCAGACTGAAGGGTCCCAGGTTCAATTCCGGTCAAGGTCATGTACCTTGGTTACAGGCACATCCCCAGTAGGAAGTGTGCAGGAGGCAGCTTATCGATGTTTCTCTCTTGTTGATGTTTCTAACTTTCTATCCCTCTTCCTTCCTCTCTGTAAAAAAAAAATGAATAAAATATATTTAAAAAAAATAAAAATATACTTGTAGCCCTGGGTGGCATTGCTCAGTGGTTAGAGTGTCAGCCTGCAAACCTAAGGGTTTCAGGTTCAATTCCAGTCAAGAGCATGTACCTGGGTTGCAGGTTCCCTGCCCAGTCTGGATGAGTGTGGGAGGCAACCAATTGATGTAGCTCTCTCACATCAATGTTTCTTTCTTTCCTCTCTTCCCCTTCCCCACTCCCACCACATCCACTTTCATATATATATATATATATATATATATATATATACATATATATATATATATATATATATATATATATATATATATATCCATCCTCCAGTGAGGACTAACCAAAAATAATAATAATACACTTATAAAGTATTAACCAACTGTGTTTTCTGGAGATATTTTGGAAGTCTCTAAACATTTTTTAAAAATATATTTTATTGATTTTTTACAGAGAGGAAGGGAGAGAGATAGAGAGCTAGAAACATTGATGAGAGAGAAACATCAATCAGCTGCCTCCTACACACCTCCCACTGGGGATGTGCCCGCAACCCAGGTACATGCCCTTGACTGGAATTGAACCTGGGACCCTTCAGTCGCAGGCCGACACTCTATCCACTGAGCCAAACCGGTCAGGGTGAAAGTCTCTAGATATTTTGAAAGTCTCATTAAAACTTCGTTTGCAACAGGAAATGGCTTCCACTGATGAACATTTTTGTGTTTCTGCTAAGACTGAGCTAACACCTACTATCACTGTTATCTGCTGTGCTGTCACATCAAAAATGATGCTCACAAAGTGAGTAGTAAATAGTTTATTTGCGACAAGCATGTCCTGCTGCTAAAGACTTATGAGCACTCTGCTTCATATCCCTGAGCAATTTGGAGATGATTAACCATCACTCCTGCTTAGAGGATACAAATATAGGCAACCAGGGAAAATGCATTTATTGATATTAATGGGATTTATTTCCAATTTTTTAAAAAGTGTGCAGCCTCTCCAGTTATGGTGAGTACTTTCCTTTTCCCCCCAAGGAAATTGCTATCCTCATCTACATTGCTTTGTTCAGACAGTTTCCTAAGCCTGGATGCCCCCACGCCTCCACTGTTTCCACATCTGTCTAAATCCTTTCATGTGCTACCTGTTCTGGGATGCCTCCTTCCCATCCCAATACAATTCCTCTCTTCTAAGCTCTCATAACCAAGTACCAGTATCTCTGCATAATGTTGATTCTCCTTTGCTTTTAAATTCTTTGTCTCACACAGAATTTTGTTTGTTAAAGGACTGTGACCCATGTCTTTGAGATCTCTCCCCGCCTCCCTCTCTCTCTCTATTTCTCTCTCTCAATACAAATGCATATATAGCACCCACATGATGCTTTGCACATAGTAAACACACAACAAATATCAATTGACAGATCATAAGAGCCATGATGTACTCACTCAATAAGCATCTATTAAGGACTTCCTATGTGACAGGCTGTGCCAGACTCTGAATTGGAATGGGGATAACAGATAAATAAGACACAGTCCAGCCATACAAATGGCCAGCAGATATAAAAGATACTCAACTGCAGTAGCTATTAGGGAAATGCCAATCAAAACTACAATGAGATACCACCTCACACCTGTTAGAATGGACATTATCAACAAGACAAGCAGTAACAAGTGAGAGGTTGTGGAGAAAAAGGAACCCTCATTCCCTGCTGGTAGGAATGTAAACTGGTACAGCCACTATGGAAAACAGTATGGAGGCTCCCAAAAAAATGAAGAATAGAGTTACCATATGACCCAGCAACCCCTCTTCTGGGTAGCTATCTGAAAAACCTGAAAACATTTATTTGCAAAGATATATGCACCCCATGTTCATTGCAGCATTATTTACAATAGCCAAGAAATGGAAGCTACCTAAGTGGCCATCAATGGATGATTGGATAAAGAAGATGTGGTACATGCGAATATATACAATGGAATACTACTCAGCCATAAGAAAAGATGAAATACTGCCACTGCCAACAACAGGGGTCCTCAAACTACGGCCCGCGGGCCACATGCAAATACAAATATTGTATTTGTTCCCATTTTGTTTTTTTACTTCAAAGTAAGATATGTGCAGTGTGCCTAGGAATTTGTTCATAGTTTTTTTTTTAAACTATAGTCTGGCCCTCCAACGGTCTGAGGGACAGTGAACTGGCCCCCTGTTTAAAAAGTTTGAGGACCCCTGGTCAACAACATGGAAAAATCTTGAGAATATCACGCTAAACAAAACAAGTCCGATAGAAAAAGTTAAAAACCATATGATTTCACTGATATGTGGGATATAAAACTGAAAGCAACAAATGAACAAACAATGAAAACAAACAAAAACTCATAGACACAGACAAAAGTGTGTTTATCAGAGGGAAGGGGCTGGGTGGGTAGTGAAGGGTCAAGGGGGTCAAATATATGGTGACAGAAGAATTGAAC
Source organism: Myotis nattereri (assembly GCF_964212035.1). NCBI lineage: Eukaryota > Metazoa > Chordata > Mammalia > Chiroptera > Vespertilionidae > Myotis > Myotis nattereri. Next base: position 64,324,358 of record NC_138085.1, read on the forward strand.
TTAGGGTTGTGGGTACACAATGCAATATACAGACCCTAGAACTGTACACTTGAAACCTATATAATTTTATTAACCAACATCACCCCAATAAATTTAATATTAAAAAAGACCCAAAGATGTAAAAATAAAATCATAAGAAGAAAAAAAAGATAGCCTAGCACAGTGATGGCGAACCTATGACACGCGAACTCATTTTTTTGGTTGATTTTTCTTTGTTAAATGGCATTTAAATATATAAACTAAATATCAAAAATATAAGTCTTTGTTTTACTATGGTTGCAAATATCAAAAAATTTCTATATGTGACACGGCACCAGAGTTAAGTCAGTGTTTTTCAAAATGCTGACATGCCGAGCTCAAAAGGTTCGCCATCACTGGCCTAGAAGGAGACAGCCATAAGATTACAACACATTGTGATAAATGCCTTGATAAAAATATTCAAAATAATATAAAAGCACAGAAGAGAGAGGGAGTCCAGACAAGCTTCTAAAAGAAGCAAGCTTGAGCTTCAACTTAAAGGTTGAGAGGATTTCACCAGGTGTCAGGGTTGTGGTGGGTGTGGAAGGCATTAAAAGGAAAAAGACTTGGTTATGGAAAAAATCATAGAGGTGTGAAAAAATAATGGTTTGGGGGGTGTGGTGTGGTGTATGAGATCGGCGCATTTGACATGTAGTGGTGAGTGTAGGGCGATAGGCTGGAGAGAGAAGAAGCCAGACTGTGAAATATTTCCAATGCCAGATAAGGAACTTGAACTTGACCCAGCAGGCAGGAGACCTGCCTCAGGTTCTGCAGCAGGAGAGAAAGTGGATCAGACCTGGGTTTTAGAATGGTCATGCTGGCAGCTGGCAGCTCAAATGACCATAGCTTGTGGCCCTTGCTGTCATTTCCTGCCCTTGGCACTGGTATTTCACTACTCTCTGGAAAATTTAGAGCAAATGATGGTGAGTGCCCAGGAACCGTTAATTCCCGTTAATGCTTCAGTACAAACCAGGCACCGTCTCAGAATATAAATTTACTTTTGCATACTTTCACGTAGGCAAGCACAGTAAAATCAAGGTTGTTAATTAGTGTTGGTCCTAAAGACGAACAGCATTTAATTTCTCCCCCCCCTCCCCATCTCCCCCCAGAAATAGCATTTTCTTTATAAGGAGTCAGAGAGGAAGGGAATGGAGCAAGTGAACTGTAGGAATAAAGCAATCAGAGTAGTTTAATTAAGTGAAACTCTGCCAGAGGTTGTGAATGTGACCCACAGCCTTATTTTGTTTGTATTTCAAATCATCCTTTGTAAAGAAAGAGAAGAAATGTGCCTAGTAAGAATCTCTCTATACTCCTTCGCTCTCACACGTTTAGGCAAACTGCATTGACATGGAATCATTTTTCAGATCAACAGTCAGAGGCAAAGGGAGAGCTGGCGGTGACCCTCTGATCCATGCTACCAGCGCCTAAAGTACTTCATGGATCCTGAAGGGCAATGGTCAGCAAACTGGCTCGCGAGCCACATGCGGCTCTTTGGCCCCTTGAGTGTGGCCACGAAGTTTCCATCACACTGTACGTGCGCCCCCGCACGTGGTATTTTGTGGAAGAGCCACACTCAAGGGACCACAGTTTGCCGACCACTGCTGTAGGGAGTGGAAAATCCTAAAGCTTCCAAAAATGGGAAGGGGGAAGTTGGGGGGTGGGGGAAATGGGAAGGGGGAAGTTGGGGGGTCGGGGTGAAGGATGCTCTGATTGTCAATTGGTTCTACCATCCTTAGGCTTGTATTAAAGAGCAGGGAGGGGGCGAGACATGAGCTAAGAACGCTAATTTCCCAAATACCGCGCTCTGTTTTTCACGATAACCTTCAGCAGCCCAGAATGCAAAGATCTCGTTCCAAACAGCCAGTTTCCCTTTTCCAGTCCTTTGAAGGGGAACAATTAGCCCGTTCATTTTAACTGTTGACTTATCTCTTGCCAGTTCAAGTTTGGACTTGGAAGTCAGACCTCCCAGGTTCTGATCTTTGATCCACAACTTTCCGTGTGATTTGGGACAAATTACTCACGCTCCCTCTCTAAGATGAGGTCTTAAGTCCCTCATCTGTAAATGGAGATAAAGAAAGCAGCTACCTCAAGAGTTGTAAAGAAAAAGTAAAATAATGGATGTGTCTAGCACAAAATAAGAACCCGTAAATGTTAGTTTAGCATCATCAGAAAGTGTCAGCAAAACCTGGCTACTTACTACCACTTATCTAAGAACCCTAGTTAGTGTGAAGTGGTTTATTACATTGTTTTATTTATTTATTTTTTATTATATATTTTTTTCACCAGGTTCTCTAGCCATTGTTTTAGAAATAGAGTTATGGAATCCAAGTTGTAAAAGAGTCAAAGAACACCAAATCCAACTGTTTTACTCTTTAGAGAAGAAAATTGAAGGTCAGCGATCTGCCCTTGAGTCCTTTGCTTCTTCAGCAAACTGGGACCAGATCCATGGGTTCTTGATTCTACCTACGCACCCTGAGCACCGATAGGCTTTGCTCAGTGAGAAAGAAAAAAAAAATCTGAAACCACAGAAAGTCACTGAGCCCCTGAGAAGCTGGTGGTCGGTTAGATACCCAGCTCCTAGACAGAGCTCAGCTTAGGGTTAGGGCCACCAGCTATCTGAGTCTTTTCAAAACTCAGGGGGTTCCGGGATGCAGCACTTTTTGTTCTAAAAGCTGGACACTCCCAGTAAACTGGGCGGTTGTCCTTTCTCAGTACGCTTGTATTGAGTCGGTGAATGAGTGTCTCCTGAGCACCAAACAAGTCCTCTGCATAAAGGTGGTTGGCTCCTGCTGGGAAGGGGAGACACTGAGGAAGAAAGGGCATCCGGCCCCTTTTGTCAACAGTGAGAAGCCTGATTTGCCAGCGAACAACATCTTCTTGGCTAAAAGGAAAGTCTCTCAAAACGGATCCTAAGTGAGAAAAGAAAAACTGACAAGTAAAGATGAACCACGATGGACTTGATGGACTTTATCTAAGGGAGAAAAGCGAAGGATGGGCCAATAAAACACAGCCACAGCCAGGGGGCAGGCTGGCCCTGGTTCGCTGGCCCCGGAGGCCCTGTCTTCGCTGAGGCCTGGGGATGAGGCGGGGGCTCTCCCTGACCTTCAGAGAGAAACCTGCACTGTTTCGGGGCAGAGGGACTCGCCATGTCTGCACCTCCCACAGCTGCATGGGATGGGAGAAAAGGAAGCTTCAAACCTAGAGAACTAGCCCTGTATGGAGAGAGAAATGGAAAGACACAAGAAAAAATACAGCTAGCCAGCCCTTTGGAGAATGATTAAAGGATTCTTACACTGTGAGTCACAGCCAGCCTAGAAAGACAGGAAGTACAAAGCAATATTTTAGGGCCCAAGAATTTGCTGTGCATAAACAGCCATTGCTGTCCCTCCAAAGCCAAAGGGTATTTCCCTGAAATCTAGTGCTGTGTTAAACTAGTAAAATAACTGTCTATAATTTATGTAAAGTTTCATATTAGCAATATGGTCTTTGCTCAGTCAGTAGATTAAACCCTGAAATATGTGAAAGACATTTATTTGCTTTTTAATAATAGTTTTCTGCACAAGCTCTGCCTGATGGTGAGAGGAAATTACCATGCCTGCTGGTAACTTTTAATTCCTTTTTGGAAAGTTACTGTTTCCACTGAACACTTTTCAGGTGATCTCCGGCAAATCACAGCGCCTCTCTAGACCTAAGGCTTCTCCTGGACTTGTGAGTTAATGAGCTCATTCCTGTTCTTTCATTCAGTTCTATGAAAATGGAATAATGGAAATAGTTCCCCTACACGCTCAACACAGCACTGGGGCTCTGACTAGTCTTAGGCTGTTCTCAGAACTTGTCATCAGTAACAAACCCAGAGCAAGATTAATGGGATGGGTTCCTGGAACTCCTAGAAGCTGGGTTGAGGAGCCCAGCAGACAAAATTAACCAGACCAACTGTCCAAACACCGGACATGGATAAAGGGGCAGAGAGGTTGTTGTCAAACTGGTCCTCATCCAATAGCTTTACTTGCTTCTGTTGCCAATTCATGCACAAATTAATATTGCAGCAGGGATCGCCTTTCTCAACAGGGCTATGGATATGGATACCTTTAGCATAAAACGAACTAGCTAGAAATACACTTGTTCATTCCCACTCCCATCAATAGTGAACTTTTTCTGATCTGCCACTATGCTAAGCAGGGCAAAGTGTAGGAAAAGATGTAATAGTCAATGAAATTAGCCTGAGGGATTCCCACCATTTATCTTTGAGCACCCCACCATGATTTTGGCTGTGCCAATTAACTCCTGCTGCCCCCTGGTCACAACCTAGGCACTCGGCTAGAATGGCCACTTCCATGGTATCACGCTCTAGACCTTTCCAAAACCCTGTTCCTTCTTTGCAGTTACCTCTCTCTGCCCATCCCCCCTTTTTGAGGACCTTTATGGCCAATCAACTAATGGATCTTAGTTAATTTATATGCTAGAAAGGGACTCTGGCACACTTGTACTTTATGGCCTTCACTTGGTAAAACATAGGAGATATAAAACAGGGAAAGCAATGTCTCGTCCACTTTACTTACAATTCCTACCTAGGTAGAAGCCATCCTGTGAGCAAACCCATGCGCACATGAATATTTTTGATAAAGGAAGAAGAAAAGGAAATAAAAAATTATTGAAGTCCAGAAGCACCCCAAACATTTGAGGTACTCAGTTTTTACAACTCTTGGAGAGATCATCGCTGTCATGCTTTCTGGTTGCCTCACACCTTTTGTGCATTTTGCTGTGTTTGGGGAGTTCCCTGTCGGATAAGTTCTGCCTCCCTAAAGTAAAGTCAGAAAATGTGCTTCCGCAGAGATGTCCTCAGGCAACAGGTTAATCAGAAATGATGAACTGGCAGAAGGAGGAGATGCCTGGGACCCGTTTGCTGACTGGGTGGTTACAGAGGCATCCGTTTTGCTAGGTACCAGTAGTTGTAAGATCAGTTCCTGGCTCAGTGGATCAGTGCTGGCAGAGTTGCAATGGAATGTGAGCTCCTGGCAGCCAATCCATACTCTGGGGGAAAGGAGGGCCAGCAGACGCCTTACTGGGTCACTCCTGCAGCATAATTTCAGGCCTCGACCTCAGAAGCTCAACCTCAAACCTGCCTCTCTGGCCCTCCCGCTGCTTTGTGAGCTACCCCATATCATTTTTGCTTAATCAGCTAAAATCAGCTGCTGTTGCTTATAATTAAGGGCACCGAGTATATAGGGATATATATTGCTAACTATCCCTTCTTACCGAATGGAAACCAAAGCTGAAACACAAGGAACTAAAATGAAAAAAAAGAAAAGTCAAGTCACTTGCCCAAGGACATACAGCTCATAAGTAGCAGAGGCAGAATTTGAACTCAGGGGTGGGGGTGGGGGAATGGTCCTACCATTTCCACTGACTCTAGGTACGGTTGAGTTGGGACGTCTTTTTCTCTTTGCTTGCGCTCACTATTCTGACTTAACTGTGTGCCAATAAGCAGATGGGTGATGCTAAAGATAAACCAGCACCACTTATTTCCATTGCTACCTTCAAATATTACTGTTCACAGTTTGTGAGGGGTGTGACCACTTTCTGTGGATTGCGGAGGGGGTGGCCAAATGTTGGGGTTTTGTTTACCATTGCTTTCGATGAGTCACAGAGAGTTATGCATTATTCATGAACTTTAGGTTTGAAAAAAGTTCCCCTGTGCAATTTCTGCTCATTGGCTCCACCAATCCAAGATTGAAATAAATACCAGCAGATAATGAAGTATATCGCCCAACCTGTGCTTTCAAACTGTGTAAACCAGTGGTGGGCAAACTGCGGCCCCTTGAGTGAGGCTCTTCCACAAAATACCACGTGCGGGCGCGCACGTACAGTGCGATTGAAACTTTGTGGCCATACTCAAGGGGCCAAAGAGCCGCATGTGGCTCGTGAGCCACAGTTTGCCGACCACTGGTGTAAACTAATGCCCAGAGAACCAAAAAGAGAGGTTGGAAGAGTAGGTTTTAATTCAGCATCCTGCCATGTATGTAAAAAGATGAAAACTGGGCATATTGATAGATACCTAACAAATTGGAATTAATCTACTAGGCACCTGCACATTTCAATATCCCTTAAGATAAAAAAAGAAAAAGAAAAAAGATATCAAGCAAGTGCTAAGAGAGCTGTTCCAAGCAAAATGTGAAGAAGCAAAAATCTGTCTTAGAGCTCTCAAACTTTTATTCTTTCATTCCTAATTGGTGCTCTCAACCCCTCCACCCTTCAATACCTAGATTAAATTCTCTCTCCAAACTCTACTCAAAACCTACTCATTCTCCTGCAAAGCAAGACACAAATGACTGATAGCAACTTAAACAACTACTCCTTTCACAGGCATTTGCACTTAGACTCAATCAAAATCTTAAGTAAAGGGATTACATTCTGTAGTAGACATCAGTTGTTCATAGTTGCCCCAAAATATTTTTTGTATCCCATACCAATATATATATATATATATTATTTGATATATATATATATTTAAGTAGGCAACATATTGTTTTGTGTTAATTTTGTGTTAATTTGCCTAGGTGATGGGGTACACAGATATTTTTGGAAGGCAGCTACGCTCACCACTATACCACCAACGCCAACAACGCAGATATTTTTGGTTAAATGCCATTTTGGGGTAGGTTCTGGGAGGGTGCTTCTGGATGAGATTGGTTAGCATTTGAATCCATAGACAGAGTAAAGCATACTTCCCTCCCCTAAGTGGGTGAGGCTCACTCAATCCCTTAAAGGCCTGATTAGAATAAAAGGCTGGATAAGAAAGAATTTTTTCTCTTTGCCTGACTGTCTTGAACTGGGACTTTGGTCTTCTCCTGCCTTCAGACTTGGACTTGGATTTGAACTATACCGTTGGCCCTCCTGGATCTCCAGATTGCTGAGTATCAATTTTTGAGACCTCTTGGCATCCAAAATTACATGAGACAATTTCTTATAGGAGAGGGAGGGAGGGAGGGAGGGAGGGAGGGAGGGAGGGAGGGAGAGAGAGAGAGAGAGAGAGAGAGAGAGAGAGAGAGAGAGAGAGAGAAAAGAAGAAGAAGAAGAAGAAGAAGAAGAAGAAGAAGAAGGAGGAGGAGGAGGAGGAGGAGGAGGAGGAGGAGGAGGAGGAGGAGGAGGAGGAGGAGAAGGGAAGAGAAGGAATGGAAAGGGAAGAGAGGAGAAGAGATCTTATTGGTTTCTTTCTGTGAAGAACCCAAACTAAGACACATATAAAGTACCAGAAAGATATGCACAATTGTGGCCCTCCCACACAATCCCAATAGTAAATTGCTACTGCTCTCATCTTGTCTCTTCTCCAATCTTTTTACCAGATCTCCAAAAACATTTTGAACACCTTCTTAACATTTTGATAGTTCCCTACTCTGTAGATCTGCCTTCTTGACAACAAATAACTAATTATATTTTTCAGTCCTCTTTGTGCTAGGGTGATTGTGATTCCATCAATCAGCACCCATTTTAGACTGATTCAGATGTATGAATATGAGGCACTCTTATTTCTAGCATGAACTGGAACCAGTAGTGTGGTGGCTCCCTGATCATAGCAGATGCTGTAGCTGTCTTAGAAAGTAATTTTGGAATGTGGAAGTGCACAGTGGGGTTATTCTCAGAAGCTCACCTTGAGTCTGTTTCTTCAGCCTTTGTATTAATTCTTTAAGTTCTTTATCCTTTAACTAGAGGCCCAGTGCATGACATTAGTGCACTCAGGAGGGGGGTCACTCAGCCCAGCCTGCGCCCATCCTTAGCGCTACTGCAGAGGCAGGCCACTGCGCTCACCAGCTGTCAGCCCAGCTTGTGGCTGAGAGGCACTCCCCCTGTCGGAGCGCACTGACCACCAGGGGGCAGCTCCTGCATTGAGCGTCTTCCCCCTGGTGGTCAGTGTGCGTCATAGTGACCGGTCATTCCGCTGTTCGGTCGATTTGCATATTACACTTTTATTATATAGGATAAGTTCCTTCCTGCTTAAAGTAACCAGAGTAAATTCATTGACTGCAACTAAGGAATTATGATCAATATAACAACTGGACAATAAGTGATGGCAAACAATAGACTTCAAAGACATGGAACCTTGTCTTTTAAGGATTGGCTATCTGACCAGGTTGGGCTCAAAGTGAGTGAGTAGCTGGTATATTAGATGAGGAGACACTAGTAACCCCTGGCATGTAAGGTGGCAAAACTGTAACTTAAATTATTATCTTTTGTCATTTGGAATAAAGTGTCTTTTAATTGCTTCCCCACAGACACCATTAACTGGGGCTAAAGAATACAAGAAGTGTGGGTTGGGGGAAGAACAGCCCTGGCTGGTGTGGCTCTGTTGGTTAAGCATCATCCCATGCACTGAGAGGTCACAGGTTTGATTCCCAGTCAGGGCACATGCCCCCAAGTTTGACTCCTGGTCAGGGCACATGCCTGGGTTGTGGGCCTGATCCCGGGTTGTGTGCTTGATCCCCAGTAGGGGGCGTGCAGGAAGCAACAGATCAATGCTTCTCTTTTCTCTCCCTTCTCTCTCTAAAATCAATACAAACATTTTTTAAAAATAAAAGGAAAAAAAACAGACTAGAGAATTTAAATTCTTAGACCTAGGTATTGTTAGAGAAACAGGGAGTTCATAGGAGACACAATATTTTAAGTAATTTAAAAAAATATTTTATAGTCACAGGGTTGTCATGGACAAAAAGCAAATGCAGAACCAGAGCTGGGCAGTTACTGAATTTCAAAGTAGGTTGAATTCATATCCTAAGTAGATATCTCCTATGCAAGTCAGGGTATTATTTGGGAAAGAGAGAAGGGGGTGGTAGGGGCTGGGTGGAGGTGGGCAAAAGTGGGGAAATGGGGACTTCTGTAATAATGTCAACAATAAAAATAAAATTTAAAAAAGAAAATCATAAAGAAGAGAGCATAATAAATCAAATATATAAAATTTAAAAGGCTACTAGAAAAACTAACTTAATTATAACAGTTCACATGCTGTTGGTCCACATGCAGTCAATTTAGTATATCAAATATTTTAAGCTGGTTATTTTTTGTGTTTTTTGTTTTTTTTGTTTTTTTTTTTCAAATATATCAAGGTGGTGGTTAGGTTGAACTTACCAATTATTCCATGGGACTGACAAGTCAGTTCTAACCAATACCCTGAATAGATTCAGTCTGTAAGACTCAACTGCCTTTGATTAACAAAATGTCCTCATTCCCACCATACAATAGCAATTTTTAAGTTTGTTTTTTAATGTAGATATAGCCAGAGACCCATTCTTTTCCTCTTGGTTCTGGAACCAACACAGAATTTGCTAGTTTGATTGAAGGCTTAAGCTCCCTAGACCTCACTAGTGAAAGAAAAATAACACTACCCTCACTATAAATTCCATCAATAGAGAGGTTATGAAGATGAATGAGGCCACATTGGGCCAATTTCCCATTTTATGTAAATCTAAGACAAAGTCAAAGTCACACAGGATTAGAACCATAGGCAATGTTTTTCAGGTTCCCAGAAGAAAGTCACTTTATCAACATAAACTTGGCACAATTTTGAAACATAACAGCATCCGTCTTATCAGCCTATTGACTTACTGCAGTAAGTTGTGGTATTTTCCTTATTATTTTATGCCCAAAGCCATAGAAAGATTAATGTTACGAGTTAAGCAAACAGTGTGATATTTACAGCATACATTGTTGGTGAATATTAAACTTCTTTCCTAGGTCCAGCTTTCTAAGGACCACAGGAGAAGGTCACACATGTGCTGTGGAGACAGTCAGTGCACTTTCCTTAATGTTTAGCCCACAGATTAATGTCAATGTTCAAAAGCAGGAAAGACAAGGATAAGCTGCCATCTGTCTTTAGGAGCAGGAGTGTAGAGTGATGAATCAATTTGAATACACTGTTTATGAATAAGAGAGATGATCTGTACCCAGCTCTGGGTCACAAACAAGCACTGATTTTTTTATAGATGAGAAGGCAACAGTGAGATATTGCTTCCAAAGAGACCTGCTGGTTTCTGGATTTTCAAAATATCACTTCCATCAAGGAGTCTTGTTGAGAATGTCAGCTACATACCAGAGGCTACAGGAGCAACTGAGGCCCTTGAGAAGCTGTATTTCTGAGGCATCAGGGAAGAAGAGAGTGAATCCTAGGCGATGTTGTAACCAGACCATTTTGAAATCCTTTTACAGTGCTGGCAACATAAGCAACACTTGGAACCCAGGTTATCTGTGAAGAGTATATGCCACCCTAAAATATGCCACTTTGACACATTGGTTATTTTGAGCTAAAGACAATTGAGAAGAACAGATATAAGAAAAGTTCTCTGCCCTTCCCCTATTTGTCTAAAAGCAGGATATAAATTTGTAATGGTGTCCCTGGCTCCCTGCTCTTCCAGGAAAAAAAAAAAAGTTAATCATTGGAGATAACTCTAGACCCTTAGTATGGAGACAGCACCAAAGGAATCTACATAATACAATTTATTAACTTGCCCTTATCTTCCACAGTTTTTCTATATATTACCTTCCCCAATTTGCCAACCTAGAAACTCAAAGTCCCTTCCTCTTGTCTTGTCAAGGGTAAAATGTATTGTTCTTTATTTAAGATGCTACATAAGCCCAAGCTTTGACCACATCTTTGAGTTACTCATTTCTGAGTGCTGCCATGTGTATGCACAATGCAAATGTCAATAAATTTCTGTGTTTTTTTCTCTTGTTAATCTGTCTTTTGTCAGTATAATTTATACAGCCCCAGCCAGAGAACCTAGGAGGGTACAGGGGGAAAAAAAACTTTGTTCCTCCCCTATACCTAGAATAGGTCACCAAGAAGTCAGTTTCACACATATCTGAACATTTACCATGAATCAGAAACCAGACCATGATGGAAGATATACATGGGGTGAGACAAGGGATCCTCGATGAATTCACAGTCCAGTAGAGATAAAAATGTGCAAGCCAGCCATTACCACATCAGAGTTCCCATGCTCTTACTACCCCAGTGAAAGAAAAATGTTGTCTTACTCTGCTCACTGGCCCTTTCCTGGCCCTCGAAGAAGCTCTCCAGGTGATTCCTACATGTAGACATGTTCAGGAACCACTATTTTCCACTGAATTGGTTTTCACATCACACTCTCTTGGCTTCCATCTTACTCTGTTCTGATAAAGAACTGATTGGACAGCCCAGAATAGGGGTCTCAATCCAGGTTGCACTTGAGAATCACCAGAGTTGCATTTAAAAATGTTTGCATTTTGGCTCCACCATTTTCCACCCTCAAGAGATTCTAATTTAATCGGTCTGGAGAAAGACTGGGGCATGGGTAGCTTTTAAAGTTTCTTAGGTCATTCTAGGGGAGAACCAAGATGGCGGCATAGGTTAACGCCGGAGTTTGCTGCTTTGAACAACTACTTCAAAAGTGAAACTAAAAGACAGAACGGACATCACCCAGAACCACTGGAACGCTGGCTGAGTGGAAGTCCTACAACTAGGAGGAAAGAGAAACGCATACGGACACTCAGAGGAGGCGCAGTGCTGAAGTCAAATTCTGAGGTGCGGAGTGCACGGAGCGGGCTGGCGGCGGAGGGCACGGTTGGCGTTTTCAATCAGGAGGGAGTCGCAGACTCTGAGCTCCAGATCCGGGTGAGTCTTTAGGGACCCAGACTCAAACGGGAGAAGCGGGACTGCCTGGCTTCGGTCAGAGCAAGTGCAGCTTTCTCTCTGAGCTTTGCAGCGGGTGCTGGGACTCAGAGAGGCAGAGCCCCTGGGGACAGGACTGAGAGCCGCCATAACTGCTCTCTCCGGCCCACCCTGTTGATCCTGTGTGACCCGCCCCGCCCAAGCCCTGCACAGAGGCATTTGCCGGATAGCCTCAGGCAAACGCCAGATTAGCACCTCCCTAGAGGACAGAAGTTCTCTCACTGCTGACACAGCTGATTCTCATAGCCACTTGGCCTGGAGGTCAAACCCTCCCTGGAATTAGCTACAACAATCAAGGTTTAACTATAAGACCACGAACAAAGACCACTAGGGGGTGCACCAAGAAAGCATAACAAAATGCAGAGACAAAGAAACAGGACAAAATTGTCAATGGAAGATATAGAGTTCAGAACCACACTTTTAAGGTCTCTCAAGAACTGTTTAGAAGCCGCCGATAAACTTAATGAGATCTACAAGAAAACTAATGAGACCCTCGATGTTATATTGGGGAACCAACTAGAAATTAAGCATACACGGACTGAAATAACGAATATTATATAGACTCCCGACAGCAGAACAGAGGAGCGCAAGAATCAAGTCAATGATTTGAAATGCGAGGAAGCAAAAAACACCCAAACGGAAAAGCAAAATGAAAAAAGAATCCAAAAATGCGAGGATAGTGTAAGGAGCCTCTGGGACAGCTTCAAGCGTACCAACATCAGAATTATAGGGGTGCCAGAAGATGAGAGAGAGCAAGATATTGAAAACCTATTTGAAGAAATAATGACAGAAAACTTCCCTCACCTGGTGAAAGAAATGGACTTACAGGTCCAAGAAGCACGGAGAACCCCAAACAAAAGGAATCCAAAGAGGACCACACCAAGACACATCATAATTAAAATGCCAAGAGCAAAAGATAAAGAGAGAATCTTAAAAACAGCAAGAGAAAGAAACTCAGTTACCTACAAGGGAATACCCATATGACTGTCAGCTGATTTCTCAACAGAAACTTTGCAGGCCAGAAGGGAGTGGCAAGAAATATTCAAAGTGATGAATACCAAGAACCTACAACCAAGATTACTTTATCCAGCAAAGCTATCATTCAGAATTGAAGGTCAGATAAAGAGCTTCACAGATAAGGAAAAGCTAAAGGAGTTCATCACCACCAAACCAGGATTATATGAAATGCTGAAAGGTATCCTTTAAGAAGAGGAAGAGGAAGAAAAAGGTAAAGATACAAATTATGAACAACAAATATGCATCTATCAACAAGTGAATCTAAGAATCAAGTGAATAAATAATCCGATGAACAGAATGAACTGGTGATTATAATAGAATCAGGGACATAGAAAGGGAATGGACTGACTATTCTTGGGGGGGAAAGGGGTGTGGGAGATGCGGGAAGAGACTGGACAAAAATCGTGCACCTATGGATGAGGACAGTGGGTGGGGAGTGAGGGCGGAGGGTGGGGCGGGAACTGGGAGGAGGGGAGTTATGGGGGGAAAAAAGAGGAACAAATGTAATAATCTGAACAATAAATATTTAATTTAAAAAATAAATAAATAAAGCTTCTTAGGTCATTCTAATTGAAAATTCCTAGCTGAGATGCAACAAATTAACCCTGGCCTTCTGCTCAGTCAGCCTCTCCACTCTGATCCAGCCCACATGCTCAGACTCTGTCCCCTACCTGTCCTCTTGTGCTAGTCCTAGCACCCCCACACTCTGACATCAGTTTGATTATCCAAGTACTAAAGGGTGGCTGATGATTAAGGGGGCACAGTACCAACTAATCAAGTGTATCCGGCAGGCACTGAACGCTGTCAGAAATCACAGATTCACTCCTTTTGTGCCAATTAGCTCCCTGCCCAGAAAATGTTGATCTATGGCCACAACCCACATGGTTTACTTTAGCCTCAAAAATGCATGCCATTCATTACAAAAGACGTCAGAAAAGGGCTGCTTGGTTAATACAACTTGTCCTACTACGGGGGTGGGATAGGCAGGAGATTTGGGAAATATGTGTGTGATGGTTAAGTGTGTGTACCAGCTTGACTGGGCCACAGGGCGCCCAGATATTGGTTAAACATTATTTCTGGGCGTGCTTATGAGGATGTTTCCATATGAGATGCACATCCGAATCTGTAGACTGAGTAAAGCAGACTGCCCTCCCCAGTGTGGGTGGGCCCCATCCAATCCTTTGAAGAACTGAATAGAATAAAAGGCTGAGTGAGAACACATTTTCTCTCTTTGCCTGACTGTCTTGATCTGGGACATTGATCTCCTGCCTTCAGACTAGAATTTACACCATCAGCTCTCCTTCTTCTCAGGGCCTTCAGACTTGGATTGAACCTATACCATCGGTTCTCCTGCACCTGGACTCAGTGCCCACAATTATGTAAGCCAAGTCATATGAATTGTGAATGTGAATTGTACTTCACACAATTATGAAGGCTAAGGAGTCCAGGGCCAAGAGAACCAATGGTATAATATATACATGTATACACATATCCATTTACAAATGCACTTATAATGTATATTATGTGTGTATATATGTATGTGTTTATACACACACAGACACACACACACACACACACACCCTATTGATTCTGTTTTTTTGGAGAACTCTAATACAATGTGTCCTAGTAGTAGTTTATGCATTCATTCATCATTAAAAATATGTGTATTTATTGAGAGCCTACTATGTGCCAGGCACAGTTCAGGATATTGAATAAAAGCAGCATTCACTCTCCCAGCTGTGGAAGCCACCTTTTCCTTGATTGATATCAAACTCCAAAGACCTGTACCTTATATATAAAAAAGATACGGATTGGTATCAGTGCTCATTAGCAGACCTTCAGCAATCAGGCATCATATTAAGTCCCTGCCTGCCAGCTCTAATGTTAGACCTAGAGGTTTAGGCAACCTCTAAGGCACAGTGTCAGGCAGAGCTAAAGAGAAAACATACTTTATAAACATTGATTGCTTCTTGTTACCCCTTGCTAATGTAATCTGCGTTGCAGATTAGAATTAGCATACCATTACGGGTAATGCCAAGCAAAAATGGTCTGAGCCCCAGTTCTGTTTGTGGTTTCGTTTTTGTTCTTCAGGAAGTTGCTATAGGAAGGGCATAGCAAGACCTTGTATTTTCTTGCCAGAGTTGTAAGGGAGAACAATTTCTTTGCTCTTCCCTTTTTCAAATAATAAATCAGGAGTAATAGGCTACATCACTGCGTCAAGTGTATGACTGCTCCTGGCCAAAGAAAATTTAACAAAATGCTGTTAAGTCACAGGGTTTATTTATTTATTTTAGTTCCCTTGGACCTTTCAGATAAAAAAAAAAATGACTAACACCAATGTTTGGGCCAATTACATTTACAATGTGCTATTGGTAAAGAACCTAAGCCATGACCTTTCTAGAAACAGGTGCACGTACACACCGACGCATAAACACAACCCTTCCAAGCACTCGTTTTTTGCTGATTACACGTTGGCTCCTCTCACCTGCCATATTTTATTATAAATCTCTTGCGGGCAGAGGCTTTGTTTATTTGATAGGATCTATTTCATGCCTGCTGGGCTACTGGACTTGTTGTGGCTCCTTGATTATTATTTCCTCACCTCTCTGAACACTGCGAAGGACAGACTATGGAAGAAACACAAGCCACCAATTCTCAGTTAACTCTGGGAGGAAGTCCTGTTAAGTGTAGCAAGATTCTTGCATCGCGTCTACAGCCTTCAGCTTGGTCTAACTCTCGGCACCGAATGTGGCTCACTCAGACTCACCAGCCCCTCTGATGTCAGCTTGAACACTCTGGACTGGGTCTCCATCTCACTTCTCTGGAACCCCTTAACCCCAGACTTCTGTCCTAACAAATTGTTTCCTGACTAGGATATTACCTCTCATGTTCACCCAAAAGTAAAATGGGATCCTTGGCCAAAAGACTTACTTAAGCTTGTAATGTTTCTGATGGTAGAAGCAAGAAATGAAGCTGTGGTTTTGATTTTTCTCCAAGTGAAGAAATAAGAATATGGAGACCATTGTGCTACTGACTTTGACCCTTTGGAAAACCATTTTCCCCTATAAAGTAGATTGATGTTGACTGCAAATGCCCCTTATTAATCCCATTTTTACTTTTTTCCTGATTTTAGATATTTCTGTCATTGTTATTGTACCTCTCCAGGTTAATTATAGAGGAAGGTGATGATTTTTTAAGTGCTTGGATCAAGGGTGGTTATAATTTTAAACCTGTAACTACTTGAGATTAGGATGCATGAACTGCATCCTAATGAACGTTTAAGGGAACTTTATCTTGTGCAACTGATATATTTGTGTTTTCCCCATTTAGAATATCTTCATTCTTCTTCTTTGACTATAAAAATAATACCTGCTCATTATTAAAAACTCAAGCAGTATAGGAATGTGTACATGAAGAAGTGAAAGTTATCTACAATCTCAATAACTTCTGTGAATTTTTTAAATTGAGATATGGTTCATACACCATAACATTTATCCTTTTAAGGTGAGCAATGAAGAGGTTTTTAGCATATTCACAGTGTTGTACAATCATCATCATCATCTAGTTCCAGACCTTTTTTGTTGTGCCAAAGAAACTCCTATACCTATTTGTTTCATCCCATCTCCTATCCCTCCAGTCCCTGACAACTATTGACCTACTTTCCATCTCTGTAGATTTTCCTGTTCTGGACATTTCATTTTAATGAAACCATACAATATGTGGTCTTTAGTGACTGAATTGTTTCACTTAGCATAATATTTTAAAGGTTCATCCATGTTATAGCATGTAACAGTACTTCATTCTTTTTTTGAGTTTATTAGAGTTTATTTGAGCCAAACAGAGCATACACTTCAAAGCAAGATCTCAATAGACTGAAAAAAAAAAGCTCGTTTTTTTAAAATATATTTTTATTGACTTCAGAGAGGAAGGAAAAGGGAGAGAGAGATAGAAATATCAATGATGAGAGAGAATCATTGATCGGCTGCCTCCTGCACACCCCCACTGGGGATTGAGCCTGCAACCCAGGCATGTGCCCTTGACCAGAATCAGACCTGGGACCCTTCAATCCACAGGCTGACGCTCTATCCATCGAGCCAAACCCGCTAGGGCAAAGCTCATTCTTTTTTATGTCCATTTAATGCCCAACAACATTCCCTTGTATGGACATACTACATTTTTTAATCCGTTCATCATTTGTTGATAAATATTTGGGTTGTTTCCACTTTGGGGATGTCATGAACAATGCTGATATGAACACTCATGTACAAGATTTTGTTTGAACGTATGTTTTCAGTTCTCTTAACCTAAAAATATTTTCATAAGTGACATTCCAGACATTTGTCTATGCATACCTATATTTACAGATAAAAATATTGATATATCGCATATTGTTCCCCATCATTTATTCCTTTTTCCTATAGAAGAAATAATTCCTGTAGTCAGTTGTTTTCAATCAGTTGCCAAATGACGTGCATTGCCTCCTGTGGGAAGAACTTATAACCTCATCCCATCATCATGCCCAGCATGTTACCTGGTTTAGCCAATAGTCTGTGATTGGACGTAATGTACACCACAACTGAGCAGAAGTTTTAGAGTCACTGCCTGCTTCTGTGACCTGTCTTACTCTTTCCCTCGGCCATGAGTAGGAAACTGCTTCTTCAGCTTGGGTCCCAGAATAAGAAGAGACAAGGAGCTGAAATGCAGCTGACTGTAGCCATTAATAATATATGAAAGAGGAATAAATCATTGTTACAAGCCACTGAGATTTGGGGGTGGGTAGTATAGCAAAGCTGACTAAGGCATCAATAAATTATTTATTCTCTACTTTTTCTACCTAACAATGTAGTGTAGACATTTTTACAGATGTAAACTTGAAACAGTGGCATCAGCAAAACTGAGGTCCAAGTGGATTAAGTTCCTTGTTCCAGGTGACAAAATTAGTATGAGAGACAAAGTCGATTTTATATCCTTGTTCTGATTTGCAAAATCCAGTTTTCTAATTAAAGTAAAGAAGAGGGTAATCTTGAACATTTTGGTGAGATTACAGAACATTTATAAAGATCCTCATGCAACTACATGTGTATAGGACTGAGAAATGCAAACTCACTCATGTTGAACTAATGAGTTAATACTAATTACAAAATTGTAAAAAGCTTAAAAATGTGTTGTGCTTTTTATAAAACTTTTTTTTTAAGGTGGGAAGCATATTATGAGTAAATCCTTACTCTTCATCATTGCAGCCTTCAGGTGTGGGATTACTACTGACAAATAAGTAGTTCTCTGCTTTCAATACATTTTGCCTGCCTCAGCGAACTGCCACTCCATTTTGCCTGATTTAACATAACTGCCTGCTTTGCCTCAGAGGCTAGATGCTTAGCCTGCAAGGGGTCATGGATGGATGAAAATCTTGGCCAGCCTCTGTCCGCGCTCCATTGGCTTAAGGCAACATTTCCACCTCTTTTTCTAACTTAAACTCATAAGTAAATAACAGTTTTGTGTAACTAATTTTCAGAAAGAAAAGATTTTGGTAAATTGCCACTATCCTATCTAATAAAAGAGAAGCGTGGTAATTGGCGTATGACCGCTACCCTTCCCATTGGCTAATCAGGGTGATATGCAAATTAACTGCCAGCCAAGATGGCGGCCTGCAGCCAGGCAGCTTGAAACTAACATGAAGCTTGCTTGCTTCAGTGATGGAGGACTCCAACGTTCCCCGCCTGCCGCTGCAGGCCTCTGAGCTGCAACTCTAAGCAACTATGTAACAAATACCGCCGGATTTCAGCCAGCAGGATTGCAACATTGTAAGCAAAGGCCAGAAACCTACTTTCAGCAGCGGAGGCCTAAGAGCTGGAGCCAAGCCTCAAAGCTAAAGCTGGCCCAGAATAAAAAAGAAAAAAAGGAGCAGTTGGGAGCTTCAGTCACCCCCAGCCTGAAAACAGCCCTCAGCCCCTCACCCAGACTGGCCAGGCACCCCAGTGGGGACCCCCACCCTGATCCAGGACACCCTTCAGGGCAAACCAGCCGGCCCCCACCCGTGCACCAGGCCTCTATCCTATATAGTAAAAGGGTAATATGCCTCCTGGCACCAGGATCAGTGGAGCCACGAGGCCTCCTGGCACCAGGATCAGCGTGACAGGGGGCAGCACCCAAACCCCCTGATCACCCTGCGGCTCTGTGTATGACAGGGGGGTGCTCCCCCCATCCATCCTGCTCTGTTCATGACAGGGGAAGGTGCCTCAACCCCCTGATCAGCCCTGCTCTGTGCCTGATAGGGGGGAGCTCCCCAACCCCCTGATTGCCCTGCGGCTCTGTGTGTGACAGGGTGCAGCGCCCCTACCCCCTGATCTGCCCTGCTCTGTGTGTGACAGGGTGCGGCGCCCCAATCCCCCCCCGGCCCCCGCCCCACAGGCCCTGCTCTGTGTGTGACAGGGTAGAGCCATAACCTCCCCATTGGCCCTGCCCTGAGTGTGAGAGTGGCGGCACCCCAACCCCCTGATCGGCCCTGCTCTGTGGGTGACAGAGGGTGGCGCCCCAACCTGCTGATGGGCCCTGCTCTGTGTGTGACAGGGGGCAGCACCCCAACCCCCTGATTGGCCCTGCTCTGTGCGTGACAGGGTACAGAGCCCCAACCCCCCCAATGGGCCCTGCTCTGTGAGTGACAGGGGGCAGTGCCCCAACCCCCTGATTGGCCCTGCTCTGTGCGTGACAGGGGGTGGCGCTGCAACCTCCCCATCGACCCTGCCTTGAGTGTGACAGGGGACGGTGCCCCAACCCCCCAATCGGCCCTACCCTGAGCGTGACTGAGGGCGGCATCACAACCTTCCAACCTCCCTGCTCTGTGCATGACAGGGGGCAGCGTCCCAACTCCCCAATCGGCGCTGCTCTGAGCCCGACCAGGGACTGCACCTAGGGATTGGGCCTGCCCTCTGCCACCTGGGAGCAGGCCTAAGCCAGCAGGTCGTTATCTCCCGAGGGGTCCCAGACTGTGAGAGGGCACAGGCCGGGCTGAGGGACCCCCTCCCCCTCGAGTGCACAAATTTTTGTGCACCGGGCCTCTAGTCCTATATAATAAAAGCCTAATATGCAAATTGTCCCCTCCATCAGGAGTTCAACCACTTGCTATGACATGCACTGACAACCAGGGGGCAGCACGAAACATAGCGGGCATTGGCAACACAGCACTGGCAGCGGGTGGCAGTGGAGGCGCTGCCAGCCCCCGATGGGAGCAGAACTGTGGCAGGATGGTGGAATAGGTGAGCGGGCGGTGCCAGGCCAAGGTGGGTGTGAGCAGGGCCCGATCACCCTGCTGATCACCCCACAGACAGTGGCCGGACAGCAACTGGTGGTGGGGGGGTGGGGCCCCTGCCCAGCTCCCAGGTGCTGAGGGAGCTGGCAGGGCCCCATGACTCAGGTGGAGGGAGGCGCGTGGGGGCCCAGGTGCTGCCCAGGGCCCAGAGGTCATCTGGGACCTGCCCTTCCACATCAGATGCTTGCGCTTCAATCACCGGCCAGGCCTAGGGACCACAGCTGTGCACGGATTTCGTGCATCAGGCCTCCAGTTGTTTAACAATAGCTGACCCCTGACAAATCACTATGGTTGGGGCACTCAGTTTTCAGTCTCAGTATCACTAATAGGTGATAAAATGGCCACTGGTGGTCTTCAGAACCTAAACCCCACAGGCTACCCCCCCCCCCTTATCCAAAGGGGACACGTTCCAAACCCCTAGGGGACGCCTGAAACCACATGTAGTACCAAACCCTTTTATTCCTACATATACACATACCTATGAAAATTTAATTTGTGCATGAAGAACAGTAAGAGATTAACAGCAGTAACTAATAATAAAATGGAACAATTATAACAATACACTGTACTAAAAGTTATGTGAATGTGGTAACTCTCTCAAAATCTCTTATTATACTGTACTCACCTTTTCACTTAATGGAAGCATTTTGTGGCTTCTCTTTGGTATATGTGAATTGCCAGGATCACTACTCTTGTGCCTTGTGGTCATCATTAAGTTAAATAAGGGTGATTTTGACACAAGCACCATGATACCAGGGTGGTATCACGTGACTAACTAAGATGGCTATGTGACAGATGGGCAGGGAACACTGGACAAAGGGATGATTCATGTCCCAGGCAAAACATCCTGAAATTTCATCACACTATTCATAATGGTGTGCAATTTTAAAAACTCACAAATTGTTTATTTCTGAAATTTTCCATTTAATATTTTGGACTGTGGTTGACCACAGGTAGCTGAAACTGCAGAAAGTGAGACTGTGGCTACGGGAAGACTATTAGACAGGAAGAGTTTTTCTTCCTTATACTATACCAAGTAGCAAAACTCCACTAAAATCATTGATTTCCGTGCTTTAACAGAGGTGAGAATAGTTACATAAGAAGTTTATTTTATCAATTTTTTTTCAAACCTATCTGCACTTATATGCATAAATATACAGTGGAACTTCATTTCTTGAACTTAATTCATTCCGGAAGACTGTTCAAAAACCGAATCATTTTTCCCCATTAGAAATCATGTAAATTGAATTAATCGGTTCCAGACCCCCAAATGATTCTATATTCGTTTGGGGGGTGGGGGTTGTTTGTTTGTTTTCAAATATATATATATTAATTGATTTCAGAGAGGAAGGGAGAGGGAGAGAGAGATAGAAACATCAACGATGAGAGAGAATCGTTGATTGGCTGCCTCCTGCACCCCAACACTGGGAACGGAGCTCACAACCTGGGTGCATGTCCTGACTGGGAATTTAACCATGACCTCCTAGTTCATAGGTCCATGCTCAACCACTGAGCTATGCCAGCCAGGCTGATTCCCTGTTTTAACCTTTCTTATATACAGTACATGTCTATTGTACTATTTAATCTATAAATAAACACTTTAAAAACAAAAAGGACATTAAATGTAAATGAAAATTTAACAAAAAGGAAAGGAAATGTACAGTAAAAAAATGAAAATTTTACAATTACAAGCAGCAACAAAAGCAAAAAAAAAAAAAAAAAAAAAAAAACACACACAACAAAACCATGAAAGTATTCACAGCACAATAACCTGAGATTTTTTAACAGTGGTAAACTGAATTATATTCACTCATTCTCTCCTTTGTTTGCCACCTGAGAGATTCATAACTCATCATACAGGTATCAGCCAGAAAGCATTATCAGATTGAGAAGCGAATTGTTCCAGATGGGAGACATTCAAGAAATGAGGTTCCACTGTATGGCATACTACCAGAATGCTATATATTGTTAAATTTTTTTACCAAATCAATTTTATATTTATTACTAGAGGACTGGTGCACAAAATTCGTGCATGGGGGGGGGGAAGGGAGGGGTGTCCCCTCAGCCCAGCCTGCACCCTCTCTAATCTGTGACCCCTTGGGGGATGTCCCACTGCCGGTTTAGGCCTGATCCCCAGGATCGAGCCTAAACCAGCAGTGGGTCATCCCTCTCACAATCCAGGACCACTGACTCCTAACTGCTCACCTGCCTGCCTGCCTGATTGCCCCTAACTGGCCCCCCTGCCAGCCTGATCGCCCCTAACTGCCCTCCCTGCCAGCCTGGTCACCCCTCACTGGCCCCACTGTGGGTCTAGTCACCCCAAACTGCCCCCCTGCCAGCCTGGTCACCCCTCACTGGCCCCGCTGTGGGTCTAGTAACCCCAAACTGCCCCCCTGCCAGCCTGGTCACCCCTCACTGCCCCTCTCTGCCAGCCTGGTCGCCCCTAAATGCCCGCCCTGCCGACCTGGTCACCCCCCATCTGCCTGGTCACCCCTCACTGCTCCCCCTGCCAGCCTGGTCGCCCACATCTGCCCGCCCCATGCTGGCTTGGTCACCCCTCACAGCCCCCCCTGCTGGCCTGGTCTCCTCTAACTGACCCCCCGCTGGCCTGGTTGCCGCTCATTGTCCCCCCCCCCCTGCCGGCCTGGTCGCCCCACACAGCCTGCTGTTCAGTCATTTGGTCATCCCTCACTAACCCCGCTCCCAGCCTGGTTGCCCCACACAGCCTGATACTCAGTCGTTTGATTGTCCCTCACTATCCCCCCTGCCGGCTTTGTCACCCCACTCAGCCTGTTTGGTCATCCATTCGGTTGTTTCAGATGTGACGGCCCCTGCCTCTTTATATATATAGATGACAGACCTTTAGAGCTTATCTCAATTTATGAGCAAGAAAAGTAATAACCTCAGAATTTAAGGGGCATATCTCAAGTCAAGTGGTAGAGTTGGGACTTGAATCTCTACTTCCTGACTCTGTCTTGTGCTCTTTTCACTCTATGCTACTTCCTTAGAAAGTGCATAACCAAGAGGGAATTTGTAAGACCTGCTCAAGATGGGTATAAGATGTACCAGTAAATCTTCTAGATTAAAGTTGAACCATTCATGGAAAGTGCCCTATGAGTGGGCATGGGCCCTGCCAACCACCAGGAACCAAGATATCTACTAAATTGATAGATGGGAACAGACACAAGCTTTGATCTGGTGGCAGAATTATGACCAAGTAAGTTTCCCCAATCCTTATATTTTCTCCCCCATGAGATAAGCAAGGACTAGTCAGAGACAGCGTCCTGAAGAACAGTAGAACATGTGGGGGCAGAGAGGTCAATGGGGGGGGGGGGGGGGGAAGGTGACTTATGTAATACTTTGAACAATAAAGAATTTTTTTTTAAAAAAAAGAGCAGAACAAGGAATTATTGAGAGGGGGCAGCTGTTAAGAGGCTGCTGATGCATTAACTCCTGAGCCCAGCAAGGTCTGGATTTGCTCTATGAGAGATAAGAGCAACGCTGGCCCCTCCGGTTGCCATACTAATCTTTCTCCTCACCCAGTCAGGAGCCTTCGGTATCTGCATCAGAAGGGAGTGCAACATTCTCAGGCCAGATTCATCAGGGTGTTCACATCTTGCCAAGACCCAGGTGAAGCACGATCCTGACAAAAGGGGATGAAAGGAAAACGAAACTCAGCAGGTGACCCCTGACTCTGATCCAAACTCAAGCTTCCAAGAGGGAATTCGGAATGCCCTCCACGGGAGGCTTGCGCAGGACTTCGTCTATTTGTTTTTAAAACCACCAAGTTATTCTTAGGCACAGTATTTCATAAGGTCCCGAAGATAAGCCAGTGTTTGGAAGGCTAAAAAGGTGAGACACCCAGGCTCAGTAATAGGACTTGTGGAAAAAATGAGGTCATTCATTGTTCTAAGATATCAGAGGACTAACAGTCTAAATGTTTTTGCCTATTTAGCTTTTTAGACCATTGCTGGAGGGAATAGGGTTGGAGTAGGAAGCTATTAATGTAGAAAACAGACATAGTTTAATCATAATAGAAAGATCTTTTTATATAAGTAAGAAGAGTGGTAAATCGGTGGAATTCTTGGTAGAGACCTCTACATAGATTATTCTTGGCATTTTAAATTTCGTTCCTTTTTCTCGTTTCTCTGAACTCCCCCCAATAGCCTCTGTTCACTGAAAAAAACAAATTCAAAATGCCAAATAAATCTCCACTCTGACTATAAAACTCCAATGTGCAGGCATTCTGTCACTATTTGTTATTAAGTAATTTCTGTTTCCAAAATGCATTTTTCCCCTTTTCTATTCCTTTCAAACTTCCCCCACCTTCTATACTCCCAATCAGATGTTTCTCAAAACATACCTATTAGGTAGGTCAAGGAGAGTTTTATGAGTACATTCCACTGGAATGCAGTAGGGGAGGTTAAGTGGCAAGATCGAGGACACAGACAGCCAGGGGCAGAGCAAAAGCCTGGAGGCCGTACCACCCAGGGCTCTGCTTGCCTCATTATTATACCACATCTCAAAAACCCTTGCTGAGACTGGAGTTCCTCCAGCCTTTATTGTCACCATTAAAAATAATGCTGAAACCGGTTTGGCTCAGTGGATAGAGCATCGGCCTGCGGACTCAAGGGTCCCAGGTTCGATTCCGGTCAAGGGCATGTACCTGGGTTGCGGGCACATCCCCGGTGGGGGATGTGCAGGAGGCGGCTGGTCGATGTTTCTCTCTCATCGATGTTTCTGACTCTCTATCTCTCTCCCTTCCTCTCTGTAAAAAATCAATAAAATATATTTTAAAAAAATATTAATAGTCCAAGAATCCAGAAGACCAACTAGAGTTTTCTTTTTTTTTTTTTTTTAATATATTTTATTGGTTTTTTACAGAGAGGGAGGGAGAGAGATAGAGAGTTAGAAACATCGATGAGAGAGAAACATCGGTCAGCTGCCTCCTGCACATCTACTGGGGATATGCCCACAACCCAGGTACATGCCCTTGACCGGAATCGAACCTGGGACCTTTCAGTCCGCAGGCCGACGCTCTATCCACTGAGCCAAACCGGTTTTGGCCCAACTAGAGTTTTCTCAAAATACCTTACCACGGTTGAAGCACACTGGCGTGAAGCATCATTAAACTGCACTGCCCATAGACCAAGCAAGAAACTAAAGGTATACTCAAAGTCACCCTCAGTCGCCTGAGCTTTTCACCCACTTTACAGTCATTCCTCTGTTAAAAAGGGGGCCCCATCCCAATAGCATTCTGGTGTCAGCACCATCACTGATGTGTTTAAGTGCTGGCCTTTTCTTCCCAGGAGGGCACGGGTGCATCACTCCTCTAGCTCACCATCCCCTTGCATTCTATGCTTTGCAATTACTCCTTTCACATGTATGATGGAAACTACCACCCAGGCGTACTATTAAAGATATCTATTGATATGGAAACACAAATCTGGTGCTCTAAATCGGCTTTTGGACTGTTCACTATGAGAAACTGGGGGCAATACCTTTAAACTCTAATATTAACCAGCCATCCTGAGGTGTTTGATAAGAAAGTAAAAAGTCCACAAATGACATCAGCTTGAACATATCTGACAACAGCATGCAAAGGAAGGACACCTGTATTCTAATCTCATCTCTATGCATACCTAGCCATGTGACCAAGTCACAGTACCTCGCTCAGCCTTCTCTAGTTTTCTTATCTGAGGAAAAGCAATACTTCCCACTTGGCCTTACAGTATTTAAACAATGACATTAAGTAACACAAGTAAAGATGCGTGGTAAAATGTAAAACAGTGTGTCCAAGAAGAAGATGATTTCTTTGTTCATTTCTGCTACCAGCCTGCCAAGTGAAAACTTGAGGACTCTGGTCAGCTGGAGCCAACGTAACCAGAAGATTTTAATCATGTAAGCTAATAGCTGTCCATTTATAAGGGTTCTCTGAATTCTTGGTGAAATGTATTCTCTAATAACAATAATATGTGTGTATACCTCTTGATATGATGCCCATGAGAAACACACTTTCCCAAAACCCATAACCCCAGTCTGATCATGAAAAAATATCAGACAAATCCAAACCGAGGAACTTTCTACAAAATGCCTGATTAGTACCCAGGTCATGAAAAAAAAAAAAAAAAGAAACACCCCACGATTGAGAAACTCACCAATCAGAGGAGTCTAAGGAATCATGATGGCTACAAGTATTGAGGTGTGCTGAACTGGATCCTGGAAGAAAAAGGGGCAGCAGGGGGAAACTGGTGAAATCTGGAGAAAGCCTATGGGTTAGTTGATGGTCATGTACCAATGTTAATCTCTTAGTTTTACAAGTATGCCTCGGTTATATAAGACGCTAACATTAGGGGAAACTGCGTGAAGGGTACACAGGAACTCTCTGTACTATGTACAGTAATTGCATAAATCTAAAATTATTCAAATATAAACAGTTTATTTCTAAAAGACTTAATACACATGTCAACCAATCATATTGTGGGACTGTACTTGAGCCTTGATCAAACAAATGACAGTTGACTCTTGAGCAATGCAGGGGTTAGGGCACTGGCCACACACACAGTCAATAATCCCTGTGTATTAACTTCTGACCTCCCCCCTCCCCCAATTTAACTACTAATAACCTACTGTTGACCAAAAGTCTTATTAATAACATAAACAGTCTATTAACACCTTTCGTATCGCATAGAAATCTCTAAGATATACGCCAGGGACCGCACGCTTTCGGGCAAACTGCACTTTAGGTGTCGTTTTTCAATAATTATAACATTTTTATTTACAAAAACAATTAAACAATTAAAGTTCCTAGTACTTTTTTTAATGTATGGTACTGCGTAAAACATTTTCCTCTATGAAGAGGGACCAAACAAAATTTACATAAGTATCTAGATTCGCTCCTTTTTCCATGGGCGTGAAAAACGAGAACACTCGTGAGCGGTCCTTCACAGATGGCACGCGAAACACGAGAAAACTCCTGAGCGGTAGGAAAAGTGTTAACACATATTTTGTAAGTTACATGTATTATATTGTTACAGAATTTACCAGGCGACCGAGAAATATACACACAGGAGTACTTGGAGATACAGGAAAAAAACCCATTTATTTCCAGATGTACTAATACCATGACTCAGAGGAGCCTGTTTCTAAATCCTGAGCCTTAAATATGGAGGAAGCTTTCCCTTTATACCCTTTGGTTTCTTTGTCCCCCAAATAAGTATCAGACTTCCGGATCTTTCTCGGGTTTTGCAAAAAGCCCCGTGTGTTGGGATGGGGGCTGTGAGACCACACCTAAAGGCCTGGCCTGGCACCAGCGCTGATAACCCCCGAGGGACCCCCTGCTTCAGTTGGGTCACATGAGGAACTGTATTTAAAGAGCCAGAAGGTTGAGAACCACTGCTCTAGGGCTTAATGTTTAAGGGAGTGGTCGTGCAAGGGCTTGTATGGAAGTCACATGAGGCTACTCTCTGCCTCCCTTGTTCCTCCTCTAAGGGTGTCTACCACATGACTAGCAACAAGCCAGAGAAGGAAAAGTCAGGGGTGTGGGGAGGGGCTGAACCACATCACCATCAATCTGAAAAGTCAGAGAGTCTAAACCACATATGCTGGGGAGAAAAGGTCCCACCGGTGGTGAGGTCCCACCCTACACTTGTCCATTGTCGGCCCCCAGGGATTTCTGCCCTGCGTGGCCTCCTGTACCTGGCCTGTGGTTCCTACCCTGCTCATGTCTGTCTAACTGCCTACTATGTCAAAATAATATAACATCTTGAATTTGTTTCAAAAATAATACTGGAAGGGGAAGTTGGAGATGTCGGTTATCAAAGGATGAGTAAATGTTGAAAATGTTTTAGCTTTGTAATAATTCTTGATATCAGCCAGGCTAAGTTCTCGTACTGTGTTCTTCTTCAGGAAGGTCTCAAGTATTCATGTCCCTTTGTTGTTCTGTTTATATTTTTAAATCCATTTGTTAAAAACTCTACTGAAATTTTTATTGGAAAAATAATGGATGATGAATATATAGGAGTTCATTATTTTGCTTTCCTTCTTTTTAATTTTTAGAATTACAAGAAATTAATTTTTAAAATCCAAAGGAGAAAAAACATAATCCCCTACATTTTGAACACATAGTATCATTTTTGTTGCTGTATTTGCCACCTCAAAAACTCCCCAATTATTTTCATCCAGTCTCCTATTCTTACCAAATCCACAGACCACCTTTGGGGGTCAAAGTTCTCTCTAGATGATCCACTCACATGAGCCTCTGGAACTGCCTCAGAAGTCCTAGAATATCATCATCCAAAACCTAAGAAACCAAACCCAGGAACCTGCATAGGTTTTCCCCATACTCTGGGGGCCACAAGGGTCTCTGGAGCGCAGGTGTGAGAAAAGAGGGTGTTTATCATGAGTCTAATGCAAGGGTGGGCAACCTTTTTGTGAGTGCGTGCCAAAACCAGCAAAATCTCTGACTCAAAATTCTTCTGTGTGCCAACCCTAATTTTTTGAGAACATGTTATGCCTACTTGATATCACTTAAGGTTGTACGTATGTGAAGAACCTTGAAGAAATAATAAAATTCATTTGAGCAACAAAAACACAGTATATGATTATGAAAAATACATCTAATTTTTAATGTATACATGTACACTGATAGTTAGACAGAAAACTTTATGACTCCGTTGGATATTATCAGTGGGACTTTTGCTGCTGCATCACTGATGACCGAGATTCTACATCAAGTTTATATTTCGTGACCTTCAGATATATCCACGAGCTACTACTTTCATCCATCAGGCTACTCCTATTACGAGACTTAACAAAATTCATCACTGAGAACAAAGATTCACAAGTGTATGTGGATGAAATCAAAACACTGGTCGGATCTATGAAGGCAGGGAGAGTTAAGGCAGAGGCATAGAAATTGCTCTTCCCCTCTCTCGTCAATCTATGTCTATGGTCTTTAAGATAACTTGTTATGTAAAATTATTTATTTATCTAAGATGCACCTACACTGAATTTATCTGAAAAATAAAAAAGTCGATATTAAGAAAAAAATTGTAAATGGAAGATTATAAGAGAGAGTTTCGCGTGCCAGCAAAAGTTACTGGTGTGCCATGTTTGGCACGCGTGTCGGGGGTTGCCCACCCCTGGTCTAATGGCATCCTCTGTCCTTCAGCCAATTCTAGGAGCAGAGAGGTCCACCCTCCCTCTCTCGGCCATGGTTTTGACATTTTAGTTCCTTTCAACCTCCAAGCAAATTGGATCTGAACACAGATGTGTGGGAAGAGAAGTGACAAGTCAAGGCTTAATTTTAATGCAGAGCTTTTGCTCCCCCAGTGCAGAAGTCTTAGTAAAGAAGCAACAGGATGCTGACAGGAAACTGTATGTAGAAATAACACTTATTATAACAAGTCAGAGCAGCAGGCAGATAGGTTTGTTTGTTTGTTAATTATATCTGGTTTTATTTTCTAATGACTGCCTGAAGAAAGGATCAAGCCATACACAGAATGCATATGTAATTTGTCCACACTTAAGAAGTATAACCTATCGCTCTTTTCCATGTATGGTATTCCCAGAGAGAATAAAGCCTATTTGCCTTTCGAGTAAAGTGTTAGCCTTAACTTCAACTGAATGCCTACACAGCCATGAATCAGAAAAGATATGCAACTTGTAAAATGAGGACTCAAATGAGAGAGAAAGGAAAAAAGTGCTTTGAGGAGCAGGGTTGGGAGTGAATTAACTGCAGCAGTGTTTTTAAGTTGTCCTGGGGGTAAATTAAGCGTGTGTGTGTGTGTGTGTGTGTGTGTGTGTGTGTGTGTGTGTAATGAGTAATTACTAAAAGGAGTCAGCATAGTTCACGTCTTGGCATTTTAATCCAGAATTAGGATTTCACACCATACATTCATGCTCTATGTGTTTTTGTTGTTTGGGTGTTGTTGTTTTTTTTTAAATAAAGGCACTTTATAGTATAACTATAAATACCTGCAAAACCAATGGACGATACCTCGGAAATCAGTTCTGGGCAGACAGAGCAGTCTGAATCATTTAGACCAGAACAAAAATACACACGATTGATAACATATAATAAGTGAGGGGGAAAGCAGATTTATTAACTAGATAATTCAGAGTATCCTCTCACTTCCCAAAGGGAATGCCCTCCTTCCTTTTCCCTTAGCATTTCCTCCACACTAGCCTAGACCATCTTCAAAACTCTGCATTAAACAGGTGCCTCCTTCAGGAAGCCCTCCCTGGTTAACTGACATGATCCTTTCATTCTGCTCCTCATTGCCCCAAGAAGCACGTCTGTATGTGGCCTTTGTTCCTTAGTAATTTGTTTTATATCATTATTAAAATGTCCCTGTGCCTTTATGTCTTTATTTTATCTATGTAGGGATAATGTGAAATTTCCTCCTCCCCCTGCCCCCTTTAAAAACACACAGGAAAAAAAACTAGGTATTCTTGTTATCATTGAAGCAAGTGTTCCTTCAGGCTTGCTTGAATTTTACTAATCAACTTAAAAAAACAGCCTGTAGGCTAACGCAAGGCTGAGTCAGCATAGATGCCAACTCAGGGCAACAGTACCTCCTTCTCAAAGGGACTGGCTTGGATGAATTCAGAAGTTAATGCAATGTACAGCTTGGGGGAGTTTGGCATAATAAAGGGGTTTGAATTCCTCCAGCCACTGATTGTTGAGTCCCTCTGGGGAGAAAGAAGGAAATAAAATTCTTTATCAGATTCTCAAGCCCATGGAATTCTGATAAACAACAGACATGGTTAATTCAAGATGGGAATGAATTAAGGTAGAGCAGGAGGTTGAGGAGATTGAGAATTGATTTCTTAAGGTCTGAAGTAATGGTATTTTCTATTTGAAAAATTCTCCAAGTGGAATTTCTTGCCCTCTCTTTACTGGTATCCAGAGTAATCAGGAGCCTATCCTGAGGCTGTTTCAGCAAAGACATTTAGGCTTACACTTAACCACTAGCATATGCTGGGATTTGGGCAGAGGGGAGAAAGTTGATGTGAAGGCACACATCCTTTTTACCACTGAGGCCAAGGGGAGAATCCAATCTGCATTGTCCCAAAGTAGCTTTCCCTCCACCAGCACTCACACATCTCACAGTTTTCAAGAAAACCAGTGGAATCTCCAAAGAGGACATAAAGATGACCAATAGACATATGAAAAGATGCTCAATGTCACTAATCATTATAGGGATGCAAATTAAAACCACAATGAGATATCACCTCACACCTGTCATAATGACTAGCATCAGTCAATCAACAAACAACAAGTGTTGGTGATGAGGATGAGAAGAAAAGGGAACCCTTGAGAACTGTTGGTGGGAATGCAGACTGGTACAGACACTGTGGAAAATAGTATGAAGGGTCCTCAAATTTTTTTTAATGGAATTGCTTTATGACCCAGGGATTCCAAATCTGGGTATATATCCAAAGAAACCCGAAACACTAATTTCAAAGAACATATGTACCCCGAGGTTCATTGCAGCATTATTTACAACAGCCAAGCTATGGAAATAACTCAAGTGCCCATCAATAGATGAGTGGATAAGAAATGTGTGGTACAGCCAGTGCCCTCTGCAGTCCCGGATCTGTCTCTTGCTTCAACAGTGTTTGGACGGAACAAACCCAAAAACACCCCTTCTTCCAGCTTCCGGCCACCCTCCTGCATCTCATCTAGTCACCACCTTCTGAACCACCTTCAGGACCAGCCAACACACCGTTCTTTTCTGCCTAAACTCCTTATTGCCCAACAACCATGAGCTCCCAAGTTCGTCAGCATTATTCCACCGAGGTGGAGGCTGCGGTCACCGCCTGGCCACCCTGCACCTGCGGGCCCCCCACACCTACCTCTCTCAGGGCTTCTATTTCAACCAGGACGATGTGGCCGTGGAGGGCGTGGGTCTCTTCTTCTGGGAGTTGGCGGAGAAGAAGCGTGAGGGCACTGACCGTCTCTTAAACTTGCAAAACCAGCGCGGTGGCCACATTCTCCTCCAGGTCCTGCTGAAGCCTCCCCAAGATGAGTGGGCTAAACTCACGGTGTATGGAAGCCACCCTGGCCTTGGAGAGGAGCCTGAACCAGGCCCTCCTGGAGCTGCAGGCCCTGGTTCTACCCGCAGACCCTCAGCTCTCTGACTTCCTGCAGAACCACTTCCTGGGTGAGGAGGTGAAACTTATCAGGAAGATGGGCAACACCTGACTCACCTCCACAGGCTGCCGGCCCCCAGGCTGAGCAGGGGAAGTATCTCTTCGAAAGGCTCACCCTCAGGCACGACTAGGAGCCTGTGGAGCCCAGAGGCCCTTGAGAGGCCGCTCTGCATTCCCCTCATGTCTGGCTTTTACCTGAGCCTCTCCCCAAAACTACTAGCCATTCTTTTAACCACCCTGAAGCCCTCTCCCACGCACTGGACCAAATGAAACAATAAAGTCTTTTGCAGAAAAGAGGAGGAGGAGGAGGAGGAGAAGGAGAAAGAGAAGGAGGAGGAGGAGGAGGAGGAGGAGGAGGAGGAGGAGGAGGAGGAGGAGGAGGAGGAGGAGGAGAAGGAGAAAGAGAAGGAGGAAGAGAAGGAGGAAGAGGAAGGAGGAGGAGGAGGAGAAGGAGAAAGAGAAGGAGGAAGAGAAGGAGGAAGAGGAAGGAGGAGGAGGAGGAGGAGGAGGAGGAGGAGGAGGAGGAGGAGGAGGAGAAGGAGAAAGGAAAGAAGTATGTGGTACATATATACAATGGAATATTGCTTGGCCATAAAAAGAATAAAGTCTTCCCATTTGCAACAGCATGAATGGACCGAAAGGGCATTATCCTAAGTGAAATAAGTCAGTCAGAGAAAGACAGGTACCATATGATTTCACTTATATGTGAAATCTAAACAATATAAACAAACAAACAAAACAGAAACAGACTCATACATACAGAGAGCAGGCTCCAACCCAAAAGAGAAGGACACAGGTGTGTGACTGAGGCCTCACCACCTGAGCGACAGAAGGACTCCGAGATGAGTCCGTAGGTTTCTCTGTCAGTTATTGATTGAGACCGTTGCGAAATGAGAAAAGTATCCATCAGGGGAGTCAACAGAAGCAGTCTTCCATCAGGAGTGCCCTGGAAAACTGTGAGCTGAGAATGTGGCTGAGGGTGGAGGTGCTGGTTTTATTTATCAGCAGGCTGCCTGGCAATCCCAAGTTGGTCCCAATTCTATGTCCTCAGGGTGACAGTCACAGAAAATAATGTTGAGCTACTTTCCTAAAAGTAAAGAATATACACAGTATAATTTTGCCTTGCTTTAAGCTATGCTGATTTAAGAAATCCAAACAGATAAATCCCTGAAGAATCCTTGGCTTTATAATACATCTCGCCACAAGATGGCCTTAAAACGGAAAGTCCCGTTGTAGTGCATTGTAGGCAGGGCTGGACTTAACAAAAGAAGAATTCATCTGCAGCGCTGAGCCGCACATCTGCTATGTAAAGGCAGGCAGCCTTGTAGTTGATCCAAAGTCATAAATAAAAGAAGCTGCAGTCATTCTTCACCAACATTATTCAATCAAGTAATCTAGAAGAGCACTCTCAACAACAATCTTCCTGTCAGTGGCTACATTATTAGACGGCGGCTTTCCAGTTTCCTGTGTGTTGACAGGAAGCGGATCCCCTGAAGTAGAAAGAATAACACAATGTATACCCACGGGATCATTCCTTCAGCCCCATGAAATATTATTCAGGGCCAGTGTGTCTACACATAGCTACTTCCACTGCAGTGGGAAGGCTGAAGTAACAGATGGGCATGCAGTGATTTCCAGGAAAGTTCTAGAACGGAGTATATAGATGATGATTTGTGAGCACTTAGGAATTAGGGAAGTGATCACTCAGAGTCAGCCTAGGTTCACTAAAAAATTTTTAAAAAAAGATAAATGGTATCCTTTTTTTTTTTTTAGAGTTACTATACCACTAAAGTTGAGAAACCCCATAGATGAAACTAACTCAGATACTGACGATGCATTTGCAAATGCAATTATATGGATTTATGTTTTCTGTACAAAATGATAGATGAGTAGATTCATGTGATCCTGGAGGGAGAGCCCTCATAGTATATCACAGGACTCTCTCCTACTCAGCACTTTATCAGTGTCTAGAATAAAGTTTTAGAAAGCCCTGTTATCAAAAGCACATAGTCTACAAAGCTGGAAGACTAACAGTTAGACAGCAGCATCTACATTTAAACATTTCAGTGGGATGAAAGAACCCAAACAAACAAAATAGAGTTTATAAGAGATAAATATAAAATTTTGCATCTGGGAATTTATATTAAGACAAAGTCTGGTTGGCCATGGGTTTTATTTGGTTGGCTAATGAGTCATGGATTTTTAAAACAGCAATGAAAAGCTAATAGATTCTTGGCCGTTAATTTTTATTTTCTCCTTGGTTATCAAGGATTCTTATTTTCTTTATACCCTTCTGAATTTTCCAAATTTTCTACAATGAGCATGTGTTATTTTTATGACTAGAGAAAAACTATTCTTAGTATTTGAAAATATTTGAATTTGGGAGTTGGAGCGAGCTATTCTGTATGGGTTTAGAGGCTGGAAGTAGGAAAAATGGCTTGAAGTTACAGAAGACAACTTTAGGCGAACTGTCCAGCTCACAGGGGAGTGAGTGCCTGTCCCCGGAAGTGTCCACCTAGACGCTGGCTAACTGCAGAGGTGGTGTAGCATAGCACAGGGGTTAAAAGCTCTTGCTCTGCCAAACTTCCTGGGTTCAGATCTTGACTGTGCCACTTACTATTCCTATGACCTCAGAGAGCAGTTCCACTCTGCCTCCATCTCCATGTACCTTTCATGTACCTGAGCCTCTCCCTGAAACTACTAGTATTCTTTTAACTGCCCTGAAACCCTCTCCCATGTATTGGATCAAATGAAACAATAAAGCCTTTTGCAGTAAGAAGAAGAAAGAGGAGGAGGAGGAGGAGGAGGAGGAGGAGGAGGAGGAGGAGGCGGAGGAGAAGGAGAAGGAGATAGGAAAGAAGTATGTGGTACATATGTACAATGGAATATTGCTTGGCCATAAAAAGAATAAAGTCTTTCCATTTGCAACAGCATGAATGGGCTGAAAGTGAAATATCCTAAGTGAAATAAGTCAGTCAGAGAAAGACAGATAGCATATGATTTCACTTATATGTGAAATCTAAACAATATAAACAAACAAAACAGACTCATAAATACAGAGAACAGGCTGATGGTTGCTATACAGCTCCAACGCAAAAGAGAGGACACAGATGTGTGACTGAGGCCTCGCCACCTGAGTGACAGAAGGACTCTCAGAGATGAGTTCATAGATTTCTCTTTGAGTTCTTGATTGAGACAATTGAAAGGTACATGATGGTAACTGTACTTACCCATGGGATTGGGAAGGATTAAATGGGTTAATCCATACAAATGGTCTTAAGACAATAACTGACCTATGCACAATAAACATTAGCTATTATTATCTGTCAGGAGAGACGTGGAAAGGATTTCTGTTTTGCCTGAGAAACTGAACTAAGTGGTTACTAAGGGTTCCCTCCAATTCCAAGATCTTAGGGTTCCAGGTGGGAGATCACCCTTCCTCGGGTGGTCCTCTCTCATTACCTAAGCCTGAAGTCCTGAACAGCATCCTCACCTGGAATTAAGTATGGTTGGGTGATGTGAGGCCTAGCATAAGAGGCTCCATTTAGGGCCTTTTTCTTGTGTTTTATCACCTGATTATAAAGCTGGCGGAAATAAGATATCAAGAAAAGCTTATGGAGAAGGCTCTGTGTGGGTTGCTTTTGCAAACATTATATCATTTAATTCTCATAATACTCTATGATACATGGATCTGAGCGTCTGCTCAAGATTAGAGAAATCTGCTTTGCTGAGAGCTCTAGGCGGGTCCTTTTACATCCCAGTGGCCTTCCTGCCAGGCCCGGAGTGAGAGGTGTTTCAGTTCACAGCAGCACTTTTTTCTGAGCATTTCCATACTTTTCCCGGCCAACCCGACTGCTGGAAAAGCTTTGCATTTTACCTTCTCAACTTTCCCCTTTTCCAACTTGTGTTTCAGACAAATAATTGTGGTCATTGCCCAATAAAACCAAAGTGCACAAATATGTAAAAAAAAAAAAAAAAAGAAAGAAAGAAAGAAAGAAAGAAAGAAAGAAAGAGAGAAAGAAAAAAAGAGGCAGGATTTTCTGAGTTCTTACAAGGGACCTGATACATTATTCTTTTTAAAGCCACCAACCCCGACCCAACCCCCACTGTCAAAGCCCTTCTCATCTCTCAATTGACAGAACCAGAGCAAACCACTGAGCAGGGCTTCTAGGAGGAGGTGAGGTTTCTAAGAAATAGGAGGTAAATCTCTTCCCCTCTCCATTTTCCAACTGTATATTCAGTCTATCCTTGCCACTAGGGACCCTTAGGATCAACAGTCCTTGTCACTTGTCACCCCACTGTAATGGCAATACCTATGAGAATATCTCAGTATTCAGCTTTTACTTCACATCAGAGACCAAGGCTAAGATCTGAATTCCCATTAACTTCTCTTGGTATCTTATTTTCCCCAGCTTTATAATCAGGTGATATAAAAAGCGTAAGTAGAATGCTGAAAATGGATTACCAGTCTCATAAAAGCAGTCCCCAAAGAGTTTGTTCCTAAGAAAGAGCAGCTCTAATCTCAAAGCACTTACTACCTCACAGGGCAAATACACAGGACGAGTCTCTAATCCCAGAGTGTCCTGAGGATTGCTGAAGTGGATCAGAGACTCCAAAGGTGTCCCACTCCCATCTGAGGAGAATCCCCACTTCTTTCTCTTTCCAGCCTTTTACTCCTGCCCCACCTACTCTCCTCTCTCACTCCCCACACCTCCTCCAGGTAAAAGTGGGGGAGGTATTCCTCCCACAAGTGTGCACCGGCCTGTCCCCAGCTGAGTTCAGTGATAAATCAGTCAACAAAAATTTATTGAGTACCAGCTCTGTGTAAGACTAGATTCAGCCCCTTTCGTTATCTATCATCTGCATAGATCATTAAGAATGAGGGGGGAGGGAGAAAAAGAATGAGGAACATGGGGAGCATTTGAGTCTTGCTCCCCATATATGTCATCAGTTTAGCTCAAACTCTTTCTTCCATCAGAAAGAAAAAAAAAAAAGAATG
Source organism: Myotis nattereri (assembly GCF_964212035.1). Lineage (NCBI taxonomy): Eukaryota > Metazoa > Chordata > Mammalia > Chiroptera > Vespertilionidae > Myotis > Myotis nattereri. The sequence continues at coordinate 64,361,555 of NC_138085.1, forward strand.
AAGAACACTTTGAAAACATATCCTGTAGAAATGCTGAATAATACTGATAACTAATAATAAGCCTAAGCAGAAAGCAGACTTTACTCCGATAAAATTACCTGGGGAGGACAAGGAATCTACTGAACAGAGCGAGTCAGCACCCACACCCTTGTGCTATTTGTGAAAGCGGCATTCTCTATTCAGCTCTGAAGCCACACCTGGCCTTCAAAGCCTATCTGTTTCTCAAACACAAGGCCCTTGCATGCTTTTCCTTTTTAATATACATGTAGCATTGTCTTTTTCGCTGGGATAATTTCAAGGTGCGGGCTCTTTTCTCAACAAGAGCAAGTAGGAGGGAAAATGTCAATGTGATTTTATTGTGTGTTCCATTTATTGATTCATTCCTTCCTGGACCATTGCTGCATGCCTGCTGTGCTGAAGGTATTAATGCCAGGCACTGAGATAGCGGGGTTAATAAGACAGAGTTGGGCCCACGAGTAGCTCACAATTTAGAGAGCACCCACACAAATTATAGCAATTTAGTGTTGCAGGTGCCATGACAGAAATTTGTAAAGTCATTATAGTAGGAGCCCAAAAAGCCATTAGAGCGTGTTCTCTGTGAAAGGTCATCCATTCAAACGTAGAAGAGATGACAAATGGAAACTTGGCCACAAGGGTATAACATTTCAGATTCCTAATCAAACATCCGCTTTCTATGCATTCTGTCACTAGGTGGCTAATCTTTCTAGATACAAAAGAATTTATTTCTGGCAGTAATGATAGACAAGCTTAGGAGGTGTGGTATTGGCTTGATCACATGTGTGAGACGTTTTTCTTTTTTATTGAATTTACTGAGGTGACATTTGTTAATGAAATTATATAGATTTCAGGTGTACAATTCTATCATACCTAATCTATGTATTGTATTGTGTGTTTACCACTCCAAGAGTGAGATGTTTTTAACTGAGGTTTGTGGTTTGCATATTACTCTACAGAAAAATCCACAATCACTGTCCATCTTTTCTGGTTCTCCACTGGCTGACCTGCAAACAAAATAAAGCAATGGCTGTAATTTATTCTGCAAAAATGTTCTGGCTCAGTATCTATTAAAGTTGCACATCCTACAGTTGTGCCTTCACTATTTAAAATATATCTGGTGAAATTTGAATAAGCTTTGTAGTTTAATTAATAGTTTTGTACTAATGTTAATGCCTTTATTTTTAAAATTGTACTATGGTTACTTAGATGTAAAAATTGGGGAACTTGGGTGAGGGAATAGATGGGAAAGCTCTGTACCAATTTTGCAACATTTTAGTAAATTTAAAACTATTTCAAAATAAAAAGTAAATAAGTATATATGTGAATAAAAATTAGTATGCATGTATGTATGTATATGAGGTCAGAGCTATTCCATGTATTCCATAAACTATTACCAATCAAACTAAATATGAAAACTGAAAGCAAGAAATTAGAAATATTTATAACAATTTAACATTTCCACAACATTTAAGCATATGAACATTTTCCTAGAAATGTAATTATTTTATTGCATTGGTAGGTAGTCTGCTGGCAGAATTTCTCATGCTCAGGGGAGTTCAGTCTTTCCTATTAAGACCGTCAACTTATTGGATAAGGCCTACCCGCATTATAGAGGTAATCTGCTTTACTCAAAGTCTACTGATTTCAATGTTAACCTCATCCAAAAAAAAAATTTTACATAAACATCCAGAATAATAATGTTTGATCAAATATCTGGGTTCCATCATCCAGGAGTGCAATCACTACAGGACCACTGCTCTAATTTCCCATGCAAGTAAAGTGATGCTCATGGCGATGCAACTCTCTGCATTATATGGAGCAAGAAAGGCTGGACGTTCAAGCTGGATTCAGAAAAAGAGGCACTCAGTATTTAATTGTGAGCATTCGCAGGATACTGGAGTGCTCCAGGGAATTTCAGAAGGTTAGTCTATATTTTATAGATACAGTAAAACCTTTAACTGCATGGACCATGAAAAGCTATGGGTTGCTCTGAAAGAAATGGGTGTGCCTCAGCACTTGATTGTCCTGGTACATAACCTGTATGGTGGACAGGAAGCCACTGTCAGCACAGAAAATGGAGAGACAGAATGCTTTCCTATAGGCAAAGGTGTCACACAGGGGGCATTCTGACTCCCTATTTGCTTAATCTGTATGCAGAACATATACAAAAACTGAGCTTTGACTCAGAGGAAGAAGGAGTGAAAATTGCTGGAAGAAATATCAATAACTTAAGATATGCAGATGATACCACCTTACTGGCAGAAAGTGGCAATGATTTGAAACGATTTCCGATGGAAGTGAAAGAAGAAAGTGCCAAAGCAGGACTGCATTTGAACATCAAGAAGACAAAAATCATGACTACAGAAGAAATACACAACTCTAACATTGACAATGAAGACAATGAAATTGTTAAAGATTTTGCTTACTTTTATTCAGCCATCCATTCAGAGACTGCATTCAAGAAATCAAGAGAAGGCTGAGACTTGGAAAGGCTCATCAAGAGCAAAGATGTGTTGCCCAGCTGGTGTGGCTCAGTGGTTGAGCATTGACTTATAAACCAGGAGGTCACAGTTCGATTCCCTGTCAGGGCACATGCCCAGGTTATAGACTCAACCCCTGGGGGGGGGGGGGTCGTGCAGGAGGCAGCCGATCAATGATTCTCTCTCATCATTGATGTTTCTCTCTCTCCCTCTCCCTTCCTCTCTGAAATCAATAATATATATATATATATATATATATATATATATATAATTTTTTTTTTAAAAAAGAGCAAGGATGCGTCATTAGAGACCAAGGCTATGATTATCCACATTTCTCATATTCCCAATCACTATGTACAGATGCAAAAGTTGGAGAGTTAAGAAGGCTGATAGAAAAAAATTGATTAATTTGAGTAATAGTGTTGGAGAAGAGCTCTGTGGATACCCTGGACCACCAGAAAGACAGCTAGGGAGTCCTAAGAGCAAATTAATCCTTGAGGGAACACTGCTTGAGGGAAAACGTGACAAAACAGAAGCTGTCTTACTTCAAGTACATTATGAGAGGGCAGGATTCTTGGAAAAACAATAATGCTGAGAAAAATAGAAGGCAGCAGAAAAAGAAGTAGACCAACTATGAGATGGGTTAACTCCATAAGAGAGGCCACAGGCATGAATCTACCGGAGCTGAACAGGGCTGTTGAGGACAGGATATTGTGGACACTCATTCACAAGACTGCCAGGAGTCAGAGCCACCACAATGGCATGGAACACGTACACATGGCCCAGCCAAGTTAATACATAAAATCAATCATCACATAGTCCATGACAGATTAGAAAATTCTACAAATCCTTCACTGAAGATGATTTAAGAAATATCGTACAAGATAACTATTAATAGTCCACCGGCTCACAAGGCCGCCCACCGGCTCACAAGGCCGCCCACCGGCTCACTAGGCTCACCGGCAGGGTGTGATTAAGTGCTTGTGGGGTGTGGTTACGTAGTTACTCTGAGGGGTCTCTGGGAGCCGCCAGGTGCCCACCCTCCGGGTGTTCGCAGAACCAGCTGGGCCAGAGCCTCCGCTCCTGCCCAGGGATGAAGCTGGCAGCCTGGGCTCCTCGCAGGCCCCCCATGGCCAGCCCCCTCCCCGCTGCCGCCAGGCTGCTGTGGATGCCCTGCCTCACCTGAGCTCAATCCCCGATGGCCGTGACGCTGTTGCCCCGTTTTGCTTCCATTAAAAATGTCTGTGTATTTCCAACCTTCGGCAACCGGCTTCCGCCAGCGGAGGCAGCCTGCGCCCTGGGCGAGGTCACCTCTGAGGAGACCAGGGGCCTGTGGCTGCGACAAAGGTGGTTGTGAGCACAGGGGCTGAGGTTGGGGCCACACGAAGGCTCAGGGTCTTCACGGCCTGGCAGGCCGCCCTCGGGACCCCGCTCAGAGGAGAGGGATGCCGGCCTGGGCGGGGCGGGGCCCGGGTGCTGAGACGGCGCCCCTAGGATCGCCCTGGCTCAGCCTGGATCGCCTGGCTCAGCCTGACTAGCTCACGCTGGCATCGGCCAAGCCCCCTGGGCCACCGCTCAGCCACCAAACAGGAGCAGATGAGCCGGCCTCAGCGGGTCTCCCGTGCTGGGCGCTTCCCCCTCCTCCAGAGGGAGCCACCGAGGAGGAGGGGAGGGGAGGCGGTGCGCGGTGCGGTCTCGCCAGGCGCCTCCCAAAGCCGGTGCTGGCTGTTCGGGTGGATGTTGGACGAGGGGTCCGGATCGTCCTTCCAGGAACACACAGTCCCGTGGCTCTTCGTTCCCAACAACAGGAAGGCAACTGAACTAACAGACTCCATTTCTCACCCCGCAGATGAGCACACCGTCCGCAGGCCGGAGGCACTGGGCTGGCTGGGAGCAGGGGCTGCACCCCGAGGTGGGTGTGGAAGCGGCAGCAGCGGGGAGGGATCTGTCTTGTCCCCACAGGTGGGGAGACACAGGGACCTGGCCGGCAGCCCCAGCTCGGTAACGCGGTCACACCGGCCACCTGCACAGCGACCTACATAATCCATGGCGCCCGGGGCAGAGCCTGCAGGGCAGAGGGGGGGAGGGCCTGGGTTATGGCGCCCGGGCTGCTGGGACACCAGGCAGCTCTGAGCGAGAGGGAGAGCGAGCTGCGTGCTGCTGTGAAGGTCTTCAGAGCATGAAGCCAAGTGAGAAGCAAAATACAGACCTGCGGGGGTGGGGGGAGGAATGTGTCAGCATGTGCTTTTATTTACATAAACAAACAAAAAATGATACAGCTGATGAGGGAACTGGGTGTGGCAGACATCTTTAAGATCACGCTGAGCTTTGAACTTCAAGCTATCACCCACCTGGCCGGCTGGTGTGGCTCAGTGGATTGAGCATCGATCTGTGAACCAAGAGGTCCCGGGTTTGATTCCCAGTCAGAGCACATGCCTGGGTTGTGGGCTCGATCTCCAGTAGGGGGAGTGCAGGAGGCAGCCAATCAATGAATCTCTCTCATCATTGCTGTTTCTATCTCTCCCTTCCTTTCTGAAATCAATAAAATATGTATATATTAAAAAATAAATAAAAATAAAATAGTCTACCAAATAGTTGCATTAATTAAAAAAACATTCAGACCAAGAATGCTCACTTCATGTGGGAACAGGGTAAAATGCTGGAGCAGTGGCCTGGCTAGAAGGGGAAAGGATAGAATCACTTTTTTATTCTCAACAATGAGCCTAAGCCATTAAAATCTACCTTTGCCCATTGATATAGTTTGTATTGCTCTAATTCAGAGGTTCCCAAACTTTCTCAACTCACAGCATCTTCATGTCTCACTAATTTTTTCACAGAGCCCCTAGGCCACAAGAAATACCTAACAGAAATATGTATGCAACAGTTAGGTCCTAATAACTTAGCTGTTTGAAAAAAACCCCAATATACATAAATTGAAAGACAAATATTTTAATTGTATTCTTTTTTAAAAAATATATTTTATTTATTTTTTACAGAGAGGAAGGGAGAGAGATAGTTAGAAACATCGATGAGAGAGAATCATCGATCAGCTGCCTCCTGCACACCTCCCACCGGGGATATGCCCGCAACCCAGGTACATGCCCTTGACCAGAATCGAACCCGGGACCTCTCAGTCCGCAGGCCGACGCTCTATCCACTGAGCCAAACCGGTTTCGGCTTAATTGTATTCTTAACCACCGTTGCTTATAAAAGGGTGTGTAAGTTGAACATCATCTCAAATCTTGGAAACTGTGAAGACACCACCACCTGCACATCTTGCTCCACACTGACTTTCAGTCGGTACTTGCATTTTATAACAGCTGAAAACCCCACTTCTCAAAGATAAGACATCTTTGAAAGGAATGGAGAGCAATCTCATGTTGAAACTATGAGTCATCTTGACCTAGTAGTTCATTCACCTGGCATCCAACATATGTCAAGTATTACCATGCACTCCTTGACATTTAACATATGCCACAGCGCCCCTAAGAGTTTGCTATGGTATCCTGGGTACTTGGAGCATAGTTGAGGACTCATAGTTCTATTCTTTTTCTAGTTTTGATTCTGATCCCTCATTTGCAAAATGATAAGAATCTATTTTAAGTGGCTAACACTCAAGAAGCTGTGTTCTTCCCTCCTCTGTTCTTTGTCTATGGTGAAGGTTATCAAAGATTGGCAGACCCCCTCCCTCCCCCCCAATGTCCAGTCATCCCAAATATGTGCCTCTAGAGAGAATAACAAAATCTGTGACTCTGTTGTATATTTAAATAAGAACACCGTTTTCAACTATGTTCATTTTCTAACAATTAGATCAAGACTGAGAGCAGTACAGAAATATGTATAATTTTATACCTTTCCCACAAATTTTTAATCATTCTCAATCACATCTTAATCTAATCCTGATTTTTCTATTAAGTTGTATGATTTCACCGAAACCGGTTTGGCTCAGTGGATAGATCGTCGGCCTGTGGACTGAAAGGTCCTGGGTTCGATTCCGGTCAAGGGCATGTACCTGGGTTGCAGGCACATCCCCAGTGGGAGATGTGCAGGAGGCAGCTGATCGATGTTTCTCTCTCATCGATGTTTCTAACTCTCTATCCCTCTCCCTTCCTCTCTGTAAAAAATCAATAAAAATATATTTTAAAAAAAAAGTTATGGAAGGAAATCTTAAAAAAAAAAAAAAAAAGTTGTATGATTTCATTTACCCTAAATTCCTGTCACTGTAGTCAAAAGTCCCTTGGATGATGTAAGTGGCTCCAATAGGAGCACGTTGGGGCTTAAGCATAGCTTGAAATTAAAAGCCTATTTCTTTCATCTGGGTCAATACTTTCTCTTCATGATTACTGTTGTCAAGATCATCAAAATATGAACTATTTATCCTGTTTGGCTGCTGTCAACAGTTGGGAAGACGGCCTCCCTCTGTCTCCTGTTTGTAGCTTTTTCCTGGCTCATTTTCCATAGGCAGAGCAAAGGGGAGAGACAGACACATACATCTCTTATATCTTCTACAAGACCATCTCTTCCCAGCAATAACAAAAAAGGCTCGCTCACTCTCTCTCCCCCCTCCCTTTTTATGAAGATCTCTTAGCTTCTTTTATCTTCTATCTACTGCCAGCTACCCACAGTGGATACAACCTGCCTCTGATATCAACCTGCTCTCTTGTAATGGAGACTATATTCCCTTTCCATGGAGAAATCCAAGCTTATCAGAACATTATTTAAAAATATGTTTTTATTGATTTCAGAGAGAGGAAGGGAGAGGGAAAGAGAGATAGAAACATCAATGATGAGAGAATCATTGATTGGCTGCCTCCTGCACACCCCACATTGAGGATGGAGCCCAAAACCCAGGCACGTGTACTCCAAGGGGGAATCAAACCGTGACTTCCTGGTTCATAGGTCCACACTCAACCAATGAGCCACCATGGCTGGGCAGAACATACTTTTTAAAGCGTCTTTCCTAACAAACAGAACATAATTGTAGACAGTGGCCTGGAGTGGTTTTGCTCACAGCCCTCCACCGCTGTTCCCATTTCCCCAGCTTGCTGTGGGACTTCCCACTTCTTTCTTGCTGGAGCTTTTCTGCGGACCAGACGTCAACAAATATATTGGATTCTTTATACTTCAATCTGTTTAACATTTGAAAGTGTTGAAAGAGGCGGATTATTCATTCAACTATAGCTACTTTCTACTTTCTGATTACCTGGGGGAGGGGAGCTCTTAACAGGGTACCTCGATCGCTGTGTTTAGAATCCAGCTGGCACACAGCCTTCGTAGGAAGGCCAATGCTCGGTGTTCAGGAAAAATTAAAAGCCTAGGAAAATACAGGCCCCCAGGGACCAGAACAAAGCAGCTGAATGATGGTTCCTTCTGAGAGAAGAGGTAGGAGTTTTTTCTTGCCTTGCTCCTGGGGATAGAAGTGAAGTCAGAACTTCTTTGCAACAGTGAGTGACTAATTCCTCATCAGAGGGCCTGGTGCTTTTGCAGAGCTGATTTCATGAGTGGTAAATGAAGGGTCTCTCCAAGTGAGAGCTGATAGAGGAAGGACCAAAGAAAAAGTACACCCGCATCCCTAACCATTACACACATTGGAAAAAGGGGAGGACATTTTTAGAAGCAAGAAGAGAAGCAGGGCCACCCCCAGATCTTCAGACACATTTTTGTCCTTCCTGACTCATCGGGTTAGGAAAGCCTGGTGAGAAGGGATTAGGGAGGGAGCCTGCCTTTTTCTGGCAACATGGGGCATTTTGATTTCAGATTCTGCAAATCTTCAAGAACAGACACGGTGTGCTAGTGTTCTAGGCTGGAGGCCAGCGGCAGTTCGGCTGCAGACGAAGCGCGTCAGATGGCTGGTGCTGTCAGCCAGAGACCCAAGGACTTTCCTGGGGCTGCACCTCTCCGGAAGTTTGAAGATGTCGGCACAGGTTTGCCTTCTGAAACGTGCAAATGTCACCAGCCGGGAGTGGCAGATGCCAAGAGGCGACTGAAAACAGATCTCCATCTGGTAATGGGTTAGGCTTCCCGGGACACAGATTAGAATAGTCTGAAACAAAGTGACGGAAACACCGGCTTGGCTTTTCACATGTTGTTATGGTCCCTGGGTCATTTCCTGCCTTTGGAATTTACTTCCTTTCCAGGTTCAATAAAACCAGATGATCACAAGGAAGAGGTTGGGATTTTTCTTTGCCTCTGGCCCAGTGGAGGGGCAGCTCTGTGACTGTGAACTTGAATCTCCATGGTGGTTTTAGCCTCCTGTGCTCCTGTCTGCTCACACTGAGCCCAGGAGGGTGAAGCCTTAGGAATGGAACAGTAAATTAGGGACGGGAGCCCCCTCCAGTGGAGTCAGCTGAATCCCCTTGTTCCTCAAAAACAAAACGGGAAAGAACAGACTGGGACGGGTGCACATGATGCTTTGTGGAGGGGAGCTCTTTACTACGGTTCCCCATGTAGGGACGCAGCCGCCCTTGAAGGAAGGAGGCTGAAACCAGCTCCACACGGCCCCACCCTTGACTTGTAGGGGTCAACCAGCAGGCCAGTTAGGACAGTGACATTTGCTATACAATGACCTGCTTTGTTTTTATTTTATCGATATTTATCTCCCACAGAAAAGAATTAAGGTAGCAACAACGATCTTTGTAGCATTTGTATGCTCATTTTGGGGGGTACTTTGAAGCTGATGTGAGTCTTTATTGTAAATTCTCTCTGCAGCCCCCCGTATGTCTTGGACACCCCTGTAGTTCTACAGTGCAGAGACCCCTACCCCCCCCAGAAGCCAAAGTGAACCCTCTTATTCCAAGGGCTATAGGAGCCTGTCAAAATAATGCGGAAGCTGCTGCCACTATTGTGTGTCTAAGTCTGAAAGGTTTATATCTCTAGAGTGACCCTCAGTCACATGTTCCTTCCGAAAAGCCAGCTCGTGCAGCCCCTGGTGTCTAGAGGAAGCCTGTGGCACCTGTTCGAGTCCAGAGCCCACCTCTCTCTAGACTGAGAGATCTGAACTCACAGCTTTAGAGGTAGGGGTCATCTTTGCCCCACCTTGTTATAACACTGCTAACCGGGCAGCAAGTGTCCACTTGATGCAAAGGAAGTGGCAGCTGGTGATCAGCTTTTATCCTGGGCTACCCATCCCCAGAAACAAGAACCAAAACTCCCCGGTCCCCCACTGCCTTGACAGAAAGCCAGGTTATTACTGTGCTCAAGAGTGAATCAAACTGACCTTTCCAAAACACTCTGTCTCATCGGGTATCCACAGAAATGGTCTCCTGTGACATTCACAGCGATGATTCCAACAACATTTAAGATGTTCCAGGGGAAGTAAGTACCTAGGAACAGAGTTGGCTCTATAAATACGCAGGGTCAGAAACACCTGCAGGGTATGATTTCCGAAGCACCAGGAAGTCTGCTCGAGGGCCCCAACTTTCCCACACTAGAGACTGCTCTGGAAACCTATGGCATTCTGTTTCCATGCTGGAGTGTAATCCGGGGCTGGTAACTTTGTAAGCCATTGCATTTAAACTTGGTGGGTCTGATTGCACAGGTGTGTCAGGGGGCCAGGAATTTGCATTTTTATCAAGCTCACCCGCAGATGTTGGTGCAAGGGGCTATGGCCCATACTTTGGAAAACTGTGCTGCAGAGAATTGTGAGTCATTGTCACATTCGCATGGATTGACTGGTGACGCGGGATAGCACCACACCTGAATTCTAGGCGTTGGCCCTCTGTGGGCAAAACAAGTTCATTCTCCACCTCGGAAAGCCTCAGGACCAGATGGTGACCTCTATAGGTTTAGTCGGGGGCTGGTTTCTAAAATACGGTCCAAAAGCCTGCAAAGTATGAGGGTTGGCCCAAAGGGTCAGAGGGGCCGGGGCTTCTCCAGCGTGCCCCTGCACATTCCCTGAAGCTCTGCAGTGCAGAAATCCCTGGACACAAGGAGGAGCCTCTTGCCTCAGGACTGCAGTCTGTCTTGGTGTCTGAGGTCTTGGGATACAAGGACAACTGTAGTAGATTCATCTCCTTTCTTCGCCTTCAGTTATTTACAAATAGGGGGAAAGGAAAGAAAGAAGAGATTTATTGAGTGCTTTACATGCACTATTTTCTAAATTCTCAAATAGCCCTAGTCTCGTTAGTCTCCTTTTGAAGATGAGACCATTGAGATTCAAAGAGATTGAATAACTTGCCTAAATTCCCAACGTCATATGGCTCCTGAATGCTTGAGCTGAAATTTGAACTCTTGCCTGTCAAGGTACAAGTTCCATGTTCTTTCCACAAAACTATTCATAACCAAAAGTTTTGCTGTGGCCATTCTGAAGGCCCTCAAAATAAGCTTACATCTCCCTGGCTGTTATGCATACCTGTTGCCCACTCTGTTTCAGAATCTCCCCACATCCTTGCTCTTTATTGCATCCCTGACCTCCAACCCCTCAGCCCTGCTCATTTCTTATTCCCACAACTTCTTGACCCCTAAGGGTAAAATATGCTGCCACCTCTGCTGGGCCCAGGAGGACTTTTCTGGTCTGCAATTATTCTAGTCACTGACTTCAAGACCAGTGGTTTTCATGACTTGAGAATCCCCAAAAGCTTAAGGAGGCATTTGTGTACTAACTAAAGTGAAACCCCTCCCCTTCCCTTCTCCCCTCCTGTCCCCCAGATCGCTTCTCAAAGGGCACAGATGTAGGAAACCTGAGTCAGCCCGTACCCTTCTATTAGTCAGTCCCCTCCAACCTCAACTTCCTAGTAACGGAGATTATTTTGGGATGCTGGGCACCCCCTAGTGGGAGTAATGGAGAGAGAAGAGAGATTGCTTTGATGCTGTTCTCAGTAACCCACGCATCCCCAGCTTCCACCCCTCCTCGTTGGCCTTTGCCTTCCAGCCCAGTTCACTGTTCTTGGAATGACTCATTGTTCCCACGATGATTGGGCCTTTTGCTCCATAAAGCCCTCCCTGAGTTTACGGGCATAATGAACTAAAATTAAGCAGAAGGCAATTCAGGCAGAACAGTAGGAAAAACTTCCTATGGCGACAGCTCTTGAATCCCTGTAATTCCTTATAAGGCAAACTGTGTAAGACCTGACTGCACTGAGCAAAACAATAGAGAATATCTGGGAAAGATATTTTTGGAAGAGAGGAGGATGAGGGAAAGGCTACTTTCCTGATTTCAAGATAAATGCTAATGCCCACATCTGACACACTTACCTTGATTTCAAGACATATTAATGCCTGGTGCTATGTCTTATCACTTCACATTTCACCATTTCGAAGTAAACAGATAAAGCCCCATCCCAGCAGAGGGACAGTCCATCTGTAGTTGTGGGACATTCTGAACATTTGTCACTATCCCTCACTCTTAGAAGGCCATGACCGTAACCCTCATGACAGGGGATGAGCCCTACTAGTATTACGTTTCAGTCAATAAACCATTTTCTGAGTACCTACACTATCCAAGGCTCAGGTAAAATTGATCTTATCCATTTTCTGTCCACATCTACTTTAGCCCTCCATCCAAAGAAGGGCTTTAATAAAAGATGGAGAGAGCTAACATAGTTGAGTGCATGTACTAAGAATTCTTCTGCCAGAACCGGTTTGGCTCAGTCGATAGAGCGTCGGCCTGCGGACTCAAGGGTCCCAAGTTCGATTCCGGTCAAGGGCATGTACCTGGGTTGCGGGCACATCCCCAGTGCGGGGTGTGCAGGAGGCGGCTGATCGGTGTTTCTCTCTCATCGATGTTTCTAACTCTCTATCCCTCTCCCTTCCTCTCTGTAGAAAATCAATAAAACATATTTAAAAAAAAAAAAAGAATTCTTCTGGGTGTATTCACAGCCCAAATTTTAGTTCAATAGCTGGTCATCTGCTCACTGGCAGGGGTCAGCCAGTCTGGTCCTGTGGCCCAATGCCTGTCCCCAGGGGTTGCTACAATTACACAGCATGCCACCTCTGTATGACTTTAGTTCCTATGGTCTTACCCATTCCTAGGTTTGAGTCATGGACTCATTAGTGTCCACTCCCACTGGCCTTCTCTGAAAGTTCCCCGGAACCCTGATCATAACGCTAGCAATCCCACTGCAGGGTGTTCTCTGCGATGGCTCCTGCCTCATCTTGAACCTAGTTGCTTAGACCAGTGGTCACCAACCTTTCAGACCTCACGGACCACCAGTGGACCACTGGTTGGAAACCACAGGCTAAGACAGTCTAATCTCAGAGCTGCTTACAATGTTAAGCCTTTCCATCTTTTCTTTCAGAGCCATTTGGTGATGTTCATCTCTGTGACAGCCACAAATTTGGGAAGCATCTCTCCCCTCAGGCACTTCCATTTTTGTGTTCAGATTGGCAGCCTTCCCAACTCACCAGAGGCCTCACAGAATGAAACCCTCTGTGGAGGGTTAGAGGAAAACTTGGACGTAAGTGCGTTGGGCATCTGGGAGAGAGACGAGTCAAGGATGCTCCAGCTTGGTCGGCCTCTCTGACCAAGGCTTGACAGCAGAAGCTGGAATTCCTTCCTGCATAACTTGGGCTTGAATTAAAGGCATTACTTTTTTTTTAGTCTGAAGACCTCTGGCTTCACTCTGGATGGAACACTCAAAGGGCAGAGTAAGGTCCCCAGCTGGCAGGAAGGACACACTGACCCCTGGCCCCCGTGCCTTGGCCAATCTGGGAAGAAGACACAAAAGCTGTGGTGACTTAGCTGAGCCACCTGGGGTGCTTCTGTCAGTGCAAACTGTCCTCATCTGTGTCAGCTGGCCTTGACTTTGTGAGAAAGGGTGGTGATGTGTTTATGTGCTCAGAGGAGAAAACCTCCTGGAGAGAGAATGAGAATTAAAAGTAATAAACCCAACTAGTGGCTGCTTTGGGTGGCTGGAAAAGAAGGAATCCTCAGACAAGGGGCCCCAGCTGCAACAGACAGAGATAAGGGAACTTTCACTACTTCTGTTTCTATTTTAGAAGAAATAAAAAGCAAATCATAAATCTAAAGATGACGGTCCATTCATCTGGGGAGAGAATTAAACAAGCTGTTACATTCCAAGCAGATATTAGGACTGCAAAAGTGAAGACTTTTAACCTGCTAGTGGGAATGTTTCTTTCCTGAAAATCACCAAAGATAAGGTTCCAAAAAAATTACTTTTCAGGCAGGTTAAGAAGTATTCATTTGGGCTGCCTGTAGTGAGCTGGATTCTTAGCACTGGATGCTTTCTAAGAAAAAGTAAAAGGTGCGCAAACAAAGCTATTATGGGAAATTCAGGAGTGTGATTTGTCGATAAAGGTGAAGAGGGGGTGATTCAGCTGATCCAGAGCTGCAACAAACAGAAAGCAATGGTTTTGCAGCTTGGGAGGTGCCCAAAAGGGATGGTACCCCTGGTTCATGCCTTTAAGAAACCAACATTGAGCTGCCAAGGCAGTGCTTGTGGGCAGGGGACAGGTCTAAGCTGTCTGCCAGTGCCTGCAGCGTTAGATATCAGTGTGCATTATCTGCTACTATCCCCAAGGGAAGGAAGTTTTGTGCCAGCTGGAAATCTCCCAGAAAAGGCAGGTATGTAGCTCTTGGATGATGTCCAAGGAAACCAAGTGAGGGCTTGAACTCTGGCCAGAGAAGCAGGGTGTGTACACCTGGGGAAGCTGGGTGGGAGTCATTAGACTACACTCAGGCAGGGGAGCGTGGGGTGTGGCGTGTCCATGAAGAGTGGGTGTGAGCATTCCAGAGCCTGGACACTGTTTATGGAAGATGCTTCGGTAAATACAGAACGTGAGTTCCTCTGGCTGTCCTACAACCTTTTCTCCTGCTGAGTTTCTGGTTCTTTTGAAGCTACAACATAAAGTTCTCAATAAAGTTGAAGCTGAGACATAGATGGGACACAATGGCCAGATCTGCAGCACAGAGCCAAGGAGATGAGGCAAACCCTTGGACTTGAAGTAGGTCTCTATGCTTCTGAATCACAGCAATGAAAGTTAACTCCATGTCTTCATCCACTTAATTTTCCTTCTCACTCTCTGGTGACCTTTTGACCTTTTACTTTCTTTCTTGCTCTTTCTCCCACGGATTTCCAGTGGTTAGCTGGAGCCACTTTGGACCACCTTCCAACTCTGTGTCCAGTAATGCCACAAGGCAGCTTACCACCAGCATGGTGGGAGTATTTATATTACAGAAAGAACAAATGCTATAAATTTGAGGTTTGTTTATTTTTCTGAATAGCCAATTGTTGAAACATTTGCCAGTACACCATGCCTGTCACTGAGTTTTTACATGGAAGAGGGGTTGGTGAACTGAAGGGGCACAATGAAAGAAGTTTGGGAGGCAAATGGCGAAGCCCAGTATCTAGAGCAGCGGTTCTCAACCTGTAGGTCGCGACCCCTTTGGAGGTCGAACGACCCTTTCACAGGGGTCGCCTAAGACCATCGGAAAACACATATACAATTACATATTGTTTTTGTGACTAATCACTATGCTTTAATTATGTTCAATTTGTAACAATGTAATTGGGGGTCACCACAACATGAGGAACTGTATTAAAGGGTCGCGGCATTAGGAAGGTTGAGAACCACTGACCTAGAGGAAAGTGGTGGGTTGCCAAGACTGGTTCTGCCCTCCCCATGGACACACACTCCACCCCAACACAAACCTTCGATTCCATGCTTAACAGTTGCTCAGTAAGAACCTGCTCTTGTGTCTACAATGACATGTAGACATTGTTTTCTGGTGACTTAGGGTTTTTTTTTAATCTTCCCACTTGAACATTTTCTTGAGGTTTATGGTGCAAGGTATAATAAGTCCAGCTACCACAACAGCCATTGAGGAGTAGCAGCCATGGCTCTGGGCTACCCCATGGCCATGGCCTCAAGTAGGGCCACAGGGTGACCAAGAAAGTGGGCAAGCTGAAGCCCAGTGGTTACCATGGGCACCTCAGTAAGCATACCAAGCTCATGCAGGGCATGATCTGAGAGGTGTGTGGCTTTGCCCTCTATGAGCGGCACACCATGAAGCTGCTCAAGGTCTCCACGAACAAGAGGGCCTGAAATTCGTCAAGAAAAGGGTGGGGACACACATCTGTGCCAAGAGGAAGAAAGGAGCTGAGCAATGTTCTTGCAGTCATGAGGAAGGCAGCAGGCAAGAAGGACTGAGTCCCATCCCTTCTGTAGGTAATAAAACCTGTTCAGGAAAACAAAAAACAGAAACAACCTAGGTCCAGGGTGTTTTTCCTATTATGGATTTAAAGTGTGTTCACATAGATTCCCTTCCTCTTTTGCTCTTCCAACCACCCATAGAATAGTTTGTGTTCCCTTTCCCCTGTATGTGCTTCCCATTGACCTTTGTCTTCAACATCTTATCTCTTCCAAAAATATCCCTGAGCTGGATAATTATCACTCCCTCTAGAGTACATTTTTAAACTTTAATGTACAGGCAAATCACCAAGGGAATCTTGTTAAAAACCAGATTTATATTCAGTAGGTCTGACTGGGGCCCAAGACTCCCTATTTCTAATAAGCTCCCAGGTGCTGCCACTGGTCAGCAGGTCACTCATTTAGTGGAAAAGGCTCCAGACTGGTCATGTTAATCCATCTGCCTCTTCTGCTTGAAGAAGTCCCGCTACACTTCTGGAAGGGACAGTCTTCAAGGGAGATTGGACCAGTAGTGGAATCATAACCAAACAAGCAAATCTATATGCCAAGTGGGGTTAGAGTCTCTTTCAAGAATTTGAATAGAATGCTATCCTAGCCTGGATTCTCCACAAAGTAGAGCCTGAGATAGAAGTTTGTACATAGTCATTTATTTGGGAATCCCAGAAAATAGGAGACGGGGATATGGGTTGTGAGAAATAAAAGGAAGAAAAAACAATACAAGGATGTGTGATTGAACTGATGATCTCAAAGGGCACCAGGTACTCAGCCCCGTGGGACCTGCTAATGGGCCTTCAGAAAGACATCTCAGTACTGTCTCAAACATTTATACAGCCTTTCCTTTAGGACAGTGGCCAGCAAACCGTGGCTTGCGAGCCACATGTGGCTCTTTGGCCCCTTGAGTGTGGCTCTTCCACAAAATACCACGTGCGGGCGCATACGTACAGTGCAATTGAAACTTCGTGGCCCATGCGCAGAAGTCAGTTTTCGGCCTGGGTGAAACAAGTATACAAGACGAGTGTGGATGGGAGAGTTGGAAGGGGTTGACGTCAGCAAACGTACCTCAGTCAGACTGAGGATGTTTTTAGCAAAGGCCAGCTTAGGAGTACCCTAATTAAGTTCATAACAATGTACCTACCTATATAGTTTAAGTTTTAAAAATTTGGCTCTCCAAAGAAATTTCAATCGTTGTACTGTTGATATTTGGCTCTGTTGACTAATGAGTTTGCCAACCACTGCTTTAGGAAAATACTGATTAAATGCTTCAAAACCTTTATTTTCCAGTTTCCAAATAATGACTTGATTCCTTAGCATCCTCTAAAAGTCACCAATAAATTTTACTTTAGTATGATTATGAACTCATGGATGATAAATATTACATGTAAAGTATTTAACATAAGTTACATAGCAAGTCCTCTGCAAACATTAGCCATTTGCTATTACCACTCTCTTACTATTAATGTGTTCTCATGACTTTTCCAATCATAATGGACCTGCTTGCTCATATAGAACACCAACACCCACTGGCTTCTTTGGATTTACTTAAAATTCCCAATCTTGGCTTATACCCACCCACTGTAACTGGAGAGCCAATCTGATACCCTATTGGGGTTTTTCTGTTCCAGGAGTGTGCAAACTAGGGCCTGTAAGCCAAATCCAGCCTACTACCTGTTTTTTCAAATAAAGTATTTTTTGGAACACAGACACATCCACTCATTTACATATTATCTATGGCTGCTTTAGTGCTGCAACACCTGAGTTGAATAGCAAAGCCTAAAATATTTCTAGTTTTGTTCTTTAAAGAAAGGTTGCCAATCCCTGTTCTGTTCTACTCACAGATTATGTATCAAGTCCGTGCAACAATCTCGGAATGGGTTATTGATCACCAAGGAGACCAGGTAAGGGTGGGAATGAATCACTGCCACCTCTTTTCACTCAAAAAACAATTCCAAGTACTATTAGTAGAGAGGGTGTCAATTCAACCCTTTAAGAGCTGTGCTTTATATTATCCTTCTCTGAATCAGACTAGTTACATAGTCCATCATTTGGCAAAAGTCCATTCAACAAGCAAAACATTAATAAACTTTTCTGTGTAAGATTATTAACTTGAGGCAGTGCCCTCAGCAAGCCCAGATTTGTTTCTTGCTTCAACAGTGTTTGAATGGAACAGACCCAGGGACGCCCCTTCTTCCAGCCTCCAGACACTCTCCTGCATCTTATCCAGTCACCACTTTCAGAACTACCTCTGGGACCAGCAAAGGTTAAAAAGCAGATTTATATTCAGTAGGTCTGACTGGGGCCCACCAGTTTCTTTTCTACCTTAACTCCTTATTGGCCAACAGCCATGAGCTCCCAAATTCGACAGAATGATTCCACCGAGGTGGAGGCTATAGTCAACCGGCTGGCCAACCTACATCTGTGGCCTCCCACACCTACCTCTCTCTGGGTTTCTATTAACCAGGACGATGTGGCTCTCAAGGGCATGGGCCACTTCTTCCATGAGTTGTCAGAGAAGAAGCTGGAGGGCGCTGAGCATCTCTTAAAGTTGCAAAACCAGCGCGGTGGCCACATTCTCTCCAGGACGTGCTGAAGCCTCCCCAAGATGAGTGGACAAAACTCCGCATGCCATGAAAGTCTCCTTGGCCTTGGAGAGGAACCTGAACCAGGCCCTTTTAGAGCTGCAGGCCCTGGGTTCTACCTATGCAAACCCTCAGCTCTGTGATTTCCTGCAGAACCACTTCCTGGGTGAGGAGGTGAAACTCATCAAGAAGATGGGCTTCACCTGATTCACCTCCTCAAGATGGCTGACCCCCAGGCTGGGCTGGGTAAGTATCTCTTTGAAAGGCTCACCCTCAAGCATGACTAGGAGCCTTTGGAGCCCAGAGGCCCTTGAGAGGCTCCTCTGCATCCCCCTGGTGTCTGGCTTTTACCTGTGCCTCTCTCGAAAACTACTAGCCATTCTTTTAACCACCCTGAAGCCCCCTCCCATGCATTGGACCAAAAGAAACAATAAAAGTTTTTTGCAGCAAAAAAAGAAAGAAAAATAAAAGATTATTTGCTTGAAAACAGAAGGCTGTTGCTAAAGGAATCTTCCTCTTATTAAGGGATTTTATCAGACTACTCTAAAAATAAATTAGCCTTTCAAATAAGAATAAATGTAGATAGAATTTATCACTTTCATTTTCTCCACAAATATCTTTGACATGTTAATAACCACCTAATGAGGACAGACATTAGATGAATATTTATGATGGCCATGGTTGATGAATATGATCCATGAACTATGCATTTAGTACTGGATTCAGAATGGAGTCATGAGATATGGTTAGTCATTGTCATTGGGTACACAATGAATGATCACTTTATATTATATTAGGCCCTCCACAATGAGAATGCCCATATCCACATAGAACTTTCAGCTTCTTTTGTGAAATAGTCTTTCAGAGCAGAAACACAGGAAGTTACTTGAGAAGCCCAGCTCTGACCAAACAACACAAATACTTTTATCATGTTCAGAGGTCAAGCTTCAAAAGCCTTCTGAAAACAGTCCTAAGCCCCAACATGCAAAAAGGGTAAGTGGGGAGGGAGTGTTTTGTTAGTGTTTTCTTGCTTATGAAAACAATATAATGTTTTAAATTTTTTAAATAAAACTTCCCTTTAGTCCTGGGCCCTAGTACAGTTGTTTTCATTTTTAGGTAATCTCATTTAGTCTTCAACCAAATGCATATTCATATTCACATGCAATTAACTTCTATGAGAGTTTACCTATCAGGAACAATGATTAAAATACACACAGGATGATCATCACAGAGGTATCAATAACACCGTGTATGAGAGCTTCCAGTGGCTCTCAAGCTTCGCTGCACATCGGCATCTCTTGGGAATGTTTTTTAAAATACTGATGTTGTGGCCCCACCTGCCAAACATCCTAATTTCATTAGCCTGGGGTGGGTTCCAGGGTTGGGTATTATTTTAAAATTCCCCTTGTAATTCTAAAATGTTGATTTAGCCAGATGCCTTGATGTTACAGGTCCAATACTGAGATCCAGAAATGTATTTCAACCCTGGGCCCTTCCCCCAGCTAAAAACTTCCTGACATCACAGTAAAGGAACAGCTAGTGGAAGGCCCTGTATGAAAAAGAAAATACTAGACTGTTCCTTGGATGAGCAGGTGGGGATGTATTCCATGGTTCTGAGAATAAGCCTTTAGCCTCTTTCACAGCACAGAACCAAACTTTCTTGCCATAGTTAAGATCTACCACGATATGAATATGGGCTGTGATCTCAACCCTTAATTGGAGCCGTACCTTTGGCCTAGTTAGTAGACAGTGTCCAGATGTTTGGGATTGTGTTCTCTCAGCCATCCCGTCCTCAGTTTAATATTCAACAGGATGACCGCCATTATTTAGAATTCTCCCGAGGGAGCAGGCTCCAACACTGAAGATTTGACACGCTCCCTCTTCACTCTTTTCCGTGTGGTTGGAGTTTAAAATGCTTCTGTGTTGTCTCTTTCCGTTGGGAATTTCCTCTGGAGCTGGAGATTAATCATTATGCAAATATTAAAGAGTTTGAAAGTTCGAGAAAGGAAGGGAACTTGTTTAAGCAACCCTGTTGTGGTAGTTTAAGTGAAAGATAAACAGCTGTTGTGTTTTGACCTGCATTCCAATTCTACTGTGCAGTTTGTGTGATATGAAATGATGCTTAAGTCTTCTCTGAAATTTATGTGTACCTCTGCCAAAACCTGTGTTCCCGTAAGCCTCCAAATGTGTCGACCACCACCCTCCCTGTTTGCCCTCCCTCTCAGACTGAAAAGGCCATTCTGGGGGAAAAAAAAAAACCAGATTAAAACATTTCTCTCTCAGAATGTTAGTCTGACTGAGATGTTATTTAGATTTTTTAAATAGCCTACATGCCTGGGGTGTTCTGAAAGGAAATGCAGCACAGTCTCATGTTGCCTAATAAATAGGGCAAGTCATGCTCACTCAGGCACAGCCCAAAGGGAAAAACAAAGTCCTCACTCTTACCCTGAAGGTCAAAACTCTTTGGCTTCACTTGTCATATTCTCTCCTTCTATGCCCTCATGGATTTCTAAACAATAGGCTGCTAGTTAATAATTCTTTGTATTAAAACTTCCCTGCTTAAATCACTGTGTACTTTCTCCTGATCTGACCCATACTGATACCGCCCTTCCTAGACACAGAGTTCCCCAAGAGCAAAGGACATTGCTGCAGGGCTGGAGTGAGACAAGCAGGGAAGGCACACAGATTCGTTGAGTTATAGGGTCATTCGAGTGCAGGGTGGATGCCTGCGGGTGGGTGACTCCTTGAAGTCTATGTCCTTGGTCCCTTGTTTGCCTCCCCCGAGTCCAGACCCTGGTGTGGTGTTGTTGTTTTCTTTCTCTCTTCCTCCCCCACCCCCCAAAGTTTCGTTTAGTACATTCCAGAGATACTAGTTAGTACTTGTTATGGGCTGAATGTTGTGTCGCCCTGCAAAATCATACATTCAAGCTCTAATCTCCAATGCGTGAGTATTTTGGAAACAGGGCCTTTGGAGGTCATTAGGTTTAGGTGAGGTCATGAGGGTGGGGCTTTCATTTAGGGATTAGTGCCCTTTAAGAAGAGGAAGACAGAGATTTCTCTCTCTCTCTCTCTCTCTCTCTCTCTCTCTCTCTCTCTCTCTCCATGCATTCACTGAGGAAAGGCCATGTGAGCACACAGAGAGGCCAGGAAGTGGGTCTTCTCCAGGAACCAAATCTGTTGGCTCCTTGATCTTGGACTTCCCAGCCTCCACACTCAGAAAAATAAATGTCTGCTAGTATTTTGATATGGCAGTCCAAGCTAAAACAGTGCCTAATTAGCATTTAGTAAAAAGCTGAATTACCTTTTCTCTCTCAGAATCATTTCTGTAAATTCAGTTTAAGAAAAACAGTTAAGCCCAGCTGGTGTAGCTCAATGATTGAGTGTCAACCTATGAACCAGGAAGTCACAGTTTGGTTCCGGTCAGGGCACATGCCTGGGTTGCAGACTTGATCCCCAGTGTGGGGCAAGCAGAAGGCAGCCCATCAATGATTCTCTCTCATCATTGATGTTTTTATTTCTCTCTCCCTCTTCCTTCCTCTCTGGAATAAGTAAAAACATATATTAAAAAAGAAAACAGTTGAGTTTAAAAATAGGTAGGCATAGTGTTCAAAAGTCAGATTTTAAAGTCTTGTAGACCCATGTTCAATCCTAGCTTTATCACAACCCTGATCTAGTTACTCTCCATGCCTCGGTTTCTTTATAAAAGGGGGGGGGGGGACCTTTTTCTGCCAAGGGCCATTTAGATATTTATAACATCATTCATTGGCCATATAAAAGTATCAGCTTAAAAATTAGCCTGCTAATATTATGCCCAGATTTCAAGATCCCCAAAAGCCCACCAGGGAGCCAGCAAGTCCGATGCAAAAGCAAAGAGTCTTTATTCGAGCTAGCTCGGCTCCCCGACCACACTCACCGACGAAACGGCAAGCCAAGTGGCAGAGAGAGCGAACTCTGTGTGGAAAGAGGTTTTATGGGGGGTTGGAGTAAGGGGAGGAGAAAGGACTGTGGGCCCTGCCGATTGGCCAGACTCAAGTTACACAGGATGTGGTCATATCTATGGTGCACACTTTCCTTGATTGTCATTGGTTAGTTTAAAGAAGTCCTGGGTGTGGCTAGCAGAGGCTTAGGCTTCTGGGAAGAAGCTCCTTGCTGAGCACATGGCTGCCCCAAAATGGAGGATCCAGGGTAAGATGGAGGGCATAGCCCTTACCCTGGGGCAAGATGGAGGGCGTAGCCCTTGCCCTTTCACTATATTTGGTCAAACATTTAATTAACTCACCCCTAATGCCTGGGCAGGGCCAGACCAAATGATTTTGTGAACCTTATTCGGCCTGTGGGTCGGATGTTCCCCACCCCTGATCTATATAGTAGACACAATAATAATGTCTAGTTCATAAAACTGTGGAAAGGATTAAATAAGATAATACATATAAGGGGCTTAGTTCAATGCTCTCTAATATTAGCTTGTAGTGTTGATAGTAGGCTAAAATTACTCCCCATAAAATTAACCCCAAATTCCCCCTAGTCTGAGTCACAAAATGAGGAAATAAGAACCAAAAGCCAGTATGTCAGTAGTTAGTCTTTTGAAGGGATTTCTAAAATCAGAAAAGTTAAACATTGCTTCTCTTTGTCCCCAAAGCCAATGTAAACAATGTGTAGGAAGGAATGTAAAAAAGCACAGCAATGGCATCGATCTCCTTTCCCATGAGAGGAGACTGGATTGGAATAAATATTCAATCTGTTCTTTTTTGTTTCGACTTCAAAAACCTGTAACTTTGTTCAAATTCTATTCAGTGAGAATGTTTAGTGCCTCTTCCACATTCCGGGAATTACACTAATTAGTAAAGATTCAAGCAGCTGAAGGTCTTAAGGTATAGAGATAAGCATGTAAACAAAGCAAAGGTCATTCTGAGTGATGGTTGCTCCAATTGTGGTGGAGCTCACCAGGGCTCTGCAGGAAGGAAAGGGCGGGGACGAAGCAAGGTCAGAGAATCCTTCCCAGAGGTTATATCCCTCCTTCTGCTTGCCTCAGCTGGCTGCCCCGCCCATCGCTGCTCATAGTTCAGTGCCCTGTCCTCTGCCGCTCATAGCTCTCCGCTGCTAGTAGCTCGCACCCTGCCCTTCCCGCGGCCTGGAGAGCTGCTGCTCATTTGGTGTGACGGTGTGATGGCCACGGGCTTTTTATATAAGAGATTGCTATTGCACCTCGGAAGTAGAAAGGGAAAAACGGAAGGCATTACTTGAATTTTTTCAAGTGACTAGAGCAAGATGGTGTGTCTGAAGCTAACAGTGTATTTGATCGTTTGGAACTACTAATATTGACAGTGGAGCTACCATTCATGGAGTAGTTACTATATATGAGGTATTTTAATATGCCTTAATTAATTTTCAATTCAATCCTTCTAAAAACCCTTGGAGATAGGACTCATTATCAACATTTTACAGTTAAAGAAATTGAGACTTTCAGCCAGAATAGTGGGGCTGAAGCCGCCTTCCTCAACTCTGCTCTTGACCTGCTACTGTTAACTTTGTCCAATTTCTAGGAATCTGTGTTTTTGCTATTATACAAAAAACATGCAGGACCTATATAGAATATTTCTAAACCTAAGCAAACTTGACCTAAATTTCTTCATGAAACACTGGCTATTATAATAGGCCAGATTCAACCAGCTTTTATTCACAACTGAAAATTGCATTTTAACAGAAAAATAAATGTGCTACCCAAACCCAGTCAACTTATTATATCACATCTCTAAACCAGTTCTGCCAGTTTATTAATTGCAGCTATAAAGAATAACACAAGAAAATGTCCTTGGATTTTATACCATCCTTAGCCCAATAAGAAAGCTCCCAGCACAGAGCCGGACACAGATCAGGCAATCACCAAATATTGCTTCTGTCTTCCTTCCCTCCTTTGGTACAAACAATAGAAATAAAATAGGGAACTGGGCAAGCAGATCAGGAGAGAACTCCTATCCAAAGACAACAGGATAGAGAATTACAGGCTTATCACCCACAGCCATGGTTCATAGCCTTCTCCAAACCACCTCTTGAGAGATGCTGTTGCCAGTTACAGTTTCATCCAGGAACTGACCTTGGCCCAGAGCCTTCCATTCACTTGTCCAGAAACTCTGCATACCAGAGAGGTCATCCCAGCCAATAGATATACTCTCTATAGTCCCTTTAATGCAGCCGAGAGAGAGAACAGTCAACGGGCAATTGGAAACTATGGGACTAAGATGGGAAAAGTGGGCTGCATACTAGTCAAATGGGAGCCCTGGAACAGCTTTCTAAACAGCCCCAGGGAATGGCTTTCAGGTTGGAGGGAAGTGGGTATGTCTATCATGATGAATGGGCATAGGTTCTGGTGCTCCAAAAAAAAAGAATTTGAAAATACATTTCCTGACTTGGGTAGGAATAATAATGAGATGACGAGATGACTACCTGGTATATGCTGAGCACTCTGCCTGATACATAGGAAGTACTCAGTAAAGAAGAGCTGCTGCCCTGGCCAGTGTGGCTCAGTTGGTTGGAGTGTTGTCTTGTGCACTGAAGGGTCACGGGTTTGATTCCCAGGCAGGGCATATACTCAGTTTGCCAGTTCGATCCCCAGTCGGGGTGCATACGAAGGCAACTGATCAATGTTTCTTTCTCACATCAGCGTTTCTCTCTCTCTCTCTCTCCCTCTCCCTTCCTCTCTACAATCAATGAAAAAATATTCTCAGGTGATGTTTAAAAAAAAAAAAGAAGAAGAAGAGCTGCTGCTATTATTATCATTAAGATTTTGCTCTTTATAATTAAGACTAGTTTGTTAAGGATGTGATACAAGTGCAGCGTGTCCAGGTATGTAAGGGGTGGCAGAGGTGGGTATTGCGGTAGGCTGAAAATGGCCCTCCCAAAGATACCAAGTTCTAATCTCTGGAACTGGCAAGTATTACCTTATTTGGAAAAAAAAAACAAACCAGTTTGCAGATGAGATTAAGTTAAAGATCTTGAGATGGAGGAAATTATCCTGGATTTTTCTGGATGGACCATAAATGTAATTACAAGTGTCCTTTTAAGAGAGAGGAAGATTTCACAGAGGGGCGGGGGGCAATGTGAAGATAGAGCCGAGGGAAATTTGAAGATACTGGCCTTGAAGATTGAAGTAACGCAGCCACAAGCCAAGGAATGCCAGCAGCCACCAGTAGTTGGGAGATGCAAGGAACAGAGTCTCTCCTGGAGTCTCTGGAGGAAGCACAGTCCAGTTAACACCTTGAATTCAGCCCAGTGATACTGAGTTAGGAGTTCTGGCCTCCAGAACTGTGAGAGAGTAAATTTCAATTGTTTTAAGCCACCAAGTTTGTGGGATAGCAGCCATAGGAAACAATACAGTTACTAAGTGGCTTTTCATCCTATCCAAGATTGATCAGTGAACTGTTGTCCATCATGAGTCCTAGCTAATGAGTATTTATTAGATTGTGCAGTTCCAAAGGTATAGACCACACATGCTGATAACCCAGTTCTCGGGGGCGGGGGAGCGGGGGGTGGGGGTGTAATTAAAAAGCCCTGATTTTCTGCAGATGCCAATTCCTGTGATATCAATACTCCCACTGTGGCCCAATTTCGAAGGTTTACCATCTGACTCACACAGTTCCTCAGTATTTAACAATCAGCTCTCATGGGAGCCAACTTCAGCACATCCCTATAGAGGTGCTCTAAACCACGGGTAAAATTACTCTCAAACTGTATTGAGCATAACTTTATTTCTCCTTGAAAATTCTGAAGAGGACTTTATGGTATTGTAGTTCCCGAGAGTCAGCATGGGGAACATTAATTACTGTTGCACTGTGAGTGTGCAGAATTGCCAATCAACAGCATTGTGGTGGGTGGCTTCCCACCCTGCAGGGCTGCGAAGGAAAAGGCAGAACAGAATGTCCAATCTTCGTTAGTTGTATGCTTTTATTCCTTAGGGAGCTCTGGAAGGAATCCAGCAGAGACTACCGCCTTCCTTAGGTAAACTCACTGCGGTATAAATAGTAATAGCAGTGACAGAAATCATCGTCATTTTCTTCCAGTGGAATAAGGCTTTATAGTTTTCAAAGGGAATTGGACTTTCACCTTGAGGAAAATAGAATAGAGGCTTTATCTCCAGAAACAAATGGAGTGTGTAAAATTCAGTCTCTCTGACCAGCCCCACGCTGCTGACTTCTGAACGGCATTCCCATGGTATATATCCGGGGCTTGGGAAATTTTCCTAGTTCCCGGGAAGAAAGTTAACTAAAACATATGACATCTCTGGCAAGAACCACAATTTCACACAAAAACTTCTTGCAATAACTTCCCCTGCATATTGCTTCCCCCCGTGGAATCACTGTCTCCAGGGAAAGCTGGGGTCTGAAATGACAACTCTGTTTAACGAAAGTGAGAGCTGAAGGCTAAATCCAACAGCCCTTTATTCCTTCAGGACAAGCCTTCATCTTAAGATCCCTCTTCATGGATAAGATAAACTCTTCCAGATTCTTTTTCTTTTTGTTTTTAGACAGGAAAGCATTTTATAACTCAAGGGGAAAAAATAAATACAGTTACTACTCCTACAACACAACGGTGTTTCCTGTAGACAAAATATTATAGACTGTTTGTATTGTAGAGTATTTATTTATGAAATTGGAGGTGGGGGTGGTCGCTGGAGAGGGGCCTGGCAGAGATTGGTGGTTCTGTGTTTTATGCCTGGATTAGATTGGTTATGGGAATCAATGTTCTCCAAGTTGAAATGTGCTATATATACCATAATTTGGTAAATATATATGACATATATTTCTGGAAGTAAAAGCAAGACAGTTATCAGCCACCCTTGCTGGTAGAGGAAAGTAAAAGCATGTCCACATTAAAGAACGAGGTCCCCACTTGTGTTTCAAGTTGGTCGTGGCGCCTGCCCTTCCTGCCACCATATGTACAAGTGCCAGGATCTGAACCACAGGCGGCCGATGCTGCCCTTCAGGGATGGCCTACACAGAACAGATTGTCAGAACACATCTGTTGGTCATCACAGTGATGAGATGGTATTAAAATATTGGACAAACATCTACTGGAGGCAACCTCTTCACTACCTATAGGAAGGGAGAGTCAGAGCTAGGAGTGAAGGACTAGATTTATGAAGCTTCAGGCCCTTCAGCAGCACTGAAGAGTGACAGGGAAGACAGTTCAAGTCCTCTAATTGTCCCATAGGCTTTGTGGTATAAAGATGGATAATTTGCTGTGAGCTTGAAATAGTAAAACCAATAACCATTCTTAATTTTGCTACTGTATTGATTATTTTGCTTGTGAAATTACCTACACTTTGCAGAGAATTCTGAGTGACCCATTGCAGTGTATATTTTCATGAGCCCAAAAGTTACTTCCTTCCCTCTACTACAATTATGAGAACAAAAATGTCTGCTTGTAAATTTTAACTAGCACTTTCACACAACTGAGTGTGTTCGAAATCCTCTAAAAAGATTCTAATATTCAGATGTCAAATAGACAAAGAACTAAAAAGAAGACAGAGACAGAATGGAGACATAATCTACAAATAATCCAGTAATGCCATCTCTTAAATTAGAACATTTAACTCCAACTATTACTTCAAGAATTTCATGTTCTTGCTCTTGAATAAAATTAGTAACAAAAAATGAGATGATAAAAAGATAATAGGAAAAAAAAAGATCTGAATAATGATTTTTAATACCCCCAATTCATGAAAAGTGAGGGGAACATGGGTTTTGGATTAAGATATAAACAGATGATTTAATCCTGATCGTCCACTTACAAGCTGTATAATAACCTTGGATAATTTATTTAATTTCTTTGAGCCTTGTCTCCCCATTTTTTAAATGGGATAATTATCTGATGCATAATATTTTTGAGAAGATACACAACGGAAGCACAATAATTCAAATTATCATCCAACACACACGATGGGCCATGTGGTTTCCTTTGAGGCTCTGAGTGGCTATGGATTTCTGCAGCTGATGTAAGCCAGGGGATGTGCCTGTTCTGAGAGGCTGAAAGGCTCTCCCCTCCTGTTCTTTATTTGTACACGTTTGTCACCAACACAGGAGTCACCTGGCGGCAGGTAAGCCTTCACTAACACGGTTTGCATCACTCACATTCTAACTGGATAGAGGAAACCCCAGAATTCTTGTGCTGCCCCTCAGCAAGGATTCAACCCCAAGGAAGATAAGGGCGGGGGGAGGGGTGCGGTATTATGGCAGCAAAAGGCCTTGCAGCTAACACTATACGTTCTTTTGGTAACTTAGGTTCACATGCTATCTGTCTTGTCCTGAGAGTCAGAATAGCACAGTGATAAGGAGAACGGGTTTTGAAGTCAAACAAATCTATTTTCAAAGCCTGGCCCTGCCATATGCCACTTCTAAGCAACAATTTCCTAAACTGTAGATGATGATCATAATTTATTGTACCTATCTCATGGGTCATTAGAAGAATTAATACATTAAGGCAACATATCTTGAGTATAGTGAGTGCTGTCTCCACACCCAGACAGCACCCAAGCCTTTACTAAAGGCTTTGTGTATAATTTAACTAACTCATTTCTCACTTCAACTCTGTGAAGTAGTATTATCCCCATTTTATAGATACAGAAACTGAAGCACAGCTTTCATTGCTTGCCCAAGGACCCAGAACTTGGGTCTATGTCCATGTTGTTAATGACTATGAAACCTAAGAAGAATAAATTAATTAATGCATGTACAATTTCTTAGCATGGGTGTCTGTCACTTAGAAACCAGTCCATATGTGGTAGCTCGTGTAGTATATGTAGCTATTGTGCATCTGAGCTTTCTTTGTGAATTCCTGCTTGGGTTACCACCTAAACCTCTGTTGGGTATGGTCACAGCATTTGTAGTCTGGCTTACCCATAGATAAACTCACAATGCAGATTTTGGGGGTCCGTTCTGGCTGAATTCTCTAAAGTCACTGGAAATGTCAGTGGACAGCTGGGTGGATTGGCCAACAGGATCGGCAGTAATTGTAATTCATGCTCTGGGTAATTTAGCATTGATCTCACCAAACCATTGAGAAATCTGTTTTACTAGCAACTAACTTCAGAACTGGTGAATCTTGGCAAAAATGTGGTCATCATTTGGGTTAATAAATTTTTCTATGTGATAACAATCTATGTGAGTTATAAAGTTGGTTACATAATTTGAAAGGAAATTCTTTTATGTTAATGGTATGTGGGAGCAGGAGGAGAGTGAGGAGAAAGGAGAGTTAGAGGGTTAATGGTATAATTCTGTAAATATCTCAAGTGAGGAAAGAAAAACCAGATGTCAGAAAAAGAAAATATTAAGGAAAATGCAATTGCATTCTTATTGGATATGTTTTTAATCATCATTTAACCCATGTGTTGTAGCTTTTCTGAAAAGGCAAGTATCAAAAGGATCATAAAGTTATTCCACTCTGCATCAACTGTGTTTTGTAGAGGGGAGGAATAAGAGTTCTCTGGTACTACCACCAGATGGGCTGGGATTTTTTAAAAAAGTTTTTGTATTTATTGATTTATTTTAGACAGAGAGGAAGAGAGGGAGAGGGAGAAGGAGAGGAAGAGGGAGAGGAAGAGGGAGAGGAAGAGGGAGAGAGAGAGAGAGAGAGAGAGAGAGAGAGAGAGAGAGATGTGGTTCCACTTATATATGCATTCACTAGAGGCCTGGTGCATGAAATTCACGCACGGGGGTGGGGGGTGTCCCTCAGCCCGGCCTGCACCCTCTCCAATCTGGGACTCCTCGGGGGGATGTCCGACTGCCAGTTTAGGCCCGATCCCTCTCACAATCTGGGACTGCTGGCTCCTAACCGCTCACCTGCCTGCCAGCCTAATCACCCCCTAACCACTCCCCTGAAAGCCTGATTGATGTCTAACTGCTCCCCTGCCAGCCTGATCACCCCCAACTGCCCTCCCCTGCCGACCTGATCACCCACAACTGCCCTCCCCTGCCAGCCTGATCGCCCACAACTGCCCTCTCTTGCTGCAACCTGCCTCCTCCGCTGGGACTTGCCTCCTCTGCGCACCAGGACCAGCCTCCTCCGTGCTGCACAGAGCCATGGGACCCCCAGGCCTCACCACGTAGAGCGGCCACCGGCCCCGCCTCCACTGTGCATGCAGCCATCTTGTGACGACATGAGGACGTGATGCCACCTAGGCTATTATTAGTATACATTGGTTGATTCTTGTATGAGCCCTGATGGGGATCAAACTGGCAACATTTTGGTGCCTGGGATGATGCCCAACCAACTGACCCACACTGGCCGGGGCTGTTATCATCTTTGACTGGATTCTCTGTGAATAAATTTCTGTGACCTAAATAAGGAAGCTTATTCAAGGTATTATCCAGATCAGTGGTTCTCAACCTTCTGGCCCTTTAAATACAGTTCTTCATGTTGTGACCCAACCATAAAATTATTTTTGTTGCTATTTCATAACTGTAATGTTGCTGCTGTTATGAGTCATAATGTAAATATATGATATGCAGAATGGTCTTAGGCAACCCCTGTGAAAGGGTCGTTCGACCGCCAAAGGGGTCGCGACCCACAGGTTGAGAACCACTGATCCAGATGTTTCTTAAAGGGATTTTTTCCATCCAAATTATATGCATCAATATTGTTTACTTGACTGGAAAAAAATTCTAGAATGAGGAAATGACTAGACAAAATTAGTTGAGTAAATTATCTGATCAGTTCAGAAATAAATAAATAAATAAATAAATAAATAAATAAATAAATAAAAAGGTTCAAAGTCTTTTCACACCCTGTCTATGGGTTCAGTTTATTGCTACAACCCTCTCATTTGTTTTAGCAAAGAAGACATGGCCATTCCATTTCCCAGTTTTTCCCAGGAACTAGAACTATATTTTGAAGTATCAACAATTGGCTTTAGAAAATCACTTTTGTACAAATGGAGCTCATATACAGCTAGTTATTCAAATATCCAGTGACAGCATAACAAAAATGTAGGCCCTTTATTTAAATGCTGCAGTTTACTCTTCCCTAAAAGTCGTCACACACACTTGGAAACTGCTCTCTTTCATTCATTTAAAATAGCATCTAACATCAAGACAGTAATTTATTAAGAAATAACTTACTGATCTGAAAGTGCTGATGTGATTTCAAAATGTATTTAGGATGAAGCCAACTCAATGAGGCCTACATGCATAGATTTGGGAAATAAGGAGCTTGTCACAGGCTTTTCATAGACACCTCAAAATGGCAAATGAAGATAAACTGCAGAAATCAGGACTAGTGTTGTAATCAGAAAGGAACCTTCCCACAGACCGAAACAAACCTGAAAAACAAATGAATGGAATATTAAACAATAAAGTCTGAGTAATATTACTTGTTCCCCTATGATTAAAGCCGTGAGTCAAAATGTAAACATGTACTCGTTATGTTGGACCTCACTGGTTCATACATTTCTGGTCAACCACAGCTGCCTCACATTGACTGTTGAAAGGTGTCTGGAGGAAATGAAAGTAGCTGCCACCTTCTTTGATGCATGTGATATATTACTCATACTAAGCAATTCATGTGATAAGAGTAAGCATTCTTACAATGTTCTAATGACTTTTCTACATTCTGAAAAATATATGTATAATATATAATCCCCCCCCCCTTTTTTTTTTCACTTAACCACAAAATATTCAAGAATTTTCCATTACTGCATTTGCTTAATTTTAAGGTCTGAATTTTTATTTTAGTTTCGTTTTTAGTTTTTAAGTTATATTTAAGTCTCTAATAATCTAACTGGATTTTAGTTTTATGTATGGAATGAGGTAAGGAAGCTAACTTCTTTTTTCCCATATGGAAAGTTATCTATCTTATCACCCTTTTTAAAAAGTTCAACTTTTCCCCTTAATATCTCCTCTTCCACATAAGAGTCACATATGCTTACATATATTTCTGAGATCTCTGTTCTATTCCATTAGTCTGAGTTAATGCCAAATTATCACTTTTTTTTTGTCTAAGCTATTTTAAATTATTCTTCCTTCTGTGAAGAGTCTATTTTTTTTCACATTTTCTAACTTGTTACTGCTCATATGCATCAATTTTTGCATGTTAATCTTATATTCAGAAATCTTAACACACTCTCTAATTAGTTTTGTCTGTAGACTCTCTTGGATTGTCTGTGAAGATAATGTACATTTTTAACAAATTCCAATTTATTGTCTTTCTTTCCAATATTTATATATCTTTGTGGTGTGTGTGTGTTTTGCTGCATTGGTGAGGACATTGGCATAGTTTTTAAAATTTTATTGAAAAAATTGTAAATTTTCTTAAATTAAAATCTGAATTTTTAGATACCTTACTTTTCCTGAGATAGCAGCTTTACTAATGCACTACTTCAAACATACAGTCAGGAGCTCCCTCAAATATATACCAAGAAGCACATGGTATAAATGAGTCTAAGTATGGAATCAGCTAGTAATCGTAAAGCTAATGTTTATTCAGTACTTACTATTTGCCAAACATTGTGCTAAGCACTTTAGAAGAATTCTTTTATTTAATCAGCAATCATAATGAGACAAAATGCCAGTATCCCAGATTATAAGAATAAAGGGTTTTGGAAATCCTAGTGGTTGATTAAGAATTAAATCCCTAAGTGAGAATAGAAGGTATTATAGAGGTGATTTCTTGACAATGTGTAAAATTAAAGTTTTCCTAACATTAACTGTCTACTGGTACATACTAGTTAGCCATTGCAAGTGTTTACAGTCAAATTCCAAGTGATTTTTCTGCTTTCTTAGTCATTCTTATCAGCTTTTATATGAAACTTCTTTTTGCAGGTCCAATTGAAGACAAAAAAGATCAAACCACCTTTTCCATACTTTAAGTTAATTCTCACTAAAGTATCCTGTCATCAGAAAACCAGTTTAAGTCCCAAGGGTTTTCTATGATTTGGACCTTTCATTGGTTCCTCAGAGTATAACTACCACACCCTGGAGATGCAAATAGGACGTGAACTCCACCCTCAAACAACATGCAGCTGATTAAAAGGGACATATAAATAAGCCACAGCAAATATAATGTGCAATATATCACATGATAGAGGTAGGTAGAATGGAGGCCCAAAGGAGGAAGTAGTCCATTTTCACAGAATAAAAAAAGGAAAGTTCTAGATAGCTTCATAGTAGCATTGACACAAAGGGTAGTATCTCAAAGGTAGATGAATATCTGTGGCTTTCAATGGTTGCTCAGTTTATTTGTATGTTCAATCTACTTTTTTTCAAAAGATGAATGATTTAAAAAAATGCATAGGATTCTATATCTAATTCACCTACTATTCCATACTATTTCATTTCCTATTCCTCACATTCTGTTTCTCCCAGCACTTATCTTGACCTCATTTTTTCCTAAGTAATCAGATTGTTTCACCATCAACATGAAAATTCTGTCCAAAATACTTATGATGCAACTCAGTGATGCCATACCTAGGTATATATCTCTCATGAGGAGACATATACAAAAATGTTTATTCCTGCATTGTTTGTAAGAGAAAAAGAATGGAAACAATTTAAAGATCCATCAATAAGAGAATGGATAAATCATGGTCTTTTTATACAATAGGACACCATAAAGCAGTTTAAATAAACTAGAAGATGTGTATCAACACATGTCAAGTGAGAACTTGAGAAGAAAGTATAGAATGTATTCATTTAATACAGATGGAAAACATGCAAATTAACACTATGTGCTGTTTACGGATACATGTATAGTATAAGTATAAAAAGTGCACAGAATTTAAAACTTGAAATTTAGGATAGGTTTTACCTCTGAGGATAGCAGGGAAGGAAAGAGAGAGGTTGGTTACAGGGATTTTAACTACATGTGTAAGATTTTAACTTGGGAGGAAGGGAGAGAAGAGAAAGGAAGGGTTGTTGGCACCTCCATGAGACTCTTGAAATTCAGAGAGGTCCTTTTAACTCCAAAAAAGGCCAAATAATAAATTGGACCTTGCCTGAAAGTATATCCCAAGGTCACAGGCTATGGCAGCCAAATCATTCCTGAGCCTCCACACTCTGATGTATCAAGAATTCAACATAATATTCCAGGTAACAATTGACCTACCTGTCAAAGCCAATTGATTTTGTTTTGTATCAGCTACTCACAGGTTTCATCTTTATGTCAGGTTGTACCTATTCCCAATGGATGCCTGTGGATTCCCCAAATCCTCCAGGTCCTCCCTTCTATGACAAGTTCTTTCCCACCCTTGGGCTTCTGCACAGCTGGTTCTGGACCAGAATGCCCTCTTCACAAGCCTAACTTGTCTGATATTAGGTCTCAGCTGAAGGTCTTCCTTGACCACCCTCCCTACAGTTTCGTGCCTCTTGGTTTCCCCATCTCTGACCTTGGTTTTCCTTCACAACATTCATTACAGACTGTACCAGTTGATCTTTCTGAAACCTTGTTAGGTTTAGGTTTAGTCTTGTCAGTCTCCCCATAAGAATTAGAATTCCTTGAGGGCAGGGGCCCTCACTGGATCACCAGCATGTCGCATGCTGGACTTTAGGGGGTTGTCAATGAATATTGATTAAACGAGTGAATGGATCTCTGGCTTCCCTGATCCAGACCTAGCTCATTTATAAGATGCCAATTTGCGTTGGCCTCTCTACTTTGCTTTCTGTCCTAACCAGCCACCAACCTTCTCCTGCCCTGTATCCTGTTTCACCCTCACCCCTGCCTGGCTCAGCCCTTCCAGCCTGCTCTCTCCCCTCAGGTTACACAATGAACAAAGTGTTTGTCTTGGAGCTGTTTCTCTTGCTGCCTCAGTGATCAGCTAAAGCTGTTAACCTCAGCTGCCCTTTGCTGCCTCTACTTGTAAAAAAAACAAGAAGAAAAAAACCACACCAAAAAACAACAACAAAAAAAAGCCCAAACCACAGCTGCCTTGGGATCCTCACAGCTACTCTTGAGAACGGCTGGCTATAATGATCAAATTTATAGAAGGCACACAAGTTGACAGGGCAGCTAATGCAATGGTGAGTCAATATCACAATGATCTTCACAGGCTGGCTGGTCAGTCACACCTCTGGAACATTATTTTCAACCTGGGTTCCCACCTTAAGGGCTCCCCCTTAAATATGGAAAACTTAAAGTACGTCCAGAAGAGGGTGATACGTTTGTGAATTGTTGGACTAGGAATGGGACTGAACACAGACTCTGGAGCCAGACGAAGTGTGAATCCTGGCTCTACCACTCACTGTGTGGTATTTGATAACCTAATTAAACTTGTGACTTGGTTTCCTGACGGGAAAATGGGTTAATAATAGTGCCCATCTCAGAGGGCATTGCGAGGGCTAAATGAGTTGATTGACACATGCAAAGCACGTTATATAGTACTAAATATATATTAAGTGTCCGATGAGTGTCAGATAATATATGGAGAAGGATTAAGAAATCGGTACAGTATCTGATTCATTATTCTTCAAGTCTATGTAGAGCAGTGGTTCTCAACCTTGGCTGCACATTAGAATCACCTGGGAATCTTTTTAAAATCCTGATTTCTGCGCCTCATCCTCCGGAAATTCTGTTTCTTTGTTATGGGGTGAGGCCACCACATTCCCAGGCTGGCTGTTTGCAGGCTGGGAATCTGACTCCTTACCTCTCTGGCCTCTGAAAAGAAGAACTTCCCAAGAGGCAGAATCCCACCTTGAGCAGCTAACCATGCCCTGCACTGCTGTCCAATGGAATGTCCTCACCCTGGGCCCGCTCCATCCACCGGGAGGAGTAGAAGGAAGCAGCCATGGGAGGAGAAGAGAACTTCAGATTGCCTGGAGGCCCTCACGCCCAAGCAGCCAGAGAAAGGATGTGTTTGAGTCCCCACTGTGCCCCTGGAATCCAGCCAATTCAAAATGGCCCAGAATGTCTACCAATGAAAACCTAGTTTCCACCTTATGAAAGACTGTGAAACAAAAAAGTTGCTAATGGACTGAAGACATATGCCAAGGAAATGTGGGAGAGATAGATTCTTGTTTGACTCTACTTTTGAGAGCAAAAGATAGCTTATTTTGAGGGGTCACATTAAGAGAGTTTCTGGATGTAATGGGAATGCTGTGGAAAAAGGTAAGACCATTAGAAAGGAAAACAGGTTCATCAAGATGAAGGGAATATGTTGTCATGTACATATTTTTAAAGATCATTTTCTGCCCAGCCTGCATGGCTCAGTGGTTGAGCATTGACCTATGAAGCAGGAGGTCATGGTTTGATTCCAGGTCAGGGCATATGCCCAGGTTGTGGGCTGGATCCCCAGTAGGGGAGTATGCAGGAGGCAGCCAATCAATGATTCTCTCTCATCATTGATGTTTCTTTTTCTCTCTCTCCCTCTCCCTTCCTTTCTGAAATTAATAATATATATATATATATATATTTTTTTTTAAAGATCATTTTCTGTGCAATTGGTTTCCTAACTAGAGTATAAGATACTATGTGGCAGGGGCCATAACTTTTTCTTTCAGTTTCCTCAAATAGAATCTAATAAACCGCAGTGCATGCACAGTGCTCCATAAAGGCATTGCAGGATTTGCTAATCTCACCAGGACTTAAACCAATTTGACAGCAGATGATTAATAGCATTAATATGAAGAAAGTGTATGGCACTAAGAGACCAGAATCTGCCACAATCCTTGTCTTTCTCTATTGACCAGGCATGTAACAGGAAGGCAGCAAGCGAGAATTGTTAGGGAAAAGTGTAAACAGATAAGGATCGAACTCTAATTTGCTTTGTGGGTCCTGCTCTTAAGTTATTTAGCCTTTACTAGGGTTTTAATTTCCTCGTCTGAAATGAAGACAGTAGTTATCAAAGCAAATGACATGATGGGGATGGGCATCCAAGAGACAACAGGGCAGAGATGCATTTCTGTTGTATTTCCTGGAGACTCCTAGTCTCATATTGGCAGTCACAGGCTTCCCAGGTTGTCCCACATAAGGAATTTATCCTTAATTACCTACTTCATTTTCTTCATTTGAAAATGAAAAAAAAAAAAAAAAAATGAAGGTGGTCCATGAGGCCTGACTGAATATTTGGAAAAGATTCTGAATCCATCAAGGTTCACAGTCAAATCACCCTCCATTACAACTCTTAACCAGCATTTAAATATAGATGGAATTACATAGAACTTCAGGCGTGGAGGGATTGTGAGGAGCCAAATCCTGGCTTTAGGATGTGAAGGGATTAGTAGAGGGGGTGAGATTTGGAACCAGCCTGGAGGGGCTGTCCAAATGTATGTATGACATCCAAGCAGCAAAGATCCCTCTTTGCCAGGCAAGGGAATGGATAGGTAGTAGGGAAAAGAATGGAATAAGAGCTGCCGTGATTCACTATACCCTAGAGAGGTGGTTCTCAGCCTTCCTAATGCCGTGACCCTTTAATACAGTTCCTCATGTTGTGGTGACCCCCAACCATAAAATTATTTTCGTTGCTACTTCATAACTGTAATTTTGCTACTGTTATGAATCATAACGTAAATATCTGATATGCAGGATGTATTTTCATTGTTACAAATTGAACTTAATTAAAGCATAGGGATTATTCACAAAAGCAATATGTAATTATA
Organism: Myotis nattereri; assembly: GCF_964212035.1. Lineage (NCBI taxonomy): Eukaryota > Metazoa > Chordata > Mammalia > Chiroptera > Vespertilionidae > Myotis > Myotis nattereri. The sequence goes on from NC_138085.1 coordinate 64,399,313, forward strand.
TATGTGTTTTCCGATGGTCTTAGGCGACCCCTGTGAAAGGGTCATTCGACCCTCAAAGGGATCGCGACCCCTAGACAGACCCACACACAGTCACCAAATGTTTTAGTCCATTCTACAACAGAATACCATAGATGGGGTGGATTACAAACAACAGAAATCTATTTCTCACAGTTCTGATGGTTGGGAAGTCCAAGATCAAGGTGGCAGCACACTCCATGCCTGTTGAGAGCCCACTACCTGGTTCATAAATGGCAGTCTTCTTGCTGTGTCTTCACATGGCAAAGGGGCAAGAGAGCTCTCTGGAGTCTCCTATAAGGGCTCCTTGATGATGTAGTCATGACAGTTCCACCCTCATGACCTAATCACCTTCCAAAGGCCCCACCTCTAAAGACTAGCACACTGGGAATTAGGTTTCAACATATGAATTTGGGGGACACAAACATTCAGTCTATTGCATCATACTTGAAAGAGTAAAAGAGGTTCATTTTCTTGCAAGACTCCTCACTACTAAACCAAGGGTCAAGAACAAAAAGTAAATACAGTACTTATTGTTTCAAGACTACATTGTGGCTGAATGTTGGCTGAAATTCAGGCTGCTGTTTCAGTGTCAGAATGGTAGCAAGAAAATGTGGTGCCAAATGTGAAAGCTTATTATATCAGAAGTGGGGAAGGAAGCAAAGAATTCATAGGCATATATGTAACACATATGCCCCCAAATCTTCAGTTATCTCAAGATGAATATGTTCACTGAAAGCAGTGGTTTATGTGGGCTACACCATATTTGGGGGCTATGTTAAGTAACAGAGTGAAGAGGAAGAGAAAGGAAATAGAATCTTAACAAGAAGGAAATGAGCCAAGCAAAGGGAAAGAATCTCTAGAATACCTCTGAAGTAAATCTATGTAGAAATCTTAAAGCCACCCAGCCAGAGTGACTCAGTGGTTGAGCATCAACCTATGAACCAGAAGGTCACGGTTCAAATCCTGGTCAGGGCACATACCCAGGTTGCAGGCTCCATCCCCAGCGTGGGACTTGGAAGTATTCCTTAAGAAGGTTGCAGCCGATCAATGATTCTCTCTCATCATTGATGTTTCTATTTCTCTCTCCCTCTCCTTTCCTCTCTGAAGTCAATAAAAATACACTAAAAAGAAAAAAAGAAAAGAAACCTTAAAGTCCCTTAACCCTTTGGGTAGGAGAACTATTAATCTAGGCTCTACTTGGTTTATCATTTACATTTCTGAACCATGCGTTGTTGTATTTTATGTTTTGACTAGTGGCCCAGTGCACGAAATTCATGCATGGAGGGGGGTTCCCTCAACCCAGGCTGCATGCCTAAACCAGCAGTCGAACATCCCTCTCTCAATCTGGGACTGCTGGCTCCTAACCGCTCATCTGCCTGCCTGCCTGATTGCCCCTAACCTCTCTGCCTGCTTGCCGGATAGCCCCTAACTGCCCTCCCCTGCCGGTCTGATTTCTCCCCCAACTGCTCTCCCCTGCCAGCCTGATCTCGCCCCCAACTGCCTCTGCCTGCTTGATCACCCCTAACTGCCCTCCCCTGCCAGCCTGATCTCGCCCCCAACTGCCCTCCCCTGCGGGCCTGGTTGCCCCCAACTGCCCTCCACTGCCAGCCTGATCTCGCCCCCAATGGCCCTCCCCTGCCAGCCTAATCTTGCCCCCAACCGCCCACCCCTGCCGCCTTGATCTCACCCCCAATGGCCCTCCCCTGTCAGCCTGATCTTGCCCCCAACTGTCCTCCCCTGCCGGCCTGATCTTGCCCCCAACTGTCCTTGCCTGCTGGCCTGATCTTGCCCCCAACTGCCCTCCCCTGCCAGCCTGATCTTCCCCCAATTGCCCTCCCCTGTTGGCCTGATCTCGCCCCCAACTGCCCTCCTCTGCTGGCCAATTTGGTTCTGAGTTGTCAGTTTCTATGCCAGTCAGTGTCTCTGGGCCTATCAACGGGGCCTGAATAGAAAGACGGGGCTGATCAGCAGTCCCAGTGAAGGTCTGGAGAGAAATGGAGGCCCGGCTGCTGGCCCAGCCAGGAGAAAAAGAGAGAGACAAGTGCTGATCAAAAGCTGCCACACAGGCTATGGATCAGACCCTGCTTCTCTCTTCAGGCCTCTCTCCAGGCCTGATTCGCAGCCCCCTCAGCAGTCAGTGCTGGGTCGCCATGGCAACCCAGCGATGACTGCAGGACTGACTTCCGGTTGATCGAGCCTCCAGTTGTGAGGGACCCTGGGTTTTTATATATTAGGGCAGTATTATTGAAACATCAACTTATTGAAAAACAAATTTCAATGGAACAAGATAAAGATCACATAAAATCAAATACAACAGTAAGGTACAGATTAATTTCTAATGCAAATGTTTCCAGCCCCAAATGAAGATTATTAATTGCCTTAAAGATGTTATTCAGGTAAAGAAAGTTGAGCCCAAAGATGTAACTCACTTTATTGGTAGGGGTTCTTGAGGTGGCTTGTGGGAATAAAATCAAACAAATTTTCCATCTATAGCAAGGGTAATTTACATTTATTGGGTTCTATTTACCAGGCATTGTGTTTGAACTCTTCATTTCAAAAATAATAGCAGTTTCTCTAACAAAATTCTATTCATTTTTCTCATGCTATAATTGCAGAAATTTTTTCACTCTTGAATTTCATTAATTTCCATGAATTATCATTAAATTCATAGATTAAACTTTGTTGAGACCTTCTTTATTAAAATGTTTGTCCATCTAATTCTGCCACTCTCATTACAGGATTGTTAATTCAAAGATACTTATTCTTTTGTGTTTGTATTTCTGTTTACTCTTTTTCCCTCTAAAGTTAATCATTGGGGACTTTGCTTTTCCAACTTTAAAATGAGTTCCTGTACCAAATAAGCCTAATGTTAAGAAAACATTTCAGCACATATAATGAAAGTTATCTATTTGCAAAAAGAGACAATACACTAACTTCAAAGGCTTTGTTTTGTTTTTACATCCTATATAATAAAAGGGTGATATGCAAATAGACTGAACGGCAGAACAACCGAGCAACCAATCAAAACGTAATATGCTAATGATACACTAGGGATGCTTAACCGCTCGCTATGACGTGCACTGACCACCAGGTGGCAGTCAACTGGTCGACCAGTCGCTATGACGTACACTGACCACCAGGAGGCAGATGTTCCGACTGGTAGGTTAGCTTGCTGCTGGAGTCTGGCTGATCAGGACCGAATGAGATGGGCTGGACATGCCCTGGAGCCCTCCCGTGGTCCCTCCCTGGCCCAATCGTGCACTGGTGGGGTCCCTCAGCCTGGCCTGCGCCCTCTCACAATCCGGGACCCCTTGGGGGATGTCGAAGAGCTGGTTTCAGCCCGATCCCGCAGGCCACTCCCCTTGGGAGGGCGCCAGACACAGGGCTCATGGCTGGTGAGTGCTGCTGTGGCAGCACGAGCCTCTCCCGATGGGGACTGATTGGGCATGAGCCCATGGCAGGCACAGTGGGGCCAGGATGAGCGGGAGAGACCGGTAGGAGTTGCAGGTGGCATTGGACTGCGAGTTTCGGCCTGATCCCTACAAGCCACCCGGAGGGACCCCACCTGTGCACAAATTCGTGCACCGGGCCTCTGGTATAAGCTATAAAATAATAAGAAGTACAATTCAGTAACATTTCCTCACTGAGGATCAATTCTTTTGGAGTGTTACAATTACTGAAATCAAACCATTTACTTTTTAGTGACACCAACTTCTCTAATAAATAAGCTTCTGTTGAGTGTTACATTTTCAAACTAAGAATAGTGTTTCAGATTTTTCATATACCCATTCAAATATGTCATGTGATGCTGGAAGCCCTATGTATTATATTACATGTTAATGAATCATTGCCACCAGCCAACAGGAAGTAAAAAATAGCCAAGAAATAATGTGATTTTTTTCAGAGTTAACTGAATGCTAAATATTTTAAAATATAGCATTTCTTTCTTTAGAATAGATAAGAATTCCAACATATATAGGTGTGTATACTATATACACATAATATGTAGCATGTATTATAAATAGGCATTGCATGTAAATATACTATATGAATATACACATAATACTTAAATTCCATCCCAAATACCTTGTTTTTATTGTATGTGTTACAATAAAAAAAATCTGTATCTTAAAAATTTGAATTTTAAAAATCATAATAAATAATCTATATACATCATATCTAATCTGTATTTAGTATGAAGTTCTCCGCATTTTAGTATGACTTTTCTTACTACAGTTAAATTTTCTTTCCATTTTATCACATCACAAAAGGGATAACATTATTTCCTGCATACACCTCTGAAAGCTTCTCAGAACAAAAGACAAACTAAGAAGCAAAAGAACAAAAGAGAAAAAGAGTAAATTGGTTTAAAAATCTACAACCCTTAAAATGAGCTCTTAAAAATGATATACTCTTTATAAATTACTATGTTGTAACTGATCCTTCTCATTGTGTTTATTAACATTGAAATGTGTGACAGTTTAATTATTTCCAGTCCTGCAAGTTATTTGCAATAAAATTAAAAACTCATTTCTGTTTTGCTTTTTTTTGCTTTTTCAAATTAAGAAAATTTCATTATCCTTTTCTCTATCTCCTCTCATTCTGGTAGCATCTACAGACTCCTAACACTGGGCATGTGTTACCTCAGGCAAACACATCCCACATAAAATTCAAATAAAGGAAGGGACCTCCTGACCCTCTCTTCCTGTCTTACATTATTTTAAAAATATGACTCAGGGCTCAGTAGTTGGCATTTATTATGGCCACTAACATTTTTTTTTAATTTTCAAAGAAAGCATCAAACATTCAAGTTGATTATACTTAAACTACAGAGTCATGCTATTTTAGGCAACAACTTAAAAGGTTACTTTTAAGGTGTGAAAGGTCACTTTACTTCCAAGGTTAAGTGACTTGCTCAACATCACACAGCTCAGGAAATAGAAGGCTTGCACCAGAACTCAGGCCCCATTCCCGAGTGGGTAATCCCGAATGTGTGCACTATAAAATGAATACAAATGGTAGTATCATGATCTTTATTGAAGAGAAAATGAGACTCACACTCTAAAATACCACTCAGCTCCATAGGATTTCAGGCTATTCTAGTCCTGCTCTAAATGAATAGGAATTTGTAGATTTATAAACAAAGCCAAATTTTCAAATAAGGGAATAAGACAAATGCAGCAGCATACGAGATCTGTGTGCTTAAAAAAGAATGTGCCCTTTCTTATCTCAGAAATACCACATATACATTTTCTTGACTTGAGAAGTCAGGCTAAATTTGATTAAGCACATTTCTACATATCACATGAGCCTATCACTAGTATGAAAGAGAATGGAAACTGAAAGAAATGACACATATTTCATGGTGTGATTCAGTTTTTCTGCAAATGACACTTCCTTTGAAAAGGCATAAATTTGGAATATGCCTTTTGGAAAATGCTTCCTTTCAGTTTTCAAATGTACTTGTGATGTAATTAATATAATCTGCATTTCAAAGCTCCTGGAGCTGAGCTTACCACCAAAACTAAGCACGAGATCCCCTTTTATGGACCAAAATAAAGAGCAGTATATTGAATTATTAGATAAGCTTTTGTTCTTTTCTTCAAATATTTGCATGAATATTCAGACTTTGTATGGCTGAAGCATTGAAATATTCAAATTCCTTGAACTACTTCATTATTTAAGGTTCTTATTTATTAAATCCTGTAGGATTCAGTTCAGCTATTCTTTCTTTAGTAGAAGGTGTACACAGAGCAGAGTGTCAGGTGATGTTGGAGATACGATGATGAGCAAGACAATCTTCAGAGATATCACACATCAGGAGGAAGAAATACAAAGCTGTAAACTGCAAGTTACAGAGTTGCTAACGAGAAAGAGATACCTCCCAGCTGGGGGCTAACGAGGACACTTCAGAGAGAAGCTGGCATTTCAGACGGGCCCTGAGGGGCCCCACGTGAATTTCACAGTAAGAGCTGTGAAATGAGGGGGCTGGATTTCAACATGACTCACGTTCTCGTTTTCATCTATGAAACCCCATCTTATTAATAAAAGCCTAGGTGGTCCTCACACCATCACGCCATGGTGCCCTCACGCCATCACAACATGGCTGCATGCACCGCGGGGGTGGGGCCCGGCAGCCACTCTGTGCGGCTTCCACCGGGGCTTCCTGCAGCCCCACGCCCACCGTGGAGGTGGGACCCCTGGCTCCAGCCTACCTCTTTGGGGTGATCGATTGTGAGGCTCCAGCACTGTGAGAGGGCACAGGCCAGGCTGGGGGAGCCCCCCCTCCCTGTGTGCACGAATTTCGTGCACCAGGCCTCTAGTTTAGTTATAATAACCCACTCAGTCATCTTCGCAGCTGTGATGTTAGCTCCTCTGGTCTAAACCATGGGTCAGTCCCGCCCCCCACCTGGGAAACACATTCCTACTGTCTCAGAAGCCCCCTTTCTGAGGCCTGGCCCTCTACTCCTTCCCCAGAGACTCCCTGTTCAGCAATTCTGGGTGTCACAAGCAGTCCTAAGGATGTAGCACAGAGAAGCAACCACAATCTCATTAGAACCCCAACCCATATCCATTCCTCCCTCTCCCAATGTGGTCATGTGACTCCATCCCCACTTCCAATGCTTCCATGACACCCCAAATAATAGTCCTTGACTTGGAGGATAAGGTTTTTCTGTCCAGCCTCATATCTCTCCTCTCCCTGGCTTACAGCAACTTTGACTTTTCACAGACCACACACACACACACACACACACACACACACACACACACACCCCTCTGCTGTATTTTGCTTCTATTTCACTTGAGCTTCCCGCTCCCCCTGGGTTGCCAAAATAGTTCCTCCTCATCCTTTAATCTTCAGCTCAAATTAGTTATTTTCTTGTGAATAGCTTTTTGCTCTTTCTAGCATATCTTTCTGGACCAAAACCATTACTCAGATCAGCACAACATACCAGTTTTGATGTTTTACCCATAAAACAAAGGATTCTTCCTCCTTGGTAGGAGAGAGGATGGAGCAGGGAAAAGTACTGATGCTACAAAGATTTATATTAGGGGTTATTTTTTTTGGGGGGGGGTAATCCAAATCACAATTTTTGACACAAACACATCAAACTATTGCCACATTTAATGATCCAGCTTCACTGGGAAACATGGAAATGGTCTAAAATAGGAATGATAAGGGATCACAAGCAAGTGTATGAACAGCACAATTTTGAGAAAGGAAATTCGAGGAAAGAAGATCCATAGGATGTGTAATTAAGTGGCTGTGGAGAAGATGAGAGGAATAAAGGATGGGTACGATTCTGAACCTTCAAAACTAGAAGAAAGATGACACCTGTGATGGAATTTGGAAGGCTCAAAGGGGGAAATATTTGATGGGAAAACAGGGCATTGACTGGAACATACCATTACCAGATTTCTAGCTCGCCACTGGGGTGGGGGGAAGTCCTGTGATACAGATAAAAACTCACTTTAGAGATAATTGAAGATTTGAAAATGCAGAAGATTAAAGAACAGAGAGGGTAAAACTTCATGATCAGCTACCTAGAAAATCAGCGGAAAAACTACTAGAACCAATGATGCAAGGTCAACATGCCAAAAAAAGTCAATAAACCAATCATTTTAAAAATAGAAAGTGTGATAAGAAGAAAAAACAGATTCCATTCACAATAGCAACAAAAATTTTAAAATAGCCACCAAAAAACAAACCACTAATAAGATATGTATAAGAATTACAAGAAAAAGCTATACAACCTAGACAAAGATATAAATAGTAGAATTTAATGTTGTCAAGATAACAACTGTCCCCAAATTATTCATAAATTCAATACATTTCTATTAGAACAAGAATTGATCAATAGTTCAGTGGAAAAGAACAGAAAACCCAGAAATGAGCCCATGTATTTAGAAATTTGGCATGTTATAAAGGTGGCATTTCAAAACAAAAAGGGAAAGAATTAACTCTTCAAAATCCAGATAGATTTAGGAGAAAAAAAAACACACAAAAATACTATCAAACTAGTAAAAGAAAATATATAGAAGATCAGGTTTATGACCTTGGGAATAGGAAAGTTTTCCTAAAGTAATACACAAAATTCAAAAGCCAAAAGGAAAAGGATTGTAAACAATCAATAAGTTTTACTTTATCAAAATTTTGTTCAACAAAAGAAACTCTAAATGAGATTAAAATTCTTGTGACAGCCTGGCTGAGAAAATTGTAACATATATAGCAAAGGACTTGCTCTTATATGTCCTCAGGAAAAAGACAAATAAAATAGAAAAATGGGCAAAGAGTATGAACAGGCAATTCACAAAAAGGAAACACGAATGGCAAACATTTAAAAAGATTCTCAATCTCACCAGTTTTGCAGAAAATGCAAATAAAAAGAAGGGGGCACCATTTTCTCACACATTTGATTGACATCAGATAGGAAAGATGGATACTATATCGAGTGTTGGCAAAGGTGTTGGAAAAGAGGTGTTTTCTTACACCAGTGATGGCGAACCTATGACACGCGTGTCAGAGGTGACACGCGAACTCATTTTCTTTTGGTTGATTTTTCTTTGTTAAATGGCATTTAAATATATAAACTAAACATCAAAAATATAAGTCTTCGTTTTACTATGGTTGCAAATATCAAAAAAATTTCTGTATGTGACACGGCACCAGAGTTCAGTTAGGGTTTTTCAAAATGCTGACACGCCGAGCTCAAAGGGTTCGCCATCCCTGTCTTATACCGTTGCTGGGAATATACGGTGGTCAAGTCTTTCGGGCAGTAGTCCTTCCAACTGTAACTGTTTCTATCTTTTGACTCAGCAAGCTCACACCTCCGTATCCACCCTAGAGAAATAGTTACAGATGTACAAAAAGGAAGCTAGCGCTAGGTTGCTCACTGAAGTACTATCTGTAGTAGTAAAAACTTAGAGAGCAACCTCACGGGTCATCACAAGGAGGGCCAGTGAAGTAAACAGTGATGCACCTGAGTTCAGCAAGCGCATGCAGCAAGTGAGAAGAACTAGAACACACTGACAGGAAAAGCTCCGAGACAGGGTTCAATTCAAACGAAAGAAAACCAGCTGAAGAACCATCCATACTTTATGATGTTATCATGTCACTTACGTCAAAGCGAAATTCCCTTTCTCTCTTAATCTCCGTGTGTACACACCTACACACATACATATAAATATATACAAACATATGCCATACAGATAAATACCACAAATATTTAAGAACCCCAAGAGATAAAAAAGATGCACTCCAAATTGAAACCAGCGTTTGACTGAAGTGAGAACCTGAAATGGAAGTGAGAGGAGGGGTAAAAAGAAAAGTATTTTATTCACCTCTAATGTGTGATTCCTTTTTAAGATCCTGTGCAGCTTCGCGAATGCTGATCATCACTGGGACTTGGAAAAAGCCCTTCCCTTTTGTCAGGTCCTGCTCCGGGTCAGGACGGGGCCCCTGTGCTGCATTCCAGACCAGCTGCATTCCTGGCGAGGCCGTGACTCAGCCCAGCGAGCCCCAGGCCAGGCCGGGTACAGCAACTCTGGGTCAGCATTCACTCTGGGGGACCATGGGCACATTCAGTTTCAGTTCCTTTCTCTTATCAACTCAGTTAAGGAACAGTTACTTCACAATGCGGTGAGGTTGAGGGGGTAAGCCCGTGGCCGTACTATAGGCTGCCTCCTGTCAGTGGGGAGGTAGAAAATTCTAGAGGAAATGCTTGTCGACTTTGTGCACTGCTCACAGCAAAAGGGCAAGCTGGGGATAGCTTTGCTGGAAATTTTTAGTGTAGTCAAGCGTTCTTGCCCATCTGGCAGCCTATGTCCAGTTTCCCTTGCATTTCGGGGGGGCGGGGGGGGTGGTAATGGTACAGCAGAACAAAATGGCCCTTCACCCCGTGGAGGAGGCTCTGGAAAGATGATCCATAGACGACAATAGATTGAATTGGGAAAGGGGACCCAAATGCTGTGAACCTCCTCCTAAAAACAATGCCATGAATAAAGACCTTACTTGCCAGTCAGTGACGTCCGAAAAGAGAGGAAGTCAGCATGTAAAAAACAGCTGTGTAAATTATAAAGCTTACAGGGTGCAACCCACCACATCATACCACTTCCTAAACACTGAAGTTTCACCCCCTTTCTCCTCTGCAACCCCCAAATAATCTGAAACAATATTATAACAATCACCAAACTAGGGGAAAGGCAAACCATCCTGGGAAGGAAAAAATAACAGCTGCTCTAGATACTTTTTTTTTTCCAACTTTGGCTAGGATTGTTTAAGTTATTTTTCATTTTCTTTTCTTCTTGGCTGTCTTGACAGCCCTTCAGGATTTCAGCTGCTTCCAAGCACAGCTCAATAAAGACCATTTCAGACAAGTTTCATATTCCTTAGATTCCTTAAATTTCTCTTTCTTCAATTTGGGGAATGAGGTTGAAAGGGACAAAGAGCAGCCCAGATGGCACTGTTTCCTATGCAAGCTTCTTGCAAAGCAAGCTGTGCCTTCCTTTCCAACAAGAACAGAGAGGCGGCTCTGATTGGGGGGTTGGGCAGTGGGTCCTCTGGAACAGTGGTAGGACTAGTGGTCTTTAGAAAAGGCTGTTCGAAACATTTTACAAAGGAGGGGAGGAAAAATAGAAAGGAGACATCCGTGTGCTCAATCATCTAAAAAGCCAGTGAGTGTACTGTGAGCTTCATTCATTCACCAAATGTCTATTTGGCACATATGCTGCACCAGGCTCTGTTCTAGATGCTGAGGGCAGAGCGGTGAAGACAGCCAAGTGTCTGATCCCTGCGGGAAGTTTCTGTGCCTCCCAGCTGGGTGCATGGTGTTCCTTCCCTCCTTTGGGCTCTTGAGTCTCTTCCTTCTGCTATTCCTTCTCCTGCATCCTTGGTTTATTATACGCTTCATCTTTCCCCTTTATAATCACATGTCCCTTTGTAAACATCAAAGGGAAAGAAGCAGGACCAGGGAGCTGACGAAAATGAGGCCTATGACTCATGGGAGGATGTTTTCCTATTTTTTCATTTATACGACTCTCTTCTCAGAAGGACCGAGGCGCCTTCTTATTATGAGCCTAGCTTGCCTCCTCTTTTTCAGGGATTCCTCGCTTTGGCTCTGATGGTCAAAATCTACTCTCAGCCACCCCTGGTGTTCCCCTACAACTCACCTGGGTCCTCAGAGTAGCTTGGCAATCATTTCTTTTCCCCTAAGGAGCTTTTTTTCCCTTCTCTAGTTTGGTTTTCATCCTTCATTTAGACTATTTCAGAAAAATGTCTACACTCTTCAGAGTTCCCTTCCCACATCTCACCCCAACCTCCACGCTCACACGATAAGCCTCAACAGAAAACAGTGTCCATTCTTCATAGAGAAAACAGGAACCATTAGGAAAGGACTCCCTCCATTTCCAGTCACTTCACCTGTGACACTGTGAACGTTTGTGTCCCCCCAAATTCATGTGCTGTAACCTAACCCCCAATGCAATGGTATTTGGAGGTGGGGTCTTTGGGAGGCGATTGGGTCCTGAGGGTGGAGCTGTCATGACAGATGAGGGCCCTTATATGAGAGGCCCCAGCGAGCTCTCTTGCCCCTTCCCCCACATGAGGGCACAGTGAGAAGGTGCCAGGAAGTAAGCCCTCTCTCACACCAATTGTGCCTGTGCCTTGATCTTGGATTTCCCAGCCTTCAGAACTATGGGAAATATATTTCTGTTGTTTATAGTCCACCCATTCTATGTATTCTGTTAGAGCAGCCTGAATGGACGAAGAGCCAATTACATGAAGTTATGTGCATTTGCATGCATTTTCTTCACCCCTGTGCAAAGAAAGGGTATTCTCTCTATTAAGGTGAGCCCCGGCACCAGAGCTATGGAATCCATCGCATTCAGTCTTATCCAGGAGAACATCCCATCAGTGATACCCTTCTCCACCGTCCCCTCTGCTGGATCCTTTCCAGCAGCCGAACACAACCCCCTGGCCTTTCCTCTATGAACTTCCTACTAAACCTGTCCAGGAACTCACCAGAGGATGAATGATATATTTTTTTAAAGAACCAAGACAGGATCTATGAATTATCCTTCTGTCTCTCATATTGTGTTTTCTGAAATATTTGATCAATTATAGTCCTTTGAGTGATATTTTTCTTTTGCCAATCATACTTGTCATCCCAAGACTTTCTCATATTTCTGATCATTCTCTTTATGGTATTCCTGCTCTTGTTTTAGGTAGGCAATACCTTCTCACATCTTTGAAAATACTAATTAGAGATTATGGGTTTGTTGGGGTTTTTTTTTAAAGAAATATCCCTCTGTTCCCTAAAGTATTTCTCTGTCAGCTTTGTGCTATCCTCATCATTACCAGGCATGTGCTGAAGAGTATACATATATACTGCAGCTCACTCCCGAACTCCAGATTTATATCTTTCATTGCTGAATGAACAATTCTACTTTGACATCATAAAGACACCCCAACTGAACTCATATTTTAAAAACTTGGGTTTTTTTATTTCAAAGTACTGCCATTTACTCAGTTATCCAGGTAAGAAACCTAGGAGGAATTCTTGGCTGGCTCTATTTTCCTCACCTATATTCAAACATTAATTCCTAATTATTCTATCTCATTAATATCAGTTAATGTTGTAGTGATGTTTCCTGTTTTGTTGAAGAAACATAGATGGTACAATTCCTGGCATCTCTCCATGCATTTAACCACTCTATCTCAGAGAAAGAGGAATGACCCATGAATATTTGTATATTTTGAAAGGACAAACTGAACATGTTAGTAATGAGCCACCTTCCAACCTCCCGCTGTAGGGGAGCACACATTCTAATCCTCCAGATGTACCATTCCCCAGAGGATGCCACAGGCTGGGTTCCTTGGAAAGAAGATTCTGAGAAAGACATTAGTATGGAGGGGGACCAGAGTTTGCCATCCCCAAATATGCCTTTTGGGATATTGATTTTTATTTTTAAGAAACAACAGACTCAAGATAGAACCTTTGACCCTGCCCTTACCTGCCTGAAAGAATTCAGATAGAAAAACCTGCTTAAAGGAAGGGAGCTATTCACTTTAGCTATTCACCTTGGCATATATGAATGAAGTATGGCAGACAGGGAGGATCCAAGCAAGTCTGCTGTTGAACTCCCCTGGCTCTCATTGTTTCTGGGTGACCCAACATATGTTTGTATTTTCTCATCTACCTATGAATTGTCTACTTTCCCTTTGAAATCTTAGACCCCTGCCTCCCTCCACTTAGTTCAGAATAGTATATAAGTTTCAACTGCCCAATGTGTCCTCGAGTAACATATTCTTATGGAACCCCCATGTGTACATATGCAATTAAGTTGGTTATTTTCTCCTGCTAATCTGTCTCATGTTAATTAGATTATTAGTCCTGCCATTTATATTATGATTAATTAATGATGTATTTGTATTCATAGCTAACATATTACTATGTTGTTTCATACTACTTGTTCCTTTTATTCTCTGTCTTGCCTTTCTTTGACTTAATTGAGAGGATTTTTTATTATTTTATTATTATGTTTTCTCTGAGTATTTATGCATGATATTGTTTACACATACTTTTACTATTCTCTTAATAGTAGCCATAGAGTTTACCACATGTACCCTTGACTTGTTTCAGTTTAGTATAAATTAATACTTCTACTACTTTGAGACCATACATCCTAGCCAGCCTCCATAGAGAGGTCTACAGCTTCTTGATCTGTTATTTTGTAGTAGACATAAGTCCTCACCATTTATGGAAACTGACTCTTCTCTGGTTCTCTCCTCCTTCTAAGCTCAAAAGATCCAAATTCTCCTGAAGTCAAGCATCCCCCTTTTCTTACACCCCTCCCCCTTCCAGATAATTGAGTCTTGTGCCTCCTTGAGGTTTTAGGAAATCACATCGTAACCATCCCACTAGAGAGGAGAAGAGAAAAGTACTTCTCATTTTCCATGATAAGCCCACAGACAAGAAAACAAGACATACTTTCTTAATCAACTTATCCTGCTATACCTACTAATATTATTTGGGTTCTGTGGCCTTGACTTAAAATCTAGCCATAATTAATCACACTGTTTCCATGGGAAATTCATTCCAACTTACAAACACTTATCCTTTAGTGAACTTTGAGAACCCAATATATTCATTATATATATGTGTATATTCTCCTGCTTCTCTTTATTTAGGGAAATTCAAAATTGCAGAGACCAATGACAAGGCTTATCATTACCACAGGAATACTCTGCTTTAGGGCTTTGCTTCAATAATAATGCCTACAAAAGAGGGAAACACGAGGGAATATATGGTATCTTACCAAACTGCAAGAAACTTTTGTCCAGCTTTCTCGGTCAGGACACAAAGAGCACAGAGATAGAGAGAGGTCATCATTACAGAGCTGCAACCTCCCTAAGGGACACTTCCAGGTGAAAAACGCAGGCATAAACACAGGTGCAGGTACGGTTTAATTTAGGAAACTATTCTGAGTGCTGTGGCACTTAGGCCAAAGGACCACGGGAGAGTGGCCTAGTTTAATAAAACATTACAAAGGCCCATTAGGAAACTCTCCAGGGACAAAATGGTGGTAGTTTTGACTTAAACCATAGCAGCTGCTGCTTAGGCTAAAAGACACCATACTGCCCTAACTGGTTTGGCTCAGTGGATGGAGTGTCGACCTGCACACTAAAGGGTCCCAGGTTCGATTCCAGTCAAGGGCATATACCTTGGTTGCGGGCACATCCTGATTGATGTTTCTAACTCTCTATTCCTCTCCCTTCCTCTCTGTGAAAAATCAATAAAATATATTTAAAAAAATAAAAAAAAAAAATAAAAGACACCATACTGATCCCTAAATCTATCTCATTCCGTGATACCCAGCTTTCCATCCTGAGGAGAGACAATACAGTCCAGACTTCTAACCATTTCCTGTGCTCCTTAGCTGTCATCCCGGACTAGTGTAGACTAAGCTATTTCTCTGAGGTTTCAGGTAAGGTGGTTAATTCAAGAACACAGCACTTTTTACATGATAGGCTAAGGGTACATTGAACTCAAAGTGATTTTCTTTTTCCTTCAAAACGCTTTCTTATTCCAAAGGAACAACCTTTGTTTTTTAGTTTCCTTGGACCACCATTCCCATGTCCAATCCAATAAATACTGAAGGCAGAATGATAACAAGGTGTATTTGTATGTGGTTACATTGTATGTCGTAAAAAAAAAAAAATATGTTAATCCAAAATATTTTGCAAGTTTGGCCCGGATTGCCTCAAAACTGGAAATGATCTATACAACAATTCCGTAGTCATAAAATGAAATTTTAAAATCTGCTTTTCCCCATAAGAGTTCTTCCACACTTAATCATTCAAGAGCTGATTTTCCAGAATGTGTAATACACAAGCCAGTTATATCTTCTTTTCCCTTCTGCTGCCTAATTTTTGGTCATTTCACAGCTCATTAGTATTCTCTCTTTGGGAAAATAAAAGCAAATGTAGCTCAAATACTAGTAGTATTTTTTACTTTCTCTGTAAAAGTTTTGTAGGGAGGGTTATAATTACTAGTTAACGTATCACTTTTCTTTAATAAATATCTAGTTAGGCTCCACTGAGCACTAGGGAAGAATTTTAAAAGTTTAAGATGTCCCTGATCTTACGGCTCTTACAATATAATTGAAAAGACAAGATGTGTGTATAGTCAAATATCAATGCAAGGCAAAATATATAGTTAAATAACAACATAAAAAGAATGGTCATCCAAACATAGTAAGAGAACTTTATAGACTTAACGTGATTTGGAAAAGAAAGAACATAGTATGGGCTAACAAGATTGTCAAGAAAATTCTCAATTATGTAGTGAAACTTGAGCTAGATATCAAAGAATGAGTGGAATTTCAACACAGAAAAAGCAGCAGGGGGGAAAAAAACAAAGAAAAATCTAGTACTCCAGGGTCCAAGGCCCATATATACAAGCATACAGAGTATAGAAAACAGTATAACAAATTTGCCTTCCACACACGGCTTTGTCAAATACTTACTTTTTGCCATATTTGCTTCAGAGCCACTTAAAAACACACATAATAATACAGATTTGGCTAAAGGCTTCTCCATGTACTGTCATTATTTTTCTTCCTCAGCAGAGGTAACAATTATCCTGAACTTGAAGTTTATTATTATCATGAAAATTTTAAAATGTTTATCATACATGAAAATAGGTAGTATTGCTTCATGCCTTTAAACTTAATATAAATGGCAGTATATTTTGTGTTTCTTCTGCCACTTTTTTTTCACCTGATATTTTACTTTTCGAGACTTATCTGTAAATATTCTAGTTCCTGCTCTAGTTCTTTTTAAATGTATTTATTTTAGAAAGAGAGGAAGGGAGGGATTGATGGAGGGAGGGAGGAAAAGAGAGAGAGAGAGAGAGAGAGAGAGAGAGAGAGAGAGAGAGAGAGATTGATTGTTGTTCCACTTATTTACGCATTCATTGGTTGATTCTTGTATGTGCTCTGACCTGGGATGGAAACTGCGACCTTGATGTATTGGGACAATACTCTAACCAACTAAGCTACCCGGGATAGTTCATTTATTTTAACTACGAGGGGCCCAGTGCATGAATTTGTGCACCTTGAAAGGAACTGTGGGCCGTGAGGCTGCGGTGGGCACAGAGGCGGGTCTCTATCCATCCTCTGCACCCCAGCCAGGACCCTCCTGCTGCGGCCCCTGGTCCCTTGTCTGCTGGAAGCCCCGCTCCTGCCGCTGCCACTCCCATGCGCTGCTGACGCTGAGCGATTGAGGCCAGTGCCAGCAGCGGGTGCGAGCGGCAGCTTCTGCACCAGCTGCAGGTGCAAGTGCTGGGCGGGATTGTGGTCCGTGGAAGTAAAGAATTTTAAGTAATCACCAGAGGCTTTCCCCGATGACAGTGACTGGCGCCCCCACCTGCTCCACCATCCCACCGTGGCCAACGCCCGCCATATTCTGCATATGGCCCCTGGTGGTCAGTACACATCATAGCAAGCGGTTGTTAGGTTGTTTGGTTGTTCTGCATTTTGGTCTATTTGCATATTAGCCTTTTATTATATAGGATAATATAGTATTCCACTGTGTAATCATGTAACAATTTACTTATCCATTCTCAGGTTGACAAACATTTAGGTTGTTTCCAACTGTTTTCCAGTTATAGACTATACTTCAGTGACCATGTGTTTACATGTCTCCTTATGCATTTGAGGGAGTTTCTTGGGTATACATATATGGAAAAATGGAATTGTTAGATAAGGTAAGGATATCTTTAGCTTTAATAGGTATTGCTAAATTGCCTTCCAATATTGTAGTACCAATTTATTCCCCACACAGTAGTGTGTAATAGTTCCCACATCTTCCTTATCTTTATAAGATGACGACTACATCATTGGCACGGAACTGCCAGGGTACCCTGAAGTCGGTTCCTCCTGTACACTGGCTGTCTGTGTGGGTGATGAACCAGCCCAGCCTAAGCTAAGAGAGCATATCAACCCTCTGGAGAAAAGCAAAGAAAGGAATGGTGTGGTGGCTGAGGAGTGGGTGCACATTTTATTCACTTTTGCATCCCCAATATCTAGTACAATCTGAAGTTCAGTGAGCAAGGCTCAGGAGATGTGAAATTGACTGGAACTAATTATCAACCTTGATCGGTATCTAAGCTCCAGTGTCCCCATGTGTAAATTGTGGATGATAATACTTCAAGGAATTATTCCAAATATAAAATGAAATATAAATGTGGAAATGTTCTTGTTATGAAAGTCAGTGACATTATTTTCATTTTGAATGTTTATAAAATGAGGTCAATAAACATTTTCTGCTCCTGTTAAGTGGCCCTTGTTATAAAGACGTTTGCTCACCGTTGCTCTATAGGCTCAGATTCTCAGAGGTGTCATGATTCCACAATCTTTATTTATTTGACACAAATTTTACATGGTAGTCTAATCCCTTCTTTCTAAATTTGTCACCATCTTTACAATGGCTCCTCCTTAATGCCCGTTCATCTTCTCAACAGGCCTAAAAGTGAACTCACATTGATTCCAAATTTAGCTTCCCCTCAGGACTTCCATATTTCCACGGTTGGCATATTAGAAGCGTGTTTATTGGCCAGGTAATATCAGAAGAGGAAGAGAATCAGGCCAGAGAGACTAATTAAGAGGCTTGCACTACATAGCAGAAAAAAGACTGCATTCAGATTTGCCGTTATAATCCTCCCATAGTCAACACTAAACAGACTGCAGTTGGGATACTGAACTTAAATATAACATGAGTGCCAGAGTTTAGAAAGATATTAATACATTAAATGCACCCATATGAGGGGTCCAGGTGAGCTATATGAAAATCACGATGAATGAGAAAGATTGAAGGGGATCTGGGAGAACTAAGAGGAGGCACAATAGCAGAAGAAAGAATATGAATTTCACTAGTTAGTCAGCACTGACCTCCACAGTGACAAATCTAATGGCACTCTACTGTCTCCCTCCTTCTTAGCCTCTCATTGACATTTAACACTGTTGATAACACTCCCTCCTTGCTTCATTGATCCAATGGTACTAGTTCAGCAGACAGTAAAATTGAATTAGAAATGCAAGATTCTTATATGTGGACACATCTGAGAAGGATAAAGAGGAAAGGGAGGGAAGAGTCTCACATTGCAATGCATGTCTTCATGCCTGTGATGGGAGAGAAAGAAGGGAGAAGGAATGGAAAGCCTCAGTCTGAAGGGCAGCTCCGAGAAAGGCTCAGTCAGGTCAATGGGGAGCCCAGAGCAGAGACTGTTCATTAGAGGAAACTGCGTTGAGTAAGAATGGCTGACAGAGCCCAGTCCCTGGCTGGAAGCATCTGAGACAGACCTCCGCAGGAATGCTGTGATGAATCCCAACGGCATGGTGGCTGGAGGTTTTCAGCTAATTACACTCTTCAGAGCAGGTGCTTCCTTGAAGGGAGTCCTGCGTGGTGCACTCCTATGGCTGCCACACCATTTCCTTTCCACATACCACACTGGATGCCACCTTCCTGGCCTCTTTTTCTGGATGCTCTCCCTTTGCTCACATTCTAAATGGCGGAGTTCTTCAGGAAACCGGTTTCTGCCTATTCCATACATCCTCACTATGAGAATTCATCTCAACCCACAAATTCAAATAATACCATTACTGAATGTTGATGCTAACTCCCTATGTTAATTCAGGCCACCCTTTTCTCTCACCTGGACTACTGCAAGGGCCTGCTAACTATTCTCCCATCTCATCTTCAGTCTTTCCACCAGCCTCCAATTCATTCTGCATGCTGCAGCTAATTGGACACTCCTAAGGCACAAAGAAGGTCATGCTACTCCTGTGCTGAAAACCCATCAAGAGCTCCCTTTTGTTCTCAATAAGAGATTATTTAACATGACTACATGCCCCTTCATGGACTGGTTCCTGCTTACCACTAGCCTCATCTATTGTTCGCCCCAAACACAACACCTTTCATTTCTTTGAATGTAACATGTATACCCATGGTTCGGAGTATACCTTCTTGCCTGGCTAATTCTCGGTCTTTTAATTCTCAGCTTAGAGGTCCCTTCCTCTGTGAAGATTTCTATGACCTGCAAAGACCAGATTCAGTGCCCTCCTATGTCATCCTGGGGACTACCTGATAAAAGGCAAGTAGAATCTACAGAGGGCAGTTAAATAGCACGGTGCTGAATATTAAAAATGTAATAAAAGGAACAATATTTTCCATATCAGAACTTCTCTTGAATATACACTGCATGAGATAGAAAGGAATACTATGGTAAGCAGTTATACGTAGGTGATAGTTCTCCCAAAGGACATGACGGGCAAACATTCTCAATGCAGTCACACTCCCACCCCAATCCCAGCCCAACCCTAGGCATTTGGAAATATGTGAGGCCATTTTTGTTGTTGATGCCAGTATGGATGGGAGTAGTCTTGACACAGGGTGGAGGAAGGTTAGAATGCATGGGGACAGTCCCAAAATGCTAATAAAACCTCCGTTGAGAAACACTGTACTAGGAAGTATGCAAATCTGGGAGCAGAGCTGAATTGCTCAGAAAAACAAAGAGGAAACTGAGAGCTGACATTGGAGGACTCCCATCTCCACCCACTCCCTATGCAGATCACCTGTAAATAAATGTTGGGTGCATGCTTTTAAAAATATTGGCTTAAAGAAAATTTTAAAATATGTATTGGTTTAAAAAGGAGTCAAATTGTTAGCCCAAGCAGCACCTACTATCTCCTGACTCTGCTTCCCGGCATCCAGGATTTATCTCACTGTAAAGGAATTATCTGAGGACTTGTCTGAACCCTTAACTTCAGTTCAGGGACCATGCCCTATTGTATTACCAGAACCTAATATAGTTTGGCACATAATATATGCTCAATAAATATTTCTGAACTATGACTCATTAAATTTAAAACTTAGCCCTGAAATCTTTTCCAACTGTCAACCCTACATATTTATCATTAATTTTATGTTTCCAGTTGAATACATCAAACATAACAGGTACAAAAGAGAATCATCTACTTCGATCCAGTGCTAAAACCATCCCCCAAAGAATTCCAGTTCCTTTTATTATGGCAATTGTTATCACCTTTTTGGGATCCTCCAATTACGTATGCCAGAAGCCTACGTGGCACCCATGTCTCTGCCTGCTTCTTCAAACCTGTTAATCCCATCTTCCAATTACCTCCTCGCTTCTTTTCCCTTCTTTCCTTCCTCCGCTTCTCTGGCCTTAATTCAGGGAGATATATCTATATCTATCTATATCTATATCTATCTTTATCTATATCTATATCTATATCTATATCTATATCTACATCTATATCTATATCTACACACATGTACATATATATACCTGGTGCACGAATTCATGCATGGGTGGGGTCCCTCGGCCTGGCCGGGGATCTGGGCTGATTGGGGCTGTCTCGCTCAGTCCCTATTGGGGTGATCAGGGCCAGTCAGTCGGGGGGTGGGAGAGAAGAGCCGATCGGGGCTGTTGGCTGGGGGGATGCCCCACGAGGTTGGCTGTGGGAGTGCATTGACCACCAGGGGCAGCTCCTGTACTGAGCATCTGCTCCCTGGTGGTCAGTGCACGTCATAGTGACCGGTCGACCATTTGGTCGTTTGGTCACTTAAACTTTTATATATATATATATATATATATATATATATATATATATATATGTAGACTAGAGGCCCAGTGCACAAATTTGTGCATGGGTGGGATCTGGCCGGCTGGCCCTGATGGGAGCCGATCAGGGCTGGGCCGACAGGTCCTGCCTCCGATCAGGGTGGGGGGTGGTCAGGGACGGGGCTGGCCAAGGGGAGGGGACGCGGGAGGTTGGGGGGGCCAGTTGGCCACCGCAATGTACATCATAGCAACTGGTCGTTCCAGTTGTTCCATTGTTCCAGTTGCTTGGCTTTTATATATATAGATTGTTACATTTGCTTTCTAAACCATATCTCCATCCCCATCCCTACCTGCCCTTAAAACTTTCTAAAATATTCAAAATAATAGTAATTAATACTTTGTGGGTTTACTGTGGTGCCAGGCACTACTGCCTTTTGTGTGTATTTTCTTTTTGACTCTTTGTAACAGCCTCAGTTTGAGATAATTTCCCAAGGTCATTCAGTAAAGCTACAGAGACAAGATTTAAACACAGGTAGCCCGGCTCAGAGCTGTGCTGGCTAGGCTGTATAATCTCCTGGAAGCTTCTGCTGTATTGTTTCACATACATGTCCGTGTCTGATTCTCCGCCCCTGCTGGATGCCCTGGCTGTTGTGCGTCCCTTTTGAGCTAGGGCTTGCTCAGGATTCCTTTCCCAGAGCTGTTGGTGTACTGCAAGTGAGCGGTGGTTTTGTTGTATGTGAGTGGTGGCTATGAAACCGGGAGTTGGCGTGGAGAAAAGGAATCCTTAAGCCACATATCTGAGAGGTAAGTTAACTGAAGAGTGGTTTGGAAATGTAGGCAACAAACTACTACTGCCCATTTTAGCCTTTATGTGCTCCCTACTGAGCGATGCTGATAGGAGTGGGCGCTTTAAGGGGCTGCAGCTAAGTGGCCAGCCTGGAGGATAGTGCCTCCTCCTCATTTGTCTGGACAACTGCAATGCGTTCTTCAACCTTTAGCTTTAGCAGCATTCCTAGGTCTTCCTGTTGACATTAATGTCCCTCCTCTGTGCTGTGCACAGTTTTGTGAGACTGCAAACTCCTTGAGGGCAAGGACTGTGGCTTTTCTTCTCTGAATTCTATACCACTTAGCATAAGAGAATTTCTAAAAGGTATACTATGAAGCAGCGTATAGACTAGTGGCTAAATGTCTGGCCTTCATGTCATTCGGCTTCTGTTCAGATTTCAGTTTTCTGTTTTACCTTGAGCAGCTTAATCTGCCTGTGTCTGAAAACAAAATGCAGATCATAGGACTTGCATCATCAAGTTGTTATGAGAATTAAATAATACATGGAAAGTAATTGACTCAAGTCCTGGCACTTTGTAAGCACTTGGTATGTTAGATATCATTATTTTTCTATTATTATTATGATGATAATTCACTAGCACTATCTTATAATGAGGCAAATTACTTTGGAAGCAGTGGGCTCCCTTTTACTGCAGATACAGTAAGTCCTTAGGTACTTAATATGTTCCTAGGTTCTTGGAACTGTGGTGAAATGACATATAATGAAACCAGTTTTCCCACAGGCTAATTGAAATAAAGAAGAGTTAAGTACCTACAGCATCTCATCAACGTCATAACAAAATGATGTGGAATGAGTCCATGGACCTGCTGCATCCAAACAGCGGTAAACCCAGGAGAGATGCTGTGAAGTAGTTTTTATTTGAAAGGATTAGATGATTTCTAAGGATGCTTCCAATCATAGAAGAGGGAAGCTATTTCTCTGACTTAAAGAAAGTGTGATCATTAGTGTTACTTCTAGTAAAGTGAGTGTTAGACTAGAATAAAAAAGACATCGGATATGGTTGTATGCACACAATACAAAGAACGTAATATTTTACTCTCTGTGAGCAGTTAATTGCACAAACCCTTTTATTTATGTTGAAACCCATATGGCAAATCAGGCCCTTACATGGAAATCCATCTCTTTTCAAGAGGACTAGGTTGGCCCTGCCAAAAAGGAACAAACAAAACTTTAAAGGCTGTCCCAGCCCTACTGAAATGTCTTTCCCTTTGAAAGAAGTCTATTAGTGATGCAAATGCAAAGTTATCTGCACAGATGATAATCCTCGCAAACAAAACAGTGAAACCATTAGAACGGGTCTTGTGCCGCATTCAGTCCTGAGAATCCTGAGAATTTGGCATTCCAGCTTTCAAAAGGCAGAGAAAGAGAGCACAACTAGTTCCTGTTTGGGATAGTTTGTTAGATCTGCTTACCTGAATCCTGGGCTGATTATCCTGTTTAAAGAGGCCAAACAATTCTCCAAATATGGACAGGCAGAAGGAAGGCCTGCACTCTCTGCCCCCAGCAAGTGCCTTAAACAGGCAAAAGCAGGATCCTTGGCCACGGAATAACATCTAGTCAGGAGCTTTAAGGTAGATCCATCTAGAAGAAATCCAATTATAAGTATTCATTGGGGAGCAATTCAAGTAACATGCTCATAATGCTGA
Organism: Myotis nattereri; assembly: GCF_964212035.1. Taxonomy (NCBI): domain Eukaryota; kingdom Metazoa; phylum Chordata; class Mammalia; order Chiroptera; family Vespertilionidae; genus Myotis; species Myotis nattereri. Next base: position 64,422,967 of record NC_138085.1, read on the forward strand.
TACTTTAATCTATGTAAAAATTAGACAATTGAAAGGCTACTTGTATCATTGAATAGATGGTCATGTTCCAACATCTTTTCCTCCATAGATACTCAGAGTAAACTTCTTTGGGAATTTGGCAAATATGCAGTCTTACTATAGGAAAAAGGATTGAAAAGATAAAAAATGTATGACGTTAACCTTAAGTAGAATGCTTGGCTATTGTTTGATTATATTCATTCTATCCCTAACAGGTTTGATGAGATCTCCTTTCTCAGGAGCCAGTAGGCATTAGGGAATATTAGTGGTCAGAAGGTGTGGTGCTTAAAGGTATTAGGAAAGCATTTCTGAAGTAACACTCCAAAGTGGCATTGCCTAGGTGGCCATCACCGACTTGATTAAACCTTTTGGAAATGCCTACTGGGCAATTTATCGAGAACAGAAAATTAACCCTCCGTACCTACATGATTTCTTGGGCAGCACTGGTGTCCACATAGACTGGATGTAATGCTGGAAATCTGGGTCTTGAGCAGGGTGGGGCCTTGGGCAGGTGAAGAGCTTCCAGATCGTCACGTGTTTACACTGCAGGTGCAGGAATGGGACTTGTCCACGCTCCACCCTCCGCCGCCTCTTCTTTGTGAGGTTGCTTGACAGCTTGCACAGTACCCGCCCAGAGTCTGATAATCCAGTCGCCTCTGGTGAGGAGGTCAATCACTGCTTCAGTGCTGCGCTCTGCCTGCCTCCCACGCCCTCTACGCCGGCTGCTGGCGGCCGCTCTGTGTGTTCTTGCTCCTCGAGGTTCCCATGCCCTGCCCACTCCACACGCCTCCCGGCTTGCCCTGTTGGCCTGTCCTCTTTTGCATCCTGGCAGGCCAACACCAAGGGCCGGAGGGGTCGGGTATCGGGGCAAGCACTGCTCGCTTTTTTTTCAGGGGCTTTGCTCAGGGAAACCCTTCCCCACAGTTCCAGTAAGTCTGCGGTACTCGGCTGTGTCCTCTGTGTACCTGCTTCTAAAGTTTGGGACATTGTCTGTCTTGCAAACTAAAGCTATTCCACCGGTTTAGCATTGGGACCTGACCCAGCAACCTCAAACATCGTCAACAAGGGAATCAAACAGACATGGGTAGGAGCTACTCTCCGCCGGTCCTGCCCGCGGTCCCCGGGGCAGGCAACCCTTTCCTGGCATCGGACCCCTGCAGCCCGGCACACTCCCGCACCCGGGCCAGCCGGGCCACTGAAAGGGCGAAGCTCGGCCGCCCGCACCGCCGGGCAGGCGCGCGGCGCCGGAGCGCGCACGGGCCTGGAGCGCGCGGGGCAGGGAGCGCTCCCTCCGGGATCGCGGCTGCGCAGTCGGGCGGGAGCCGGGAAAAGGGGAGGAGGGTGGAGGAGCCGGAGTAAGGGGAGGGGGAGGAGCGGCCAAGGCGGAAGCCATGTTGGAGCTTCACCCGGAGCGAGGGGCTGCGAGCGTTCTCCTCTCCCCGTGGGTGTGACCGGGGTTCGGCGCGGCGCGGCTGCGAGGGGCGGGGACGGTTAGCCCGGTCGTCGCCGTCGTTGGCGGCGGCGGCCGCAGCGTGGAGCCGGGCGATTGTGACCTCCGGGGGAGCCGGGGTCCCGCCGCGGCTCCCACTCTCCGTGTGGCCCCCTGAGCGCCCCCCCTCCCCGGCCCGGGAGGGAGGCGGGGGGCACCCGGGCCCGCCATGAACCCCGGCTTCGATCTGTCCCGCCGGAACCCGCAGGAGGACTTCGAGCTGATTCAGCGCATCGGTAGCGGCACCTACGGCGACGTCTACAAGGTAAAGGCGCGCCGCCGGGGACCGGGGTCCCGACCCGCCGCGGGGAGGCGGGGGAGGGAGGGGGCGCGGCGGAGCCCGGGCGGCGGGAGGCGCTGGCGCCCGGGGCTGCGGGGGAGGAGGCGGAGCGGGTGCCCGGGGCTCCGCTGCCCGGGAGCGAACAAAGGGCCGAATGTTTAACCCCGAGACCTCCCAGTGCGTACCTGCGCCCTGCCCTGCCCTGCACGCGCGCTCCCGGAGGGCTGCGGGGCGCGGGGCGCGGGCAGCGGGGGGCTCTGCGCCTCGCCGCGCGGAGGGGCCGGCGTCTGTTGCGCGGCGGGGTCGGTGCGGGGAGCCAGACCGCAGGGCTTTGGCGCCTGTCAAAGCTGCGCGCTTCCGACGGACCTGGCCGGCCCGCTGTCCACCCACCAGGCCCCTCAGTGGCTATCACGCTGGGCAGCTTCCACCGACAGCCCCTCAGTGTTTAGCCTTTGAGCATCAGCATACCAGTTCTTCTTTTTTTTTTTTCTAAGTAACGCCTTTCTTTTGTAAAAGCGATCTAGTTAGCATGATTTTATTTTATTTTTATTTTTAGGAAAGAGAAACTTTTCTCCAAGTCCAACTGGACTTGGATGCCGTATTAAAATTGTGTTGTTTTTTTCCAGTGACCCATAGGTCACTGGAAAAAAAAACAAAAAAACACAACACCTGAATTAAATACTTCGGAAAGGTACTGGTGTGATGAGGTTAGCATTCAAAGCCCGTGAGTAGTACAGCATTGCTGTTGCAGAGGGACCGCCTCTAAATGGGGGAGACAAATCACTCTTCCCTGGCCAGCTCAACTCTTGGCCTCGGGGAGACTGCCAAGAGGGGAGGAGGACAGTGCCAAATGTGGTAGCAGTCTTGATTTAGTTGTGGATCTTCTTACGGGTAACCAGAGTGGAACAACTCCTGTTTCACGTAACCCTGAGGATGCACACAGCCTAACTTGACTTTGGCAAGTTGAAGTCTTCACTTGATTTTGCCCACGTTTAAGCAGTAGGTTTTTACTTTTACTCCAGTGCCATGCATATGACTTAGATATTTAATACGGTACAGCCAGTATTCTGCGTTAGCCTTGGTTTGTGGATGATTTGCTTTCCACCGTCACTTAATCACTTTCCCCCGTACACAGGTGTATGCTGCACACCTGCTATGTGTATAGGGCACAGGGCATCAGAGCGCTTGGGTTGTAACAAAGACAGACATGTTCCCACTTGGAGTTTATAATTTTTTTTGGGGGGGGGGCAGGAGACAAGAACAGCATGAAACAACCATTTACTTTATTGCAGTTTTATTTTGTGCTGCAGAGGAGAAAGGATTAAGATTAGGGTTAAAGGAGAAAGGATTAAGATTAGGGTTAGGAGAGCATGTCACAGGAGGACTGATCGCCTTTAGGGAGTCGGAGGCAATGGGGAGAGGGAATTATGCCAAATAGAGCACATTCTTGTGAAGGCTCTGAGTCCGGAGGTAAGGATTTGAAAGGATGCCTGTGTGGCCTGAGCGTCCAGAGAGGGAGGATGGCCTCTTAGAGCTTGTAAGGAGGTCAGACTCCTCCTTAGGACAGTGGAGAGTGAAATTAAGTTTGGATTTTTGAAAGATCTACCTACTGCAGTGTAGGGAGTGGGGTTGGAGGGGTCGGCTGCGGAGGGGGGGGGGGGCAGTTAGGAAGCCATTGCAATAGTTCATGTAAAAATAACCATTATTAGTGCGTTTGGGAATTGGTGGTGATTGTAAAAGTTGAAGGGATCCAAGTAGCTTACAGCTGGTAAAGGAGCCAACTTATATTCAGATGAAAAGTTACTAAAACTTTGCTAATGTATAAGTCTTAGGTAGCAGTGTGTACAGTGAGTTCTTTTTCAGTTCTTTACAAGAATAATTGGCCATGCATTTACTATATTTAGATAAAACAGCTGTTAGTTAAGCCACATGACTAAAAAGTAAACAAATTAAGGCCTGTAATTTCCTAAGAACATCCAAGTGCAATACAGGTATAAATTGATTAATCTTGTCATCTTTTTAAAATAATGATAATAAAAACTAATATTTACAGAGTGCTTATTATTTGCCAGGCAGTGCTCTAAGATGTTTCCATCTTAGATGGAATGTTAATTTAATCCTCACAACAACCCTATGAAATAGACATTGTTGTTATTAACTCTGTTTTGCAGTTGAGGAAACTGAAGCACAGGGAGGTTACAGTAACTTGCTAAAGCTGGTAGATGGCAAAGCCAGAATTCAAAACAGTCAGCTTCAGAGACTGCGTTTTTAACCAAGAGGCAGCACTGCTTCTGTAAAGATGGGGCATGGGCAGGTGATGTATGACTGAATTTCCCGGGGAGAAACGGAGGCACACATTTAGCTCAGCATTTCTCTTGTAGCCAGGCTCTGAGTTCCATGGGATCTTTAAGTAGCAGTTGGGATACCCAGCTCCTGCTGTGCAGCCTGCTAGGCCTCACCGTTGTAATCTGCCAAGTGGACATCACACGATAGATGCCCGATTCCTGCCTGTCAGACTCTTCCAACACCAGGGACCCAGAGCAGAAAAACTCCCTGTAGTTGCTGGCATTAGACCCACTGCTTGCTAAAAAATCCACAGTTTAAATTATTTGTATTTTTGCCTCTAATCATGTTTATGCTATAAAGATAACATTTTTTTTTGTATTTTGCTGTTTTAGATTTTTCTTATTTATATAAATTGCATTGATTAGAGAGAAAGGCATCAGAGGGTTTGTTTTTAAAAGCCAATATATATAATTTACTCCTTAATTTGTCAGCATTTGGGTGCCAAAAATGGATTAAGGAAATAAGTTAGAGACCTCATTATTTATAGTCATTCTTAGAAAGTTGGTATTTTAAGGGATTTTTATTTTGAAAACTATCCTACTCCAGTGTAGTAAAATGCTTATTATAGTTCAGGTGGCCTGGTTTAGTTAAAAAGCATTGAACTAGGAAGTGGAAGATCTGGAACTTATTAGCTATGTGGCCTTATAAAATCATTTAGCTTCTCAGGGCTGTTTTGTTGTGAAGGTATTACCATCATATATGCCCTTCTGCTTATGGTGTTAAATAAATGACTTGAATTTTAGTCAGCAAATGAGGTTTTATTTTTTCTAGGTCCAAAAAATGCAAATATGTATTTCTTTGCTGTCTTCAACTACATGGGATTATAGTTGTTGTTGTTTTTATAAAGAAGTTATACTTGCCTTTAACTATGTCCTGTAACTGTGGGCTTTATCTGTCAGTTGAAATATCTGTAGCAAGGATTACCTAGGGACTTAGGGTTGACAGCTAGAGAGAGTTCTGATTGGTCCTCAGGAGGCCCATGAAGGCCTCTGAAATTAATAGCATTAATGTTGTATGTATGTATGTTTTTCTGGAGAGATGACTTAATAGCATTCAGTACATTCTCAAAGAGGTCAGTGATCCCCAAAAGGAAAAAAAAAATGAATGACCTGTACGTTTGTCATTTGAAAGGGTTTTCTTGGAGAAATTAGGTAGTTTTTTTGTTTGTTGGTGTGTTTTTTGTTGTTGTTGTTTTTTTACCAGATCACATTATTAACATTGATATGATTTTCACATGCATTATGCTATCTTTTCTCACGAAATTTTCCAGTTTAATTTGTATTATTCCTGCCCTAAGACTCTTTATGTCCTGATGTTCTTCTGCATTAGTGCTAGAGAGAAGCAGAAGATCCTAAAGCTGGAGGAAGGGCAAGGCAAAGGATGTTTTGAAGGACCAGTCTTCATGTGTTTCTCGGGAAGTATCTTACCTAGTTTCATGACCCCCGCCCAGTCCCTGTGAACGCCTCCTCGGTCTCAGCCCTGGGCTTTCTCCTGAGCTCCAGCCCATTGCCCCTCTAACCTCCTCCCAGACCACATCTTCCTCCAAGCGTGTGCCTCTCCTCACACCCCTTTTTGTCAGAGCCCCTAGGTTGACAATTCATAAGTTTGAAGCCTTGGAATCATCTTTTACTTCCGGACTGGACTTCATAGGCGTTTTCCGTAGTGTGGCTGGGATGCTCCAGGGAAAGCAGGACTGTGCGTTTAGTATTAAAGACAGAAGTCCTGTGGTCAGGAACCCAGCAAACTTCAAACTTACTTGACTAAGGGTTCCTTTTCTCTGCAATGTTTATCGCGTGTCCTCGGAACTAGTGCCTGGTAGAACATGCTTTAGAAATGTTGATGTTTATTTTATCTATGTATGTTTGGAGGCCATTTCCTCTGAAGCAGAGGCTGCAGTGTTGCTAAGCTCCAAAGTAGTATTCACATGGTAGTCTGTGTAAACATACTTGGAGTCACTATGAAAACTGACAGGAGAAAAATTGAAGATTGGGCAGTGAACCCAGGAAATTAATTTGTATGTTCAAGTATTTAGTGAATTATATATTGGCTTATTTGTAACTGCATCTTTCCAGGTGTTATGATAATATCATCTCACACTAATTCTTAGATTAGTGTTTTAGAAGAACCTTTCAGGAAAACTTAGTTCTGAAACCTCACCTCTGATGAGGGACATGAAGACCTTAAGCATTTAGAAAAAGAAAAAGAAAACACGGTTATTTGGGGTTATGCTTATTTTTACTTCCATAGAGAACAAAGTCTAAAGGGTATCAGAGGAAATGTCCCTAAACTTTGGAAAGATTGCTTGAATATTTAAGGTAAATTAAGGTAGAATTTTTCAACATCAGTAGTTATTGGAGATGAAAAGTGATGATGGGACAGACTATGGGATAATTTCTCTACAGCATTTAAAAAACACATACAACTAACCTCCAGGTTACGTGATTTTGATATGGATCTGATTCCCTGAAGGAATTACTTAACTCCCAAGATTTGATCTGTGTGTATATTTATATATATTTACTTATGAAAGAAAATCTAATGCATTATTTTGTATTGAGAATGAATAGTTGGTAGTTCTCTCTTGAGAGTACATTGAATAACCATACTACATTGAATAATTATAATATGAACGGAAATGTATTAGGGACTGTGGGTGGAGTAGCAAAAATGACAAGACTTGGTACTAAGAATTTATAGGAACATAAAATGTGTACCTACTCTTAGTTATCATAGTTTAATATCAAAACGTTGTTGATTTTATCTTTTCTGGCATTTTAAATCTCTTACTATTTGAGAGATTTTATCTACATAACCGACCTCTAGCATAGCAAGGTTAGTGCTGGGTTCTGGAGTTAGACTGCATAGTTTCACCATCCTCTAGCCAATTACTTAATCCTTCTCTCTGTGCCTCAGTTTCCTTAATTGTAAAATGGAAATGCATAGGAAAGTGGTTAGGGCGGTGCCTGACACATAGTACTTAGTAATTGTTAATTGCTGTCAGTATCTGGTATTATTTATTGTTAGACTGGAGGCCTGATGCACAAAATTCATGCAAGGGGTTCAGCCCTTGCATCCGCAGCTTCATCCGGAAGGTCGCCTGGAAGGACATCCCGCTGTCTGGTCTAATTAGCATATTATGCTTTTATTATTATGTATAGATATTTCTCTTGTTCCTGTCCTCCTCACTTACTCTGCTCCTCATGCTTCTGCCTTGGGATTTTTGCACTTGCTGTCTGTGCTTGAATTCTTTCCTCCCCCGATATTTATATGGTTTGTTTCTTTTCCCTCAGGTCCCAGCTCAGATGCCACCTTTTAAATGTGTCTCTTCCTTACCACCCTATAGAAGACAGCACATTGCCCTCACTTTCAGTTTTTACCAGGGATGAATCCAGATTTTACAAGAGCCTGAAGTTTTTATAGTTTGGGGAGCTCTCATTAAGAAAACAAAAACATTAAAAAAATTAGATATGACAGAATATTTATTTAGAGTGAGAAAAGAAATCCCAACAAAATGCTGCAGTCCTTTTCTTCTGAGATTTCTTTAGACATTTAATCAATCAGAAATGCTCATAAAATGTTTCCCGATAACAATTTGATTGCTTCTCCCCACCTACAGTATATGTCCCAGTAACTTTTTTTTTTTTACTATATTTGTATTGATTTCAGAGAGGAAGGGAGAGGGAGAGAGAGAGAGGAACATCAATGATGAGAGAATCATTGATCAGCTGCCTCCTGCACGCCCCCAACTGGGGATTGAGCCCACAACCTGGGCATGTGCCCCTGACTAGAATCGAACCCAGAACCCTTCAGTCCACAGACCAACACTCTATCCACTGACCCAAACCGGCTAGGGCAATGTCTCAGTAACTTTCAAAACTCATAGAGGCCCATGCACGTGAGGGGGCCTGACCTTTAAGTTTTGTTAGCTTCATAGAGAATTTGCTCCTTACTCTTCCTAATTTTCATTATGGGATGCATCACCCCATATTTATTTCTTCATTGCTTTCTCTCTGCACTAGAATGTGAATGCAGGAAGCTGGGGTTTTTTGTTTTACTGTATCGTTGAAAGAATGCCTGATACATATTAGACTCTTAGTAAATATTTGTGGAATGAGTAAATGAACTGACATGAGGAAAAAACTTGTGCTACATGAGTTTAGAGGAAAGAGATCCTTGTTTCTGGTTGAGAGAACTCACAGCTAGTTTTGTAGTGGAGGTGGCATTGGACTTGATGTAGACCACTGGCAGTTGTGGGTGCAGAATGAATTAAGCATTGTGGATTATTATTCAGCCTAAACTGCGACAGGCGGTTTAATGTAAGTATCTTCTGCAAATTAAGCAATGCTCATAACTATTATTATGTATATGAAGATACTGTCATTTTAAATATATGTACTTATATTACATACTCCTTTTTTTATGTGACTAAATTTGGCTTTTAGGAAGAGAGCTTTGTTCCCTAATACCAGAGGCCTTAGATTCAAGAGATGAAAACCATGTTTTCTGCTGTAGCTTTGTTTCTCACTGTCCTTTTTGTTGTTGTTGTTCTGGAAGATGCCACACTTCAGAATTCCAGCTGCCTTGACCTGAGATTATAGGTTTGCGTTCCTGTGATGTATTACCTATCTTAGTTTTTGAACTCTGAGGAAGAATTTTAGATTTGACCAAAAACTTAGGTATGTTCAAATAAGACATTTATTTTGTTTGTTTAAACTCTTCTTAGAAATTTGAGATGGTAAGAAAGTTCTTTCTGTATAAAAAAAAGTCTTAAATTATTGACAGTGGATAGAAATTTACCAAGATTCAAATTTCTGTTTGAAATGACTAAATGCATCACTTGCAACAAACACTGTTGTTTTTTTCATTGAAATGACAGATCCATTCAGTTCATTTTCAAGGAAATGTCAAATATGTAAGCATGAATAATCACAGTTTGTCAGTTAAAATGGTGTTCTGTGGAAAAGTGGCTAGTGCAGTTTGCAACTGACAGTCACACATGCTGTTCTTGGAGACAACCATTGCACTTTGGTATGCAGCATTTCATCAAATAGAATATTAAAATGACATGCATTCAAGGGTCAGGATCTAATACAATTAATTTATGTGTATGCCTCAACAAGGGCATTCTTAAATGAAACTGGCTTTCCCCCCCCCCTGTGAGTGCATGGCAGTGAGGAATATGATGACTGCCAGTGCATCATGGGGCTGCTGCTTTGATGTGTGCTAAGGCACTAGCAGTTGGGCCATCATTGCTTTTGCACTAAATCAACACAGTAAAAGGGGGCAAATGACTTTTTAGTATTACAAGCAAAATAGTTTTGACCTTTCAGACTCTCAAAAAATAACCCCAGGGATCCCCGGAATTGTGCTAGAAGACGACATGGAGTAAGCCAACAATGAGGTAGGTAGGTGGTGATGGGCCAGACAAAACCAATGGAAGAAATGGAAAAGGGGGAGACCAGATGAAAAGCGTCTTGGAGAAAAATTTGACAGCTTTGTGGAGAAATATGGGGTGGAGAACAATGATTCAAAGGGGACTTCACAGTGTTAAGCCTGATTGAGGAGCACATTATAGGCACTTTATAAATATTTGTTCAAATAAATTAATAGTTGCAGAATGATCAGTTACCAAGACAATAAAGTTGAGAAGAGGGAGCTATGATGAAGTTTAGATGTTTTATTAGGAAATAAAGAGGTATATGTGAGATTTCTTTTCATTATTTTCTTGCTGTGGTTATTCTAAAGAAACTCTAATAAAATCCCCCCGCACCCCCTGTGGAGAATAGCAATTCTTTTTTTTTCTTCTTTTTTTAAAAATATATTTTATTGATTTTTTTACAGAGAGGAAGGGAGAGGGATAGAGAGTTAGAAACATCGATCAGCTGCCTCCTGCACACTCCCTACTGGGAATATGCCCACAACCAAGGTACATGCCCTTGACCGGAATCGAACCTGGGACCCTTCAGTCCGCAGGCCTACGCTCTATCCACTGAGCCAAACTGGTTACGGCGAGAATAGCAATTCTTTAGCAGTGTCTGTTGAACTAATAGAAACTGATAAGGGTCAGTACCTTCCTCCCAGCTCTTACTGAGGGAATACCAGGAGGATGTACAAAGATATATCCTGTTGAAGAATAGTCCTACAGGTTGGGAGGGTGGTTGACATAAGGAACAGGACTATGGGCTAGATTTTTTTTTTATGGCATAAAGTTTTAAAATGTTTCTTGTTTTATTCTGATTATGATATATGTACATTTTAAAGAAAGAATAATGAGACGATAAGAAAACGATTAAAATGATAACTTAACTCCCAAGAGAATACTCTTAGTATTTTGGTATATTTTCTTGTAGACAAATATGTTACAAGGCTTGTATGCTGTTGTATATTTAAAAAATTATAGTTTATTTACCGTGAAATGCATAGATCTTGTGTGGTTCAGTTAGATGAGTTTTGACATATATATAACTGTGTAACTCATGCCCTTACTAAGAGGCAACATTTCCTTAACCTCAGAAAGTTCACTGTGTCCTTCCCAGTCAGTAGGGCATCCCCCACCCCGTGCAATCACTGTTCTGATTTCTATCACTGTAAAAGCTCTTCTAGAACTTCCTATAAATGAATCACAAATGAATTTGCTTTGGCGCCTTGGACAATACATGTGTAGATATATTCTGGACTCTATTTTGTTCTCTTGAGCTGTATGGCTGTACTTTCACCACTACCTCACTGTCTTGCTTACTGTAGCTTTATAGAAAGCCTTGAAATCAGGTAGTGAGTACTTCAACTGTTTTCTACTTTTTGCAATTGTCTAGGTCCTTTGCTTTTTCTGTATAAATTTTAGAATAAGTTTTTCAAGTTATATAAAAAGCTTCTGAGATTTTGTTTTAACATATTTTGAAACAAACTCATAGGAAGTTGCAAAAAGAATACGAAGAGGTCTCTGCACCCAATATTTATCTTCCCCTCTTGTGTCATCTTTACATAGCTATAGTGCATTATCAAAACGAGAAATTGATTAGCACAGTGTAATTAGCTAGCCCATGGATTTCACCACTTTTTGCATGCACCCATTTTTTTCATGTCTTTGTGCATGATTTTGTGACATTTTATCACATATGTAGCTTGCTGGGATTTTATTGGGATTGCGTGGGATCTGTAGTTTAGTTTTTGGAAAATTGAGATCCTAATAGCATTCAGTCTTCTGATCTATGAATACGGTATTTTTCTCCATTTATTTATGTAGGTCTTCTTTAACATCTCATCAATGTTTTACCTTTTTTCTTTTTATAGATTTATCTCTAGCTTTTTCTACTAATATTTTAATAAATATAACTATTTAATAAAATGTAACTACATTTTCAGTTTGTATTAAAATCCTCACTGTGCAAGTGGTGTCTGACTTCCTTTGACTTAACCTTGTATATTTTTAGCTGTGAGCATATGGACTCCTTTTAAAATTGGCAAAAGTGAAAAGAGAAGAAACGGGAAATAACTATGTTAAAAGCTATGCACTTTAGCTTTCTTATCTAAAGATTAGAACAAAGTCTTTAGAAACCTGATTTATTTGTATATGTGAGATACATGTGTGTATATGTTGCAAAATTTATATTTTTAAGCTTATTAAAGAAAAATAACTTAAGATTTTCTCCATCATTAAGTGAAAAATAAATAACACTGTACTAGATTGTTTATAAAATCTTAAAGAATTTTTTTTTCTGATTTTTAAGGAGTGTGTGTTCTGGTTGAGGAAACAAAATATGCTTAAATGGAATAGACCTTCTAAAGATCGTTTTTAAGGGAATGTTTTAACAATTAAAAGGACAATAACATAAATATGATAAAAAAAAAATCAGTGTAAGTGAAAGATAAACTGGGGTTAATCTGGTGAAGACTTCCCAAAAGAGTATATCTTGATCTGGGACTTAAAGGAGTACTATGTTTGTATTTGTAGAGAATTATGAGGAAAGCCATACCAAAAGAGTAGATAGGGTAATAGACAACCATTCTGCCTAAAGTAAGGGTTTTTATATTGGGAAATGTGAGATATATTTCAAGTATCCAAGATACAGACAAATGCCAGTTGAAGAAGTAGACTCATTTGATTTGCAGTATAGTACTTACCAAATTCATTAAGGCCTATCTTGTTTTTCTAACCTGCTTTGGTTACTATCTGGATGGTATTCAGTGAGTTTTCTTCTATTTTTCCCCTTCCCCCTCAATTGGGTTAAAAGTTATACATTTTATTTTTATACTTTCGGTTATTACCTTAAAATTTCAACATGCATAATAAAGTTAATATCTTTCAGTTTTCTTTAAGAAAAGAAAGTATATGGACTTTAGAATGCCTAATTTCAATTACTGCCTTCTTATTCTGTGTTGTATCTTATTTTGATTATACAGTGTTTTTAAATCTCCCAAATTAGTGTTCATTATCATTTTACTCGTATACACCCCTGGCAAGCAGTGATCTGTTTACTGGGTCCATAGTTTTACTTTTCTAGAATAGCATATAGTTGGAATCATCCAGTATGAAGCCTTTTCAGACTGACTTCTTTTACTTAGCATTTATGGTTCCTCTGTGTCTTTTTGTGACATGATAGCTCATTTGTGTTTTGTTTATTTGTTTTTTAAATATATTTTTATTTCAGAGAGGAAGGGAGAGGGAGAGATGGAAACATCAGCAATGAGAGAGAATCATTGATATTGCATGCCCCCCACTGGGGATGGAGTCTGCAACGCGGGCATGTGCTCTGACCTGACCGGGAATAGAACCAGGACCTCCTGATTCATAGGTTGATGCTCAACTACTGAGTCATACCAGCCAGGGCAGAGCAAAAGTTTTTAATGAAGTCCAGCTTATCAATTTCATTGGTTGTACCTTTGGTGTTATATCTTAAAACTCATTGCCAAACACAAACCAAGGTCACCAACATTTTCTCTCATTGTCTAGAACTTTTATAGTTTTACATTTTACATTTAGGTCTGTGATCTATTGAAGTTAATTTTTATGAGGAGTGTGAGGTCTGTGTCTAGACTCATTTCTTTTTTTTCTTTTTTTTTTCTTTTTTTTACATGTAGGTGTATGTTGTTCCAGTATCATTTATTGAAAAGGCCATTCTTTTCCCATTTAATTGCCTCTTGCTTTTGTCAAAAAGCAGTTGACTGTATTTGTATGGGCCTATTTCTGGGTTCTTTTATTAATTTGCTAGGGCTTCGATAACAAAGGGTCATGGACTGGGTGGCTTAAACAACAGAAATTTATTTCCTCACAGTTCTGGAGGCTAGAAGTCTGAAATCAAGGTTTTGGCAGTGTTAGTTTCTCCTGAAGTCTTTCTCCTTGGCTTATAAATGGCTGTCTTCTCCTGGTATCTTTGCATGGTCTTCCCTCTGTAACTGTCTGTTCAAACGTAGAGGCTAGAAGTTATTAAAAAGTTGTAGCATGGAGTCAGGCATAGCAGAGCACGGGGAGGGGTAAGGACTGGGGTCCATTGAGCCTAGTCTAGTCCTTGCTGTCTGCAGAGTGGTTTTTGGAGTTGTTGGGATGGTTGGCAAAGAATCCTGGTTAGTGATTAGTGATTCAGAAGGTAAGAAGAGATATGATAGAAATAAGGGAACCGTTGAAGATGTTTGAACAGAAGCGTAATAGTGAGCTACTTGCTGGCAGAGACAGGTAGCTGTGATGTAGTTGATGACAGGTAGCTGTATTAATCCTCAGTCTGATATTTCGGATTATCTGGAAGATGGTGCACTAGTCCAAGAGTGAATGGTAATGATATGAGTTAGACTAATGACGACGGGGAATGTTTGGGGCATAGATGGTCTGGAGAGATTGGAAAGCTGAGTGAAGCAAGATGTGGAGTTAGATTTTGGATAGATTGATTGAGATAGTAGATTTAAGTAGAAAAGTGTCATCCCATTCCTCTTTAACCCATCCTACCCTCCCCTCTTCCTCCTGCCCCCCCCCCCCCAGAGTGATAGACTAGCAGATTTAAAAGGCCCATTGTAGGGATACATATATAGTGCAAAAAGAAAGAGCAAACTTGAGGACAAGAATTCTTTAATGATGGGAGCCAAGAGAAGGGGCATCTTTTGCTGTGAGTTTTCAAAGGAAGAGAAGCTCTTAGCTAACATCCTCCTCGCTTTAGTATCCAAGGAATTCAGGGACTTTAAGAGTCATGATTTCAGTCTTCCTTTTGAGGTATGATATATGAGTGAATGAATGAAGTATGACATAACAGACCTATGCTGTAAGTACACATGTATGTGAAAGTTAAGGTCTTTAGGAGAAGGTTTGCTTTTACAAGTTACTGAATATTTTCTAGTTGAAATAGGTAAGAATAATGGAGTAAATAGAAATAGAGGTTACCCACAATTTTTATCAGAGTTTTCTTTCGACACATGCATCATTAAAATCATTTTTGGGATTTGTGTTTTCCTTTCAGTGCCTCAGGAATAGGTACTTATCTCCCTACACACTCGTCTTCCTCCATGCCATTCTTAGGAGGTGACAAAGTTGGCAGAATCAAGAAAGTGTTGAAGGCACTAGGGCAGTGGTTCTCAACCTTCCTAATGCCGCGACCCTTTAATACAGTTCCTCATGTTGTGGTGACCCCCAATTTCATTGTTACAAATTGAACATAATTAAAGCATAGTGATTCATCACAAAAACAATATGTAATTATATATGCATTTTCTGATGGTCTTAGGCAACCCCTGTGAAAGGGTCGTTCGACCCCCAAAGGGGTCGCGACCCACAGGTTGAGAACCGCTGCATTAGGGAATAGAAAACCAGATGGACAGTCCTATATAATAAAAGCCTAATATGCAAATTGTGCCTTTGGGAGTTCGACCAACTGGGAGTTCGACCGCTCACTATAATGTGCGTTGACCACCAGAGGGCGGCGCGAAACGAAGGAAGGCCCCGGCTGGCAGCCAGAAGGCCCCGATTGGCCCTGATCTGTAGCCAGGCCTAGGGACCCTACCCGTGCACAAATTTCATGCACTGGGCCTCTAGTGTCATTATAAAAACATCTTTCCCTTCTCTTTTCCTTGGTACATCTGTCCCCACCCCATGCTGCACCACCCTTGCTCCCTTCAATAAAAACTCTAACCCCAAACCTTCAAAAAGCTTTGAGTAGAGATTATAAAATATAAAGCCTTTGGTAAAACAAGACACATGCAGAGTTATGCTTACTTTTTGACTGTCATTCAGCTTGAATAGTAATAAATAAGTCATTGTCATTTTCATTTCATAGTCATTATTTGGCATTTTTCTTTTAGGGATCTCATGTTTCTGGTTAGTGCTGTGATGTTGATTCACTGACACCACTGGAGTCTGCTAATCATATAAGATGTTTTGATTTGGAATGTTGAGGGTTTTTTTCCTTCAGTAAACTGTGGTTACATGAGGTTTGACAAACTTATTTTTTTCTTTCAAAAACCAAAATTGAAGGTTTCTGTTAATTACTGAGCAGAGTTGCTATTTTTGCAGTAGGCTTGTATTGTTTGTGTTGGGATTTCTTTAGCTGTTTTTTATCATGCTAAAATCCAGTATTTGAATTAAAATTTGAAGAATATTTCTGTAACATAACCATTATTTTTATAAGCGATCATATGAAAGGTCTGAAATTTAAATCAGACTGTTTTCTAAAATTTTTGGCAAAGTATTTTAAAATATAATTTAACTTATTTTGGTGGGCTTTATAAAAGCCTGAAAACTAACTAACCTTAATGGGATCTAATTTTTTTTTTCTTTTAATTAAATCTTTATTGTTCAGATTATTACATTTGTTCCTCTTTTTTCCCCCCATAACTCCCCTCCTCCCAGTTCCCACCCCACCCTCCGCCCTCACTCCCCACCCACTGTCCTCATCCATAGGTGCACGATTTTTGTCCAGTCTCTTCCTGTATCTCCCACACCCCTTTCCCCTCCAAGAATAGTCAGTCCATTCCCTTTCTATGTCCCTGATTCTATTATAATCAACAGTTCATTCTGTTCATCAGATTATTTATTCACTTGATTCTTAGATTCACTTGTTGATAGATGCATATTTGTTGTTCATAATTTGCATCTTTACCTTTTTCTTCCTCTTACTCTTCTTAAAGGATACCTTTCAGCATTTCATATAATCCTGGTTTGGTGGTGATGAACTCCTTTAGCTTTTCCTTATCTGTGAAGCACTTTATCTGACCTTCAATTCTGAATGATAGCTTTGCTGGATAAAGTAATCTTGGTTGTAGGTTCTTGGTATTCATCACTTTGAATATTTCTTGCCACTCCCTTCTGGCCTGCAAAGTTTCTGTTGAGAAATCAGCTGACAGTCGTATGGGTATTCCCTTGTAGGTAACTGAGTTTCTTTCTCTTGCTGTTTTTAAGATTTTCTCTTTGTCTTTTGCTCTTGGCATTTTAATTATGATGTGTCTTGGTGTGGTCCTCTTTGGATTCCTTTTGTTTGGGGTTCTCCGCGCTTCTTGGACCTGTAAGTCCATTTCTTTCACCAGGTGGGGGAAGTTTTCTGTCATTATTTCTTCAAATAGGTTTTCAATATCTTGCTCTCTCTCATCTTCTGGCACCCCTATAATTCTGATGTTGGTTCGCTTGAAGCTGTCCCAGAGGCTCCTTACACTATCCTCGCATTTTTGGATTCTTTTTTCATTTTGCTTTTCCGGTTGGGTGTTTTTTGCTTCCTCGCATTTCAAATCATTGACTTGATTCTTGCGCTCCTCTGGTCTGCTGTCAGGAGTCTGTATAATATTCGTTATTTCAGTCCGTGTATGTTTAATTTCTAGGTGGTTCCCCAATATACGATCGAGGGTCTCATTAGTTTTCTTGTAGATCTCATTAAGTTTATCGGCGGCTTCTAAACAGTTCTTGAGAGACCTTAAAAGTGTGGTTCTGAACTCTATATCTTCCATTGACAATTTTGTCCTGTTTCTTTGTCTCCGCATTTTGTTATGCTTCCTTGGTGCACCCCCTAGTGGTCTTTGTGCGCAGTCTTATAAACCTTGATTGTTGTAGCTAATACCAGGGAGGGTTTGACCTCCAGGCCAAGTGGCTATGAGAATCAGCTGTTTCTGCAGTGAGAGAACTTCTGTCCTCTAGGGAGGTGCTAATCTAGCCTTTGCCTGAGGCTATCCGGCAAATGCCTCTGTGCAGGGCTTGGGCGGGGCGGGTCGCACAGGATCAACAGGGTGGGCCGGAGAGAGCAGTGATGGCAGCTCTCAGTCCTGTCCCCAGGGGCTCTGCCTCTCTGAGTCCCAGCAATGGCTGCAAACCTCGGAGAGAAAGCTGCACTCGCTCTGACCGAAGCCAGACAGTCCCGCTTCTCCCGTTTGAGTCTGGGTCCCTAAAGACTTGCCCGTATCTGGAGCTCAGAGTCTGCAACTCCCTCCGGATTGAAAACGCCAACCGCGCCCTCCGCCGCCAGCCCGCTCCGCGCACTCCGCACCTCAGAATTTGACTTCAGCACTGCGCCTCCTCTGAGTGTCCGTATGCGTTTCTCTTTCCTCCTAGTTGTAGGACCTCCACTCAGCCAGCGTTCCTGTGGTTCTGGGTGATGTCCCTTCCGTTTTTTGGTTTCACTTTTGAAGTAGTTGTTCAAAGCAGCAAACTCTGGCGTTAACCTATGCCGCCATCTTGGTTCTCAATCTTATTGGAAGATGGGATCTAATTTTTTTAGCAACGTGTTTTGCAGAAATTATCCATTTACTTGATATGATCAGTTGTTAATACATTTTTGTTTATATGACCAAAATTTAAACTCATCTTTGGAAACTCATAACATTTAAAAATATTTTAATTGTTTATTTAATTCCTTAATTAAATTTTTTGCATAAGCTTTATTTTAGAAAAGTTTTAGATTTATAAAAAATCACAAAAGTAGTTGAGAGTTTCTTCATACACCTCACCCAGTTTTCCCCTTTTGATAACATCTTATATTACCACTAGGGGCCCAGTGCACTAATTCATGCACCTTGAAAGAAACTGTGGGCCACGAGGCTGCAGTGGGCACAGGGGCGGGTCTCGGCCCATCCTCTGCGCCCCCGCCCAGCCCCTCCCCCCGCCATCCCTGGTCCCCTGTCTGCCGGCAGCCCCATTCCTGCCACTGCTGTTCCCACGTGCTGAGGGCCCTGCCCTGCTCACACCCACTGATAGCGCTGAGCCATTGGGGCTGGCTCCAGCAGCAGATGTGAGCGGAGCTGGTGCTGTATGCAGGTGCGAGTGGCGGCTGCTGCCCTGATCACCCCTCAGAAGCAGGTAGAAAAGCCCTCAGAGGCAGCAGGCACCGCTCGCACTCGCTGACGGCATCAAGTGATCGGGACTGGCGCCGGGCACCGGCAGCAGGTATGAGCGGCGGCTCTGGTGCTGGCTGCCGGTGCGAGCTGGGCTAGTGCCCACAGCAGGTTCAAGCACTGGCAGCAGGTGCAAGCACCCAGCGGGACCGCGGTGCATGGGAGCAAAATATTTTCAGTAACCACCAGAGGCTCACCCCGAAGACAGCGACTGTCGCCCCTCCTTGGTCTGGTACCCCTGCTCACCTGCTCCACCATCCTGCCACAGCCCATGTCTGCCATGTTCCACTCTCTGCTGCCTGCTGCCGACGCCCACGTGCGCCCCCTTGGTGTCAGTGCACATCATAGCAACCGATTGTTCCGCCGAATGGTCTATTTGCATATTAGGGTTTTATATATATGGATGGTACATCACTAAGGAACCAACATTGATATATCACTATTAACTAATCTCCAAAGTTTATTTGAATTTTACTCGTTTTTCCTTAATGTCTCTTTTTCGTACCACAGCCCCATCCAGAATACATTACATTTAGTCATTGTGTCTCTTTAAGCAGAATTTTCTGGTCTCTGATGAAAGTTTCATGGACTTTGTTTTTGATGACAGTTTTGGGGAGTGCTGACCACATATTTTGTAGTGTTTCTCAATTTAGTTTTTGCCTGATTTTTTTCTCATGATTAGACTGTTACGGATTTTGGAGAGGATGGAGTGGTCATGCTGTTAACATGACTTGTCACTGTGATGTTGACCTTGACACCTGGCTGTAGTAATGTTTTCTAGGTTTCTCCACTGTAAAGTTACTTTCCCCGCTTTTTTATGTTGTCTCCTCTGAAAGCAAATTACTAAACACAGCCTCACACTTAGCGGGTGGACAGTTAAGCTTCACCTTTTTGAGGGAAGGAGTAGCTATATAAATTGCTTGGAATTCTTCTGTATGGAAATGTGTGTCTTTGCCCTTGAGTTATTTGATATTTAGTATGGATTTTGGGTATTTATTTTATACTTTGGGTTATAATCCAATACTCAAATTGTTGAGATTGTTTCCGTTTAGCCATTGGGTTCTCTTTCAGGTTGTCTCCTGTGTCCCTTTGATATGTCACCATCATTTTGGTTTTAATCCTGCCTTCCTTTCTGGCAGGATAAGTTGTTTCATGCTCATCATGTTTATTCCCTGCCCCCTTTCATAATCAGCCATTTCTCCAAAGATCCCAGGCTCCTTCTTTGGAGACTAGTCTAAGAATCCAAGGTATGTGCTCTGGGTGCGCTTACTGTTACTGATGGGCCCTTGCTTCTAGGCCCAGCCCATAGGTGGAGCTAGGAAAAATACATACATATTACTACCCATGTATACATGTGTATCTGTAATTATTTCTGTACTTACCTATCTATACGCATTTTAAGCTAAACATGAGTTCATAAGGATGTCTCTGAACCTAACCCAGCACCACATGGTTCGTTCTAGCCTTCTCTCGTTGCTTATCTGTAGCCAGCCTCCTTCTCCCGCAGGGAGAAACCTGGCTTCCATCCGCTGCCATCTATTGTGTATTTCAGTCTCGCTACAGCTTTTTGGGAATTGTCACAATTTTATTTTACAAGTTTTTCAATTCAAGCTGTTCTTTAACTTGCCTGTTTACTCTTTGAATTAATAATTAACATCCTGTGCTAATAACTATTGTCCTGTGAATTTTTACATGGAACAACCAGTTTTAGTCTCAATCCATCTATGATGTAGGAACTTTAATTGTCTCTCTTTTACTGATGCGAACAGAAGGGCACAGATTGCTTTAGGGATTTGCCCAAAGGTCCCCAGCTAGTAAATGGCAGCGTGGCAGTTGGACCCCAGACAGTCTGCCTGTGGAGTCCTTGCATTTGGCTACACTGCCAAAAGTAGGTGTGTGAAAACAGGGAGCTAAACTCTGTTAGTTCTGGTTTTTAAAAAGTATTCCTGTTTGTTCAGGAAGGAGGGTCAGAAGTGATTCAGTGATAATCAGAAAAATCTCCAAAGTAGCTCCCTAGATGCGAGAACAGACAGTGGTTAGAAAAGAATAAATTTCCTTAAAAAGGCAAACATGCAGAAATGGAATTGTGTACTTACTAAAGGAGAGGTTTGCTTTCTTCTGATTAGTTGAGGAGATTGTGCTTGTGAGGAAAGTAGTTTATACTTTTGAAAATGTTCTAGAATAAAGCGTAGACAGCTTTTCCCCCCCCTTTTCCCTAAACCATCCCACCATGATTGCCAGGTTATTTTTTCCTTCTGGTGGAAGCATGTGGTTCTCACCCTCTTCACATATGTCTCTTGCACAGAGGAGAAAAGAGTGGGTCAGAAATTCGCATTTAGCTGGCAGCTGATCAAGTCAAGGACTAAATCAGTTGAAGGGATTCCTTTGTTAACACAGAAACATCTCATCTCTTCTATTTCATCAGAGGCTGTTTAGCATTTGGTTTCGTTGGTCAGTGTACATAGAAAAGCTTAGTTATTCTGGAGCTTTCTTTTCAAACACTGCATCATCCCTCCTCACTGCCACATCTGTCTTAAATATTTTAACAGCTTCATTGAGATATAATTCACATACTTTACAGTTCGCCCATTTATTTGTGTGTGTTTTTTAAATATGTTTTTATTGATTTTTAGAGAGAAAGAGAGGAAGGGAGAGGAGGAGAAAAACATTGATGTGAGAGTGAGCCAACCATTGGCTACTTCCTGCATGCCCCCTACCAGGGATCAAGCTGATGCTCTAACCACTGAGCCAGGGCTCCTTTCTCCTCTTAACTTGCTATCTCCTTTGCTCCCACTCAGTGGTTTGTTTGTTTTTTAATATATTTTAATTGATTTTTAGAGAGGAAGGGAGAGGGGGAGAGAGAGAAACATCAATGATGAGAGAAAACCATTGACTGACTGCCTCCCACACGCCCCACACTGGGGACCAAGCCCGCAACCCTGGCACGTGCCCCTGACTGGAATCGAACCGGGGACCTCTACAGTCTATAGGCCAGCACTCCATCCACGTCCAGGGCACTCCCACTCAGTTTTAAGGGCATTTATCCCTATTAAGCTATTTCAATTAAGTCCTTATTAAGCTGAAATTAGATTGTATTTATTACTTGTCTACCAGTCAGTCCAAAAGTAAGAGATCTTTTATTGTGTGCTTGCAGTTTTCATTTCTTCAGTTGTAGAGCATGTTTAATTTCTCCTGTTGCTTAAGCAAAGTCAGATTAGTTACACAGAAAATCTGAAGGAAATTTTAATCATCAATTCTGATGCTTGTTCAGCTGATCTACATGCTTTTTAAATGATGGCCATACATTAGGAACTGAGATCCATAACTTTCAAAAAGCACCTTATCTCCTAGAAGGAGTTTGGTCTTTATTAGTACAGGTTGTCATTTCCCCGAAAACAAAATTTGGTTGTGAACCATACCCAAGTTATGGGCCATTCATTGCACCTGGCTCATCGAGTATATAGCCTCTTGAACTTCTTAGGTCTTCCAGAAATTGTTGGTGACAGTTATGATCCTCTATAGGGTTTGGTGGCTTGATTTTTGGATAAATGAATAAACACTTATGTAATGAATTGCAGTTTACATAATATTTGTTTTTCATACAAGTTTAAAGT
The DNA here is from genome assembly GCF_964212035.1 of Myotis nattereri. Lineage (NCBI taxonomy): Eukaryota > Metazoa > Chordata > Mammalia > Chiroptera > Vespertilionidae > Myotis > Myotis nattereri. The sequence goes on from NC_138085.1 coordinate 64,445,006, forward strand.
ATTGGATTGATACGCACTCGTAAAAGAATTGAGGCACAGTAGGCAGAGTAGGAAACAGCGATCTGCCAGCAGGTGGCCATGGAGGTGGGATGTAGGGGCAATTTCTCAAAAACATTACAAAAACGTTTTCTAATTTTCTTTTGTTGATTTGAGAGACAGACACACAGACAGACAGACAGACAGACATTGATCTGTTGTTCCACCTATCTGTGCTTTCACTGCTTGCTTCTTGTATGTTCCCTGACTGGGGATTGAACCTGGGCGTAGCGGGGTGACGTTCTAACCAACTGAGCTATTCGGCCAGGGCTGAAACATTTTCTTAAGAGAATGTACCTTATTTTTCTGAAAATTTTGCATAATATTATTTTTAAATTGATGTGTTTTGAATTGCCACTTATTTCTTGTTTTCCCCAAGAGTGGTATTAAAAACTATTTTTTTTAAAAATACATTAATGTAAAAAATCTAAAATTACCACACACTAGGATTTGGCAGGATATACTCCCATTAAGGTTAAGAGCAGGATTTTTTTGCCCTCCTACATCTAGGGAGCACTGATCTTTGGAGAAGCTTGGTGCCTCTCTTTGGCTTCTCATGTTTGGTTTTCAGTAGAGGTTGGTGGGTATGTTTCTGGTTTCCAGTCATGGCTATTTCTCTACGGATGTTGCTTGTGGTAAAAGTATCAAGACTGAGAAGAACAAAATTATGGCAGAATATTTTAATGCTTACACTGATAATAGCTTTCAACTAGCCGATATTCCTTGAGCTACTCTTCCTTTGTGGTCACCTTGGAAAGTGTAATGGGAATCTATACTAATAAAAGGGTAATATGCTAATTAGACCGGGAGACCTTCCGGACAAAGCTATGGTGGCGGGGCCGAGGCAGAGGCGGTTAGGGGCGAGCAGGCCGGCAGGGGGGCGCAGTTGGGGGTGAGCAGGCCAGTGGGGTGGAGCAGTTGGGGGCAATCAGGCCAGCAGGGTGAGGCAGTTGGGGGCGATCAGGCTGGCAGGGGGGCAGTTAGGGGCGATCAGGCTGGCAGGGGGGCAGTTAGGGGTGATCAGACCAGAAGGGGGGGTCAGTTGCAGGCAATCAGGCTGGCAGGCAGAGTGGTTAGGGATGGGCAGGCAGGCAGGCAGGCAGGTGAGCGGTTAGGAGCCAGCGGTCCCGGATTGTGAGAGGGATGGATGTCTGACTGCCTGTGGGATTGGACTTAAACCTGGCAGTTGGACATCCCTGAGGGGTCCCAGATCAGAGAGGGTGCAGGCTGGGTTGAGGGACACCCCCCCCCACCCAGTGCATGAATTTCGTGCACCAGACCACTAGTCTTTTAATAACTGTGTGCTCTTTACCCCCATGAGTGGCAAAGTGATCCAAAGCTAAGCTTTCCTAAAAGCTGCTTAGTCAGTATGTATGAGGTGGAGCCTAGGACACTTGCACTCCAAGAATTCTCCAGGTAGCTCTGAGAAAGACAGCTGTGAGCAGACTCCTTTATCTGATGGAATAGTCTGCCTCTCTCTACCTGGTCTTGCCTTTTTTTACGACTTCTTCTGGTTGCGTTCTCTCCCATTTTGTCCCTGTTCCTGGAATGTGCAACTCTCCCATGCTGGTTGTTACAAGTAAAGCCAATGGATTCTCACTGTCAACTTCAGTCTTTGTGGTAACTGGGTGAGACCTGTTTTTGGCTGTCATGTCAGTCGTTGGTTTCAGATATGTTGTGATTGCGATTGTTTTCTCATCAGTACCAGTATCTGACCACTGACTCTGTATCCAGTCCATCCTCCAGGCTGCACTGATCTGGTCACCATCCTCAGGGCACAAGGACAATCTTGGTTCTGCACCTAGCACCCTCATTAGGTAAATGACTGTGCTTCCGTTACTTCACTCATTCAGGGCCACAGTTTTCTCAGCTCTTTGCTAAGTCCTCTCTAAATATCATTTTCATTAAAAGTAAGTTAACATTTGTCTCTTGAAGACAAATTCTGTTTTGTTTTGTTTTTTGCACATGTACGTTTTTGTCCCAAAATCATGTAATAAGTTTCTTGGCTCTTAAAATTAAATGACTGTAATGGTTTTAAGTAGAGTTTGTTGTCATAATGTGTGGGCACCCAACCAAAATTTATATAGATACAAAGCTTTACAAAAAATTCTAAGATTTTTTTTTTAGCATTACCAGTGCTTTGTCATGATTATATTCTTAATTTTCTAGAACTGCAAAATTCTCGCTTATTAAAATGGGTGTAGGTTGTTGTATCAGAACAGGGAACTCAGGATTCTTGATTCCAACTATTTGTGGTATATCCTGCCAGTCCATCTAGAATTCTTCTGCCTCTTTCACTTAAATAATTCAGTGGTCTATTCCTGAACTAGAAATCTTCCTTCTTGTGAAAAGACAGATTAGCAGTCCTCCTCCACTCTTCTTGGTTAAAGTTATTTCTCAGGAAAATTTAATATTGAAAAACAGAATGTTATACATATACCTACGCAGCATTTTGTGTCTCTGCTTTTTGGAGAGAAGTTTTTCAGAGTACTTTTAGTAGTAGACTTCTGCTATTTTCAGTACATTGTTGGGATTAGCACTTATAAACTATCTGCTTAAGCAGTATTGACTCTTTTTAAAGCTACTTTGTCCTTTAACCGTATTGCCCTTATCTTAGTGCCTGTGAATTGTAGGTCTGTCTTTACGTTTATTATAATACTAGGTAAATAGGCATGTATACCGACTAACAAAACCAGCAATTGCATATAGAATCTGGATAATTACTTTTAGTCTGTTTTTGCCCACAGTGTTAAATTACTGTGTCTTCTTTTTAACACTGAGTTTATCTTAGTATCTACTGTGTTTTATTTATTCTAATTTTTGCTCTCTGCAACTAAATTTTTCTGGAGAAATTCACAAACTGGCTAAGTGTTTATACCAAATACAGCTAATCCAGCTTCAAATAGATCTTTATTGAGGTTCAGCTACTCATCTTTAACTCCCTTTCATATTCCCATTCAGTACCTATTTTCAAGCCTTCAACTTCATTCACTGAAGACTGCATTTGTATGTTTTCATTTGGTTTAAAAAAATTAAACATAAATTCAGTTAATCACACATGTATTGAATACTTAATTATATATATATACACTACCCTACCTGGCCCTGGGTATAAAAATATAAATATGACAGTCCGGGAGCTCACAGCCTCAACAGGTAAAATAGACATATAAATAAACATATAACAGCGATTTATTTTAGAAATATATTTAAGTTCTATGATGTGGAATGAATACAGATTCTGCCCGAGGATGCCAAGAAAATTTATAGTGTGGAAGTGACCTTTAAGGTTTTTATTTTCTTTTTAAATGATACTTTATGGAGGTGTAATTGATATTTGGTACATATATTTAAATTTTCCATGGTTTGGTTTAAATCTATCATCTTGATGACTGTTGAGTATTCCAAAGAAGAGATGATGGTGGCTGAACTCTGGGGCACTAGGAGTAGAAACAGAGAAGTAAAAAGATTCAATAAAACATAATTCTGTGAATGGAGAGGTGGAGCGTGGCAGGGAAGGATTCAGATGTTGGGTTGTAGGGTTCTGCTTGGACAGTGGATGGTGTTGCACAATGGCATTGCACCTGGAGAGTAGCAGGGTTTTGAGGGGAGGGGTTGAATTTGAGGCATATGGGGCACAAGTGGGATTATCTAGTTGATTATATGAGTCTTGAGCTTAGAAGAGAGGCCGTTGTAAATTGGTGTCTGTTGCTACAGGATTGAGTTCTTGTTTTTAAACTCACCAGCTTGTTTTTCTTTTTGTGAGCATGCCTTTGGACGTTCCCAGAAATATAAAATACCTTTTTTAAAAATCAGATAAGACCCTCCCGCATATAAATATTATTTACCCAGCTCGATCTTAGATAAGAGAACAAAGGTCCACAGAGAGCAGTCTCTCGTAATAAACACTAAAATGTATGCTTGTAACAGGAGCCGTTAACTCTTTGGCACAGTTTCTATGTAAGTGCTCAGATTTCTCTGAGTGATGTGGCTGTGACTTCGATGCTTATTCTCTAGAAGTCATTGCCAGGCTTATCTTGCCCTGCTCCGAGGCTGCTGGGGCAGCCTTTACTGGAATATAGCCTTTTTGTCTGACTTTCACTTAACAAATGAAGTTCCTAAAATACTTTAAAGAATGAGCCACTTTCTCTTACGTTAAAGAGGTGCTAAATGTTGTAGACTTTGCTTCCTCTCCTCCTTCCTAAACAAAACTCCCATCCACCTCAAAGGTAGAAGCAAGATGGTTCCCAGGGCCTTTTTTATTCTACCAGGGAGAAGAGAATATAGAATATGGCAAATGGATATTTGATGTGGACTTTTCCTCTTATGCTTTCATTTCTGGACTGGATTGAAGGCTGCTATTTACCACTTCCACCCTACCAGTTTTAGCATAATCTCAGTCTGACCTGCATTGAGCTGGCTATTATTATTAGAACCTTGATCTTCATTGTCAGAAGTATTTACTACCTGTTACAGGTGTTTATTTCTCTTGCCAACTTCTTACTGACTACTGACCTGTAAAGTGACACATAACTTGAACAAGGCTAACAGTGTGCTTTTGGCTGCGTAGTACAACATGAATTTTCAAAGTACAAGATATTTTGGCAGGTGTGAGGTGATATCTCATTTTGGTTTTAATTTGCATTTCTCTGATGATTGGTGACATTGAGCATTTTTGCATGTCTAATTGGCCATCTTTGTGTCTAATACAGTTCTTACAGTTTTTCTTTTTCTTTTTTTCATATTGAATTGATATTTATTTCAGGACATGCCATGTCAAAATAAAACAAGAGTCAACCCTTGCCTTTAACAATAATATTGTATTATAAAAGCACTTTACAACTCCATCCCATCTTTGAGTATAAAAGTTTTTCTTTATGTAAATAGCAAGTATGGGAATCCACAGGGCTCTACAAATCTAAAAAGTGTTTCAAGACAAACTTATACTGTGGCTGATCCAAATGTTGCATCGGTAGACCTTACTTTAAGAATTTTGTGACCTTTTACATTACAGAAATAGAGATCTATTTTCCTCCAATAGTAAGAACTAGTAGCCCAGTGCACAAAGTTCTTGCACATTGAAAGGGAATTAATTAGAGGAACGTAATTTGGATTCACTGTTTAATATCAATAATATGTGAGCGTGAGGCAGTCTGCGTTTCTGAAATTCAGTGACATGAATTTTAGCTATTATTTTGCCAAATAAATGGCATTTACAGATATCACTTAAAACAGCATTCAGCTTAATATTAAAAACTCTGGCTACCAAGTCAGGTCTGTTTTCAACTTTCTGCCAGCGTTGTAAATTGTTTGCAATATCTGCCCATTTGGGGTTGCATGTCATGGTTATGAATAAATCGGGCTTGCCATACTTCGTTACAATTGCCATAGCATCCTGATATCATCGCTGCTGCATATTTCTGGGACTACCCTCAGAAGATGATGGAAGTATTATCATTTTACCAATTGGCACATTGTCATTTTCAGATCTAGATGTGAGAAGATCCATCAAACCACTATGTTTTTCAATTCTCAATTTAGATTGGTTTGTTTTGATGAAATTTATCCGATTAGTCTCCATTTTTGAATATGAATCCACAATAAACTGTTGAGTTAATTTTCCTGCATTTAAAATAGGATTGAACATGTCCCTCACAGAGAAATGAAATCCATAATACTGCATTTGTGTGACTCGTGTCCTTACATTTTGTCTAGTATTATTGTCGATTACACTGTTGTCTCTTGAGTCTTAATGCAATATCTGTTCCCCAGCCTTTTTCACCACGTGGAAAAAGAATAGGATATGTCATTGCATCTAATGTAGGAAACAGGATATTGATTTGTTTCATTTTAGTGGCATTTGGATTATTGGGATCTGGTTTACAGTGAATGAGCAAGTCCCTTTCAAAAGGAGGTTCTCCATCTTCGTTTCTGAATATGACAGCAACCTCGGTTATACGGGGAGAATTATATCTACCTGGGTCACTGTTACGATGGTATTTATTTGCTATTGTTACTTCTGTGGGAGCAATACCTTTGCTGCTGCTGCAGATTGGGCTTCCTTTTCTACCTCATGTAGCATCTTGTACGATTTTGTTAATTCATTTATTTCATGCATGAGGTTGTTGATGTTGATCATGAGTCTTTCTGGGCAGCCCTGGTTTTCTGGCATTGCTAATCTTTTACTTGTAGCTTTGGCTGTATCCAAAATATGAGTTGAGCAAACTTCTGAAAAACACCATCCGAAGGATGTAAAGTTCCAGTACGGTGGTAAACTTGTCCGTGTATTCTAAAATAGTATGGCCCATATCCGGATGGCAATGCAATATTTGCACCCATGGAAGCAAAAGCAAAAGAACTATTTATGGAAGGAATATTTTCCATGAAATTTTTACTGTCAGAATCTCCGTTTGTCATTAATCTTTTTAAATATGCCGGGTAATCTGGAAAATGTATATCATTTGGACAGACTTTCCCTTTGCTACAACATCGAGTAAATTTCCCATCAGATGGTTTTTCATCAGAGAAATTTAGTGATAGGCAAAATTCACATCGAACAGTCATTCCACCACAACTGTGTTCAAGGATTGCATCGTCACGTACTCCATTTTCGCTGAGAAGGCAGTTCCTACCGGTATTGGTAGTACTTGTTGATGACTGTTCTCTAGACATATTCTGTCGTCACCACCGCCTTCTTTCAACTTCAAAGGCACATTGGTCTTTAGACATTTTCTATCGATAACGCTGATGTTTTTCGGTATCAGAGCGACATTTTTCCAGTAGCTGGTGTTCAGATACGTTCTGTCACAGGTGCAGCATTCTTTCATGCTCTACAGACATTTTCTGTTGATAACGCCGGCATCTTTCAGCTGCAGAGCTACGTTGTATCAACAGTTGTTCTTTAGACATAGTCCCACCTCTCTACTTTCACAGTCTGAGATGCAGGTGAATGAGAGTCCTGGCTGTCAGGCCGCTGAGAGCTGTCTGACCAAAGGCTGATTCTGGCTGATTCTGTGGGTGTGGGACTTCCTCCTCCCTGATATCAGTTTCCACAGCTGTGATGAGGAAGCTGGGGTGACAGAGGGAGCCGGGGTCTCCAAGCCTCCCTCTCTCTCTCTCTGCTCTATGTCCAGCGGCCTCCTGCTCTGCCAAGTCCTCCAAACCTCCCGCTCTCCACCCACTCCTCTCCTGCTCTACTCTCAGCCAGCAAGGTCCCGGGAGCACGCAGGCGTGGCTTGGTGCAGCAGGCCTCGCCTCCAGGGCCCGCACTGGTCCCGGGAGCCCACAGCCGCCATTGCCTTCTGGGGCACTTGACACCTGTGTATGCAAATTAATTGCCATCTTTGTCAGGTTAATTTGCATAGTCACTCTGATTGGCCTGTGTGCGTGGCTTGAGAGTTGCGGAGGGACGGTTGATTTGCATATTTCTCTTTTATTATATAGGACTAGAGGCCCAGTGCACAAAAATTTGTGCTTTCAGGGGGTTGGGGGGATCCCTCAGCCCGTCCTGTGCCCTCTCGCGGTCTGGGACCCCTCGGGAGATAATGACCTGCTGGATTAGGCCTGCTCCCAGTTGGCAGAGGGCAGGCCCAATCCCTAGGTGCAGCCCCTGGTCGGGCTCAGAGCAGGGCCGATTGTGGAATTGGGGCGCTGCCCCCTGTCATGCACAGAGCAGGGCGGATTGGGAGGTTGCAATGCCACCCTCAGTCACACTCAGGGTAGGGCTGATTGGGGAGTTGGGGCGCCGCCCCCTGTCATGCACAGAGCAGGGCGGATTGGGAGGTTGCGCTGCCACCCTCAGTCACGCTCAGGGTAGGGCCGATTGGGGGGTTGCAGCGCCACCCCCTGTCACGCACAGAGCAGGGCCAATCAGGGGGTTGGGGCGCTGAGCCCTGTCACACACAAAGCAGGGCCCATCAGGGGGTTGGGGAGCTCCCCCCTGTCACGCACAGAGCAGGGCCCATCAGGGGGTTGAGGAGCTCCCCCCTGTCACTCACAGAGTAGGGACGATAGGGGAGTTGGGGCACCGCCCCGTCACACACAGAGCAAGGCAGATCAGGGGGTTGGGGCGCTGCCCTCTATCACCCACAGAGCAGGGTCGATCAGGGGGTTGGGGCGCTGCCCCCTGTCACGCACAGAGCAGGGCCCATCAGGGGGTTGGGGCGCCGCCCTCTATATCACCCACAGAGCAGGGCCGATCAGGGGGTTGGGGCGCCGCCACTCTCACACTCAGGGCAGGGCCGATGGGGAGGTTATGGCTCTACCCCGTCACACAGAGCAGGGCCCGTGGGGGCGGGGTTTGGGGCACTGCCCCCTGTCATGCACAGAGCAGGGCGGATCAGGGGGTTGGGGCACCGCACCCTGTCACACACACAGCCGCAGGGCGATCAGGGGGTTGGGAAGCTCCCCCCTATCAGGCACAGAGCAGGGCTGATCAGGGGGTTGGGGCGCCTTCTCCTGTCAGGAACAGAGCAAGGTGGATAGGGAGGTTGTGGCCCCGCCCCTTGTCACACACAGAGCCGCAGGGCGATCAGGAGGTTTGGGCGCTGCGCCCTGTCACGCTGATCCCGGTGCCGGTGCCGGGAGGCCTCTCGGCTCCGCTGATCCCAGTGCTGGGAGGCATATTACCCTTTTACTATATAGGGTAGAGTCCTGGTGCACGGGTTTGGGCCGGCTGGTTTGCCCTGAAGGGTGTCCTGGATCAGTGTGGGGGTCCCCACTGGGGTGCCTGGCCAGCCTGGGTGAGGGGATGATGGCTGTTTGCAGCTGGTCACACACCCTTCAGGGTGGGGGTCCCCACTGGGGTCAGTCTGGGTGAGGGACTGAGGGCTGTTTTCAGGCTGGGGGTGACTGAAGCTCCCAACTGCTCCTTTTTTTCTTTTTTCTTTTTTTATTCTGGGCCAGCTTTAGCTTTGAGGCTTGGCTCCACCTCTTAGGCCTCCGCTGCTGAAAGTAGGATTCTGGCCTTTGCTTACAATGTTGTGATCCTGCTGGCTGAAGCCCAGCGGACTAAAGCAGGTTTCTGGGGTTTTGTTTAGCTTCTATATTTGTTACATAGTTGCTTAGAGTTGCAGCTCAGAGGCCTGCAGTGGCAGGCGGGGAACGTTGGAGTTCTCTGTCACTGAAGCAAGCAAGCCTCATGTTAGTTTCAAGCTGCCTGGCTGCAGGCCGCCATCTTGGCTGGCAGTTAATTTGCATATCTCGCTGATTAGCCAATGGGAAGGGTAGCGGTTGTACACTAATTACCATGTTTCTCTTTTATTAGATAGGATAGGATGGTCTCTAAATAAAAAGTAAAGACAGGGCACTGTTTCTGGGCTAGTATTTCTGCTAAAATTGTTCTTTTTAAAGGTGTTTTATTTACCCTGGTAGATTTGTAGCTTGTAGCTAACGCACATTGTCTCGAGTAAAAAATATTCTTAGAAGTTCAGAAACAAACTGTAAACTGTCTTTTATTCTACCCAAAGGGACTCTGGAGTATTAGTATAACAATACTTATAGCTGCCTCCCTGGTTTTCTGGTATTTTGATATTTAGGCATACATGTCATCTACACAGTAAGCACAATATATATATATATATATATATATCATCCTGAACTTTTCAGCAACTGTAATAGATGCTGTACTTTTAAGGTTTTAAATCAAGCATATATTTTAGAAAATATTTTGAAGAGTTACTGAGATCTCAGTCCCTCCCCCCTCCCTCCATTTTTCCCTTTCCCTGTCTCTCCTCTAACCAAATGGGAAGAATTATTTGATAATGTGTTTTCCAGATAATGTATAATATAGCACGTTTGGGTTTCTGATTTTTTTTGGGGGGGGGGGGGCGGGTATGATGAGTGTGAGGAAAATGAGAATGTTAAAAATTGGAGTAAATGTAAACAGTTGATTTTAAGCAACAAAGTTTTATTACTTGGTACAGCAGTTTATCCACTTCATTAATCTTTGAGAAATTTTCCTTGCTTAATCACACATTTGCAGGTATATTTTAGAATGCTCACTGCACATTTTCATGTACCCTGTGCATGTGCAGCCAGGCTGTAACCATACTGCACTCTGACTTATTTTCTACCACTGTCAGCACTGGCTGTCACTGCCTCTTACCTTTTCTGTTTGCCACTTTGTTCTTTTAGCTGCTTCCCCTCCCAACCCTAGCACACCTATTTTATTGGCTTCTTTGCCTAAGGCTATGCTTTTCAGCTTTTATGTGGAAAATCTAACCTTTTGTAGATCTCACTGGCCAATCAGAATGGAAATAATCATAGTGCATCTGGCAATGATCTTAGGCTTCCTAATTCTCAGCCTTTTCATTGTTGCTGGTTGCTTAGAGTGCGCTTCACAAATACCAAAGAAACATTTTCAATCATGCTTTGGGGGCTACTTTATTTGTTCAGATTTGCAGGAGGTGTGTTTGAATAACTGAAATATTATTGAATAATCATTATGGTACTGTGTTTCTGTAACGCCCCAATTGAAATAACATACTTACTTGCTTTGCTACCCCTGCCCTAACGTTTCATCTAATTCCTAATATTGTATTAGGATACACAATGCCAATGTAATCAGAGCATGTTCTGAATTAACTAGTACGATTAACTACACCAATCTCTACTGTTGGATAACAGGTTTACATAAATTTGTATTTCTAAAACAGATAATTTTAAAAGATGTTTTTAAACTTCATAATAATGACTATTTGGTTTGCATAAATGCCATCTTACTAGATAGTTAACTGTGAAACTCCTTTTTGACTTTAAGTACTTTTTTACAGTAATTGGAATTACTACTTTTACCAAAATCACCTAGTGTAATCCATTTTAAGGAGATTCATGTATATTTCTCAGTGTTTTCCCACTTTATCCAAGTTTTGAGAGTCACTTCACTGAACTAAGACAGTGGAAAACAAAAGGTGCAAAAATCCCACTCTGTATTCTTGGTCTTAGATCCACATTGAGGTTTTTTAAATTTTTAAATAAGGTTTTTTTTCTGATTATGAAAATATCTGCTTATCTGATCATATTTAGAAAACAAGAACATTGCAACAAAGAGAATAAACATTGCATACCTTGCTGCAAATTTAAAATGACATTTTATGCATTTATGTGTAAGTTTGATTAATAATAAATAATAGTTGACACTTAGTGAGCACATAGTATCTGCCTGCTCTCTTCTAAGCACTTTGCAAGTAGTGACTAATTTAATCCTCACAACTATAATGAGTTAGTTTACCTTATTCATTATTTTCATTTTAGAGGTGGTGAAATTGGCATATGGAGATTAAAGAATGTGCCCAGTGTCATACAAGCTAATAAATGTATTATGTGTTTCCATAATAAATGACAGAGCTGGGGTTCAAACTCAGAATATATTCATAACCACAGTGCTTTATTGCTTTTATATATGTTTATATTTGCATGCATACCTGTATCATTTTGTCTGCCTGTCTGTTTCATTTTAATGGAATAAGGGTCTCTAAAGGGATTCTAGTTTGCCCCTGGATTAAAGGACAAACAGATAAAAGTAAGAGGGGGAAACTTTTACTTTTTAATTTGTGCTCTTTTACTTGTTAATTTCTGTGAGATGTTCAATTTTATAATTAAAAAATAGACTTTTAAAGAGACTAGAATTGTGAATACATAGATACTTGCTCCACATTGTGAGTTTCCCATTTCTGGGGGAATAATTAGAGATGATCATTTCAGCAGCATTTAATGGATTCAAATTCTGTCTGACTCACAGGAAGTTCCCCTTTCCAGACCAGACTCAAGAGACTTTGGGAAGAGGATATAACACTGACCAAAGGTGATAGAAACTTATTGTCTAGTTTCTTACTTCAGCCTTTAAAGACCTGTGTGAGATTATCATGAGAAACCACAACTATCCCACTAACACGTGGTACCTGCAGGTAATACTCATTAGTACTGGCGAGGTCAGTGCAGTTCTGGTCAGTGATCCGGGCCCCTAGCTGCTGCCATCCCTGTCTGTTTAGTCTTGTCTTTGGCCTCACAAGCACATTCTCCTGTCTTATTCTCTGCACTGGTCTTTTTTTCCATAATGTGAGCTTACTGGAGTACATTTCTTTTCCTGCCCATCTGGCCAAACTCTTTTATAACTTATTTGAGGATATGTTGTCTTGATACTTAGCAACCTGAGTGAACTCAGGTCCAGCTTTATTGGAGAGCAATGGCCCTGCTCCATTACGGCCCTTCCTTTGAAGACTGTTCTAGACACCTCTGGATTGAAAGTGTAGCAGAAAAAATATCTGCTTATTCCTGAAAAGACTACCTTAAGCCAGTGGTTCTCAACCTTGGCTGCACATTAGAATCACCTGGGAATCTTTTTAAAATCCTGATTTCTGGGCCTCATCCTCCGGAAATTCTGTTTCTTTGTTATGGGGTGAGGCAACAACATTAGTAACAAAGAAACAGAATTTCTGGAGGATGATGCCCAGAAATCAGGATTTTAAAAAGATTCCCAGGGGATTCTAATGTGCAGCCAAGGTGAGAACCACTGCCTTAAGCAAATATATTGTGGTTCTGGTTAATTTTGGCTCTGGACAACCCCAAAGTAAAAAACCTGGGATAAAGTAGAATTTTAACCATTTCTGTCATTTTCATTGAGTTAGTATTTTAGTTGAAGCGGCCATCATTTCAGGTCTGCTGTAATTTTGCCCTTAGAGTTTGTCCCTCCTTCTGCCGGACCAACTTCAGTTTATCCTCTGGGGTTACCATAATGCAATTGAAGTAAAAAGTCCAGCAGCAGCAGGAGCAAATGAGATGCTCTTGAAAGGTGTTGGGAGCAAAGGAGAAATGTGGGGAAAATGGTATTCATATTGATCATTCTCTTGTAATAACTATGAATTCGTAGTGAAAAGGGGAATAATAGAAAAAATTGTATATATAGTATAGTAACATAAAAATGTTTTTAATCGCATTGCTAGGCGTACTTTGTAAAAATAACATTCATAATTTGATGAAGCTAAAGTTTGTCTGTTTGTCTTATAAAATTATTTAACTCTGGAATTTTGTGTCATAAGAAAGGCATATGCATGTCCTTTTCATTTCATTGATTTTAATAAAAGATATAAATCCAGTCCTCAAATGCTGGCAGATTTAGTAATTTGTTCACTCACTTCAGATCTAAACATAGGTGATTTAAAATAAAATAAAATAAAATAAAATAGGAAGTTTGTTGCTACATAAATATTTTTTTTATGGATAGGTTCTGATTAATACAAGCAAAAGTGGGGTTTTCAAATGGCTAGGTTTCATGACTGATACCATCAAAGGGCATATTTCTCTCTAAGACAGAAATTATCTGAAATGAACAGATTGGGGGAAAACCAAAGGCCTCTAGTGAGATAAATATTTTATTGGGTAGAATAGGTTGTGTGGTTTTATAATAAAATCTAGAGGCCCGGTGCACAAAAATTTGTGCACTCGGGGGTGGGGGTCCCTCAGCCTGGCCTGTGCCCTCTCGCGGTCTGGGACCCCTCGGGAGATAACGACCTGCTGGCTTAGGCCTGCTCCCGGGCGGCAGAGGGCAGGCCCAATCTCTTAAGTGCAGCCCCTGGTCGGGCTCAGAGCAGGGCCGATTGGGGAGTTGGGGCACTGCCCCCTGTCATGCACAGAGCAGGGCGGATCGGGAGGTTGCTATGTCACCCTCAGTCACGCTCAGGGTAGGGCCGATTGGGGGGTTGAGGCGCGCCCCCTGTCACACTCAAGGCAGGGTTGATGGGGAGGTTGCAGCGCCACCCCCTGTCACGCACAGAGCAGGGCCGATCAGCGGGATGGTGCGCTGCCCCCTGTCACGCACAGAGCAGGGCCGATCAGGGGGGTTGGGGCTCCATACCCTGTCATGCACAGAGCAGGGTTGATCAGGGGGTTGGGGAGCTCCCCCCTTTCACGCACAGAGCAGGGCCCATCAGGGGGTTGGGGAGCTCCCCCCTGTCACGCACAGAGCAGGTCCCATCAGGGGGTTGAGGAGCTCCCCCCGTCACTCACAGAGTAGGGCCGATAGGGGAGTTGGGGCACCGCCGCCTATCACACACAGAGCAGGGCGGATCAGAGGGTTGGGGAGCCGCCCCCTGTCACACACACAGCAGGGCCCGTGGGGGGCGGTTGGGGCGCCACCCTCTATCACCACAGAGCAGGGCCAATCAGGGGATTGGGGCACCGCCACTGTCACACTCAGGGCAGGGCCGATGGGGAGGTTATGGCTCTACCCCGTCACACACAGAGCAGGGCCCGTGGGGGGGGGGGGGTTGGGGCGCCGCACCCTGTCACACAGAGAGCAGGGCGGATCAGGGGGTTGGGGCACCGCACCGTATCACACACAGAGCCGCAGGGTGATCATGGGGTTGGGGAGCTCCCCCCTATCAGGCAGAGAGCAGGGCTGATCAGGAGGTTGGGGCGCCTTCTCCTGTCAGGAACAGAGCAGGGCGGGAAGGGAGGTTGTGGCCCCGCCCCCTGTCACACACAGAGCCGCAGGGCGATCAGGGGGTTTGGGCGCTGCCCCCTGTCACGCTGATCCCAGTGCCAGGAGGCCTCGCGGCTCCGCTGATCCCAGTGCTGGGAGGCATATTACCCTTTTACTATATAGGATAGAGGCCTGGTGCAAGGGTGGGGGCCGGCTGGTTTGCCCTGAAGGGTGTCCTGGATCAGGGTGGGCGTCCCCACTGGGGTGCCTGGCCAGCCTGGGTGAGGGGATGATGGCTGTTTTCAGCTGGTCACACACCCATCAGGGTGGGGGTCCCCACTGGGGTTCCTGGCCAGTCTGGGTGAGGGGCTGAGGGCTGTTTTCAGGCTGGCAGGTGACTGAAGTTCCCAACCACTCCGTTTTCTCTCTCTTTTTTTTTATTCTGGGCCAGCTTTAGCTCTGAGGCTTGGCTCCAGCTCTTAGGCTTCCGCTGCTGAAAGCAGGTATCTGGTTTGTTTGGGTTCTATAATCGAAACACTGTTTCAACTCCAGCTCTGAGATCCCAGACGGCTGAAAGCAGGTTTCTGGGGTTTTGTTTAGCTTCTATATTTGTAACAATGTTTCAAACTGCAAGCTCAGAGCCCGACAAGGCAGGCAGGGAACGTTGGAGTCCTCCGTCACTGAAGCAAGCAAGCCTCATGTTCACTTCAAGCTGCCTGGCTGCCAGCCACCATCTTGGCTGGCAGTTAATTTGCATATCACCCTATTAGCCAATGGGAAGGGTAGCGGATGTACGGCTAATTACCATGTTTCTCTTTTATTAGATAGGATAATCTGGACCATCAATTATCTTCATAAATAAATGTTTATTTGAAATAATATATTCAGTTCGTGGTTTTATTTTTATTTCACCATATTCCTAGGTGATTTAATTAAAATACACTTTCTTTTTTTTTTTTTAATATATTTTTTTTTATTGATTTTTACAGAGAGAAAGGGAGAGAGATAGAGAGTTAGAAACATCAATGAGAGAGAAACATCGATCAGCTGCCTCCTGCACATCCCCCACTGGGGATGTGCCCGCAACCCAGGTACATGCCCTTGACCGGAATCGAACCTGGGACCCTTCAGTCCGCAGGCCGACGCTCTATCCACTGAGCCAAACCGGTTTCGGCTAAAATACACTTTCTAACAAACCCACTTATCAGTTTCTCCAACTCAGAGCAAATTAAGAGGTGAGGTGCCTTAAGCAGCACACTGACAGTGAGGTAACCACTGACAGGCTGACGAGAGGGGGGGGAAAGCAAAACTCTTCAAATTAAACAAAAACAGTCCAGGTTTCTTTGTAAGAAGTGGTTCTTAAACTTTGAGTTATGGACACCTTTGAGCTATCTGATGGAAGCTGAAGACTTTTTGCCCAGAAATCTGCGTAAACATGTATTAATTTACATTCAGTGTTGGGATTCTTGGGCTCCCTAAATCCCACCCATTCTTGGGCTCCAGGTTAAAAACCCATGATTTAGTGAAAGGGCAAATAGCTTTGCATACCTCAGTAACCTTTAAGAGCATGACTTTAGGACCGTTTATAGGTAATTGACAATGCTGAGTTAACAGAAAATGCAAAATTTTGTGCTATACACTTAATGAATATATAATATTTCTTTGAATTAAAAATATTCATTTTTTTCCACTTAACATTTATCCCATTATCTGAAAAACTCAATCTGCATTCCTCAGATACTGATTAGTGAGGTATTATTCTGCGTTTGCACAAAATAAGCTAGCTACAATCTTGCATTTAATTTAATCAGTGATGTCCTGGAGCCTTTTAGTGCTAGTGAGATTGTGAACATCTCTTCCCAGCTCCCTATTCTGAGATGTCAAGTTGACCGTCCATAGGGGGAGTGTTCATATTGCTGAAGACCTCAGTCAAAGCTTGCTCTGTGCTCATTTATTTTTATTTTTTTATTTTTTTAAAATATATTTTATTGATTTTTCACAGAGAGAAAGAGAGAGGGATAGTTAGAAACATCTATGAGAGAGAAACATCTATCAGCTGCCTCCTGCACATCTCCCACTGGGGATGTGCCCGCAACCAAGGTACATGCCCTTGACAGGAATCGAACTTGAGACCTTTCAGTCCGCAGGCCGAGGCTCTATCCACTGAGCCAAACCGGTCAGGGCCCCAGGTTGGTTTTTAAATACTTCCTAGCATGTAACTGATTTAAACTACTCATTTTAGTGCCTGTTGTGTTCCAGACACTGTCCTCGGTGCCAGTGATACAATAGTGAATAAACAGAGATTACTTAAGTGAATGTATTTTTCTAAGTCCTAAATTTCCTAATAAAGAGGGAAGAATTGGGAGTTTCTTAATTGAATAATGGTGGGAAATGTGGACTCAAACCAAAGCAAATGGGTTTTCTTACTGTAGAATCTACGGAATCTTTTAATAATGCTATTGTGCATTGTTACTCTGTAGGAAGAGAATATAGTAGGGATTATTTTCAGGACCTAACCAAGGAATGCCCCCCAACACCCCAGGATGTCTTTAACATCTTTCAGAAACACTGTTCTTCCTCTCCAGGGTATTAGGAACTGGTGACAAAAGGGCAGTACTCAAGGGGTGTAGGTCAGAGGATGGCCAGGACTTCTAAAGACAGACCTTCGCACCATCTGTGTATATGGGGTTCATTTTTAATTTGTGGATTGAATTATTTTATCAATGGTGTCCTGAACCATTCTATTGTATTTTTATTTCTAATATATAAAAGAAAAGGCATTGTTCTGGTTATACTGTTATTAATCTTTTAAAAAATGCTTTCTAATCTGCAGTTTCTTATTTGGGGAGACAAAGTGGTATGTGCATGTGAACTTCTGCCAACACCTACCCTCTGCTGCTGGAGTTCTCCTCAGCCTGGCCGTCTCCTCCAGAGCTTGTCCCCTTACAGGGAGGCTCTGAAACCCCATTCATCTGCCACTTCGTCCTCATTAGGCTGCGTCACAGCCACCTGGGTGGTTACTAAAACCATAGCTTCCTACGTCTCACCTCAGACCTATTGATTCAGCATATGTTACACGTAAACCCCAAGAGTCTGTCATTTAAAGCACATCTACAGGTGACTTTTGGATTGAGTTGTTTAATTTCCATATTGAATGGTTTAAATTCCTTTTTTGGTAGGTCTGTACAGTATTTCTCAGTGTAGGAGCTATTGGCATTTTGGCTGGGATTATCATTGTGTGGCGCTTTGCAGGCAAAACTGGACGTTTAAAATCCTTGGCTCCTGCCTATCATCATCCCCTGTTACTGGTACAAACCAGAGTGCCCTCACACATTTCCAAATACCTTCTACTTTATGGGGCAGTATCCTCCCAAATTAAGAATCACTGCTATGTACTATTTTATTATTCTAGATGTTGCTCTTATATTATAGTGCATGTTTTTAACCTAAAACTCCAATTTACTCACTAATTCTAAATACTTCCCAAACAGTACAAGGTCCTTAGAACACATTAATGTCAAGCACACCTTTCCATTTACATGCATTTTGTTCAGTATTTGTTCTAGCTTTTTAAAAAGATCACCTCTGTGTCTTTGGTGTTTTGCAGTTTCATATGTGTCTGGGTGTGGATTTCTTTTTTATTTAGCTTCCTTGGGACTTGGTGTGTCCTAAATCTGAGTCTTATGCCTTCTATCCATTCCGGAAACATTTCAGTCACTATCTCTTGAAATACTGCTTCTTTTCTATTTCTGTTCTTTCCTTCTGAAGCTTTAATTAGGTGTGTGCTAATCTCTCTTTCATGAGACGATTTTGTGAGATTTGGTGATTTGAAGATGTCTCTTAGTCTCTCTTTTTTATCTCCTCTTTGTCTCTCCTTGCTGATTCATATCTGTCATTTTGTTTACTAATTCTGTCTCTGCTCCAATTAGATTTTTAAATGTTAAAGGTTATATTTTTTATATCTAGAAAGTCTACTAGGTTCGTTTTTTCCTATCTGCTAAGTAGTTTTTGTTTCTGGCCCATGTATTGCCTCTTTTTAATTCTGTAAACTTTAAAGTTTTCTTAATTGTAAATTTATATTCTCTATCTGTTAGCACCAAAATATGAACTTCTTGCAAGTTTAATTTTGTTGTCCATTGCTTTTGCTGTTCTGGTGGTTTATTTCCTTTTGGTTTGATAAATTTTTTATCTGATATTTGGCTAATACTAGTACTTAGGAATCTCCTGCCATGGTCGGCAAACTGCGGCTCGCAAGCCACATGTGGCTCTTTGGCCCCTTCAGGGTGGCTCTTCCACAAAATACCACATGTGGGCGTGCACGTACAGTGCAATTGAAACTTTGTGGCCCGTGCGCAGAAGTCGGTATTTTGTGGGAGAGCCACACTGAAGGGGCCAAAGAGCCGCATGTGGCTCGTGCGCCACGGTTTGCCGAGCCGCAGTTTGCCGACCACTGTTAGGGCATGAGCTAAAGGTGTGTTTCACCACAGAGAATGTGCTTCTCTTTCTGATAGATGCCCAGAAACAGCTTAAGTTCCTTCCATGGCTTGAGGCTCCTGGTCCTTGCAAGAGTGTAAATTTATACTCAAATGAGATAGGCTTGTAATTATGAGTTTTCAGGGGACTACATTCCAGTGAAGGTCTGGTTCAAAGAGTTGGTTTTTTATTTGCTGTCTTTGTCAATGGGGCGCGCACACACACACACACACACACACCCTTCACTTGAAAGGTGTGGCCTTTCAAGGGCATTCCTGGTTTTATGCAATAGTCTCAATTACAGCTTTCACCACATCTGATAAAAATCAAAATTCAAGTGTGTAGATTCCAAGTTTAAGTTAAGGTCATGACTTTAGCTCTTGCTTACTCTTATTTTGTTCAATAAAGCCATTCAACATATTTTTTTGAGCTAATTACCATTTTTCTGTTTTTGCCTCCTGTGGATTTCTTGTTGAGTTCAGCAGTGCATTTAAAAGAATATTTGTTGTATCTTGTCTGCCATATCTAAGTATTTGTAATGGAAGGAACTTTCATTTCTAGTCTAACATTTTCAAATGCAAAACCTCAGGAGGTTTCTTTTGTTTGTTTCTTTTTTAAATATATATTTTTTTAATTGATTTTTTTTACAGAGAGGAAGGGAGAGAGATAGAGAGTTAGAAACATCGATGAGAGAGAAACATCGATCAGCTGCCTCCTGCACACCCCCTACCGGGGATGTGCCCGCAACCCAGGTACATGCCCTTGACCGGAATCGAACCTGGGACCCTTCAGTCTGCAGGCCAACGCTCTATCCACTGAGCCAAACCGGTTTTGGCCCTTCACTTTCTTTAATCCAGTCCCCCACTGCCAACAGCTGGCACTCTGCTCCATGTATCTATTACCTCTGTTTCTTTTTTTTCTTTTTCTTTCTTTTTTTTCTTTTTGGGTTATTTTGTTCATTAGAGTTCATATAAGTGAAATCATAAGTCTTTCTCTGACTGGATCATTTCACATAGCATAATACTCTCCAGGTCCATCCATACTGTCGCAAAAGGTAAGATTTCCTTCTTTTTTTATGACCGCATAGTATTCCGCTGTGTAAGTGTACCACAGCTTTTTGTCCATTCATCTACTGTTTCCAGTTCTTGACTATTGTAAATAATGCTGCCATGAACAAAGGAGTATATATATTCTTTCACACTGGTGTTTCGGATTCATAGGATATATTGCCAGAAGTGGGATTTCTGGGTCCAAGGCAGTTCCATTTTTAATATTTTTGAGGAAACTTCATACTGTTTTTTCACCAGTCTGCATTCCCACCAACAGTGCACTGGGGTTCCCTTTTCTCCACATCCTCACCAGCACTTGTTGTTTGTTGATTTATTGGTGGTAGCCTTTCTGGCAGGTGTGAAGTGATATCTCATTGTGGTTTTAATTTGCATCTCTCACACTGGAGTTTGAGACTCAGCTGCCATTGCTTCTTGATGGGAAGTTGGCATTTGGTTACCTACCTGGTGGTCCCTTGTCCTTCCCCAAACTCAATGCCACTGTTAAGTTTTATTCATATTAATTAAATTGGCATTTGTAGTCTACCAATTTCTATTTAATGGTGTTATTGATATAGAACAAACCCATATTGAATTTCAAACAACTTAAAATTAGACTTTGAAATATGTTATTGATGTCTTTTCTCACTCACAGATTATTGTCCACATCTATATCCAATCATTAGCTAAGTACATTTTTTTAAAGTTAGGATAGGCTCAATCTGTTTTTCTTTTCGAAATTAGCATGCTATAGTCCTAGAAATTTAGATCTTTAATCATCGGTTTTAAGAAACAAAGGGCCATTCAAGTTAATTCAAGAAAAGAGAGTCTATTGTAGAAGATACATGTGATGTGGAACTGGAAAGTTGTCAGGACCTCAAGGCAGTTTTGGAAATCTGTTCCTTCCTCAGGTCTCTATTTTCTCTCTGCATTTGTTGTATTCCCTGCTCTTACTGACTGCCTTCTCAATTGTATCTTTCCTGTTTCTTCAAAACTTCACTTTGCCCAAGGTCCTGCTCGCTGAGGCGCTGGCACAATTTTATGGCATCATTTTCTCATTGGGTTACATTGTATGGTGGCACTATTTCCCAGAATTTCCAAGTTCAGACTTTTTGAACCTTTATGTCTAATACAGTTGTTCACTACCACACATGACTATTACATCAGAAATAAAATAATGTATAGGATCTGTATGCTGATAATTGTGAAACACCAATGAAAGATTTCAAAGAAAATCTGAGTAGAAAGTAGTGTGCATGTACTACTTTGCTTGAAGACTCTACAGGCAAAGATGTCAGTTCTCCCCAAGTTGGACCTACACATTTAATGCAATGCCAATCGGAATCCCAGCAAGTTTTTTATAAATATAGACATGCTAATTTTCATGCCATTTATATGGAAAGGCAAAAGACTATAGTAAAGCAGTTTCGGAAAAGAAAATATTGGAGGAATCACAATATCTGTTTTTAAAACTCTACTATAAAGCTACAGTAATGAAGGGTGTGTGTGGTATTGGCAAGGGATCAACATAATATCTATGGAGCGATATAGAATCCAGAAATAGACCCACACAAATATAGCCAGTTCATTTTGTCAAAGGTGAAAGGTAATTCATTGGAGGAAGGATAGTCTTTTCAACAAATATAGGATGTCCCCAAAAATGTATACATACACTTTGAATAATTATAAAGGCAGTGCTTATTAAACTGTATTTCATTTTCAAAATTGAGCTACCAGTTGTTAAAGTATGTATACATTTTTTGGGGACAGCCTGTACTTTGGAACATTTGGATAGATAAATGCAAAAAAAAAAAAAGAACCTTGACTAATGCATGTTCTTGTACCTTAAAAATTAACTTAAAACATACCATAAATGTAAAACTTGCTCTTTTAGAAGAAAACATAGGAGAGTATCTTTATGACTTTGGGTTAAGCAAAAAGATGTTGGACACCAAAAGCACAATATGTAAAAAAACGAACAAACAAACAAACAAAAACTAATAAATTAGCCTTCATCAAAAGTAAAAACTTTGCTCTGTGCATTAGTTTGCTAGGGCTGCCATAACAAATGCCACAGGTGGCCTGGCTTAAGCAGCAGAAATGTTATTCTCTCACAGTTCTGGAGACTGGCAGTCTAAGGTCCAGGTGTTGGTTTCTCCTGAGACTTCTCTCCTTGGATTGCAGGTGACTGCTTCTTGCTTATTCTCACATGGACTTTCCTCTGTATGTGCACATCTCTGCTGTCCCTTCCTTTTCTAAGAACACTAGTCCTGTTGAATTAGGATTCACCCATGTAGCCTCATTTCACCTTAATGACCCTTTAAAGGCCCTATCTCAAAATACAATCACATTCTAAGGTGCTGGGGCTTAGGATTTCAACATATAAATTTGAGGGATGCACAATTCAGTCCATGATGCTCTGCAAAAGACACAGTTAAGGGAATGCGAAGACAAGCTATAGACTGGGAGCAAATGTTTGCATATCATATACTTGGCAAAGAACTTGTATATATTCACAAAACTCAACAATATAAAAATAAACATTTTAGTTAAAACATGGAAAAACAAATGAAGACACTTCACTAAAGGGTGGCAAATAAGCACATTATTAATCATTAGTCATTAGGAAAATGCAAACAAAAACCATGATGAGATACCATTAAACTCCTGTTAGAATGGCGACAATAAAAAGTACAATACCAGCTACTGGCAAGGAAGTGGAAGAACTGCAACTCTCCTACATTGCTGCTGGACATGAACAACGGCACAGCAACTCTGGAAAGAGTTTGACAGGTTTTTATAAAGTTAAACATAAACCCATCGTCTCCTGGGTATTTTTGTAACTTGTACACAACTATATTTATAGCAGCTCGATTCATATTTGCCAAAAAGTGAAAATAGCCAATACGTCCTTCCACTCGTAATGGATAAACTATGGTATATTCATACAATGGGATTCTACTCAACAAGAAAAAAGGAACAAACTAGTAATACATATAGCGACTTGGCGAAAGAAGACAGTCTCAGAAATAACATAGTGAATGATTTAATTTATATGAAATTCTTGAAAAGACAAAACTATGCTGGCAAAGTTCAAAATAGTGATTGCCAGGAGTTGAGGTAGGAAAGATAGAACTGTCAAGGGAGTTTCTGTTTCCGGACAATGGTGGTGATGGTTACACAAATCTCTACATGTGTTCTAACAACTAGAACTATATTTTCAAAAGTTGATTTTTTTTCTAGTTATAAACTAATTCCCGGAGGTGTAACATACAACATGGTGACTATAGTGAACAACACTGTAGTGTATATTTGAAAGATACCAAGAGTAGATCTTAAAAATTCTCATTATAAGAAAACAAAGTTGTAACTACGTATGATGTGATGGATCTTAACTAAACTTATAATCATTTTGTCATATATACATATATCAAATCATTATGTCATACACCTAAAACTAACCCAGGGTTATGTCTCAATTAAAAAAATTTAAAATTCCCAAGTTTATATACTTTATTTCATACATAAATAATTAAATAAAAGTTAGTTCTTTACTTGTTCTAGCCACATTTCAGTTTATCAGTAGCTGCATGTGACATGGGGCTACTGTATTGGACAGTACAGATATAGAACATTTTCATCAACACAAAGTTTTACTGGACTGTGCTGTTTTACAGCAGGGTTCTGCTTTTCCAGTAAAGGGCTAGGAAGTAAATACTTCCAATTTTGTGGGCCATTTGCTCTCTGTCTCAGCTATTCAGTTCTACCACTGTATTGTAAAAGCAGCCATGGACCTAATACTTAAATGAACATGGCTGTATTCCAATAAAACTGCATTGATAGAAACAGTCATGTTCTGCTGATCCCTATTTTTGAGATTTGATAGGTCTATTTCCTTTTTTCATGTCAGCTCAGAGTTTCTTGGTAGAGTGGCCTTATAATTTATCATATTAAATACAATTTTAATTGTAAATTTGAGAGTGAAAGTGGCCACTATTAATAGCATAAACTGGGAATGTCTTCCTATGAATTGATTGCCCTGGTGGTAGGCTTACTAGTATACCTAGTCCACGTAACGGTGGAAAAGCAAACAAAACTATTTCTTCAGCAGCGGCTGTGGGTTAGCCATTTTCCTTGAAAGGTAGTATTTATATGGGAGACACCCTGAAGTTTGGCCTGCCCAGTATACTCAAAATAGCCTGTTTTCTGTCCCTGTGCCTTGCTCATCCTTTTCTTTCTATGCCCTCTTTCCCATCCCTCTGAGCCATCTTTCAGACCTCTGCTTGAATGGTATCTCCTTCATAAAGCCATCCCTTTCAGACTTAGAAGTTGGTATTTATACTTCATAAAATTCAAAGGGCTCAGTGCCTTAGACAGGGTCCCAAAATCTGACTAAAGTGCCTTGATAGCTTTAAATACAGATTTCTGGGGCCATAAAAACATTCTAAGTATTAG
Organism: Myotis nattereri; assembly: GCF_964212035.1. Classification (NCBI taxonomy): domain Eukaryota; kingdom Metazoa; phylum Chordata; class Mammalia; order Chiroptera; family Vespertilionidae; genus Myotis; species Myotis nattereri. The sequence goes on from NC_138085.1 coordinate 64,469,435, forward strand.
ATAGTACTGATGGTTACATAACTGTGAATATACTAAAAACCACTAGATTGTACATATTAAAAGAGTGAACTTTATGATATGTGAATTATCCTATATAATAAAAGGGTAATATGCAAATCGACTGGAAGGCGGAACGACCAGTCGCTATGATGTGCACTGACCACCAGGGGGCAGGTGCTCAATGCAGGAGCTGCCCCCTGGTGGTTAGTGCGCTCTTACAGGAGGAGCTCGCTCAGCCACAAGCCTGGCTGACAGCTGCAAGTACAGCGGCAGTGGCGGGAGCCTCTCCCAGCGCTAAGTTTATTCAACTGTGACTTAGGCCTGCTCTTCATGGGAAGTGGACCTAAGCCATCAGTCAGACATCCCTGAAGGCTCCTGGGCTGCCAGAGGGATGTCTGACTGCCAGCCTAGGCCTGATCCCCCAGAGAGTGGGCCTAAGCCAGCAGGTGGACAATCCCCCAAGGGGTCTCAGACTGTGAGAGGATGTAGACCAGGATGAGGAACCCGCCCCCCACCTGCATGAATTTTCATTCACCGGGCCTCTAAGTGTCTAAATAAAGGTTTTATAAAAGTGTTATATTTAGTGAAAAATTTAAATTCTCTGACAAGGAATTTGAATTTTTGTCTTTAAAGCATTGATGTGTGTTCCTAAAGCATTTTAAACTCAAGAACATCACTTGGAAAGCATGTGAAGAATGGTTGGCAAGTCAGTGATGATGGCAGAAGAGGGCTAGATCCTTAAGAGTATTTATCTTCAGCTTTCTGCCCTGAACAAGTCTGAAAACTTTTGTTATTGATACTGAATTAGAAAATTCGAACTCTACACCTGGTGATATTTTATAATATTTATCTTGCTCATGTTCTTTTTTTCTAATAAATTGCTCTAGGTCAGTGGTTCTCAACCTGTGGGTCGAGACCCCTTTGGGGGTCAAACGACCCTTTCACAGGGGTCGCCTAAGACCATCAGAAAACACATATATAATTACATATTGTTTTTGTGATTAATCACTATGCTTTAATTATGTTCAATTTGTAACAATGAAAATACATCCTGCATATTAGATATTTACATTACGATTCATAACAGTCGCAAAATTACAGTTATGAAGTAGCAACGAAAATAATTTTATGGTTGGGGGTCACCACAACATGAGGAACTGTATTTAAGGGTTGCGGCATTAGGAACCACTGCTCTAGGTGATTAAAAAAAGAATTGTAGTTACAGGGTATTAGAGATAATATTTTGAAATTTACCTCTGTGTGTCACTTGACCATAGTAAATTTTGAAACAGCTAACTATGATTTATTTTAGCCAGTAGAGCAAGATTCTTGATGATTCATATGCTTTAAAGACCTTTTATTAATAAGCATATGGATTTTGATAAAAAGCCCAAATTTGTTTTCTGAGCATTTAAATTATTCTTCCCTACTTTTTGTGAATGATCTTATTTCTGTCAAATAAGTTACATATTGGAAAACATTTCAGAAGGCAAAGATTTTAGCTGTTTTGTTTTCTGATTGACTAGAGAACCATAAGTTTTATCCTTTAGAAAATTCTGGACTGATTTAAATTTTGAAAAATTCAAAAGTCAGGCCTTAGTAAATATTGGCTTTAATAAACTGTCACAGTTTTTTTGTTGTTGTTGTTAAATATGTGCTGGTGTTAACTATTAATAAATGTTTTTAGAAGAATGTAGTGTGTACAGCAGCCATTTTGGACAAACACACTTTGTGTAACTTGTGTTGTCAGTAGAGAGTGTGCCCTCTTGTGGTCAGTTGGGAACAAAATTTCATCTATAAAAATAATCCTAGCTTTCTATTGGTTCACATTTTCTCAGCTATTTCATAATGAAATAACTCTCATTCTGAACTTTCTTTCATAAACAAAACAAAATCATGACAGGATTTTTAAATGGAGAATTAAGAATTTGAGAGAGTAGTGTCTTGTCTTATTTTATTTGGATAAGTGCTAAAAAAGATGTGGATTGAAGGACGGCGTGTTAATATCAGGGAGGAGCCTAACAGAGAAAAGATAACGAAGTATGAGAAAAGACAAGTAGTTTTGATAGTATTTGAGAAGATTTATGACTAACATTGATGTGATATACCTGAATATTTTAGGGTTACACTCTGCCCCCTTTACAAAATGTTTCCATAATGATACTCTGATTTTCTTTTTTATTGGGGTGTGTGTGTGTGTGTGTGTGTGTATCTTCATCTTCTCAGTCTAAGGAAGGCAATAAATACTTATCTAGCACTATCTATTTGAAATGCCTATCTCATTTAGTGGAAATTAAATTTACTTTGAAATAACAGTTGATATCTGCTGTGCACTGCCTGTCATAAGTTGGCATCATAAGTGTTTATTAATTATGGGGATTTAAGGAATTAAATTTTCCTGCAAATTTTATTTCAACTTCATTCTTAATTTGTGTAAGGAGATCTTTTAGTACCTTTGTTTTTATTTTTAAGTTAAAAGGTTTGCCGAAACCGGTTTGGCTCAGTGGATAGAGCGTCAGCCTGCGGACTGAGAGGTCCCGGGTTCGATTCCGGTCAAGGGCATGTACCTGGGTTGCGGGCACATCCCCAGTAGGAGATGTGCAGGAGGCAGCTGATCGGTGTTTCTCTCTCATCAATGTTTCTAACTCTCTATCTCTCTCCCTTCCTCTCTGTAAAAACTCAATAAAATACATATTAAAAAAAAAAAGGTTAAATTTCACATTTCAGCAATGGCTGTGTCCCATATCCAGCTACCTTTCTATATCCTTGGCTGATATTTTTAATGCCTCACTATTCTTAGCATTCCGCTGTTGGTGCTTTTATCATCCCTTGTGAGTGATTCACTGATCTTCACCAATTCATTAATATGAGTGCTGCAACTAAGAGTAATTCTGGTCACATGAATGGATCTTTCTGTGATCAGGGAATCACATGTATTGGTCTTCATTGGTTGATATGAAAATTAATTTATTAAGTTTTAGTTTATAGTTCAAATATTATATGTTATAATAGTTTAAAGTTATTATGCAATTAAAGAACATTTTATATTGACAAATAATTACTGCCATTTAATACAAATTGAAAAGACAGTTTCTGTCTGTAATTTTTAAAGTGATTTTTAATATGTGGCTTATAAAAATATATTTGGTTTGTATTGAACTGCAGTGATTTGATTGTGCCATCAGGTGTGTGTATAAACAGATACACAGGGGCTGTTTTCATGGTTATATAATTATGTTAGCTTTTCATATTCCAAGGTTTTTAAATTAACAAGTTTAAAAATAGTTAATAAATTCAAAATTTTAACCAGGCTGAATGAATGCAATAGAGTGTAGTGCTTTAAAGCTCAGACTCTGGAATCGGACTGCCTGAGTCGGAATCCCAGCTCTGTCACTTACCAGCTATAATGGCCTTGGCCAGTTCTTTAACTTCTCTGTGCTTCCGTTTTCACATATGCAACACGGGAATAATAGGAGTACCTGTTTCATAAGATTGTTGTGAGGATTAAATGAATTAATATAAAAACACTTAGAATAGTGCCTGGCACATAAGGCTTATGTGTATATTAGCTATTATGACCATTATTGTAAAATTTATGCTTAAATTAATAATGAAATTCATTGTAAAGAACATAGTGTTTGTTTTGTAAATGTAAATCACTTTTGCAGTTATTGCTTTAAAAAACATTTCCATGTAATTGAAAATAAACAGCTTATGACATTTTATAAAACTTTTAATGAAAGCTTTTTTCACAATTATCTTTTCTTCTTTTTTTTTAGGCCCGGAATGTTAACACTGGTGAATTAGCAGCAATTAAAGTAATAAAGTTGGAACCAGGTAAATTAATTGAAATTTGATGTTTCTTATTGCTGTACGCAACTTATCCTTAAGGCTTATTTTAATGATGTTAGCATTCTCTTATTGTTCCCAGTATCTTCTGAGAAATGGAAGTGGTATCTACTCTTTCCTTCACCTCTTTGAGACCTGAAGACATCTTGCTCAACCTGTTCCTAAAAAATAATTAATTATTGGGGGAAGGGGAAAACTCCTGAAGAGACTTTGTTCCTTCTGAACTCAGTTGAGCAGACTTGTCTCAGATTGCCAGCGGTATGTTCCCCGGTTAACAGTGTCCTGCGGTCAGGGGGCAGTGGTGCAGTGGAAAGAGGTGAACTGAGATTTGGGTGGTTGTAGTCCAGTTCTTTGTGTCCCACTCTCTTGCTCTGTGAACTTGGGCAAGTAACTTCACTTCCTGAGTCTCACTTTTCTCAATAGACCTAGCTCTCACATTTTGTCTTCGTTACTTTCCAACTTTATTGTAAAGCCTCTAGGACTACTCCATGTTTTTTGTCAGTTTCAACTGTATTCTACCCCTGAATTCCTCCCACCTCCCGCAAAGCCCATAGCTTTCTGAGTTAACGATACACTATTGTTTATCCTCTCTTAAAAACCCCATTTCTCCTTTTCTTTTCTGTTATAAGCAAGCAATTGTGTTAGTGTCAAAATTGAGTTCGAGAGCAACGATGCTGCCTTTCTGATGGCTTCTTCCACTACAAACTGATAATATGAATTTATTGGTAAAATAGGTTTTAGCTTCAGTATAACATAAATCCACTCAAAATATTTTTGAAGGGGGGAACTTCTTTTGTAAAAAGGCCAGATCATAAAATATTTTAGGTTTTGTGGACCACCTGTGGTCTCTGTATACAGTTCTCCTCTGCCCTACCTCTCTCCCTGTTAAAATGGAAAAACCATTCTCAGCAAAGCAAGCCACCTGCTGCTGTACTTTGCTCAGCCCTGATTTAGGTTATCAGTAGACTTTTTAGAAGTGCCATTAAGATGGAATTTGAAGGATGTGTTGACTATGATCAAACTACACTGAAATATAATGAATAAAAAAATGCTTTTTCAGTTATACCTATTTACAGATTTGATATAGTTTAATTATATTCGTAACATCGCAGGATAGTTTTTTCTTTTCTCTGAGTCCGCTACTCTTCAGTTTATTATAAGAAATTTATTGGGATTATTGAAATTGGTGAAATCTGGGATTAAAAATTAAAAATTTGGCATTTGAATCAGGGCCTTCATTTTTAGTTACTAATAAATAGTTACTTGATGGGAATAGTTTCTAATCAGAAGTAGTTTGTACATACATCATCCTTCAAATCAGTTTAGTGCCTTCTTTCTCAGGAAGTGTCCTAGTAGATACTCAGTAAATATTTATTGGCTAAATCAAATTAATGAAGATGTGAGACTAAGAAGATATCTTAGAGATGGGTTGGTGTAAACCATGACAGTTTTGCTAATAAATAGCTAACATTTATTCAAACTTACTTTGTGCCAGGCCCTGTTCTAAGTGCTTTACATCTGTTGACTCATTTAATCCTTATATTCTCTTTTTAAAAAATAAGGAAACAAAGCACTGAAAGTTTCAGTTTCTTGTCCTAATTAGTGGCAAGCTGAGATTTGAACCCTGGCAATATAGCCTACTCTTTCACCACTCTCGGAAGTTGGAAGTGGTGTGGGAACTGTATTAGTAGGTTTAGCTGGATGTTTGTTTAATTATACACATGCGTGCGTGCGCACACACACACACACAGTTTCCTAGAACTAGCATATGAAAAATCTTTAGAGGTAGAGCCACCACTTAACAAGCTAAGTGAGTTTTATTCCCATTTAATGAGTACTAAATGAATATCTTGGGGTAAGACACAAGTGTTTCTTCAAAACCAGTATATTTGCTCAAATTGGACATCTTTTGTGGCAAAATTGATGCATAATAAACAAACCAAAAGATAAACCAGCAAATAAACTTCTTTATGAAGAGTATAATGTAATCAGTTTAATTGGCAAGCTGTTCTTCACACTCTGGAGTACAATGGAGACAGTAATCTCAAGTAACTAATGGAGAGAGTGAAAAGCTGCCTCACCATTTATCAGTCTGGAGTAACAGACAGATAAAGTCTCACAAACAGTATTTCTCCCAAGAATGGTGCAGCTGGCAAGTGTCGGAACAAATCCTGCCTTTGAGTGGCTGTGGCTTGCTTACTCTCTGAGAAACTTTGTTTTAAAAAATCATAGACTACCAGAAACTTGGCTGTGTGTAATCATATCAGCAAGAATCAAACTTCCCCCTCTTCCTTGGGGAATCTGTCATTTTGACATAGAGAGGCACTCTTGATTTACAGCCGAGATGCACAGCTCCAGATAAGGGGTTTCTGGACACGGCACCTACATCTATCTTAACTTCTCAGATCCTGAGGAAAGAGGACCTTGGCTTCACTTTTGGCAGTCTAGTCCTGAAGTGGACTCCTTTAGGACCAGGACTAGACTCTGCTTTGCCCAAACCCTACTAAAAGGCTGCTTCGTTTAAATGTCACCTAAACCCCACTCTTCCCAGAATCTTACTAGTATAACTCTTATCTTCTGTTGTGTGAGATGGCCCAAGGTTTCTCTGGTGTGTGGTTTTTCTCATTGCATTGGGTCAGTGAACCTGATTTTATCAGATTACAGGTTTGTTCTTGTGGTCTTCAAGCTGTTTGGCCTAGCACCCTGCCAACTCTTCAGACTTACTTTAAGGGAAAACTAAAGATGGAGAGAACTTGCTCATAGAAGAGAACTCACATATGTATCCTCTCAGGCTTCACTTTCAGGTTCTTACAAGGTATTACAATTCTCTACATTATGAATCTCTTCAATCTTTTTTTTTTTCTTACGTTTTAAAGTCGGAACTGTAGAGTCCTAAGGAACTTTTTAGTTCATCTATCTAGATGGTTGTCAGATGTTTCACAGCTTTCAAAACTTTTGTCATAGAAAATACTGGTGGCTGGGAGCTATTTTGAACATCCTCTTAGGCCTAACACTCACATGTCATATTGCAGAAAAGTAGGCACAGTGTTTGTAATTTGCCCAAAGTCTCACATCTTCTTTTGGATCTGATTCCTCTGATCGTGGCCCATTGTTCTTTAGTTTTTTTATCCTAAAAAAAAAATTTGATGATTAAATTGCTTATTATTACCCATTTGCAGTATTAATTAGTAAAGTAGAATATAAAAACAGATAACTGATTAATTAAGTAGCAACTTGTCAGAGAAACTCATTCCTTTTCAAACACGATGAAAACACCTACATCTATCTTAACTGCTCAGCTCCTGAGGAGGAGGACCTTGGCTTCGCTTTGTGCAGTCTAGTCCTGAAGTAGAGTCCCTGAGGACTGGACTTCTTTGCTCTAACCCTACTGAAAGGCTGCTTCGTTTAAATGTACCGAGATTGACCAGCAGGAAATTCATAGTGAGAAAATAGGGTATTATATTTTATTTCCATCAGAGCAGCATTTATTAAATTGTAGGGAAAAATTTTTAAAGTGTGAAGAGACACCAGTAAGACCTCATTTTACAGTTTTTTCATGGATCTCCAAAACTATATTTTATAAATCTTCTTTCCTTCTTTGCAAATCTTCTTTTCACGTTGGTTTTTTGTGTCCTGAGAGGCAGGAGAGGGGCTCTCTCCCCTTTATTTTCATCTTAGAGTGGCAAGACACCAGGGTAATGATGTATCTGACTCCTCTTCCTGTCTCCCTGGAGCACTTCAGTAGCTCCCTTACCAGCAGTTGTTTACACAGTGCTCTTCCGTGTTTATTGCCATCACAAAGAAAGTTGGTGTTACATCATTTATGATCATTACTTGCATGGTTAATCATGGGATTGCTTAGCTACACTTTAATATATTTGATCCAAAACATAAAAATAAATAAAATAAAAAATACATATATTAGAGCCATATTATGGGCTTGAGGCTGACTATACTGGATAAATTAGAATTTACACATTTAAAGATAATAATGCTCAAAAATAAACAAATAACAAAGGACTTTTGAGTATATCTGCAGTTTCTTTCTCATTCCCAACCCTTTGTGTCTGTTAAGTGATTTAGCTTTATGAATATAAATACACAAGTCAGGATAATCCCCCATCCCAAGATCCTTAATTTAATCACATCTGCAAAACTCCTTTAGCCATAAAGTAGCATTCACAGGTATCAGGGATTGGGAACTAAATACCTTTGGGGTCATTATTCGCTCTTCTACACACAGTTAACATTTATTGAATGCTTAATAATGTCATGTTTAAGAATTTTGCATGTATTAGTTTGTATTTTTCTCTCTGTTTACTTGGTTTATTCATTATCTGCTCTATAGGTAGGCTTGCCTGTTTTTCTCAATTAGGATTTTTGGGGGGTTTTTGCCATCTTCTGGAAGATGTATTTTTCACTTTAATGTCTAAAAACAATCTCAGAATTGGGAATAATTTTTAGATTATGTAGTCTAATCATTCTGTTCTACAGTATCCTATGAAGTATTCTAGAATTGGGGAGGGAGCTTGTTAATCTATTCTTTGAAATCCCTTCACTTGAGCTTTGAAGAAAGTTCTTTAAATCCACCATTAGGCTCCTTTGTATTATTAATGTATTAAACTCTGCTTTCTTTATTCCTACCCAAATCTATTTTTACCAGTTACCTTTAAAAACTGAGTTCTATATTATTTCTTTGGATTCTTTCCATCTATAAATATGTTGAATTTAATTTTGCCATTCTTGTAATCACATGGAAATGACTTAATAGGGAAAAGATAATGTACTTTGGATCAACAACATTTAATGGGAAAGAAGTAGTTGAAGGCTTAAAGCCACTCAGAGGGTTCAGTAGAAAGCTCAAGAGTAGTACATAAGCAACCAATTGCATAACTGGATGAAATTAAACTAGATGCAGACATATCTGATTTAGAGTCATCATGGAGAAGAATAATGAGGTATGGTAGATTCACTCAGGCAACAGTTTTATTAATCACATATTAGGTGCTAGAGATACAAAGATGATTAAGGCATGCATAATCCTGTCCTAGAGGACCTAATGTTCTAGTGAGGACATAGAAATGCAGGCACATTTGCAGTATCATTAGGGCAGGGATATGTGCAGAGATCACCTTAGAAGTTGTGATGCTTACAGTTCTAACAGAAACCACAACTCAGGGTGGCTTCAAGAATGCAGGGAATTTATTGGTTATACTAGAGGCCCAGTGCACAAACTCGTGCATGGGGTCCCTCAGCCTGGCTGGTGATCAGGGCCGTGGGAGATTGGTGGGGGGCGAGGGGAAAGGGCAGGGAGGGAGGTTGGCCATCCGGCCCTATCGGGGCCAGCCGGCCCAGGGAAGGGACTGCAGGAGGTTGGCTGGCCACGGGAGGTTGGTTGTGGGAGTGCACTGACCACCAGGGGGCAGCTCTTTCATTGAGCGTCTGCCCCCTGGTGGTCAGTGCGTGTCATAGCGACCGGTTGACTGGTCATTTGGTTGTTTGGTCGCTTAGGCTTTTATATATATATATATATATATATATATATATATATATATATATATATATATATATAGATAGATAGATAGAGGTATATCTAGAGGCAGCTGAGGTAGTGCAATTACATCATCATATGCTTTCCTCCTCCTTCCTGTTTCTCTTCAGTGTTTTCTGCAGATCAACTTTATTCTAAAGCTGGTTCCCTTTGAGGTTGTGCACTGACTGCTAAACTCTCAGGGCTACCCCTGGAAAGAGAACTGTTATCTGACCATCAAACTAAAGTCCTAGAGTTCACTCTGACTAGGTCAACTTGGATCTCATGTAACTCTTTCACAAGATTGGGGGGAAATATAGTTAAGAGGCAGGTGAGAAAGCAAAATTTAGAATTTTCAAAAAATTCAATATAGTCCTGAAAACTGGTATTAGTCTCATTTGGACTTTATTATTTTTAACTTGGATTTCTTTTAATGTACTAAAAATCTGGGATTCTTCATGGTGGGAATTGAACTCAGAAGAGGATTTCAGTCCAGTGATTTTCTTATGAAATTTTGGAGGCATAAAAATTTCCTATTCTCCCTTTGGAAGTCTTCAATTTTGTGTCCTCTTCATTGCAGAAATTAAGACCCTGACATACAGTCTGTTCTCCGTTGCTTTTTTCCTTGTAACGGGGCAGTGAGGTGGGTTGATATTGGGTCCAGTGGTTCATGGTTGGGCTACTTCAGTACCCTGGTACATTTGCAATAGGAAAAGACCAAGACCAGAAATGTCAGGGCTTGCCCTCACAACCTCATACTTACGATTTGAGGGATACTTTGGAAGACTTCTGTTTTTTACTTTGCCTAATATACACCTAATCAGGCTCTTCAAGCATGTAATACTTTAAAAACTGGAACAGTGATACAAAGCTACTTTGATTTAAATGTAAGCACCTCTATTTGTTCTCTTTTTGCATGGTCTCTGGCTCACCACATTTGCATTCACTGCAGTTCTTTTTCTCTCTCTGACAAGTGTTCATTCAGGAGCCACGGCATGTGACCCTGCTATAGCATTGCCAGATCTTATTTTGAAGAATTTGGGCAGGAGGGAGTAGGAGAAGAGAGATTATTTGCTAATAGTCTGACCAGGCTCAGCCCAGTTGGAACAAGGCTTTGGAATACAGGCTAAGCCTGTGTTTGTGGGCCACCTGACAACTCAATACTGCTGGAGTGTAGACCTCTTGGCCCCACAAGAGCCTGTGGAGGTACATTTGACACTCTCGGGGTATTGGGGTTCCTGTGTTAGGGTTAGCGAATTATCAGTAAGCGCTATATAAGCATTTGCTGTTATTACTATTATGCCTTAGAAATAATCATCAGATAATTCACTAGAAAATAGACATTACTTTTTCCTTTTTACCAAATAACAGTGTAATTTTAGCACAAAGAATTAATCCTTTTTGAAGTTAGGGCAGGAACCCTAATACACTGAGAGTGTTGAATGTATCTCCACAGGTTCTTTGTGGGCCAAGAGGCCTATACTCTAGCAGTACTGGGTTACCAGATGGCCCACAACAGGCAATTATTTTTATCCCCATTTACAGAGGAAGAAATTGGCACAGGGAGGTCAAATAACTTATCCAAATTCACACAGCTTAGTAAAGGACAGAGTTGGGATTTGAATCCAGAAAGTCTGGGACCAGAGTATGTGCTTTTAGTCAGTGTATTTTACTTTCTGTCAAAGACTGAAATTGTCATTAAAAGTATTATCAATAACATTAATTATGTTTTGAAATAAATGAACATTTTTGAACTTATTTAACCTATTAAATATCCAACATGCTTTTTTTTTTAATTCTAGGTGAAGACTTTGCAGTTGTGCAGCAAGAAATTATTATGATGAAAGACTGTAAACACCCAAATATTGTTGCTTATTTTGGAAGCTATCTCAGGTACATTGTCTCCTTTTTGAAAAGCAGTCATGATTCCAGCACCTAATCCATTTAACAAAATAAAGTTAGCGCTAGTCCATGTTTTGTACTTTTTTTCATGCTTTGAAGCTAGGATTATATGAATGGAATTTTTACTTACGATCTGTTTATGCTAATTCTGTAACTAATATGAGAGTCTGCAGTTGCCTGTTATACTCTTGGGAATTCTGGATGTGGTGTCAGTGAGGAAGCTGACAGAAAAAAAATTACTTTTATGGTTAGTCTCCCTGTAGTAGAATAGAGCTCTAAATACGCCATCCTCTTGCCCTTTCTTCTAGACTTGGGTGAATTTAGAAAGTCAGGATCACTTCTTCCTGTTATATTTTTATTAGAAACTCTTTTCTTTTGTGCTTTTAGCCTCAGAGTATTGCATCATTTGTTTCCTTCATTTTGTCCAAAGAACTAGGAACTATAATTATTTCATTGACTTCTTCTTTTTCTAGGTCTTTGAATGAATTTGGAAAGACTGAATTTGCCACCTTATTTTGGTTTAGCAGGACTAGGCCAGGTTCCCCAGGTCATATTCCAGAGGGGATGACCTCGGGGTCAAATCTCATTTTTCCATTCATTTCTATATGCAACTGAGTTCAATACTGGGACCTGGTTTATAAGGTTCCTTCCAAAGGGAGCATCAGTGAATGTTTTCTTATGTATTTAAAAAACTATTCAGTTTTGTTTTGATATATTATAGGATGTATAAGGATATAACTTCTTGTAGCTCCCATTCTCATGATCCATGCACAAAACACTTTAACCCTTCAGATGTAGGCACAGCACGTAGAAAACACTGGGCGATTCTTGTCCTCTCTCGGGCTTGTGAAAAGCCATGGGGACCAGCTCTTCTTGATTCTAAGCACTCTGGGACAGCTTTGATTGCCCACCTTCAGTAAGGTTAAAGATGGTAAATGGAGACTTCAGTTCACATAGGGATAGGTTCTGCCCCCCAGATCAATGACTGTTACACATTTTAAATGGGTTCTTTAACAGGCAATTTACAATTACTTTATAGTCAGTGGATCAAATAGTAACCGAACACAGTTTCTGCATCAATTTGTATTTTATGGAACAAACCCAGTACAGGTAGTTACTATATTAGCACAAACAAAAAACTCTTAAAATCAGTTAAGTTCATGAGATAAATAATTGATTGCTTTCAATATATTAAAATCACCACATCAAACATTTTGTTGTACTGTTACTGTTTCTGACAGAATGACCTACCTAGATTCAATTGGGAGAAGGTTTAGAAAGTTCCCCCCTCGTGCTCCCAACCATTTAAAAATAAAAAAAGACATTTTTAGTTCCTGGACTATATAAAATCAGGCAGCAGGCTAGATTTGGCCCACTGGCCATAGTTTGCTGACCCTTTTTCTAATCTGTTTATTCTTTCAGCCACTCATTTGTTCACGTATGAAACAATATTCATTTGCCAGATATTCTTCTGTGCATTGTGAGTGCATTGATGAGAAGGACAGACGTATTATTAAGGCAGAGTCTTTCTCCTGCATTAAACTTAGCTTGCTGAGTTCAGAGACTTTCTATTCCATCTTTGCCCTAAGAATAATGCATTTCCTCATACATTTTGTGATGAAATAATGGAGGAATGAACAAAGGAATAATCTATTAAATCTTTGCAAATGATTTCTCCTATGTCTATATGATTATACTGTCTTACAATGTAAGTGTGAGAGAGAAATGTTATCTAAAGATAAGTGAGTGATAAAATTTAACATATTATTTTGGAAAGATCTTTGTTGAGTTTAGATATAAGGATATTAAGTTTACATTTTATCTGTTTTGTTGATGAGAGTGCTGTGAAAGTGATTAGAGATGTATTGCCATTCTGTAATGAATCTTTCATATAACTTTGGCATGAGCCTTCTAATTAGCATTGAACTTTTATAATACTGTCATCGGGTAGATGGGTAAACTGGGGGAGGGAAGTTTTTAACTAAAGGGACATTTTCTCTCATCTGGATGGGTCATCGTTATGACATCTTTATATCCTACAATTGGTATATTTTAAGGATTAAAATCTTGGGTAATTCATTTACTCATAGAAATTAGGGGTTTTTTTCCTTAGCACATTGTATTTATATGGTTTCTCAAGATTATAGAATACAACTTTAAAATATTAGTTAGCATAAATAATTTTAATCATCAAACTGTGGTACATGCTTATTTTCTCTTTATAGGCGAGATAAACTTTGGATATGCATGGAGTTCTGTGGAGGTGGCTCTTTACAGGATATTTATCATGGTAAGACCAAAGTTACATTTTATAGAGATTAAATAGAATTTCTTAATATAAGTAATGTACTGTATTAAAACATTAATGTTGTTTTGAGCAAAGTATGTTTGGATACATAAAGATATTTCAGATATATATGGATGCAAGGAGCACTTGCTTTGTAAGTTGGAAAATTATATGCAGTTGAATTATTAGCTAATTCTATAAAAGGAATGTTATATATAATTATATAACTTGAAATTTCAAACTCAGACTTATAGAAGACACGCAAAGGCCTTGATGGCTAATACTAAGCCAAAAGAATATCCAATTGATAAGTGAGTAGATTAATGCAAAGATAGTCGATTTTGTTCTCATGTATTCAAGAAGCATCAATTGAATGTTGTCTTAGATGCTAGATAATGAGGAATTAAAAAAAATTAATAGAACATTTTTCATTGGGATTTCAATGGAGTAGTATATGAGACTTTTAAAGTAAAATGAACAATTTTTACTGTCTTTTTTTTCTGTTCTAGTTCTGTTAATGGGTTACTGTCACAAACTGTAGAGTAGCTTTTATACTTTTGCTGGAGGTGTGCTTTTTGATAAATGTAAAATAAAATTATGTCAGTAATTCATGATGTCAATTTTCCCAAGAAAATATTTTGAAAAAAATTTTTCAGTTTTTCATATAGAACTTGAGCTAATATATCTAGTTTGGGGCCGCTTATGTAATTTTAGGGGCTGATTGTAATAAAGGAAATGTTAAAAGGCTGTTTGGATAGAATACTGATTTTGTTTCACTTCACTATATCTTGGTATCAAGTTATTAGCAAAGATTCCTATAGTTGGACTTTGATTTTCAGCATAGTCTTTCCCAGTGAATTTCTTTACTCTAAAATGATGACTAGTGAAAAAGAGAAAACAGTTGAAATATCTTCCATAGTGGATAGATGCACAAGGAGAAATATTTTTCAAATATTACAATATGATTAAGCTACTTATTGATGCAGGAAGGTGGCCATGATAAGTGAAAAGGGCAGGTTTCAGAACTGTATGTGTAATATGATTCCACTTATGCTTTTGTGTATGATGCACACATATATTATATGAAATGTCTCTGCATAAAATTGTATAGTAATCTATAGGCCAAACTATAGGTAACAGAATAAGGAAGAGGCCTATACTTTCCAAACTTCTCTGTTGATTGAAATGTTTTATAGTGAACTTATATTAATTTTATAGCTATAAAGTTAAAAATTTGGGGGGAAAATATTGACTTTAAATGAGCCATAATACATGTAACACATCAATTTTTTAAAAGCTTTTTATAAAACTAGCTAAACCTTTTGGCCCTGCTTTCTTTCTTATAATATTTAAGAAATAATATTGGTTAGTGAGGTATGAAATTATAACTAATTTCAGAGACTATGTCAGGTTTTTATTCATTATATAAACATTTATTGCACAACTTTTTCATGCTAGGCACTGTTCTGTACACAGGATACAATGAGTCAATCAGATTACTTGAAATCCTTCCCTCATGGAGCGTACATTTTAGAGTTATTTATTAAACGTTAAGCCTGTTGCTTAATGGAACTTGTAAAACAACGTCAGTTTTGAAAAACATGCCTTGCCTAATTTTATTAATGTTAATTTTCTTCTCTGACAGTAACGGGACCTCTGTCAGAATTGCAAATTGCATATGTTAGCCGAGAAACACTACAGGTAAATCCAATGCTAATCAAAAAGTTACATTCTTCATTAAAGTTAATGTTTAATTATTGTGCATTACCTGTTAAGTAAAGTAGGATTAAATATTCTAGTTTGGTAAACTCTTGAATATTAATACATTTTTAATTGTTTTTGTAATAAACCCAAGTTACATCTGCATATCAGTACTTTAAAGCCTCAGTGTGATAATTTGAACTCCTACGTTTTAAGTGCTGTGGATTTTATGTTTTTATATTCCTCTTAATACCAAGGAAAGGCTTGAAAATTAAGCATTCTTGTGGTAATTGAAACTCATTCTTATCCTAATTGCATAAATACTTTTTAAGTTATTTCAAACTATTTGTAGAGTTTAGTGAAAATTACTTATCTTAGGAAAATGAATGGTTCCAACTGAACTTTGCCTTTTTCATTTTCTTGATTCTTTTGTTTATTAAAGTAAATCAGCAAAATAAATTGATTACCATAAGACTTTCTGTAATAAGGAAATAAAAAATGGAGAATACTACTCAGTGGATCATTTTAAATCCCAAAGAGCTCTGTAGTAAAATCTTGTTAATTTTTGTGTTTTGTTTTTTTGAAACTCCAGGGACTATACTATCTTCACAGTAAAGGAAAAATGCACAGAGATATAAAGGTACATACACATTATATGTTTAACCTATTGTCCCTCTCTTCATTTTTAAATACTCTGATCAAACTGTTGACCAAAATTGTCTGGATTTTTCTACTGGATGAATTTGTTATCTGAAATATGTTATTATAATAAAATTGAGTAATGCTTTTAAAGGTTTTATTACTTTTTTATAGCAACTTTATTGAGATACAATTCACCTACCATAAAATTCACCCTTTTGGAGTGTACAGTGTGGGTTAATGTGCAGCCTTCTATTATTCCCACCTCTGTTTGGGGCGGGAAGGGGTTTCCTGGTATTTTTCCCCCATAAGGTTATAATTACATGATTGATGGCACCCTGGACTAAAGAGGCAGCTTACTTTTGCTTGCTCATTTAAAAGTTGCAGAAAAGACAAAAATAAATAAGTAAAAGCCTGCAGTGCCTTTTGGAGACAGTATTTCTACCTCCTTCAGAAGTTGGAGCTTATTGAAAATAAAGTGGTTCATATCTTTGAACTTCGGTCAAGAAGCAAAAGTAGCTAAAATGCTGCTAAGTCATTGTAATGGAAGAAACTCAGGCTGTTTTCTTTCCATGTAGTGAAAAACCCAGTTCTTCCCTGCTGTGTCTTCCTGTGAGTCTCCTTCACTACTGACGCAGAACACTGCACTTCTGGCACGTCTGGTCACCAAACGTGGCGGGTTTTTCCCACAACAAGCAATTCTCTGACACCAGCGGGATGCCCTACAATCTAACCCAGTTCGGATTGAGTTAGATCCCACAGTTAAAGGGCTCAGTCCCTGTGACTTCCCCTCACCCCTTTGCAGCCCCCTCCCCATCACACACACTTCAGATGCTAGTCCCAAGCTCAGGTTATCTGTGCTTCTGACCAACCAGCTATGGATGGAGTGGAGATTGCAAAGACCCCATCCTTGGGTTCTGTGAATTTGCTAAAGCAGCTCACAGAACTCAGAGACATAATTAATGTTTACCAGTTTATTAAAGGATATGATAGCCCTGGCCAGTGTTGGTCAGTAGTTAAGGTGTCAGCCCATGCACCAAAGGGTCATGGTTCGGTTCCCAGTCAAGGGCACGTACTTGGGTTACAGGTTTGATTCCCAGCCCCAGTTGGGGCACATGCAGGAAGCAACCGATTGATGTGTCTCACATCGATGTCTGTCTGTCTGTCTGTCTGTCTCTCTCTCTCTCTCTCTCTCTCTCTCTCTCTCTCTCTTTCTCTCTCTCCCACCCCCCCTTTTTCTTTCCTCCCTTGCCTTCCACTCTCTCTAAAAAAATCAATTGAAAAAATATCCTTGGGTGAGGATTAGCAACAAAAAAAGGATACTGGTGAATATCCACATGGAGGGGATGCACAGGGCAAGGTCTGTGGGAAGAGGCACAGAGCTGCCATGTGCTCTCCAGGGCACACCACTATCTCAGCACCTACACGTGTTCACCAGCTCAGGAGCTCTCCACACTCTGTACTACTGGGATTTTTGTGGAGGCTTCCTCACATCGGCATGATGGATCAGTCACTCCGTTTTTAGCACTGCTCCCTTCTTCAGGGGATGGGGGTGAGGCTGAAAATTCCAAGCTTGCAATCATGGCTTGGTCTTCCAGTGGCCAGTCCTTACCCAGGAGCCGTCCAGGAGTTCACCTAGAGTTGCTTCATTAGAACCAGACACGCCTGTCACCCAGGAAATTATGCAAAGTTTCAGGTGTGCTGTGTCAAGAACTGGGGCAAAAGACCAAATATTGGAACAGAAGATGGTCCTAGTGCTCTTATCACTGAAGAAATTATAAGGGTTTCAGGAGCTTTGTGCCAGGAACTGGAGGCACAGACCAATATATATTTTCTATTATTCACAATCATGGAGACAGGTGACATTTTAATTCTGTGGACCAGTGGCTAATTGTATCCTGAATGGTCCTAAACTCCGGACAGACATATTAAGGATAGACAGCCTCACATACTAAGCAGCAAGGTTCAGTCTTGCACACCAGCACTGGTTCAACTGATGGATTGGAGGTTTGTTTTTATTTTTTAACAGGATATAGCAATTAAGTCCAAAATATAATACAAGGAATTGAAAATGGCAGGATAAGGTGACATTTAAGTGCCGTGACAGTGTTTGATAAGTAAGAAAATAACATTTAGATGAAAACTAATATCACTCTCATAGTTACATTCATATTATGTTAATAGCAGCATTTGCAAGGCAGAACATTTTATAAGCATAAGCAAATTGCTTAAAAAGTAGATAGTAAATTTTTCTGTGACTATAATAATTTAATATTTTAATTGGGCATACTTTACATGTTAAGTATTTCCAGGTCTAAGGCTGTCACTTGTGATTATTTTAATAAATACAGTTATTATATGCACTGTCTGATAAAATGTTTCTTACTTTAACTAAAATGTTCTCACTTTGAAGGGCGCTAACATTCTGTTAACGGATAATGGTCATGTGAAATTGGGTAAGTAAATTAAAATTTTGTCATGCAAATTTATTCCAAAACCAGTAAATTTCTATTTTCCTGTTTAGATTACCTTGGCTCTCTCTCATCAAAATTTCTTTATCTTGACTTCTGTTGTCATTTGATTCATGTGGGGATATATGGGAATCTACTTGACTATAATATACACTGACTACTTTGTAATATTTTAATGCTTATCCATTAAAGTTAAAATTTTTAATGTGGTATTTGAGACTATCTCCTATTTCTGCAAAATTAGTTTAATGGAAATAATTAAAGACAGTTTAATGAAAATAATAATTAAAGATTCTTCTCATGTTGCCTTAAATATTACTTACTTTCAGTTTTCTTTTCTAAATGTTTCTCATTTTTTTAATAGCTGATTTTGGAGTATCTGCACAGATAACAGCTACAATTGCCAAACGGAAGTCTTTCATTGGTACACCATATTGGTAATTGTATTTTAATTGATAATTAACTTTTTGGTGTGTGTGGTTTTTTTTTCATTATTAAATTCAGCATTTAAAAAAATAGACAAAATAATAAAAAACTTTAGGATGAAAACATTAAGAAGTTCATTAACAAGTTAAGTAATTTAGGCATATATGCTTGTGGCTGGATTACATAGCCAAAGAATATTCTACCATGTTAATTTCATTAAGGTGAAAAAGACTAACGATTAATGTCTTCAGAGAACTTTTTCCAATTCTCCTGGAAAAACTCAACCCTTGCTTCTACCTTTCATGTATTGTCACAGATGTTTTTATATGTCTTTATTCACCCCCATTTCCAGTCCATATTTTGACTAGTCTTCCAACATTACGTTATTCACAGTACCACTTTGCTCAAGACTTTTTGACATATCTTGCTTGCACACAAGATCAAATACATATTTCTTGGCATGTAGAGTGTTCCACAGTGTGACCTCTGTCTGCCTCATTAATCTTAAATGCTTCCAGTTGCCTTCACAAGATCCCTCTTTCTAGCCATATTTGTCTGCTAGTATTCTTTAAGCATTCCATAAAAATTTTTTATTAATTTATTCGATAAATGGTTTTGACCACTTACTATGCGCTAGATATGCGGTTAGTCATTGTGAATATAGTGGTGGTAGACGCGTGTAGAGCTTTCTTGTTCACACCATTACTCTGAAGTAACAGCACCTCAGAATTCTTTTTTTTTATTTTTTTTATTTTCTTGTCTAAAGTATTATCACTAGTAGTACATATGTCTCCTTCCTCCCCCCCCACCCCAATTCAGCTTAACTGCCAGGACTCCCCTGATGCCCTCGTAGTCATCAGCAGTGGGATGGCACTAACCTGGGTGACTCATTTCCAGATTTAGGAGATGATACATACCATTTTTTGTATTAATGTTTCTTTTTATCAAGTGGATGTATATTTTAGAAGTTAAGTAGTCCTAAAGGGCTTATAAAAACTTACCTAGTTATGTGTTTTGCCATCTCTAGTTTTATCTGGTGTTGTGTATAAGACCCTGTTATGATAGGTGAAGATTTTAGCTCTCTTCATTCATCATCATCCAGCCTTATCCTTGCAGTGTACTTGCTGAGTCAATTGTTATATTAGTACATGTGCTACCTTGAAATGTTTTTTCTATATTGAATAATTTATTCATTTTTAATTTGCTTAGTTTGTTTTTTTTAATCCCTGGCTGAGAGTTCTATACCTTTTCACATTTTGCAGTCTGTAACATGCAGATATACAATTTTCCACATCATAAAGCCTATCAAATTATTTGTCCTGATTTTTGTTTGTTTTTGCTATGTTTTAATTTGCCTTTTTTCTTATAATAATCTTTTTTGGAGTCTTCTTCCCTCCTATTCCAATCTAAATTGCTCATTTTCTAGGTCTTTTTGCATAGCTTCTCCCTAGGAATTTTTCATCATCAGCTTGGAAATTCATTTCCTAGAATCCAGATCTTCCTCTTTCATTAATTACTTTCTCACACATGTTTTACTAAATTCTCGAGAAATTTGAGGAGTAAAATTTTTGAGACTGCATGTCTGGTTTCACACCTGACTTACAATTTGGGTGAATTTAGAATTTTAGATTAAGATTTTTGAAATATTGCCCTAGAGCAGTGATGGCGAACCTTTTGAGCTCGGTGTGTCAGCATTTTGAAAAACCCTAACTTAACTCTGATGCCGTGTCACATATAGAAATTTTTTGATATTTATTTTATATATTTAAATGCCATTTAACAAAGAAAAATCAACCAAAAAAATGAGCTCATGTGTCACCTCTGACACCCGTGTCATAGGTTCGCCATCACTGCTCTAGAGGCTTCTTTTCTCTGATGCTACGGAAGTGTGATGCCATGATGATGCATGGTCTTTGAATGTAACCCATCCCCCTAGAATCATTTCTAGTGGTTTGATATTCCATGATGATGTATCGCAGAATGTTTTGGGTTTTCTGTCATTTTTACTTTTATTTGTTGTACTTGGCATTTCAAGAGACAATGTTGTACAACATTATTTGTTGTACTTTTTAATCAAGAGATTCATGTCTTTCAGTTCTGGGAAATATTCTTGTATTACTTCTTTGACAATGTCTTTGTTATCCTTTATCCTGCTCTCTCTTTCTGGATCTCATTCGTTATATGTTGGGCCACTTAGACTAATCTATTAACTTTCTTAACTTTTCTACTACTTTAAAAAATATTCTTCATTCTACTTTCTGTAAGATTTTCCCAACTTCTTAGTTTCATCCTTTCATGATGGAGGTTTCCTCAGATGACTCGTAATCCTTACCTTCTGATTCACATTGAAGAGCAAGGCACTAAAAACTGGTGCATAGCTCTGTATGCGTGGAGGCACCATGTAAGCCTGGTGTTTACTGAGAACTGAGCAAGTGCAGGAAACCGGGGGGGTGGGGGGTCCACATTGTTCTGGGGAACCTTTTTGTGCCAGGAGCCATTTGGATATTTATACAGTAGCATCATTTGCAGGCCATCCGAAATTAGCCTGGTCTATTTGGTCAAACATTTAATTAACTCAGCCCTATGGCTTGGCAGGGCCAGACCAATTGATTTCACAGGCGGTATACTGCCCGCGGGGCTGGCCATTCCCCACCACTGCTCTAGACACAGACTTCAGCTGCCCCCAGCTCCTGCCCTTTGTTTCTGCTTCCTTTGAGTCTGAAGCCTCTCCTCCATTTCTCTTGGTCTTCATCCAGTTGGAATGGGGAAGGAGCAACTGCTGAGCCCTGAAGGCGGAAAGGAGGAATCTGGGAGACTAACTTCATTATTTAGACTTCACATTTTCTAATACATATGTTTCCAACCTCAACCCAACTTTTATAAGTTTATAACCCTAATGTGACAGCCTTTCTGGGATTCTCAGGGGCTAAGAACCAGCTAGCTGTAATGTAGCCATCAACAAAGTAATAACTGACATACTTTAATGTTCACTTTTCTGATAATAATTTGAATATTCATAGAGCTACTTTAAGATTAACAAGATTTTAAGACCAAGTGTTTGAAAGTTTGTGGGGGATGTTTTTGTTTTTTTTCTAATTTCACTGACTTACTTAACTTTCCTGAAATCTTACCAGAAAGACAAATGTGCATGTGTAAGGCTACTTATTTAAGTTACTATTTTGATATGAAAGAGTTGAGATATCTATCTCAGTTATTTTCAAAACTGTTGTTTAGAATTTGAAAATTTTAATATTTGAAAATGAATGTAATTATTTAAATTAGTCAAATATAAACTTATACAGATATAATTAGAATCAGACTATAAGAAAATTAAAAGAAACAAAAAATAATAGTTTGGACAGCTTGTCTATGGATAAATATCTTTTTTAAACTAGACACTTTGATAACTTACCCATCATTATAATAAAACTGAAAAAAAATGACAAGTAAATATGAGTTAAGTGCTAAATGAAGATTTTTGGTGCCCCAGTAAATAGTTTTGGTCAAGTGAAAACAGTCAGAGGCCAGATTGTAGTTTATTGATGTAAGGAGGTAAAACTAAAAATTATAGAATATTGCAAGATGTTATTTCTCTGGAATTTTGCTGTGGGGAGGAAGAGAGATTTGGTTATGGACAATTTTGGGATATGTTGTTCTGTCGTAGTTGTAAAGTTTTACAAACCTTAATAGGAAGTAGTGTAGCAAAGTAACAAATCATCAGTAGGGGCTTGGGATGGAGGATCTTAGGAGATGATGAGATCTGAGGAGAAATGGGCCTTTTAAATACTGCATACTTATTTTTCAGATATCAAGGCATGTAGATCTCAACTTAGTGATGGTTCCATGTGCCTCTGGTGGGAATATGAAGGAAAATACAATAAACAAAAGGTTTTCTTTTCTGGAATATTCCTTCAGGATGGCTCCAGAAGTCGCAGCCGTTGAGAGGAAAGGGGGGTACAATCAGCTCTGTGACCTCTGGGCAGTGGGGATCACCGCCATAGAACTTGCTGAGCTCCAGCCTCCTATGTTTGACTTACACCCAATGAGGTCAGTGCATCATAGTTGAAGAATCATATGTTTTAACTAAGGGATTCTCCACTCCAGTATTATTTATTGTGTCATGGACAAATAATATGCTTATTCTTGCTTTACCTTATTGGTGAATAAGAGTAATAGAATTTACATTATATATTAATATGAAATCTTAAAATACTGTGTAATGATTTGTTGTTGATTTTTCAGAGCATTATTTCTAATGACAAAAAGCAATTTTCAGCCTCCTAAACTAAAGGATAAAGTGAAGTGGTGAGTATCTTTGTGTTATTTACTTTTATAGTCATGAGGAAAAAATAATTGAAATTTAAAACTCTCATTTTAAAATTTCGTAGGTCAAATAGTTTTCATCATTTTGTGAAAATGGCACTTACGAAAAATCCAAAAAAAAGACCAACAGCTGAAAAGTTATTACAGGTATTACCTTTGCCCCAAACTATGTCTTGTTTTCAAAAAATAAAACGTCATTCAATCAAGTTTCTAATAAGTGTTCTGTACTATATTATTTTATTTTTATAGCATCCGTTTGTCACACAACCTTTGACACGGTCTTTGGCAATTGAACTATTGGATAAAGTAAATAATCCTGATCATTCCACTTACCATGATTTTGATGATGATGATCCTGAGGTAGGAACTGTTTTTACTAACTTGTATATACAACAGATATGTATAGACAGATGTTTAATTATCCAGTAATCTGCTTATTGAGTAGATTGCACAGTGCTGGCCTTTTTCATGTTACTTTATGACACAGGGCAAGTATCTTTTCTATGCCATGGTGAATGTCAATATTCCTTTTTAAGTTTGGATGCGCTTCCAACATTTTACCCTTTGCATTTTCGATGCATGAACTATCAATCTCTGTAATATAAAGTTTTAGCTGGTGCCACTTCTTCTGGAGTATCTTCATCCTTCTTGTCACAACTACTTGCTTCATGCATGTCAATGAGTTCACCTGAACTTAGTTTACTAAATTCCTTTGGCTGTATGTCTGCAGTTTCTCAAACAGTGGCCATGTCAACATTCTCACAGTCAGCTATTTTCTTTCATAACTCCATTTATTCAAATTGCATTCCCAGCGTTACCCAAGGTTAGCACTTTTTATTTCTTTGCAGCACTTTTATCTTTGTTAGCTAACTCCTGCTTTGAATTACCAATTTTTGTAAAAATGTCACAAGTGTATTATCACTGGGAGACAAGGAGGCAACACAGTTCACACTTTGCTGTTTGTGCGTGAACTGAGTAACAGTCACTCGCTCAGTGACCACCAGACAGACTGTAAAAGAAGTGATGTGAATTCACAGTCAGGAGAACTCATCATAACTCCACCCATCCCCCAGAATACTCCTCTGACAGTGGCTATAACATAGAAAGATTTTAAAAGTAAAAGGCAAGAAGATAGAGGGCTGCCCGTGTAAGAAAAAACATAAAGGGAGAAAATTGTGTTTACTAAGTAATAGGACCATAAATCATTAACGCTTTTAGCATTATTTCATTTCATTTATCTCATCCTTTTTGAAATAGAAGTTGAGGCAGATTTTTTTAATTACAGTTTTTCTCTGCAACAGGGAAAGCTAGCTGCAGCTTTTGGATAGCTATTGAATTATTGAAACATTGAATTTTTAATATTTATTTATATTTAACTCAGAGAACAGTTACTGGGAACCTGCTGTCGATAAAATATATTCCTAATCTTGAGACTATATCCCAATGATGACTGAAGAGTTCCATTTTGTGGTTGCCATTTTTTGTTTTTTGTTTTAATATTGACAAAGTGGTTGTATGTCATTCCCATTTTTACATAAAATGAAGTGTTTTGTTTTTATTGGATTAATTTTGTGGACCAGACTGTGATTTGCTTATCTAATGCCACATGTCACTGATTTTGCTGTTTCCTAGCCTCTTGTTGCTGTGCCACATAGAATTCCTTCGACAAGTAGAAACGTGAGAGAAGAAAAAACACGCTCGGAGATCAACTGTGAGTATGTTCTATACACAGTTCATAATTTAGCATTAACAAATAAGATTTCAGGTCGTAGTTTTGTTATAATACTTTCGCTTTATTTTCTTCCAAGTAGTTCTTTTCATTAAACCTTTTAAAGGTAAGAGTTTTTTAAGGCAGTAAGGATTTTATTCTCCTCGTTTCTAAAGAATTTTTGGCGGCGGCGGGGGAGGTGTGTTGTTACTGATTGGGAAGAGGAATAAAGTTCCTAGAATAGGCGGAGTGAATAAATCAAGTCAATGTTCTTAAACTTCAGTGTGTGTATAAGTCACCTAGAGAGCTTGTCAAAATGCAGTTTCTGATTCAGCAGATCTGGGATTCTTTACTTCTAACAACCTTCCAGGTTATGTAGATGCTGATAGTGCAAGGGCCATGCTTTGAGTGTCAAGAAGAGGTAGAAATCTGCAAACTGGCTTAATATCTGAAGAACCTGAGAGCCTTTAAAAATGGATTCTCAGCCCGGCCGGAATTGAGTACTATTGAAATCTAACTTAAAGTACTTTTTATCTTGTTATCTGATTCTATTTAAAAATTATGTTTTCAGGCCTTTTTTGCAAAGTACAGTTATTTCTGGATCATTTTTTACTAATTTATGTCAGTGAGTTCTCAGCTCCTAACTGCAGAGGCATCTATATGCTATTTGGAACTAGAGACCTATACCCCAGTTTTTCTGATACTGCCCTCCTCTTGGAAAAGGCCTACTATTAACAGATTAAGCTTTAACTGCTTAGACTTTCTTGGACTTTTTCTGGCTATATATTCTTTATTTAAATCTTTGGATTGTGATTAAGGTATGGTAGATAGTAAAATGTGTTTTGCCATGGAGTAACTTTTAAAATTAGTATATCGTTAAGAATCAAGAAACAGATCATGGCTTTACTTTTTCTTTTTTAGTTGGCCAAGTAAAATTTGATCCACCCTTAAGGAAAGAGACAGAACCACATCATGAACTTGTAAGTAGTGTAGTCTTGGAATGTTAACACTAAAAGTAAATATTTTAATTAGTCTTTATGATACATTGGAACTGACTTAAAAGCTAGTTATTAAAAGCATTTGGGGAAATAAAAAGGTAAGTAATTCTGAAATTCAGAATAAATAAATCTGTGTTGCTGAGATTGAATATTTTCAAAATTATTTAGGAGAAACTTACTAGTTTTACCAGTCTCTAATTCAGTGTTTTTAATGCTGGCTCTTTCATTTTTTTCATTTTTATTTTTCAGTTTTTGAGTAGCTTTTGTGTATGTATTTATTAGGATAAATGCTGTAGTATTAAACTAAAATGTTTGATCAATAAAAGCCCATCTTCTCACTAAATTTTTGGACAGTCTTTTGAGTAAGCCAGTTTTTTAAACATCAGAGTAAAGTCATATCTGTTTGGAGTACTAAAGCTCAGGAGAGAGTAGGCATACATAATAGATCAAGTTTGTCATTCATTTAAGGCTTGCTAACTGTATGAACTTTCTTTTCATGATTCTTTTTATTAATGTTTTATACTCCTTTCCAGATACATGATATATTAGATGTAGTCTTAGAAACAAAATGCTTTGCAAGTATTTGAGATGTTACTATTCTATGGAAGAATAAAACATGAGACTTAAAAAAAATAAACAGAATTAATCCTAATTAATTACCAGAGCTCAAAATTGTGTTGTTTTTTGCTTTCTTTTTAATAATGAGAAGAAAGTAACTGTTAATAAGTACTAAGGGTTGAAGTGGGAACTTCCTTCTTAAATTTAATTTAACCCACTTGACTAAAGGCACACAGAGAGAATATTTAACCTTTAACTTTTGGAGTTATTTTAATTCAGTATACCAGCATGGAGGAAAGGAATGTTAAAGAAAAATTCTTAAAATGATCATATTAAATACTGAAGCCTGACATTTATGTAGAAGATGGAAAAGGTTAAAAAGAAAAAGTAGTCCTGATGTTTATTAATGCTAATTGTATTTTGTTAAGGCAGTTTATTTGCTCTTTCTTTTTTTAAGTGGGCATTGCATGTATTTAAATTCTGCACTAATTTAGTAACTGCATTATAGAGTAAATTCGTTGCAGCGTTGCTTTTTTAGAAACCTTTTAATATGATTTAACTTTGCATTTGCCTTAACAAAATTATGTTAGCAGGACTTACTTCAGTTAAGAGTTTCCCTTTGTGAATTTGTGGCTTTTAGTGTAAGTGTAAATAACTTGGGTTTCTTGGTCTCTGCTAAACAGCCCGACAGTGATGGTTTTTTCGACAGTTCAGAAGAAATATACTACACTGCAAGATCTAATCTGGTATTTCTCATCTTCTGATTTTCTTTGTCAGCATTGTTTTAGTCTTAATTGTTTGTTTTATTTTTTTCCCCAAACATTTTGTCCAATTTTAATGAACCAGTTAAAGCATTGTTTTATAAGATCCTGCTATATTAAGGATTATAGCAAGTTTTTCCATAACAAGTTAAATAAATATATCTACTCAAATATATTTTAATGTTACAATAAAAAAGAAAAATATTTTTCTTTTTTATGAAAAACATTTAATTTTCTGACTCAAATATGAGTTTTAATTATAGTTCCCTATAAAAATGTCCAGTTTTAATGAGCTAGGACCCATCCATATATATACATATATATATTCATTTATATATGTAAAACTATTTATATATTGCATATATTATGTATATATATCATTTTAAGAAGTAATTTACCCCTTATTAACAAAGAAATCAGTCTTAGATGAAATTATAGCTCGGTCAGTAGCATTATTATAATATCCATTTTTCTCAGACCAAAATTTGGATTATAAAGCCCCCTTGAAGTTATAAATATTAAGACTATCTTACCATTAGGGAAGAAAAGATGGGACATTAGCCCTGGTGAATATTAAATAAATAATACTTTTAATAGTTGCTATTACATAAATAGTTCTTTTCTACTTCTGTAGCTGGCCAGGTTGCCTTTATGCTTACTTCTAGATTTCAATTTTCTGCACTTTTCTGAATTTTCCTTATCTTTTCTTCCTCTCTGCTTCAGTAACATCTCTTTCAATTCTGGTTTATTTAAATGATTCTTAACATAAATTCTTAAATTTGTGCCCTCTAATATTTGTAGAACATAAAAGAGATTTTAGAAATAATGTCTAGCCCTAGCTAGTTTGGCTTAGTGGCTAGAGTGTTGGCCTGCAGACCAAAGAGTCCCGGGTTCAATCCCAGTCAAGGGCACGTACCTTGGTTGCAGGCTCCTCCTTGGCCCAGGCCATGGTTGGGGCTCATGTAGGAGGCAACCAATCGATGTGTTTCTCTCACATCGATATTTCCCTCTGTCTTTCCCTCTCTCTTCCACTTTCTCGAAAAATCAATGGGAAAATATCCTCGGGTGAGGATTAGAAAAAAAGAAAAAAGAAATAATTTCTCTTAGGGCAGTTGCTGTCTCGATGGACAAAAAATACTTGTACATAGAAACTGTTCAGTATGCAACAAAATACGTAGTGGATTGCCAAAACTTTGCCAGGTGGTGACTTGTGGTGACTGTTGATGAGGAGAGGCTAACATATCATTTATGTAATAGACATCAGAGAATAAGAAAAGCCTTTGGGTTAATGTGGTTTGTTTGGCTTCTGGGAGGGACTAAGATTGATTTCAGTATTGTGTAGGAGCCATTATAGGTTCTTCAGGAAGAAAGTGGATATATAAATACCTCCTGTGTTTCATGGGAATTAATGTAGAGACAGTCATTGGCACAGTTTTGAGAGATGGCAGATAGAGAGCTGGAATTATGGAGTGGTCACACTACTGCTGTAATTATGGGATTAGCTCTAAGGAGGGAGATTGAAGTAATGAAAGAGGAAATGATAGATGGAACCATGAGATGTCATGTGTTCACCAGGTAGGTCTCATTAAAGAAAAAGGGTAAAATACTGCTATGGGTGATGTTTGTGTTTTACACTCAAAGGTAGAACCAACATTGGAGGTAGGGAAGAAGCAGTTGAAAAGCAAGAAGAGTCAGTAGATGCACTGTCACAAAAGAAAGAAAGATACATCAGATGGCCCAGAGAGGCCAGAAAGTGAGAGGACTGAGAACCATCCAAGGACGCAAATGAGGAGGAGTGTCTGAAGAAAACACTATCAGTGATTTCTGGATTGAAAATTTCTCTAGAATTGGGCCTCAGTAGGCTA
The DNA here is from genome assembly GCF_964212035.1 of Myotis nattereri. Classification (NCBI taxonomy): domain Eukaryota; kingdom Metazoa; phylum Chordata; class Mammalia; order Chiroptera; family Vespertilionidae; genus Myotis; species Myotis nattereri. Next base: position 64,498,453 of record NC_138085.1, read on the forward strand.
GAATGACAGAAATTTGTTGTGAAAATAAAAGATTACAGAACCCAAAGTTTAGATTAATATTCTCCAGATAAGACAATTACAGCACCAGAAACACAATACCTTGGAGTTACAATATTCTTTTCTGTACCTGTGCTGAACTAGCCCCTCTCCAAATAATCAGGAATTTCTTATGAGCGAGGGAACAGTTGATGGGATCTTGTGACAGAGGAGGGCATGAGACAGATAAATTGTAGTAGGAGAGTGAATGAAATATTTGTCAGATCCTGACATTTATAAAATCAACCTTTAAAAAGCTCACTTCTAATGATAATAAAAGCTAACACTTATCTAAGAAGTTTTTATATACCAGGCATTATTCTAAACACTTCAAATACATTAACTTATGTCTTACAAATGAGAGAATTTAAGGTGCAAAGAAGCTGAAATTGGTCTTGCCACTTAGCTAAATAATAGCAGAGCTGGGATTTGACCTACGCAGCCTGGCTCAGGAATTCATACCTAAACCACTATGGTAGGTACTGTATTGCAACCATGACCACTATTGGTCTCCAAACATTTTCATCTTCCCAAACTACATCTCCTTGCCCATTAAATAATAACTCTCATCCTCCCTTCCCCCCGGGCCCTGGCAACCATCAGTCTATTTTCTGTCTCTCTGGGTTTTTTTGTACTCCAGTGACCTTATATAATTGGAATCATGCAACATTTGTCCCTTTGGGACTGGCTCCCTTTACTTAGTAAAATGTCATCACATCTTCAAGATTCATCCATGTTGTAGCATTTGTCAGAATTTCCTTTTTTAAGACTGAATAATATTCCATTATACCTATAGACCACATTTTGTTTATTCATTGAGCCATCAGTGGGCATGAGTTGCTTTCACCTTTTGATTATTGTGAATAATGCTCCTATGAACATGAGTGTACAAATATCTGTCAAATCTGTGCTTTCCTAGGTATATAACTAGATAAGGACATGCTAGATCACATGATAATTTTACATTTAATATGTTTGGGGAACAGCCATACAGTTTTCTATAGCAGCCGCATCATTTTACAGTTCCCACCAGCAGAGCACAAGGGTTCCAGTTTCTCTGCTTCCATCAACACTTGTTCTTTTGTGGCAGGGGAAAGGGAGGTTTTTGTTTTTGTTTTTTAAATAATAGCCATCCTAATGGGTTTCACCTGTCCTTAGTTATTTCAGTCCCCTAATTTCATCAGTCCTAAAATTTCGGTGCCGCGAACAAGATTTTATGTCTTACAAATACTTGTTGCTGGAGCCTAGAAACCACATGAACCCAGAATGTTTGGCTGTCATCTTAGTGGGCAGTTGCAGCCCTAAGTTCTTTACGGCCCAGAAAAAACATTTACTCCCTTATAAGAAGCCTGCTGCCTAAAAGTTTGATGTCATCAGTGCTTTCTGGTTGTTTTAAGTGCTAAGTATATTTATTTATTATTTTGTAAATGAATTTTGAATGTAACACCTCAATTTTCATTACTACAATAAAATGATTTTTTAAAATCAGGCAATTATAATACATGGAACCAGAAGAATAGACTTAATTTTTAGGATTGTTAGTGAATAAAAAAAAGTTCTTTAAATTTTAAAAGATGCCCAAGTTAAAAATAAAAACCTCATTTTAATGTGATAATTAAATAGTAACAGTTTTGCCCATAACCATACAGATGTGTTTACCTGATCTGTCTTTAAATGAGATATTATTACACATCTGTTCAGCTGATGCTAATTTTTTAAAATTTGCCTGATTTTTACTGTATATTTTGGCCCATTATGATGAAAAGTACATCTAAAGTTAATTGTAGGTGAAACACTATGTTAATTGCTATGGAGGAACATGAATAGTTATATAATTATTACTCTGAAGAAACTTACAGTCTACCTGCGGGAATAAGAATAAAATATGTAAGTTACAATTAAAAACATGTTAGGAAGATAATAACCAATTGATTGTTATCAATAATTATAATAAAAGTACTTTAAAATTATTACTGAATTAGGTCAAAACTGAATACAGTCTATAAAGTTATATTCTATAAAAGAAATAGTAAATGCCAACTTTACTTATTTTTAAATCTGTTAAATTATTATTTATTATAAAATGTATGTTGTGTGGTCACTTTTCTTATCTAATGTTGAAGACAATTTCTAAGGAGACCTCATTTCATAATTGCTCAATGGTAGCACATTCTCTAGAATGTCAAACCTAACCTAGTATTCATTTCCAAGCTTGCTGTACAGAAGTCATGTTATTCAGTTTGAGCTTCCTTAAGTCTTCTGCTTTTATTAGAATACTGACTGCTTGATTAGTATTATGACTCCACTTGCTTTTCTGACTTTTTAAGAAATAAAAACTTTTTGAATTATCCAGGATTCAATCCCTTTTTACTCCTGTAAATTATCTACCACATTAACAGGTATCTAATGGTTTTATTTGTTCCACAATTCTCTCATTTTTTATGATAAAAAAAGTTTTCCTCTTCTGTGTTTTTTTTCTTGGGTAAAATAAATTGGTGAAGTACTTTCTCTCTCTGTTTTTGTAGCCAACTGTGTCAATTCTATTAACTTCCTGCTGTTTTCTCGTTAGGTATATAGACTGTAATCTTGGGGGGGGAGGGTAATAAAAAAATCAATATCTTCTTGATCATATATTTTCTTTTTCTAGTGTTCACGTCGCATCCTTTTATTCTTTTTCATTTTTTTCTGGCACCATATTTTCTTAGAGACTTTATCCTACATTTAAAAATACAACCCCATTCATTGAAACGAACCATGGAAATTAAGACTTTGTGGCTCAGAAAGATATTTTCATTGAGCTGGGTAGACCATCAGAAATTTTTGTTGGGTTGAATCTGTACTAGGCTATTGCATGTTTTCAGTCCATGTTGTTGACCTTGACTATGTTGTTAAGTATTGTCATTCACTAATAAGTTGATGCCTGATTTATGCAACTAATATTTTTATGTCTGTCCTAACATGTTCAAATGTATTCTTATTTAGCCCATCCATGTTTTACTCATCTAGGGTATATTTTGAGTGCTTTTCCAAGAATAATTTTGGTAGCATTTTCTGTTACAGAATAGCTTTCAAGTCCTTTTACAAAGGGTTGTAGATCAGTTTTCTTAGACTGCCCTAAAGATACATAAGTAATTACTAACTTTGCCCAGGTCTCACGTTTTTTTTCTTTCCTTTCTATTTCTTTTCATTTTTCTTGTCTGATTTACTATCTGTATTCTTGCTATTTATAATAGGTGCTTGGTAAATAATAGCTGAATTAAAGAGGATTGGATAATTAATAGAAGGACTTAGTGTAATTTTTTTACTTGATGACATGGCCAGTACATTGTTTATATTCCATGTTTGCTAAAACGTAACAGAACTTGATTTACAGAGAAGGAATTTATAAAGAACCAAGCCCCTTTCAATCTTAGCTCTCCTGGGAGGGCTTCACGTATGGCCCGGGGAATCACCAGACTTGGCTCTGTCTGCAGAGGGTGTTAGTTGTTTTTAAACTCTTCTCTTACCTTCTTAAGTACACTGATCGTCTCAGTTTATTTTTTCCCCAGTCATTGTCATCAACCTGGTAGTTGTCACGTCTGCATTTAAGGAACAGAAGTATATGCTTTGGGAAACTGTCATTTGATTAAAGGTTTAAGAGATTATTGGCTAAAGATATTGCTGGTCTGTAGAGGGCCCAGTTATCTACAGCTGAAGAAAACAAACTTGAATTGGAAAGTAAATTCATTGAGATAGTACTTCTCTTTACTGATTATCAACGTTTAAAAGTTCCGTATAAAGTCATGATCAATTAAATTGTTCAGCATAATAATGTGTGACTGTCTCATAATAACAGTGATTTTATTCTATTAAGATCTATCATTGATTAGAGAATAGGTATCCCTTTTCATTAGAATTTCATGTGATACCAGTGTGACAATTGACTAATTTTTTTTTGTTTATGATATATTATCTTTTCTCTCACTAGTAAGAATATTTATTATGCATGGAAGAACACAAATATTGAAGACAAAATTAGATATTTATTTTCATCAGATATTATTTTGACAGGTCTTGTAATACTTAAATGTTAAGGTACTTTTCATTTAAATGTAATGTATTGCTTAGAATCCTCTCGGGATTCTAGGCTTAGCAGTTTTGGACCTAGAATTATTTTAATGTATATATTAACTAGAGGCCCAATGCACGAATTTGTGCAAGGGGGCTCGGCCCTTGCAGCCCCGACTTCGTCCAGAAGGACTCCGGTCTAATTAGCATATTACACTTATATTATTATAGATGAGGCTGAAGCGTTAGTTATGTGTTTATAGGAAAATAAACAAATAGCATCTGAACAAGCATTTACTTAGGGCCTCGTTAATATGTGCCAGTTGTTATGCTAGACCTTGGGCTGTAGGGAAGAAAGATGGATTTAACAATTTCCCTTTGTTTGAGGAGCTCACAGCCTGGCAACTATTTTTATAGACTTGTAATAAATTAATTAAAATGCAGAGTAATTGCTGGAGAAGAACTATGTATTAAATGCATCGGAGACTTGGAGAAGGTTGCAGCTATCTTACTTGGCAATCTTGGAAGGCTGCTTACAGCACTCTTAAGTATATTATATTCTAGTAAAAATAAAATTCACTTGAAATGTTAAATATTCCCCCTTTATTATTAAAATAGTGCTTGAGATACATAGGCTTTAAGAAGTAGGGGAGAAAAGGAGACTCTGCTTTCCATTATTGTTGGAAAGCATTTTTTTTTTTTTTGGTCTCAAGGTGTCTGTGTTGAGCACATATATATTGATTGTACCTTTAAATTTCAATTCTGAATTCTACAACATGCAGCATTTAGTGAGAATGTTTAAATAGCTGATGAACTGCCTTAATGATATTGAAGTTTTGCTACTTACACTTAACTCTTTAAAATATGTTAAAAGCCCTAACATACAATTTATAATCTTTTGCAAATCCATATATATATATTTTACTTTAAAAGAATACCCTATTTTATTTCTTTAAAAAATTATTACCTGCATAAAGCAGTAGTAGCAATGTGTGAATAGACATAATTATTGCAGCTCGTACAGACCAAGATTTTTGTTGCTTGCTCCCTTCTGTAATCATTTTTGCTTCATTAGAGCTTGAGAATAAAGACTTTATTTGAACTTTTTCTAAAAGCTGACTTTACCAATGTTAATTACAATAGCAATATCCTTAAATGAAACTTGCATATATTATTTAAATGAGTTCCCAGAAAAATATTGAACTTACCTTTTATTGTTGCAAGTCCTACCATGCCTTCTTTTTAAGAACATACAGCAATACAGATTTATTTGAAGTTTGGGGTTTCTGTTTTAAAACTAATGTATATTATGTATAGTGATTTGTAAGATACTACTGTTTTACTAAATATTTTGTTTTATACTATTAGGATCTACAACTAGAATATGGACAAGGACACCAAGGTAGTTACTTTTTAGGTGCAAACAAGTAAGTAAAGTTCTTTTAAAATTAAATTTAAATCAGGAATAATTAAGTTGCCTTAAAATATTATATTTTAATAATTACAATACTAAATAATTAGAGTAGTAAAATAGTTGGTAGATATATTTCATAAAATACTTTTAACTTTGTTTTACTGCTACTTTGCTAATCATTTAATCAATAATTGTTATAATAGAGACAATCACCTTAAATTTTTTACATCAAACTACTTTGTAGATCTCTAGAGAAAACTAAGTATATTCCAAATGAGGATAAATATATGTTTGAGAAATTTATTTTTTTATTTGTAAAGACTTGTCTGTTCCTTATAAAACTTGCTTTGGTATGTCTCTTAGATGTGTTGGCCTCTGAAAACAGCTGGAAATATTCACACTGTTTAGAAATCTTAATATTTTAGCTGGTAAGAGTCTTTTAAAAAGTGAACAGTAATTAAAATGTGTCTAAAGTTTTGAAAGGTATTTATGCAAGAAATAAACCCAAGTTATTCAAGGCCTACTCTACACCACGCACTAAGGTGTAACAATTTCAGTTGTTCATAAGCCCGAGTTAGCAAGGTATGGAGACCAGACTCTGCTATTCCCCATAGATTTTCTTATTGTCCTCTCATTCCTTCAACCCTCCCCCAAAGGCCCTCAATAAAATGGTTTTATTCCCCCACCCCCAAAAAGCTAATATTATAAGGAAATATTATTTAAGTTGCCAAAACCTCCCAGCAATGTAGATATTTTAATAATCAGATCAAATTAAAATTTCAAAATATTTCAGTTGCTTTAGAGAGTTGAGACATACACACACACGCACACACACACCCTTATTTTAAGTTAAACAGTTGACAAAGGGTGACTAAAGACAAGTAGCTCAGATTTAGTGATTATAGTGCAAAATCATGTCTCTTTCTTTAAATAAATGAATCATTTAAATATGTTTTTCAACACAGAAAAAAAGCGTTGAATGACAACCTACAGAAATGCCTTAGTTTTTATTTAAACAACTTCATTTAAGTACTGTGAGGTGTTTTTTATTAAATTATTAGTAGTAACATTATATTTCCTAAAATGGGAAATAAGTGTGAAATTCTCCTGGTAGAAAAATGAAATTCTATCTAAATAATAACTAGTCACTATTTATAGTTTGTCCTGATTTGTTGATGGACAACAAAGGAAAGTTTGTCTCATAGTGAGTTAGCAAATGAAAATTTTATGTATTTTTTGTTATTTTGTCTAAATTTGAGGTCACTGGTTTAAGGCCCTTGTTAGTAAATTTCGATATATTTTAAGAGACTGGAAAATTTGGAAAGATATTTTATTTACCTTTCTTGGACTCATTTAAAATATATTTTTAAATGGCATACTTGCAAAAATAACCAAAAAAATATTATATATATGGTCCATCTCTAAATGATTTTCCAGATTCCTTAGTTTCCATTTTCTGATTTTTATCTGTTAGACATTTTCATAGTATATGGTTACTTTGGCTAGGTAAAATATTAATAATTTGCCCAACCTTCATTTTTTTGATTAATTGGATCCCTGCTTAAGGAACTGTATTCTTTATAACGAATTACTGGCAAGGTAGGTTGGCCAAAAGTTTGACCTTTGGCTGTGTTTCGTGTACAGGTACATATACATACATGTGACATGAGCATGGATGTAGCACTTCTCTTACTGTACTGATATGTCTGCTTTATCCTTGTGACTAGGCAGTGTGTTAAAACTCACAGAGTTTCCTGCTTTCTCCATAGGTGATCAGGCAAACAGATTTTCATTTCTGGGTTTCTACCTATTACAGACCATGTGGCAACTATCTAAGATAGTAGCTATTTTTAAATAAATGCCTATATATTTTGACTTATTGAGCGGTTTTCTTTTCTTTTGAATAATATTATTATTGAGGTCAACTTTTCTCACCATTTAAAACCAACAAAATATTTTTTTTAAAGTTTTAAATTATTTTTAATTTTTTAATGAAGCGCAAAAATTCTAAAGATAAATTCTCTTTTAAAAAAGACCTAAATAGTAGTGAAAAGAGTAAATTGAATTACACAATTCCTGGCACAATCGAATGTAGTAGTAGTAAAGACCAGAATTGTCTCTTTCTGTAAGCCATGAGACTTCTCTAGTAAAATGGGGATTACAGTAGTACCTTCTTTTGGGGTGAAATGGAATAGTCATTGTAAAACATTTGGCATATTTATGGTTTAGTAAGTACTTACTAGTTGCTCTTATTTGTAGTATTTACTCAGTAATTGTTGATTGTAAGATCAAGTGAATATAAGTAAATAAAACTGCTCTTTTTGTTTTAGAGAAACAGGGAGTGGTTTTGTTTTCAAATATAATCAAGGCAGTACTTTATAGATTGTTTTGAACCAGTTAGACAATTTTGAAAGACTTGAGTAGTCAGCAGCATGAATTCCTTAGTTAATTCAAATATGCTAAGTATTTTTGGCGGTTTTGTGGGGGTTTTTTACTTCCAGATTATTTTCTTCACATGATCCGTTAAAACTATATTTGCATACAGTTCCATTTTTAATCCTATTCAAATTTTTAAATCATTTTGGGTTGATTTAGTAATTCAGTATCTGAGGGCATCATTTTTGTTTTGTTCATTACTTTCTAAAAATTCCATAATAGAATAATGAAGTGAACTAGTGAATAGTGACATTGTTTATTGTATGGTACCCAGTCTTGATGGTTAAATCAGCATCACATTTTTCTCCAGTGCTCTCCAGATATAGTACTTACTGTAAATTAACATTTTAGCAAATTTAGCCATGTTTTATCTTCTCCTTCATAATGCCTGAGAAGCAAATGTATTCTACTTTTCATTAATACTTAATGAAATCTTTAACTTTATTAACAAAAAAGTCTTAACACATAGTAGGAGATTTATAAGTAAATGAATAAAAAATATATATGGGTTCGTAAGCCACAAATTAGCCACTTTTTCATGTTTGCTTATTCAGCTTTTTTCTCTTATTCTTAGAGAACCTAGAAAAGTGGAATGCCATATAAGTTCAATTACACAGGGTGACTAACAATAAACTACATTTAAACTCTCCTCTTAGTTATTCTCAAATCTTGATATTCCCTACTGGAAAAAAAATGCTTCAAAAAATAATGTCATATGCTCAAGAAAATGTTGTGTGTTTTTTTTTTCACATCTTCTGAAAGGATATGAAAGCCCACTGTATAGTTCAAAAATATTATGTTTAATTCAGTAAAATAGTTTAAAGCAGCACTTCTTAAAATTTTGGTCTCAGAATCCTTTTACAGACTTAAAATACTATTGAGGATTCCAATGAGTTTTTGTTAATATAGGTTATAACTGTCAATATTTATGTTTTTAGAAATGTACACAGAGCTTTTCAAAATATTCTAATTGTAATATACTCATTACATGTTATAGGTAACATTTTTGGTGTATTACAGTTTTTTCTTATATTTAGGACCAATTCACGTGCCACCTTTATGGCACCTCCTTCCTAATACCACTCAATTCTTCTCATGAGAATTAGAAGCAACAAATAATTGCAAGAAGGTTTTATATAGGTCAGTGTAATACAACAAACTTTTTGTTGAGGCCCACTAATAACATTTTTTATGAAGAATAGCTATTTTTTCTGAAATAAAATACCATTAGTAAGAAAAGTACATTGATTTTTTTTGCATATCTCCTTAATGTCTGGCTTACTAGAAGACAGCTGGCTTCTCATGTCTGCTGCTAATCTCTTGTGATATCTATATATATATAGAAGCCTAAACAACTGTTACAACCGGACGACTGGACGGTAGCTATGATGCTCACTGACCACCAGGGGGCAGACGCTCAATGAAGGAACTGCCCCCTGGTGGTCTGTGCGTTCCCACAGCCAACCTCCCCTGCCAGCTGGCCCCACCTGTGCACAAATATGTGCACTGGCCTCTAGTGTTCTTTATAGTCTAGAAAACTAGAGTTCCATTTTCAATGAAAGAATAAAAGTGAAAAGGTGAACACTTTAGTATTATGAAAATAGTGTTGACCTTGCAGACCTTCTACAGGAGAGTAAGACCCCCAGGATCTACAGACCACATTTTGAGAATTGTGGGTTTAAAGAAATGTTGTTTAGTCAATAATAATAAAGACTTAAAACACTAATTGAATGCTTACTATGTTCTAAATTACTATTCTAAGCATTTTACCTATATCAATGCATTATATCTTCAGATATATAAACATTTGACATCATGTATATTGTAATTCCCATTTTACTCATGTGGCAACTGAAGCATAGGGAAATCAAAGTGACTTATTGCGGGCCATGCAGCTTCCAGTGGCCGAGGCAGGAGTCAGACTCAGGCTGACTTTGCTTCACAACCCGGCACCGTTTTGCTAAGCTGCCTTTAGACAGATGCTCTTGCCTTCCTGGTGGTGGGCCGGAAAGAGCTTTGTGATTAAGGTGATGCATTGACTGAAGAACCTCACTTTTTTTATCTGCAAAGTAGCATCCAGATTTAGAACTTCGTCATTTTCAAAGTTAGATCATTCAGCTGGCCTAATTAAAATTTGATGGCTAAACTATATTCAATTAATTGCTTATACCAGCTTTCAGTTTCTCTGGTTTTACATTTTGATAATCCTAATGGCAGTTTTCCCCCAATATATATATATATATATATATATATATATATATATATATATATGAAGGAAAAATGATTAGAAGGTACTACCTTCTAACTTTTGAGAGAGAAAATTTTCTGCTGAATACTTTTGCCTTAGTCACCATATTTCTCTCTGTTCCATTAGTTTTAAGGAGACTATTGATATTTTATGCTTGAAGAGTATAATACAGGAGATACGCTGCATGAGCTTGCAGTGGAAAGAAGTAAAGGGACTTCAGAAATGCCATTAGTTCTCTCTTAGCTTCCGGAATAGCAGGTTTTATAAATTGCTTCCAATGATAAACCCTCGCACCTGGCCTGATCCAGGCTTAGTCTCCCAAAAGTGTAAATGTGTTTGCCAGTCCACCACTGGAGAGCAGATGTTCAGGTAAGTGAGTGTGTTCTGTGGAAACAGAGTGCTACTACATTCATGTATTCACATCACATGCATGCATGCTTCTGCAGAGAGAGCCAACATGTTGAGTTTCATTTTGTAGGATTGCCTGAGAGCATGTTTTTTTAAAGTGTGTCACCTTCCTTACTTTAAGAAAAAGAAAATGTAATTTCAGGTGTCACGTAAATATTCCGGGTAAATTTGAATCCTGGAAGCTCCTGACGATGACCCTGCAGTTATTGTTCTGTCAGTCCTGTTGTGACATTTTGTGGTGGGTTGTCCTCTGTTTGAGTTGGTAATTTTCAGTAAACATTAGGGTTTATTTTGTTCATTTAAGATACATATGTAAAGACATTAGCAACAGGAAACAGAGGTAGCTCATTAAATTAACTTGATGTTTGATGGTATAGAGATGATCATTGTAGCATATTCCTAATAAATCTTAAGTAAAAAATTTTGTGGATAAGGTTAAAAGGATGAAGATATATACTTACTGCTTGCTTAATTCACATTACTTTTTTTTTTCTTTTAAGGAGTCTTCTGAAGTCTGTTGAGGAGGAATTACATCAGCGGTAATTTTACTTTTTGTTTTGTTTTTTTAATCCTTACCTGAGGAATGAGGATATTTTTTCCATTGATTTTTTTTTTTTTTTTTTTTTTTTTTTTAGAGAGAGAGTAGAAGGGAGGGGGAAGGAGAGAGAGAGAAACATGGATGTGAGAGAGACGTTGATTGGTTGCCTCCCACATGCAGTCTGACTGGGGCTGGGGATGGAACCTGCAACCCAGGTACATGCTCTTGACCGGGAATTGAACCCTGAGACCCTCTGGTGTACAGGCCAACGCTCTAACCACTGAGCACACCAGCCAGGGTGGCAATTTTACTTTTTAATTAAGCTTAAAATACTTTGTCACAGATGAGTCGTCTGTTTGTTCCCTTCTCTGACATGTGGCCTTAAGGTCATTTTGTTGTTACTGGTGTTTTGATTCTGTAAACATATAGAAGTAAAATTCTGTCTTGCAGTTTTCTGAAATTTCTTCTTAAGCTATTTTGGTCAAGTTCACTTAGTAACAATGGAACTATCCTTCTTTATCTTTAGAGGGCATGTGGCACATTTAGAAGATGATGAAGGGGATGATGATGAATCTAAACAGTACGTTCTGTTTTGATTTTTAGTAAAAGAGAAAGTATCATATGCTCTGATTTCGTAAGTCTGACAGCCTAATATTGACAGTAATTTTAATGTCATTGGTAATGTAGTATTATGGGTTCTAGCACAGTTTCCTTTTTCTGTTTTAGTTGTATTAGTCTGCTCCATCATCCTTAATAATATACCATAGATTGGTGGTTTAAACAAAATTTATTTCTCACAGTTCTGGAGTCCAGGAAGTTTAAGCTCAAGGTGCTGACCAGTTTAATTCCTGGTGAGAGCTCTCTTCCAGGCTTGCAGACAGCTGCCTTCTCACCATGTCCTCAGACGGGCTTTCCTCAGTGTGTACATGCAGAGAGAGAACTCTTTCCCTCTTCTTATAAAGCCACTAATCCTGTTCAATTAGGACTTGACTCGTAAGATCTCAGTTAACTTTCATTACCTCCCGAAAGCACTATCTCCAGATATGATCACATCAACTTTAGGACCTCAACATACAATTTTGAGGGGACACAGTTCAGTCCATATTATTGTGCCCCTCATCCCCCAAAATTTATGTCCTTAACACATGCAAAATACAGTCATTCTAAAAGGCTTAGCTCTTTCCAGCATCAACTCTAAAGTCGTAATAAATCAATTCAAATTAGATCTAATGATCTATGGATCGCCTTCAGAATTATTTTTTCGCTCTTCTTGAAGAGTAGTGCACGTTCGGAAACCTCTGTCCATCCTGTTCTATAAAATCCAAGGAGTTTGCCGCCTTCCTTTGTTTTTGTCTCATCTCCATCGCCTTCCGTTCAAGCTGCGGTGTTTGTGCTGGTAAAAGCCCATGAATTCCGTATTGAGTGACAGTCCAGCCACACCCTTGCTGCTCTCTTCAGAACATGCTTTCTCATGCCATCCGTTGGTGAGCTAATATGGATAGGCTGAGAATTTTTCAAACTTCAAGTTCTAGTTTCTCTTTTCTTGGCATTTTTTTCTCTAGTTCATCTCTTTCATTTCATTATAAGCAAGCCACTCCTTTAGCACTTTGCTTAGAAATCTCTGGTAAATATCCAATTTCATTACTTTGAATTTTTACCTTCAACAAAACACCAGGACATAATTCAGCCAAATTTTCCCTGACTCTTTATAATAAAGGTCACCTTTCCTCCAGTTTCCAGTAACATTTCCGTTAAGGACCCAACCACAGTGGCCTTTAACTGCATTCTGTTGATGATTATTTATGTACTAGAGACCTGGTGCATGAAAATCATGCACGCTGGGGGGGGTCCCTCAGCCTGGCCTGTGGGGGGTCTCTCATAATTCAGGAGCTCCGCGATCAATCGCCCCAAAGGAGTAGGCCCCACCCACCCAGCCAGGGCTCCGTGATGGATCACCCCCGCAGAGGGAAGCCCCGCTCACCTGCTACAGCCCACCGGTCAGTGGCCTGGGCCTCCCTCTTTGGGGCGATCGTGGAGCCCCCTGATTGATTGATCACCCCACCGGTTGGTGGCCTGGGCCTCCCTCTGCAGGGTGATCATGGGGCAATGGCAGGCCCCCAACCAATCTCATCGCACCCGCCTTGGCTGGCCTGGCGCCAGTGTCTGTCATAGTGTGGCTGTCCAGACAGTCGTTCTGCTGTTCGGTTGATTTGCATATTACGCTTTTATTAGTATAGATTCTGTAAGAAGATGGGAGCTTTCTCACAAGCTCTCCTCTTTTCTTTTTTGACTTCTAAACAGGCTCACTTTTTTTAAAAATTCTATATAATAAGAGCCTAATATGCTAAGTGTCCAGTCCGTTCAACCAATCAAAGCATAATATGCTAATGATATGCTAAGGCTGCGCAACCACTTGCTATAACATGCACTGACCACCAGGGGGAAGACACTCCAACCGGTAGGTTAACTTGCTGCTGGGGTCAGGCTGATTGGGACTGAACAAGATGGGCCAGACATGGCCCTGGAGCCCTCCAGCATTCCCTCTCCAGCTGGCCAGCCTCCCTCGTCCCTCCCCATCCCTGATCGTGCACCGGTGGGGTGCCTCGGCCTGGCCTGTGCCCTCTTGCAATACAGGACCCCTCAGGATGTTGGAGAGCCAGTTTCAGCCCGATCCCACAGGCCAAGCCAAGGGACCCCACTGGTGCACGAATTCGTACACTGGGCCTCTAGTATTTATATATATGTGTGTGTATTGATTTCAGAGAGGAAGGGGAAGGGAGAGACAGAAATAGAAACATCAATGACAAACGCACTTGAGTCCTTGGAGGCGTAGGTTTTCCTTTCTACTTCACTACTATGTGACCTTGGATCAGGTCCCTTAACCTTTCTGGGCTTCATTTTCCTCATCAGAGAATTTATGCTCTATTATCTTCGAAGTTTTGTAAACGTTTTAGAAACTACAGGCCTGAATTGTAATGAATCTAAGCTTCAGTCAAGTCAGTTCTGTCTATAATTTCATAGAGCATGTATATTTTGATGAGGTTCATCAGAGATATTTCATATCTAATGATAGTAAAAATATATATTACATTATGATAATTTTATAGTATATCATTTTGCTGTTTTCCTGTAAACCAATTACTTGTTTTACATTAAGTACCTTTCAATTGATATAAACTGTAATTGTAGTTATCTTTCCCAGTTTTAATTACTGGATAGAATTTGAAATCAAGAAAGCTTATCTACTCAGTTACCTCTGAATGATACTCCATTCAGCATAATTTGAATATTTAACAAAATATTTTAGAAAATGCCCAGTCTTAGAAAAAAGTAACTTGTTATACAATTTTTTTTTCATAACTTTGAAAAATTAATTATAAATTTAGTAATGATTTTTTTATAAAATAGAGTTCTAATTCTAAATTTTTGTATTTTTATAGTTCAACCATGAAAGCAAAAATTCCACCTCCTTTGCCACCAAAGGTAGACAGATTTATTTTTCAATTTAAATTTGTTTCTGTATGTGTGTGATTATTTGATACTGTATTAATATTTACCCTGTAGCTTATTTTCACATGGGACCCACAAAGAAACATCATGAAGAAGTTACTAACTAATCATGATATAAGTCGATAATTGTGTTACTGTTGTTTCTCCTTTTTAATTATCAACTTGCCACTTGTTTATTCTAAATAAGTTCTAGAAATTTGTACATGAAAAAAATTATATTAATGAATTAGTAGTATTTCACTTAGTTTAGGAAACTTACTTTTTTTTTCTAAAATATGTGTATTTTTATTTCAGAGAGGGAGAAAAAGAAATAGACACATCAATGATGAGAGAGATTGTCTGCCTTCTGCACACTCTCTCCTGGGGATTGAGCCCACAACCAGGGATTGTGCCCTGACTAAGAATCGAACCTTGACCTCCTGGTTCATAGGTCAACACTCAATCACTGAGCTACACCTGTCGGGCAACTTATATTTTTAAATAAGATTTTGTTCCTCAAAATCTACAATCTAGTAACTGATGCCCTAAGGATGAGTAAAGAATAGTGTTTTATCACATATTTAATTTTCAGAAGGTACTTTTAAATTAAAAATAGGTCATTAATTTTCAATTTTTTTATCAATGAAATCCTTTTGTCAGAAAAAAGCATCACAAAAATAATAGATTATTCCAACAGATGAGGAGTTTTTTTTAAGATAAAAGGAGTTAATATAAATTTATTTTATAAGCTTATGCATAGCAAATTTTAATTACAGAATGAACTGTTTATAAAGTGAGCTGTTGGTTTTATAAGGTTTGAAATTATGGGTTATAAATGAGAATTAGAGTCTGATCAGTCTTGGCATCCAATATGTTACTACATTTTGTTTTCATTTCTTACTTTTGAGAAAATCATGATTCACACAGATAGATAATACTGCACTTGCTAGTTTAGTATTATATTAGCTTAAGTATAAAAATCTGAATCTCAAAGAGATAAATGCTAAGTAATATTCCTAATAAGGGACATATTTATAAGAATTTATAAATTCTCCAAACCTCCTGCTGGTGGAGGTTTCATAATTGTCTGAACAGAAAGTTTCTCAGACATCTTTTATTAGTATTCTCCATGACGATAAAATTTTAATTGATATCTTCTTCTACCCCCAGTCTGAAAGATTAAGCATTAACATAAAAGACATTGAGTCATTTAAAAGAGACAGTTTAGATTAGTCTTGTAAGGAGCTGAATAGCCTGAATGTTTAAAATAAAAAGAGACTCATTTAAATTGAAGATAAGAAAGACCAGAATATTTTTATTTGGCAAGTCTAAGTGGGAAGGCTTGTAAGGAATTAATAGAAAGAGGTCTCTTTTTTTTTTTTTTTTTTCTTCCCTGAGAAAGCATTTTAGTGTATAATTTTAAAATATGTATTGAGATCATCTGAATCAGATAGTTGAATAACCTTGAAACTCTGCTAGTATACACAGTTTAAAAGCCTCTGATATATAATAATATTTATTTTAGTATTTTTTATGTTTAATTAAACATGAATAATTTCATGTTTAATCATTGGTGTCCTTTTCTGTATTATTTCAGCCTAAGTCCATATTCATACCCCAGGAAACTCATTCTACTGAGGATGATAATCAAGGAACAATCAAGAGATGTCCCATGTCAGAGAGCCCAGCTAAACCATCCCAAGTCCCACCTAGACCACCACCTCCCAGATTGCCTCCACAAAAGCCTGTTGCTTTAGGTAATGGGGGAAGGGAGGGTGAAATAGGTTTTCATACCATATGAAAAAATAATGCAGGGAAACTTTTAAGAGATTATTTGAAATTCCTTTGAGGAGGAAAGAAGGAAGGCTACAGCTCTAGAGATGTTTTCTGCCTTTCGCTTCAAGGTTTAAAGTGTTTTTATGACAGGATTACCTGTGGCGTAGTTTGGGATATTTTGCCCCTTGTTTTTTGTTGTTGTTATTTTCTTTGTTAAATATATTTTATTGATTTTTTAACAAAGAGGAAGGGAGAGGGATAGAGAGTTAGAAACATCGACGAGAGAGAAATATCGATCAGCTGCCTCCTGCACACCCCCCATTGGGGATACGCCCACAACCAAGGTACATGCCCTTAACCAGAATCGAACCTGGGACCTTTCAGTCCACAGGCCGACGCTCTATCCACTGAGCCAAACCAGTTTTTTATTTCATATCTAGCCTTTCCTCTTTTGGAGAATTGTTTATGTCCATTTCATCATTTATCTGTAGTTGGGCAACAAAAGAAATTTAAACTCTGAACAAACAAGGAAAATGTGTATTGATTATAGGGTACTTCTGTTTTAGTAAAAAGAAGAGGATATTTTGGCTTACTCCTTTGTTTTATTTCATTTAATCATTTAAAAAAATAATGGTCAATATTTGCTGGATATTTGCCTCCAAGTTAATAATAGAGGATGCTGTGTTAATACTGTAAAGTTTCTTGTGTATTATGCAAAAGAAGTTGTTTAAAAAAAGAGCAATGAAAGTGTCTTTGATAACATACTCTAAATTGCTCCTTTCCTGAAAGTGTTTCTTTTTTGTCTTCTTAACACTAATATGTGATACAACCTGAATTTAAATTTGCCCATATGATCCTAGCCGGTTTGGGTCAGTGGATATAGCATCAGCCTGTGGACCAAGGGTTCTGGGTTTGATTCAGGTCAAGGGCACATACTTTGGTTTCAGGCTCCTCCTTGGCCCAGGCCCTGGTAGGGTCTCCTGCAGGAGGCAACCCATCAGTGTGTTTCTCTCACATTGATGTTTCTCTCTGTCTTTCCCTCTCTCTTCTACTTAAAAATATCCTTGGGTGAGGATTAAAAAAATAAGTAAGTTGGGTGAGGATTAAAAAATAAGTAAGTATGTAAATAAATAAATAAATAAATAAATAAATAAATAAATTTGCCTATGTGAAAGAAATAGATATAAGTAGAAGAGCACATATGTAAGACTTCTTAATTCAGTGCTAAGTATTCTAATTGGATGATCCCAAATGAAGGCTGAAACTGTCACAGAGATGTTTTTCTTTCCTACATTTTCTGAGTGAAAGAGTCCTTTTTTTTAATATATTTAAACATCTTATTGAAGGAAATGGAGTGGGCTCCTTCCAGTTAAATGGTGAACGAGATGGATCCTTATATCAACAACAGAATGAACATAGAGGAACAAACCTTTCAAGGAAAGAAAAGAAAGATGTACCAGTAGGTATTTATATTCATAAAGTCTACTTATATTTGTTTTCTTTTTCACTACTAGGTTAGGTTTGCGATTATAATTAGTGAGTTACAGCAATTGTATGTATTATAATTAGTTATGTTGGTATTTTAGTGTATTAAGTATAATAATATGAATTGTTTAAATCTTTAAAAAAGTAACTTTGCTCAATGGTAAATTTGAACAATGGCTTTCTGTTTGAGTCATTTAGGCCAGTTTGTGACCTGCGTGCAAGTGAACACTTGGTCTTCTTGTGCTTGTTCAGAAAATAGCTATTGTTTTTTTCATTGTTCCTTAAAAGTCCCTTTTACAGTGTCAGGAAGTTTGGGAAACAAGGACATGGACAGATAAGGAAAACTATAGCTTCTACCCTAGGATAAATTTCTAACTATAGATTATGCAGTTTGTGATATTACTACTCTTACTTGGAATAGCTAACAAGGAAGAAAAATTAAGATTATTTTCTAGTAGAAATCACTTCAGGAAAGATGAAATTAGCTGTAGAAGCTATCTGTTATAAATGCAACATAAAACACATAACTATCCTATCTAATAAAAGGGTAATATGCAAATTGACCCTAACAGCAGAACCATCAGTCGCTATGACGCACACTGACCACCAGGGGGCAGACGCTCAACGCAGGAGCTGCCCCCTGGTGGTCAGTGCGCTCCCACATGGGGAGCTGCACTCAGCCCCAAGCTGGGCTGATGGCTGCAAGTGCAGCGGCAATGGCGGGAGCCTCTCTCGCCTCCTCAGCAGCGCTAACGATGTCCAACTGACGGCTTAGGCCCGATCCCCCGGGGAGCAGAGCCTAAGCTGGCAGATGGACAATCCCCACAAGGGGTCCCAGACTGCGAGAGGGCACAGGCCAGGCTGAGGGAGACACCCCCCCCCGCCCCCCCGCTGAGTGCACAAATTTTTATGCACTGGGCCTCTAGTTAAAACATAAATAGTATTTATCGGGGAGATTAACATTTTTTTAACATTTGTAAAGAATTTGCTCATCATCAGAGAGCAAATCTGTTGTCATAGAACTTAAAACAACAAAAAATTCTTAAACCCCCATTCAGCAGATGCCAATACAATCATGAGATGAGACAGTATTTTTGAAGTCTTAGTGTATACTAATATTGGTTGTTAGCTTTATAGAAATTTATTATAGTACTTTTAATACATTTATGTGCATATACCTGTGGTTTTACACAGCAAGCAGTGTTGAGGCTTTGTACTATAGCTGTTTAACTGTTAAAGAATTCACAATAGAATATGACATATTGGAGCTCCAGTGGTGCAATCGGTTAGCGCGCGGTACTTATAAGAATATGACATACTGTTTTTAATAATTCAATTAAGGCATTTGACTAGGGTTGTCCATTTGTAATTTGTGAAACATATGACATTTTTAGCAAAAGGGTAAAGTATCCTTCAGAAATGGGTTTAATAGAGTCTTCAACTGAGCAGTACCTTTTTTGCGTTCATCAGTTTAAATTTTAGCAGCCCTGCTAATGTAGTACAAAAATGTAATGGCTCTGCAAAGTATAATAACCTTTGAAAGATGTATACATCTTATTATACGTGCATTTTTAATTTGCTTTTCTGTTACCTTATTTAAGAAGTATAAGAAACTCCTAGTTAAACTAACATCTTAATAATTCTGAAATAAATATTTCATGATTGTATCACAGGATAAACAGTATCCGTGATATACTGAAACATGATTACCGTTTGTGCAGCTTATTGAAATTATTTACAGCCAATTCTGTTAGTACTTAAGTCGAACAGTTATAACATTCAGAGCTCCCTAATTAAAAATAATGTTTCACAAAATAGATGATAGAAGGCAATTTAGGAACATAAATATAAAAATAAGGACATAGAGTATTTGCCAAATGGAAAAAATATTATCAGAAATTTGTGGCAGTAACAGGCTGTATATTCTCATAAACCGATCTACAAAGTAAAATTGTATATAGTCAATTTCAGAAGTGTCTAATAGTTACTCATATAAGTGGTACTACACAGAATATTTGTATCATATCACAGAATTATGAAATCAACAGCAGCTTTTTAGTTAATTTTGTTGTATCATTTAAATAGTTCTGATTTATGTCAAATGGAGAAAAAAATACAAGTCATTCCTTAAAAAGCTATTCAGGTTAACCTTGAAAGAAATCTAGACTTTAATACAATTTATACTTAAAGTATATTCTCTCCCAAAGAGAATCTTTCTCCAGGGGACAAAGCATATACTCTAGGAATGTAGTTCCTTGGGAAAACATCTGATATTCTTGAGGATATTGTAGGTGAGCATATGTGCTATTTTTGCTCTTGTAATTATCAGTATATGCTGACCAATGGTTAATATATTTGAATAAATCAAAATGTAAAACTTCAATTAATAAAACACATTGTGAGCAAAGTGAAGATAATCTACAGACTAGGAGAACACATTTGTAATATATATATTAGATACTGTATTTAAATCTAGATTATATCAAGAACTCCAGCTAATAGATAAGAAAAAGGCAACTTAGTAAAAAATATATGAAAAAAAAACAGTGTACGGAAGAGCAGATGCAGAGAGCCAGTAAACATTTTTTTAGAAAGATTCTCAACCCTTCTCGCAATCAGAGGCATGCAAATGAATGACAAAATAGTTTTTACTAATCAGTTTGATGACAAATGTTAAGTGTCTGTGAGACTATAAGGAACCGGGACTCTCATGTATTACTGGTGGGTGTGATGTGATGTGGGCACTGTGAAAGTTTGGCAGTTGGTATCCACTAAAATGTAAAAGGTACAGATCCCACGCTCCAGTAGTTTTATTTCTCACGGTATACCCTAAAAAACATTCACACAGCTCTGGCCATTTGCTTAGTGGTTAGAGCATCAGCCTGGAGACCAAAGGGTCGTGGGTTCAATTCCTGGTCAAGGACACATACCTCGGGTGCAGATTCCTCAGCTGCTTAAGGGCAAGTACAGGAGGCAACCAATTGATGTGTCTCTCTCACATCAATGTTTCTCTCTCTCTCTCTCTTCTCCTCCTCCCTCCCTTCCACACTCTGGAAATCAATGGGGAAAAAGTCCTCGGGTGAGGTTTAAAAACAAACAAACAAACATTCACACATTGCATAGTAAGGTTTAGGCAAGGGTGATGGTTTCCATATTGTTGTTACAGTAATGAATTGTAAGTAACCTAATTACTCAATACCAATTAGGGAATAGCTGAATTATGTCATAGTCATGCTGTGCCGCAGTTAAAACATGTATTTGTCTATTTTATTCTACTATGTGTGTTTGTTATACCAAACAGCAACAAAAGAGGTGTAATCATGCATGTGTTCTTTTTCTAGAAGCCTATTAGTAATGGTCTACCCCCAACACCTAAAGTGCATGTAAGTATAAATATCAAATAGCCGAAGTTTTCAAAGTAAATACAGTGACAAACAAGTGCTCATATGTGTACCTTTGGTTAGATCATTTGCCTATTTGAAAGAACCTCCATGATTGTTGAAAAAACCTATAAGATTGGTAATTTCAATATTTATTACATCTAAAAAGTAGTTTTCCAAATAAAAGTATGATAAAATTACACATTTTAAAGTTCCTTTATTCCAAACTTTATTAATATCTTCCTTGCAGATATTGTTGAAGAAATGTGAAAAAGGCATATGGATATAATAGGAAGTACAGGATGTAGATACAACACTTTTTCTAATATGTTTTCAATTATCAAAACATTGAATTTTAGGGTACAGCTGAGACACAAATGTCTTAGTCACCCAGATCACAAAACGTCACCTAACTCTAATAAGACCTACAACTCTAACGAGGCCAACAACTAGATCTTAGATGTCCTATAATGTACTCTGCTGTAGGTGGCGTTTTTTATGAGACCATACTGTCCTAGGATTAAAATTATTTTAACTCAGTGTGGCTTTAGGTTAGTACAGACAGACTACATTTTCACTTCTACAAAGCTATAATCCAAAACTGCGTAACACTAGATGTCCATGGTTTTTCTAGTTTTTAACCTCCCAACTATACTTTTTTAGCCTTTTTACTTTTTAACTTTACTTTTTAATTAGTATAAAGATCTAAACTATTTTTATCTTACAAAATAAAAGAAGCTTTGAATTTAAAGAGCTCCCAAGTCTAGCAGACAGTAAGGATGACATTTCCTATCTGGCTACAAGATAAAACTATTACGCCTGGTATGCCGTTCACAGGGAGGAGCTGATGAATAGGGAACGCCAGACAGGGCCAACTAACAACTCAGCTTACGGTTGAGACTCGTTTCTTTTGTAGCCCATTTTGTCACGAGGATTTTTAGAGGGTTTAGCATTACTTTAACATACGACTTTTGGTAGCTATCTGAATGGATAATTTAATTATTTGTTAGTAAAGCAATATGATCTCTGCCCTACACCATAAAAACATTTTTTAACAGTATACTGCCACCTCATGGTATTTATTGCCTGGCTGTTACTCTTTTTTTGGTACAGAAGCCTTTGAAATATTGGTTGGTATGTTTTTGAGAATAAAGGAAATCTTAAGATTTATATATTTTAGGTTAATATTTTTAATCCATATAGTCAACTAGTGATGTGTTTTCTCAGCGTACAGGGTGAGGCAAAAGTAGGTTTACTGTTGTGATTACACGAAACACAAGAGTTTATTCCTGTGTGATTACTTATTAATTTTTATGTTATATTGCATACAAACAACTGTAAGCCTCCTTTTTCCCCACTCTGGATTATCTCCACTTTTGTAAAGAAAACATTAGTGATATAAAATGAAACACATGTTCTTCTGACCAAATATTTGTATGTTCTTTTTTCACAAGTTGTTGGTAGTAAACATGACTAAATGAGAAAGCATTCTTAATTGTGTTTATTCTTACCTGAAAATTAATGTTTCACTCTTTGAAGATAAAAAGTTAAAATGAGTGATACTGATTTTCAGTATAAGGTACTTTCTGAAAGATTTGTAAATAGCCTCAAATAAATATCAACATCAAAGAATAAAGCTTTTCTGTTGAATCCTTGCAGGGAAAATCATCAGATTGCTCAAATTTTTTTTTAAAGTGAGTTTGTATGTTTTGAGATTGAAGTACATATATGAATTTTTAAATCAATCATACCTTTTACTTTTTAATATTAAATTCACTGATTTTTAGGCTCATAGAACCAAATAAGAAAATTTTTACCTTTGTAGAGATTATGATTTTCTTCTTACCATGGAATATTATATTGCTCTTGATGTGTAAGTAATATTTCTGTACATAAATTATTGTTCAGAATTGCTTGCTATCACTGCTTCATTTATATGAGAAGATAGGGAAAATAAAATAACTCTTTTAAGTAAAATCTTGTGTCAGTTGACATTCACTGTTGTGCCTAGACCCTTTGAGGTACCACTGTAAGGCAAAGGACTGTGGCTTGGTATCTTAATTTGTTTATTCTTCATTTTTCTAGATGGGTGCTTGTTTTTCAAAGGTTTTTAATGGGTGTCCCTTGAAAATTCACTGTGCAACATCATGGATAAACCCCGATACCAGAGGTAGTACTATATGTTTTTATCTGTTATCTTTCTAATTGTTTTTTTAAACTTGAGGCCATGAAAGCATTTGATTTTATTTATTTTCTGAATCTTTCTGAGAAAATTTTTGTTACAATTAAAAACATTTTTAAGGTAAATGTTTTTTTATGCTATTAGCAGTGCTTGAGGTGACACATCACATTAAAATTTTACTGTGTAGCCCTAACTCAGTTGGTTGGGCATCATCCCATACACACCCAAAGGTTGCTGGTTCAATTCCTGGTCAGGGCACATGCCCAGGTTCCGGGCTCAATCCCTGGTAGGGAGTGTGCAGAAGGCAGCTAATCAATGTCTCACTCTCACATCAATGTTTATCTCTCTCTCCCTCTCCCTCTCCCTCTCCCTCTCCCTCTCTCTCTCCCTTCTTCTCTCTCTCTAAAAATCAATAAAAAATCTTTTTAAAAAAAATGTTCACCATGCAGTCCCTATATCAATATGCACTCTCTGCCACCTTAATTTCCTCCAGGAAAGTTTCTTCCTTTCTGCAGCACAATCATTCAATATCTGTGCTTTAGACATGGCCATTGCTAAAGGAATTTACTGAGGATTCAGGATCTGGTGACCACTTTAGAGGATCTCTCACCTTAAAAAGGGTCATAATAACAATAGTTGTCATTAGGCACTAAAGACTATATATAATATCTGTATCTTAATAACTATATAAGATATCCCCCCCCCCAAACCTTAAAAATCCAAGGTATAGGTGCTTTCATTTCACAGGTAGAGAGAATGACACTCAGAGGGTCCCAGCCATTCTGTGGTAGAGCTGCAGCTTGAAGCCAGTTCAGTTGTCTGACCACAGCCTGTGCCTGTAAATGCCAGAACTAATCCTGAACACCGGGCAGTGCTGGAGTGCTCACGCATTCTGAGTTGTTCTCTGTACTTCAGTTTAATCTGGAGAAGTGTATGTTGTAAAAACAGACCAAACAGGACCATGACCAAACTTCTGGTATTTTCTAGAAGATATCAAGTACTCTAGCAAGTATCCAAGTTTTAGTGAACTTCTAAATGGGCACAAGTCAGTTCTTTTTTTATATTAGTGCTTATAATAGTAATAGTCCATTTGCACAGATTTCGAATCTGTATCAGCTATTCTTGATTTACATTCTGTCAGTTGTACATGATCCGAAGGAATTTTAAAAAAGGAACTGCCGATTCTCTGCCAGTCCTTAGCACCTTCCGGTGGGTGAGAAGTCCAGCTTGCCACTCTTCAAAAATGTTTTTTACATAGAAGTTTCTTCACTGCTTTGAGGGTAATATTTGCATATAATTCAGTTCATTAAGTTAGAGTGTCTGACCACTTCTACACATTAAAATAAAAAATATGTAATTCTTATAAATCAGTTATTTTTTCCTAATGTATATTTACTTAATTTTAGACCATAAATTTAAAGTGGTATATCTCAAAATCAATGAATTCTTTTTGTCATTTCAGATCAGTACTTGATATTTGGTGCCGAAGAAGGGATTTATACCTTGAATCTTAATGAACTTCATGAAACATCAATGGAACAGGTATGTTATTTTGTGTTTTTTCTTATTAATTTTTAAATGATTATAAGTAGACAATAGATAAGAAATAATTTAAATTCTGCAATTTGCTGCCTCTCATTCATAAAACCTTTACAGAGCATGTTCTATTTACTGGATCCTGAAGACACATTCACATACCAGTCCTTACCCTTAAGGAGCTCATGCTCTAATAGAGGAAACAGGCACATAAAGCAGTAACTGCACCACGCAGAGTTAGATGTGTACACGGCAGAGGCCGCAGAAGCAGAAGTCAGTAGCGCCTCCTGGGGGGAGGTGGGGAGAAACATTTGAAATGGACCATAAATGACCATGAGTAGAAGGTTGCGAGAGAGACAGAGGTTAATGTCCTTAGAGGCCTTGATATGTTTCCTCACCTTTTTCTTCATTCTCTCCATCCCCCACCCTCATCCCAGTCTATTTTGGAGTAGCCTAGTAGGAATTTCCGAGCAAAGCCAGTAGCTAAGCTTGTTAAATCAGAATACTTTGATTATACTCATCAGTGGTTCTCAAACTTCACTGCCCATCAGAATTACCTGAAGGGCTGGTTGAAACAGATGCTGGGCCCACCTTCAGAACTTCTGTTCAGTAAGTTTGGAGTGAGTTCCAGGGATTTCCATTTCTAATAAATGCCCTTGTGTAAGGACCACTGTGAGACCCACTGATGCTCATAATGAAGTATCCAAATGAGAGCAGTTATTTTTTTCTTCAAAGTGCATGGACTAGGTTCCATAAATTCCCTTTGCCCTAAAAACTAGTCACTTTCAAGCTTTCAGAGATGTCTCTCAGTTCTTAAGCACTAGATTTCAGTAATGAATTCCATATATGTATCCTTTACGATTGATGTTTTTATCATATTCTCTCAGCCATTTTCCTCTACGCCTATGTTCCACTGCACTGTGATCCTCCTATCCTTCTGTTCCAAAAGCCCTGTGTGTTCATATGCATACATAAGAACATTTTGGGGGAGTACAGAAGACAGTCTTAGCTATCTAACCCTAGAACCAAAATAAAGGCATAGACACTGTTTGAAAAGGTCCTTTTCCTAGGAGTTTGGGATTACCTAGTCCTTATCATAAACCAGGCTCGAGCTAATCATAGCAAGTTAAGACTTAGATAACGAAATTACACTGCTAATTTATTGTTTCCCTCCCATATAAATGTGCATGTATGTGTATCATCTTGTTTTAAATGCCTTGTAAAATGAATTTCTATTCAAAATAAGTTTCTTTTTTAAAAACTGACCTATTGATATGACAGCTTAGGTTAATATGCACATATTACATTGCTGTTACCTAATATCCTTTGTAAACCTTGTGTTTTTGTGTGTTTTTTATCAGCTATTTCCCCGAAGGTGTACATGGTTGTATGTAATGAATAATTGCTTATTATCAATATCTGGTAAGTCTTTTAGTATTTAAGTACCTTATAATTGGTCCTATTTATATTATTAGCTTTTATGTTATGTTTATTTTTCTCTACAGGTAAAGCTTCTCAGCTTTATTCCCATAATTTACCAGGGCTTTTTGATTATGCAAGACAAATGCAAAAGTTACCTGTTGCTATTCCAGCACACAAACTCCCTGACAGAATACTGCCAAGGTAACTGCACATCTAATTGTTTGCATCCTTAAACATAGCATGTTAAGTCACTCTAATAAGTAGTTATACTATAGAAGTTGAAAAAGCGCTCCGTTTGGGTTAGTAGAAATTATGTATAATGAAAAATTATAAGAACTAATGCACTTTCACACGTGTTCTCCTTTATGATCTTTCAGATTCTGGCAGTCAGTTCATCCTCCTGGGTTTTGACGATTCAGTAACCTAGCCCCTTAGTTACACAAGTGTGAACCAGGGACGTTACGGTGCCCATGGAGATCTATCAGGGGCTTGGTTCAGATTTTTTAAAACTCTCAAAAGGACTTTGGTTCAAGCAGTTTGCTTAAGGATGTGGGAATTTTTGTTTTGCTTTAAGCTGTACGAAACTTCTGCATAAATAAAAGGGGCATTTTTATAATTTATCAGTCATAAATTAGATTACTTGATAAATGTAAAATTCTTCCCAGTATGGCTTTGTTACCAGCAAAACACAGCTCTGAATTTAAAAAAAATAATAAAATAAAATGGTGTGGAGTAATGACATCTAATCTGTGACACATTTAAAAGTTTAAATATGTGTACAGACATGGAGGAGTATAGTTTGAGGATTGTACCACTTGGTATATTAACTTTTATTATAAAAGATATTTGACTGGTTTTTTTAAATTGTAGTTTAAAAATATCATTTTAAATGGATTTTTACACAGTAAATTTGAATATTTGCAAATCTCCTAAAGTACTTTGCAGAAAATCTACATCCCACTTTTTCTGAGTAGAGAAATAAAAATGTCTAAATAAAAAGTTCTTATGGCCGTAGCCGGTTTGGCTCAGCGGATAGAGCGTCGGCCTGCGGACTGAAGGGTCCCAGGTTTGATTCCGGTCAAGGGCATATACCTTGGTTGTGGGCACATCCCCAGTGGGGGGTTTGCAGGAGGCAGCCAGTCAATGTTTCTGTTTCATTGATGTTTCTAACTCTCTATCCCTATCCCTTCCTCTTTGTAAAAAATCAATAAAATGCATATATTTTTTTAAAAAAATTCTTATGAATTGTCTTAGTGATAAGACAAATTTTTACATAGTTTAAATTTATTGTTTGTGCTAAAAAGATCTTTTCCCAGTTTGTGGCTTATCTTTTCACTTTCTCAGTGGTAACGTTTTGTAAACCAGAGTTTTCAATGTATTCAACAAGTTCATTCACCAAATTGAATGCCACCTGTAGCTTGAGATGCCTCTATGGAAAATGTCAGTTAAAGATTATCAATATTTTCCTGTATGATTTCTCCTCTCTGCATTTTTTAAAGAAATCCTGAGATCATCATCTTCTACAATCTAAATATTTGATAGTTTTGTTTTTCATATTTAAACTTTAATCCATTTAGTATTGATTAAAGGGGGAATTGAGAAAGGGATCCAGTTTACTCTTATCTATAAATATCTATAAATATAAAAGCCTAAGCAACCACTATCTATGATGCACACTGACCACCAGGGGGCAGATGCTCAATGCACAGGCATGGAAACATGGAACAGACTGATGAATCTCAGAGGGGAGGGGGGAGCAGGAGGGCAGGAGGAGATTAACCAAAGATCTTATGCATACTAATGGCCCAGTGCACGGATTCGTGCCCCAGTGGTGTCCCTCGGCCTGGCTGTGGGGATCAGGCCGAAACCGGCAGTCCAACATCCCCAAGGGGTTGCTGATTCAAGAGAGCACAGGCCAGGCCGAGGGACCCCACTGGGGCACGAATCCATGCACCGGGCCTCTGGTTTTTAATAAATGACCTATTATGTCAGCACCAATTTTGGGAAAACTAATTTCTTCTCCACTGATCTATAGCAGTTTCATTATCATATACTCACTTTACCTACATTTATTATATATTAATTTTCATTTACATTTAGGAAATTTGCTGTATCAGCAAAAATCCCTGAAACCAAGTGGTGTCAGAAGTGTTGTGTTGGTAAGTAAACTGTCCAATCACGTGTGGTTCTTCTGCTTCACAAAGTGGACAAGAAAACACGAAGGGGCTTATTTTTAAACCGAGTGTAGAAAGTACTCCTCCAGGGCATTCTGCCAGCAATAGGTTTTTCATCCCTCCCCCCAGATCCCTGCCCCAAAGTAACAAATGTCTTGAATTCTGTCTCCATGTAAACTAAACCTAATATAATACCTTGCACAAACAGTTGTTTTGCAAATAATTTATTGACTAGATAAATGGAGAAAGTAGGATAACTTTTTATTACAACACTTTATGACACCCTATTTTTCAAAGGACCTGTTATTTACAATTCACCATTGTGCTTTGTAATGGCTTATGAGACTGCAGATAGTCAGTGAGCATATATTTTAATACCTTTAATTGTGAAACCTTATGCTGTGAAGGTTGAATTTCCCTATTTACATACCTCTATCCTAAATTCCTCACTCATCCCATAATAACTAGCTGTTTTATTTGCATATAGCAAAAACAAAAAAATAGTTTTCTTCCCTTAAAAAACTCTTAGACAATTCAGTTTTATTATTTGTAAATCTGTATTTTGAGATGTGATTTATGTCATCGTATTGTTATAACCAAAGCATTTGGTTATGCCTCTGAACATTACTACCAAAAGCACCCTGAATCACTTGTCCCTAAGTGTGCTATAGCCTATCAATTTGGCAACTTCTCCCCAAATCTTCCTGCTACCTTAAGACCTAAGTCCTTCTTCTGGCCCCCAGGTCTCATAACAACCAGCAAATTCATTTGTGCAGACAAACAAAAATCGTGCAAGTGATGAGGGAGTTTCATGCTGTTCCCTGAGGCAGTATTTCTTTTGCATCCTGTAGTTTAACTAAGAAATTGAACTGGCAGCCAGCTTTTGTTTGTTTGTTTTTGTAGCATGTAACTGTTATCGTAAGGACTTTGCATCTTAAGAGAACTTACTATACTTTTTTGCCTCGACAGTGAGAAATCCTTACACAGGCCATAAATACCTATGTGGGGCACTTCAGACTAGCATTGTTCTATTGGAGTGGGTTGAACCAATGCAGAAATTCATGTTAATTAAGGTAAGCATGAAAGTCAACCTAAGTCATTCTTAATATAAAAGCTGAGTAAAGCCCAATTTCCTGTTCTTTCAAAAATATTTTTTTCCCAGTTAATTCTCAAGTTAACTTAATGATTTTGGATTATGTGGCAAGGTAGTGGAAATCTGCCCAATTGTAAGGAACTCACTTGGCCTGAAAAAAGTTTTGAAAGACACTAGAGCAGCGGTTCTCAACCTGTGGGTCACGACCCCTTTGGGGGTCGAACGACCCTTTCACAGGGGTCGCCTAAATACATCCTGTATATCAGATATTTACATTATGATTCATTACAGTAGCAAAATTACAGTTATGAAGTAGCAACGAAAATAATTTTATGGTTGGGGGTCATCACAACATGAGGAACTGTGTTAAAGGGTCGCGGCATTAGGAAGATTGAGAACCACTGCACTAGAGAAATAGTGCAGGGATATGGCAGTAGGAGCTAGAAATAGTGTCTTGCAAATCTATATATAGTCTGATAGGGTCAAGAATATGTGCTAAAAGAGCAGTGAAATACCTGAATATGCTCTCTGCTCCAACACAGTAGAGAAACAACCTACAGGTTGGTGTTTGGCCAAGGGATGAGGACAGGGGATGCCATATGAGGGGGAAATTATTTATTTTGATTATATGCCTACCTGTTAATTTGCCCAGGCTTTCCCTTGGATGGTTGTTTTGTTTTATTTTGTTTTGTTTTGTATTGTTTTATGCCTAGGCTTCTCTAGACTCTTGAATTAATGAATATATGTTTTAATATTTTATTAATTTTTAGAGAGAAAGGAAGGGGAAGAGAGAGAGAAAAACATCAATGTGAGAGCAGAACATTGAGGCTGCCTCCTGCACACCCCCGACCTGGGACTGAGCCCCCAACCAGGATCACCCTTCAGTGCAGGGGATGATGCCCAACCAGTGCTAGTTAATGAATATATTAAAAAATATTTAATATTACTCAGCTGTAACTTAAATTTGAGGAAAAACTCTGAAGTACAGGCTTAGTCACACCAAGGAAATTCCAAATGGATTTTTTAAAGCTCTTTTCTTTGCTACTTTATCTAGATTAAGTTATTAAACATTTCACTTTGGCTTCGTTAGTCAGGGCCATGCTTCCTTGTGTCATCTACCTGGCCTGGAGAAAACATGGATGGGCACTTTTTAAGCTTACCATGTCTTCAGAGCCCTTTATTCCTTACTATTTTAAGATAGTAGATTTACAGTACATTTCTACTTGCAAGTCTCCCTCAAGA
This sequence comes from Myotis nattereri, assembly GCF_964212035.1. NCBI lineage: Eukaryota > Metazoa > Chordata > Mammalia > Chiroptera > Vespertilionidae > Myotis > Myotis nattereri. The sequence goes on from NC_138085.1 coordinate 64,529,359, forward strand.
TTTCTCGCTTAAATTCCCTGAGCTACAGGCCCTTACCTACTACTCCCTTTAATCTCAGCCCAACTCTCCTTTCTCTGTCTCTCTGCTCAAAACTATCTGTACGTTGTTTCTGTATTTGACATTATTTTGATAAGTATTTATGATGTTTCTATACTACAGCGCGTATCAGATGTGTTCAAAAAGATTCTTATGCTTTCTATATCCTTCCTTCCTCTTAATGACATTTCTGACAAAGCTTTTGCTTCACTAAACAACATTTTTATCATAAATAAAACTTATAAATTAAAGACATTCTCAAAAAACATTTTTGTTCTTATTACAAAGCAGGCACAGTGCTGTTTAACTAGAGACAAAGATGAGTAAGATATAGCCACTACCCTCAAGAACTATCACCAACAGCAACTGGATTTAAAACGATTGCACAGGAATCCTCTTCTGTCAGTGACTCATACTCATTGCTTCGTTAGGATTGGAAGCTAAGCAGAAGTGTTCAAAATCTGTCAGTTTTCTTATTTGCTGACAAAATTAAGCAAAAGCATTATTTTCTCGATGCTTTACTGCTCTTACCACATTTCAAAGAGAATTATTTAAAGTGTTTTACCTTATTAAAAATATGACAGATTGTATGCAAAGCATACTCCCAGGTAATGGGAGAACTAGAGAGAGGGGTTTTGGAGGGTGTTGATGAAGGCACTCCAGCAGTCACGGGGAAGGAAGGGATGTGGGAGCAACAGGTGCACATAGCAGCCGTGGGCAAACTACGGATCCGGCCCGTTTGAAATGAATAAAACTAAAAAAAAAAGACCGTACCCTTTTATGTAATGATGTTTACTTTGAATTTATATTAGTTCACACAAACACTCCATCCATGCTTTTGTTCCGGCCCTCCGGTCCAGTTTAAGAACCCATTGTGTGCCAAAACCGGTTTGGCTCAGTGGATAGAGCGTCGGCCTGCGGACTCAAGGGTCCCGGGTTCGATTCCGGTCAAGGGCATGTACCTGGGTTGCGGGCACATCCCCAGTGGGAGATGTGCAGGAGGCAGCTGATCGATGTTTCTCTCTCATCGATGTTTCTGACTCTCTATCTCTCTCCCTTCCTCTCTGTAAAAAATCAATAAAATATATTTTAGAAAAAAAAAAAAAAGAAAAAAAAAGAACCTATTGTGGCCCTCGAGTCAAAAAGTTTGCCCACCCCTGACATAGAGCTTTAAATCCCAGCCACAAATCTCCTATGCATGTGTGGACTCGTGTTCTCTAGAACGTAAAACTAGGAGTGTCATTGCAGAGTCCTCAGGAGTGCACAACATCAACAGATAATATAATTAATCAGTGTGGTCAATTCCAATTTATACTCCAATTTATGAGCATTTGTTTGCTTCTCTGAGTAATGCTTGTTATTGTTGTTCTTTTTGAGTTTAGCCATTCTGGTAGGTATGTATAGTAGTACCTCATGGTTTTATTCCCTGATGATTATTAATGAAATTAGTGTTTTTCAGACTTCAAAAATATGATCTCATTTAATCTCTTTATAGAACTATAGAAATAATTTTAAATGTTATGTAAAATTAAAATGGCTGCATTATAACTAAGTTAATTTATTAAATATAACCACTTTGAGATATGGAGCTCAGCTTCTCTTGTGTGTTTTTCTGAGCACACTTACAGAGGAGGGTCTCTTGCTCATTTGCATTTCTGTTTTCTGATCCATTTTGCTCAGTTGGATAAGAAGGCAGAGGCGTGTTACTGAAGCAGCATTGAGTTGGGAGACAGGACTCTGCCACAAAGGGTGGGGGACCATGGGCCAGTCACCCCGTTTCTGGGTCTCAGTTTTCAACTCTGAAAAGAGAGAGGGGTTGGAATGTGATTAATAAGTTCCCCTCCAGGCCTAATATCCTAAAATTAAGTAATTTTTAACTTTAAAAAAATTGCAGTGCTAAATTTAAAATCCTCATAAAGATACTTCATAATTTGGATTTGTCTGCATACTCCAGGTTTCTGTGACAAGAAGCAATATTTATAATAGAGATCTGTTTTGTATATTTCATAAAACTAAAAATTCTTAGTGGGGTTCTCGTGAAATTATTTGGCTTTTGTTTTCCTTTGTTTAACATATTTTTGTTTCTTTCTCTAGCACATAGATTTTCCTATACCGTGTCCACTTAGAATGTTTGAAATGCTGGTAGTTCCCGAACAGGAGTACCCATTAGTTTGTGTTGGTGTCAGTAAAGGGAGAGACTTCAGCCAAGTGGTTCGATTTGAAACAGTCAATCCAAATTCTACCTCTTCGTGGTTTACAGAATCAGGTTTGTGATTTTTATTGATTTAGTAATGCCAAGACATATACTAGATTTATAAGTAATAAATTTAATATTTCTCATTAGGCAAAATAAAGGTATTATATATATATATCTCATTAGTGCATAAAAATCCAATCTTGAGTAACTTATTAAACTGGAAAAAGGAAGATGACTTAAGACAGTCATTTGTTTGACATTTTTAAAACAACCAGTGGTTCCGTCTTCTCATTGAGCTCCTTTCTGTCGCTCTGTGGCAGTTTATGGATTCGCACGAGAAGAAGAGAAAATTCACAGAGCTAGCATTATGTTGCCTCCTGTCTTCCGAGGTGTATTCTGCTGTTTTGTGAGACATTCTTAAAAAAATAAATAATAAAATATAACCAGTGGCTCCCAGACTTGAATATGCTCAGCAGTTTCAGTTTTGATGTTCATACAAAGCTCAGGATATTCTTCATTTTACCTGATGGAAATCAAGTCGTTGAACTTTTTCAGTTTGTAAGAAGTTTGATAAATCATTATAACAAAGATAATGCCTCTTTGCATTTTGGTAGTACTTCATACTTTTCAAAATACTTGTTTTTTTAAACTCATTTGTGCTCAAAGTAATTTGTTCCCCTCACTGATTCATTCATTCAATAAATATTTATTGCATGTGCTAGGCACTGCCATATGGTAATGATATACAAAGCATAGTCCCTGGCCTCCTGAGCTTAAAATAAAATATTAGTTATAACAATAATGCGGAAGATTAGACTCCTATTTCACATATGAATAAAAATAATTATATCACCAATAGTTTGACTATAGTTAATACTCCACTGAGCACTCACATAGTTTAGCTCCTGCATAGTCTGAACACAAGCAACCTCGCTCAGCCACCATGTTCAGCTGAAACTATATATCCATTTCAACTTCAGTGATGTTCAGAATTCTTTTATTTTTAATGTCCTGTGTTCTAATAATTCCTTTTTTCTGTAAGTGGTTTGAGTTTGTTTGTTTTACAGATACTCCACAGACAAGTGTCACTCACGTAACCCAACTGGAGAGAGACACCATTCTTGTGTGCTTGGACTGTAAGTTTTTATTTATGTACATCTGACTTTAATAACGTTTCCTCTTACCTTAGTTTCTCAGTGACTTTTTCTCTCTCTCTCTAGGTTGTATAAAAATAGTAAATCTCCAAGGAAGATTAAAATCTAGCAGAAAATTATCATCAGAACTCACCTTTGATTTCCAGATTGAATCAATAGGCAAGTCACAGTTTTATATTTTTGTTTAATTGCATTATGAGTTGCTTAAAATAATTTATTTGATAATTACCCAATATTATAAAAATATATTACTAAGGACTCATTTTTTAAAATATAGGATATAATAGTAAATATCAGTCTTCACTTTTATACATTCTCTAAAATAGCTAATAATTATGATACAACCCAAATAATATTATCTTCTTTATAGATTTTTTACTTTCAAGAGAAAGAATTATTTTTCATAAAGTTATGAATTTGTATTTCTTCTAATTTTCCTATAAGTACTTTAAAATTTAGTTAATATACTCTATTGTATTTTTGGCTTATATCTGCCAATCAGAAAGTTTTAAGTAGTATATAGAATTTCCTTCCTTCATTTTGTTTGACAAGAATTTTTTCCAAGAAGGGATTTCTTACATAATTAGTATTCTAAAATGATTACATTCAGGAAAAATAAAGTGAAATGATCATATATGAGATAGTGCTAGGGAAAATGGATGACGGGTAGTTCACTGTTTATACACACTTTCTCTGGTGTCCTTTAGCAATAAGATGAAGACATTTGCATGTATATCTGTTGGTAGAAGTTTGTCTTCTTCCCGGTTCTATTTTTACTCTTTCCTCCAACTAGAGCATCTCTCTCCCGCAAGCAAATGCTGATGATAAGAAGTCAGTTTTAAGGGACATCTGCTCAAAATGTTAAAATGTAGTCCATATTTAAAAACACATAGCCAGGGTAAAAACCAAAAACCAAAAAACAATAAACCTTTTTTTTTTTTCATCAAGAAATTTCTTTAACAAATATTTTTGGTAAATTTTCTTTTTTCTTGTCAAAAAGATGACTAAATTCTATATAGTATTTTTTTATTTCAAAGGTAAAAATGCCATATAAATATGGAGTGACTGACATTAGTTACTAATTGAAATATTGCTATGCAAGACAGAGAGGGATGAAATGATGCTTATCAGTTGAACTTTGTACTATTAACAGTAACTGAGCTGTTCTTGCCTGCTAGTTTGCCTACAAGACAGTGTGCTAGCTTTCTGGAAACATGGAATGCAAGGTAGAAGTTTTAGATCTAATGAGGTAAGTCATCGTAAAAACTGCATCCATTAAATAGTCATGAGGCATTATCAAATTCTACATCAAACAATTTTATTTAACTTTAGAAAATGTCTCTGGTACAGGGCATACTTGATTGGCTAACTTTATTAATATTTACTGTATTCAGTCTAGTGATAAAAGTAATAGCACATACTTCACAGCCACCTCTCTCTCCCCAGTTACTCAGACAATTTTAGTGCCTATTTCATGTGCTTCCAGATAATCAAGCACCCTTATATTCAGAACAGGAACTTCCTAATACTGCTAAACGTGAGCCAACTGTGATTTTCTCTCAGCTTTCCCAGACCATCACCTGGGACCAGAGTGCTGATGAGGCACTCTGCCATGAGGCACTTGCTACCTTGTTTTCAGAAATAATGACCAGTGCAGTCGATAATGGCAGAGGGTTCTCCATTTCCCTCGAAGCCACCTTGCCTCCTATTTCTGTTACCCTTACTCACTTGCCATTTATAAGATTCTTTGCTTCTTTTCCCTTTTCTATTATTAACCTTTAGCTGTATAGTCTGAGTCCTTCCTACCTTAATTTAACTACAGGAATAATTGAACTCCAAGTCATGTGACATACTCACTTCAGTTCAACATTTACACCAGAGAACGCTGGGGTTATAAACATGAACAAGATGTGTTACTTGCCTGGAATATTCTAGGCAAGTAAAATCATCAGAAATTCTCCCAGCACCCCCACGCTTGTCTCGGTAGGATAGCTCTTCCTTGAACATTAGAGGGAGAGGAGAACCGTAGGTGCTTCAAGCAAGAAAATAGTCCATTTATGTCCTAAACTGTCATTCAGCTCAGAGCGTGTCTTCTAACAAAGCAAACAGTCTAGCCCAGTGACGGTGGGCTTGGGTCAGAGTCACAACACCTGAGTTCGAGTCTCAGCTCTGTGCTTTACTAACTGACCTTGGCATATCACTTAGCTCTTTTATGTTTTCATTTGTGATTTGAGGATAACAAAATAGTTTCATAGGTGCGTTAAGATTAAATGAAAGGTAAACACCTGAAACTAAAATAATACTGAATGCCAAGGGTAAATGAAAAAAATTTTAATTAAAAAAGGTTCAATGAAAGGAAGCATATAATGTGCTTGACATAATGCTGGGCCTGTGGTAAATATTCAAGAGAGGTTGCTGTTAATGTGTATCTAGTAGCAATTCCCACAAGAGGGCCACTTCTCTGGAAGATGTTTAAAAATCACCTGAGGGAACCGAACAGGGAGGTAAGAACAGTCAGCAGCTAATAAACAGTAGGCAGGGAAAGGGAGGCATCCGAGGCAGGATACAAGAGGGTTGTTCTAAAAAAGAAAGAAGAGTTTGTTCCCCAAAATCACCTGACAGGCTTTTTCAGATTACACAAGCATCCCTTACCGAATACAGTCCCTCGTAGGCAAACCCCAAAATTCCTTGAGGATCAGGCATGATGAGCCACTTTGCCTGAGTGAGCATGTATTATCCTTCAAGTGGGCTGGATACAGACAAGATAAGAATACCTGGTGTTTCCACAATAGCTAATTGTAGCAGTACTGAGGGAATAAATTTCATTTCAAAATCAAATTGTTTCTCCGCCTACCAAATTTTGGAGAGAAGTTACGGACATTATAATTTGAAATGTTTTGCATTCAGTAAACAGTACGTAAATAGTGGGTTGTTTTTTTTTCTCCGATAGATTTATTCTTAACTCCCCAACTGGGGAGAACTTCTTGGAGAATAGGTGCCGTGGGGAAATATCATGTCAGGAGACTGGCGAAGAAAGGAGAAACAGGGTTATCTGTTGAGCACTCCTTAGCTAGGCATTACACCCACTAGCACTTACAAGACCACCGCAAGAGATTGCTATCATGTGGGTATTTCCTACCCCATTTTGCAGAAGGCAAAGCTGTTGGCAGCAAAATGCTTCCCTTGTGCAGTGTCGCAGCTAGTAAGTGGAGGAGCTGGGATTCAAACTCGAGTCATACGTTTGTCCCTTCGGACCACACTGTAGCCTTTCAAGTAGAAGGCCCGGCTCCAAGTGGCTTTCTGCTCCAGTAGCCTCGCTGTCAGCATAACCGACGAAAGGTTTCTGTTAAATACAGCAGGCTGGGTGCTTTGCTTTTAAAATTCCCCTTGAGTTCCATAATTTAACCAGGAAACGGTTTTCCTGCTCTTATTTTATGACTAATTCAAAATTAGCCACAATTTCTCCTAAACCGACAAATTGATGCACCAGTATGCCCACTTAACAAATTCACAGTCATGCAGGGATCCGTTTCTGTCACAGGAATGTTTCTTTTCCAGAGTGCTATGAGTTAAATGCCTGTATAAAATTTTATGTCTTTAATTTCAGAAATTAAATTTTAATTTTAATTGAACAGGTAACACAAGAAATTTCAGATAGCACAAGAATTTTCAGACTGCTTGGATCTGACAGGTATGAAAGGGGTTGTATTATATACATAGTACTAGGCATAGTATTTTATAAATCCAGCATGAAACTGGTTTCTTTTTCCAGAGAATTGAAATTTCTCCAGTAATATATTCAACATTATATTTTCACCCAATTAGAATTCACAAGTCACAGTTGTAAAGCCTTTGAGAATGTGCCTGATCTTCCAAGAAATAGGAATATATAGATCTGTCAGTAGTAGTTTTGTTTTAAACATACTATCTAAAGTATAAGTTATAGCACAAGAAACAGGAAATACTGTATGTTAACAAGCAGAAATTTTATGTTAGTGCCAAATAGGATTTGGGGTTTTATTCTGACTTATTTTCTGACTTTTGAACTATAAATTGTTTTTAGAAATTTTAATAAATTAAGTTTCCCCAATTATTCCTAATAGAGGTGGTGGGGAGTGGGGGTGCATAGCAAAATTACTTCCCAGAGCTAAACTGGCTCTTTAATCATAGTGATTTACAAGTGATTTCTGTCCAAAAACCAAATAAGCAGCATTTATAGAGGCATACAAAGAAGAAGCAATGGAAAATTTTTCTGTTGGCATTAGTTTCAAGAATAACTTCTTGTTATCTGTTTTTTGTTTGTTTGTTTGTTTATTAACTTTTAGGGTCGTGGTTTTGGAAAGTAGGCCAACTGATAACCCCACAGCAAATAGCAATTTATACATCCTGGCGGGTCATGAAAACAGTTACTGAGAAATGTGCTTTGGCAGTTAACTATGAAAAAAGAACACTACCACTGCAACACTAACGGATGCTTGAAGCTGTACAAAGGCTGCAGTAACCTGGCTGAGTTACTTGTAATTTATTGTGGCATGAGACAAGATGGGGAAACTTTTCGTTTTAAGTGGTATGGATATATTTAGCATATTGAACCACACAAGTGCTTAATTCATTGTTATGTAATCTTTGTACATATAGGCAGTATTTTTCTGTAAAACTTCATATTGCTAAAGACATACACTAAGAATTTATGTAGATAATGTACTTTTATGAGATGTACAAGTAAGTGTCTTATCTGTACAAATGTAAATGTTGATGAAAATGCAATTGGAGTTAATATTTTAAGAATTCTTTAGTATACTCTTGGTGTGACTATATTATAAAATGGGATGCTGGCAATGAAACAGTACATTTAACACTATTGTATTTTTATTATATGTAATTTAGTAATATGAATATAAACCTTGTAACGTTTAAAGTTATGATGGAGGCTGTAATCATTTTATAATCTTGTTTTTAATTTTAATGCAAGTACACTGGTGTTTATATTTGCACAAAGTATTGATACGTGATGCAGTCAGTCACAAAAGTAAGCTGTGACATTGTCAATATGCATTTGGCGCCACAACATCTTTTTAAAATGTATTTGGATTGTTTTCTATGTGAAACAAACCAATTAACCACCTGTTGTAGTAACTGGTCTTTTTATATTTAAGCAGAATCTGTAAGATTGCTTGTCTGTGCTTAAAAACAATACCTTTGAAAAAATTTTGAGTCACAGAATAGCGGTACCATGATATAACACTGCAGTTGTCTGAACTACAGTATGCACAAAGAATAAATTAGCATTAATAAAGAGTCCACACTAAACATTTCATATAATCACATTGAAAAGCTGTAACATTCCATAGAGTGAAGTGGTTCAAATTTCTAGTGGAATTTTTACTTTTGTTGGCCTTATTTTATGATCATTTTCCTATTTTTTTTATTTAGAGTAGTAGTTCTCAACCCGTGGGTCGCGAACAATGAAAATACATCCTGCATATCAGATATTTACATTACGATTCATAACAGTAGCAAAATTACAGTTATGAAGTAGCAACGAAAATAATGTTATGGTTGGGGGTCACCACAACATGAGGAACTGTATTAAAGGGTCGTGGCATTAGGAAGGTTGAGAACCACTGATTTAGAGTTTAACACATGGCCAAAATAATTTAGTTACTACCTCATATAAACAGTATAATGGTTACTACACATCACAGGAACTTAGTTTTGGTTCAAGTCATTTTTTATTGCTTTTTTCCAATGGAATATGTATATACCAAGTTTTAGCAGAATGCACACTCTTGGCTCTTTTTTGGTATACGGTCTTTATATTTTAATGTAAGTATATACACTAAGAACAAACTAAATTGTGATTTATGATCTTCATTTATTTTAATTGACAATGCTTTTAAATATGTGTCTGATTGTACATAGTGTAAAATAAACATGTTTTTTTAACATGCTGTTGTATAGTAGCTTGTTATCTGGCTTCATCTACATATAGTAAGACTAAAATATATTGAGTAAAAGTGTTTTTAAATTATATTCTGCATTAAATCCTTAAGGATTCATTCTGGTACCTCCAATCATCTCTTTTTTTTCTAATCTGTCATCTCAATTTTGTAAGGGAGTAATATTCCCACATTTGAGAAAAGGAAGTCTTTTGTAGAATCTTCAGCTTCCTGATTGGGAAAATTAAACAACCATAGTCTTTTGGTTAAAGCAGGTGTTGTCAGATAACATACCTCAGCCCATTCGCACTCACCATCTGACTTTGTAAATGAAGCTTTATTAGAACACACTAGATATTCATTTACTGTTGTCCGTGGCTGCGTTGGCACCACAGTGGCAGAGTTGAGCAGTTGCAAAAAAAAAACACTGTATAACCCACAGAACCTAAAATACTTACTACCTGACCCTTTATGGGAAAAGTTTGCTGACTCCTAGGTTAGGGAAAGGAAATGAGACTTGGGGAATACAGTTCTGAGGGAAGGAAAGGTGGAATTAGGTGGGAAGAACTGGACTGGGAGTCACGAAGCACCATTTCTACTCTTGCTAAGGCCACTGCCTGTTGTGTGACCTTGGGTAATTTAATTGACCCTAGAACAGTCTCCTTGACTAGAAATGTAACTTCTAAATCCTACAGATGTTGGCGATCCGAGCAGGTTTATCACTTTTCCCAAGCAAATACATTGTGGCCAATCTTGGCATTAATGACTGAATAATAACTTTTAAAAGCACATCTTTTACTAGTGTAACATCTATTTGCTGAAAAACAGACTCATGGAAAATACTTTTGAAAAATCAAGATCTGCTCTTGGCATTTATTAGTGTTGTTGATCTTTTTTTCTGGGCCACTGTTTTTCCAAGTTTTATATCCTACAAGTTATAGAAAGAGTCACATCTCAAAAAAAATGTAACCATCACATTTAACTGTCAATCACTTATAAATATTTCCATAGAATATGGTATATAACTGGTTGTATGTTACCCAGGGGCTTTTTAAAAATACCCCTGGAATCATTCTTTGGAGGTGAGGCCAAGTAACCTATATTTTTATAAAGTTGTACAAGTCATTCTGATGTATAACCCTGCGTGAGGACCCGGGTCAACATTGAATTTAAATCAGTATTTCTGAGTGTGGTCCAAGGATCACATGCCTCAGAAAAAATCACCCTAATGACACTTAAAAATGCAAGTTTGGGGTCTCCACCCAGTAACTTGAGTAACTTTATTCACTCAAAAGGAAGAGAGCCACTCAAATGTTTGAAACCATCTATTTTTATCTTCATTGACGTTTACGTTATTTATTTTGTTAGCTACTTTCTTAAATCTTGGTGTTGAGAAGAATGAGATCAGTTGTTTCTGGGTCTGTTGGCATCATTCAGCTTGCAAGTATGTCACTGATTTCAGTAGAGAACAAGAAAGGACACACAGATAACCAGTTTTTACTATTACTGGAAGAAAGGTTAAAGTGTGTGCTATCCAAAATAATGGGCACACACTAGGAGTATTACTTAAGGGGCTATAGTAACATTATGTACCCAATACATGTATCTGTGGGCCAGGTGCTATACGACGTTTTACATAGATTCTCCCACTGAAGCCCAAACAGCCCAATGAGGTGGGTATTATTAATGCCAATTTACAGATGAAGAAACGGACACACGGAAAGTTTAAGCAACTTGCCTAAGAATATCGATGATAAGTGATAGAACCAACACTTAACTTACGCTAAACTATGTATTACACAGAATACATGGAGTATATCCACTCCTCTGTAAAATACACTTGCATGTTCTACTTTGAAATTAGATTTATTTTCTCCATTTGGGAATTGAACTTCAAATTCTGATTTCACTGGCTCTTTGCAATAAAAGAAATTAACTTACTGTCTTAATTTTTTGCTTTACTAAAAAGCATTTTCCTTGTTCAAAGCATTTGTTATGAAAAGGATTTGCATAAAATCAATTTACAGTTAAAGCTTATTAAATAAATCTAGTTAAAACTCATTACAAAGACTTTTTTTTTTTTTTTACTTTTGTGAGATAATTATTTAACCAACATCTATTCGTAATCATTTACAGTGTATTCAGGCATTACTGTCACTGGAGAAAAGATGGAAAAGGCATCATTCCCAGTATTCAAGGGGCACACTTGGGTGACTAAAGATAAATTTAAAAAGAGGTACAAAAGGTTGTGCCTAATTCTGCTTTGGAAAAAGAAAAGCCTTTATGTAGAAAGTTAAATACAAAATGGGTTATTAATAAATGAAAAGAGTTTATCAAGTGCAGGGAAAAACTAAGGTAGGTGCTGTAGGCTAGACTAAAACACATGCAAAAATGCTGTGTGTTAAATGCAGCTGAGTTTGGGGTGCATGGAGCAGAATCATACCATGAAAGTAGAGAACAAGAATGGGCCGGACTGTGAAGAGCTACCTCTGGAGGAAAGTAGCTCTAGTAATCAACAGTTTTGGAAACTGCAGAGATGAAATGCAACATTAAAGTGAAAATAGGCTGTTGGATTTGTAAACAGGCAACCACTTGTATCCTTACTGAAAAATTTCTATAACATGATAAGAGTAAAAATGGGTAGATTTGAGTATAGTGGAAATATATTTGGTTTCTGGTTTTGTTTTCTAAAGATGGGAGGAGATTAGAGCATATTTCTAAGCAAATTGAAGAAAATGGAAAATGGAAGATAGGGGAGAAAAAGGAGGTAAGAATGGAAATTGGGGCATCCTGAATCTGAGCATGGTGGACAGCATCTTACTGATGTTAAAGTATGTATGTGTTCATTAATAACAGTATTCTTAAGTTCGCCTTGGGAACAAGAAGGTAAGCCTTGCTCCCCAAAAATGTATTTTTTCCAATTTACCTCCGTATACCATTCCTTACAGTTTGCTTGACTTGCTTCCCCACTGGGTGGCAAACATGTCTCTTATTCTAAACTAGAGGCCTGGTGCAGAAAATTTGTGCACTGGGGGGTGGAGGGGCCCTCAGCCCAGCCTGTGCCCTCTCGGAGTCTGGGACCCCTCTCTCCTTACCACCCGCCTGCTTGCTGCTCCTTAGCCCTCCACTCACTGCTCCTTAGCGCTGCCGTGGAGGCGGGAAAGGCTCCCACCACTGCCACTATACTTGCCAGCTGTGAGCCCAGCTTCTGGTTGAGTGGCACCCACCACCACCACCACCAGGGGGCAGCTCCTGCATTGAGCATCTGCCCCCTGATGGTCAGTGCACATCATAGCTACCAGTTGTTCTGATCGTTCCAGTCACTTAGGCTTTTATTATATAGATCAGCCCCAGTACTAGTGCAATTCTTCCTGCATTATGAAAATGGCAGCAAAATACCATAAGCCTACAGAAGTTTGCTGAAAAATTATTTCGGCCATAAAGCAGGACCAAAGAGTAATGACTAACAATAAAATCTAACAAACTGGGGGTTTATGCCCAGGCATGAAAACGGACATGTGCTCAACTTTTACAGGTGCTGATTTTAGTGCTTTTGCAGCCTTGGAAGGAACAGGACCTGGTGTAATGACCGTGTTCATGGAAAAGTCCATGTTTCCTGAGCGCCGCTTTCAGGGAATCTTAAAGGGTTCTCGGAGGAGAAACTGCAGGGGCGCCCACACGCCGAGGTTCCAGGCTCGCGGGAAGGTTACCAGGCGATGAAGAGGGCGGGATGCGGCTTCCCCCGCGGGGCGCGTGTGCGGGGAAACCTGCTCCCGAGCCGCCCTGCGGCGCTGGGCCTGAGCGTCCGGTTGCCCGGGAGACGGCGCGGCAGTTCCGCTCGGGAGTTGCTGTGCGAGCGGCTGGCGGGCTGGGCCGAGGACCCGCGTCGGAGTTGGGGCTGCTCGGGGCTGCGTCACCGTCTCCCCGTCGGCGGGCGCCGTAAGTGCGGGTCCCCGGCGGCGGGGCGGGTGGGACGCGAGTCGGCGCGAGCTGGAGAGCGGTGTGGGGTGGGGACGGCCGCTCCCAGATAAGGGGGCGCTCCCTGCGAGAAGGGGAGCAGGGCTGCCTGCCCGCCGCGGCCTCGGGCGGGACCAGAGGGGTGAGGGCCAGCGGCTGGGGGACGAAAGGCTCCGGCGGCCACTCGGCGAGTCTCCCCGGCGGCGCGTGGGACGGGGCCGCGGCGGCGGCGACAGGGGGCGAGGGGCGCGTCTGCGCGTGGGGAGACCTCTCTGTGGCCCGTCACCTGAACCACGTTACGTGAGGGTGGAGGCTAGTTCCGTGGCCCGAAAATAAAGGGATTTGTGCCGAGCTTTCACACCTGGTTGTGTACACGTGAAACGTGATGTTTTAAAACAAAATTAGTTGCCTTAACTAGGTAAATTAGGTGTTTTTATGGTTTTCCGGGGATGCTTTTAGTAAGTCCAACTGTACTATCACCAAGACAAAGATTCTAAGGAGGTGCATGTACTCTTGCAGTTCTGTAATTCCCGGTGATCAAGCCGACGCTGACTGGTTTCAGCCCGTTTTCCCGGTCAGCCCTTGGAGCTGTGCACACGCTTGGTTGCCCTGGAAACAGTCACAATGGAGCAGATTGTGACTTCCGACCTGTAGAACCCGTGAGGGCCTGGCCTGATCGGGAAGAGGGCGCCTTTCCCTCTCATTCCTAACGCCACTGTTTGCGAATTCACTAGGAACTTTTAGATCAGGAAATTAATACCGTTTCCCACCCCGTTCCTCCTCCCTTTCTTAAGAAATACATCTTCTCCGTGTATTCAGTGTTAGGACCTGGTTAGTGACACAGTTGTGGATCATAGTCTGCCTCCACGTGTTTCCTCTGTTCATACCTGCATCCTTTTGCACATTTTTAAGACAGGTAATTAAATGGAAAATTGTCAAAGAATTTAGTGACTCACTCAAGTATATATCTCTGTATGTCTTTCTGTATTCACCAATCGGCCCAAGTCTATACCTGTTTTTGCTTTTGTACACAAAACTTCATTAACTTAAGAGTCAAATGTTTGGTAAATTCTGAAGGCAGGAGTCCCTGTAGCCAAGAGGGATATGGCTTCAGATTCAAGGTCACTAATGGCTATGAAAAATATTTTCAACCAATTGCATCTATTCCCTGCCTATATACCTCTATCACTGTTTAATCTTGATTTCCTGCCCAATTACTGTATGAACAATCAAAATGTAATTACAGTAAAACCTTAAAAAAAAAAAAAAAGACTAAATCGGTTGTTCGTTATATAACAAAGTAGGTTTTCCAAATGCTTGTTAAAAATTTGGCAAATTAGTTACTTCACCTGTTTTTACTTATGTAGACACGTTTGTGTAATTAAAATGAAGTATGTATGAAAAGCTTAACTTTCACAGAGAAGTTTCTATATATATTATTGTATTTTTAAATTTGTACTGAATAGGTCTAGTAACTGAGTGCATTCACCTGTTGCCTCCAGTAAACAAATGCATATGGTGGGGGCATGGCCTAGGACACTAGTTAAAGCTGCTGCAGAAAGTTACGCCAGGAGACAACAGAACCAAAAACTTCACACAATTCGGTGTGATCACGTGCTAATCAGTCACCCAACATGGGATAGGAGTAGTGACTTAAATATGTAGACTATAGTTGTAGGTATGTAATATTTATTTATGTTGGCAAGAGCACTACAATGTTTTTTTCCAACATATGACTTATTCGATAAAATTTGTTTGAAATAATAGTGAATTAATAACAAAAAAAAGCCGTTAATTTAATTATAAGCAAATCTCGGTTAAAACTGTTTTAAAATTAAACAAACAAAAACGTTGACATGGTGACAGATGATTACTAGAATTAGTGGGGTGGTCACACTGTAAGGTATAAAAATGTCTAGTCACCGTATTGTACACCTGAAACTAATATAACCAATATAAGATTGTATACCAACTATATATACTTAAATTTTTTAAAAATTCAGTTAGTCCTCCTGGCGAATCTCAGAGTGAAGGGAGGGGAGGAAGAAATTAATCAAAGAACTTATATGCATAACCCATGGACACAGACAATAGTGTGGTGAAGGCCTGGGGTGGGGGGCGGGTACAGGGTGCAGGCGGTCAGTTGGGGGGACGAAGAGGGACATCTGTAATACTTTCAACAATAAAGATAAAATTTTTGAAAATTCAGTTAGTCCTCAAATCTGCCTCACTTTAACTTTCCTCTAGGCCTTCTCAGGTTTCCCATACATGCCCATAACAGAGTTTTCTAAACATAATCTGTGATGGATTTGTCCTATGTTACTTGAGTGTATATGCTTGAATTTTCACCCTCTAATATGAGAGAAAATAAAATCTATTAAAAAATAGCATTGTATGCTAATAGTAGTAGTCGTCATTGATCCAGATAAACACTTTTTCTAGTTGTGTATTTTTATGATGGTTAGTGAGAGTACATGATTTATATCTTCATTGAGATCATCTGTGGATAAGAAAGATTGAACATTAGTGAAGTAAAAACAATAGATGCTCATTTGAAATGAGAAATTTTTTAAGTAGTCAGATCTTTACTTGACATTTTATTAATACCAATACCTGGATAGAGTGGTTTTTCAAATTGTGCATTGTTTTGGATTAACTAAGAGGCAGTATAGTGATTAAAATTGTGATCTTTGAAATGTGACTACTGCCTAAGTTCTAATTTCATTGTAACTTCAGTGTCTCAGTTTTCTCATCTGTATAATTGGATGAAAATAACACCTACTTCATGAAATGTTTGTGTAGATTATATATAATTTGCATAGAAAGTCTTATCAAGTTCTATTAGTATTACTATGAGAGTGTAGTAATAAGATTCTGCTGACTAAAGTGGGTTTTTTGGGGGTGGTGGGATTTTTAAGTCTAATTAGAATTTTTATATTTTCAATTCTTGGACTGCCTTATGTAATTATGCTGGCCTTATTTAACATGTAATCTAATCACCACAAAATTCACAAATGGGTGATGCAAGACAGAAAAATTAAACCCAGTATTTCCATAGAAATCACTATGGATACAAAAGCATTCATGAAGAGTTAGAGAAATCTACCTTCTTTTAAGAGTTTCAGTTTTATTTACTGTGGGAGCTAAGAGTTCAAGGACTTGTTCCTTCATACACATAAAAGCTAAGCACAATAAATAATTCTCTAAAAAGATTTTATTGTTTTTAACAGCCCACATTTTCTCTCTGTTCTCCCCACCAGGTGGAAGTCTAGCACCTTGTACCAAGTCTTGATCTCAGCTCTAGTCTCTACCATATTCAGATCAGTTAGGAGGGAAAAGATAAACATCATATTCAAGAGTATGAAATACTTCCTCAGCTGGGTTATATAGCATCACATTTTAATTGTTTACCAGAGTACAATGAAAACAATTGATTGGATAAGGTTCCTTTCCACAAATTCTTTTAATTCCACTGAAGTCAACACAGACCCATTAGGAGAAATAGCATATGAAACTTTTTGGTAGCTGGAAGAACTCCATAGGACTGAACTCAAATAACAAAATACCGTCCAAATATTTTTAAGTGTATTAAAAATTAATCAACGGAACTAAACCTTTGGTATCCTTAGCAAATTGGTTTTATATAATAATCTGTGAGAACACCATCCATGATAACTTGGTTAAGCCGAGTCATCTTATTTTCCAGGTGCAACATTGTCCTCCAGTTAATCAATACAGTAATTTAAGTTGCTGCTACAATAATGGAAAAGTATGAAAAATTAGCTAAGATTGGAGAAGGGTCTTATGGGGTTGTATTCAAATGCAGAAACAAAACGTCTGGACAAGTGGTAGCTATTAAAAAGTTTGTGGAATCTGAAGAGGATCCTGTTATTAAGAAAATAGCACTAAGAGAAATACGTATGTTGAAGGTAAGTTAACTTGATGTGTCTATAATATGGTATTGGGTGAAATATGTGTGTGCCACAATTACAAAGAATTTCAAAGTGATCCCCCCCCCCCCCATTGGACTTAAATTCCTTTGTATCAGTAACTTAGGGAAAGAAATTGATCACCACTTTGGACTTTGGCCACTCTGCTACTTAGCTGGTATTGTGAGTACAGCTGTGGATTGTTAAAATACTGAAGTAATCCCTTCTGGTTGGTAACTCACTGCCCTCACTCAGTCCTCTCATTCCGCCTGGCCACACCCCTCCCCCATGCTTCCCCCCTTAAACCAGCAGGTAAAAGAGCACCTGCTGGCACAGAGGGGCCACAGGGCTGTGCCCGTGGGCCTGTGGGCATGGCCATGGACGGTCCTGCCTGTGACCTGCTCCCTGGGTCTCAGACATACTGACTGTCACCCCAGGTGTGTGTACACATTGTGCACAAAGGTGTGGTTCTAGTTGTTTCTTCTCTGATAGGCTTTGACATGTAGGATTCCTACGTTCTCAGTGTAAACAGTTTCCTGTCATAAAAATCTTAGTTTGAGAACGTAAGAGACCTTGGAGTTGCCTCTCATCTGCACCCTCATTTTATCAGAGAGGAAACTGCGTCATAGGGCAGCGCTTCTCACACAGGAATGTGCCTGGGAACCCCCAGGGGGGACCTTGTAGAAATGCAGGTTCTGAGTGGGGAGCTGTGGGGTGAGCCTGAGATCCTGCATTTCCAACCAACGCCCCAATGGCACAGACCCTGCGGGTTCACGGACCACACTTCAACAAGACTTGTGATTTCAAGAACACAGAGCCTACTTTTACTTGTGACAGGTCGTCTGTTTTTAGGAAATCCCCAGAAATCCAGTTTTTTAAAGGGAGATAATAGTTCATTATCCATCCTTTTCGAATATTATCTGTAGCAGGTTTCCTCAGCTAATGAGTTCTAGTGTTTCGTTTAAAACATAAGTAGATATACCCGGATTTTTCAAGAGCACATCCATCCATCATGATAAAAAAGCAGTTCACTGTTACCTTGTAGCCAGCAGCCAGCTCTGGCCCAGAGCTCAGTCACAGGGTGTATTTCTGAACAGGTGGTTTTCTAATAAACCACCGCCACCCCCAAAGCCTTCAACGTAAGTTAGTGCTCAGGTAGTACCTCCTCGTTCCCCAATGGGAGAATGAACTTGAAGGTTAAAATGTAGCCAGATTCCAGCTCAGCTTGGTCTCTGGCGGTGATGACTCTCAGAGGGCACGCTTCCCCTGCTTTGGGCAGTTGCCCCCATGTACGCCCCGACCAGTGTCCTTCCAAGACAGATCTACCTCACCTTCCTCGTGGACTCCCGGCACTTAAATGTGATTGATTTCCCCTCCGCACTGTGTTTCTGGGCTAAGCTAATCTCATTGGCAAAGGAGATGTACGTTGCTGATCTGCCCAGAGGCAGATTTGCCCGGGTTGAACGGCGGCATTGCATCAGCTGTAGCATCTGGGAATTCCTTTCCCTCCTGGTAGAGAGATTTTTCCTTCCCTTTCTACAGTTCTGGCTGCAGCACAAAGCAGCTAGATTTCCTGTGTGGCCGGTCTCCTCCGCTGTTTGCCTGTTTGCCTTTTGCCCTTTTAGGCAGTAGAACACATGGGGTGGGGGACCTGATTTGGTCCGCTGAGGATATTGTTAATGTATAATAAATGCCCCTTTCCCAGAGTACTGAGCAGCAGGCACGCTGTCACAGGGGGATATTTTTTTGGTCAAGCCATGCTTACGAATGCTGAGGTAGGGGGTGCTGTGTAGGTTCTTGTACTTAGGAATCTATACTGGGCCTGCAAAACATTTTTTAAGAAATGAAATGAAATGGAAATGAAAAAGTGTCTCTATCAGGAGAGAAAGGGATTCCCAGATGCTATAGCTG
This sequence comes from Myotis nattereri, assembly GCF_964212035.1. Classification (NCBI taxonomy): domain Eukaryota; kingdom Metazoa; phylum Chordata; class Mammalia; order Chiroptera; family Vespertilionidae; genus Myotis; species Myotis nattereri. Next base: position 64,548,482 of record NC_138085.1, read on the forward strand.
ATGCAACAAAGCTGTGAGATAGATAGATAGATAGATAGATAGATAGATAGATAGATAGATAGATATGTAAATAGCACAGAGTTTGCAAAAATCATTTGTCTACTAAACTGGGAAAACAACAGAGAAGATGAGTTATAAGTAGGAGTGATCAGGTGTCCTGGTCTAGAACCAGAGTCTGTCTGGTTAGCATCCTCCTTCAGAAGTGTCCTGGTTTATACGCTAAACTATAGGGTCACCCTAGATATAGGCAGGGTGACCCTACGTGTCCGGTTGCCTGGGACAGCCCTGGCTTATACTCATTACCCTGGTATGATGCTAAATTACAGAGTTGCTCTAGTGATGGATTATCTTAATCAGGATTTTTCCTTTGGTCTACACAACCTTAAACAGAGGCTGCCTTGTGGAAGGTTTCACTTTGGGAAGAGAATTTAACACAACATTTAAGCATAAGAGAGAATAATAAAATCAGAGAACAAAGCTGGAAAATGACAAAAACAGACTAACGCGTGGACTCCTAGAATAGGCACTTTAATCGGATTGAAGGTTAGGATCTTGTATTTCTGAGAGCCAACGCTAAAATCCAAACTGGGGCACTGACTGGTTTGGCTCAGTGGATAGACCGTCGGCCTGCGAACTCAAGGGTCCTGGGTTCGATTCCAGCCAAGGGCATGTACCTTAGTTGTGGGCACATCCCCAGTGGGGGGTGTGCAGGAGGCAGCTGATCGATGTTTCTCATCAATGTTTCTAACTCTCTGTCCCTCTCCCTTCCTCTCTATAGAAAATCAATAAAATATTTTTAAAAATAATAAAAAAAATAAAATCCACACTGGGTTTAAATCCAGTTGACATTTACAGTAAATCCATGGCAATCTGTGAGCTACTAGTAAATGGGTAGTGATGAGTTTTGTAGTCTTACACAATAATTCCATTTCCTCATTTTTTATTCAGGTTATTTTATCGCATATTTAGAATTTCCCCAAAATGCTGAAGTATTTGTTGTTGTAGAGTTTATATTTTAAGTTGTGTACTTTATTTGTTATCTCCAGAGAGATTCAGGTTAGTTACCATCTATTATGGGTGCATGAGACAAATTCTTACATTTTTCTTGCAACTTTAAGATTCCTTGATTCTTACTAAAGGTAAGAATTCTTACAGGGATGGTTTCTCTTGTAAGTAACTGTAATAAAATTCTCCACAAGGCCTCCTGCCCTAAGGGATCCAGGGAGAGATTCTTACAGGGGACAATTCACCAAGTTTTGTATTTCAATTCCTTTGCAGCAATTGAAACACCCAAACCTTGTGAACCTCATTGAGGTGTTCAGGAGAAAGAGGAAAATACATTTAGTTTTTGAATACTGTGACCACACACTTTTAAATGAGCTGGAAAGAAGTCCAAATGGGTAAGTAATCTAGCAGCTGAAGCTCTGTGCGGTCGGGTCACAGTTTCAGTCCCAGTGGGATTGACTCCGGCAAACTTCAAATCAGAGCCACAGTTCCCCTTTCTACCCAGATGCACCTGCTGGCTACCCCTCTCCAGTCTCAGTTAGGATGTGCTCAGAGGGCAAATGAGTATTAACCTAGAGGAGAAATAATTAGGAAGATAAACCTACACATATAAGTCACAATGCATTTTGAGGCCAAATTATGTATTGGTGCCCTAGCCGGTTTGGTTCAGTGGATAGAGCTTTGGCCTGTGGACTGAAGGGTCCTGGGTTTGATTCCAGTCAAGGGCACATGCCCAAGTTGTGGGCTTGATCAGTGATTCTCTCTCCCTTTCCCTCCTCTCTGAAGTCAATAAAAATATATTTTAAAAAAAAGATGCATTGAAATAAAAATTCCAGAGTAAATATTTAAAAAATAAATAAGTTATGTATTGGATTATCTGAATTCAGGGAATGAATTGTGGTTCAATATCAGGAAGTCTATTCACATAATAGGTTAAAAGAGAAAATATATATATTGTATGTTGGTAAAATCTGAAAGGCAGTTGATAAATTCAGTATCTTTTCTGATTTTTTTTTAAACCTTAGCAAACTAGGATTAAAATACTTTATTAGCACGTGCACGTGCGCGCGCGCACACACACACACACACACACACACACACACCCCTACACAGACCCTCTTCCAATCAACAGCTAATTTTATACTCAACACAGACCCTCTTCCAATCAACAGCTAATTTTATATTCAACACTAAAGGAACCACCATGAAAGTGGAAAACAAGACAAGGACATCAGTTGTCACCCCAGCTGGGATTTGAACTCTCTCTCATAGTGCTCAAAATGGCTATGCTATTCTTTCTGACTCTTAAATTTTTTAAACACTATTGTCTCAGGTTTGGCTCTAGGCCAGTGGTTCTCAACCTTCCTAATGCCGCGACCCTTTAATATAGTTCCGCATGTTGTGGTGACCCCCAATTTCATTGTTACAAATTGAACATAATTAAAGCATAGTGATTGATCACAAAAACAATATGTAATTATATATGCATTTTCTGATGGTCTTAGGCGACCCCTGTGAAAGGGTCGTTCGACCCCCAAAGGGGTCGCGACCCACAGGTTGAGAACCGCTGCTCTAGGCAAAGGGAGACCATTAAGCTGTGTCAGAATTCAGTACAGGAAACAGAAACCACTCCAGAAATTTCAGATGGAGGTGATTTAATACTGAGAACTAGGTGCTTTCACAGTATTAATAATTAGAGGCGCTAGAGGCAAAGGGCTGCCACCAGACCGCTGATGTCACAGGCATGTCACCATAACTGTGACCCAGATCGGGAAACTGCCCTGAGGAAAATGCTTCCACACACTTGTTGCTGTTTCTCGGCGTTTACCCAGCCCCACATGGTGATGTCTTGTTGCTAGTACCCCATCCAAGTCATATACAGGTGGACGGCCATCTACATCTGCATGATTCACTCAGTTTTCAAAAAGTGATCTGAGCATATTAAGTATTCAGATATGATAAAATAGTAAAGCTGAGTGATGGGTGTATTTGGAATATCAGATAAGTTTAAATTTAAAAACTTACATTTGATAAAAAGAAATCTTGCTTCAGATTTTTTCTTTTTGAAATATGCAAACAGCAGTCCCATCTCATGACTGGGATTGAAAAACACCACCACACTGAGAAAAATAGTTGTAGCACATATGCAGACTCTGACATACATTGAGTCTTCATAAGTCAGAAAGGAGTAAACAGACCAATCAAAAAAGCGGTAAAGACTCTGAACAGGAAATACACAAAAGAAGAAATGTAATAGCCAATAGTCATGTAAAAATTAACTTCACTAATCGTTAATGACATGCAAATGAAAACCAAAATGAGGCCTTTTTATTTTAACCACAGATTGGCAAGCATAACCCTGCAAAACCAAATGAGGAGGTAGGGCCTTTAATGCACAGATGTTTTTTGGGGGTGTAAATGGGCATAACCTTCCTTAGGGAAGGTAGTTTGGCAGCGTGTAACTGTGAAGGCGTCATTCCTGGGACCGTGAGGTGAGCAATGGGAAGACAGCAGAAAAGTTAAAGGGACTGTCGTTCCTATGACAGTAGAGACGGTTACCCAGAGCACATTTCTCCCAGCCAGAATACAAGTTGTCCAGCTCCCCAGATCCCCATGGGAAGCACACCTGCCCATCCATGGTATTTCCCAGTGTTTTCCACACACAGTAAGGATTCTGCAGGGACCAAGCTCCCAGGCTCCCATTCCCAGGCCCTTTATTTTCCCTGGCCTTCCCTGGCTCTGCACCCACCTGCTGACCAGGTGTAAGTCACTTTTACACAACAGCCCCAGCACTTGCTTGAGTGTTTACCACCAACATGAATTGGGCGACTTGAAGGTCAGTCTTCAAGCATACATCTTTTCCTGCAAAGCCAGGCCTCAGGTCTCCCTGAAGTTCATCCCTGAGGATCAAAACGCAACATGTACCTACCATTGGTCCCAGAAATCCCACTTCTAGAACTTACCTTAAAAGATAGTTGCACATTGAGGTTGAGACAGCCCCAGTGAGGTTGCATCAGCCCCAGTGAGGTCGAGACGGCCCCAGTGAGGCCGAAATGGCCCCCGTGAGGCCGAAACGCCCCGGTGAGGCTGAAACGGCCCCGGTGAAGCTGAAACGGCCCTGGTGAGGCTGAAACGGCCCCAGTGAAGTTGAATCAGCCCTGGTGAGGTCGAGATGGCACTGGTGAGGTTGAGACGCCCCCGGTGAGCTTGCAACGGCACTGGTGAGGCTGAGACGGCCCCTGTGAGGCTGGGACGGCCCCTGTGAGGCTGAGACGGCCCCTGGGAAGCTAAGAAAAATACCACATGAACTCACTCATTTATGGATAATAAGGACCATTGTAGACTGATGCACAAAAATGGATACAGAGGCAGAGCAGCATTGAGCAGAATGTCAAACTACAGTGGGAACCCTGGGGAGGGCTTGGGGGGGTAGGAGATCAACCGAAGGACTTATATGCATGCATATGAGAATAACTAATGGACACAAGACACTGGGGGGTGGGGGAAGCTGGGGGAATGCCAACGGGTGGGGAAGGAGACGTGTAATACTCTTTGTAATACTTTAAGAAATAAAAAAAAAGATAGTTGCACAAATGCAATGAGATGGATGATTACATAGATTCATTGAAGCATTGTTACTAGAAATAAAAATTGGATCAACCTAATTGCTCATCAATGGAGACTAAGTAAATTATGATACATCCATATGGCGTGGTCCTTTCCAACCACAAAATATCTGTGTACATATTAATATTTCTATTTCTATGCATAAAAGTGTCTGAAAGAGGCGGGGAAGTGGCGGAGGATGCACTGGGTGGCTAGGCAGGTATCAGAGAAGAGTTCATAGATGCACTTTCATGTTTTTTGAATTTTAAACCATATGAATGTATTTTTTAATATTCAAGTTAAAAAGTAAATTTGAACACACAAAGGGAAGAGAAACAGAGGTGCCTAAAGGAACAGCCACCGCAGGTGACGGCAGTTATTTGGGGGGAGCAAGATGCGAGTCAACACTTTTTATTCCTTCACTTTCCTGTGTTGGGTGAGTTTTCATGTTAAGCCTGTATCATTTTTGCAGATGTAAAAATTGAAATTTAAAGAGGAAATTATGTAATTACAATGAAAAAATAGTAAAGCGATTTTCATTAAAACATTTTTAAAGAGCATTTCCAAGGCACCCTTTGCACTGTGTTTGTTGGCCATCACAAGCCCACTCACTCCACTTCTGTTCTCGCTTCTGCTCCTGTAACCCCATCCCAGGAGTTTTTTAATTTCCTCTTTTATTTTTTTCCCTAGAGTTGCTGATGGAGTGATTAAAAGTGTATTATGGCAAACACTTCAAGCTCTTAATTTCTGTCATCAACATAACGTAAGTGACATTTTCTAATGCATTTGTTAATTCTTCATGATGACTCTTCTAAGAAGCTCAGGGGTGTCTTTCAAGAGCTAAAAACAAAAGAAAGTTACCGAATATGAGGAGAAAAAGTGCATTATTTGTGGCCCTTTTCCAATTTCTATAAGAACCAAATTTCTAATTCCTTATGAATTAAAAGTTTGTATGAACGTAATGTTTCTTTTTGCCTCAGGACTACTGATTCCTATGACTATTTTTAAATTGGATTAAAATAAGTTCTCTATAGTGTAATCCACTTTGGCACTTTGTTTTGTTTTTATGTCTCTGAAGTCTTTTATTCTATAATAGTCCCCCTCCCACCTTCATCATTACTTTTTTATAGCCGTAGTTCTTCCAACCCGAGCATGCATCACAAGGCCCAGAAGGCCTCGCTAAGACACAGTTCGCTGGGTCCACCCCCAGAGTATCAGATTCCATGGGGCTGGGATAGGATCCGAGAATTTGCATTTCCAAGCATTTTCCTGGTTGATACAGAAGCTGCTGGTCCAAGATTCATGCTTTGAGTCCTACTGTGTTACTGAAATCATTCTGACTGATTGCATCCTGTGTCAAACTGAACTTGGTCTTTCGCCTGTTTTTCCTTTAAATTGGCATTTATATCTAGAGGCTTGATCATTTTCAGGTTCATTTTTCTTCACTCAAGAATAGTTCATACATAGTGCTGTGCACTTTTTATTGCATCAACATCATGAGGCATCCAATGTCTGGTTGTCCCACTGAGCCACACCAGCCGGGCCAGAAATTTTAGACTTTGATGCAAACTCATTTGAGGAACATAACCTGTTCTTAGTAAATCACCAACTTTTGTATGACTCAAAGTGTTAATCCAGGTTTCATAAATGGGTTACCTAAAAGGTAGAATATCAAAATGAAGTTGGTTTATATTACAACAATGTATTTTTTAAATTAATAGCTAAGGCCTAGGGCCTTTAAGGGGCCTCAAAAGGTTTAACAGTTGACAGTGGCTGAATTGAGACTATCTGTACTAGCTTCTATTGCCAGTGCCATTTTTGTGACCAAAAATAAATTAAGGATTTAACATGTTCTCTTCCTAGATAGTTGCTCTAGAAGCAAAGAGAAATTATTAGAACTGTCCATTTGACAGCAACACTTACAGGGACGGACAGCACAGCAGAGAAGTGAGGCAGAGGAGCCGATTTCTATGATGCTCAATCTGGGACTGTCAGTGTTGTTGCGGGGATGAGCTGCTTACTTCACGTGAGGCGCTTTGGGAAGCACAGAGCTCTGCCTGGGGGCTGAGTTAGAGAACAAGAGCACCATCATTCTTACCGTGTGGCCCTCTCTCAGGAGAGCTGCCAGTCCTAATTATAAGGGAGTTTTGTTTATCGCTCAGATGTTTCTCCAGTTTCTCAAATGTGAATGTGATTCTTGGGTGGCAGTAGTTCTTACTATAGGTACGCTGACACTCACCTCATCAAGGGTTTTACTCTTACAGTTAAAATAGAACCCGTAAAAAGTGGAAGAAATAAGTGTATGATACTGCCTTCTCTCCCCACAAAAAAGTCCGTTTTTATATCCAACAATTATTTCTTCACTGATGTAACAACATTTTTTTTTCTTTTGGTGTGATAAGTGAAAAATGGCCAATTTAAGTTCTTTTAAGAAAACTATATTTTTATCTCATAGACTATGTTTATCTATCATTTAAAGTAAGAGGTAATGTTTTCTATGCTTTGTCATTTTGATGGCTCAAAGAAATAATCAAATATTATCTTAACAGTGTATTCACAGAGATGTAAAACCTGAAAATATTCTAATAACTAAGCAAGGAATAATCAAGATATGTGACTTTGGATTTGCACGAATTCTGAGTAAGTAACCACTTGTTACTAACTTACTCAACTCAGATGATTATGAAATAATATAGTTGAAAACCTCACTTTAGATATTGAATGAATACAAATGTCTTATTGTTATTATTCAGAAATGAAAACCTCACTTTCACCTTTAGTCACTGCATTAATTAGCACTTCAGGTCCGCTCCATTCAACTAGAATTTATTGGACATCACATTTATATGCTTTTCCCCATAGGAGAAGAAAAGGGTTATAAGGTGCATTTCTGCTCTGCATGCTCTTATAATCTTAAGTAAAACAAACGAAAGAGTAATGCAGGCTGGTTGGCAAGGAAGTGTAAAAGTGAAGGGGCAGACGGTTCCCTGGAGGGAGATGCTCATGGGGGCTGGAGTGGTTGGCAAATAACTTCACAGAGCTGGTGAGACTAGAGAGTGAACTGACCGTTAAAGAGAGAATTCAGAGACAGTGCTAAGAAAAGGGAAATCATCCCAGACAGGGAGGAACCAAGGGGGGAGAGGGACAAGTCAGTGTTTCTCCCCAGATCTAGAACTGCACCGGGCTGGCAACATACACATTGCAAGGTGGTGTGTACACTGTCAGCATCCGGACAGGACCCAGGCACAGGGGACTTGACCGTGCATTTGGAAGCTGGTTTACACTTGACCTTACACTAGAAATTGTCAGTCACACTGCCCTCTGTTCAGGATTACATAGATGTTAACCAGCAAAGGTGCCTCTGGAAGTTGAAAGCACAGTGTAACTGTTTCCTCAATCGGCATCAGAGCATGAACTGTTAGGAGAGTGTGGCTGCTGAGAGTTTTGAAGCGTACCTCGGTGCCTGCTCTTAGGAGGAGTTCGCACGCTGGGAACAGGGGACCCGCCTCATCTGATCGATGTTTGCAGTTCCAGGAGATGCCTACACTGACTATGTCGCTACAAGATGGTACCGAGCTCCCGAGCTTCTCGTGGGAGACACTCAGTACGGCTCTTCAGTCGACATCTGGGCTACCGGCTGCGTGTTTGCAGAGCTCCTGACCAGCCAGCCGCTCTGGCCGGGAAAATCAGATGTGGATCAACTTTATCTGATCATCAGGACTCTGGGTAGGAGCTGTGTTTTATGGCTTACAGCCGCTAAGTTGTCATGGTAACAGCATGCCATTGTAATGACCAGCAGGGGCTTTCTGCCTCTCCAAGGTGCTGGTCAGGATGGTGGGGTCTGGGTTGGAGCCAAAACCCAACCCTTTCCTCAATCTGTCCAGCCATTAGTCCCTCGCTGAGGAATTTCCAGGTCCTCTCCATGTCAGGCCACTTAGCCAAGAAATAAACTACACATCTGCTCTCTGTATTGGGCTCTACAGCTAAGGATGTGTGTCAGCTGTACAGACCTTACTCTTAGGAGGTATTGGATCCAGTGCCATTTCTGTCCACTGTAAAAGAGGGTTTGCCTTTTCCGTGGCAACATTGTTTGTGATGCCTTTTTAGAAATGAGAAGCTGGGGCTCAGGAGGCTTCCATGATTGGCCTAAAGTGCAGAATAGGAATGGAACTCGGAGAATCCCTTTCCTCGTGTGTCAGCATCCTCAGCAGTGGTCTGCCTCCTGGCTGGAAGGGAATATAAACCAGAAGGTTACCTGCAGCTTTACTCTGGCACCATGGCTGCAAAGATACATCTACACACAGAACGAACATTTATTAATTCCTTCCCATAGGCTGTCCTGGCAGCGTGGGTGCCGGGCAAGGGAATTACTGCTGTCCCGTCTGGTTCCAACACATTCTTCTGGACAACTTTGCAGCATGAAAAATGTGGGGCAGAGTATCACCACGGGACACACCTCTAGTGTATTTTGTTTGATTGATTTCCTGAAAGGCCAGTGGAAATTTACATCAGGTAGATATTAGACAGGCCTGAGTTTGAAATCGGGTCTGTCATTAAATGACCATGTATGTGACTTTAGACAGGTTACTAAACTCTAAGCCTCATTCTCATTGATACAGTGGAGACTGAAAGTGGCACCCATTGTTAGATTGTATGAGATTAAGTAAGGTCACGTGTGTAAAGTCCTCCGCATCGTGTCTTACCTCCTCTTTTGGTGGAGGCTGTATGCAGACCACGCTACCTGTGGCAGAGAGTTGTGTGGGAGAATTGACCTTACCTGAGAAGGTGAGTTTAGGCCAGTGATGGCGAACCTATGACACACGTGTCAGAGGTGACACGCGAACTCATTTTTTTGGTTGATTTTTCTTTGTTAAATGGCATTTAAATATATAAAATAAATATCAAAAATATAAGTCTTTGTTTTACTATGGTTGCAAATATAAAAAAAATTCTATATGTGACATGGCACCAGAGTTAAGTTAGGGTTTTTCAAAATGCTGACACGCCGAGCTCAAAAGGTTCGCCATCACTGGTTTAGGCAGGGACCTATTCCTTCCAAATCTGAGGCCACAGTCACGATCAGTATTTCTTTCGCATCTGGACCTCAAAAGTTAACCATTTAAACACTATATTACTTTTATAAACTGAGCATAAATTATGTGGTTTGTATTTTATAGGAAAACTAATCCCAAGACATCAGTCCATCTTTAAAAGTAACCAATTTTTCCATGGCATCAGTATTCCTGAACCAGAAGACATGGTAACTGCTCCATTTCAGATGGTTTATTATTTGTGTTGCTACTTTCTTTAAAAGGGTAGTTATTTTTGTTGTGTGTTTTTTAATTTTTATGCCTTTAGCTCCTGTTTTCCTTATGCCACACTAACACGGATCAAAGAAACTATATGAAAACTATATGAATTAATCAGGAGAATGCTTATAAAGTTTACTTGCCCTATTTGAAAGTTAATTTAATATTAGCTTTGAAGTGCAAGTCTGTTTAGTTCCTTACACAAATAACTGATTCTTCTATTCAAAACACTCAGGTACCTTTTCCTGAAATAATTATTATCTCATAAACAATACTTACTGTAGTACTTTTTTATTTTGAAAAAATGCATTCTCTGTTTTTGCAAATCAATAGATGCAAATCAATAGAAACCATTTTTTTTCACAAAGTATATTTTCACACAGAAGGTCATTCTACAAAATGATCGTCACTGTATCCAAGTCAAAACTCCAGACTGCGATGCTCACCTCCACACTCTCGCTCTGGGCTTTGCCTTTCTCTGGGAATGTGTCACCTACTACCTGAGCCTCTTACATTCTGTACACATAGATTTCCTGTTTGTGTTACCTAAGTTTGGGCTGTGATCTTTGAAACTCCATATGGTCTGGATTCTGCCTATAGAATGGACTGTCCATAGGCATGTGTCCACACTCACACTGCCTAGGTTGGAGTCAGAGGGCTGCAGGGAGGGGAAAGTCTGTAAAGACAGATCATGATTTACGGCACAGGTGAACAATCTGAGGTTTAAGACGTCCCAGCTATCTCTAGACACAATCTTTGTTTTAAATGTATTTCATATAATACCTTGATTTATATACTGGCTCTCTTTTATTAAATATAATAAAAGGTTAAAAGTTGATTTACAAGGCTAAAGGTTGAATTACAAAAGAGCATGCAATTTAAAGAATAAAGCAACAAATACACATTAAGAATGTTACCACTATCTTTGAAACTTCCTCCTCCCTGAATTCTCCTCCTCAATCCCATCCTCCTCCCTCCTCACTATTCTGAGTTTATGTTCATCATCCCATTTCTTTCTGTATTGCTCTTACGAACATGTAGTTCAATGTAATTTTCATTGATGCTCAAAGCCTTCCTGTGAGTAGATCAGACACAAGTATTATAGGACTGTTGTAATATTTCAGAAGGGGACATTTGGAACCCACATTTATCAAACATCAATTGCAAGACATTGTGAAATTAAGAAAATAAATCCAATTTTTGTCTTTTAAGTATTTACACTATAGTGTAACATTATGTAAAAATATGATTTTTATTAAAAGAAATTATCTAACCTACTAGGGAGTCTTTTTTCAAAGTGTTCTTCTTATTAATATATTAAGATATACATTACTTTGTTTTTATGTAATGTTAAAAGTTTTTACTTTATGTCCTAGGAAACTCTTGAAGAAAAATTTTCAGATGCTCATCCCATGGCTTTGAATTTTATGAAGGTACTTAAGAATCACTTATTATAATCATTATTGACCGCAAATTGTAATGATTGAAGCTGGTAACCCTGGGAGGAGAGGGCAGTAGTACAAATAATGCCAAAGTAGGATGTAGTCATGAAAATGATAAGGAACTGTAAAATCATTATAGTTAAAGGAGCATCAGTGGTGTAAGCAGTACTCTTTCTAGGAGATGGCCCTGGCTGGGTGGCTCGGTTAGTTGGAGCATCATCCTGTACACCAAAAGTTGCGGGTTTGACTCCTGCTTTTGGCACATACTGAGGTTATGGGTTCAATCCCCACTGAGAGTGCATAAAGGAGGCAACCAAGTGATGTTTTTCTCTCCCTTCCTCTCTCTAAAATCAATATAAAGAACATATCCTTGGGTGAGGATTAAAAAAAGTTTTTTTAAATTAATATATTGGGGTTTGCTGTGATGAACACAATTACTTCTTTTGCATTCATTAGAAATTTGAATATTAAGTTAGTGTATTCAGACTATGGAAGTTTATGATGTTGAAGGTATAGAACAGCACAGTCCAGTGTGGTAGCCACTGCATGTTACTATTGAGCACTTGAAATATGGCCTATTTGAATTGAGATGTACTAGATTTCTATTAAAATTACTATTAAAAATATAAAATATTTCATTAATATTTTAAAATATTAATTGCATGTTGAACATTTTAGATATGTTGAGTTAAATAAAATTTTTAATGATTTTTAAAAAATTAATAGAAGACCAGGCAAAGTCCGAGTCATATAGACACCATAAATGGCCTATGCATGGGGCCTAAAAGAGATAGTCAAGCAAAGGACAAATTCTAGTAAAAAGTAGAAGAAATTCACCTATGACCAGGCTACTATTCATGCTTGACCAACTGAGGGCATGCTAGATATGACTCTTCCATCAAAGTGCATACTAAAAGCCCTTAGGGGACAGGGATGGAGCTACCAGTAAAAGTATCTGTCTTTAACAACCAATTAAGTTCTATTTATAGCTGTGGTTTCCATATATTCATCAGAATGACCTGGAAGTTTTTTCAAAGCACACATTCCAGTATCTAACCTCAGATTCCAGAAGCAGAATCTCTATATATAGGACCTTAGAATTTATATCATTAAATATCCCCCTGGGTGATTATGCTAAGCAGCCCAGTTGAAAACTCATATGACCTAGAAAGTGGAGCCATCTGGATGACCTAGAGTTGACCTTGTAGACCGGCCTTTGTGCCAGTGCTGGTCACTGCAAAGGTATTATCCAGGGTGCTGGATTCCTTCAGTCTGAGTCCTCCTGAGGCCTGGAGCCTGACCCCTCTGTGCTCTCAGACTGCCCTTACACCTGCTCCACTGGGCCTCAGCTGTCTTCTGCTGGTCTCACTGCTATGACCTGCCTTAACCCAGCACTTTGCAGGCCCTGTCCTGGAAGCCCAATTTCCTGACCTTGTTCTGGACAGGTTGATCGGACCCACCTACAGTTTAACAAAACCCACTTGGGGTGGGGGGTGTCAAGCACTGCAAGCCTAATTCATTCTCATGTTGAGGCCAGGCCTTCCTGTGGTTCCTCCTTCAACTAACCAGAGGAAAAAACTTCCAGGACACAAAAACTCCTCTGTATAACGCAAACTCCCTCTCCTCATCTCCGATGTTGGAGTGCCCTGTTGGCCTGCCCAGGATTCTGGTTGAAGCTAGTTTTGTCACTCGGCTATTTGATTTAGACTCAAAATGTTTGACCTGAGACCCAAGAACTCTCATAAGTGCATCAAGGATTGTGCTATTCAGTGGGCCACACCCTATGTCCTAGACTCCTGCCCCATGTTAGATGAAGACAGGCTTTCTTTCATTAATTGCAATGGAGACATCTTTAGCAACAAATGAGCATCAGCTACCATAACAGGTAGTTATCCCGCGAGACTGGGTCAGAATCTAGGCAAGGACCTGCTCAGATGCGTGAAGTGCCAGCCAGTGGCAGTGCCAAGGACAGTGGTGGAAATGCAGGGACCAGTATGTGGCAGATCTGTATTCTGTTCATTAGATTTAAAATGAGACAATGGGTACAGTATTTATTTTTTATTACTAATATGTTTTCATAACCAAAACCATCCTATTCCTACATCAGTTTTATCTGGTCATCAAGAAGAAGACTGTAGATTCTTGGAAATTTTGAAGGACTTTGAGTGAAATTTGAAGTTTCAGGAAAAGGATCCTGGCTTGGACTTTGCAGTGCCCAGTTCTTGTCCCTCATCTCTAAAACCTTTCCCATGTTAGGAGCCTCTTGGGTTACAGAAAGCTTTTAACCAGGCTGTCAAGAACTCAGAAGCCACAACTCCATCCAGGTCATCTCAGTGCACCTTCAGCTAATCCAGCGGGACATTGCTCCAGCTCAGGCCCCATGGAGCAGCTCAGCTTTAACACACTCTTCTTAGAAACTAAAAATGCTCTTAAGACAACAACAACAATAACCCATAGGTCTTTAGTGAAAGACTAGATTTCAGTAGACTGAACATCCAAACAAGGAAGTGAATGAATTCAGGACATGGAAATAAAACTGGTAGTGTGATGATCTTTTAGATCTGGGGAGGGAAGTAGAGGAAGGGGGCAAAGAAGTGTCTGTCTCAGTTTCCTAGGGCGAGCATAGCCAAGTACCAGGAACTGGGTGGCTCAAACAACAAATTTATTCTCACAATTGTGGGGACCAGAAATCTACCATCAGGGTGTCAGCAGGGCCATGCTCTCTCTACTGCTCCTAGGGTTAGGATCCTTCCTGGTCTCTTCCAGCCTCTGATGTCCCAGCCACTCTTGGGCTTCTGGCAACAGAATCCAGTTTCTGCCTGTCTTTACATGATGTACATTGTGTGTGTCTGGCTTTGCAGTGTCTCCCCTCTTTGTATAAAGACACCAATCAGATTGGAGTAGATCCCACATTACTTCAGTATGACCTCATTTTATCTGATTACATATGCAAAGGCCCTATTTCCAAATAAGGTCACATTATGAGGTCCTGAGGGCTAGGACTTTAACGAGTATTTTGGGGGTACACAGTTCAACCCATAAGAGTGCCCTTGAGACAAAGCAGAGATATTAAGTAGGCCATTGCACCCGTGGGTCCAGATGTCAAAGGAGAGGTCTAGATCAGACACATGCATGTGGAAGTCTCTGGTAAACCTTGACCATTGAAGCCATTGAGCACCAATGAGATTAGCTAGAGACTTAGAACAAATGGGAAGAAAGGGGAGCCTGGGACTGAGCTTTGAGAAATTTCATGCAACCGTTGTGGAGGAGAATGTAAAGGAGGAAAGGTTGGTTTGAAAAGGGATGGCCAGGAAGTAGGAGGAATGAAAGTGAGGCATCAGAGAAGCCAAAAGAAGAGTTTCAAGAAGGAGGACGTGGTCAGTTGCATCTAGCACTATTGGGAGGAGAACACAAAATATGGAAGTAGATTTAAGGATAGGGAAGTAGAGATCATAGGTCTGAGTAGCAGGAACCACTTGAGAGTGGAATTGTGGAGGCAGAAGCCAGAGTGAAGTGAGGGAGAAAAGAGGTGACCACAGTTACTAGCAAGCTGTAAGCCCTGGATGAAATACAGACTTGATTTTTCTAAACTCATATTTGCTCTATCCAGTGATTACTCAGAGTTTTGGGGCACAGTAACAACATAGGCCCCTCTTTTAATGTCTTCTTTGCTTTTCATCCAAGGAGTGTCTCAAGATGAATCCAGATGACAGATTAACCTGTGCCCAACTCCTGGAGAGCCCCTACTTTGATTCTCTCCGAGAAGACCAAATTAAGAGAAAAGCACGTAATGAAGGAAGAAGCAGAAAACATCAGCAGGTACCTCCATTCAAAGGTTAAAGTGCTATTAAAAAGATTTTTTTTTTTCCTTTTCCTACGTTTCAAAGTGAGACTAGATGGAAACCAAGACCTTATTTTTGCACTGGTTTAGTTGTATTTGTTTACCTAATAAATACTGGTTGATGTAATAAAATCATAAAGCTATGAAATATCCAAATTGTTACAAAGTCTTATTCCAAATACACTTACTGCACAATTCTTTTGTTATACTGATTGGATATCCCACCCACCAGAACATGTACCCAAAATACAGCAACTTCATACAATAATACCCCATTACAGCAGGACTGAGTTGAAACCTGCATGCAACGGAATCCCAGTACCTTTCTGTAGCCTCCAGACGTGCAGTACAGGACACGACTCTTCCATCTTTTCACCCCGCGGGCACGTAAGTCTGCCTTTCCTAGATTTTTTCTCCAAGACAAGGACAATTCTGGCTAGATGCAAAGTGATGAAACTCAGGTATCTGGGAACCAAATCCTATCCTCAGATGTACCAGTATTGCATAAAAACATGGTAAATGTGGTGGCAAATGTTGATTCTGCAGTTTATTAGGCGACTACTTTTTACTTTCAGAAAACTTTGAAGTTAAAACATAAATTCATAGAAGTTTTATTTGGGGTCCCCGCCCCCTCATCTTATATCCACAGCACCTAAAATAATATTTTGTCATATAACTATGATCCAAATAACTAAATAGATAAGCAATGGTTCTTAATAAGACAAGATGGTAGTTTTTAATTTATCAGAGACTAACAATCATCCCATTTTCGTTTGCTTAATCTTCCGCCTTTGATCTACTTCTTGGTCATTTATCTTCTCATTAGCATGTCCCAATAAAGGAAGAGAGCAGTTTTTTTTTTCAACTATTTGATAGTTAAAATAGAAGTTTGTTGGGAGAGAAACAGTAGAGTAATCAATAAGAACTACTATGGTGATTTCTCTGTATCCGAAACCTCTGGATCTCCAAATTTGTGTTGCGTAGATCATTTTACTGTTAAAGTTAGATGTATCCAAGTTGAGCCCAATACAGTTTAGTTAACCAAAAGATTAGGGTTTGTTCAAATAAGTCTGAGGCAGCAGTATGAAATACGGTGTGACTTGTGTGTAAAAACACTGTCCCCTTCAAAACATCTCACTAGATTCCTTGCCTATGGCCTGGGAGGTCAAGAGCAACACTGCTCCATCCTGCCTCTTGGTTCCCAACTCAAGTTCTGCCACACTGTCCTCAGATGGGGTTGGACAGGCTCCACCTTTAAGTCTCCAGTTCACAGCTGGACACTTAAAGCATCTCTCCACCACGTGAAGTCTCTGGAGAGCAGGGCCAAGATAAACAGGGATAGCTTTCAAGTCCTGGTTTTCTTTTTGAGGACACACCTCTTTCCCAGACACTTTGCTGTATCAGGAGAAAAAAAATTCAGAAAGATCTTTTCATTCTGTCTGGTTTCATTTTGTGAGTTCAGATTTCTACTTCGATACCAACTTCTAGCTCTCTGAGTGATGACCAAGAAATTCATTAAGACCAAATATTGTTTAAAGTTGACAGTAAAGAAGTTTTTAATCTTTGCTGTCCCACCAATATCCTAAAATTAATATCGTAAATTTTTAAATTGGAAATGGGCACAAAGTAAGCCTTGGGAATTATCATTTAATAGCTGGTGAGCATGTGCCTTTTTTTTTTTTAAATATATTTTATTGATTTTTTACAGAGAGGAAGGGAGAGAGAGATAGAGAGTTAGAAACATCGATGGGAGAGAAACATCGATCAGCCGCCTCCTGCACATCTCCTACTGGGGATGTGCCCGCAACCCAGGTACATGCCCTTGACCGGAATCGAACCTGGGACCTTTCAGTCCGCAGGCCGACGCTCTATCCACTGAGCCAAACCGGTTTCGGCGAGCATGTGCCTTTTTAACACTGACTAGATACTCCAAAATTTGTGTACTGAAATAAATTAGAGTGCATTCATAAGAAGCCTAGAATAAGCAATAGAATCTAATTTTCAAGTATCAGAATATCACAATTTTTAGAAAAGTATCTCTATTTAATGTTTAAGTTCATGTCTTTTGACATCTTTGTACCACACGTATCCTTTTTTTGCCACCTTTAAATCAAACTGTACAAGTAGGAATTGTTTTCAATTTACCTTCTTATTTTTGTCTTGTTCTGCTATTAGAATCAACTATTGCCTCTCATACCAGGAAGCCACACCTCCCCCACACCTGATGGAAGAAAACAAGTCCTCCAGTTAAAATTTGATCATCTTCCAAACATTTAGGAAAATGTTCTTTCAAGTGGAAAGTAATTTAATATGTACACATTTTTGTACAAGGGAGATAGGAATTCTCAGTGTTTCAAATGCAAATGAGCCATATGAAAATTAAGATGCCTTCTAGAATTGTTTTGCTCTGATCATTACTGATTCCTCTGCCCAGGCTTTTCACATGCCAGCTTTATCTCTTAGAACATTTTCTTAAAATGTTATAAAGTCTGAAACTGCACATATGGAGGAGATATTTTCAATCTCATCAGAGCAGCCCCTCTTGAGGCAATTTATATTGAGAATTTGTGGGCTTATACTTTGATTTATGAACAAGATTTGCATATACCATCTTGCTTCAGCTGACCACATATTGTCTTAGAGCAATATCAAATAGCTTGCCTCACTGCTGTTTGTGTAAGAAATGACATTATGTTTCTGCATTTTAATTCACTCTTATTGTAACCAGGTCTGTTGAGTAATGCTGCTATTTTATTGGGTTTTTGTATTGGTGTAGGAAGGGAACTTTAAAATGTCACTTATGTTTATTTTTTGATTCCAGGGTAGACTCTACTTTCTCTTTCTCATGAGACATTGACATTTCTGTTTTTAAAGCTAGCAGGAGAAAATTTTGTATATTTACACAGTAAATAGTGGATGAGCTACAACGAATTACCATCTTCATAATACCCTGGGATAATGGGCTGCTGACTCTAATGCTGTCCTTTGGTGCATCATGGTTTCTTATCCATTTCTCCTCCTGGCTACATCTCAGAACCTAAACCTGTCGTCCTGGCTATATTTTCTAAATAGTTTATCATCAACAGTCTCTTCCAAACATTTGCATCCACAGCTTCTATGAACTTGTGCCGCCCTAAACTTGTGCATCATGGTCAAGTCAGGCCTGTAAACACTTCTGAGAGCAGGAAGATTCTCTTTCAGTTACCTTCATTTTGTGTCTCTTACCAAAAAAAGAAGCAAACAAACAAAACACCTCAATAGGTGAGCCCAGCTTACACTGTGATATTTTCCCAAGTAAGTTTGACAGACCTATCTACATACAAACATATGTACATATATACACATATATGTTTACATTGATAAATTGTGAAGCATCATAGTAGATGCCTGTTATCCTGGACATCTAAGGATGATGCCGAATATTTAAAGTACTTTGGGTTTGCTAACAAGAAACTCATGTGAAATTATAGCAATGGGCTGGCTCTTCCTGTCTGGCATAAGGACTCAAAAGAGTGAAGTTCCTATCAATAAATATTAAGATTATTTCATCAACTCTTTTTTGCTCCTAGGTTCAGCATGCTCACCTGAACATTTTGCAAATACACACAAGTTCAGAAATTCCTTGTATATGGCACTAAGACACTAAGCATAAAGTATTTTAAAGAAGCACAATAATAACACTTACATTCCTCTTTGAAAGTTCATTGCACTTGTAGACCTGGCTTATAAACTTCCAGAGAATCTCATTCAATCATCAGGGAGCATCCCTTTACTAAAGAATACAGCATCTGAGCAGTGGTTCCTTGCTCACTGGAAGGGCATTCTGAGTGTGAATATAAGCTGCTAGGGACTTATTTTCCTCTTATTATTAAAAAATGCACCTCTTCAGAGTTGTATGTTTCTTGAAATTTTAATAAGATGATACCACAGGTGCAAGGAAAATGAGAAATAAAAGATAAAAGGCAACTTTGCTAAAAAGATTTCTTTTTAGCTTCCATAGTGTTTTTATCCTGTAAGCCTCTTCACTGTCAAACCACTCATGCTACTCCAGCGCTTGTTATGTGCATACAAGCTGCACACACAGAAATCAGGACAGCACGAGACTCCATTACCCATCTTGCTCCTAACTGTGCCTCAAACAACAGTGAAGATTTGGGCAGAGTTTGGGAGAGTAATCGTCTTCCCTTACTTTTGCTTACATTTGCAAATTCAAACTAACATTTCTCATTTTTTTTCCCTTACACAAATCCATCATTTATGTATGACTGGAGAGGAGAAAGCAGGTAATACTTAGAGAAAGATTCTGATACAGTCATACAACCACGCAGAACAATAACTCTTCTGATGACGTCTGCGTGCTTGGCTTCCCTGCGTGACCCGGGTCACGTAGCACTGCTGCCGCCGGAATCACTCAGGCGCACTAATCTCCGATAGCAGCTTTTCTCTGTCTCCAGCGCGTGCTGCTCACCTCTGTGCTGCACAGGTCCCCTTGCATTTCTCAGCCACATGACAAACATGCACCTCTGGGTCTGGTACCCAAATGAAGTCATGACTCTTGTAGAACTTATCCTCACAGAAGCCCGCAGGATTCTGTAATCTCGCCTTTCCTTCACTCTTGTCCAGCTTCTGGCTGACCTGGGCCTTGTCTCACCTGTGCCAGCTTTCCAGCTCTTTAATTTGTGTATAATTTTTTGCTGCTGCACACATACTGTGCTGTCGTGGT
This sequence comes from Myotis nattereri, assembly GCF_964212035.1. Classification (NCBI taxonomy): domain Eukaryota; kingdom Metazoa; phylum Chordata; class Mammalia; order Chiroptera; family Vespertilionidae; genus Myotis; species Myotis nattereri. The sequence continues at coordinate 64,568,408 of NC_138085.1, forward strand.
GAGCGGCGCCACCTGAATATTTGAATGTGGTGATTGTTCCCGCTTGCCCCAACCACGAAGCACTTGTAGAGGGTCACTTTTTGAAGGTTATTTTAACTAGACTGAAGCATTAACAAGCTGTGTTCAGTGGGCTTTTGAAGGCTTGGGATTAAGGAGGTGACTGGGTAAAGACACAGCCCTCAGGCAGGGAAGGAAGAGGTGAGCAGAGAGTAGATGTCCCTCTTCTGGCTTCTACGCAATATCACACTCTTCACTCATTGCTCTTGCAGATTCCCCAAACTACAAGAAAGGAGGAAATTAGTAAGTTCTTTTGACAAAAATTTTAGTTCTGAAAATATTTTATAGTTCTTTAGCTTACTTGCTATTTCTTTAGCTTACTTGCTATAGAATTATAATTTTTTTCAAAAAGATATCACTTTCTTGGTCCTTGGTCACCATCAATGATTTCCAATCATGGTTTTGGAGCAAATGGCACAGAGTAATCCCAAAGCATTTTTTTAATTATTAAAACATGTTACCAGAAGAGGAATGTTCCTAAAATTCCACAAACAGAAAAAAATTGAGGAGTCAGTGTAAGATATTAGATGAATCACAAGTATAGAGGTTTTTAGCGCATATAGTTAAGACAGAGAAAGGGCTACACACAGGTTAAAGTAATGTTCTGGGTACATGTATGTGTTTATCTTAGATTAAAATCTTTAACTCAACAACTTCATTCTTGTTTTAGTAGACAACAAAAAGTTTTTAAGAGTGGTAGTTTAGAGAATAATAGAAATATCATGTGACCTGGGAGTTAGGACTCCAGGTTCTAGGCCTGGCTTGCAACTCTCTATATAGACGTGTAACTTTTCTTTGCCTTTATCTTCCCATTCTATATAATAAAAGCCTAATATGCAAATTGCCCAAACAGCGGAACGACCAGTTGCTATGATGAACACTGACCACCAGGGGGCAGATGCTCAATGCAGGAGCACCCCCAGCCTGTAAGCCCCAGGCCTGCCATGGCAGGTGCCAGCAGGGGCCCCCCAATTGCCCTGCAGGTCACCCCACAGATTGGCCCTGATCGTTGGCCAGGTCTAGGGACCCAACCTGTGCATGAATTTTGTGCACCAGGCCACTAGTTTGTATAATAAGAGAGTAGATAATCTAGATTATCTAAGGCTCTGCTTCAGCTTGGTGTCCTGGGCATAACTCCCACTAGAAGATGCTTTCTACAGATTGTTCTACACTAACAATGCCAAGGTAAACTTCGGTGTTTATGATGTAGCCAGGAGCTTAGAGGTCACTTTATTTCTCTCTCATCTCTCACTTGCTTGATTTTTTTCACATGCACAGAAACACACACAACTGCTCCCTGCTAGTTCTATCAAGTCAATAGGAGTTTGTAGACAACCATCTAATGGAGGTTACATTTTATAAATTAAAGTAGATTTTAGAGCAAATGATCACTAGATTTTAATGTAAATAAAACCAGTGTGCTTTTAAAATGCAGAATAATGTGTAATAATTTTTTGATGTTTTAATCTAACTCTGATTAGCTTGGAAATTACACATATGCTGTGAAACATTAATTTAAGATAACCATTAAGGCAAAGAACATTTAGTACATTTCTAACCTCAGTAAAACTTTTAGTAGTTTCAGTAAATAATAACTTAATGGAATTCTACAAATATATCTGAATTATATTCGTTTTATATTTTAGCAACAGGGTCTCGGGTTCAGTCAACTTTATATTTAACCTATAATTTACATAAGCTGAGAATTGGGTTACCCTACTTAACAGGCATATAAATGACTTGTATTTTTAAAGTTAAAATTTTCTTTCCTGTTGTAAACTAACCTTATCTAACCATATCTCTCAATATTATCCATTGAGGACATTGTGTGTTTACTTATTATTTTAGAACATATTTCAAATCACATGGAATTATGGCGATATACTAATTAGCATTTGATAACACAGTGGCAATATATGCTGTTAAAAACAATTCACTACAACACCTTTTTTAGTTGTATTATGTTAACTATATAAATACATAACATTCTTTAAATTTAGCTTAAGATATATAGAAAACTTAGTATGGGATTAAATATTTTGGCGACTTTACATTTGTATATATAACAACCTGAATGTGTGCTCTAGCTTATTTTAATAAAAGTTAGAAATATTTCTGTCTCCTTATTTCCCTTTAATTCAGCTATTAGTCCATATCTAATGTTTTGTATTTAGGTTAAAAAAAACTGTCATCGTCACATATAAATTCCAGAACTTTTTACTTAATGTCCCATCAGTTGGAATATCCGAACAGCTGGCATGCCAACTGTTCCTTTTGGGCTGGAAAGTTTCACAAATGGGGAAACTAACAAAATCTTTTCCAGTCTGACCGGCTAGATGCTCATTCCTGAGAACATCTTTACAACTTTACTTTGAGGCTGTAAGATTCTTTTTCTTTTAATTCATTAGAACATTTTTCTCATTCTTTACAATAATTAAGCTACAAAATATGAGATTTTCTTGACACTTCAGTTCCAGGCTACCACAATAGTTCCTGTGGTTTGAAAAGGTGAAAAAGGCTCAAGACCAAACGTAGACTAATGATCAAAGGAGAGAAGAACAGCCTTGGTCGGTGTGGCTCACGGTTAGAGCATCAGCCCGCGTACCAAAAGGTAGTGGGTTCAATTCCTGGTCGAAGGCATATACCTGGGTTGCAGGTTCAATCCCCACCCCAATCATGTGGGAGGCAACCAGTTGATGTCTCTCTCTCACATCAATGTTTCCCTCTCTTCTATCTCTCTTGCCCTCCCTCCTTTCCATTTTCTCTGAAAAGCAGTGGAAAAACATATCCTCAGGTGAGGATTTTTTAAAAAGAGAGAAAAAACAATTAGTAAAATAATGAATGAAATCATTATTTAAATATACTTCAATTCTTTTATTTTCTTTTGAACTAACCTTTCTGCTTTCATTATTTTTAACCGTGCTTATGCTTGAAAGAAAACAGTAGATTATCTCCATCGATAACTGCAACAATTTCTCCCATCCCACATGCCTTTCGCAATGATCCTTTTCCTCTCCTTTTACCAGGAGGTGAGGTCTCCTTCCCTCCTCCCTGCCTTGTGGCCTGTGACTTCCTTAGACAAATAGAATGTAGCAGAGGCGCCACTGTGCCACTCTGGGCCTGCCCCTAACGAGGCCAGGCAGTTTCTGCATTTTGTCTCCAGGGAAGCCAGCCACCCTGCTGTAAAGAAGCGTAGGCTGGACTTCCATTGATAAGACACCACGTGGAGAGAAAGACCACTGGAAGGGCGCCAAGGCCTTCCTAGCTCTTCCCACTCAGCGCAGCCACCAATTGAATGTAGCCAAAGCTGTGTCCCCAGCCATTAGGCAGGGTAACTGCCCAGCTGAGCCCAGTCAAACCACAGAATTATGGAAATAATAAATCATCGTTGTTTTAAGCCACTATGATTGGGGATGATATGTGATATAGCAATAAATAACTAAACAGGATATGTTTTTAAATGGCGTACCATATATTACAGTTGGGAAGCGTGTTCTCAAATAATACGCACACTTAATGTAAGGCATAGGGTGTGATGTTATTAAACCTAGAGCTATAAAGACTCTCCAAGGGCTGCCATTCTTCCCTGCTACCCACCACCTCTATCTGTGGATCTTATTTATTTTAGTCGCGGCTGCTGTGCTCCCAAGGAGGACATCATCTTCTCAGGAAACGTGTGTAACACCCCCATGCAGAAAATCTAAAACACGGTAGTGAAGAAATGACCCAGACATTGTATTTGACCAAATAGATGAGTACGTTCTTGCCCGAAACTTCTTGGATTTTTTGGCAGTGGCCTAAGAGAAACCTTCTTTTTGGGAGAAAAATGCTCACAGCTGTGTTAGATAACTGGGTAGGTGCTAGACTACATGTTTTCTACCTTTTACCCAAGTGAACAGTCAGTTTGGGTCCTGATGGGTGTTTTTTGCTTTTAAACCAGTTCTCCTCCCTCATCCTCCCATCCAGCAGACTTCAGCTAGTGGTCACCTGTGTGCTCTTAGGGAAAAGGCTTATCTAATTGCACAAAAACTTTCTCATAAAAAAGGTCCCTAGCACCTTGGAGTGTTCAGGATGACGGGTGCCATTGTCTTTCCACACTTTCCCTCTTTCTCAACTAGAAAGACATCCTACTAAAGGTCAGATTTTGCCTTTGCCACTTACAGGTCATAATCTTCAGCATCTTCAACTCTTAAAATAAGAACACTTTCCTAAAATGAGAATTTTAACACCTGAGGTGGTTCAAGGTGTTAAATGAAACAATTATGTTAATATGTTTATAATGTAAAAAACTATAAATACTGTTACTTTTATTACCCTGTAGAACTTTTGGAATATATTGACTTCCGCAATTAATATGTGGTCACTTAAAATAAATGCATAGAATTTTTTTAATACAGTGGTTACCATGTTTCCTCCCAAAGAAGCGTGCATGAACCTTCATCCCATCCAGCTGGTCGTCTTTCATTTGGTGCCTTTTGCATTTCCAACATGAAAAGGCTCTTATTTTCAGCAAGGAAAAATGTCAAGTGTTTCTTTTTACACCAATTTAGTTTATTGGCACTATTTTAAATGTTTGCTTATTGTCTAGCAAACACTATCAGGTTATCAGGTACTGGGCAAAAACAGAGGAAATTAAGCCTTTAATGGAATAAGTAGCCACCAAAAGAAAGCCTAGTGGAGTTAACCAGAAAGGCACAATTAAGACTTCACCAGAATACTTAAAGAAGACACCAGCCCTAACGGGTTTGGCTCAGTGGATAGAGTGTCGGCCTGCGGACTGAAAGGTCCCAGGTTTGATTCTGGCCAAGGGCATGTACCTTGGTTGCGGGCACATCCCCAGTAGGGGGTGTGCAGGAGGCAGCTGATCATTGTTTCTAACTCTCTATCCCTCTCCCTTCCTCTCTGTGAAAAATCAATACAATATATATATATATCTTTTAAAGAAGACACCAACACCGCCATCATGAAATAATCTGACCACGATGCCAGGAGATTTCCTGAGGGTTTGGAATCATCAAAGATAGAAGAGTTGGCTGGGGAGGAACAACTAAATAGTGAAGAAACAGCATTTTAGGTCTGGGAATACACAAAACCAATTTAATTTTGTGTTCATTAAGCAGTCCAGAATAATTTGCTGTAGGAAACAACTAGAGAAAAAAACAAACAAGAGATCCAAGTCTTAATTTAATCTGTGTATTCCAGCAATTAAAATTACATGAACAGTGTCTATTCCTGAGGCAGTGAGGAGGTGCTGAGTGAGAAGAAAAGTCCGTCCCAAATTTAAGAAACACTTGCAGAGAGGGGGAAAAAGGGAAGAAGAGGAAAAATTGGTATTTATCACTTGTCTGCAACAGTCCCCATCTCAAGATCACCTTTCCACTATTCACGCCTTCCTCTTTCCTATGTATCCTTCGTTCTAGCCATACATCTGCTATTCTTGGATTCGAATCTCTACCCTATTATTCTCAAGTTTCTTCCTTTACCATATACTCATCATTCCACTCTCTGCTCTGACAAACACCTGCTCCATTATTCAGTTTCCTTCCTCCTTGATTTGCAAATCAACTACTACCTGCAATTTTCATCCTGAAAAATCACCCCATATTTAATCTTGTCTAATGTGAGAACCCCCTAGAAAGCACCAGCGCTTTGTTATATAAATTAAATTTGAAAATAATCTTAGATTGAATTCAAACAAATCCTAAAATAGATTTGTTTTATTTTTTTAATTACAATTATTTTTTATTTTTTTATTTTTTCCTCTTTATTGAATTTATTGGTGCGATACTGGTTATCAAAATTATACAGGTTTCAGGTGCACAATTCTACAACACATCATCTGTACATGTTCACCACCCCAAGTCAAGTCTCCGTCCATCACCATTTATCCTCCCACTAAAATATGTTTGTTTTAGAGATTGACATCTCTTTAGATGCTCTATACTCTGCTATTCCTTAAATATGATCCCATTTAGAAAAAAAATCCCTCACCAAAATTGTCTTTATCAAATATTCCCTCTAAATCATTGGTTCTTAGTCATGAGTTTCCCTCAAGGGTTCCAGTAGACGTCCCTCATCCACTTCCTAATCCAGATTCCAAATGTAACCCGGGGGCAGTAGTAATTGCCCCAAACTCCAGAGCTCTGCTGGGTTAATGACTGGACAGTTTACAGTACCTAAATTTAAAAATAAAATAAAATATATACATAGCAGTATCTTATAGGTATACAAATACTTTATACCTTTCTTTGATTACCTTTATCAAGTATTTATCAGTTATAATGGCCTTTTTATAGAAGCTAGACTTCCATCAATAAATTTACTGTATTTTTTTTAAACCTGGAACAAAGGACCTCTGCCCCTTTGCCTCTTCTGCATCCTGAGCCCTTTATGACTTGGAATAGAGCAAGACCATGACTAATTCTGCCCCACGGGCTGACTAGTCTAGGAGAGATAAAAATCCTTTCCTCATTCTGCCTTAAATATCTAACATTTAGAAATTCATCTGGGTTCCAAAGTAATCCTACTGAGAAGATTAGGGAGATAAAGTACCAGTTAGAATATTTATGTGAATTCGCTTAAAGGAATCTCTTTCCCAAGAGCTGTTTCATCAGTAAGCTGAAAGAAAAGAGCCTGGGCTAGGGCTGCTGGGTTGTTGGGTGGCTGGAGGGCCCCCTGCAGGCCTTGGGTCTTTCTTTAAAGATTGGAAGTGGAGGGTACCCCAAGGGGTGAGAAATTGAGGTGGAAATGTGTCTCCAGCAAACCATGTCTGCTTTGAAAATTTAGCAGTGCCATCCGTGGCCATTGTTTCTTACAAAGAACATGCATCGGCTACCTTGGCTGGTTCTAGAGCAGGGGTGGGCAAACTTTTTGACTCGAGAGCCACAATGGGTTCTTAAACTGGACCGGAGGGCCGGAACAAAAGCATGGATGGAGTGTTTGTGTGAACTAATATAAATTCAAAGTAAACATCATTACATAAAAGGGTACGGTCTTTTTTTTCAATAGTTTTATTCATTTCAAATGGGCCGGATCCGGCCCGCGGGCCGTAGTTTGCCCACGGCTGTTCTAGAGCCAACTCTGCTACCAGCTGCATTGTGTTGAGCATGTTCTGTTCTCTCTCTGGTCCCTCAATCTAGAGTAAGGAGTAGTCAAGATCCATGTTTTTAAGGTTCCTTCCAGCTGTGATATTTTGTGAAATGACATAAACAAACAACTGTCACCTATCTTCCCTTGTCCTGTTCCTGTGTCCTCTTCCACCCTCCTTTTCTCAGGTCAGTCACAGATTGATGGGAGAGGTGAGGACAGAGAAAGGGCCCTATAGGGATTGTGCTCTATCTGCTTCACCTTCCCGATCCTCTCCAAAATCTCCTTTCTCCATGCTGTCTGCTGTGGAGGCTAGATCCATGGTGGCAAGTGCAAAATCCTGGGGTGCAGTTGCTTGGCAAGAGGCCAGCTTTTATTTTGTAAGCAAACCAAAAACATGTAAGAGGTATTAGATGGTTTATGGTATTCAACACTGGGCTTGGTTTTTATTTTTTTACTAGTGGCCCAGCGCATGAAATCGCGCACAGTAGGCCACCCACTGCTTCCGCGGGAGCTGACGGGAGGGAGCCGCACCGCTTCTGTGGGAGGTGGGAGCAAGCTGCCACCACCCGCGGAAGGTGGCGGGGGAGGGACCTAGAGGTGTTTCATGCATCTCCTGGTGACCAGTCGCACATGCAGCCCCACCACTCGCACATGCCTTGCCATGCACACAGCCCTGTCCACTCGCACGTGCTTGCTGCACACACAGGCTCCTGCTGATTGATCGTTACATGTGAGGGCATGACAACCATTTGAATATTAGCCTTTTATTATATAGGACTAGAGGCCCATTGCATGATGATTCACGCAATAGACCTTCCTTCCCCTGGCTGCTGGCACTGATTTTCCTCTGGCACCCGGGACTCAGGCCTTTGGTCTGGCTGCAGCAGAGAAGCCAAGCCACTTCAGTCTTCAGTCATTTTCAGTCTTCGCTCTGTGCCTGCGTATGCAAATTAACCACCATCTTTGTTGGGTTAATTTGCATACCAGCCCTGATTGGCTGGTTGGCATAGCGGAGTGATGACCAATTTGCATGTTTCTCTTTTATTAGTATAGATTGCTGTCATTTTGCCTTAATAATCACTTTCATCTGCTTGTTGCCACAGAAGATGGCACACCATAAATAAATGAGCTAGGTGCCACTCTGAAAAGGAAGAATGCCATTCTTGCCCAGTAAGTGTACAACATGCCCTTCGATCAATAACATCGACAAAGAAGAATGCACATGTCTGAAAGAATAGCTATTAAGTACAAGTGAAATTGAAGCTTCGCTTCTCGAATTGCACAATTCCTCAGGATTAAAGTAAATCCTTGGCTGAATCCCAAGAAGACTCCATCTAGCAACGTTGCCAGGAGATTTTCCGGCACTATCAGTATGTAAAATCCCAGAACGTTATTTACAGTATTTTTATTTTATCTCAACTTGCTAACCACCAGTTACTTTATCTTGCACAAATTTACCAAGTGATTTTTGTGTGTTTTTTTTGATTTCTGGAATTTCTAAACCTATAAGGGAGCATTAATGACAAGGGCAGTTCAATATTTTAGGAAATTTGACAGGATCAGAGCTAGAGAGAAGCATTAAATGATAGAAATATCAAGCCTTCTGTAATACAAAGGAAATATTTTAAATCAATATTCTAAGTATAAAGCAATTATCATGTTGAAATACAAATTATTGATGCATTATAGAGGCAAATTATGGCTCTTTCATTCATCCAGTTTCACTAATTAATGCAGGTATTATGTATTTACATACATATATTATTATTACATATTATTTTTCTGATCCAGACATAATAACAGTATTCACATTATTTTGAAATTTTAAGCCTTCAGCCCTAGATGGTTTGGCTCAGTGGATAGAGCGTCGGCCTGTGGACTGAAGGGTCCTGGGTTTGATTCTGGTCAAGGGCACATGCGTGGGTTGTGGGCTCGATCCCCAGTAAGGGGTGTGCAGAAGGCAGCCAATAAATTATTCTCTCTCATCATTGATGTTTCTCTCTCCTCCCTTCCTCTCTGAAATCAATAAAGATATATTTCTTAAAAATGTAAACCTCCAAACATTTCCCCACAATTCCTTCTCTTAAGAAATAACCAAAATTAAGTGCTTTGTGAGTATTTCATATGCCCGTCCTATAATACTGCTTTGCAACTTGCTTTGTTCACTTTATTTTTTAATATATTTTATTGATTTTTTACAGAGAGGAAGGGAGAGGGATAGAGAGAAACATTGATGAGAGAGAAACATCGATCAGCCACCTCCTGCGCACCTCCCACTGGGTATGTGCCCGCAACCAAGGTACATGCCCTTGACTGGAATCGAACCTGGGACCCTTCAGCCTCCCGGCTGATGCTCTATCCACTGAGCCAAACCGGTTAGGGTATGCTTTGTTCACTTTCTAATGAATCTTTATACATCAGTTTCTGCACATCTGTCCCACTAGTTTGTTCGTTCCTAACATTGTTTTAAAAAGTATTCAATACGTAGGGAGATGTTCATGGTCTGTTAAGTGAAAAAAACAGAATAAAAAACATTACACGTGGTATGATTCTAAATTGGATAGAAGAGGGGTGTGGAAAAGATTATACTAGTACACAAATTCATGTAAAAGACTGAAAGAAGTACAAAAAATAATTGTTAATAATGGTTAGTCCTAAGTGGTAGAATTGTGGGTAACTTTATTTTCTTCTATATAATGTTTTTTATTTTCTAAATTATCTATGATGAGCTTGTTGAAAATAGCATTGGTTCTTTCTACATCCAAAACTAATTTAGGTTTCTCGTAGGCAATCTGAAAAATACAGATAAAGCCAAATAAGAAAATAGGAAGTCACTCATGATCCAGTTACCCAGAGATAATAATTGTTGCCATTTACTAGTAGATATATTTTTAAACAACTTTTTTCTGGGTCGTGTGTGTATTACAAAAATAAAATTATACTGTCCATAATTCTTATAACTGCCTCTTTTCACTTGTGTATTGTGAACATTTTAAAACTTTCATTAAACACTCTTCTACGAAATGATTTTTTTACTACACAGAACCTTAATTCATATACAGGATTCAGTTATTACCAGTTTTTGCTCTTATAATTGATGTACTGAACATTTGTATGGATGAATCTTTGTGCATATATACTGTACAATAGTTTCATCTGGATAAATTGCTAGAAATGAAATTGCTTAGTCATATGGTCTGCAAAATTTTAGTGTTTCTGATACTTATTGCCAAGGCATTCTTCAGAAAAGATTAAGCAAGTTTTCTTCCCAGCAGTGGTATGAAAAAGTAGTCATTTGCCACACTTTTAGCAGTGCCAGGTATTATTAATCAGGAAAATAATTTTTAGTACTTTTTCTCTTACTAGGAAAATGATAAATGTTTTTTACAGAAAACTTATGTACAAATATACAAAGAGAAACTTACTATGGACAAATACACAAAGAGAAGAAAAATTACTAAGGATAGCATCAACCACTGATTCTCTCTTTGTGTGTATATGTGTACTCATATGCTTATGTACATATATACAGCATTACTAAAAGTAAATTATGTAATAACAGCTAATATTCATTGAGCACTAACTCTTTGTTAGAGCATCATCCTCAAATGCCAAGGTTTAATGTTTAATCCCCAGTCAGGGCAGATGCAAAATCAACCAATGAATGCATAAATAAGTGAAAATAAAAGAGAGAGGGAGGGAGAGAGAGAATCAAGAACCCAGAGAACAATATAACCCTGTTTGTTATCTTTTAGCTGGACTATCTCCCCAATATTTCTTTTGATCATGAACCAGGGCTGTTTCCCTGGTTACAAAAGCCAATTCGCTAGGACAAAGGGCACAGTGGATATGTCGTTCCAGGAATTTGTAACGGCAAATGCCATGCTTTCATGTGAATATGTGTATTTGTGTCCTGAGCATTTGGAATAGACTGTTTGTAGATTTATAAGCTACTTTGGCTCTCAAACTGTGTGATCTGCTGCTTTATTTATTTTTCATTTAAAAAATCATGAACATCTATCCATGTTATTAAATGTTCTTCTACAAATCCTTCACATTGTGATGGTCTCAAAATGGCTATAAAAATTAAGGACACACATCGAAGGAATACTCTGTGATTGTTTAAAAAAACAAGATAGCTTTCAATGTGCTCATATTGAATAACCTCTAAGAAGAATTAAGTGTAAAAAGCCAAGGGCAGAGCAGTGTAAATAGTATGCTACTATTAAATGTATATATGCTACATATAAATGTATATATCAGAGAGAGAGAGATAAAAAGAGAGAGGGAGAGGGAGGGAGAGAGAGGAAATTGAGAAGAATGTCTCTGGAAGGGTTGAAAGGGAAGCTGGAAACACTTGCCTGCAAGGAGGAAGCTCCATGGCTGAAGTATATGGGCAGAAAAAATTGTATTTTTTCTATTGAATAGCTTTTTGCAGACTTTTTGTAAGACACTCATGAATTATTTACTTTAAAGGAATACTTTTAAAATATTATAACTTCATAGTTAATGTCTGAGTAGTATATACATCAGGCTCTTTCCAGTTATTACTATTGCATATAACGCTTCATGTCAGACTTAGTAGCTCAGTCTTTGCCTACATTGATCCTAACTTCTTTCAAATAAGTTAGTGCACATGAAATTACTGGATCAAAAGGTGGAACATTTTTAGGATGTTTAATGTTTTGCTAAATTCTTCAGAAACAAATGAACGTGCATATTTCCCTTTACCCTCACTAACAAAAAAGAGTATTTTTTTCTTTTCACTTTGGCAGGATAATTTACACATTATATATATAGTTATTTTTGTTTCCTGCAAAGCACATGGATGGTAGGCTTTCCACATCCTTGCATACATGAGTATATCCTCATAGTTTTCTCAGTTATAGATTTTAGAGTAAAAATTTTCTCTCACAACTTTGAAGAAGGGCTCTAAATCCTGGCATCGCTGATCTTAAGTCTGGCATTGACCTAGATCCTTTGCAAGTTACCAGATGTCTTTCTTCCCTCTGGAAGCTTTTAGAGTTTGGACTTTGTATTAGTTGGCTTTCTCTGGATTAAGGTGGGTAAGAACCTCAAAATCTTAGTAGCTTACAACAAGTGTTTACTTCCTGCTCACGTTACAGGTCAGTGGCTGTGGTTCGCTGTTGCAGCTCTGCTCCAGGCTGTGGGCTGAGAACAGGTGTGTCGTCTCAGTGGGGACCCAGGCTAGAGGAGCAAGGCCTGTTAGGGATGCACCCTTGTGGCAGCAGACGCGGGAACAGAAGCCTGCTGGAAACTTGCAATGCCTCTAGAATCTTCTGTTCAGGAGGGTGGAGGTCACATCTGCTCAGAGTCCGATGCCCAAGGCAAATCACTGGGCCAAGGACAAGTCAAGTCCACCTACTTAAAAGGAAGTTTTCTCCTTGGAGTTCTGAATTTTTCCCTAGGAAGTGTCCAGCCATGAAGTCAGCTCCGACATTTTTATAAAAATTCTGTTCACATAAAGCAATCTGTGGGCTGTGGCCTTGACTAAGCATTGGAAGAATGTAAGACAGAGGTGGGGCATTTATAGCTGTGGCACACAAAAACTTCAGATTTGAATGTTGACACTCATGGGTGCAGAAGTCCTCTGATGCCCTTACCAATGGGGTCTTTTAGCTCCCACTTTACCCCATGTAGTAACCAAACACCCTCGTTTTCCCCCTCTCGGTCCTCACCCGAGTTTCTTCAGTTCTTGGAATTTGGGGATTAATATGCTGGAACTTGAGCAGGAAGTGGCTGGCCTGACAGAAGACGATTAAGTGTGCCTGTTTCGGTTATCTTGTGCTGCATAACAAACCACCTCAGAACAACAGCCATCTTCTTATCTCTCACGGTTCTGTGGGCGAGTTGGAGCTGGGCAGGGTGGCTATTTCTGCGGGTCTCCTCAGGGGTAGCCCACGCGGCTGCAGTCAGATAGTGGGGGGCTGAAACATCCAACACAGCTGGCTTACAGGTCTGGCTGGTGGGCCGAGGTGGGACCCTGGGGCCGCCGGCATCTCTCTCTACCCCTGAACTCTCAGAGCCTTTCCCTTCCCAAGTGATCTCCACAAGGTGCCTCCAGCAGGACTTCTTACATGTTTGCACAGGGCTCCAAAGTACTCAAAAGCAGAAGCTGCCAGCCTTCTTAAAGCCTCAGTCCAGAAGCCACTTTCTACTGAGTCCCAGGGCCAGCCTAGACTTAGCGCGGTGGGGACTACACAGAAGCACGAATGACAGGAGGCCTTCTGGGAGCTGGGGTTCCTAAGTGCCAACATGTGGGGCTTTTTCTATTCCATTAGAGGGAACCTCTGTTTTGTGTCAGGGGTTGGGTCGGGGGGGTGGGGGGGATAAACACTTGGGGCCAGGTGTTGTGTGTGGTGTGAGGGAAGCAGGTGGGCGTGGCTGATCGGGCCTAGTGCAGCTGGGAATGGAACCACTATTTTCAGCTCCCCATTAGTAACCAGCATTTCCAAAGCACCTCTCCTAGATCCTTCATGGCAAATCCGCCTTCTCCAGAGCTGTATCCCCCTATTCATACGCCAAGCTATAGCTCTTTCCACATCCATTCGTCATGTAGCCTCTCCTCATCCATTTGCTATCTTTCATAGACCTGTTGAAATATTTTCTCTGTTGTGGCTTCCCCTCCAGTTCTCTGTCATTTCAGGTTTCTCTGACGCTACTCAAGCAGAAAGCCCAGAGTCTATCAATATCTTTGCTTAGAAAGAGCAACTTCCTATAAAAGAAAAGGGGGGGAATATGCAGTATTCAAGAAACCATCTCTTCCTCTCCCTGTGTGCCCTTCTTGACCCTTGACCCATAAAGTCATATCTACAATCTTTGAGTGTTGGGAATGAGCCTCCACCCTTTCTCCCACCTCGCTCACCCACCCTTTTCCTGAAGGCAAATCATCTGATGGGCGAGGTCAGGAAAGGGTCTGACTTAAGGGTCTGAAGAAGACCAGGTCACCTTCTCTTTCTAGGACCCTCTCCTCTTTCTAGCCTCTCAGCAGAACTGAGCTCTCTCTCTCTCTCTCTCTCTCTCTCTCTCTCTCTCTCTCTCTCTAGCAGATTATGTAATGAGTCCACTGTTAGCCGAGAGCAGTGAAACAGCCTTGGGGGTTGTCTCCTGAGGTGACTTATCCATCTAGAAAGGAAAGTGATATTATTACCCATTTCTGATTATATCACCCTTTGATTTCATTAAACATGCATCAAAATATTTTAATTTTTTTGTCCATTCAGATCTTAGGTGCAGAGTGCTTACAAGGGGTATATTAGAACAGCGGGTGGGTTTCTTGGTTTGGGGTATGGCTTGAGCTGAGAGAAGCGTGATAATTCTCAAAAAGCAAAACACAAGGGTTGTGCATAGCTATCTCTAAGTCTTTCTGGGTATATTTTATTGTCCACAAAGTGAAATAAATATTTCCAGAATTTAGAAAAAGGAAAATGTCAAAACAAAATGTAACAAAGTAACTTGATGTGAGATTTGAACCCCGGGATGTTTTTACTTCTTTGTGGAGGGAGCCTGAAAGGGGGCTAGTTTGAACTTGGTTTATGCAAACATGAGCTCTTGGTACCTCAACCTTGGTGTTACTTATGACTGAATAACTCAGACACAGAGAGATGTACTGACATCACACTATTTGCCATTGGATTTTGCCCTCTCTGAGTGGAAATAGGATTTCCCGTAAGAGAAATTGATATTCCCCCTATTGACCATCCTTACATCAGATAAAGAAAGGCCTAAAGTGCTTTCATTGCAGGGTGGAGCCACAGAAGGGGTAAAGCAGGCCAGCAATACAGCAAGCGGGCGGGGCTGATGTGGACACTGAAGGCTTCTCTGCCAAGCTGATGCCTCCGCGTGTGTTCTTCTCTTTGTCCTCCAATTGCTGTAATGAAGCCGTTAAAATGATACCCAGGTATTGGTGTACAGTGAGAAATGAAAGAGCTTTTATATAGATGTGATGGAACAGTTAAGGGATAATAGCTAAAGTGATTACATTGGAGTAAAAAAGTAAACGTTTGTATTAAGGCGACGTCAAAATCCGGCGGTTCAAACTACAGAGAAGTTGACTTCTCTGTCACGTGACAGTCCAAGGTGAGAGCCCCAGCTTAGCGGACATCTCTGCTCCACACAGACACTCAGGACCTGTATTGGAGGAGCGTTCTGCCTCCCCATGGCTTCCAAGATCAGGCTGGTTGTCACACGTCAAGCCAAAAGGAAGGGAGAAGAGGGAAAGTGGCGGGCCAGGAAATTCCTGTTAAGTAAGAGAGATGGAATTTTCACGTTCCATTGGTTGAGCTTAGCACACATCGTGGGCAAGGGGGGCTGAGCAGTGCGCTCTCTGACTGGGCAGGCATGGCCTGGCTACATCTTTTTTCCATGGAAAGAGGCTGTTTAGATCTTGAGCGACAGCCAGCTTCCTCTGCTACTGTGATCATAGCAGAGACCAGGTGATGCCAGTGGAGTGGTGAGCTCAGCAAGGGGCAAAGGGACAGAGTGGCTGCTTGAGGGCTTGCCCAGATTGGAAGATTGGAAGAGAAACCTATTCAGGGCTGGTCTGAAGCAGCAGGGGAAGCTCAGGAAGAGCTAGTGGACACTTTAAAGGGGGCTCATTTCAAGCAATAAGGTTAATGGGGACTCATCATCCTAATCGGAATGATGAATTTTTTCCCTTTGCTTTTATGGGGAGGCAGTGTGGCAGAGTAGAAGGAGCAAGGGGCTTGGAATGAGGAGGCCTGGGGTTAAATCTTAGTTCTATTTGTCATTTAGTAGCTTTGAGATGAAATGGCTCCCATTTTTAGTTTCCTCATCTACAAACTGATAAGAACTCTCCTCCTTAGTTTGCAAGATTGTTGGGAGAATCGAATGAAACAGGGTTTTAATGTCCTCCATAAATTATAAAAATCTGTGCAAATATAAAACTTAGTTGGTTTCTCTTGCTGTGAAATAACATAATGCAAGAATCTAAACAAAAAAAAAATGTACAAAACCTCTGGTCCCTTGGCAATCTCTTCTTTGCAAGTGAGAGCTCTGGGCTGACTGTTGTAGTTAGTAGCTCATGCTGCCTCAGACCCATTTTGGAATGAGGCAGGGTTTGCATACAAACATTAATCACAGATCATAAAGCTGAAGGAATTGCAATATGAGTCTTTTTGCTGTCCATTTTCACCATTTGGATATGTGGACAGAAGATACCCACTAGTTATCCTGTCAGAACCTTTTTTTTTGCAGGTCTTGTGTAAGGAAGGAACTTTAGAGGTGATGGCCTCAAATTCATCTCCAGCTTCAAGCGACCACCTCTAAGAAACAGTGCCTCTCCATGAATTCATTTTAAAAAGGCAAAAGAAAAAATACTCACCAAGTAAGCCCCAAACCAAAATGCCGACTGTAAAGAAAGAAAAAGATGTCAAAGTATTTTTCTGGGAACTTTTCTTCAAGAAACTCTGACATCCTGAACCTATCCCGACATGGACTCAAATGATCAGAGCCGGCCATCAGTAAGCTGTAAGAAAGGCCATTCGCTTCTGTCTCCTGAACTTTTGCACAAAGACATTCACACTCACAGGCCATTTTGCTTTTCCCTTTACCCTTATGAAACCCCAGTCTCAGAAAAGGAGCCTATGTATTCATTCTTCATGAGGTGAAAATGACTCGTTTAAAGCATAACATTTTACTTCTTTTTTTTTTTCATATTTAACGGGATGCAAAACTTTAAGCCAAAGGAATAGGTCCCTACTTGTGAAATTTCAGTTTATCATTCAGCTTAGTGCTTAAATGCCCATTTCCCAAAAGTCTCACATTAAAGACATTATAATTTTGTATCTTTGCCAATTTATTAAATGAAGAATGGTACCTTCTGGTTTTAATTTGCATTCCTTTCATTATAAGCTTTTCATACATGTTTTTGCCACTCATGTTTTCTTTCGAATGTTGCCTATTCATGTCCTTTAGTAATTTAGTAGAAAGATTACTGGGCAGGGAGGGAAAAGACCTGGGAATCAGCCCAGCCTACCTCAGGCATCAGGTTTTTTACCTATAAAATGAGGGAGGCTGGCTCAGGTAGCCAGCGTATTCTATAAGAGCTCTAAAATGCATGACTGACAACATAATAACCAGGTTTCTACTATTTTTTTACTTAACGATAGCCAATCTCATCAACAAAAGTAAAACCAGGGGTCCATATCATCTAGTGCCCTTACAAGCTTCATCAACAAATAGGAATGACTCTCTGCAGCCTGCATTCACATGAGCGAAGCCAATTTCACCAACATCTACAGGCCTATACCTCTCGTGGCTAATTTTAAAGCAACTTCTTTTCTGAGCCCTTTATCTGCATGAGTTCTGTTTATAGAAATTAGTTTAATAATTGCCCTTCTTAGACATTATCTACTATATTTTCCTTAAGTGTGAGAGGGCTACGTTAGATTGTATCTGCACTGTTTAAATACTATATACAACCTCCAGCGGGTGGTTCAAGTGCTGAGTTGTTAAAACAAGTACCTGCCGCTACCTGATAAAATCCAGACACATCAATAGAAGTGGTGGCTAAAATATCACAATTCTGGTTAAAAACCTAATTGCCTAAGTCCTCTTTTGGAGAAGAGTAGATAGGAGTTAGTGCACCTACATTAATATTTCCCTGGTATAGATTCTATCTAGTAAAGAAGTAGATAAGGAATTCTAGATGTAAAGATCCAACTATTTCTAATAAGCTCACACAAAACTAGGCATGCACTATTATTGATAGATTGTTTCTTCCAGGTTCTTGTTATTGGCTTTGAAAGATTTCTAGAAAATATATATTACACTTGCCTATTTGCAACAATCTAGTCCAGAGTGAAACAACCAAAGTTAGGAATGACCTTGAAAATAAGGAAACTAAATTATAATGAAAGCTAGACTCTCTGGAGCTGTGTGGTCCAATACGGTAGCTATAATGTGAACTCTTGAGATATGGCTGGTTCTAATGAAATGTGCTTAAAGTGTAAAATATACAGTGAATGCCAAAGACTTAGTATGAAAAAAGAGAATGTAAAATATCTCATTAATAATGTGTATCAATTACATGGCAAAATACCATTTGGGATAGATTGGGTTTTAAAAGTTTTAAGCATGTACTCCTAATACATACCTATATTTACTTAAATAATGCCCATATACATGCTAAGCTAAATCATGTGCATTAGAAAATATTTATTTTAGTTATTGATATAAGAATTTTGCTCTTACTTAAAACATCATTATTAGTAATAACAATATATTTTCCCCAAGCTCCCCATCTTATTACAAAGTATTATATTAACTAGTGGCCAGTGCACAAAATTCATACACATTAAAAGGGAGGAGGCCCAGACCCGGCCAGTCCCACCCGCATTGGGTGAGACCCAGACCCAGCCAGCCCCACCCCCATCAAGCTCCAACGATGGGGGACACAGCATCACGTCCCCGGCCAGTGCCGGGCTGGCGCCAGGCAGGGACTCAGCGTCAAGTCCCCACCCACCCGTGCACGCCTCGCCACACAGGCAGCCCTGCCCACCCGCGCCTGCTGCGCACGCAGCCTCCTGCTGATCAGTCATTACAGCATGAGGGCATCATGACCATTAGCATATTAGCTCTTTATTAGATAGGATACTAGTGGCCCTATGCACGGATTCATGCACATTGAAAGGAAATTAATTAGAAGAAATATTTTAATACCGCTATTTGCCCTTCTCTATAATAGAAGTGTCAACCAAATTCACAATCGAGAATGACCAATCGAAACACACGCATGTGATTGGCGCCAGCGAGAGCTTTATATGTACCATGCATGCCCGAGTCAACGTTTATTTTTAAATTGCCAGTGTGCATCATATGTACCAGATGGTCGGACAGATGTATGGTCGGTCACTTAGCCTTTTATATATATAGATTCCACTAAATGCACTTACGTAGGCTTCCCTAGCCTACCATATTCCACAAATACTCAATATGCTAAAAGACAAAGAATGAATGGAAGCTCCACTGTCAAACTACCCATGCCATGGAACCCCTCCTCTCAGATGTCACTGATAAATTCGCAGCTCTCAAGGAGAACTTAAAATATTATTTCCATTGTTCCTTGGTTTTTGTTTGTTTGTTTGTTTTAGCTGTTAAGATAAGGTAGCCTGGAAAGAAACTGAACTGGAAGCTCGTTCATCTCAACTCCATAGTATTGCTTTCCTATGTATCTCTCTTATAGCCTGTGAATTCTTAAGAATTTCCTGAATTTAGAGAAATACTCCCCTGCAAACTAGTTTTACTCTGTGGCATTCTATTCAGTGAGGTTTCAACTTCAATTAAAACAAATTTGGTCAGAAAAAGTATTCTGCTTGGATTTCTACTGAAAAAGACCTTAAATCATCAATGCAAACTAAAATGTAAATCCTGACCACACCCAACTTCCTGTGTAGGAGGGCAGAGCCTGGGGAAACAGGGCAGCTAAGGCTGCAGGGAGTAAGGAAAGAGAAGAGGGTATACACTATTTTAGGAGCTTTACTGTAAATATATCATCTACAGAATATAAACAAGTATATGGAAAAGGGATTCGAAGAGAGGTAAAGAAAATTCCTTGTCTATCTTTACCCACCAAGTACAAAGTCTTAATCTTAGCAGAAGCTGATGATGACATTCCAAGAAGGATTGGATGGACTTGGCCACCAAGAACAGTCACCTCCTAGGAACTCTAGCACCTCCCACCCTCACCACCCCCCTCACCCCAGAACAGGTGGCTGGGCTTTTTGCAAGACTCATTTAAACAGCCAGTAAAAGAAAGTGTGTGTTTAATTTTGGAGAAAGGGCCTGCTGTTTTAGATGATTATTTTTAATTAGCTAATTTCTGGGAGTTGATTAAATTTGGAAATAATTGCAACTTGGGAACTATTTAAGACCCTCAGATTGTGACGCTAGGGCTGCCTCAGGAATTTGGGGATGGGTTGTCACCCGGTGACCAATTTCCAGTCTTGAAAACAAACATCCTTTGTCTACAGAAGAGATTGTGGTCATGCAAATTTTTTCTAGTTCTTTTCTGCCTGGGAAGAGACTCCCATCTGGCCAACTTCTCTTTTTTCTCCATTTTCTTGTATAAAAATATGCAAAACACAAATGCATGAACCACTAGAACAGCAGATTATGTCGCCTGCATATTGCAGATAAAAATTGAAACATGACAAGAAGTTAAAATTTGTCCTTGGGAGAAGCATATAAAAGTCAATTTATTTGTATAATAATATTATAAAAATTTTTAGTAAGTCTAGAATGAGAAGTCAAATAATTATGGGGGGGGGGGGCGTAATTGCCAGTTTAAAAAAATTAGGCATGAATAAATTTAAGAGAAATAGTTTTAAAATTTAAAATATTTAAGACTAGGATGTGAACTTGTCTTATAAATAGAAAATCTTAAGACTTTAAAAGTACTGTGAAGATTATATGTCTGACCCAAATTTACTAAGCACTTTCACACCCATTATACTATTTTTCCACGTAAAAACACGGTACTCTAGTAAAAATTGAAATAATTACTTAATAGCTGTATTAAATTTGCACATTTTAGGTTTAGGTTACTCTAGTGAGCATTGAGATATTTTTAATATGTTTTTATTGATTTTAGAGAGAGGAGAAGGGAGAAGGAGAGGGAGAAACATAGATCGACTACTTCCTACACATCCCTCTCCAGGGATGGAGCCCAAAACCCAGGCATGTGCCCTAACTGGGAACCAAATCAGCAACCTTCCGGTGTATGGGACGATGCTCATCCAACTGAGCCACACCAGCCGGGGTGCATTGAGATATTTATGTGAATGTGTTGTATTTAATAGACCCTAAAAACTGTACAAATTAAAGACTAAAGCCAAATATCTCATTTTATTACTCTAGCATGCTCTTGCCAATTATGAATAAGTATCATCTTTATTTGATCAAGGACCAGAGCTCAGAGTCAAATTAATTAACCTAAAGTCACAACAAAATACTGTGATTTACACCTACTCTGAACCAACCCAGGCTAAGAATCATGGGAACTTCAATATGGTTTTGAATAGCCTTTTGCCCTTCCCAAAATAATGGCTAAACTCACTTACCTTGTCTGAATACATTTATAGTGTAGAATACAATTTAGATATCAGGTCCCTTTGAGTAAAAGTTAAGGAGTAGACTTTGTTCCTGCACTCAAGATTCAGTATAAAAACAGGTAAATAGAGTCAAGAATCACTGAGTCTTCTTGTGTCAGACACCAAGAATGCTCTCAACGACTCCCGAAGCCAGGCAGGGGGAATACCGGAACAGCTTAAAGGGTAAATAAGGGATTACTTGGACATCAAATAGAATGAAAACTGTAACTGATTTTATTAGACTGGTAAAAACAGATACTACACTTGATCTTAGCCAAAAGGCCAAGATGCAATAACTGCAACTGATTTTAGCACACTGAATTTCCAAAGTCTATAAATCCATAGTGGTGAGGTAATGGGGGAGAATAAAAAGGTAGGGCAAAGTAAAGGAAAGTTTCACTGTATAAAAGAATGTCAGCTAAACAATCCACCCAATGAAAAGGCAGCCTACAGAATGGGGGAAAATATTTGAAAACTGTGTATCAGATAAGAGGTTAATATCCAAAATATGTCAAGAATTCATAGAACTCAATAGCAAACAAATAAAAAACAAGCAATCTGATTAGAATGGGCAACTGAACAGACATTTTTCCAAAGAAGACATACAAATGACCAACAGGAACATGAAAAGATGTTCAAGATCACTAATAATAACATATTTCAAAACCACAATGAAATATCACCTCATACCTATTAGAATGGCTGTCATTAAAAAGATAAGAGATAAGTGTTGGTGAGGATGTGGAAAAAAAGGAAACTTTGTGTAGAAATGTAAATTGGTTCAGCCATTACAGAAAAAAGTATAGTAGTTCTCAAAAAATAAAACTACCATATGACCCAGCAATTCCACTTCTGGGTATATAACCGAAGGAAATAACACAGGATATAGAAAAGCTATCTGCACTCACACGTTTATTGCAGCATTATTCACAATAGCCAGTATATGAAAACCACCAGGTTTCCATCATTGAATGAGTAGATGTGATGTACACATACACTGACATTTTATTCAGCCAAGAGAAAGAAGAAAATCCCGCTATTTGTGACAAGGTGACCTTGAGGGCACTATGCTAAGTGAGATCAATCGGACAGAGAAAGACAAGTGTATATGATATCACTTACATGTGGAATCCAAAAAAGCTAAAACAAAAGGTAGAATGGTGGTTACCAGGGGTCTGGGGATGGAGGAATTGAAATGTTGGTCAAGGGTATAAACTTGCAGTGAACAGATGAGTAAGTCTGAAGATCACCCCAATGCACAGTAAGCTGATTATAGCAACTGCTGTATTATACACTTAAAAGTTGCTAAAAGACTCGATCTTAGATGTTCTCACCACAAACAAAAAAAGATAATTATGTGATGTGATGGCAACGTTAGCTAATACTATGATAGTAATCTTATTGCAATATGTAAGTAAATGTATCAAATCAACATGTTGTACACCTTAAACTTACACAATGTTATTTTATTGAGACAATTATATCTCAGTAAAAAAGAAAAATGCCAGCTAACAAATGTTTAATAAGTGGTGAAAAGTCACCATATTGCAACCCCAGTGTTACCATTAATTCAAGCAAAAATTATCTAAACCAGAGGTTCTCAAACCTCAGTGTGCATCAGCATCCCCCTGAGTCTTGTTAATACACAGCTTACTGGGTGCTACCCCCCGAATTTAGCAGGTCTGGAGTGGGGGCCAAGAATTTGCTTTTCTATCAAGTTCTAGGATCACACTTTGAGAACCATAGTTGTAAACAATGGGGTGATGGGGCTGTTGAGGAACAAGTTATTCACACAAAGGTTATCTCTATATATAAAAGCCTGAGCAACCGTTATGACCAGACAACCAGATGACTGGATGACCAGCCAGTAGTTATGACGCACACTGACCACTAGAGGCAGACACTCAATGCAAGAGCTGCCCCCTGGTGGTCAGTGCACTCCCAGAGCCAACCTCCCACAGTCCCTCCCCCACAGCCAGCCCCAATTGGGACTGGGCAAGACGGCCCCGATCGGCCAGGAGGGACCCCACCCATGCATAAATTCATGCACTAGGCCTCTAGTCTATATAATAAAAGCCTAAGGAACCGTTACAATGGAACAACTGGTCGCGATGATGCACACTGACCATCAGGGGGCACATGCTCAATGCAGGAGCTTCCCCCTGGTAGTCAGTGCGCTCCCACAGGGGGAGTGCCACTCAACCAGAAGCCATGCTCACGGCTGGCAAGTGCAGCTGCCACAGTGGGAGTCTCTCCTGAATCCACAGTAGCACTACCGAGCGGTGGCAATAGGCACAGTGCGAGCGGCACAGCGCCCGCCCCGATTCGAGCTCCTCCCTGGCCTCCTGCTGCTTAGCGCACTGCTACATCCCCCAAGGGGTCCCAGCCTGCAAGAGGGCACAGGCTAGGCTGAGGGACCCCCACCCCCCAGTGCACAAATTTCATGCACCAGGCCTCTAGTTTAAAATGAGCATTTAAAAGGGGGAAAAAATAATCAAGAAAAACTAAACAAAAAAATAAAAGAAAAACTAAATCACAGTGGTAGAAATTACCAATACCTTTCTCTAAGTTCAGATACTATTCATGCTGTTGGACTTGGAGTCCCGGGATTGAAGAGGGCAGACCTTCCTGGAACGGCTGGGCAGGATCACATCTAAACTTTAAGAGCACTTTAGGACCCGTCCACGATTCTACTTTTGTTTCTACTATTAACAGACTTGTTTGACCTTGGGCAAGTACTCAGCTTTTCTTTGGGCTTTATCTCTTTACTTATAAAATGATGATCTTGAACTAAACATTTTCCATGGGCCTAATGGCCATGGGTTCCAAAGCCTGAAGACATTAGGCTAGAAGCAAAGTCTGCGTCCTGCAGCTTTGAAATGAGAAAATGGCAACACAGACACCCCGTCTCTAGTGAAAATGGTCTTTATATCATTACATCAGGGATTTTTTTTTTATTAGAAAGATGCTTGTCTTAGCATCTTAGCAATATAGATTTTAAAGGAATGTGAAAGAAATGTTTTAAGACAAGTTTTTTTTTAAAAAAATCAATGTTGCCGCAGCCACTCTGCTTTATACAAGGAACTAGGAATCACTTTACTCTGCAGAAATAAATTAACTGAGTTCTATTGAATGGAGCATTGCTTCATCTTCATGTAAAATCATAAACCACCCTTATAAAATTTTGTGTGATAATGAGGTAATGATAGAGTAAGGGAGACCTTATCAGAAAATATGTTTCTTTGCTACTATCTATAAAAGGTGGCTAGCCCTAGCTGATTTGGCTCAGTGGATAGAGCATCAGACTCAGAGTGAAGGGTCCCGGGTTCGATTCCAGTCAAGGGCACATCTCTGGGTTAAGGGCTTGATCCCCAGTAGGGGCTGTGCAGGTAGCAGCCAATCAATGAATCTCTCTCATCCATGTTTTTATCTCTCTTCTGCTTCCTCTCTGAAATCAATAAAAACACATTTAAAAATATATATCTATACATACATACATACATACATACATACATATATAGTGGCTAGTTTATACTCAGTGCCATTTGGACAGGTCCCAGGCTTACCCCCTTTACAGATTCTTGATTCCAGTCTTGAGCCCATTCTGCGTTATGCATGGAGTTAGTGTTACTCTGGGCATATTTTGAAGGGTACCTCAAAGACCACTTCTCCAGTCCTTGCCTTTTTATAAGAATTTCATCAACAAAGGTCCAGGAGAGGACGGGGTCATCTTGATGGGCATGCAATGGGCAAAAGGTGGCTCCCCCAAAAGACAGTTCTCAGTGGAAGAAGAGGAAAAATAGGATTAAACATCGGGATTTGCTTCAGTGAAAGTAGAATCTCTGAGGAATTAGGAGCTTGGCGTTAGACAAATGAGAGGCTTGAGAAGTGAGACTCGGGTAAGGAATAGGGAGCCAGATGGTGGAGGCAGCCAGGTGGCAGAATGGGTGGAGTGACACTCTGCTATCTGAGGTCTGAGCCTGTCTGTGAGATGGGGAAGACGAGGATGACCCAGAGCAGCCGAGCTTGCTTTCATTTTATCCTCATGTTACAAGCGCATGATAATAATCACTTCCAGCAAAGCCTCTGCGGCTGAAGCCATGCAGTTCTGGGCTAAACATGTTCATATACATACTTTCCCCATGTCTCAGGCAGCGCTGCCTCCCCTCCTCCTACTTCACCCTCTTCCACCCCAGCCACACACCGTTTTGCCGGGTCCCTCACAGCAGTGGGTTGTAGAGCTAGCAAAGGAGAGCAAAGCGAAGCCCTGAAAGGCGGTGACCCACTCCTCTTGGCCTACGGTGTCCAGCTCCGTGGCTGTCATCTCTCAGGGACCCCGGAATGCCCAAACTCTAGTTGGGATGTTGCTTTTAGAGCAAAAGCCAAAAGTCAGATGTGCCAGATTGAGAACCCAGGGAGTAAGTCTGTCCGGCCTTTGGTTCATCTGCATTCCATAACAATTATATACAGCAGAAAGGCATCATTAAAGACATAGCTAAGTGCACGTAAGCATACACACTTATTTGTTTTTAAGAAAATGTCCTACTATTTCAAAATTGTAACAGTGTGGAAAATTGGCCTTTTTTCCTTCTGATGGTGTTATATCATACTCTTTTACTTATGGGTCTCATTGTTGTGAGACTCAGTGCTGGGCTCATGTTCTTAGAGTATATAGGGCTCCCAAACATAGAATGGCACATACATGTCTCACAAACATAGAACCATATGTTTTTGGTTTCCCAAGCTTAGGGCAAGGATCCCTTTTTCTAGTATTACATTTTAAAGGTAGGAGTTGAATAGCACCTAGTGATTCTACTAGTATTTGCCTCCTAAAACAAAATGCTGAAGAACAAGACTGGATAGCCCTGGCCGGATAGCTCAGTTGGTTGTCCCCATACGCCAAGGTTGCAGGTTCGATCCCCAGTCAGGGCACATATAAGAATCAACCAATGAATG
This sequence comes from Myotis nattereri, assembly GCF_964212035.1. Lineage (NCBI taxonomy): Eukaryota > Metazoa > Chordata > Mammalia > Chiroptera > Vespertilionidae > Myotis > Myotis nattereri. The sequence continues at coordinate 64,594,642 of NC_138085.1, forward strand.
CATCAATGAGTGAACAACAAATCGCTGTTTCTCTTTCCCTCTCCCTCTCTCTTTCTCTCTCAGCAAGAAATTTAAAAAAAAAAATTTTTTTTTTAAAGAACAAGACTGGAGCCCTAACTGGTTTGGCTCAGTCAGCATCAGTCTGCAGACTGAAAGGTCCCAGGTTCGATTCCAGTCAAGGGCATGTACCTTGGTTGCGGGCACATCCCAGTAGGAGGTGTGCAGGAGGCAGCTGATCGATGTTCCTAGCTCGCTATCCCCCTCCCTTCCTCTCTGTAAAAAAATCAATAAAATATATTAAAAAAAAAAAAAAGAACAAGACTGGAATTGAGCAAGGGGACCTCTCCAAGTTGCAGCCTGACATCAACCCCAGCTGGACCTCACAATAACCTTGCACACTGCTGTCCTTCGAAAGATTAAAGAACAAAGCCACTGGAACGTTCCTGTCTTGAATAATCTCCTTTTTCAAAGATGAATCTGAAACAGCAGTGTACAGACAGTCCTTGGTAGGAGGAGCCAGGGGATGGAGTGAAGCAAGCGCTGACCTTGCAGTTAGCGTTGCACGGGGTGATGGAGGGCAGAGAGTTTAAACTAGCGGAACCTCAGTTTCCTCCTCAGAAAAATGGGGGTACTACCACCTGCTTCATAAGCTAAAATATAAGTAAGGCACCTGGGACCGCTGGCTCCTAACTGCTCACCTGCCTGCCTGATTGCCCCTAACCGCCTCTGCCTGCCAACCTGATCTCACCCCTAACTGCTTGCTCCTCTGCAGCCTAATTGCCCCTGACTGCTTGCTCCCCTGCAGGCCTGATCACCCCCCTAACTGCCTCTGTCTCAGCCCCCACTTTGTCTGGAAGGAAGTCGGACGTCCAGAAGATGTCCTGTTGACCTGGTCTAATTAGCATATTATCCTTTTATTAGTATAGATAATACATCTTGAGCAAGGACAGTTTATTCTGCCAGTACAGAAGTACTTAAACATTACATCAAATGATGAAAAATGCTCTAGCCTATTTGGCTCAGTGGATAGAGCATTGGCCTGTGGACTGAAAGTTCCCAGGTTCGATTCTGGTCAAGGGCACATGCCCAGGTTGGGGGTTCAATTCCCCGGTGGGGGGCATGCAGGAGACAGCTGATCAATGATTCTCTCTCATCATTGATGTTTCTATCTCTCTCTCCCTCTCCCTTCCTCCCTGAAATCAATAAAAATATATTAAAAAGAAAAAAAATGATGAAAGAATAACCAAAGGATCATATCATTAGATACGGTACCAGTTACCTGTACCACTGTGTAACCACCCCATAGCTTCCTGGCATAAAACAACCGTGCTGTTATATTCATGAATTCTGAGGGTCAGAAATCAGATAAGAGCACAGCAGGCACCATTGATCTCTGCACCACGATGTCCAGAGCCCCACAGGGCAGTCTCAAGGCTGAGGCAACAGAATCATCTGGCGGTATCGCCACTCACTGGTTTGGCACTTGATGCTGGCTGAGGGCTGGGGCCCCAGCTGGGCTGTCAGGTGGGAATTGCAGACATACCTCTGTAGGTGCTTTCTCCATGGGTTAGCCTGAGCTTTCTCATAGCGTGGTTGATGGATTCCAAGCGTGAGCATCCGAGAGAAGAAGGTGGACGTGCATGGCACTTTTACGGTCCAGCCTTGGGAGTAACATCGCATCACTTCTGCTGTATTCTGTGGGTCCAGGCCGTCACAGAGATTTTCCCAGGTTCAAGGAGAGAGGATATAAACCCCACAACTCAGTGGAAAAAGCATCAAGGGAGGAGCGATAATGTTGTGGCATCTTAAAAAGTACTAGTATAATCTGCTACAGATATTGAAAAATTGTTTGATAAAATTCAGCAACACTTTCCTTTTTGAGCTCTGAGATGAAAGGAAATAAGAGGATGGGTATGTATCTAAAATAATAGGAAACAGGTCTCAAAGACGTATTTGTAGGTCTATGCCCATAGTTGCATTATGCATAAGAGCCAAGAGGTGGGAGGGACCCAAGGGTCCCTGGCAAATGAACAAAGAAAATGTTCCATATACAAATAATGCAATATTATTTAGCCTGAAAAGGGAAGGAAATCCTGACATACACTACAACAAGGATGAGCCTTGGGAACATTATTCTAAGTGAAACAAGTAACAAAAAGACAAATACTGTATGATTCCATTTTATATGAGTTACCTAAAGAAGTCAAATTCATAGAAACAGAAAGGAGAATAGTGGTTACCAGGGGCTGAGGGGAGGGGGGAAATGGGTAGTAATTGTGTAATGGGTGCAGAGTTTTAGTTTTGCAAAACAAAAAGAGTTTTGGAGATTGGTTGCACAACAATGTGAAATGCACAACACTAGTGACCTGTACATTTAAAAATGGTAAAATTCATGTTTATTTTATACCAATTTTTTAAAAAAAGAAATAGGAGGAAACTTTCTAAATATGCTAAAGAATACTATGCCCGATATTGCTTATTGGCATGCTCTAGTGCAGTGGTTCTCAACCTTCTGGCCCTTTAAATACAGTTCCTCATGTTGTGACCCAACCATAAAATTATTTTCGTTGCTACTTCATAACTGTAATGTTGCTACTGTTATGAATCGTAATGTAAATATCTGGTATGCAGGATGGTCTCAGGCGACCCCTGCGAAAGGGTCGTTCGACCGCCAAACGGGTCACGACCCACAGGTTGAGAACCGCTGCCTAGAGTGAAGGCGGAGAGAGAAACTAAAACACTCTTTCTCAGGCTTCTTTGTGGCTAGGGCTCACGATGTGATTTGGGTCCCACCAAATAGAAACACTACTGTGAGACCTCGATTTGGAACAGAGCGATCTGTGGAGAGAGGTGGTGAGCAGAGCACCTGCTTGGTTGGGGCAGAGTGGGGCACAGGTGGCAAGAATCCGGAGCCAGTCGCTGTAGCAGCAGTTTATTAATTTGGCAGATGACTTCTTGATTCAGCAGCTTTCAACATCGGTGGTGGGCAGCATTCCCGATTTTGGTCAAGGCAGAGTGGTTGTGGGGTCCAGGAATTGCTGAGGTCTCAATCCACTCCTTCCACCTCTATAAGAAGGTGGGAGGCAAAAATCATCATACTTTGCATATCGATTGTAAATGCAGAGAATCAAAGACATTATTTTAGAAAGAAAACTAGTGGAACTATTAAAAGAGTTAAGTAAGGTGGCCAGGTTTAAGTCAACTATATATATAAAAAAAACAACGCTTTTTCTCTAATCCAATAAAAATTAAGTAAAAATGTAATTTTTAAATTCCCATTTCTAACAACAACAAAAGTTAACAAGAACCAGGAATAAACTTACAAGAAATGCGCTGGACCTTTTCGGCACACAGGTTCCATTTCAATCCTTTTTTCCTCTGTTTCACCTTCAGAATATGTTCCACATTCTCCTAACTAAAATCAATAAACAACTAAGCCCTGGCTGGCATGCTCAGTGGTTAGAGCCTTGGCCTTTGCACTGGAGAGTCTCCGGTTCAATTCCCAATCAAGGGCACATACCTGGGTTGCATGTCCAATCCCTGCCCCAGTAGAGGCATGAGTGGGAGGCAACCAATGGATGTGTCCCTGTCGATGTTTCTTTCTCTCTTTCTCTCTCTCCCCCCTACCTCCCCTTCTCTCTAGAATCAATGAAAAAAATTTCCTCACTCCTTGAGCGAGGATTAAACAAACAAACAAAAAACAACTAAAAAAGAATATTAACAAAATACTTCATGAGAACTGTTTCTACTGAACGCTCAGTAATAAGAAAACCTATTTTTGTCCGATCAGCTGGGCAAATTAAAATTCAGTTCTTCTCTAGCTGTTACTGTTGCTTTCCATTCCAAGGTTTTGTTGTTTTTGTTTTAATTTCTATGTTAGAGTTAAGAAAACAAAAGCTACGCAATCTTTTTCATTTGTAGACAAAGGAGGTTCAGAGGAAAACCATTCCGAACCAGCAACGCTCTGCCTCGGGGAGAGAGACTTTTAATAGAATCCTTATGAAACTGTGTTCCTGGCATTCTCTTCATAAATCATGCATGTATAAGTAATTTTCAAAGATTTAGGGAAATGAACTGTTGCACAAGGGACGATGGGATATGCTATTATTATTTTTTATTTGTTTTCTTTCTCTTTCTTTTTTTAGAACTGCTGGTAGTTTACTGGAAAAAATAAAAGAAGAGATGATCTCTGTCAGAAGCAGTGAAAGAGTAGATCTGATGAAGTGTGGATGCTTTTTTTTTAAATCATAAGTAAACTCTGTTTAAGGAACATAATCAAAATTAGAGTAACCTCTTTACTTAGAGATTCAGAGCTATATCAATTTCTGTACATATTATGAGAAAGCAATCAGTTTGGAAAGTTATAGATGTATTTCTATAACCAATGAATCTGAGGGTTTTATATGGCAGCGTCATGATTAAAAATATCTGTTGGTATCTTATAAATCAATATCCATTTACAAATATCTCGGTTGGGACTGCTCGGAAGGAGAAACTGAAATAAAGTCAAGAATGCAAAAGGCTTGTTGATGGTAACATCTGTGAAAGGAGAAGGGGAAGCAGGCCTGGGCAGAGGAGCCAGCAGCCCACAGAGCAGGTTTGCCGGTGCCTCAGCCACTCCAATGGGGAGCTCCAGGTCGGAGATGGCCTGGGAGAGGGTCCTGCAGTGGGCGGAAATGGCCAGTCTTTTGTCCCATCATCTCGCTGCATCCCTGATCAGGGCCACCTCAGGAAGAGTCTGACCTTGGCTCGAAAGCTGAAGGAGACTTGAAGGAGCTGCAGACTGTCCGCGAACTGCACACTCCTCCCAGTTGGGCAACGAGTCTTCTCGAGACGGCATCTGCGCTGCCCAGTACGCCCAGGTCTGCCGCAACAAGTCAGCCTCAGTTTACGTGCAAGTTTGTTTACATGTAATAGTCACTATTAGGTGAGTAACATAGGCTTCCTTACAATTTCTTACTTTTTAAAAATAACAAGGAATGCGCACATGCTCGGGTTTCATGCTCCATCCCCAGTTGAGGGCGTGCAGGAGGCAGCCGATCCATGTTTCTCACATGGATGTTTCTCTCCCTCTCCCTTCCTTTCTCTCTAAACTGAATAAAAACATATAAAAATGATGAGAATGTAATAAACAATATAAGTTTTCCAAAAATGCCGACTGACCAGTGGGCCTGACTGGCTCTATCATTTGCCATATGGACTTGGAAAAAAAACAGGTACTCTGTAGGTCACGTGTGTTTATCTCATAAAATCTAGAGTCACTCCCCTCGTCTGGAAAAGCCTATGTTACCCAATGGGGTAACAGTCCTGATAGCCAGAGAACTGATAGCAGATATATTATGGAATAAATTTGTTGTAATTAAGCTACATGCTTTACAGAATGAACAAGGAATAAGACGATGGTATAAAAAAAGATCACTAGTGCTATATAGTTAAGAAGTTATTACCACTTCAAGGCATGAGGTATGACTTCAAGAAAACTCAAAATACTGTTTTAGATTCCTTAGAGATACTAATATAATAGGAATAATATTAGAAATAGTCACTCTTAGGTAAGTAACATTTTCTCCTTTGGCTTATTATTACTCTATCACTCTAAAAAGAGCACCCTAAAATACAGTATAAACATTAAATAATTAGCCCTCTAGTCCTATATAATAAAAGCCTAATATGCAAATTGCCCCCCTTGATCGGGAGTTCAACTGCTCCCTATGACGTGCGCAGACCAACTGGGAGTGGCTCAAAACATGGTGGGCGTTGGCGACACAGCACTGGCAGCGGGTGGCAGTGGAGGAAATGCCGGCCCAATGGGCCCCGACAAGAGCAGGACCGCAGCAGGATGGTGGAGCAGGTGAGCAGGTGGTGCCAGGCCAAGGCGGGTGCAAGTGGGACCTGATTGCCCTGCCGATTGCCCCACAGACGATGACCAGCAGTGGTGGCGGGGGGCCTGATGACTCAGGTGGAGGGGGTGTGTGGGGACCCAGGGTCCCAGGTGCTGCTCAGGGCCCAGAGGTCAGGTGAGACCTGCCCTTCCATGCTAGACGCTTGTGCTTCGGTTGCTGGCCATGCCTAGGGACCGCACCCGTGCACAAATTTCGTTCACCGGGCCTCTAGTTTATCAATAATCATTAAAATTGCTAATGTACTTTTCCATTGACCCAGCAGTCCTCTTGAGGGAATTTACTTTCAGACATACTTGAATACAAGCAAAACAATTTTACTCATTGCAGTACTGTTTGTAATTAGAGATTAGGAAAAAAAGTCCTTCAAAAGGAAACAGATAAATTACTGTACATCCATGTAATAGAATTCTATAAAAACATGACTGCTAATGGATGTGAAGTTTCTATTTGGGGTGATGATAATATTCCAAAATTGATTGTGGTGGTGATTGCACAACTCTGTGAATATACTCAAGACCATTGCTTTGAACACTTTAAATGGGTGAATTATACAGTATGTGAATTTTATCTCAATAAGCTGTTTTTTTAATAACATATATTTTACATTACTAATTAATTGAAGAAACTTGGAAGACTTCACCTTAACCAAGTAATCAAAGTTAGTATCAGTAATGATGGGACAAACTGTCATTGTGTCCCCTTGATATGATATGCTCAGAAGGACACGTCACTATGTACTATTCCTGCCAAAAATGCAAAACCTAAAAAAAAAAAAAAAAAAGCAAAATCTGAATCTTATCATGGGAGAACTTCAAACAAACCCAAATTGAGGGACATTATAAAACAGAATGGCCTGTCATTTTAAGAAATGTCAACATCATGAAAAACAAAGACAGACTGAGGAACTGTTCCAGATTATAGGAGACTAAAGAGACAGGAAAGCTAAATCCAGTATGTGATCCTGCATTGGATCCTAAACCAGGAGAAACAATCTGTATAAAAAACATTGCTGAGACAATTGGTGAAATTTGAATAAGGTCTGTAGATTAGATGATAGCATTGTAGCAATGGTAGCTTTCTAAACTTAATCATTTTACTATGGTTGTGTAAATAAAAGCCCTTGTTCTTAGAAAATGCACACTGATTCACTGAAATGTTTGTGGTGAAGGGGGATGATGTGTGCAAGTTGCTCTTAAGTAATTCTGGAGAAATATACACAAACAGGGTTCTATGTATGTATGTATACGCATATGTATGTAGAGACAAGGACAGAGAGAGAAAGGAAATGATATAGCAAATATGGCAACATGTTAAAGATTGGTGAGTCTGCATGAAAGGTATGAGAATCTTTGCATGTTTTTGAAACTTATCTGTTAAAAATTGTATTTGTGGCTGGGCCACTGTAGCTCAGTGGTTGAATATTGACCCATGAACCAGGAGGTCCCAGTTCGATTCCTGGTCAGGGCACATGCCTGGGTTGTGGGCTTGATCCCCAGGGTGGGGCATGCAGGAGGCAGCCGATCAATGATTCTCTCTCATCATGGATGCTTCTATCTCTCTCTTTCTCTCCCTTCCTCTCTGAAATCAATAAAAATATACACTGAGTGGCCAGATTATTGTGACCGGTCAGATTATTATGACCACCCCATCAGTACTTCTTTGGGCCAAAGAAGAATCGCCGCAGTACTGAAGGCAGAGGTGGCCCAGCGAAGTACTGATGGGGTGGTCATAATAATCTGGCCAGTCATAATAATCTGGCCACTCAGTGTACATTAATAAAAAGAATGTATGTTTAAATTTTAAGATAATAAAGTAGCTGTGTGCTTACTACTTACTCTGGTTAGAAACAGAACATTACCAGTATCTCAGTAGATTCTTGTATAAAACCTCCCCAGTTGCTAACACTGTTCCACATTGCTTTTTCCTATAATTTATGACATATCTTAAAGATCTCTAACTATCTCTTACATCCTTCATAAATTTGGTATTCATTGAATACCATGTTATCTAATTTTACTACTTATGTATGAATCCATAAAAATATTAACTTTCTAATGTTGCCTAACACATGACTCCAAAACTTAGCGGCTTAAAACAATACACATTTATTATGTCACGATTTCTGAGAGCCAAGGATTTAGAAATGGATTATATGAGTGGTTCTGGCTCTGAATCTCTGAAAAGGCATTAGGTCAAGACACTAACCGGAGTTCAGTCGTCTGAAAGCTTGACTGTGGGAGAGAGATCTGTTTCCAGGTTGGGTTATTCACATGGCTGATGGTAGGAGGGAGGCTGCAGCTCTTCCTAGTGTGCGCTTCTCCATAAGGCTGTTTGAGTGACCTCACAACATGGCAGTGGCTTCACCCAGAGCTCAAATCACAATGTCTTTTAAAATTTAGCCTCAGAAACCACATACATAATTTCTACAAAACCCTATTTTGCAGATTGACGATTGAATAGGGTTGTCTACTCAGTATGGAAGTGGTATCTATACCAGGAGGTAAGGCTCACTGTGCCATTGATGAGGAGACCAGCAGCCTGACTCTGTACCTAGTTAATCAGTATCCCTCATGCACATTCCTGATAGCCTATAGTCTACTCTAGTCACTGCCGCTTCCTTAATTATCTGGTCTTGTAAGACCTGTTTACCTAAATACTCCCATTTTACAGAGGCCATAAACCATGAGCCATACACAACCCCTGGAGGGGGTTATCAGCGCTGGTGCCAGGCCAGGCCTTTAGGTGTGGTCTCACGGCCCCATCCCAACACGGGGCTTTTTGCAAAGCCCGCGAAAGGTCCGGAAGTCTGATCCTTATTTGGAGGACAAAGAAACCAAAGGGTATAAAGAGAGAGCTTCCTCCATATTGGTTTGCTCAGGATTTGGAAACAGGCTCCCCTGAGTCATGGTACTAGTACATCTGGAAATACATGGGTTTTTCCTGTATCTCTGAGTACTCCTGTGTGTGTGTTTTCCGGTCGCCTGGTAAATTCTGTAACACCATCTTGAAGGTTAGGTATCACAATAAATACAACACAACTCAGTTCTACTTAGTCTTTTGCACTTTATATAATAAATTATTCAGTAGATAGTTTCTGTGTCTTGCTCAATGTGTTTTCCCCCGTTGGGAGTTCACAAGGCATATCTCCATATTACCAGTGCTCTTTTTTAAAGATTCACTTATGTTGAGGCGTCTTAGTTCATTTGGGCTGTTATTTAAAAAAAAAAAAATACTATAGACTGGATGGTATATACTAGTAAACAACAGACATTCATTTATCACAGTTCTTGAGATTGGGAAGTCCAAGATCAAGATACCTGTTTGCTTCCTGCTGCATGGATAACTGTCTACTTTCCTCTTCACGTGGTGGAATGAGTGACAGACAGCTCTGGGGTCTTTTATATTAGGTCACTAGTCCCATTCATGAGGGCTCCACCCTGATTACCTAATTACTTCCCCTAAACCCCACCTCCAAATACCATCATCTTGGAGATTAGGATTCAACAAAGGAGTTGGGGGGGGGGGGGGGGAAGGGCACATAAACATCCAGTCTATTGAAATGTGTATGACTTCAGTTCGGCTTTTGTTGCTCCATAGTATCCCACAATTTATTTACCCATTCTGCTGTATATGCTGTTACAAGCAATGCAGTGAGGGACTTTCTCTGGGATATATATCTGGGATACATATGCTATGGGAATATATGTGCTTATTTATATAGGACATGCCCATGTTCATCTTTTAAAATAAGAAATAGTTATCTAAAGTAGTTGTACTCATTTATTTTCCCATAGCAGGGATAAGAATTTCAATTGCTTTACATCCTTGCCAAAGCTTAGTATTATTGTTCAACTTAAAAATTTTTGCCAATTCAATGGGCATGAAATAGTATTTTCAATGTGGTTTGAAGTTGCATTTCCCTGATTACTAATGAGGTGAACAGCTAACCATCATTATTTCCTCTAAGGTAAACTACCTGTTCTGGATAGTAATTCTTTCTTGGTGATGTGAGTTGATGGCTGACACTACTGTTTTTATGCTTGTTGGGTTCTGAAGTTTAGGGGGCAGGAACCCTGAATTGAAGTTGAAAGGGAACGTGGCAATTGAGCTGTGACGACAGCGTGGATTAAGAGTTCCACGATGAGCGTGTATATGGGTGGTGGGGTGAAGCTGTTTCGGGTGGGATTGAAGAAAAAACTGGTTATGGACACTCCAGGCAGACACAACTGCACAGGCAGGAGAGAGAGACAGACATGATAGGTTTATAGGAGGCAGCAGTACATTTTGAATGAGAGATATAGCTGGAAAGATAAGTAGTGGCCCTATCGTGCAAGGCCATGAGGACCAAGCCGAGGACTTTGAACTTCATCCTGGGGTTGCAGTGGGGACTCCTGAACTGGAGAATACCGGACCTGAAGTTTGCTTCAGGAAGAGAATTGTGGCTGCATCCAGGCAGGGAGCCGTGTGGCTGCGTCAGGCTGCGGTGCGGGGGGTGGGGTGGGTGGCGAGAGCGCAGACCTGCAGTCCCACCTGCAGGGGGCGCGCCGCCCGGCCGATCGCCCTCCCCACCCGCTTCCCTGCAGCTCGAGTCCCCACGCCAATCGCTCGGAGCTCGCCTAGCCCTCCTGACACGCCCCCTCGGGCCTCCGCTGCGCCGCCCGGGCCGGCGCCCTGCGTCACGTCCGCTGTGGCTCCGGCCGGTTAGAGCCCAGGAGGGGCGCGCACGGACGCTCTGCGCCTGCGTAGCAGTGCGGCCAGCGCGGAGGGGCCCACGCGGCTCTCGAGTCCCCGCCGCTATCTTCTCACGCTGCACGCCCACAGGAGTTTGGAGTTTGTCCCTAGAGATAAAGGCAGACGGTGCCGGGGGGCTCGATGGCTCCCCAGGGGCCCCCAGCCCAGCATCCCTCCGCGTAGGTCTCTCAGCTGAGAAGCGCCCCGTCTCTGCTCTGCAGTGTCCCTCCGGCCGCCTGCTCTCCGGCTGCAGCCCAGACGTCCGTACTAGCGAGCACCTGCCCCAGCCACGAAGCCTGCCCGGCCCAGGCCGCGATCCATGATTGCAGGGCTTGTTTACCTCTGCAGTCCTATCAGAGTCGAGTTGAAGGGGACCTTGTAGGTCAAGCCCAACCTCCTAACCGTCCCCAACGTCCCGAGGGAGTGCATGCACGGGTGTGTGTGTGTGTGTGTTTTACATGCACATTCCCAAAGACTGTCCGTGTCCTGGGACAGCTCTGGTTAGGTAGTCTTCCTGGAAGTTGACTACATTCAACTTTCATTCGTTCAAAATTATTTTGAGCATCTACTGAGCACTTACTTTCCAGCTATAGCCCTCACTTAAAATGTACTGTTGCCTCCTATAAACCTATCATGTCTCTCTCTCTCTCCTGCCGATGCAGATGTGTCTGCCTGGATTGCCCATAGCCAGTTTTTTCTTCAATCCCACCCAAGACAGCCAAGTACTGGAGATTCTGGGGCTGCAATAATAAATTAGAGTGAATACAAAAGACTGTTGATCTATTCGAGCCTGCATTATAGTAGGAATAGACCAACGACTCAAAATGAGGCCGTGATTGATGCTGACAAGCCAAGGCCGATGGTGGAAACAGGTGGGAACCACTGAGGGCTATCAGAGAAGGCCTCTTGGAGGAGGTGGTGTTTATAACCAGCCAGGCGAACCTTTGGGGGCAGCGTGAGTTCCAGGCTGGGGGAAGGACAAAGCCCTTGAGGCAGAAGAGGTTGGTGTTTGCCGGGAATAGAAGGCCGGTGTGACTGGAGTGTGCTGAGCTGAGGGTTTAGAAAGGTGAGCAAAGGCTAAGCATGCAAACAGGAGCCACACGCAGGCTTTGCCAGCCATGGTCAGAAGTTTGAAAGGAAGAATGGGAAACCAAGGAGTAATTTGGGTCAGAAGCGTGATCTTAAATTGCTTAGAATCACACAAACACATCATACAATTTTCCCATAATAGTCCTTTAGATATTTGACGATGGCTGAAGGTGGAGGAACACTGCATAGAACATGCTCCTTTAGCATCGTCCCACAGACTCCCACTAAGTGCCTATTCGAACAGATCCCGCGAAGCGACTGCCTTCCAGGAGTTGGTTACCTTGATGCAAGGAAAGTGATGGCTGAAAACCCACCGGCGAGGTGCTGTGGGGTCGGGGAGCTGCAGACGAGGTCTGTTTTCACGGGAGGTACGTGGTTACTGGAGTTCATGATTTGACGTGGGTTTGAAAGATGAACACATTGCATTTTAAACACACACACACACACACACAGTATCACACGTACACATTTTATCCTTGGTGATGTGCAAAGGCCGATTGGAAACACTGCAATCGCTCCTATTATCTCACAAATACCGAGCAAGTTTCGTGAGAAAGCCAGCTATCTTTTGTCCAGTCTGTTTACTATGCTCTGGGCAGCCCTTATCTTCGTGTTCGGGAGCAAAGTACACACGTACACACCCCTTTCCGAAAAGAAAGCACGGGGACCGCAGGAGAGGGGTGGGATCCTTCGCGGCCCCAGCACACCACGGGGGCCGCTGCACCCTCGCTTCCCCCGCCCCCACCCCGCAGGACCCACTCGGCCCAGGGGGCGACTCCCCCGACCCCGTCACCTCCCCCTGGCCGCCCTGGGGGCGCACCGCCGCCCGGCTGGGCGCCTCCCTCCTCCCCCGCGGGAGCCGGAAAACCCGGAGCGAACCGGCCCTGCCCGGCGGCGCATGCTCAGTGGCGCGCAGGTCCAGCTCGCTAGTAGGAAGCTCCAGCGCTGCACCGGCGGCGGCGGCACCTCGGGGCAGCAGATCCCCAGCCACGACCTCGGGCCTCTCCCCTCCCCCGCCAGACCCCGGCCCAGCTCCGCCCCGCCCGGGGCCGCTCGCGTTCCGCGGTCCGGACTGCGCCAAGCGGGGCGCCGCGGCCGGAGCGCCCCTCCACACGCCCTCCCCCAGCCGCCGGCTCCACCGCGGGGCCAGGCCGGGCCGGGAACGCAGCCCCGGCGGGAGGGCGGCGGAGGGCAGCCGGGGGCGGCGCCGGCGGGCCAGGGAGGGGCGGGGGGCCCGGCCCGGGGCGGGGGTGCGGGATGCCGCCGCCGCCGGACTGCCCAGGCTCTCCGCGGCGGGTCCCTGTGTCGGGTGGGTGGCCGGGCGCGGGCCTCGCCCCCCAGCCCCCTCTCCGGGGCTAGCCCGGCCGCGCGGCGCCCCGAGGGGGCCGGGCCGTGTGGTGGGACCGCGGCCCTGCTCCGCGCGGCGAGCTCGCCGTCTCGCGGCTCCTGGGCCCGGCCGCCGCCGCCCCCTCCCCGCCCCGAGGTGCCCGGGGGCACCATGCAGGCGCAGCCGCTGCCCTACGAGTTCTTCAGCGACGAGAACGCGCCCAAGTGGCGGGGGCTGCTGGTGCCCGCGCTGAAAAAGGTGAGCGCGCGCGGGACCCCGCCGCCACCCCGGCGAGGGCGCGGGCCGGGCCGGGCCGGGGAGGCGGGGCGCGCGGGGCCGTCTCTCTCCCGGGTCTCGCCTCCCCGAAGGGACGGTCCCCCCACACTCGCCGGCTCCCGGTGCTGACAGGCACCCGGTTGTCCGAACAGCACCGTCACTGACAGGTTCATGCCCTCCCCGGGTGGTGGAGCCTCGGTGTGCCGCGGAGGTCAGAGCAGGCCGCTGCCGTCCGCTCGGCTGTTCGGTGTCCGCCGGTCGGGTTCCGTGTGCTCGGGCGTGCGGGCCATCGTGCTGGCTCCGAGCGCCTGCAGAGCTCGCCTGCCCGCGGGAGGGGGGCCGGCCTTGCTCAGCCTCGGCCGTCGCCCTTCGCGGCCCCGAATTCCCCGCTCACATGAACAGGGCGGTGCGCAGGCCATTCGCTTCTTTCTAAGGAACCTTGGTCCTATCATTTGGTTCGCGGATTGGAAATTTTAACCGTGTGTGTGTGTGTGTTCCGGTGTGCCACACTGTTATCTAAAGTTATAACACGATCTGTGCTTTTAAAATGTTTTAGGAAATGTGGCTACATTTTGTTGGGGTTGTTGCTACGTTTTTAAAGCTTCTCTAAAGCAACATTAAACGCATGGAGACCTCGGAAACTGGTTTGAATGAACATGAATAACAACCAGAGTACTTTTCTTGTTTGTTTTCCTTTTGCCTTTTCGGTACGTATAGGAGTTTGTTTTACTCTTGTAGTCCTGTTTCTGAATCCCAATGTCTTGTTGCTCGTACAGTGTTTCGTGTTTTCTGGTGAAAAAAATAATTTTCCTCCTCCTGAGAGTTGAGATTATGGGGGTACCTTTTGTTCTAAACGTTCATCCTTTTTAAAACGGTGACTGAAAAGGTGTCTGACAGTCCTCTGAGGCCACCAACTTTTACTTTCCCTTTTGCCCTGTTCTCCCCCCCCCCCCCCCTCTGGGTGTCTTACTGTGGAAACTGTTTGGTTTGTTAGCAGAATTTACTCAGATATTTCAGACATAAGTTACTGACTTTGCCCCTCAGGTGTCTGACTAGTTGCAGACATCTCTGTGATAATTGTTTTCCAAGAAAACCAAAGAGATGCTGTGTGTCTTATGTACTTTATTCATTGGAAATCCCATCAGACTCTCTATTTACTTTTGTGTTACCTGCAGCTGACATCCTTTTACCTTATATAATAAAAGGCTAATATGCAAATTGTCCCCTGGGGAGTTTGATCGGGAGTTTGATCTGGTGGCTATGACATGCGCTGACCACCTGGGGGCAATGCGGAACATGGCTGGCAACCAGCGGTGGCAGCGGGCGCTGAAGGAGCCAGGGAAGGAAGTGGCGGGGAGGCAGGGAACCTGGGAACCTGATGGGCCCTGATCGCTGGCCAGGCCTAGGGACCCTACCTGTGCACAAATTTTGTGCACTGGGCCTCTAGTCTTAGCTCATAATAATAGGTGAGAAGTCTCAGTGATGCTAGAGCTGATTGGTATCCTGACCAAGGTGGGGAGGAGACAGAGAAATTGTTAAAAATATACAAAAGAACTCATAAGATACCATCAATTTGGGGCTATTTTGTTTAGTGCAAGCAATGCCTATCCCAGGGGAACCATCAAGATCCCCTGTCAGTTGAGGAGCCTATGAGGTAGTGAAAAGAGCATTGTAGGAGTTGGCAGACCAGGTCTAACTCCTGCACACTGGTGGCCCTTGCTGAAATCTGTCCACAGAAGCATTCTGTTTGGCTGGCACCGTGTTATTTTAATTTTAATGTAATTAGTTGCCAATATTTAAAAATGGGACATATTACATAAAACCTGACTTTTGAGCTTTTCTTGAAGAATAGGAAGCTCTCCCCATATTGGGCCCGCATTCAGGCAAGGCAGTAAACTGCCAGAGCTGCCCTTTTTAGACATAGCATGTGGTGTTTTCCAGTTTACCACAGTCCCCACCAGTTCTCTTTGCTTATTGACATAAACCAACTTTGACTTGAAGCAGAGATACTCTTGGATGACAGTAGAAGTGATGGGAGGGGGTGGAAATGTACACAATCTAGCTGATAGTAAGATTCTTCCAATTCTTATTTAAATTCTTATCCACTAATGATGATACTAAGCCAACTAAGGCAAGGATGAAAATATATTTTATATCTGAATAAGCTCTTGGTGGCTCAAAACCTACATTTTTACCTGCCTGCTAGACATTTCATGTGGCTATCTCCACATCTTGAACTCTTCCTTAGACTTATTACACTGCTGCAGATGCACCCAACTTGTGTTATCTTACCTGACTGAGGCTCTTTGGACATGCTGTTCTCTTCACCTGGACTGCTCTTTGCCTGGCCTAACATTACTCATCCTTCTGGACTAATTTAACCTCAGATCTTTTCTCAAATCTTCAGTGCTGAGTGGGAAAATCTTTATTTTTCTGTTAGCACCCTAGCCTAGCACTTAAGAATGACTTTTAAGTTCCTATGTAATTGTTCCCCCAGCCCTGTTCCTCCTCAGCTGTATTGGTGGGTCCTTGAGAACAGGGATTATGTGTGTGTGTGTATTCCTGACTGAGGATATGTTTATTGATGTGTGTGTGTGTGTGTGTGTGTGTGTGTGTGTGTGAGAGAGAGAGAGGGAGAGAGAGAGAGACAGATATCAATGTGAAAGGGAAACATTGATCAGTTTCCTCTGGTATGCGCCCGCAACCTAGTATGTACCCTGACCAGTAATTGAACCCGCAGCCTTTTTGGTGTATGGGACGACGCTCCAAACCAATGGAGCCACCCAGCCAGGGTGAAAACAGGGATGATATTCTAATCTTCATTTTATCCTCCATCCATACAGTGCCTGACATCTTGTAGGCACTTAAATTTGAATGAATGGGTGACAGAATACTCAAACTAAAATCATCACCTCCATCTCTTCACCTACCATTAAAAAAATGTCTTCTTGCTTAATGGCTTTTATTTGAGTTCAAAACTTTGGAGTCATCTCTGAGTTCTCTCTTTGAATTACTGCCCACACCCATGCAGAGCCTGTAGATTCATTCCCCTTTGACATGTTCTTCTAATCCAGTGATGGCGAACCTTTTGAGCTCGGAGTGTCAGCATTTTGAAAAACCCTAATTTAACTCTGGTGCCATTTTTTGTTATTTGCAACCATAGTAAAACAAAGACTTACATTTTTGATACTTATTTTATATATTTAAATGCCATTTAACAAAGAAAAATCAACCAAAAAAATGAGTTCGCGTGTCATAGGTTTGCCATCTATTCCCTCTTATTCCTAATGCTCTGAGTTCCCTTTCCCAGATTGCTGGGACAGTCTCTTAACTGAATTCACAGCTCCTCACTTCGCCTTTATCTATTTGTCAAATTTCAGAAGTTACAGTACACTTCTGAATGTGTCACCCTGTTGTTCAGAACTGTTGATGTCTTTTGAGGGCATAGGATGAAGTGCACATTCTCTAGCATGGAATTGATGGTGTCGATGATCTGGCTTCATTCTGCTTTTGTGACTGGATTGCCTACTGTACTCTTTTTATTCTTTATGCTTCAGCCAGTCTGGACTTCTTCCTTTCCTGAATATGCCCAGAATGTCTTGCCAGTCTAAGTTCTATCTTTTTTTTTTTTTAAATATATTTTATTGATTTTTTACAGAGAGGAAGGGAGAGAGATAGTTAGAAACATCGATGAGAGAGAAACATCGATCAGCTGCCTCCTGCACATCTCCTACTGGGGATATGCCCGCAACCCAGGTACATGCCCTTGACCGGAATCGAACCTGGGACCTTTCAGTCTGCAGGCCGACGCTCTATCCATTGAGCCAAACCGGTTTCGGCTAAGTTCTATCTTATTTATTCCACAAATATATGTCTACTACAGACCAAGTATTGCCCTCAGCACTAAGGATAAAAAGGTAAATGACATCATCCCAAAATGATAAAGAATGATGGGAAGTGGCAGAGGGTGACTTTGATGAGGAAACTGGTTTATAGAGAATGTTTTATATGTTAAGCTGAGGAGTTTGAATTTTATCTTGAGGGGATAGAAGTCGAGGAATTTTAATAGGGGAGTGACATCAGAATTTGAATTTTAGAAAATCCATTTTGGCCATAGAGTGAAATGTGGTGATGACTTTCGTTTGAGATGTTTAAAAGGCAGTGTTGACAGGACCTGGTAACTCACTGAGCGATTGGGGGGAAGTGGCAGGAGAGCAGAAAGTCTTACGCTTTTGGTTTGAGTGCCGTTAGTCAGGATAGAGAATGTAGGAGGAAAACCTGCTTTTGGGGTGGAGAGAACAGCATAATAAGATGAGTTGTGGACATCTTGATTTAAAAGCCCTTTTGGGTTATCCAGGTGGACTTTTCCAGGTGAGAGTTGGTTGTTGGTACCTGGCAAATCATATTTGGGACTTCTAGGTAGTGTACATAAAGCCATAAGAATAGATGAAGCCTGTGTCCACACAAAGGCTTATACATTAATGCTCATGGCAGCTCTGTTCAGCAAAAAATAAATTTTAAAAAATGGAAACAACCGAAATGTTTATCAACAGGTGAATGAAAAAACAAATTGTGGTATAGCCATGTATTGGAATACTGCTCAGCAATAGAATGAAGTATTGATACACGTGACAACATGGCTGAATGTCAAAATAATTAAGCTGAATGAAAGAAGCCAGACTAAAACAGTGTATACCATATAATTCTATTTATATAAAATTCTAGAAAATGCAAACAACAAGGACAAAAAGCAGGTCAGTAGTTGTTTTAGAAGGGAAGCTTTTATGCTTATTTGTCTTGATTGTGCCTACAGTGTCAGGAGTATATACATATGTTGAAATTTAACAGAAATTGCTCAGATATATGCAATTTATCGTGTCTTAATTGTTCCTCAAATAAGATGTTAAAAAAAAGTAGATGAGGCCACCCACTGAAAATGATTAGAAGTAAGAGTGAAATAGGGCTGGCATTAGAACTGGGGGGAAAGAGCGTGCTATGATGTGTAAGGGGAGAACAGAGGGAAAGGAGTGAGTAAAAGATAAGAAAAGACCCTAGTGTCTGAAAAGCTGAGAAGGGCATTTCAAGAAGTGTCATAAATGTGTCAGGCTAACGGAGGTACCTGAAAACGATTAGATTTCACAGCTAAAGGGCCACTTATTTCTAGCAGTTTCAGTGTGAGAGTAGAAGATGGAAGAGCATGGAAAAAGAATAACAAGGACAGATGACTTAAAGAGATATTTCTGTGGCAAGAAGTGGATTCAGGGTTGGGAAAGACGTGTTTTTATTTGAAGAAGGGAGAAACTGGTGTATGTTAGGAGTTTTGGGGAAGGAGCTGATAGAGAATGCTGGTGAAATACTGAACAAGGAGGAGATGAGCTCAGGAACACAAGCATGGAATTTGCTTTGAACTATTTGCTGTACTATTTTAAGTGCCTCACATATGTTCTCTAATTCTCACAGGATACTCTTATTGCCTCCATTTTACAAGAGAGGAAACTGAGGTTTGTAAAGGGTAGTTTTGTTAGAGTCTGCATTTTTAAACACTATGTTATGCTACCTCTGGCAAGGGTGATGACATCTGTTCTGAAATGGGAGGGAAAGAGATGAAGATGGGTTTGTAGGTTGAAAAGCAGGCAGTTCATGCCAGGTAGCTTGTATTTTCATGAAATGAAAGGCAAGATTCTTTACATAGAGTGAAGAAAGAGAAATGAGTAAGGAGTTTAAGCATGATGAAATTTTGGAATTGCTGCTCTGGAGTATGCAGAAGGAGCCAGCCAGTGAATAAGAAAGGAATTGCTGAGCAGTGTGAGTGTGGAGACTATAAAATTGGAGTAGAATTAATTCATTGGTTTGATAGTTGTGAGATTTTCCTCTAGCAGCACTCATTAGTTAATGGGTAGAGGGGATAGTTGGTTGCAGGTGACTGCAATAGGGATTAAGAAGATAGGGATATTTCAGGTGATAGGAAATAAAGCTACAAGAGAAGTAATAAAGGTGTAAATGGGGGCTGCATGGATTAAAAACCTCGATGAATTGGAAGAGGAGGGTGATGGGAGCAGATAGGGGACCATGGGTAGAGATGATGATTATTATATTTGAATTTTAATTCAGAGATGAAGGAGATTAGGTAATGAGAAGCTCTGAAATTAGTGTATTGAATGATGAGTGCATACATGGGTGATGACGAAATCCACAAGGATTATGTATGTATTGCAGTGCAGAGGAAGACTATGTTCCAGCAGTTACAGGGAGGTCCAGCTATCACAGCAGTGAGGACGCTTTAGCCAAATAATAATGAAAGTGGCAGCTACTCCCCACTCCCATAATATATTTTTTATTATAGCTGTAGATGGGATAGGAAAAAAGTGCACTTCATTTTAAAATACTTTTGTCTTGTGACCAAGGTTTTTACCGAACATTTTATTATGAAAAATTTAAATATGCAGAAAAGTTGAAATAATTGTAAACACCTATATACCCATCACATAGATTCTGTAATTTACATTTTACTGTGTTTGCTTTTATAACATGCTTATCTATCCCTCCATCCACCCACCAATCCATCTTATGTTTTGGTGCATTTCAAAGTAAGTTGAAGACATCAGTATACTTTATCCCTAACACTTTAATATGCATGTCATTAACTGGAGTTCAGTAGATGTTTATGGTTCTTTTTATTAGGTAAAATTTATGTACAGTGAATAAACAAATGTTAATTTTACCATTTAATGAGTTTTAAAAAATGAATGCATCCTGCCCAGGGCCGGTTTTGCTCAGTGGTTGAGTGTTGTGTCAACCTGTGAACCAGGAGGTCACAGTTCAATTCTGGTCAGGGCACATACCCAGGTTGCAGGGTTGATCCCCTGCAGGAAGGAGCCGATCAATGATTTTCTCTCATCATTGATGTTTCTATCTCCCTCTTCCTTCCTCTCTGAAATCAATAAAAATATACACTTTTTTTTTTAAATGAATGCAATCCAAGCCTCTACCAAGATATCAAACATTACTGTCACTTGGGATATTTCCTTCATATGTCTTGTTAGTCACTCCCTGTTGCCACCTCCCAGAAATAAATGCTGTTCTGTTCTTTTATCATCCTACCATAGATTTATCTATTCTGTAAAGTCATCCTATCTAATAAAAGAGAAACATGGTAATTAGCATACGACCGCTACCCTTCCCATTGGCTAATCAGGGCGATATGCAAATTAACTGCCAGCCAAGATGGTGGCTGGCAGCCAGGCAGCTCAAAGCGAACAGGGAGGCTTGCTTGCTTGCTTCAGTGACAGAGGAAGCCAAGCTTCCCCGCCTGCCTTGCCGGCCTCTCAGCTGCACTCTAAGCAACATTGTAACAAATATAGAAGCTAAACAAAACCCCCTGGCTTCAGCCAGCAGGACCGCAACATTGTTTCAAATACAGAAGGTAAACAAAGGCCAGAAACCTGCTTTCAGCAGCTGAGGTTTCATAGCTGGAGCCTAGCCTCAGAGCTAAAGCTGGCCCAGAATAAAAAAAAAAAAAAAGGAAAAAAGGACAGGTTGGGAGCTTCAGTCACCCGCCAGCCTGAAAATAGCCCTCAGCCCCTCACCCAGACTGGCCAGGCACCCCAGTGGGGACCCCCACCCTAAAGGGGGTGTGACCAGATGCAAACAACCATCATCCCCTCACCCAGGCTGGCCAGGCACCCAAGCGGGATCCCCACCCTGAAGGGGCTGTGAAGAGATGCAAACAGCCATCATCCCCTCACCCAGGCTGGCCAGGCACCCAAGTGGGACCCCCACCCTGATCCAGGACACCCTTCAGGGCAAACCAGCCGGCCACCACCCGTGCACCAGGCTTCTATCCTATATAGTAAAAGGGTAATATGCCTCCCAGCACCGGGATCAGCGGAGCAGCGAGGCCTCCCAGCACCAGGATCAGTGTGACGGGGCAGCGACCAAACCCCCTGATCCCCCTGTGGCTCTGTGTGTGACAGGGGGCAGGGCCACAACCTCCCTATCCGCCCTGTTCTGTGTGTGACAGGGTGCGGCGCCCCAACCCCCGATCGGCCCTGCTCTCTGTGTGACAGGGGGGAGCTCCCCAACCCCTGATAACCCTGCGGCTCTGTGTGTGACAGGGTGCAGCACCCCACACCCCCCGCCCCCATCGGCCCTGCCCTGAGTGTGACAGTGGCGGCGCCCCAACCCCCTAATCCGCCCTGCTCTGTGTGTGACGGGGGCGGTGCCCCAACTCCCCTATCGGCCCTGCTCTGTGAGTGACAGGGGGGAGCTCCTCAACCCCCTGATCGGCCCTGCTCTGTGTGTGACAGGGTACGGAGCCCCAACCCCCCTGATGAGCCCTGCTCTGTGTGTGATAGGGGGCAGTGCCCCAACCCCCTGATCGGCCCTGCTCTGTGCGTGACAGGGGGTGGCGCCGCAACCTCCCTATCTACCCTGCCTTGAGTGTGACGGGGCGGCGCCCCAACTCCCCAATCGGCCCTGCTCTGAGCCTGACTAGGGGCTGCACCTAGGGATTGGGCCTGCCCTCTGCCACCCAGGAGCAGGCCTAAGCCAGCAGTTTGTTATCTCCCGAGGGGTCCCAGACTGCGAGAGGGCACGGGCTGGGCTGAGAGACCCCCTCTCCCCCCCGAGTGCACAAATTTTTGTCCACTGGGCCTCTAGTCCTATATAATAAAAGCCTAATATGCTAAGTGTCTGGTGTCCACTTGGCTTTTCAACCAATCAAAGTGTAATATGCTAATGATATGCTAAGGCTGGTATGACATGCATTGACCACCAGGGGGCAGACAGTTGGCTGGTCGACAGTCCCTATGACATGCACTGACCACCAGGGGGCAGTCAGTCAACCGGTCGACCAGTCACTATGACATGCACTCAACACCAGGGACAGACGCTCCGACTAGTAGGTTAGCTTGCTGCTGGGGTCCGGCCAATCAGGACTGAGTGAGACAGGCTGGACACATCCTGAAGCCCTCCCGTGGCCCCTCCCTGGCTGGCCAACCTCCCATGTCCCTCTTCGGCCCCGATTGTGCACTGGTGGTGTCCCTTGACCTGGCCTACACCCTCTTGTAATCTGGGACTCCTTGGGGGATGTCGGAGAACCGGTTTCGGCCTGACAGCAGAATGACTGGTGACTATGATGCACACTGATCATCAGGGGGCAGATGCTCAACACAGGAGCTGTCCCCTGGTGGTCAGTGCGCTTCCACAGGAGGAACGCCACTCAGCTAGAAGCCGGGCTCACGGTTGGTAAGTGCAGCAGCGGTGGTAGGAGCCTCTCCTGCCTCCACGGCAGTGCTAAGGATGTCCAACTGCCAGCTTAGGCCCGCTCCCATGGGCCTACGCCATCAGTCAGACATCCCCCGAGGGCTCCTAGACTGCGAGAGGGCGCAGGCCAGGCTGAGGGGACACCCCCCCCCCCAGTGCACAAATTTCGTGCACCAGGCCTCTAGTATAAATAGAATCATGCAGCATATATTTTTTGGTAAAACTTTTGAGGTTGTGTTTATCCAGAATTCATTTCTTTTTCTATCATATAAATGTATCAGTTCATTTATCAAGTAGATGGTTACCTGGGAGGTTTCCAGCTCGGGGCTATTATGAATAAAGCTGCCTGGAATATTCTTATATCAGTATTTTTCTTTTTGTAGACAAGTGTTTTAATTTCTCTTGGGTAAATACCAGGAGAGATGTCCCAAAGAGTTGATGTCTGTTTAGTTTTATAAGAAACTTTCAAACCTTTTCTCAAAGTGGTTACACCAATTTAGCATTCCTACCAATAATGTATGAGAGTTTCCAGTTGCTCGACATCCTTGCCAATATTTAGTGTTTTCAGTCTTTAATTTTAGTTGTTGTGATGGGTATGTGGTGGTATCTCATTGTGGTTTTAATTTGCATTATCTTGATGACTAATGACATTGAACACTTATTTGTGTTCTTACTGAGCATTTGTATATCTTCCTTTGGGCAGTGTCTGCATAAATCTGTTGCCCAATTAAAAAATTGAGTTATATTTCTTTTTAGTATTTAGTTATAAGAGTATTTAGTATTGAGTTATATATCCTGGATAACTGCCCTTTATCAGGAATATGTTTTATGAATATTTTCTTCTAACCTATGGCTTATTTGTTCATTTTTGTTAAAAAAAAATTTTAAATTCTCACCTACGATATGCTTTGAGAGAGAAAGGGCAGCAGGGAGAGAGGGAGAGAAAAACATTGATGTGCGAGAGAAACATCAATCGGTTGCCTTCCATACATGCCCCAACTGGGGATCAAACCCACAACGCAGCTATGTGCCCTGACCAGGAATAGAATTGTCAGCCTTTCAGTGTTCAGGACGACACTCTGTCTGGGCAGTTCATTTTTCTAATGGTATTTTTCTTTGATGAGCAGAAGTTTTTAATATTGATCAAATTTATCAGCCTTTTTTCCTTTTAAGGTTATTGCTCTCTGTGTCCAAGAACCCCTTGCCTGTCACCAAGTTATGAAGATATTCTCCTAATGCTGTTTTGTAAAAGCTTTATAGTTTTATCTTACATAATCCCTCCATTTCAAATTAATTGTTGTGTATAATATGAGGTAGAAATTAAGATTCATTTTTTAATGCTGATATGTAGTTATTTTAGAAATGTTTGTTGAAGAGACTTTCCTTTCCCTTTGGATTGTGTTGATGTTTTTGTGAAAATTAAGAAACTATATATAAGATTTTATTTATGTAAATATGTATTTAAATGTGTTGTTCCATTCTATCCCACTGATCTATTTATTTATCTTTACTCTAGTACCCAACTATTGATTACTGTCGATTTATAGTAAATCTTGAAGTTAGGTAGCATAAGTATTCCAATTTTGTTCTTCTTTTAAAATACTGTTTTAGTGTTTCTGGATTTTTCATTTCAAGATAAATTTTGAACCAGTTTGTCAATTTCTACCAAAAAATCTTGGTGAGATTTGGATTGTGATTTCATTGAATCTATAGATAACTAGGAATAATTAACATTTTAATAATATTACATTTTTGATCCATGACTATCTTTCCCTTTTTTTAAAACTTTTTAATTTCTCTCAGCAACACTGTAGTTTTTCGTGTAGAAATCTTACATATCTTTGGTTAAGTTTAATCCTAAATATTTTGTTTTTTGATGCTATTATAAATTATTTTAAAAATGTAGTTTCTAATTGTTAGATATGAGTACATAAAGATACATACAATTTCTGTATGTTGAAGTTGTATTCTTTGACCTTGCTGGTAGTTTTGGAGATTCCATAAAATTTTTTTTTTACATAATTATGTCATCTGCAAGTAGCCTGGTATTTTATTTATTTACTTATTTATTTACTTATTTATTTTTCTTGCCTTATTTTACTGGCTAGGACCTCCAATACAAGTGGTCATCTTTGCTATGTTCCCATTCTTAAGGAAAAAAGCATGTTTTATTTTACCACTAAGTGTGCCATTAGTTGTTAGTTTTCGTTGATGCCCTTTATCAGATTGAAGATTTCCCCTTCCATTTTGACCTTTGGAGTTTTTAAAAATCATAAATGGATTTGAATTTTGTCAAATTATTTTTCTGTGTCTGTTAAAAGATCATAGGCGTTTTCTCCTTTATTCTATCAATATAGTAAATTACATTGATGATTTTTGAATGTTAAAACAATCTCACATTTCCTGGATAAATCATAGCAGACAGTATTTTATTGAGTTCCTGCTATGTGGCAGTATTCTAGTCACTGTGTTTAGTACATTACATGCTTATCTCTTCCACCCATTGACTTTTCAAGATGATAATTTTTATAGCTGAGTTTTACAGCTGATGAAATGGATCCTGAGAGGCAAATTGCTCAAGATCTTATAAGGAGTAGAATTAGGATTTGAACCCAGATCTGTCTAGCTTTAAAGACAGCTGTGTGTTGCTTCTGTTGAAGAGGCAGTGTATAATACAGCTAAATGGTGCCCTAATTGTTTTGCACCTTAGATTTTAGAGAAGAAATGCTGTAGGCCACTAAATGAAGAGGGCTTTGAAACCTCTTGTTTTAAGCTGAGAAATTTAGCCCTTTTACATATTGGTGCTCTGCATAGGATTATGTTTGATAAAATGGTTCTGCTGCATTAAAAAAGTAAGAGTTTTAAAAGCAATAGTTAATGGAGAGATCTTAAAGGGAAGGTCTGAGAAGTAATGATCTTGGGGTGGCAATAGGAAGCTAGAAGATTGTCCTATATATTTATATTTGGGACTGATGGAAGTGACATGTTATGTGTATATACACACACACACACACACACACACACACACACTCACTCTGAGTGGCCAGATTATTATGACTACCCCATCAGTACTTCATTGACACTTCCAAAAATACTGAATATTGAAAACTTCCTAAGCAAATACTCTCAAGGTTTTATTATTATTATTATTATTATTATTTGCATAACTAATTCACTTCATTGTACTGATGGGGTGGTCATAATAATCTGGCCGGTCATAATAATCTGGCCACTCAGTGTGTGTGTGTGTGTGTGTGTGTGTGTGTATACACATATGTATACACATATGTATACACACACACACACACACACACACACACACACTAGAGGCCTGGTGTATGAAAATTCGTGCACTCAGTAGGGGGCCCCTCAGACCCGCCTCCACCCTCCTGCAGTCTGGGACTCCTCTGGGGATGTCCACGTGCAGCTTAGGCCCACTCCCTGGGGGGATCAGGCCTAAGCTGGCAGTCAGACATCCCTCTGGCAGCCC
Organism: Myotis nattereri; assembly: GCF_964212035.1. Classification (NCBI taxonomy): domain Eukaryota; kingdom Metazoa; phylum Chordata; class Mammalia; order Chiroptera; family Vespertilionidae; genus Myotis; species Myotis nattereri. The sequence goes on from NC_138085.1 coordinate 64,620,722, forward strand.
GGGAGCCCTCAGGGGATGTCCGACTAACGGCTTAGGCCTAAGCCGTTAGTTGGACATCCTTAGCACTGTTGTGGAGCGCTGCTGTGGAGGCAGGAGAGGCTCCCGCCGCCACTGCTGTGTTGGCCAGCCATGAGCCGGCTTCTGGCTGAGCAGTGCTCCCCCTGTAGAAGCACACTGACCACCTGGGGCAGCTCCTGTGTTGAGCGTCTGACCCCTGGTGGTCAGTGCGCATAATAGCGACCTGTCGTTCCTGGTCATCCTGCCTCCGCAGTTAGGCTCAATTTGCATATTACCCTTTTATTATATAGGATGGTTTTAGAGAGGAAGGGAGAGGGAGAGAGTGATAGAAACATCAGTGATGAGAGAGAATCCTCTATCAGCTGCCTCCTGCATGCCCCTTACTGGATGGGGATCAAGCCTGCACTCAGGCATGTGCCTGGGTTTCGATCCGTGACCTCCGGTTCATAGGTTGCCACTCAATTACTGAGCAGCACCGACTGGGCTGGAAATGACATTTTAAGTAGAAGTGGGAATTAGCCAGGTGAGGATGAGGAGGAAGTGTGTTCCAAGGATTTGTGGTGCCTTGGAGTTCAAGAGGAGCTCAACATTTTAGGAGTCCTGTGTAGCTGGAATCTGGAGTGTGGGGCCACACCTTATCAGCCAAATTATTGCATTTTGTCTTGTGTGTAGTGGAGAACCACCGAAGGGTTTAAGCAGGGTACTGACAACTAGATATGAATTTTGAAGGGTCACTGTTTGCTCTGTAGAGCATAGATTCACTGGCAGCAGAACTGCTGGCAAGAAGGCCAGTTAGGAGACTTTTGCAGCAATTCACAGAAAGGATAATGGTGGTCTTGACTAGGGCAATAGCTGTAGGATAAAGAAAAGTGGACAGATTTTAGAATTGGGGGTAGATTGATGATTGAATGACAGGGTAGTGAGAGAGGAGTTAAAGCTGATTTCCAGGTTTCTGGTTTAGAAGTCTTATGTTTTAATGGTGATGAAAAAGGGAATACTGGGAGCAGAGCACACTTGGAGGGGAACTAAGAAACCATCAGTACTCTGGGAAAGAGAGTTTGTGAAAGAATTGTGATAGGACAGATTTACACTTTGGGGGTAGCCAAATATGGCAAGCATGGAAGGCATCTGTGTTGGACTGTCCTTGGTCCTTAGTCATTAGAGGCAGGTATACTGAAAGTTCCGAGGATATCTTTCAAAGTACATTTCAAATGTCATTTCCTCTACAAAGACTACTGCAAGTCCATCCCCTAAGTAAATGAACCTCTTAATTTCCTTAGTACTCTATTCCTCAATTTTAGCACTTAATGACAGTCTGCCCTTTAAAATTTGTTTGTATCTGTGGTTTCTCTCCTCCTCTATATTGGGAGTTACCTGAGGGCAAGAATAGATTCCTACTTACCTTTGTATTTCCTAGAATGCTTAACATATTTCTCATGTATAGCAGGTGCTCAGTACATATTTGTTAAATTGCATGTGGTTCTGAGGGGGATAACCCCTCAAGAATACTAATGTCTGGAGTTAGGTGGGTTGAGGTCTTCACTAGTCAAAAGGCATTCAAATTGTCATGCTCACTGTATTTTATTTTAGCAAACAGGGAAGCTAATGATGTATATTTTAGCAATGATTCATTTAAAATGGCTAGATTTTTCTTTTAAAGTATAATGCTTCAAAGGACAAGCAGATGCCAAGATGGGATCAAGCATTCAAGAAATTTATTAGCACTCCTTGTGAGAGAAAATGAGGATGGAGGTCAGGAGAGTTGTCAGACTCTGATGCAAGTCTGGCTGTAAGTGAAGGAGAGAGGCGAGGAAGGAAGGAACTTTGGGTGAAAGTGTCTAACACTGCTGTGCAGTTCTAAGAAAAGTTCACCAAGCCTCAGGAAGTCCTTGAGTGAAAGTTGCCTATCACAGGAATTCCTCAACTCCCAGATTAGGCTTGTCTTAGTATGTATGCCTGCTGTGCTCAGTCATTGACTGGGAGCAGCTAGTGAGAAGCATGACCCAAACACAGTGATGGATTTCAGAGTGCACCAGCTGGGGCCCTCAGTCAATTATGTTCCCTGTAGTCAGAGATCTGAGAGGCTCATTCTCATAGCCAGCCAGGGTCATTTCTGGCTATAAATTGCCTGATTCAGGATAATTGAAATTATCCATTCAAACTGGGTAATTTGTTCCCCCCCAAACCCTTTATGCTTAAAAAAACAAACCCCAAACATATGTTAGAGTAAGTTCTAATGGTCAAAAGTTAATTATTGATACTAATAGTACACAATCTGGTTATCAAAGTTTGCATTTCATATTGAAGTTTATTTATAATTAAACCTTTGTACAAAACCACAAAGCAATAAAGATAAAATAAAACAATGCAAATGATACCCATGTTATTCCTATATGAACTAGTGTATCAGGAATACTTTAGGCACTTCAGCTGTATCTGGACTAGTCCAACCATCCAGCTATAAAGATGACTGCTTGTTGATTTTCTATTTCAGGTTGGGCTACCTCAGAGCAAGCGAAACAAATCAGTAAAAGAAATTTTCATAAAGCCAAATTCTGGTAACCTTCCATTGGAGTTGAGGATGGGTATACATTGGAGAAAATAAGTAATTTAAAGGTTTTTTGGTATTATGGCCCCTGAGTTACTCAGATATTACTTTTAAAGATTTTTAAACTGTAACAGGGAGATGATTTTGGAAGAGTTTTGTTAATGCTACTTTCCTGGTAATTTTGACTGATTTTGTTTTATTCACTAAATTTGTTAAGCACTTATTATATAGTAAGCATTATGGCTATACAATTTAAAAAATATAATTGCTATTTTTATGAAACTTACATCTGCTGATAAAGAATATTGTAATCTGCTCATGTGTATTAAAGCATCCAAATTGCAAATGGGATCAGTTCTCGTATACTTTGGTTCAGTGTTATAAATAATAAAACAAGTTGAGATTTTTTAAAAGTTATTTTTAATTAACAGACTTTTTGTAATAAGCTAACTTAAATTCCAGTTACTCTTTTATAATTGCTGAAACAAAATTTTTCCTTTCTATATAGACAAGTCCCATTTTCTATTTTACTTATAATCTAAACCATTTGCACATTAATTGATTTCTGTGTATGGACAATAATTTGTAATGCATTGCACTTACTGATAAACACATGTGTAAAAACTTGGGTAGGATTCTGATTTTTGTACATATATTGAATAGCTTTTTCTTTTAATAGTTTTGTGCTAAAAATATACAGTATATTTTACATAAAATTAGCCAGTTTAGCCATTTTAAGTATTAATTCCTTGCCAGTAACTACATTCACAGTGTTGTGCAACCATCACCCCAAACAGAAACTCTGTACATATTAAGCAATAACTCTCCACTTCCCCCTACTCCAGCCCCTGCCAACCTCTAATCTATTTTCTGTCTCTATGAATTTGCCTCTTCTATATATTTCATATAAGTGGAATCATACAATGTTTGTCCTTTTGTCTCTGACTTATTTCACTTAGCATAATGTCTTCAAGGTTCATTCACGTTGTGACGTATTAGAATTCCATCCTTTTTTAAGTCTAAATAATATTTCATTGTACATATATACCACATTTGTTTATCCATCTATCTGTTGAGTTGTTTCTATCTTTTGACTATTGAGAATAAAGCTACAATGAATATTGGTATATAAGTATCTGTTTAAGTCTGTTTTCAGTTATTTTGGGTATATAGCTAAAAGTAGAATTGCTGGGTCATTTGGTAATGCTATGTTTAGCTTTTAGAGGAACTGCCATACTGTTTTCCATGGCATCCGCACCATTATACATTCCTACCAGCAATGCACAAAGGTTTCAGTTTCTCTAAATCCTCACCTACACTTGTTTTTGTTTTTTTTAGATTGTCATCCTAATTGGTGTGAAATGATGTCTCATTGTGCTTTTGGTTTGTGTTTGTTTTTTCCTAATAATTACTCATGTGCTTCTTTTCCATTTGTATATCTTTTCTGGAGAAATGTCTATTCATGTTTATTTCCCATTTTTAAATTAGCCTTTTTTGTATTTTTGTTGTTGAATTTTAGGAGATCATTATAGTATATTCTTGATATTAAGCCCTTATTGGATATATGATTTTATAAATATACTCTCCCGTTCAAAACCAACTAAAAAGTTGTCTTTCAGTATATTGGTAATGTCCTGTGCGCAAAAGCTTTTAATTTTTTTTTAAAATATATTTTATTGATTTTTTACAGAGAAGAAGGGAGAGAGATAGAGAGCTAGAAACATCGATGGGAGAGAAACATCGATCAGCCGCCTCCTGCACATCCCCCACTGGGGATGTGCCCGCAGCCCAGGTACATGCCCTTGACCGGAATCGAACCCGGGACGCCTCAGTCCGCAGGCCGACGCTCTATCCACTGAGCCAAACCGGTTTCGGCAGCTTTTAATTTTCATAAAGTTCAATTTAACTGTTTTCTTTCATTGCTTGTACTTTTGGTGTCATACTAAGAATCCATTGCCAAATCCAAGACCATGATGATTTACCCATAGGTTTTCTTCTAAGAAGTTCATGGTTTTAGCTTTTATAATTAGGTTATTAGTCCATTTTAGGTTAAATTTTGTATTTGGTGTGAGTTAGGTGTCCAATTTCTCCCCCCCCCCCTTTCTCTCTCTCTCTCTCTCTCTCTCTCTCTTTTTGCATGTGGAAATTCAGTTATCCCAGCACCATTTGTTGAAGGGATTAATCTTTATCCATTGGATAGACTTGGCACTTTTGTAAAAAATCAGTTTATCATAGCTACATAGATTTATTTCTGGACTCTTAATTCTGTTCTATTTGTCTATATGTCTATGTTTATGACAGTTCCACACTGATTACTGTAGCATTGTATATTAAGTTTTGAAATTAGGAAGTATCTTCTTTATTATTGTTTTGGCTATTTAGGGCCCCTTGCAATTCCATATAAACTTGAGGACTGGCATTTTCATTTCTGCAGAAAAAAGGGTTATAACAATTTTGATAGGAATTGCATTGGATCTGTAGATTGTTTTGGTAGTATTGACAATATTGTCTTCCTAGCCATGAATACAGGAAGTCTTTCCATTTATTTAGGTCTTCTTTTAGTTTTTTGTTGTTGTTGTTTTAGCAATGTTTTGTAGTTTTCAGGCTAAAAGTCAGCTCCTTGATTAAATCTATTCCTAGGTATTTATTTTTTCCCCCGAACATTCTTTATTATAATTGCGTTATAGCATAGTAAAAGCTAGGAAAATTCCAGGACAAGCGGACTAGGGCCCTAGGTATATTATGCTTTTAGATGTTATACTTCTTTTAGTTACTAATGGAATTACATTCGTAATTTTCAGATTGTACATTGCAGGTGTGTAGAAACACAACTGTTTTTTATGTATTGGTTTTGTCCTGCAATTTTGCTGAATTAATTTACTAGCTGTGGTAACTTTCCTGTAGATTCTTTGGTGTTTATTTTTCTATATACAGGATTACGTCAACTGAAAATAGCAAACATAGTTGATGTTTTCCCTTTATACTGTAGATGCCTTTTTTTTTAAGATTATGAGGAATTATCAGTTTTAAAAAAAGGAATGAAATCTGATATATGCTGCAACATGGATGAACCTTGGAAACATTTTGCTAAGAGAAAGAAGCCAGACAAAGGACAGATGTTGTATGCTTCCACTTACTTGAAGTACCCAGGATAGTCAAATTCATAGAGACAGAAAGTAGAACAGTAGTTACCACGGACTGGGGAAAGGTGGTAATGTGAAGTTATTGCTTAATGGGTACAGAATTTCAGTCTGGGATGATGAAAATGTTCTGGAGATGTATAGTGGTGATGTTGCACAACACTGTGAATGTACTTAATGCCACTAAGTTGTAGACTTAACTTGGTTAAATGGTACAATTTGTATATTTTACTATAATTTTTAAAAAGAAGCATGTTTATTGGATTCACCCAGGCATATTGAATCAGAATCTCTAGGGCTCAGAAGGCCAAAAAAAAAAAAAAAAAAAGAAAAGTTTTTCAGGTCATTGTTATGCATATTTTAGGCAAAGAGCTACTTATATATGGGATTATATAATGCAAAGTAGGATAAATTGGGTTTTGTTGGCATATCTGTAAAGATAAATTTATGAGACTGATGAATCCAAGTACATATAATCTTCATATTTTTTATGTTCAGCTGTTACAGTTTGTACCTCACTGTATGTGGTAATGTGAATAGTGACTATACATAATTATTTAGCATTCTACCATTTAAAGTCCTTTCAGGTATATGATTTCATTCGATCTTCACACTATCCTCTGGAGATGGTTATATTGCTATTTTCAATGAGAAACATGAGATTTAGGAGATTTAATGACCTGCCTAAGATCACACAGGTAAAGTCAGACCTCCAAGACAGGTCTTCTGCCTACAACTCCTATTTATTCCGTCAGCAGACTCCAAGAAAATAGCAGGCCTTTTTAAAGTTAGTATCAGGATCTGTGGATTTGTTTTGTGAGCTGAAAAATGTGAAGTAATGAATCATAGGACTTAATAATAATTTTTTTTTCTTTTTTTGCTGACAAGACTTTATCATTTGACAGCTCTACTGTTCTTGCCATGTTAGCAATACTTAATGTTTAAAAAATTAAGATATACTGATTCTATATAAGGAAATATTTTATGAAATATAAGCATGTGATACTTAAGAAATACTAATTAATGCCAGTTATCAGGAAGGGTGAAGCAAATCCATTATTCTGTGGCATTGTTTTCTTGCATTGAAATGATCTCTATACCTAACCATTTGTGCAAGGTATGCTTTTATAGATGTGACTATTATTTTAGAGCTTCCCTTTGAAGGATGTATTTATCACAGCTGAGCCCAGGAGTCAATAGACACCTTTCTTTGCCAGGGACATCCAGCCATGTACTAGAATAGTGGGAAATAGGGCAGAGTCACTTCTAACATTCCTGCTTTGCACTTACACCCCTTGTAACCTTACTGTCTATTATCATGGAATTGACGGATTGAGGGCATTCAAAGCATTAAAATATCTTTCATTTCTGCTGTATATTAGGTATATCTGTGGGGGGTGCATTTCTTTGATTTCTTGTGACATTTTTTTTTAATATATTTTATTGATTTTTTTACAGAGAGGAAGGGATAGGGATAGAGAGTTAGTAACATCGATGAGAGAGAAACATCGATCAGCTGTCTCTTGCACACCCCACACTGGGGATGTGCCCGCAACCAAGGTACATACATGCCCTTGACTGGAATCGAACCTGGGACCTTTCGGTCTGCAGGCCGACGCTCTATCCACTGAGCCAAACCGGTTAGGGCATGACATTTTTATTTTACAGTGATGTAATATGTAATCACTTCCTGCTATTTTGCATTATATAATAAAAATTATTAAAATTGGATTCTGGATTTGTTTCCATATATTAAAGTGATTGCTTGCTAATTTCATGTCTCAAAGATATCGCAAGTATAATGAAATTCAGAACTAACGTCATAATCTCCTTGTTCCCCTCCCTGCTTACTAAAAAGTCTGTTGTTACAGTATTCCTCATCTTAGTAAATGCACCTGCATCTGGAACATCTGGCCAGTGATCTGGACCCTACCGAACGTTCTTATTTTATCCCCTTCATGTCTATACATGCTGTTCCCTTTACCTAGAATATTATCCCTCTCATTTTCCCATCTTACTTTTCACCTAAATTCTACTCACCCATCAGATTTCTGCTTTACCCTTCCTTTCCAGAACTACAAGGTTAACTTAGCCTCACTTATATAGCCTTACAGATTCCTCTAATAAGAACAACAGCATAACTACAGCTGATATTAAGTAAACACTGTGTACTGGTACATAATTATTATCAGAAGGATTAATTAATTTGCTCAGGGTTACACCCTGGTAATTGAAAGGATTGAGATTTGAATTCAGACAGCTCAGGCCACATTTAACCTCTTTACTGCTCTGTTTCTTTTTATGTAGTCATTTTTGGGGTTAATGTCTTGTTCCCCTCCTGTATTTTTAAGGTCTGAGAGGGCATAGACTATATCTATCTTATATCCTTAGTATCTAGCACAATATCTGTTGGACACATGCATGTGTTCATGTATCATATTTGGGATATAGCCTCTTTTACTCAGAAAGTATGAAAATTGATAAAGTGGAATTCACAGATGACAATGACCATTTTACCTTCTAGAAATAAAAGTATAAATATGGAGGAAATCTATTTAGTTCATTTAGTAAATTAATTTACTGTTAGTGATCACATATCAAGGAACCTGATCTATTTGGAGAAGTTTGAATTTGAACTTTTATGCCTTTGATTCACTAGATTTTAGAATCTAATACTTAGAGGTATAGGCAGTCAATTGATGAACCTTATTAGGAAGACAGTCAAGTTACAAACTGCCACCTTTTGGAATTTATAGGAAAACTGCCAAAGAAAGATATTGGCAACACGTGTATTAGGAATTTCTGTTCTAGCTTTAAAGATACCGTTTAGAATGGGATTGAAATTTAATAGGATAGGATGGCTCAGCTAGTGTGGCTAAGTGGTTGAGCAGCAACCCATGAACCAGGAGGTCATGGTTGGATTCTTGATCAGGGTATATGCCTGGGCTGTGGGCTAGATCCCCGGTAGGGGGCGTGCAGGAGGCAGCTGATCAATGATTCTCATCATTGATGTTTCTTTCTCTCTCCGCTCCTCCCTTCCTCTCCCTGAAGTCAATAAAACAAAAACCAAAACAAAACCATTAAGTAAAAGGCCCATGAAGATATGAGGACACCAGGTCCAGCAGGACAAGGTCACTATCTTTTTTTTTTTTTTTAATATATTTTATTGATTTTTTACAGAGAGGAAGGGAGAGAGATAGAGAGTTAGAAACATCGATGAGAGAGAAACATCGATCAGCTGCCTCCTGCACATCCCCTACTGGGGATGTGCCTGCAGCCCAGGTACATGCCCTTGACCGGAATCAAACCTGGGACCTTTCAGTCCGCAGGCCGACGCTCTATCCACTGAGCCAAACCGGTTTTGGCAAGGTCACTATCTTAAAAAAAAAAAAAAAAAAAAAGATGGATAGGAGCATGGGGGAGTAGGCGTGTAGGGGGAGAAGGAACATGGAAATTTTATAAAACCCTCCTACCTATGTTGGGGCATCACTGATAATAGATTTCTGCCACAGTTGGAAGACTCTTGAGTGTGAAGATTAAGAAGATACCTGGCCAGCATGGCTCAGTGGTTGAGCATTGACCCATGAACCAGGAGGTCACGTTTCGATTCCAGGTCAAGGCACGTGCCCGGTTGCGGGATTGATCATGAGGCAGCCAATCATTGATGTTTCTATCTCTACCTCTCCCTTCCTCTCTGAAATTAATAAAAACATTTTTTTTTTTTTAAAAAGGAACATGCTTGAAGAAGAACAAAAAAAAACCCCCCATTCTTTCCTGATTCAGTTCTTTGTTTTATTGGTGTTATCACAGAAAGTAATAAAAAATTTGTTTGGGAAGGTCATATGTATTGTTTTAGAGCAAAACAAATGAAAGATGATATGAACTTGGCACTTGATACATGTTTGGAATTTGATATGTGTAGTAACTTTCTGTGGGAAAGGACTTTGGATATTGCCATTCCCATGGCTAATGTACACAACAAAAAAGCAGTTATGAAACATTTTATTTGAATGAAAATTAAATGAAAAATTTTAATTACATTTAAAAATTATATATATACACATATACATGAAATGTTACTAACGTGCATAAATATGACAATTATTTTCAGAAGATTTTTTTTGGGGGGGGTGGTTGGTTTTATTCTTTTTTTCTTCCATCCCCACTCCTGACTTGTCAGGACCCTGTAACCCATGTTAATAACCTAGGTTATATTACTCCATATTTCTCTCCATGTTGTCATGTTCATGTACAAATGTTTATCTGTAATACATTATAAACACACACACACACACACACACACACACACACACGTTTCGATCATTCCCTGTACTTCAAATTGTTTGTTCTGTCTTAACTCAAAATACCTTGTGGAAATCTGTCAAACGGCAAGCCCTAATTAATTCTTTTTTTTTTTTTTTGAGATAGAGAGAGATTTGTTGTTCTACTTATTTATACATTAATTGGTTGACTCTTGTATATGCCCTGACCAGGGATCAGTCCCGCAACCTTGGTGTTTTGGGACAATGCTCAAACCAACTGAGCCACCCAGCCAGGGCTTACTTTATTCTTTTTAATGGTTACATAGTCGTGTTAGTTTGCCAGGGGTGCAATAATAAAGAACCACACACTGGGAAGCTTAAACAACAGAAATTTATTTTATTACAATAATGGAGGCTACAGGTTCAAGTTCAAGGTGTTGGCAAGTTTGATTTTTTTTTTTTTGAGGCCTCTTGTTTTGTAGATCGTTAACTCTTTCCTATGGTCTTCCCTCTGTGTATATGTATGTCCAAATTTCCTCTTCTTATAAGAAGAGTAGTTGTATTAGATTAGGGCCTACCCTAATGACCTCATTTTAATTACCTCTTTAAAGACACAGTCTCCAAATATAGTCACATTCTGAAGTACTGGGAATTAGGACTTCAACATATGAAAATTTAGGCAATACAATTTAGCCTACAATAATAATATTCCATAATTTATTTAAACATTCCCTTACTGATGGACATTTATATTATTTTTAAATTTTTATCACTATGAACAGTGGTGCAATAAAATCTTTGTGTATCTTTTATTTCTATAGCATAAATTCCCAAGATGTGGTTGCTGGGCCATAGGGTATATTTATTTTTAATTTTAATGTAGTATACAGCCAGACTGGGGGTTGAACCAGAAACCTGTGTGCCCTGACCAGAAATCAAACCCGCCACCTTCAGTATATAAAAAGACATTCCAACCATTGAGCCACACTGTCCAGGGCTGGATTACTTTTTTAAAAGTCTGTTATCAGTTAGCATTTCTACTAGCAAGGTAATAGAATAACCTTTTTCTAGCATTGCTGTCAACAATAGGTGTGATTGGTCATTTTAATTTTTGCTAGTCTGATCAGAGTAAAATAATATCTCATTGTTCCTTTATTTTGCATTTCTCTTAATTCTGTTAAATTTTAGGATTATTTCATAGGGTTGTATTGGGAAAGTTTAAATGTCAAGCTTCAGTGAGACTGTAAAAAGTTATTTTAAGGGAAAAACCAAGATGGCGGCATAGGTTAACGCCAGAGATTGCTGCCTCGAACAACCACTTCAAAAAACAACTAAAGACGGAACGGACATCATCCAGAACCACAGGAAGGCTGGCTGAGTGGAAATTCTACAACTAGGAGGAAAGAGAATATCATACCCAGACTCAGAGGAGGCACAGTGCTGAAGTGAAATACTAAGGTGCGGAGTGCACGTGGAGCGGGCTGGAGGCAGAGGGCGCGGTTGTTGTTTTCAATCGGGAGGGAGTTTCAGACTCTGAGCTCCAGATCCGGGCGAGTCTCTGGGGACCCAGACTCAAACGGGAGAAGCGGGACTGTCTGGCTTCGGTCGGAACTCGAAGGCAGCTTTCTCTCCGAGGTTTGCAGTGGTTGCTGGGACTCTGTGAGGCAGAGCCCCTAGGGACGGAACTGAGAGCAGCCATAACTGTTGCTCCGCCCGCCCTGTAGATCCCCAAGGACCCGCCCCGCCCAAGCCCTGCGCAGAGCCATTTGCCAAATAGCCTCAAGCAAATGCTAGATTAGCACCGCCCTAGAGATCCAGCACAGAAGCTCTCCCACTGCAGACACAGCAGACTCTCATAGCCAGTTAGCCTGGAGGTCAAATCACCCCCACTATTGCCGATAACAATCAAGGCTTAACTACAACAAGACTGCGCACAAAGACCACTAGGGGGTGCACCAAGAAAGCATAAAAATTGCGGAGACAAAGAAACAGGACAAAATTGTCCATGGAGGATATAGAGTTCAGAACCACACTTTTAAGGTCTCTCAAGAACTGTCTAGAAGCCGCCGATAAATGTAGTGAGATCCTCAAGAAATCTAATGAGACCCTCGATGTTGTGATAAAGAACCAACTAGAAATTAAGCATACACCGACTGAAATAAAGAATACTATACAGACACCCAACAGCAGACCAGAGGAGCGCAAGAATCAAGTCAAAGAATCGAAATGCGAAGAAGCAAAAAACACCCAACTGGAAAAGCAAAATGAAAAAAGAATCCGAAAATACAAAGATAGTGTAAGGAGCCTCTGGGACAGCTTCAAGTGTACCAACATCAGAATTATAGGGGTGCCAGAAGATGAGAGAGAGCAAGATATTGAAAACCTATTTGAAGAAATAATGACAGAAAACTTCCTCCACCTGGTGAGAGAAATAGACTCACAGGTCCAGGAAGCGCAGAGAACCCCAAACAAAAGGAATCCAAAGAGGACCACACCAAGACACATCATAATTAAAATGCCAAGAGCAAAAGACAAAGAGAGAATCTTAAAAGCAGCAAGAGAAAGAAACTCAGTTACCTACAAGGGAGTACCCATACCACTGTCAGCTGATTTCTCAACAGAAACTTTGCAGGCCAGAAGGGAATGGCAAGAAATATTCAAAGTGATGAATACCAAGAACCTCCAACCAAGATTACTTTATCCAGCAAAGCTATCATTCAGAACTGAAGGTCAGATAAAGAGCTTCACAGATAAGGAAAAGCTAAAGGAGTTCATCACCACCAAACCAGTATTATATGAAATGCTGAAAGGTATCCTTTAAGAAGAGGAAGAAGAAGAAAAAGGTAAAGATACAAATTATGAACAACAAACATGCATCTATCAACAAGTGAATCTAAGAATCAAGTGAATAAATAATCTGGTGATCATAATAGAATCAGGGACATAGAAAGGAAATGGACTGACTATTCTTGGGGGGGAAAGGGGTGTGGGAGATGCGGGAAGAGACTGGACAAAAATCATGCACCTATGGATGAGGACAGTGGGTGGGGAGTGAGGGCGGAGGGTGGGGCGGGAACTGGGAGGAGGGGAGTTATGGGGGGAAAAAGAGGAACAAATGTAATAATCTGAATAAAGATTTAATTTAAAAATAAATAAATAAATAAAACATTATTTTAAGAAGAAAAACTTAAATTATTATCTAAGCATATTGCCTATTCCCACTTAGTAAAGACTTGAGGTTCAAAAGTTAGTTTATGAATTACTTGGGGTTTGAAACGCCCTCTCTTAGGCAATATTATAAACAGTGATTAGATTCTCAATCCACCCTACAAAGCATGTTTAATTCAAAGTTATTTCTAATATTATATGGAACTTAACAGTGTGATTCATTCATTCATTTCATAAGTACTCCATGAATAGAACACTTTTTTCTCTGAATTATCCTAATGTAGTTAGGTTCTGTGGATTCTGGGAAAGAGTGCAAGGTAGTAGGCAAGGAGTGAAATGAACAGATGACATGGTAGTTATAATTAAGTATAGATAGGATACAGACCTGGCTCTATTAGAGAAGAGATAATATTTCTGGAGTAACCACCAGTGATGTGTTTACACAAGACATTGTGTGTAAATAGTGTATTCAATTCCTAGAAAAACTTAGATGTACTTTAGTTACATCTGTAGTTTCCCTTTTGCCACCCCTCCCACTGCCCCCCACAATGCCTCACCAAAACAAAAAACTTTATTTACAGTTGAAAAACAGAAAATCTTGGGTTATGAATCTGTGATATTTCCAAGGTCTCTTGATCAAACAGGGCATAGCAAGCAGGGACTCAGATACGGGCCATTCCAGATTATTTTACTTAAGAGCATCACCCAGAGCAAGGGCAGGCCTACAATGGCAGAGACAAGGACGTCTGATTCAGTCTTGCTCTGGACTATTTCTCCCCACACTGTGAGGTCACCATAGGCAGCTTAAGTTTATTGTTGGGGCCTGTGGGGACATTCTCACCACTAGAATTCCATCAGTGATTTTTTCCAAGCAGCACATGCTTTCCATCCAGCCAATCACACTTAGAGCAGGTGATGAATTGACAGCCATTTGTATTGGGGCCTGTTTGCCATTGAAAATAGTCCTCGAGCTAAGTGCCTAAGTTTAAAATTTTCATCTGCAAGTGGTCCCCAGTCAATACTGGCAACTCCAGTATCATCCCCATTAACAAACTCTCCACCCTGAATCAAATCCTTTATTATCCTGTAGAAACTACTCCCTTTGTAGCCTATCAGAACCCCATCTTTTCTAAATTCTCCAGTACACATCTACAAAGAACTAGATCGTTGTGGCCAACTTCCTGGCTGCCAATAGAGAACACCACAGGGCCCTTGCTGGTTTGTCTCAGTGGTTAGAGCTTCAGCCCACAGAGTGAAGGATCGTGGGTTTGATTCCCAGTCAAGGGCACATACCCTGGTTGCAGGTTCAATCCCCATCCCTGTTGGGGAACGTGTGGGAAGCAACCAGCTGATTGTATCTCACATCAATATTTTTTTCTCTGTCTCTCCCCCTCTCTCCCTTTCACTCTCTTTCTAAAGATCAACAGAAAAAAATATCCTCGGGTGAAGATTTAAAACACACACAAAACACCACAGAGTTCACAGGGTTTGAATTTGCCACCACCCCTCCAACCTAAAGCAGAAGTTGGGAGCACTGCTTTCTCCCTTATACTTATGTCTCATTTCAGTAGATTGAGGTTTAAAATGAGATTATTATTTTTTTTAAAATAAAACCAAATAGTTGGAGCCTCTTTGTATTAAAATATAAGCTCAATGAGAGCCAGGGCTTTGTATATCTTGTATACTACTGGATCTCTGACATTTAGAATAGCATCTTGTACACAGTAGACATTCAATAAATATTTTTTGAATGATTCACAACTGAGGGGAAATTTTTTTTCTTTTTTTCATATTCTTATCCCCCTCTGCCATTGATAAGTATAAGGAAAGAGACTTAGACTAAACTAAACTAAGGCTTTAATATGAATGGTTCGTAGCAAAGAGAGATTCTTTAGCATATAAATCTAGTTTTGTCAGTGGTTGATTTAAAAGTCTTCAGTTATTTTCTGCTTTCCTGATCACTTTCCACCTCCTTGGCATGACATACAAGCCCGCCCTTTCTAGTCTTAGCTTTCCCCACAGGTACTCTTCGGTCCAGTTCTTGCAGTTTTTCCAGCACATAATTTTGTCTTGGCCTCTATGTCTTTTTATGTTAGCTTTTTTACTAAAAACCCTGCTTCCTTATCTACTGCCTGTTGAATCTTATTTATCCTTTATTCTCCAGTTCAAGAATGTTTTACTTGTGAAGGCTTCTGATACTTCTCACATATCAACAGTTAGGTTATTCTTTTTTTGGTCATCACTGTACCTTAAATATTAACTTCATTTTATCCTCATCATATTGTGCGAAGTCATTGTTTATATGCCTGGCTCCTCTGTGAGCTGAAATCTTGAAGGGCAGATGCCATGTCCTCATTCATTTTTGTGTCCCCAGCAAATAAGAGGAGCTCGGGGCGGGGGGGGGGAGATTTTTGCATACGTTATATACATGGACCTAAAGAGTAATAGGCCCCAAGAAATGAACAAATATTTTAGTCCATTTTATTTATGGAAAAGATTTAAGCTCTTTAACTTGTTTTATTTTTGTCTTTAAATTTTTTTTGGCAAAGGATTTCTACTTCGATTTTTAAATGAAACTCAGAATGAGAAGAAATAAGCATCTAAAACATCAAACATTGATTAAACAGTCATAATACTGAGAGATTTAACAATAGAAATCTTTGTTATTTATGATTGTAAAGGTTTTGAGAATACCAGTTTTATTTCAAATTCTCCTGTTATAATTATAAATAAAAGCAGATCTGGGCCCAAGATATGACAAAATACAATCTAGAAGCCTTTCTAATTCTTCAGAGAGCCATTAGCTAGAAAAGGCTATTAAAGATTCATCAGAATTCAACATAGTTTATTCTGGCAGTTTACCCAAGGGATTCTGAATACACTTAGAGGATTCATATATCAAAGAGCTAGGAATTGATTTAGACCTAATCCTTTTGCTTTTTCAGATTCCACAAAATCTGGCAATACTAGCCAACAAAGTTGCTTTTGAATCTTAAAAATTATTAGAGACGAACTGTCAAAATAGAAGCAGGCAGTCCTTAAGGAAAGTTTAAAATTCAATGGGTGGCACCTTTGTTGAAGATCATGATTATATCTTCAAAGAAATACTGTCATGATCATATGAATTCTTATTCATGGCTATCATTAATTCTTTAGTGAATTTTTTGCATTTATCTTAAATTAACTAAAGTAATTGCATTTAAAGGAGTATATGAAGTTTTCTATGTCAGTAAAATATTTTCAGAAAATGGAAAAAAAAGGGAAAACTCACACCTAGTTTAAACCCAATTCTAATGTTAATTTTAATTGTGAGTGCACACACACACACACACACACACACACACAACCTCAGTGAATATCAGCTATGGATGGCTTCAGAAGGCTGTCATAAGGTTTGGCAGGGAAACCTATTCTGCATAATCTTGAATAATAGGGATCATTTGATCTATTAAATGTCTTTGGATACCATTTATATGGATTGGATCACATGGAATACTTTAGCTGTTACACTATCTCATAGAAGAAAAGATTTTTATTCTATCTGTATAGGAAATGTAATACTACTGTCTGCTCATTAAAGAAATCTCTTAGTAGTATCTTCCTTGAAAGATAAAGAGCAAAGTCTGTGTATTTTAGGAATTGGTACTCTGCTTATCTTTAAACATTTACCATTGCCTATGTTTTTCAGTCAGTCAGAGGTTTGAAGTATTGTTTCTGTTTTTAAGGAAGTAAAATAATTTATTACTCTCTTGTATAAATGAACTTTGTGAACCCTATTTGACAGATATAAGATATAATAAAGGTTAATGTCCAGAAACTTAGAACAGTGGCATCATGCATTATTTATCTAATAGGTTATATTTATAAATATCAATGAATAAAAGTATTTGAATTTCTAAAATTTTATGTTATGCAAGGTATCAAACATAACATTTGAATTATATGTGCCTGAATTTTAAACATTATCAAGTTTTTGTTTGTTTGTAAACCATAGTATTTCACCGCTTTTGTTATATACAATTCATTTGATTCTATATATTAGAGTATTAGGTCCATGTGAACTAATGGACTGTTTTGTTTGTTTGTTTGTTTTTGGTTAATCCTTACCTGAGGATATTTTTCCATTGATTTTTAGAGAGTGGAGAGGATGGGGAGAGAGAAACATTGATGTGAGAGAGACACATCAATTAGTTGCCTCTTGCACATGCCCAGACCAGGACCAGGGATTGAGCCTGCAACCAAGGTACATGTCCTTGACTGGAATCGAAACCGGGACCCTTCAGTCTGAGGGCCGACACTCTATCCACTGAGCCAAGTCACCTAGGGCAAGAAACCACTTCCTTTGTTCATCCATAAGAAGCAACTTCCTTATCCATTAAAGTTTTATCATGAGATTGCAGCAGTTTAGTCACATCTTCAGACTCCACTTCTAATTCTAGTTCTCTTACTGTTTCTACCACATCTGTAGTTACTTCCTCACTGAAGTCTTGAATCTCTCAGTCATCCATAAGGGTTAGAATCAACGTCTTTTAAAGTCCTCTTAATGTTGATATTTTGACATCTTTCCATGAATCATGAATATTCTGAATGACATCTAGAATGTGAATCTTTTTCAGAAGGTTTTTATTTTGCTCAGATCTATCAGAGGAACCACTATCTATGGCAGTGATAGCCTTATGAAATGTTTTAAGTAATGAGACTAAAAAGTTGAAATTACTTCTTGATCCATGGGCTACAGAATGTATATTATGTTAGCAGGCATGAAAGCTACATTAATCTTATATATCTCCATCCGAGCTTTTGGGTGACCAGGGACATTGTCAATGAGCAGTAGGAATCTTTTGTTCTGAGCAGTAGGTCTCAACAGTGGGCTTAAACTATTCAGTAAGCCATGTTGTAAACAGATGTGCTGTTATCCATGGTTTGTTGTTCCATTTATAGAGCACAGACAGTGTAGATTTAGTGTCATCCTTAAGGGCCCTAGGATTTTCAGACTGGTAAATGAGCACTGGCTTCAACTTAAAGTCAAAATATCAACCTCTGATAGGTATTTACCTGATAGATATCACCTGGAAGTACAGCTGCAGAAGAAAAGGGAAGAGGTCAAAATATCAACATTAACAGGACTTTAGAAGAAGCTAATTTTAACTGTCATGGGTGACTTTGAGAGGTTCAAGACTTTGAGAGGTTCAAGACGTGGTAGAAACAGCAAGAGAACTAGAATTAGGAGTGGAGCCTGAAGATGTGACTGACCTGCTTACAGTCTCATTAGCATCTAGCTAGAGAGTCTCCTGTCCTTGGAAGTTTTGAAGCCAGGCATTGACTTCTTCAGCGATGAAAGTCCTAGTTGGCATCTTCTTCCAATATAAGGTTGTTTAATCTACATTGGAAATCTGTTATTGAGCATAACCACCTTCATTGATTATCCTAGCTAGATCTTCTGGATAACTTCTTGTAGCTTCTACAACAGCATTTGCTGCTTCACCTCGTGCTTTTGTATTATGGAGAGAGCTTCTTCTTTGATCCTCATGAACCAACCTCTGATAGCTTCAGACTTTTCTTCTGCAGCTGTATTGCCTGTCTTTGCCTTGACAGAATGAAGAGAGTTAAGGCCTTATTCAGGATTAATCTTTGATTTAGTGGGGCGGGGGAGGGGAGACTTGTGGCTGGTTTGATCTTCTATCCAGACTACTAATACTTTCTTTAGATCAGCACGAAAGCTGTTTCGTTTTTTTTCCATTTGTGTGTTCACTGGAGTAGTACTTTTAATTTCCTTCAAGAACTTTTCATTTGCATTCATAACTTGGCTAACTGGCATGCGAGGCCTAGCTTTTTGCCTGTCTTGACTTTTGACATGTTTTTCTCACTAAGCTTAATCATTTCTAGATTTTGATTTAAAGTGAGAGATATGCGACTCTTCCTTTCACTTAAACACTTACAGGTCATTGTAGGGTTATTAATTGGCCTAATTTCAATATTGCTGTGTCTAAAGAATAAGGAGACCCTGCCCAGCCAGCTTGGTTCAGTGGTTGAGCATCGACCTATGAACCAGGAGGTCATGGTTTTTGGTTCCTGGTCTGGGTTGTGGGCTCGATCCCCATTATGGAACCTGCAGGAGGCAGCCAATCAGTGATTCTCTCTCATCATGATGTTTCTCTCTCTCTCCCCCCCCCTTCCTCTCTGAAATCAATAAAAATGTATTTTAATAAAAGAATAAGGAGGCCCAAGGAGAGGGAGAGAAACCAGGAATGGCCCATTAGTGAGCAGTCAGAACACACACATTTATTAATTAAGTTCAACATCTTCTATTGGTGTGGTTCGTGATATCACAATTACATAGTGATATCAAAGATCACTGATCACAGACCACCATAACAAATATAATAATAATAAAAAGTTTGAAATGTTGTGAGAATTACCAAAATGTAACACGTAGACACGAAGTGAGCAAATGCTGTTGGAAAATGCCACTGATAGGCTGGCTCAAAGCAGAGTTGCCATAAACCTTCAGTTTATAAAAAACACAATATATAAAAAGTGTGATAAAGTGAAGCACAATAAAATGAGATGTGCTTATATACCCTTCATCTAATAGAATATCTGATATTTAATAGATTCAGTAAATCAGTTACTTGAATGAGATTAATTCTGACTTAGAAAAATGTAAGAAACAAGGCTGTCTTCCCAGCTGAGGTGGGATCTGGGTTTTGAAAGTCAAATAGGTAACCGAAAGGTAAGAAAGTGAACGATAGAACAGTGTGAATGAAACTGCACTCCATGTTTCAGCAAGCTGAAAATGTATTACTTCAGCATAAAATGTAAATTGAAAAGCAGCTCGGAATGGAGCCATATTAATGAATAATTTAATTTCATATAATGCATTGTGATCCTTTGTGTAAAAATGGGTAAAAAATGATCCATTTACCTTTTTAGATTCTAAAGATTATAGTGCTGTTTGCATTTATGACATGCCAGTGTTTAATTATGACAACATATTTAAAGCCAAGTTTTATGTAGAAGCCCACTATATAAGTAGACACAATTCATGGGCATTCTGCTCCTTATGCTGAAGGGGTGTTAGGACACTCCCAAGACTCCTTCAGGCTTGAAAGTCAGCATTTTCATGGAAAGAGTTCTGGCCTACATGCCAGGAGGCCGAGGTTCAGTACTTAAAGTATTATCAGTTAGCTATAGGATTGTGGGTGTCTCCTTTTTTTCTCATCTGCTAAATAGAGGGACTGAGTTAAATGAGTTCTAAAGACCCTTTTATTTCTAATACGTGGTTTTGTAAGTCTGTAGCTATTGTTTGTGATGCTGGAGCCTTGGACATGAATGTAACCCCCAATTAGAGCTTATTTTCCAGGACTACATATTAGTGAAATCAGGGGCAGTCTTTACTGTGTTTTTCACACACACCACACACACACACCACATTTGTGAGACACAGTTCTATGTGAGATACAGCTTTTCTTGTTCAACTTTTTTTCTATGTTATATTTGAGGTTTTGGTTGGATAGGTGTTGATATCTAGCAAGTTACTTGAAGTGTTCTAAAACTTGGGAGAGAAGTCAGAACTAATAGATTGGGAATCACCCACACAGGAGATAGTTCAAAATGTGGAAGAAAATGAGATTACTTGGGGAAAGAGAAAAAGGGAGAAGGCAGTCAAGGATAAAATCCACATTTGAGGGGTGAAGGAAGATTGACAGCCTCTGCGTATGAGGAGATTTTTATAAACTGTATCATATAATGAGTTTTAAAAATATACATGAAAAGTACATAGATATGGATATGTTTGTATATTATATGTACTCAGTACTTTTTAAAGAAGAATACCATACTAAGTGTCCTTGGCCAGTGAGTGCTATACAATTTCATCCCATGAGCGCTCTACTTCCCTTAGAGAGACAAACATATTTAGAAACATGTGTTGTCCCTGGAACTGATTTTCAGCCATTTTTTTAAAAGGAGGAAAAATGTTGACCCATAGGGATGCAAGTAAATATTATGCTGGTTATTAAAATGTAAGTTTTACAGAGGCCAGTGGCCTGAGGTGCCTCCAAAGAAATAATAAAAAAATAAAGGTAAAGATTATTAAGTGTTTATGAATGAGTGACCACCAAATTATCTTCCTAAAGTATAGACAGTACAAATCATCAAAAGTACTCATTTTGTGTCCCCTGATATAGGATGACTTTGTGTTCAACAAACATTTATCAAGCTTGTATTATGTGCTCATCATTATGCTGGAGTTACAATGATGAATAAGATAAGAAATATCCCTCTTGTATTTTATCATTTAATAGGAAAGATAGAGTTAAGTAAGGGACAGAGATCCATAGGAGTTCAATTTTGCCCAAGTGGTATGTTAAGTAAACGTTCCAGCTACCACTGGTACTTGACAAAAACCATATAAACTGTATCTATCCCCTGCTCAGCCTCTCCCACCCTCTCTGTATTCCCACAGGGTAACTATGGTTTAAGAAAAAAAATATTGAAATTATGCAATTAGATATGTGGACCTCCAAGAACATGTTAATAAGCATGTATGGTGCATGTGGCTGGGGAAAAGGTTGAGAACTTCTGACTCTCCTGACTTCTGTGTCATAACACTAAAATTTGTATTTGTGAGCCATACCATGTTCTTGAGTACAAACCCACAGTAAAAAAAAAAAAAAAAAAAAAAAAATTTATTTGGCCCTGGCCAGTGTACGTCAGTGAAGCGTTGGCCCACGCACCAAAGGGTTGTGGCTTTGAGGGGCGTGTGTAGGATGCAACCAATTGATGTGTCTCTCTCACATTGATGTTTCTCTTTCTCTCTACCTTCCCCTCCCTCCCTTCTACTCTCTGAAAAGCAAAGTATCCTCAGATGAGGATAAAAAAAAATTATTGGTTTTGTTTGATTAGATGAAACAAACCTACATTTTAATTACTTTTCTTTTTGTTTATAGGTCCAGGGACAAGTTCATCCAACTCTTGAGTCTAGTGACGATGCTCTTCAGTATGTTGAAGAATTAATCTTGCAATTATTAAATATGCTATGCCAGGCTCAGCCCCGAAGTGTTTCAGATGTAGAGGTATGATAAATTTGCATTGTATTTAATATATAAAACCTATGTGTTTATTGTAATTTTAGTGAAGGGGAAAGAGTTGCTCTTCAGTTCAACTCTTTAAAAATTAAAGACTGGATTTATTTTAACTTTGTATTGGGAGTATGATAGCTTGTTTGTGTTTTAGCTGTCAAACCATTCCATGTTTTGCTTTTAATCTAAAATGATCTTTTGTTGGCCTCTAAACATTACTTCTTATGCTAAATTATATATACGTATTTTCATACCTTTAAGAATAGAATATGTCCAAGTATTTAGTTTGTTTGTTTGTTTTGTAAAGCTAGCTCTCCTTTCGAGAACGTCACAGTTAATATTTTGATCTTCAAGTATTACATGTATTTTTGATAGTAAGTGGACCCCTTTCTACCATTTGGGAGGGAAACACCTAAAAATCTAGGAAGGAAGTTCTACAATCTGTTTCAAAGATGACATGACTCCTGTCCTTTTAGGGTTATAGTTTAGTGGAGATAGAGATAGGTATATGGATAATAACATAATGTGATATATACTATGAGTAAATGGGATGTGGGAAATTTTAAAAGGAGCAAACAAAACGATAGGCTTTGGGGCTTAAGGTTAGCATCTCAGAAGTAGAGGCATCTAAACTGAAGGAGTCAAAAGTTTGAGAGGAAAGAAATAAGGTTTGAAGTACTGAAAATGGGAGATGGAGCTGGAAAAATAAAAGACGCTTATGGCAATCAATGATGGATCATTTGATGTTAATGACCTCAAATGTATAGTTGTACAAATCTTTGTGACATTTCCTTTGCAATACTCAAGTGTGGGCACACACACAAAATAGTTGGGTTAAGTGGTATTTCACCATGGATATACAGTAGAAGAACAGTAGGGCAAAGGAGTTGTGAAGACTGGTAATAGCAGTGCTTTAGAGCCCTTTTCAGGACATAACACACATAGAATATAATAATGATTTTAAGGCACACAGTGGCAGGGGAGGAGAGATCTCTGTCTACCCCAGGTTTGCTCTGTTTCCCTGAGGGTTGAGGCTTATCCAATGAGAAACTACTGAAAAGAACATCAGAGAATCTAAATTGGATAAGGAAAAAAGTGAAATGTAGTAATAGCTGATGTTTGAGTACTTGCTACAGTATTATGCACTGGTCTAAACACTTTTATGTTTTACATTTCATTTAAAGTTTTTAATTACCCCATGAAGATGATACTACTTCTCTTATTAGAATGAAGACTCCAGGGATTTTTTTTCTTGTTCACTGCCAGATTCCTACCACCTAGAACTGGCACTGAGAAGGTACTCAGGAAATAGGTATTGAATGAATAAATGTGGAAACTGAAGTAGAAAGGGTAAATAAGTTGCCCAAGGTCACAGCTATAAGTAAAGCCAAGACTTTAACCCAGAAAGTCTAAGTTTTGGGGGCATACGTTACCACTAAGCTATTTTGCCAGGTGGGAGAGACCAGGCAGATTAGAAAAATATGGAGAGAACGAGGTATTGGATTTCCTAATAAGGTCAGAGAACTGAGAACACTAGAATACCTGAGTGAGAAACAGAGAAGAATATATTGGGATCAGAGACAGTTGTTGGAATTTAAGGTTTCTTTAGTAACATTGTTACAAAACACGATGTGGCCATGTGGTGGTGGCTGGACTAGAGGTGATGAATTAAGAGTCCATGGTACTTTATGTGTCCTTACTGTAGACGTGAATTCCCACAAGATGATGCAGGACTTTACATGAGAGTGGAAAAGAGTGATGTTCCAGAAGCAGCTTGCAAAGTGAAAAAGATGCAAAATTCACCTTCATGTGGGTTTTGAGACAAGGGCAGTTCCTACCCTAAGTTTTCAGGGGAGATCCAGATTTCAGTTGAGTAGAGAGATATTGAGGAACATCAAATTACAAAGGTTGTGAATGTAGAAAGATTGTGTCCTACGGAATAGTAATTTACTTTGATTACTTAAGTAATTCAAAGTAGATTTCATACATTTTATCCCTTTTTCCCTTTGAATTATAAGGTCAAATATCTTTTATTCAAAATTTCTTTTAGGCACTGATTACAGTGGGCTTCAGAGTAGATCTTGAATAGAACTGGTTACCTGACTCTCCTCAATTAACAATTTCATTTGCTCTTTCGGATTCTAGTTGGGTTCACCCACAGTGTTTATAAAATGCAGCATGTAACCCTATGCCTACTGTATTAAAATGGAAAAAAAGGTCTTGTCCTGCTTATCGTTCCAATGTTGGTACATCCCAAGACTTTGCTAGTTTGGTAACATTGCATAGACTCAAAAAGCTCTTTCCAGATATGTTGTACTATACCTGTGTTTATTTCATTTCCTCCTTTTAATTAATATAGAAACTAATTCATTACTTTTCTAGTATTGAAGGAGATCATGACTTCTTGGAAATACTAATGAGTCAGTCTCTCACTTGCACATATTTAATCAATATGTACTTAAGACTAAATAAAAAAGGATATTTTATAGTTTTTTAGTACTCAGAAAATTTCTGAGATATCAAAGATATTTACCCTACGTCCTATCTTATGATTTTTAAGCACTTAATCTGGGCCCTTAAGATAGATGTAGCCATGTGATATTCCATTGAGCTGGCTTTAGGGTTGGGAATGAATTTTTGAAAGAGAATATGACAGTAATAGAAATAGCAGTCAGTTATATAATAGGCTTCGTAATTTCAAAGTACTGCCATAGATATTTTTATGTCCTTACAACAACCCTGTGGAGTAGTAGTTATTCTCCTTATTTTATTTTTTAAATGTTTTATTGATTTTTTTTTTTAAGAAAGAGAGAGAGGAAGGGAGAAGAATAGAGAAATAGAAACTTCGATGAAAGAGAAACACCGATTCGCTGCCTTCTGCACCTTCCCTACTGGGGATCGAGCCTGCAACCCAGGCATGTGCCCTAATCAGGTATCAAACCTGTGACCTCTTGATTCATGGGTTGAGGCTCAACTATGGAGCACACTAGCCAGGCTCTCCTTATTTTATATACTAGACTATTAACTTTAGAATGGTAGAATACATTTTTTTTAAAAGATGGAAATCTGGGTCTTTATCTATCATTCCTGGCAGGGTATTTAGATAAGAATATGGAGATATTTAGATGAACGTAATTGTATCTTAGATTCTTCTATCAGTAATTTTTCATTTTCTCTGTTTATTAGAATTCTTTCTTTCTTTTTAATATCTTCACCTGAGGATATATTCATTGATTTGAAACAGAGAGAGTGAAACAACGATGTGAGAGTGAAACATCAGTTGCTTCCCATATGTGCCACAAACAGGGATTGAACCTGCAACCTTTTGGTGTACAGGATGATGCTCCAACCAACTTAGCCACCTGGCCAGGGCTCTTTATTTCTTTAATACATTTTCAAAATTTTAAAAATACATTTGTGGAGCTTTTAAAGTAATAAGGGCTGTGAATTTAGCAAGACTTTCAAATAAATTTTGGGGTAAGAGAGAATTCATCAAAATTTTTAAAAAATTAAGGACCATATAAAAATGTACTCAAAAAATAGATCAGTCCGAGTTAGTGGAATATATGCATTTTTTTATCTTTATAAAGAATACATTTTGATTACTTTAAAGAATAAGCATAATTCAAAGTGGAGTGACAGTTCTTGCTTAATATTTGGCCCTTAGGGGATTTGTTTTAATCACAAACTAAAAATGATTTGTAGTTGCCATATAGCTTTAGGAAATTAGGTACTTAAAAGTACTTGAAAATTGATGGATTACATACGTATTTTTAGTTTTGCTTATTAAAATGTATTGATAATTTGTACTGCAGATCATTACAAATTGAAAAATCATAGTCCAAATGAATGGGATTTGTTTCATTGATGTAGCCAATATTCACTAATCCATGATACTAATAGCTGAATATCTATTGTCGATTGAGCAGTGTTTCAGATCAATAGGAAGTATATATAAATGCTCTGGGAATGCAGAGGAGGGGTATATATTATTTGGCCCTGTCTTTTCAAAATAATTTGTTTTAAAAGATTGTGTATAAAAGTTGCTCAAATCTGGTTTGTTCTCCCCCTCCTCATTTTTTATACTTAATCTTATTAAAAATAAAAGCAAAAACTAGTATTATTTCTTATGTGATAAGTCCCTGGTAAAGTATTTTCTTTGTATAATTTCTTAGATCTTATTCTTCCATAATGGTATATGTTCATTACTTCTCTCTGGTTGTCCAGAGTTATTTTTATTTGTAATATCTTTCCTGTTTCCCTTGCTTACCTATGTGTCCTGTATTTAACCAACTTTCATTTCTTAGGGCACTGACACTTTTTTTTTTCTTTTTTTTTCTTTTTTTTTTCATTTAACTCAGGGTTTCTTGGATTCCTTATCTTTGACTGTTTTTCCCCCTGTGAGTCATATCCTAAAACTTTAAAAGTTTGCTTCCCTTCCCCATTCATTTTTCTTTCACTTTTTCTTTTCCTTTGAATCCTAAAGAATCCTTGTAATTTTCTAATGTTTTCCATTAACATTTAGATTTCCTAAGTAAGTTCTCCATATTTTCTACCTTTCTATACAAAAAAATCTCCCACACATTCTAAGCCTTTAATACTGTTAGATTTTAAAAATACCTGTGGTCTGTATATTTACATGGACATGCATGTGTAGTTTTGATATGTCCTAGAATATTTGTCTTGAAATTGATGTTTAAGATTATCTATTTAGACCCCTTTATTAAGTAAAGGAAAAGACACGGTTCTGCTAATAAGAGAACTGTATCTCAAACCTACCTCTGTGTCTTATTTTTTTCTCAAAGCTACTAGATATTAATCAAGATGGAGTTCCTTATTTCAAACAAACAAAATTATTAATCTTGAAAGTAGCAGAGTAATATAATTCTAATTCATGAATCTTTCATTGATTATTTCTCCTTGAGCTTCTTTATTTTAAAAAATATTAAAATACGGTGAAAAGAATTTTATTTTGTTCTAAAATTTTAATTAAACTTGTCACTACAAGAGATAAAGTAATTCTTTCAACTTGGCCTTTCCACATTCATGGCACCTTTTTTTATCTTACCAGTCTTTTCCCATACATTCTGAAACTTGGTGTTCCTAAGTATATAGTTGTATAATTTATTCCAGTAATACACTAAGTAAATTTAAAATGTGTTCTTTTTAAAAATATATATATTTTATTGATTTTTTTTACAGAGAGGAAAGGAGAGGGATAGAGAGTTAGAAACATCGATGAGAGAGAAACATCGACCAGCTGCCTTCTGCACACCCCCTTGACCGGAATTGAACCTGGGACCTTTCAGTCCGTAGGCCGACACTGTATCCACTAAGTCAAACTGGTTACGGCTAAAATGTGTTCTTGATCATTGTTATTTCTCCTTTCTTGCATTCTTTTTTTATTTTTAAAAAATAGTTTGTTGATTTTTAGAGAGAGAAGTAAACGTTGTGAGAGTACATGATTGACTGCCTCCTGCACGCCCCCTACCAGGGAATCAAGCACACAACCTGCAACCTCCTATTGCACAGGACAAAGCCCAACCTACCGAGTCACACCGGCCAGTTTCTGCATTCTGTTTTGTCTTTCCTGAATTTCTTTCCCCTTCTTTGTTAAAAAACAACAGATACACTTAGAATTAGGTAGATGAAATTGAGATGGAAAGGGATTGCTGTTGTATTTTCTTTTTCTTCCACCCCAATTCCTGGCTACAATTTCCTCTGTAATTCCACCATGATTTTTTTTCAAAGATACATGTCAAGTATCTTTAGAATGGTCAGATTGAGTTCACCTTCTGTTTTCTTCTACTGCTTCTTTTTTTTTTTAAATATGTTTTTTTAATTGATTTTTTTTTACAGAGAGGAAGGGAGAGGGATAGAGAGTTAGAAACATCGATGAGAGAGAAACATCGATCGGCTGCCTCCTGCACACTCCCTACTGGGGATGTGCCCGCAACCAAGGTACATGCCCTTGACCTGAATCGAACCTGGGAGCCTTGAGTCTGCAGGCTGACACTCTATCCACTGAGCCAAACCAGTTAGGGCTCTACTGCTTCTATCACCACTCTGTTCGAGTGCTTTTTAGACTCTAGGTCAGCCGTGGGCAAACTACGGCCCGCGGGCCGGATCCGGCCCGTTTGAAATGAATAAAACTAAAAAAAAAAAAAAAGACCGTACCCTTTTATGTAATGATGTTTACTTTGAATTTATATTAGTTCACACAAACACTCCATCCATGCTTTTGTTTCGGCCCTCCGGTCCAGTTTAAGAATCCATTGTGGCCCTCGAGTCAAAAAGTTTGCCCACCCCTGCTAGGTCATAAAATCACTTTAGTGCATTGCCCAGCTAACATATTTTTAATGTTAAGAAAATATTAGTTCACTGCATATAATGACAAGTTTTATTTTATGAAACTTTGTTCCAGTTTAGTGTGTGTGTGATGGGCAAGGCTATAATATAAAATGTATTAAAAATTTATGATTTCTTCCTATGAGTTGAGGTTAAAAAAAAAGTTACAAGCCATAGGGTCATACTATTATAAGGTTTGTACCATGGTTATAACCATTGAATTAACCATGGACTGAAACCATTGATGTGAAAATTTTAATTGGGATTCATAGTAAAGTTGTTCGATTGGAATAGCAAGTCTATAGTGTTGACTTGAAGAAGGAAAATAATTTTTGTTCTTTTTTTGTTCCTTTCTACCTTTTCCCCTTCTCTTTTGTCTTCCTTTTTTACAATCCAAACTGCCCCAATATTTTGGATCTTTATGTTTGCCTGTGTTATATGAGGATAAACTATCCTGGCAAAAAGCTTTTCAATGAGACATTTGAAAAAGTATGTAAATTCCATTTTTAACTACAATAATTTCTTTCAACACATTACTGATTCCATTAATTAGAATTAAAATGATCACTTCTTATATTTGGCAGCTGATTTAACCTTGAATATAGATAGTAAGAAAGTTTATTAAACTTGAAAGAGTTAAACTATTCTTAATTTATAAATTTATTCTTAACATGTCCTAGAATAACCTGCCTGTCCCCCCGCCCCACATCACATGGAAATCTATTTTATTTTCCATTTTAATATTAACTGAAAAAACTTCTTATTTAGATTTATAATAAGGAGTGATGTTTAATTTTATCTAGTAGTACTACTAAATACTGAGTGATTAACAATCCATGTTAAAATTATGTAATAGCGACCTCTACTGGTTTTACTAGTAATTATGGTATCCTGAAAGGTGATTTTAAAAACTTGAGAGGATGACAGTATTTTTTGCTTGAAGTGAATTACATTAGTTTATTAAAGTAGGGAGATTCAGCTTTTACATTAACATGAGTTCTTTCACTTTCAATGGAAATTCTAACTGAATAAGTGCTGGAAATTAAAATCAAGTATTTTGTTAAAAAGTAATACGTAGGAGAAACCAAGATGGCGGCATAGGTAAACACCGGAAATTGCTGACTCCCACAACAAATTCAAAAATACAACTAAAAGACAAAACGGACATCATCCAGAACCACAGGAAGGCTGGCTGAGTGGGAATTCTACAACTAGAAGGAAAGAGAAAAGCACACGGAGACTCAGAGGAGGTGCGGAAGTGCAGAGGTACGGAGGCGCACGCAGCAAGGGCTGGCAACTGAGGACGCGGCTGTCTTTTTGAATCAGGAGGGAGTCACAAGCCCCTGACTGCTCTGAACTCCAGTTCCGGGTGAGTCTCTGGGGACCCAGACTCATACGGGGAGAAACTGGACTGTCTGGCAGCGGACAGAACTCGGAACTCGAGGGCGGCTTTCTCTCAAAGGTGCTTGCAGCGATTACCAGGACACTGAGACTTGGGGCCCCTTAGGGCAGGGTTGAGGATTAGCCATAGCTGCTTGCTCCACCCTGTTGATTCCCTGAGACCCTGCCCCTCCCAAGCTGCAGCAGAGGCTTTTGCATATGAATGCCCTGGCCCTTTGCAATCTGAAAATTATCTAACAAACTGCAGCTGGGCCAGACAGACCCAGAACTTTCAAGAGAGGCCCAAGGCCCCACAGCAGCTTGCATTGCTTCACAACTGGGCCTCATTTGGGCACCTCCAAACCCCAAACAAGGAAGGGGAATCTGCAGATCTCCTTGTAGCGCCTGCTGGGTAGCCTCAGGCAGAGGCTAAATTAGCACCTCCTTAGATCCAAGAGTCAGTGTATCCAGTGGTCAGAGTGGGACCATCCAATTACAACTCCTCAGATCCATAAGGGACACACTCAGGGGTCTGACTCAGTGAGCACCAAAGCCCCACTGAAGCAAGTCTTGCCTCATAAGGGTGTCTTCAGCACAGAAGTTCTCCCACCGTAGACACAGCTGATTCTCACAGCCAATTGGCCTGGAGGTCAATTCCTTGCAGTGATACCTACAACAATCAAGACTTAATTACAAGACTGTGCACAAAGCCCACAAAGGGGTGCACCAAGAGTGTCCACCTCAGGTAATTGGGGAGGCTGAGCCACTGGGCCCTATAGGACACCTAGCACACAAAGCCACTCTACCAACATAGGGAAGCATAAAAAATGCGGAGACAAAGAAACAGGTCACAAATGACAGAAATGGAGAAAAGCAAACAACTGGATATAGAGTTCAAAATGACACTTTTAAGGTTTTTCAAGAACTTTCTAGAAACTGCTGATAAATTTAGTAAGGCCCTCAAAAAGTCTGGTGAGACTGCCGACAAATGTAGTGAGATCCTCAAGCAATCTAGTGAGACCCTCAAGGTTATGAAAAAGGACCAGCAAGAAATTAAGCATACACTGACTGAAATAAAGGATATTATGCAGAGTTCCAACAGCAGACTAGAGGATCGCAAGAATCAAGTCAAAGATTTGAAATACGAAGAAGCAAAAAACACTCAACCGGAAGAGCAAAATGAAAAAAGAATCCAAAAATACGAAGATAGCGTAAGGAGCCTTTGGAACACCTTCAAGCGTACCAACATCAGAATTATAGGGGTGCCAGAAGATGAGAGAGAGCAAGATATTGAAAACCTATTTGAAGAAATAATGACAGAAAACTTCCCCTACCTGGTGAAAGAAATAGACTTACAAGTCCAGGAAGCGCAGAGAACCCCAAACAAAAGGAATCCAAAGAGGACCACACCAAGACACATCATAATTAAAATGCCAAGAGCAAAAGACAGAGAGAGAATCTTAAAAGCAGCAAGAGAAAGAAACTCAGTTACCTACAAGGGAGTACCCATACCACTGTCAGCTGATTTCTCAACAGAAACTTTGCAGGCCAGAAGGGAGTGGCAAGAAATATTCAAAGTGGTGAATGCCAAGAACCTACAACCAAGATTACTTTATCCAGCAAAGCTATCATCCAGAATTGAAGGTCAGATAAAGAGCTTCACAGATAAGAAAAAGCTAAAGGAGTTCATCACCACCATACCAGTATTATATGAAATGCTGAAAGGTATCCTTTAAGAAGAGGAAGAAGAAGAAAAAGGTAAAGATACAAATTATGAACAACAAATACACATCTATCAACAAGTGAATCTAAAAATCAAGTGAATAAATAATCTGATGAACAGAATGAACTGGTGATTATAATAGAATCAGGTGCATAGAAAGGGAGAGGACTGACTATTCTTGGGAGGGAAAGGAGTGTGGGGGATGCGGGAAGACACTGGACAAAAATCGTGCACCTATGGATGAGGACAGTGCGGGGCGGGGTGGGGTGAGTGAGGGCGGAGGGTGGGGTGGGAACCGGATGGAGGGGAGCTATGGGGGGAAAAAAGAGGAACAACTGTAATAATCTGAACAATAAAGATTTAATTTAAAAAAAAAAGTAATACGTAACCTATGGAGGATTCAAACTCTAATGATGAGCTACAGTGTATTAAAATTTCTGTTACTAATATAAACCCTTGATTTCTATGATTTGTAAATAGGTTTGAAGGCAAATACCTTTGCATGATGGATATTGAAAAGAATTCTTAGAGGTTTCAAGTATAAAATGAGCTTGTAATTGGTATTGAAAGTATGGACAATGAATGAGAATTAGATTTTAGATATTTACTTCTTGAGCTTAGGTCTTGTTCCTTAAATTTGTATATAAATAATGTTTAAAATGGCTTCTACTCATTCTTGTTATTAGCTTTATCATAGTGAAATTCAGAATGTGATTTTTGCCCTTAACACAATGAATTAAACATTCCTTATTGCCTAATTAAGAAACTAATATGTTGATAGCTATAGTTTAAGTATGTTTGTAGTATAAGAAGTATACAACATGTGAAAATACTTTCTTAGTATTCTTGGATTTTAAAAGTAAATTGTAAGTGAAGAGCACTATTTAATATATTTTGTTGCTTAGTTGTTATTTTCCTATTTTCCAAGGAACGTGTTCAAAAAAGTTTTCCTCATCCAATTGATAAGTGGGCAATAGCTGATGCCCAGTCAGCTATTGAAAAAAGGAAGCGAAGAAACCCTTTATCTCTCCCAGTAGAAAAAATTCATCCTTTATTAAAGGTAAAGCTGAAATACTGTCTCTTTTTTTTTTCTTTGCCTTTTAAAAGCAAAATAAAACCCCTACTTTTCAAACACTAAGAATAATATGTTTTATGGAATAAAGTCAACTGAAAAGTAAAAAAGTAATTCCTTTTCATTTAAATTTCTCCAGGAATTCATGTCATGGGGGGTGAGGGGGATGATATGATAAGAGAAATGTATAAGTTGGGCAACATGATTTAAAGTAATTTCAACAGTAATAGTCAAGCAAATTGAAAGAACTAAGAAAGTTGTAGCTGTGGATTTTGTTCATCTCAGAAATCAGTAGAACCTCAAAGAGAATTTATAACCCTTCTTTCTTTTTGGTTTGACCTGAATGTCCCTATAAATCCTTCAGGTCTTAGTCCTTCACATCATTGGATGGTAGGGTCCTCTGTGAGACTGTCATTGGGCTATGTGTACCCTTTGAACAAACATTCCCTAAAGATCACCTAGTCATCCAGTCCTACTTATTTAAATCACTCCGTCAGCTGAGTCTCACCAGAGCTCATAGAAAGAGGAACTGCAGCAAACTCTAATAATGCTATTTCTATTTTAATACAATGAAGAAACTATTGTTTAACTCTTACATTAAAAATATAGGTATTATAAAAATTAAAATCTTAACACTTTGATATCAATAATTTTGTGCATACTATAATACAAGCAAAATGTTAATGCTTGCATGCATGATCTAAGTTTTATTACTGAGCTAAGTTATTATCATTATCCCCAGTTTGTAGATGAGGTAATTGAGGCAGAAAATGATTAAGTAACTTATAGTCCAACTTCACAAGGCTATAAGTAAGAGTTAGGAAATCCAGGTCTATTTGATCTGTCCAGGATTTAAGGCTAAACACTTAGGTGATGTTTAAGAGCGTCAAAAGTTATATTTTATACTCACATTGTTTGAATAGAATTATCTGCCTATATCTTACCAAATAGTCTGAGGTAATAAGTGCAAGTTATATAAAATTACTAAACTAGTAGTAATTGCCTACTTTA
This sequence comes from Myotis nattereri, assembly GCF_964212035.1. NCBI lineage: Eukaryota > Metazoa > Chordata > Mammalia > Chiroptera > Vespertilionidae > Myotis > Myotis nattereri. Next base: position 64,654,475 of record NC_138085.1, read on the forward strand.
TAATTATCTTTTCATGATTTTTATCATGCATATGTTGAATTACATTCTAAGAGAATTAATAAGTTGAGATATGTGTATGCTGTATTAATAATCCTGAATTTTGAGTTTTATGGTCTAATAATGGATCTTTCAACTTATTAATATACCCTTGCCACTATAAACATTTAATCGTTTTTACATATCCTGTCCCCAACTCATTAGTAAACTTATTTCAAAGTTGGCTTTTCCACCCCTTAATTGAATTGTTTAGAAAATATAATTTGTTTTCCTATAGGAACTGGTAAACTCCACAAAGCCCATGCTCTCTTTGAAGTCTAATAATAGGACTTTTCAACATGCTGTTAATAACCACTATTGCTCAGTAGGACATAGCATGAACTGTTTTCCATGTAAACAGTTCAGATACCAGGGTTTTGGAAAGCCCAGGTTCCTTTGGAAAGGATAGAGGTACAAGGCTAATAGATATTCATTCACATATACCAATAATATATTAACTCTTGTTCTATATAGAGATAAAAACCTCTTTTGTCATAGTTAATTCCAGGTATTCTGAATTAGGTTACAACGAGCATATCCCATTTCCCCAAATTTGGGCTTCCCTTCTTAGATTATGGATTATCTATTTAGTAATCTGTACTTCTTAAGCATTTTACATGATGATAGATTATTTGGTCTTATCTTTTTTTAGCTCATATTTTCAAGTAGCAATTAATATATTATTCATAAATGAGCCACTTAACATTAAATGCTGTTGATAATCACAGGCCTTATAAAAGGTAAGCTAAATTGTATGCATGTTTTAAATCAGTATCAAAGTTATAGTATATGATTTTTAAACATGCTTTTCTTTTAATTTTTCAGGAGGTCCTAGGTTATAAAATTGACCACCAGGTTTCTGTTTACATAGTAGCAGTATTAGAATACATTTCTGCAGACATTTTAAAGCTGGTGGGGAATTATGTACGAAATATACAGCATTATGAAATTACAAAACAAGATATAAAAGTAGCAATGTGTGCTGATAAGGTAGGATACTGATCTTCTATGTTTTGTTCTTAAATATTTATGTGACTTACTGAATGCTATTTAGTCAGAATAAAATTGTATATCTTGTGTTAAGGTATATTTAAAGTAATCTAATGGCAAGTACTGAAGATATCACTTTAAGAAAATAGAGTATTATGTATAGTATTAAAATGTGTTTAAACATGTCATACAGTTTTTCTTTTATGCTTTGCTTCAAGTCAAGTTAATAATAACCTCTTACTAGTGATATCTTAAAATTTTATTTGGATTAGAAGATTTTTGAAAATGTGAAAATACTAAACTCTTAAGAGTTTTATTTTAATACCTAGCTTTCTTTAGATACTATTTGTATGATTTTACTCTAATAAGAGCAAACATTTTTTAAAGTTAAGCATATATGTGATTCATCTCATTTAGTCCTTATTATACTGTTATACAATAGATGCTCTTATCTTGTATAAAATGGATACTGAAGATCATAAAGAATTTGGTCCAGAATATTTCAAGAAGTTTCAAAGCCTAGACTTGAACTCCAGATCTCACTCTAAAGTTCTTAGTCATTGCACTATACTACCTCAGAATTTTCATTTTATAAAAATGACTTTGTGGAAAAGAAAATATTTTCTGATGAAGCATTTCATTCCATTTTTTTCTCACTATATTGTTATTGACTTGGAATATTATTTCTGATTACTAAATCCATTTAATTTTATTTTAGTGTTTATTTGTTTTTTTAGAATGTGAATGTATAGAGTAAAATTCACCTGATCTGATGAAGGATTTCAAAAGTTTTTTTATTTTTAAATGAATAAATATTTGGTTTTAAAGTATTTACTTTTTAATTAACATAAAATATTTTATACTTTTAAATGAACCATACAAATATTTTTGAGTATATCCTACGTGCTCATACAGGGAGGAGATGCAAGAGAAGTATAAAACAAGGTTTCAGAGTTGATATTTATATTTGTGAAACAAGCAGAAAGTCACCCAAAGAAGATGGTATTTTATTGTATTATGGGGATAATGATGTAGAAGTTCATGGAAGGGGAAAGATGAGGTTCAGCAAGAGTTATAATGGTAGACTTCTTAGAAAAAACAGGACTTATTTTGATCAATATCCAACAAATGTAGGCAAAGAAGGCTATAAGAATTATTTGAATATGAGGTGGTGAGCCCTAGCCAGTTTGGCTCAGTGGATAGAGTGTCAGCCTGCAAACTGAAGTGTCCCGGGTTCAATTCTGGTCGAGGGCATATGCCTGGGTTGCGGGCTCAATCCCCGGGAGGGGCCGTGCAGGAGGCAGCCCATCAGTGGTTCTCTCTCATCATTGATGTTTCTGTCTCTCTCTCCCTCTCCTTCCTCTCTGAAATCAATAAAAATATATAAAAAAGAAAAATGAGGTGGTGAGGCCCTGAAATGAAGTGGTGATGGCAAGTATATGAAACAAGAAAACTAAGTCAGAGAGAAGTCCAAGATAGGATTTGAGAACAAATTAAAAATAATAGGTTAACAAGAGAGACAGACAGAAACTAGTATTGCTAGAAAACCTGGGGGAGTCAGTTTGTGATACCAGATGTTAAATTCTGTATTAGAGAAACTGAGTTGAGGTAGTAGCAGTTTTTCCAAGAAAAGATAATTGTGTTTGCTTTTTGTCATTTAAGAACTGTCTTTAAGGAATCATTTAGACTGTTTAACTTCAAATTTGACTATAGATTCATATTTTATTATGCTTTTAAAAATCTCTTTGACTATGTAGGTGTTGATGGATATGTTTCATCAAGATGTGGAAGATATAAATATATTATCTTTAACTGATGAAGAACCTTCCACCTCAGGGGAACAGACTTACTATGATTTGGTAAAGGCATTTATGGCAGAAATTCGGCAATACATAAGGGAACTGAACTTAATTATAAAAGTTTTTAGAGAGCCCTTTGTCTCCAATTCAAAATTGTTTTCAGCTAATGTAAGTATCATTATGTATATCATTGCATGTGTTGTTAATTTTACATGACCAATGAAATTTGAATTTTTATAGTTCATGATTGCTAACTTGTCAAACATTTTTAAGTTGTGGGATTTAATTCACAGTGACTATGATCACAAAGTTGTTACAACCATGTCAATAAATTTAACATTATAAATTGAAAACTAAACTGATTATATAAGTAGAAATGAATTCACAGAATCTTTAATGTACTTCAAAGAAAAAACCTCTTATTTAAGCAGATATTTTTTTGTTTGTTTAATTTAACACATTTGAGTCATTCAACCAGCACTTTATCAGTGCTGCATATATTAAGTGCCATACTTAGCAATGAGGATTCAAAGATGAATAAGGAAAAAATTCTTCCCTCAAGTTTAATCTAGTTAAGACAGAGAATATAAACTTAAAATTAAATTGCAATACAATGTGGTAATTACCCTAATGTATATATATAAAAGGCTGATATGCTAAGTGTCCCTTCCTTCATCTAACTGGTCACTATAACGCTCACTGACCACCAGAGGGCAGATGCTCAGCACAGGGGCTCCTGAGCTGTAGTGAGTTGGCAGCGGCAGTTCTCAGGTGACACACCCTGAAACCAGAGAGGAGGGAACCCGATTCCTCACAGGCCTTACGATTCCACCTTCAGCTGTGGGTTATGTTGTTGGTGGGGCACTGTTGCCCTGATTCTGGTTTACTGCACACTTGTGTTTGTGTTCCATACCCTGTACGACAGCAACTTTGCAGAGTGACCTCTTGCACTCTGAGACCCCTCGGGGGATGTCAGAGAGCCAGTTTTAGCTAATCCCTGCAGGCCAGGCCGAGGGACCCCACCTGCCGGAGGGACCCCCACTCACTCTGTAAACACCTTTTGAGCCACAATGCCACCCCAGGGGTGGCCAGCTGGGGAGGGACCGTGGGAGATTGGCTCTAGGACTTGTCCGGCCCATCTCACCCAGTCCCACCCCGCCAGCCACCTTCTAATTAATTTCCTTTCAATGTGCACGAATTCGTGCACTGGGCCACTAATAGAAGTATAACAACAGTATTTTGGAGAAGAGCACAAAGGAGGGAACCAATAACATTAAAAATTAGAGAATAGGTTACTGATCTTACAATAATAATCAAACCAATCTCATAGAGTCCTAGGGAATGCTGAGTGAGAACAGTTGAGATTGCCTAGAGTTTCATTTTAGTAATTCCTAGAACTGTAGCCACATTGCTGTTGATGACTGATGAAGAAGCAGTGTGCTCACTACAGAGGCTGAGACTGAGGCTCAAGTTATGGCAATGAGTAAACATTAAAAAACAAAGGAGTAAATTATGAGTTGTACAAATCTATATATAGTAAAAACCATTGAATTGTCTAAATGTATGGTATATAAATTATATTTTAATAAAGCTGTTTAAAAAATGTAAGATTTCTTAGGATACAAAAGTCAAGAACTATAAAATTAAAAATGAATTTTGGACTTTGTTAAAATTAAAAACTTTTTCTTGCCGAAACCGGTTTGGCTCAGTGGATAGAGCGTCGGCCTGCAGACTGAAAGGTCCCAGGTTCGATTCCGGTCAAGGGCATGTACCTGGGTTGCGGGCACATCCCCAGTGGGAGATGTGCAGGAGGCAGCTGATCGATGTTTCTCTCTCATCGATGTTTCTAACTCTCTATCTCTCTCCCTTCCTCTCTGTCAAAAATCAATAAAATATATTTTAAAAAAAAACAAAACTTTTTCTTTTCCAAATACATTGTCTGAAAAATAAAAAGGTAAGCCACAGATTGGTAAAACCTATTTGAAATACATATATCTAACAAAGGACTTGTATCCAGAATATAAAACACTTTTACAATTTAATAATTTAAAAAATAGCCTGATATTTTTAAGTGGGCAAAAATATTGAACACTTTATAAAAGAAGATAGACCAATGACCAAAAAGGATATCAAAAAATGCTCATCCTCAGTAGTCATCAAGGAAATGCAAATTAAGACCACAATGAGATACTACTATACACTCATTAGAAAGGCTAAAATTAAGACTGCCAATACCAAATGTGGAAAAGAATGTGGAGCAACTGCATATGAGAATATAAAATTCCCACATTGCTTGTGAGAATGTAATCCAGTGTAAATACTTAGGAAAAGAGTTTGGCAGTTTTGTATCACATTAGACATAAACTAGCCATTCTACCTAGAAATTCCATTCCTACGTCTTTACTCAGATGAAATTAAAACATGTCCATACAAAACTTGTTCATGAATGTTCAGAGCAGCTTATTTATAATAGTCTCAAACTGGAAACAACTCAAATATCCATCAATAAGTGAATGGGTATACAAATACAAAAGACTACTTATAATTCTATTTGTTCAGTATTCTAGGAAGACAGTTGTAGTCTATAGTGACAGAAAGGAGATCACTGATTTCTTGGGGGAGTAGTAGTGATTAAAGGGGGTGGGGCACAAGGAAACTTCCCTATGGTAATGAAAGTGTTTTGTATCTTGATTATGGTTATAGTTCTAGTGAAGAACAAAATCTCATCAGGAAGTAAATTTAAATAGGTATATCTTACTGGATATGTATCATGCCTCAAAGTTGATTTGACAAAAAAGTATAGTCACTGATAAAGTTAATCAAATACAAAAACAGTAATTGAATAAATGCAAATTAGTACTTGTTTTTCAATTATCTAAGCAATTTTCTAAAAATTAAGCTTGATAATATTCAGTGTTGTAAGAGTTTGGCAAAACTGTTACTCCCATACACTACTGATGGAAAGGTAAACTAGTGGACTCTTAAAGAAAATATCCATAGATATTTTAAATACAAACCCGATAACAGAAGTCTTTATCCAGGAATCTATCCTACAGAAAATCTTATGGAAGTTACAGAGTGTTATATTGAGTATTCTTATATGCCTATCTATTTGTAATATAAGATAATAGAAGTGTAGAATGATAAGTGAAGTAAAAGGGTGCTACATGGATTCATATAGATTCTTTGTCATTACTAGTAGAACAAGAGCCTATGGACATGCCTCAAGAAAGCCCAAGTTAGAGAAGAGTTGAGGCAGATAGGAAGCTGGAATAAAGCACTTCTGCTATATACCAAAGTATGGTGGTTGTCTTGAGGAAAAAGCACTGTTTGAGTTGCAAACTGAATTAGCTGCCTTTTTCATGAAACACAACTTTTATGGAAGAGTTATTGACAAACTATGGTTATTCAGACGCATATCTGGCAGACATTTCCAAAAATGAATCAAGTGGGGAGAAAAAAAATGAATAAAGCATACCTGTTACTTCAAGGAAAATAACTGGCAGTGTTTGTTGACAGTGATAAAATTTGAACTTTCTAGCTAATTAGAGTTTTGGAAAATTTGTATCCACTCCCATGATCTGTAATAATGCTAATGGATTTGGTCTTTTAATATTGTATAGTGAAAATATGTTAATGTTTGGAAAATCTGCAGAACTCAATGGACTCATATTTTCCAAGTGACCAAATTCATAATGCTACAGAATGACACATGGGTAAAAGATCCATTCAGAGTTCAAAATGGGCCAATGAATTTTAATGTAACAGTACAGAATTGATATGGTTTCAGATTCCACATCGAAACTAACTTTAAGAAACTACTATTTATTGAATTTTGTGTAATATCATAAAATGATATTTATTCCATTCATATGAAATGTCCAGAACAGGCAAATCCATAGAGACAGAAAGTAGATTAGGATTGCCATTAACTGGGAGGAAGAAAAGCCTGTAGAGTGCTGCTAATGGATACAAGCTTTCTTCTGGGGGTGATGAAGATGTTTTGGAATTGGTAATGGGGATGATTGAACAGCTCTGTGAATATATGAAAACTGTTGAAGTATCCTTTTAAAAGGGTGAATTTTATGGTATATAACTTACATCTCAAAGAAACTATACAGAAAAAGAAAAGGATATCCATAATTATTTGAATAAACTGTTAAAATACTCCTTTTTTTCCTACTACATATCTGTGTAAAGCAAGATATTCTCCATATGCTTTAAACAAAACAGTGTACCACAACAGATTGAATGTGGAAAATATATATGTAAATTCAATCATCATCTATTAGGCTAGATGTTAGAGATTTGCAAAAACATAATGCCATTCTTCTCAGGTAAATTTTTTGTTTGTATTGGAAAAATATAGTTTTCATAAAAATGTTATTTATTGTTATTTTTAAATGTTTTTAGATTTCTGTAGTTTTAATTTCTAATATAGTAAATATTAATAGGTATAATTATAAACAAAGGCCCTTTGGAGTATTTAGTAATTTTTAAGAATGTAAATGTATTCTGAGACCAAAATGTTTGAGAACTACTGACCTAGAGAAATGAAATGCATTTGCAAATTGTACATTCTTGCAAAAGGAATTCTTGCATTACCTTTTACTTACATTTGTAAGTTGTTAAAATTTCTCACTGTATATACCATGTTTAAATTTTGTGATTTTAAAATGATTTATTGGCTCAAAACTTGTTTTTTATTATACAACCTAACTGAGTGTTATTTTCTTCCCAACAGGATGTAGAAAATATATTTAGTCGTATAGTAGATATACATGAACTTAGTGTAAAGTTACTGGGCCATATAGAAGATACTGTAGAAATGACGGATGAAGGCAGTCCCCATCCACTAGTAGGAAGCTGTTTTGAAGACTTAGCAGAGGTAAGTACTTAAATTATACATCAAAACAAAACTGCATAAAAGTCCTGCTTTGCATTGAAATTGGAATCTTAATTATTGTTTCCAGTTAGGGTCATAGATATTAATTGCTGTCTACTCTGCTTTATTGCCCCCTCCGAGGGTCATTGTTAACATTTGTTTCTCTTATGGAACCCAGAAAAAGTAGTCTCTTGTTCATTAAAAAAACTCAGATCCCATAGCGGGGAGGCATTTACAGCTGACACTCAATTGTCTATCTTACCACAGCAAGGATAAGAAAAGTTGATGAAGGCCCTATCAGTGAAGAGGCCATAGAATTTGGCCTCTATATTGTGTTCCATCTAAACTCTGCTACTTACTAGCTTTATGTAACCATAGGCAATTTATTTCACATCTCTAAACCTCTATATCTATATTTGTAAAACAAGGATAATAATAGAACTCTGGGTTTTTGTGACAAATGAAATAACCTACCTAAAATATTTAGCTAACCATCTCCACACAGTAAGCTATTCAATATATGACAATCACACATTATTATTTAGAGTAGGAGTGGTGAAATGATTCAGATATCATGGGTTTAGAAAAATGATTAGTCTCCTTGGATATTTCAAATGCTGAAATATATGTTAGTCCTAATAAGTTAGCATTGATATTCATTCTGAGATTTCTAGCTCTTGCTTTGTTCTCACTTTAAAATCTATACATTTTATTATAACACAGCGTTATAAAACAAAAAATTCAAAATTTTAGGCAAAAACAAGATTAGAAATGGAATAGACATTCAAGGAGTGAGCTCTGATAGCTGGGTGTTGAGCTCTTAAGAATAATAAGGACTAAATGTGTTCCATGGAAGTGGGCAAGGCTTCTTGCTTTGAGGCCCTGGTTGTAATAAGATACTGGGGAAATCTGCCAACCTGATGCTTATAAGGATTTATAGAAAGTTGTGGACCTGAGGTGAGGAGACAGAAACACTACTTTATAACAAATGTACTTTAAAACCTAACAGAGTATCCCACAATAATCAGCCAATATGATTACAGAGCCTGAGACCTTTTTGAAACGTCATTTTAAGAGCAGATTCTGATCTGAATGAGTGATCATATAAGAATGGGAGAGAAAAAAGGAAACCAAAAATTTAAAGCCTCCCCCCTAAGAAGTCTATAATACAAAATTCTAAACTACAAGACAAAGTCAAATGCTTGGAGTGATATCTAACAAAATCAACAATTATAAAATGAATTCATTCCAGATTAATTTAATTTTGTACAATAGATTACAAAGAATTTAAAGGAAGTTTAGGATGTTCAACTAGATAAATAAAAGCATATGATCCATGTATAAAAAAGACATTGTGAAACAAAACAGGCAGGAAGGAAACAAGAACAAGTAGGTATGAAAAGATATTGGGAATTGAATATACATGCAATGCAATAAAAACTCTTAGTGTAGTATAATGTTTACCAGATCTAGTTCAAGGATGAAATTAATGAATTTAGGAATTCACTAAGAATGTGACACACAGAGACCAAGATAAGAATATAAAAGGCTAGTTAAGAGTAATTAAGGGTACATTGAAAGGCTTCAATATACATCTAATAGGTATTTCAGACAAATTTGAAGAGATAAAAACTGAAAATTTTCCAGAAATGAAGATACAAGTTCCCAGATTAAAAATGAATTCCAAATATTGGACAGGATAAATTTTTTAAAAACCACAGTCAAAAGCATTGTAGTGAAAAATAGAATATGTTATGAACTGTGAGAAGCAAAAGGGAAACTACACTGAGAATGAGAGGAGGTTTTAACAAGGAGGTTTTTAGCAATCAGTTGTGTGATATCTTCAAAATACTAAGGGAAAATAGTGTTTTCTGCCCAACTAAACCTTTATTCAAGAATTAGTACATAACTATGTTTGGTGTCAAATGGTAACTTGAAATATTGGGAGACCAGTTTGTAAAGTATATGATTGTCTAACCACTATGCTATACACCTGAAATTAATACAAATAATATTGAATGTAAACTGTAATTGAAAAATAAAATTTAAAAAAGAGTGAGCACAAAGATTAAAATAGTAAAGCTAGCAAAAGCAAATGAGATTTTCATGACCTTGGGATAGGCAAAGATTTTTTAAACAGGATACAAAAACACTAACCATAAAAGAAAAGATTGATAAACCTGACTACATTAAATGTAAGAACACCTGTTCATCAATAGACAAAATTAAAAGAGTGAAAAGGCAAGCAATAGACTGGGAGACAATATCGTAATATCTATAGCCAATGAAAGACTCGTATCCAGAGTATGTAAAAAACTCCTACAAATCAATAACTAAAAGATAGGCAACTTAGGTTTTTGCAGAAATAGATAAAAGACCTGACAAAAGACCTGAACAAGTACTTCCTAAAAGAACAAAAGGTGCTCAACATCATTACCAAAGAAATGCAATTTAAAGCCATGGAACAGTTGGAACTCTACATGGCTGGTGGAGCGGGGGTAAATTCTGCAGTTACTTTGGAAAACTGTTTAACATAATCTACTGAAGCTAAGAATACAATGTACTCTATGGTCCAGCAGTTTCACTCCTGGGCGTATAGAAAAAGAAAAGAATGCCTGTATTTACCAAAGGCATGTTCAACAATGTTTGTAATAGGTTTATTCATAATGGATAATCTGTGATATATTCACACAGTGAAATGCTATAGGGTAATAATAAAAGAATGAACTGTTTTTTTAAAGGCAACAATGTTGCACAAAATAAGACTCAAAATACTATAATTGCATTTGTAGGAAGTTCTTTATATAAACAGATCTTTGGGAATAGCAGTTGTTGTAGATAAGTTTTTCTTATCTGAGTGTTGATTATACAGATGATTGCATAAACATATAAAAATTCATCAAACTGTGGACTTTATGTAAATTATACCTCAATTTAACAAGCAATTCAGAGGGGGAAAAAAGTGAGAAACAAATGAAAACAGACACGGGGGAGAGGTCAATGGGGTGGGGGGAAGGAGACTCATGTGATACTTTAAACAATAAAGAATTTAAAAATAAAAACAAAAACAGCAGACATTGACCAAAAGAGTTTCCTACTCCTAGGCCCTCATTATAAGAAGTATTGAACGATGCTCTTCAGCAAGAAGGAAAGTTCTACTTAGGGCAGTCAAGGAATACAAGAACTAAAGTTGAGAAATGTGTTGGTAATTTTGATAAACTTCTGAATATTTTAAAAACCAAACTTTTGTGTGTGTGTGTGTTTAAAAGGAAAGGTTAAACTAAACTTCTAAGCACCAGTAATAAATTATACAGTGTGTAAAGTGGGCTTGTATTTAGAAAGACAGAAAAATTGAACAACTTTAAACTCTCTTTGAAATTTAGCAAAATTAAAGATAACAAACTATATTTTATATTGAAAACATTTAGGAGAATTACCAAAAAAATAGAAATACTGCCTATAGGTTACAATGAACAAATGGGGGGCAGGCGGAGAATTATAGTTGTCCATATAGAGACAAACAAAATTCTTACTTAGTTCATGTCATACACAAAAAGTTATCAATAGATTTAAAATCTAAAAATGAAAAACAAAACTTTAGAAGTTCAGAAGAAAATATAGAACATATTTATGATGTTGACATTGGAAGGGTTTCTTTCACATAGAAAGTGAAAACCATTAAAGAAGAGATTTAAAAGTTTAAAACTTCTGCCAACTTACACCTTACACAAAAATAAATTCAAAATGGACAAAGGACTTAAACGTAAGACAGGAAACCATAAAAATCTTAGAAGACTCCATAGGCAGCAAAATATCAGACATATGTCGTAGCAATATCTTTACCGATACAGCTCCAAGGGCAATGGAAAAACTAAGGAGAAAATAAACAAATAGGACTACATCAAAGTAAAAGGCTTCTGCACAGCAAAAGAAAGCATCAACAAAACAACAACAAAACCCACTGCATGGGAGAACATATCTGCCAATGTTATCTCCGATAAGGGTTTAATCTCCAAAATTTACAGGGAACTCATACAACTTAACAAAAGGAAGATAAACAATCCAATCAAAAAATGGGCAAAGGACCTAAATAGACACTTTTCAAAAGAGGACATACGGAAGGCCAAAAGACATGTGAAAACATGCTCAAAGTCGAGAGATTCAAATCAAAACAACAATGAAGTACCATTTCACACCTGTCAGGATGGCTATCATCAATACATCAACAAACAACAAGTGCTGGAGAGGATGCGGAGAAAAAGGAACCCTCTTGCACTGCTGGTGGGAATGCAAACTGGTACAGCCATTGTGGAGAACAGTATGGCGATTCCTCAAAAAATTAAAAATGGAACTCCCATTTGACCCAGTCATCCCACTTCTTGAAATGTATCCCAAGAAAGCAGAAACACCAATCAGAAAGGATATATGTACCCCTATGTTCATAGCAGCACAATTTATAATAGCTAAGATTTGGAAATAGCCTAAGTGCCCATCAGCAGACGAGTGGATTAAAAAACTGTGGTACATCTACACAATGGAATTTTACGCTGCTGTAAAAAAGAAGGAATTCTTACCATTTGCAACAGCATGGATAGAACTAGAGAGCATTATTCTAAACGAAATAAGCCAGTCAGAGAAAGATAAATATCACGTGATCTCACTCATTTGTGGAATATAATGAACAATAATATAAACGGATGAACAAAAATAGAACCAGAGACATAGAAGCATCGAACAGACTGTACAACCTATGAGGGAAGGCCGGGGGGTGAGGGGGTAAGAGATCAACCAAAGGACTTGTTTGCATGCATGTGAGCAAAACCAATGAACACAGACAGTAGAAGGGTGAGGGGGCTTATGCTTGGGGGAGGGGGTGGTGCGGGAGAGGTCAATGGGGGAAAAAAGGAGACTCATGTAATACTTTAAACAATAAAGAATAAAATAAATAAATAAATAACTTCTGCCTTAGCCAGTTTGTCTCAGTGGATAGAGCATTGGCCTGGGGACTGAAGGGTCCCAGGTTCAATTCCAATCAGGGGCACATGCCTGAGTTGTGGTCTCGATTCACAGTAGGGGCCATGCAGGAGGCATCCTATCAATGATTCTCTCTCCCTCTCCCTTCCTTTCTGAAATTAATCAAAAAATATATTTTAAAGAAAATTTAAAACTTCTGTTCAAAAAATGATACTCTAAAGTTATGAGGAACACGAAAGAGTGAGGTTGAAATCTTTACCTTACACCATATGCAAACATAACCTCAAAATAGATCCAAGTCCTAAAGTAGGAGCTAAAATTATGAAGCTCTTGGAAGAAAGCATGGCTAAGTCTTCATGACTTTGGCCTTGGCAAAGGATTCTTAGGTCTATGACACCAAACCCATGAGCTGCACAAGAAAAAATAAGTAATTTGGACTTAAAATGTTTGTACTTCAAAGGACACCATCAAGAGGGAAAAGATAGCACACAAAATGGGAAAAAATGTTTACAAATTATGTATCTATAAAGATCTAGTATTCAGTGTATATAAAGAACTCTTATAAAAAGACATCCCAACTTTAAAATGGGCAAAGGATTTCAGTAGGAATTTATCCAAAGAAAATATGCAATAGCAATAAGCACATGAAAATATGCTTAACATCATTAGTCATTAGTGAAATGCAAAACAAAACCATTATAAAGTACCAATTCACACTCATTAAGATGGCTATAATTTTTTTTTTAAAGGAAAATAAGTGTTGGTGAGGATGTAGAGAAATTGGAACCCTTATACTTGCTGGTGGGAATGTAAAATGGTACAATTTTATGTAATCCAAGAGATCAGTTATACCTATAGTGTTTTGGGTATTTTTAATCTGCAGTATTATAAAATACTGCTTTTCTGAGCTAGATGGTGAAGATAGGAATGTTAGGTTGTTCTCTGTACTTTTCTGTACATTTAGAATATTCTAACACAGCCGTTCTCAACCTGTGGGTTGTGACCCCTTTGGGGGTTGAACGACCCTTTCACAGGGGTCGCCTAAGACCATCGGAAAACACATATATAATTACATATTGTTTTTGTGATTAATCACTATGCTTTAATTATGTTCAATTTGTAACAATGAAATTGGGGGTCACCACAACATGAGGAACTATATTAAAGGGTTGCGGCATTAGGAAGGTTGAGAACCACTGTTCTAACAGATAATACATAGTTATGTATATTATTAAAATATTTATGAATTTTGTAAGTTTTGCATTTAAACCAGAAAACTAATCATAAAGTCATCTATTAATTTACACATGGGTCCTTAGAAGTGCTTGCCATTCTATAAATTTATCCTTAAGAATAAACCTATGTGATTAGAGCTTGTATTCCCAGTTAGTTTTCAATTTTTTTCTCTCTTAATATTAGCTACTTTAGAATGATAATAATAGGTACTGTTTGTTTAGTGCTTATTACATGCATACCCAATTGTAAGCATTTGCATATGATATTTAATTCTTAAAACAACCCCTTGAAGTAGGTATTACCTACATTTTCCAATGAGGAAGCTGGCTTAGAGAGAGGAAGTAGTTTGTCAAAGTTCACACAGCTAAAAAGTAGTGCAATAAAAATTGGAACTCTATGACTCTAAAGACATGCTTGTAAGCCACTACACTGTGTAGCTTTTCTTTATGTATATAGTTCTTATAAAAATTTTCTAAATAAAGTGTATTGAAAGGGGAAGAGGGCAAACATTATCTGCTGTAGATGATGTCTAGAGTTCAAGATACACAATTTAGAAGCATCTGATCACATTTTTTTCTCTCTCCCATCGACTTAATTCATACCTGACTCCTTTCTGTTGTTATTATTGAAACTCTCCATTCCAGTAAAATCTACAATGAGCTGGACTGTAATTTCCAGTGTTATATTACTATAGAAATTTTTAGTGGGAAAACAATTGAAAGTATTGAAATTGGGAAATGAACTAGGAGCCAGCTCAAGAATTCAGATGACTTGGAATTTTGTATACTATATTGCATTTCGCAAAGAACAGAACTGAAGTCTTCTGATTCCTGATCTTGTGTTGTTATTATTCAGTCTTTCCTTAAAAAAAGAATCTGATAACATTAAGGCTAATTAATACATAAACGTCATTTTTTTTTTGGTCTTTTCCTTTTGCTGCATGCCTCCACTAGATGTCCCCTTCCTCTTTCTAGAATTACCCTTCATAGAAAGCCTAGAATCTAGAGCACCTCTTTTGTAATTTTGTTTTTTTACCTAGAATATGACATAGGATGGGAAAGAATAGAGATCCTACCTCCTGCTAAAATCTAGATACCTACTCTCTTTTCCTCAGGAATCATCAAAACCAGTATATTCTAATCTTTTAGACCTAACTATTATAGTTGTTTAGTTTATTAATGATTGATGATGGTAAATTTTTGGATAAAATTTGAATTAAATTGTTTAAATGTCTTGTGAAAACTGTAACAATGAATTATAGATGATTATAAACTGTTATCTCTGACTTACAGAATATGAAAGTAAAAGTCTGCCACTAAGAAATGACCATGAGAAAATAAATGGCTGGCACCAGTATCTAAATGTTTATCTAGTTGTAGATATCTATATTCTTTGGTGTTTAGGCTAAGCTTGTTTTTTAGAACCCAAAGTCTCCCAATTCTTATGACCATGTTTGTTGATAATACTCTACTAGAATCTGTTGATGAGGTGTCATAACATATAAGGCTCTTATTACTCATCAGAATAAATTGATTTACTGTCTTACTTGAAAATATTAGATTTATTTTGTTAAAATTATAATTAATAGCCTTGTAGTCTTGTTTGGAGGCTTTGAAGGAAAGATGTAATTGTGCTGGTATAGATGTGCCCATAAATTAATTTTTCTGTTTATGGATTGTGGGTTTTTTGTTTTTTTATGTTCTACTTTGGAGAAAGATAATTTATGTTTTACCTTCTTTATTTTCTAAGGAACTGGCATTTGATCCATATGAATCATATGCTCGAGATATTTTACGACCTGGTTTTCATGATCGTTTCCTTAGTCAGTTATCAAAGCCTGGAGCGGCACTTTATTTACAGGTATAGTTATTTTTAAATCAAGATATATGATATCTGAAAACTAAACTTAAAAAAAATTAAATCACTTTGTTTTCTAGTCAATAGGCGAAGGTTTTAAAGAAGCTGTTCAGTATGTTCTACCCAGACTGCTTCTAGCCCCTGTTTACCACTGTCTACATTATTTTGAACTTTTAAAGGTAAGAAAAGTATTCAATTGTGATATAATTTTTTACCAACTTGTGTATCAATTATTATGTGAGCACCCATGGACATTAGTCTGTATCTATTTTCTTTTTCTAGTTAAGAAGCAAATACAAATGAATCTGCAAAAAAGTGGCATATTTTCTTCAGTTTTAATAGTGAATTTTAAAGCAACAATCAGATATTTTTTATTTTGTGTCCTTACATTTTGTTTACATTGATGGTTATTTGGAAACAGCATTGGATTTTTGTTTTTTGTTTTTTTGTTTGTTTTTAAATATATTTTATTGATTTTTTACAGAGAGGAAGGGAGAGAGATAGAGAGTTAGAAACATCGATGAGAGAGAAACATCGATCAGCTGCCTCCTGCACATCTCCTACTGGGGATGTGCCCGCAACCCAGGTACATGCCCTTGACCGGAATCGAACCTGGGACCCCTCAGTCCGCAAGCTGACGCTCTATCCACTGAGCCAAACCGGTTTCGGCAACATTGGATTTATTTATGCATCCAAGTAACCCATTTTGGGACCTCAGCAGATTTAGAGACTTAGATAGTATGAGGATAAGGCCAAATGGGGAAGATTTATTACCTAATATTCGTAGCTCAAGTTTGCAGCTATCTCTATAAAATTGTTTATCTTTACTTTAGAAACAGTGAACTATGTATAACCCCAGTAAAAATTCACCATGTTATCACAGTTCAAAAATACTCAATTTCAGAAGCACTGACTAAAAGGAAAGGATTCTGCTCCCCCCCTTTTTTTCCTGTTATATACTGAAATTAACTAGGAAAAGGGGGAACCTTACTATATATAAATCATAATTCAGTAGTGTAGCTCGAAGATAATTACCTTTTAAATATTTTATGTATCTAATGATGTTGCCTTTAGATTATGGATAGCCCTGGCCGGTATTGATCAGTGGTTAGAGTATTGGCCCACACACCAAATACTTAAGTATGGAATCATGGGAAAGGATTACAGATAAAAACTGAGAACTGCGAGGTGCCGTGAGTGGAAAACTTAGGATCAAGAACTGAGAAATATTAAACACAGGAGATTTTTTTCCTCCCAAAGTAGTCTCTTTTTTTCAGTGCTATGTAAAACAAATTGGTAAAGGCAAATATGAATCATGCTACCTCATTTAATTTAAACACCCACTAATGGCCTTCACATGGTGTGCCAAAAACTCTCTGTGAAGAAATATGCTCTGCAGTCCCCTTTTACAAATACCTTGTGTGCATGTGTTAATGGCTTTGGTTTGCTGCCTTTCCATTTTGGAAACTGGACAATATCAAACATCTTCTACTCTAGACCATTTTCTTCTACTTTTTTATGTTGTGCATGCATCTGGTTTAAGTGCTATATGCTCAAGACCATTTTTTACACTGTCCATGAGCTGATGTGTTAATACCAGCAATAAGAAATTTAGAAAACATAACTTCTCTCTGAGTCTCATAAAAATAACCCCAGTAGAGGTCTGTCTTAATTTTATTCCCTTGAACTGGCTTTCTAAATTTAGAAATTATCCTGATATGATGAGCTCAAAGCTGTGAGCTAAATGGTATTGTATCTGACCATAGATGTTGAATATCTAAAGTTAAACATAGAATAGTGTAATTTAGGAGCTATTATAAGTAAATACCTAATTATTGTCCTATTCCAATCTTAAATAAACTAAACTGCTGTGAGGGGCATTTATAGTTTTGGTAATTTTCTCTCTAATAAGAAAAAAAATTATTTTAAAAGGTATTTTATTTTCATAAGGAGAGATCCTTATATTTTAAAGTATTAATTTCCTGCTTAAAGTTTCAAACTCCTTGCTGCACTTCAGATTTTAACTTGCTTTCACATTATTCTTGCATTTTGGCCATTTTTCTCTCATTTCCTCTCCTTTTAGAACTCCAGTTATGTATATTGGTTCTACTACTTTATGTTGTTCCACAAGTCTCTGAAACTTCATTTTTCTTAAATCCCTTTTTCTCATTTTCTTGAATTTGGTAATTTGTATTGATCTGTCAATAGAATTGTTAGTAATTATACTTTAGAATTTCCATTTGGATTTTGTTTGATAGTTTCCAGATAATCCCTATCTATCCACTTAATAAGACCATGTTTTCCTTTAATTCTTTGAACATGATCATAAAAGCCACTTTGAAGTCTTTCCTAAATCCAACCAACCCTCTGGGCCCATTTGGAGTCAATTTTTATAAATTGACTTTTTCCCCCTGAATATAGGCTGCTTACCCTCCCCCCCTCTTTTTGTATGTGTGCTAGATAACTGGATTTTGTTGTGTTGAGGATTGTTGTTTTTTTTGGTTTTGGATTGGGGGATTCAGTGTGTGTGTGTGTGTGTGTGTGTGTGTGTGTGTGTATGTGTGTGTGTGTGTGTGTATTGTTGGTTTTCCTGAATTAAATTGCAAATTCGTTTCTTCTGTGTTGTGCAGCAGATACCACAACCTCTGTTTACTTTTACTTTCTCTTTTCCAATTTATATGCTTTCTATTTTTACTTCTTGTCTTATTCCTGTGGCTAAAACTTCTAGTGCTATGTTGAACAAGAGTGGTGAAAAGGGACATACCTGTCTTGTCCTAGATCTTAACGGAAACATTTTTAGTTTTTTCCCATTGAGTATGATGTTCGCTGTGGGTTTGTCATGTATGTTCCCCTCTATTCCTACTTTGCTGTGAGTTTTTATCATAAATGGGTGCTGTATTTTATCAAATGCTTTTTCTGTATCTATTGATATGATCATGTGGTTTTATCCTTCAGTTTGTTTATGTGGTATATCACGTTTATTGATTTGTGGATATTGTACCAACCTTGCATCCCTGGAATAAATCCCACTTGATTATGGTATATGTATTGCTGGATCCTGTTTGTTAATAATTTGTTGAGAATTTTAGCATCTATGTTCATCGGAGATTTTGGCCTATAATTTTCTTTCTTTTAGTGTCTTTATCTGGTTTTGCAATTAGGGTAAAGCTGGCCTTGTAAAATGACCTTGGAAGTCTTCCCTCCTCTCTAATTTTTTGTAATAGTTTGAAAAGGATAGGTGTTCATTCTTCTTTTAATATTTGATAACTTTCACCCGTGAAGCCATCCAGTCCAGGACTTTTGTTTGTTGGAGATTTTTTAATTACTGCTTCAATTTCATTAGTTGCAATCTATCCATATTCTCTGATTCTTTCTGATTTAGTTTTGGAAGATTGTATGTTTCTAGGAATTTAACCATTTTATCCAGATTGTCCAATTTGTTGGCCTATGATTGTTTGTAATATTTTCTTACAATCCTTTAATTTCTGTGGAGTCAGTTGTTACTTATCTTTCATTTCTGATTTTATTTATTTGGGGTCCTCTCTCTTTTATTCTTGATGAGACTAGATAAAAATTTGTCAATCCTGTTCATCTTTTCAAACAACCAACTCTTGGTTTCATTGCTCTTTTGTATTGTTTTTTAGACCATTTCATTTATTTCTGCTCTGATCGTTACTATTTCCTTTTTCTACTCACTTTGGGCTTAATTTATTGTCCTTTTTCTAGTTCCTTTAAAAGTGTAAAGTTAGAACGTTTATTTGAGATTTTTCTTGTTTCTTGAGGTACCAGTCAGGTTCATGGGTACCACTAAGTGGGGGGAATGGCCCCTGCTCCAAAGCTACACCACTCAGTCATTGACATCTCCTGAGTCTGTCCATACCTCTACACCCTAGCCCAGGTAGCTGACTCCTCAGGAGGGCATGAGCTCTCCTGGGTGGGGCAACAGGGAATCCAAAGGGTGGGACTATTGCATTCCCCTAGGCCAGCGGTTCTCAACCTGTGGGTCGTGACCCCTTTGGAGGTCGAACGACCCTTTCACAGGGGGTCGCCTAAGACCATCGGAAAACACATATATAATTACATATTTTTTTTTTGTGATTAATCACTATGCTTTAATTATGTTCAATTTGTAACAATGAAATTGGGGGTCACAACATGAGGAACTGTATTTAAGGGTCGTGGCATTAGGAAGGTTGAGAACCACTGCCCTAGGCTGATACCATATGGAGGAGAGTACCACCCAAGAATAATGGCATCTGCTAGTGTTGGAGAGGGACTAAGCATAGGGGTCCTGGCAGCTGTCTCCCCAGAGCCACAAACCCCAGTCTCTCCTCATGGGACTCCAGTCTGCTCCCACTCTCTCAGCCAGAGCTTAGGGTAAGTGGCTGCAAATGAGATTTTGTGTGTTGGACCTTTACGAGGGTACCTGTGTCTCTATGGCTCCTGCTTTTCCCTGGCAGACAGAATTCCCTCTGATTTTCATGGCCAGGAGTTATGTGGGTGCCTCTTCCTGGCTCTGGTGCTCTGGGATGGGGAACCAAGCTTGGGATTGAGACCCCAGCTCCTCAGGAGGAACCTCTGCAGCTGAGATATCCCTCTTCAGTCTCTGCCCTTCCTACCAATCGCAGTATGGCTTTTGTAAATCCTTGGTTATAAGCCTTCTCTTCAGCTATTGTTCAGTTGGTTGTTCAAGTTGATTGTTCTATATTTTAGTTGTAATTCCAATGTGGTCCTGGGAGTAGGTGATTGTAACATTCATCTACACCACCACCATCTTGGATCATCTCAGAGTGCTTTGATTTTTAATGACAAACCTATAAAGTAGGCAGGACAGGCTTTTTACTAAAATACTAAAAAACTCATCTGACAGATGAGAAATATGAAGCTAAGAAATCAATTAATTTGCCCCAAGGTCACACAGAAGTAGAGTTAAAATTTGATCCTTAATTTTGTGTCAAGTTTCTCTCCATTATATTGCATATTTTTCTGTACATTTATCTTTTTTATCATCCCATTACCTACAACATTAATATTGGAATCAGAAACCTAAGGCTGAATTCCACACTGAAAAAAAAAAAGCTCACCTATGTGCCTACTTCTGTTCAAAGTCCTATGAAGTAAAAAAAAAGTGTATATCACTCATTTCTTTTCAGTAATATGCATCTGAGAAACTGCACATTACTGCCTGTCACAAGGTTGTGAATTCTTTTAACACTCCTTCTACTCTTTTTTTTAAAATGTGGAAAAACTTGCATGTTGATATGGATAGTAATATATAAAGAAGAAAAAGAATTTTAATATATTTTCACATGTTTAAAAATTTTATTGTGGTAGGAAGAACCAATGTTAGCTTTATCCTTAAATGAAATGAGCTTATTTATTTATGTATGTATGTATTTAGTCCAAACTGTTCTACTAGCTTAGATTTGTCATTTTCACTTTACAGCAATTAGAAGAAAAGAGTGAAGATCAAGAAGACAAGGAATGTTTGAAACAAGCAATAACAGCTTTACTTAATGTTCAGAGTGGGATGGAAAAAATATGTTCTAAAAGTCTTGCAAAACGAAGACTTAGGTGAATATTTTTGCTTTTTTATAATCCTTTTTTTCACCTTGAATATTATGGTATAAATTCAGAGATCCCAGTTCCCTTCTCAAGTAAACAATGAAAAAATAGTTTTAGTGACAAGCTTGGTCTTTCAGAGGAAGTGACATCAAAGCCAAGAGAATTTGTTATTGTTTGAAAAACCTTTCATATTGTGCATTTTCCTTGCATACTCCCAGACAAGATCTCCTGAGAGTCAACTGGTAAGCTCAAGGAGAGATAGAGCAAATGTATTGGATAGATTTATATCAACATCATTGTTCTGTCAAGGTATCCCTTATTTTAGGGAGTATATAATTTGAGGCATTAATTCTGATACTATTGCTTCCAGTTTCCTAATGATAATATGTGCATGTTTTTTTTTAACTTTGGGTCTTTTTGAGCATTTCTAAATATGTCTTAAACCTCTTAAGTTACTGTTTTTCACTATATTGGGCTACTTTCTAATATTTGTTATTCTAAATATCTATAGCCAAGGTAGAAATAATTATTCTGTAGCTGAATTTATAAGGCAGAATTTTGTCAATAGTCATTTTTCTTTTTAGAGCACTAAAAGAAATGTCTCTATTGTGTTGCTTGTTTCCAAAATTGTGCAATTTTGTAACACTAACATCTTTCTAGAATTAGTGAAAACCTTCCCAATGTAACTTTTTAAAATATACTTTTACATTGCCCTTTATTTACATGAATTTTAGGTTCTCTGTTGTCTGTGTACTAATAATGTTTTTTCCTTTATCCCAGTGAATCTGCATGTCGGTTTTATAGTCAGCAAATGAAGGGGAAACAACTAGCAATCAAGAAAATGAATGAGATTCAGAAGAATATTGATGGTTGGGAGGGAAAAGACATTGGACAGTGTTGCAATGAGTTTATAATGGAAGGAACTCTTACACGTGTAGGAGCCAAGCATGAGAGACACATATTTCTCTTTGATGGCTTAATGATTTGCTGTAAATCAAATCATGGGCAGCCAAGACTTCCTGGTGCTAGCAATGCAGAATATCGTCTTAAAGAAAAGTTTTTTATGAGAAAGGTACAAATTAATGACAAAGATGACACCAATGAGTACAAGCATGCTTTTGAAATAATTTTAAAAGACGAAAATAGTGTTATATTTTCTGCCAAGTCAGCTGAAGAGAAAAACAATTGGATGGCAGCATTGATATCTTTACAGTACCGGAGCACACTGGAAAGGATGCTTGATGTGACAATGCTACAGGAAGAGAAGGAGGAGCAGATGAGGCTCCCTAGTGCTGACGTTTATAGATTTGCAGAACCTGACTCTGAAGAGAATATAATATTTGAAGAAAACATGCAGCCCAAGGCTGGAATTCCAATTATCAAAGCAGGAACTGTTATTAAACTTATAGAGAGGCTCACATACCATATGTACGCAGGTAAGAAATAAGAAGTTGCCTGTGACTTTTATTTTCCTGCTTCAGGCTGATTTTCTCTGCTGCACTGGTCATTGTGCCTAAAATAGAAAGCAAACTAACACAAGACCTCCGCATTATCAGAGTTCTTTTTTTTTTAATTGAAAATACTGCCATTTATATTTCTTCGAAATTTTATACTTTTTCCTATCACATCTACATATATTATTTTAACTTTACAACTAGAGTTATAAATGAGAAACTAAATGTCACTTAGCTAAATTTACCCAGTTAGAAAATGGAAGCAACAAAACTAAAAGTAGTGATAAATCATCATCATTAGGGTCTTTCTTGAAACTTTTTTACATCTCTGCCTTTTTTTTCTTTCTGTTACTGAGATTATAAAATCAGTTAAAATATTACTATACATCCATCACCAAAATTGTGTTAGTAGTACAAACATACACAACATTGCTTTTTCTTAATTTCCATTCCTAAAAATTAACTAAATTTGGCAATCCTGGAAATCATTTAAGTTTTCAGTTTCTTTGTTTGTTTTGCTTTTTACAACTGCTATTATTGAAGAAAACAGTTTCACCTTAGCAGGGCAATTTTTAAAGACAAACATGTCCAAAACACCTACGAAGATTGCTAGAGGCCAAATTAAATATAATGTTTAAGAGGTAAGGAATACATATAATGATTTGTTTTTAAGTAATTTTATTTCTTCTAATAAAGTTAAGTAACAAATGATAATCTAATGTTCTTCAACCTTCAACTTCCCTACATACTGGGAGGTTTGATAATTGTAAAATACTGTAGAGTGTGGTATAGTAGAAAGAGCATTGAATTTGGATTTATACCTTCACTCTATATAGTTCCTTAAGGTCTCAGAACCTCAGTTTTTCATCTCAAAAATCAGTGTGACAACAGCTACCTTAAAATATGTTGGAAAGAGTAAGTGAAATACTGTATGTCAAAGCTCTTGTAAATATACATGCAAACTTATTTTCAAAGAATGTTTTTATTACCAAAATATATAAAATCAAATGTATTATTATTAAATAGTTGAAAGTGGATGTTAACCTAAATCTCCATACTTCTTGCTTAAATATATTCTTATCTCCAGAAATGTGTTTCTGGGGAAATCTTTTTTCGGTTTTAAAGTCCTATAAGTGGGTTCTCACTTCTCTCTAGAAACAGTTTTGGAACCAGTTAAATTAAGCTTTTAAATATATCCATTAATCCACTGTAATAAAGGTGAATAGTATTTGATATTGTTAATCAATTTGATGTATTAAATGTCCAGTCAGAACTATTTGTATGTCCTGGAAATTATCAGGGCCACCTTGCAAAAATGTAGAATTAGGTTAGAATATTTTTATAAGTGACATCAAAGCACTTTATAAATACAAAATTGTTTAATTATCTCCACATGTCTCTGGGTTGAGTAAGCCAGTGTTTTGTTTTTATTTTTTATTTGTCCTCTAATTGGTAGTTCTTTTGCTAGCCTTTTTCATGGCAAAATAATAGTGTTTTCCATAAGCTAATTTTAAAAGCAGTTTGGCTTTTAAACTAAGCCCATGGCTGAAATATGATGAATATAGTGAAAGAAGACTAGTCTGGGATTCCAATTTTACTATTGATTTTTCACTTAGAAACTTCTATAATTAGTGTATGTATTTTACTGACGCTGAAATAAGTAAAGGCACAGGAAATTTAAATAAGCTGCCTAGGATTTTACATATGAAACTGTTTTTGAGAGAAGGTACAATTATCAGTAATTAATATAACTTATATATTTAGTTGTTTTTCATTAACTTCTCTTTAAGATCCAGAATACAACTACAAAGATGTTTTATTAAATTACCCAAAATTTGTGGTTGCAAAATACTTATTTCTTTGCTACTTTTTTCTTTTATTGTTTAAAGTATTACAAATAGTAGAACATATGTCTCCTTTTTCCCCTATTGACCTCCCTCCAGCCTCCCTCCCACCCCCGGCACATGCCTTCACCCTCTTAGTGTCTGTGTCCATTGGTTATGCTTATATGCATGCATACAAGTCATTTGGTTGAATTTTTTTTTTTTAATATGTATTTTATTGAGTTTTTACAGAGAGGAAGGGAGAGAGATAGACAGCCAGAAACATCGATGAGAGAGAAACATCGATCAGCTGCCTCCTGCACATCTCCTACTGGGGATGTGCCCGCAACCCAGGTACATGCCCTTGACCGGAATCGAACCTGGGACCTTTCAGTCCGCAGGCCGATGCTCTATCCACTGAGCCAAACCGGTTTCGGCATGGTTGAAATTTTTAAGGTTATAAAAGTTCAATTTGTTCTTTTTGACACATCGTTCTGATTTTTAAGTGTCTTAGAAGATTCACAGAATTTTTTAGCTTAAGCTTTCTAAATTGTCCATTTTATTTTAAAAATCTTTGAGTTCTTATACTGTTTAGAGTAAAATTAATTCTCCTAATCAATAGTAAAACTCCTAAGACAGAAGTTTTACTATCTTTTCCTATAGAGAAATATAAATTGCAAATGCTGAAGATTTACAAGTGTTTATTATCATAACTCAGTGGTATTTGAACTGGAAGACATTTGATTCCAAAATTTGTAATATAATTGCTTCTATAAAACTCAATTGTTAATGATTAAAATTTTATTTATTTAAGTTGCATGCTGTATTTCACAGACCTAACATAATTATTAATAAGTAGTTGCAGAACTACAATCAAATGTTTTTTTCTGGAGAACTGCCTTTATTTAATTATTTTGAAAGAAGACACTTTTTTTCACTTTATGGACCTTTTTTATTTTTATTTTTTGAGGACACTTTAAAACTAACAAAATTTGAACAAGCATAGCTGCCAGTTTTTCTATAAAGTTGGCAGTCTTCTCTTAATGTACATGCTAGCCATGTCTGTGGACAAAGTACTTTTGGCATGGTATTATATTAGCTACTTTTGATAGTTGCTCTCATTTATATTAATTTTTAGCTTTTGAATAGAGTGATATTTTAAATGGTCATCTTTTTAATTAATATAAAATACTTAAATTTCTAGATTTATAGAACTTTGCAAAGTTAAGTATATTAAAATTTAAAGTGACAAGATTGTCTTTTTTTTTTTAAGTTTCTTAAAAATTCCTTTCCTTAATTTCTTAAGGAATAAAATGCCAATGTTGGTTTTAAAAGTGTGTGGCTAAGTTTTTTAACATTTTTCTTTTCCTCTTTTGAGGTTTAATTTACACTGTTTTATCTTACGTCCTTAATGTATTAATGGTATAAGTAGAATCCACAAGCAGCTTTTGTGAGTTGTGTTTACAGCACATACAAATTAGTAGTATTCGTTTGTTTGGGCTCTCTGTAGGGTCTGTTACTGACTGTATTACTGCCAATAGAGTGTGCTTTTAATAGACCATCTATAAATTTGTAAAACATGAAAGCAGTAATTTTTTAAGCAGTCGAGTTCACATGAACTCTGAGTCCTCACTGCAATGAGAACAGATCAAATTACCATTTTTTAATTGATGAAATTATTACATATGTGTCCTTATCCCCACGTTACCCCCTATCCTCCCACTTATGCCCTCACCCCCCTGTTGTCCGTGTCCATTGGTTAGGCCTATATGCTTGCATATAAGTCCTTTGGTTGATCACCCCCTTACCCCCACCCTCCCCTACCTTCCCTCTTTAAGAACTATTGGTCTGCTCTTTTCTTTTTTTTGAGGGGGTGGGGGTTGGTTAGTTGGTTGGTAGGTATTTATTGGAGAATATACAGTGCAAGTTGTGGCTTACATCGAAACAAAAGCTAAAATTTACCTTGCACATTTTAATTATATTGTATAGAATTATAATAAGACATTGATTATAATACAATGAGAAACTAATAACTATCAAGAACTACTTACAGGTAATTTTTTAGATTATAGGTTGGTCACACATCATAAAAAGCAAAAGGGAAACTAATTTAATATTATTAATTCAGACTTCACTTTGTTTCCAGTTAACTTGATCCCTCAAGTATTTTAGCAATAATTTATGAAATAAAGCTATAGATTACTAGTGTTAGATGAGGTGACCAATTCCTCACTTTATAGACAAAAACCCAAGGCCCCTGAAGCTTATGTGATTTGCCAGAAGTCATATCAGCAGGTAATTACAGAATGAAGACTAGACATTAGGTTTCTTGACCCTTAATAGAATATACTTTCTACCTTATTACACTGACTCATACAAGGTGAATTCTTTTAATTATAATATTTTTATTATGTGTATTGAATAATAAAAATAAAGAAACGTACTTGCTTGCCCAGACAGCCTGCATGGCTCAGTGGTTGAGCATTGACCAATGAACCAGGAGGTCATGGTTTGATTCCCGGTCAGGGCACATGCCCAGGTTGCGGGCTCAATCCCCAGTGTGGGGCATGCAGGAGGCAGCCAATCGATGATTCTCTCTCGTCATTGATGTTTCTGTCTCTCCCTCTCTCTTCCTCTCTGAAATCAATAAAAAAATATATTTTTAAAAAATAAACTTACTTGCTTGGTTTGAATTGCCAGTATACAAATGGCTTATTAATTTCTGGAAAACAGGTCTATGAAGATATAGTCAGAGCAATTTTTTTTCTTATTGAAATAGGTAAAAAGTTCTAACTATAAACTTTCATTTTAATTAAAATATTTTATTATTTAGTTACATACTGGTCATCATAACTTTATTTTTTAACAAAACCCAGTCATTAGTCTATCTGTAAAAGAAAGCTTTCTGGGAGAAAAAATTAAATGTAGGTGAGTTAGAAAGTGCTTATTTGCTTAAAAGATTGCAACAGGGTCTTATATGGAATCTAAGATCCAGTGTTTCTGGACATACAATAATTCACTAACTATATCAGAACTTTGGAATTCACCCAAAGAGCTAAGGGGAAATTATCTAGTTAGACGGAACATTCTGAATCCAGCATGGATATGAAGAGATGTTTCCTTCCTTGTCTATACAGTAAGAAGGCACAAAGCAACATGCATAAAGAAGAGGAGAGTAGGAATTTCACTTTAGTTATAGTTACAGGAAATAAAGTACAAAATAAAGAAATGTTTGGTGATGCTATGTCTGGTTTGTTATTCTGTTTTAGAGAAATGAGGTGAGTTTGAGGTAGAGGTAATAATTCAGAACTGACATTATATGGAAATAAAAGCTCTTCACATTGAAGTGTGGGGGAAAAGGTGTTTCCCATGCATGGTGAACTTCCCTTTCATGGAAAACGATACTGGGGAAAAAGAAAAAAAGGCCAGTTGATACTTTTCTTTAAAGTATTTACTGATATTTTATGCCTTCATATAGAAAACCCTCAAAAATCTGTATCAGATTTCTTTTGAGTTTGTGTACTGTATAAGCTCAGTTTGTGTGTTTTAATTTAGGGAAAAAAACCTTTTCAGTAGTTTTTGATCTATAGGGCAGTGCTGTTCTATTTTTAAATTCTCTTTTTTTAAGTGTTTGTGCGTCAGCGTAGCGGTCTGTTTCCTTTTGTAAGGAATTCAAGAGTGATTGTTTATAAATCCTTGTTGAGGAGCTTATTGTTTCTTGTAGCTTTTTAAATGGCTGTATTAAAGGGAGAATGATCACGTGAACACACATCCTGATGAACTGGTTCACTGTGGTGACTGGGGGAGGGGTATTCTTTACATAAATAACTCTAGTTAATAAATATCTCATACATTTCATTGACCTTGCCAAATAAAATGTCATGTAGGGATCAAAATAAGTATATAAGATAAAAAGGATTGAATTTATCACCTAAAATCTAATCTGCTATATTCTGAACATTAATGTAAGTATATTCTGAGTTCCTCAGATTTTGAAGAACTGTGCAATCTGTATAAGAACAGTTTTAGCCCTAACCGGTTTGGCTCAGTGGATAGAGCGTCAGCCTGTGGACTGAAAGGTGCCAGGTTCGATTCCGGCCAAGGGCATGTACCTTGGTTGCGGGCACATCCCCAATAGGAGGTGTGCAGGAGGCAGCTGATCGATGTTTCTCTTTCATCGATATTTCTAACTCTCTGTCCCTCACCTTTCCTCTCTGTGAAAAATCAATAAAATATATTTTAAAAAAAGAAAAAAGAACAGTTTTAGAGGGAAAGGGGCAGCTAGAAAACCAGCAAAAATAGTAACTATAACTCATAACCTGGGCCTAGACCAGGAACTTGATGGGGGTTGGCAGGTATTTGCTTAGAGAGAGGGACACTGAGCAGCTAGTGAGTGTGGTAGAAATCTCAGTACAGGAATTTGAGTCAGAAGAGAAAAACCACAGAGGAAGTTTTTGCCATTGCTTATATTGAAATCTATTACGGTTTAGTTTGAGAAAGAGGTTTGTGGAATTATATCCATAAGCAAGTGATAAACAGAAAAAAGAATTATCAAAATAGTTTATTTTAATTTTCTCCACAAATATTTGTTTATGCTTATATTTTAAAATCGAACCAGCCTGGCTTTTGTATTTTTATGCATTTGCCTTCCATTGTCCCTGAAATAATCATTTTATAATATAGGTAGATAACTGCTACTCACAATTAATAGAGGCAATATGAAACCTAGCTTTTATGATTACCTGATAAATGTAAGTAGGTCCTTTGTTTTCTTTTTAAGAAAACTTGTTTATTGATTTGAGAGAGAGAGATGAGAGAGAGAGAGAGAGAGAGAGAGAGAGAGAGAGAGAGAGAGAGAAACATCAATTTGTTGTTGCACTTATGTATGCATTCATTGGTTGCTTCTTGTATGTGCCCTGACCTGAGATAGAACCCGCATCTTTGGCATATGGGAATGATGCTCTAATCAACTGAGCTACCCAGACAGGGCAAGTTCTTGGTTTTCTTACAAAATATGTAACCTGTCTTTATTAGTGGGTATTTTAAAAATATCAATTATCTTAGTCCTTTATATCACCAATAAGCTAAAGGTCTTCAGAGTAGTGTGACGTGGTTACAATCACTGAAATGGGGAAATCAATAGAAATAAAATTAGCTTCTGAAATACGTATCCTTTTTGTATAAAATTTAAAATGCAGATGTTATGTCCTTTATTAATATTAAAGTTATTCATTCATTTGTAAATTTCCACTGCGTTAGACTAAAAATAGTCTAAATTAATAAGTCCTGGTAATATATGCAGTCTTTAAGAGAATTTTTTGAAAGTACTTAAACTTTTGCCAAATTTTTGGTTTATTTTTAGCCTCTGCTGGTTTTTTTCTTTTGGCAAGACTACTCATTTCTAATCAAGCTAAAAACAACTTAAACTTGAGTCACTTCAGAACTTAGTACAACTGATCATTGTGGGAGTGTTTATTTCACTGCCAGCTTCAGAAACTTCTGAATGTAGTGTACAGGAAGGCACAGTTGCTATTTCCTAAAATCTGGAAGAAGGCTTAACAAGAAATACAGAATCACAATTAGACTGCCAATTTTTCGATGACTTGCTAGTGCCTTTGCCCAAGATCCTGAATTAATATTTTATGTAAATTTCTATAGTGGTTATATAATTTATGGATTCTTTCCAGTTAGATCTCACAGCAGCATAAATATTAAGAGATCCTTTAACTCAGGGAGATTATGTGATGCAGTAGGAAAAAAATCAGGAATTACACAAT
Organism: Myotis nattereri; assembly: GCF_964212035.1. Classification (NCBI taxonomy): domain Eukaryota; kingdom Metazoa; phylum Chordata; class Mammalia; order Chiroptera; family Vespertilionidae; genus Myotis; species Myotis nattereri. The sequence goes on from NC_138085.1 coordinate 64,684,871, forward strand.
CTAGGTTATGGTACCATCTCTGTCACTCTACTGTGCGACCCTTGATAAGTCTTAGTTACTTCTCTCATATGTAGAAAAGAAAAAATATCCCAGGCCCTATCAGTTCAGGGAAATCGTATACATTTTGAGAATGCTGCTTGAGAACTTTGCAGAACAGACATCAGGAATTGATGGGATCCCCTGGACCGGTGTGGCACTGATGCACAAACATGACTCTCAGCATTGTCATCAGTTACTAATGGACTGAAATGGCCAGAGGTTTTGGTTTAAGATGAAAAGACCACTTTATTTTATTTTTTCTTATTTCTCAATTTATTAGACATTATTTATAGTTTACAAAAGGGTGAGCTTTCACTAGGTTGTAATTTTTACATCCAATATTAATATCCTTATAGATTTAAAATAAACTGCATTTTTATTATTTACTATAATAAATATTTTTTATTTTTTAAATTTATTGTTGAAAGTATTACAGATGTTCCCTTTTTTCCCCCAGTGACACCCTTCCAGCTCTCACCTGCCCCCCAAGGCCTTTACCACACTATTACCATTTTAAAAATCGAATGCCTTTAAAAATAGCCAATTTTTTTAAATAATTTTTTTAATTCACTAAGAACTTTTATTCTCTTTTTCAACTTAAAAGTACCTTGAATACCCCACAACTTATCAGCCTGACAGGTGTCATTTGAGAAGAAATGGATCTGGATATCGATTTTAGACTTTTAGACTGAAACAAACTTTTCTTTTAAAAAAAGGATGGGTCACCCTAAATTTGGAACAGAAATCAGGGATTCTTGAAGTACTTTGTACTAAAGATCTGAGCTCTCTCTCCAACAGTGACACCTCAGCATCTCTACATAGCCACTGCTTTTGTTTCCTAAACACATGATGTTTTGAGTAGCCTCACCTTACAAATAGATTTGCAGAACAGGAAGAAGATTCTTGAAAGGGAGGACTGTGATGAAACCGATATAAATCTCTGTTTTAAAATCTTGTACAGCCTTCTGTTTTAAAATCTTTTCTTCTGGATGAGACATTAGTCTTTAACGTTTGAGGAGCTCTGTAACTGAAGACAAACAATAAAATACCAACAAAGGAAATTACTAAAGGGTTGTATGTGTTTAAATTACTTTTATCAGTAACCCACTCTAGCCTCAGAAGGTATAAAGCAAAAGGAGAAGAGGGACATTTAAAACCAGTGTATTTTTTTAAAATATATTTTTATTGATTTCAGAGAGGAAGGGACAGGGAAAGAGAGAAACATTAATGATGAAAAGCATTGATTGTCTGCCTCCTGCATGACCCCTACTGGGGATTGAGCCTGCAACCCAGGCATGTGCCCTTGACCAGAATCGAACCTGGGACCCTTCAGTCCGCAGGCCGACACTCTGTCCACTGAGCAAAACCAGCTAGGGCAAAACCAATGTATTTTTGTCATTAAATTTTTCTTTAACTTAAAAAGGCATTATAATCTTAAATTCAAGATTGTCTGATATTTAAATCAATTTATTATCTTGATGACCATATATACTAATCAGTTGGGAAATAGATTTCAGTTTTGTGGTAAGTCCATGAATTAGCTTATGGGGGGGGGGGGGGAGTTAATGTATTATTTTATTGTAAGGTTAAATTTAGGTTGGTTCTTAATCAGACTGAATCAGCCTAAATAGAAATTTTCCAAAAAAATTCTGATTCTTGCTAAATCCTATGCTAATAAAAGGCACTGTACTTCTTATAAACGGTCCACAGTGTCTATACTAGTATAGCCTAACAAAAATAAAGGTATGTACTTGATACTCTCAATGAGTTTATCATTCAACTAGAGGCCCGATGCATGAAATTTGTGCATGGATAGGGTTCCTAGGCCTGGCAGGGCCGATCTGTGGGACGATTGGGGGGCCCACGCTGGCACCTGCCTTGGCCAGCCTGGCACCTCCCACTCGTTGGCTGGCTCCACCGCTCCCCACTGCTGCCACCGGTCACCTCCCTCTGCAGGGCGACTGGTGGTGTGATCGGGGGGCTCCCGCTGGCACCCACCGGGTGCCTGCGGGCTGGATATAGCTCCTGCATTGAGCGTCTGCCCCCTGGTGGTCAGTGCGCATCATAGCGACTGGTCATTCCACCATTCAGTCGATTTGCTTATTAGGCTCTTATTATATAGGACTAGAGGCCTAATGCACGAAATCAGTGCACTTGGTGGGGGGTCCCTCAGCCCAGTCTGCGCCCTCTCACAGTCCGGGAGCCCTCGGGGGATGTCCAACTGCTGCGGAGGCACGAGAGGCTGCTGCAGAGGTGGGAGAGGCTCCTGCCACCACTGCTGTACTCGCCAGCCATGAGCCCGGCTTCTGGCTGAGCAGCACTCCCCCTGTGGGAGCGTACTGACCACCAGGGGGCAGCTCCTGCGTTGAGCATCTGCCCCCTGAGAGTCAGTGTGCATCATTGCGACTGGTTGTTCCGCTGTTCGGTCGATTTGCATATTAGCCTTTTATTACATAGGATAGAATTAGAGCTTACCAGGCCATAATGTAAAATAGGGAAAGGATTCTCCCAGTAAAAACTCAAGTTAATGTACTCTTTCCTCTTCCTTTTAAACAACTCTTGCAACTAAATGTGGACCTTGATAAAATTTGAGTTATAGAAGTGATTTTTTTCCCCACTGTGGAAAAATGTTTCTCCCCCTCTTTATATAGAAGATGACAGCCCAGGTCTCTTGTGCTGATGACACAACTTGAGAGAATACTATCAGGCAAAGACTGCAATAGGCCAGGCCTGGGGAAGTGGTCATACTCAGCCAGCGACCTGTCTTACTTCATGGAGATGTGAATGAAAAGTAGGTCCTCTGCTGGCAGGGGTCAGAGACTCCTGCTTTTATGACTGAACCCTCATTGTGATTATTTGAAATAAAAGGAATTAAAAATTGTGAATATAACTAAATCAGCATACTCTGCACATTTAATAGTTTTAATAACTTATAGGTGTTTGTAGCATCTTTTAGCAGTTTTAATTAAGGAAAACCTTTAGCAAATAAAATAATTTAGAAACTGTATTTAACATTATAAGATACACTTTCTAGTTGTGTGCTCTGTTAACATGATTGAAAGACACCTAGATAACTGATCTTAGATAAGTCAGTCTGGATGTCAGGAAAAGTAATAGATAACTGCTGTGGCCTTTCTCTTTATGAGGGAGATAAACCAACTGGTGATGTTCTGAGATCCAGGCAGCAGGTAGGAGCTTCTTTCCATGCGTGGCCTTTGCCTTTCCCTTCTACTCTTCACATTCTTGTGGCCAATAATGAGTTTAACATCAGCTAGTCAAAGTTGTGCAGAGGTCAAGAAAATAGGCTGATGTAAAATTTTAGTATCCATAGTTTTGCCACTAATTTAAGAAGCACTAAGTCTAGCAGTTCATTATAAAGTCCAAAGCATTCTATGTGGTCAAAACATTTTAAAATAGACTATTTGATCTCTTTTGAAAATGTAAACAATAGTTTTAGTCATTCTGAATCAAAGATTTTAATAAGATTTTTTTCTTTTTCTTCTTAGATCCCAATTTTGTTCGGACATTTCTTACAACATACAGATCCTTTTGTAAACCTCAAGAACTACTGAGTCTTATAATAGAAAGGTCTGTCAATTTTAAATGTTTAAATTATTTTTTTTTAAGATTGAACTAAGATCTTATATGTTCTTTGGAAATATATTGGATGAGTTTAAATTGTAGTTCATGAGCACTTTTTAAAGAAACAAAATCTCTTAGAAGACCATTATTTTATAATAATATGTTAACTTTGATTATTTAAATATATATAAAATATATAATTTAGACTCAGGAAATTCAAATTTTGATGATTTAGATGTTCTAAACAGAATGTTTCAAATATACCACAAGTTAAAGAAAATGGAGGTTGTCAGTAAACAAATAGTATAATCAAGAAAAGTGTTTCATCCAGCCAAAGATCAGTCAACTTTTCAAGCATTACCCTTAAAAAGTATGATGTTAATTGACTTAGCATAATTACACGAGCCAGAAATGAATATCTATCCCATAACTTTGTAATCATATTTATTTTTAGATTTGAATGTATCCTTTATTGTGTTTCTAGTTAGCTTTATCTATAAGATCATTATAGAAACCGTTACATTATAGAAACCTTGTTTTCACATTATGCTTAGTAATTTTTAACAGTGCTCTCTTGATTGTGGGGACTAGTAAAAAGATTTGTAGTTTTCTATTTGTATAATTTGATTATAGTTAATATTTCCATTAGTTTATTCTGCTTTATGTTAGGTTTGAAATTCCAGAGCCTGAGCCAACAGAAGCTGATCGCATAGCTATAGAGAATGGAGATCAACCCCTGAGTGCAGAACTAAAAAGGTTTAGAAAAGAATATATACAGCCTGTACAACTGCGGTAAGATTAGATAAGTAACTGAAGTAAATAAGTCTTTATTGAACTTTTGTTTCAGAGTTTAAGTAAATAAGGATCTTTTCCAAGTAAGGAGGAGGTAAGAAGTAAAATGAGTGAAAACCAATTTCAGAAATTATTGTCTAAGTCTTAATTAACAGGATTTTAAAAGTGGTAGGCCACTTATAAGATTATTTAATTTGCCCAGCCAGTATGGCTCAGTGGTTGAGTATTACCCATGAACCAGGAGGTCAGGGTTTGATTCCCAGTCTGGGCACATGCCTGGGTGGCAGGCTCCATCCCAGTAGGGGGCGTGCAGGAGGCAGCCGATCAATGATTCTCCCTCATCATTGATGTTTCTATCTCTCTCCCTCTCCTTCTTCCTCTCTCTGAAATCAATAAAAACATACTTTTTAAAAAAGATTATTTAATTTGGTGAAAGTTACTCTGTTTTCATTTATACCATTCATTGTAATAAACATTTATATCGGAGTTCCCATGTAATTTAGTTATTCTTCTGTGTTAATGCCATAGAGTATTAAATGTATGTCGGCACTGGGTAGAGCACCACTTCTATGACTTTGAAAGAGATGCACATCTTTTGCAGCGAATGGAGGAATTTATTGGAACAGTAAGAGGTATGGTATTTTTAAAATTGAATTTATTGGGTTGATATTGGTTAATAAGATTATATAGGTTTCAGGTGTACAATTCTGTAATATATCATCTGTATATTGTATTGTTTACTACCCTGAAGTATGATTTTTTTGTGTGCCTAGTTTTATGTGAATAAAAGTACCTATATAGTGACTATCAATTGATATCATTACTGGTTATTGTTGTTAAGAGGTGTTTATAGTAGTGCCAGCATAATAGGAAAATTTCAAAATTTTCATCAAACCATATTTTTGGCCTACAAATTGCTCAATAATCACCCTTTTAACCAATGTATTTTCATTTAGTAAATCAACTTATTGGTTATTTTGGAATTGGAATAAAAAAGTCTCAATTTATGCTGTCTTTACACTTATCTGAAAGTACGTGTACCAGAGGACAATTAGGAACTATTGTGCCATTACGACACCACCCATGGAGGTTACTGAGCCACCATTAGGTGAAGAGTGCATACATCAGCGAGGCAGCAGAGCGTAGTGAACTGAGAGCCGAGAAGCAAGAGTTCTGTTCCTAACACTGCCGATCATCAGATACGTGACTGGAAAAAAATTACTTTGATTCTTTTCAGACAGCTGAGAAAAGCACACATTTAGAAAGGGAGACAAGAAACAGAGGCCACCAAAGAATCTTTTGAATATCTGTTTGCTACATTTCAGAAAATGTAACAATGGTATTACATAATAGTCATTATCATATAAAAGATGGTTCTTGCAGCAGCATCTACGCCTCCAGGAATCATTTCAGGGGCCACTTTGATTCTTTGTACTTAAGTTTCCTCATCAGTAACATGAGGAGCTAGGCTTTATGATCTCCAGAGCTTCTCTTCTAGTTTTAAAGAGTATGTGATTGTATAAGTATGTCCTGGATAACTTAATTTCCATTTCCATTGTACATGCTAAATGAGAATCAGAAAATAAAGGGTTCAATAGTAGTACTTTCATGCATAATACAAAACAAAGCCACATTAAAAAAAAAATGCAAAAATGAAGGACTTAGTCCTCTGGCCCTGTTTGGTTTATGAAATGCAATATTGATTAGATTAATGGTGACTGTATAATCTATCCTTATAAGTCTCTTTTGTGTAAAAAAATCTTTGTTTGGAGGATTAGAAAATATTTAGAACTGAAGCTCAGAACAACAAAAGTGAAAAATCTCTACAAATAAATTATTTTCTAATATTTAAGAAGGATATGGAAGAATATAAGCCATGTGAAGAAAAATGAGATTAGGATAGGGAACAGGGAAATGATAAAGGGGAACTTCCATTTTTAAAATTTTGATCATTTAAACTTTTTATAGCAAAGATATAATCAGGTATCACTTGTATGATTTTAAACTTTTTTAAAATATCAAGTAAAGAATATTTAAATATTATTTTAAATGTATTTCAGGTAAAGCAATGAAAAAATGGGTTGAATCCATCACTAAAATAATCCAAAGGAAAAAAATTGCAAGAGACAATGGACCAGGTCATAATATTACATTTCAGAGTTCACCTCCCACAGTTGAGTGGCATATAAGCCGACCTGGGCACATAGAGACTTTTGACCTGCTCACCTTACACCCAATAGAAATTGCTCGGCAACTCACTTTACTTGAATCAGATCTATATCGGTACGTAATTTGACACTTAAGCTGAAAAGTCACTTTAAAGAAATTAATTTTTTAAATGAAATACTGGTTTCTGCTTTATAGGATTGGAATAAGACATAAATGAGATAGTATATGAAGTGTCTGGTAATAAGGCTCCTCTCTTTCACTGCCTGATCCCCCTTGCTTTGTCTGGATTTACAGCTTCTTTCTGTTTGCAGTCACCCCTCGTTGGTAAAGCAAAGTTCAAATCCTAGCTTTACTATTTGCTGGCTTGGTATTCTTGGGCAATTTTAACTTTCTTTTGTAACTTTCATCCCTCTGCCTATTAGTTCCTTCGAGTAAACTGGAGCTAATATTACTTACTCCTGGGGCTGTTGTGAGGTTTAAAATACTCATTATATGTACAGTGCTTAGTACAAAGTAAGGGCTCAATAGGTTGGCTACTGCCATTATAATTATGAATTTAAATCATGGCCAGTTATAGCCTTTTCAGTTTTTCTACATGTTAATAACTACTATCTAAAAAATGTCTGTTTACAGTTTTAAATGAGGATTATTTAGAATTTCGAGCTATTTTTAATTACTAAATGAAGAAAGGGACTAAATTTACATATCTCCTTCCAACAAAGATCATTACTAAGTCTCAAAAATCAGTGTTACAATCTATTTTATTTATTTCCCAGGACTCTTTTGTGGTTGAGTTTCCCTCTTCCTTTAGAGGGGAGAAAAAAATTTTTTTGAACTGTAGTGATCACTATGCCCTCAGTGAGCTGATTGTTTTAACAGATATATCATTACTTAAAAGAACTACCCCAAACTTGTTAGATAATATTTATAAGTCCTGGGAAAGATATTATGAAGAAATCCCAACCTTGCCCAAAGCAAAAAGCTACTATAAAGCAATAATAAAAGTACATTGGTACGTCCATAAAAATATGTTTAATATATATAAAAAGATGCATAATTAAAGTTTTTGTTATATCTTGTCATAAACATTTCTGTTGATATAAGTGGAAAGTTTATATGGGAATTTAGTTTTGTTTACTTATTTACTTAATAAAACAATATACTGAGGTAAAGTATCATATAGAATTATGTATTGATGATTTTAGAGCTGTACAGCCATCAGAATTAGTTGGAAGTGTGTGGACAAAAGAAGACAAAGAAATTAATTCTCCTAATCTTCTGAAAATGATCCGGCACACCACTAATCTCACTCTGTGGTTTGAGAAGTAAGTATTACTGACATTCTTAACATTTCATTGCAATCAGATATGTTTATAAATTTCATTGCAATTCTATTTCTATATGTCTCACTTCTTGTTTTGTTCCTCTTCTTTATTTTTGCACTGAGTGAAGTTTTCTAATGTAGCATTTTAATTTCATTAAAATTTTTTCATTAAAAAATTTTGATGGGTTTTTTAGTGGTTGCTTTATAGTTTACCATATACATTTTATCAGGATCAGCTTCAGATTTATATTAGCTTAATTTCAGTTATGCATAGAAATGTTACTCCTATATAGCTCTATGTCCTTTATCCCCCCTTTTTGTGATATTATTGTAATACACATTACATATAATTAATGATGCAAATCTAACAATACATTGTTTTAATTATTGCTTTAAACCATTTGCTGTCATTTTCTTAGCCCATTACCGCTTTATTCTTACCCATCTCCTTTGTGCAGTTATGGCAATACTAGGGGCCCAGTGCACGAATTCATGCACCTTGAAAGGAACTGTGGGCTGTGAGGCTACTGTGGGCCCAGGGGTGGGTCTTGGCCCATCCTCCACACCCCCGCCCATCCACCCCTGCTGTGGCCCCAGGTCCCTGTCTGCCAGCAGCCCCCCTCCCGCTACTGCCATTCCCATGCACTGACAGCGCTGGCCTCACTCACACCCGCTGACAGCATGGAGCAATTGGGGCCATCGCCAGCAGCAGATGCGAGCGGGGCCAGTGCCGTCAGCGGGTGCAAGTGGTGGCTGCTGCCCCGATCGCCCCTCAGGAGCAGGGGGAGGTGGAGAAGCCCTCAGGGGTGATCGGGGCCCGCGCTAGGCACCAGCAGCAGGTGGGAGTGGGACCATTGCCGGCAGCGGGTGTGAGTGAGGCCGTTGCTGGCAGCAGGTGCGAGCGGTGGCTACTGGCCCTGATCGCCCCTCAGGAGCAGGGGGAGGTGGAAAAGCCCTGAGGGGTGATCAGGGCTGGCAGCCGCCTCTTGCACCTGCTGACTGTGCCGAGTGATCAGGGCTGGCGCCAGGCGCCAGCAGCAGGTGTGAGCACCAGGTGGGACCGCGGTGCGCAGGAGCAAAGAACTTTCAGTAACCACCAGAGGTTCAGCGACTGGTGCCCGCCTTGGTCTGCCACCCCCGCTCACCTGCTCCACCATCCCACCATGGCCGACGCCCGCCACGTTCCACGTGCACCCCTCGTGGTCAGCGCACGTCATAGTGACCCATTGTTCGGCTGTTCGGTCTATTTGCATATTAGTCTTTTATTATATAGGATATTACACTTCCCTTTGTTATAGGCCCAACAATACATTACATACACCTTATTTTATACACTTGCTTTTTAAATCACGTAAGAGAAACAGTAAGAAAAAATAGTAGTTATAGTGCCTTATATAATCACATGATTACCTTTAATGGTGCTCTTTCTTTGTGTGGATTCATATTACCATCTGGGGTCACTTGTTTTCAGCCTGAAGAACTTCCTTTAGTATTTCTGGTTCAGTGGGTCTGTTAGCAACCAATTCTCTCTCTTTTTTTAAATCTGGGAAAGTATTTTGCCTTCACTTTTGAACAATAGCTCTATCTTCAAGTTAACTAATTATTTCTCTGCCAGTTCAAATCTACTATTGAGCCCCTGTAGTAAATTTTTTATTTTAATTATTGTACTTTTCAGTTCCAGGGTTTCCATTTGATTCCTTTTATAATCCTGTGTCTTCAGTGATATTCTCTATTTCATGTACGTTGTCATCATGTCTTCTTTTTTAAATCATGCTTTCCTTTAGTTCTGTAGACATAGTCATAATGCCTACTTTGAAATATTTTTCTGTTAAACCTGACATCTGGTCTCCCTCCAGACAGTTTCTGTTCCCTGCTTTTTTTTCCCCCAGTGAAAAGGTAGTATTTTCCTGTTACTTTGCATGTCTCTTAATTTTTGTTGGAACTTGATATTTTAGCTATTCCTATCCCTCAGGGCTTATTATCATTAGTGTTTGTTCAGTGACTAGCTGGGTTATTTTAGTGAAGCCTGTTCTCCTCAGACCTTCCCCCACGGTGAGATAGTAAACTGAGATGTTCCTCTTCTGGCGGTACAGATTAGGGTGTGCCCACAGTCACCCTGAGAAGGCAGGGTAAAAGTGGGCTTTCTTTCACTCCATCTTTGACCACACCCAGCTGTTAAACTCCAAAAATTCCCTGATGGCATACATTTTCTACAAACTAATCCAGTCATATTGTAACTCCCTTGAAGGAATGGTTTCTGAAATCTCTGTTTTGATATTTGTTCTGACCCCAGGGGGGTCCTCCCAGCTGCCTTATTCTCTAGTTTTCTCCTGCAAACTAGTTTGGCCAAAAGTCAAGGCTGTACCTTCATTAGATCTACAAATCTCCCAATTGCTCTTCATCACAACATTCACTGTTCTTGAGAGCACCCTTAGGTTTAAACTTCTCCACACTATTTTAAATGATAAGAGATTAGAACTATCTATTTGAGCCTAGACTCGAACTGGGGACAATGGCAAATGTTTTTGACATTCTTGCTCTAGGAGCTGAGTGCTTAGTGGTGGTGGTGGGGTGTGTGCGCCCTCTCATGCATGCACACGAACAAGTAGCCTGAGGCCCTCTTGGCTTGCTTCTTTTGGCATAGAACCACTGCCTCAGGAAACAGGGAATGGCTATCTTCCCAGTATTTTCAGTTCACCACATTTAAGGTAGAGCCTCTCCACAGAAATTATGCAGGAGAAAGGAGTCCCACTTCTCAGCTGCACTCACCTGGGACTTAGCCTCAGCAGCCAGCAGCTCAGAGTAGGATGAGTGAAATGCTGAAGTCCTGCTACTCCAGGGAAGAAAGCCCTCTAGCTGGGAGCTGGGTGGACAGGCAGCTGTGTTCTTGGCTGCAGCAGTCTGCAGTAGACCACTACGCCCCACAACCCCCAGAGGTTCTCTGGCAGGAAGAGGGGAGAAAGCAGTCTTTGTTCAAATACCACAGACTCTTGCCTCTCTCTTACTGAATTTTTGTAGATTTTCCTGAATAGATATTTCTTCATTTACTGTTTGCTCAGAGGGCCATTTCCAGAGACTTTGAATATTTATGGGTATGTATGTATATGTACATAAGTGTGTATTTGTATCTACAAATATATATATGCACACATAATTGTTCACCAGTTTCACTGAGAAGTGAATAAACAGCTCTTTACACTATGTCAGAAGTCCAGAATCTCAGTGCAATTTTTGTTGTTGTTAATCTTCATCTGAGGATATTTTCTTCATTGATATTTAGAGAGAGTAGAAGGGAGGGAGGCAAGAGGAGAGACACATCAATTGGTTGCCTCCCGCATGCGCCCCGACCAGGGCCAGGGATTGAAGCTGTAATCCAGGTACATGCCCTTGACTGAGAATCAAACCCAAGACCCTTTGGTGCATGGGCCAATGCTGTAACCAATGAGCAACACTGGCCAAGGCACCTCAGAGCAATTTTATAGTTGGGGTCAGAGATTGGAGTTTTATGTATTGGCCATATTTTTTTCTGCATAAAAATAATATGACTATTTGACTAATATTTTATAAGGATTATATGAGGTTTCCATAGTTCATATTGGAATTACAAGAACAAGAAACCAATGACATAAGGGAATGACTGGAACATGAGGGAGAATGTGGTTAAAGACCCGAAAGAGATTCCTAAATATAAAAAAGCATTCCAAGTAATCTGAAAGTTAGGACTTCCTTATATTTATGTTATTTCTTCTCAGCCTCTAAAATGTAAGACGTTAGAATTTGCCCTCTATGTGTAGTTTCCTTATTTCTTCATTAAGTTAAATAACTACATTTCAGTATGCAGAAGACTTTTTCCATCATAAGTAAAACTTATGTCTGTAAAGAGGAAACATAACTGATCAAACATAGGGACCATTTCATTTCTGTTTTATTGTTTTTAAAGATTCCTGAGAATGCATTTCCTGCTCTTTTTCCTTTTTCTTTTTTTTAAATTGTGTTAAGAATACTTAGCATGAGATTTACCCTATTAACAGATTTTGTTCATGTACAACACAGCATTGTTATCTATAGGCATAATGTTGTACAGCAGATCTCTAGAATTTATTCATCTTGCATAACTGAAATTTTATACATATTGGTTAGCCACACCCTGTATTTCACTCCCCATAGCACTGTGCAACCACAGAAGCCATTCTGTTCTTGGCTTCTATGAATTTGATTATTTTAGATAAAACATGCAGTATTTGTCCTTCTGTGATTGGTTTATTTCACTTAGCATAATGTTCTCAGTGTTTATCCATTTTGTTGCATACTGCAGGATTCCCTTCTGACTCATATTCTGTTGTATGTATATACCACATTTTCTTTATCCATTCATCCATAGATGGACATTTAGGTTGTTTCCATATCTTAGCTATTCTGAATAGCATTGCAATGAACATAAGAGTGTTAATATAGCTTCAAGATCCTGATCTCAATACTTTTGGATAAATTCCCAGAAGTAGGATTGCTGAATCATATGGTAGTTCTATTTTTAATGTTTTGAGGAACCTCCATACTGTTTTTCCTGCCTACACCATTTGCATTCCCACCATTAACAGTGTACAAGCGTTCCAATATCTACCTTTTCAGTGTGAAAGATTCTTGTTCATTTGTCACAGTGGTTCTTAGCCATGGATGTGCATTAGAATTGGGGTCACCTATGAATAAATCACTCCAGACTTACCTGGTTTTTACAAAAGCTGCACAGATGGTCTGTTTGTATGCCTAATTAATATCAACTGAAATAGTTAAATGAAAGATGTAAATACATTATACTTATAACATTTTTAAATGTCTAACTAGCTACCCAAAATCTATAATAATAAAAGTGTAATATGCTAATTAGACCAGACAGCCAAACGACCTTCCGGATGTCCTTCCAGACGACCTTCCCGATGAAGCTGGGGCTGTGAGGGCCAAGCCACTTGCACAAATTTTATGCATCGGGCCTCTAGTATGATATAGCTGTAGAGATCTAACTAATGTTTTTTTAAAAAATATATTTTCTTATTGATTTCAAAGAGGAAAGGAGAGGGAGAGATAGAAACATCAGTGGTCAGAGAGAAATATTGATCAGCTGCCTCCTGCACACCCCCTACTGGGGATTGAATCCACAACCTGGACATCGAGCCCACAACCTGGGTATGTACTCAACCAGAAATTGAACCATGACCTCCTGGTTCATAGGTCAATGCTCAACCACTGAGCAACACTGGCTGGGCTAGCTAATGCTTTAAACACATACATGTGTTGTGTTTAATTTGATAATAAGGCAAATTGTGATAGTTTTGCAATGGTTTTTTTTTTCTTAGTGTCAGACCAGCCTCATCAGAGTATAATGTAATCTGAAATTTTACATTTTAAAAAATGTTTAACTTTGATTTATTTTTATTTTTCCCATTTATGTGTTCTATTTTTTCTTGGATTATAAGGTGTTTGATATTACATTATTGAAAACCAAGTTTAAAATGCCTTTTTCTTTACTGATAAATAATTAGTAAATCTTTCAAATATTAGAAATGGAGAGTGAATGTTCACTGAGGAATTTATGTTCACTTCCTTTTAGATATTTACCAGAATATATATATATATATACTTTCCAATGATTTTTGATATTTAAGTGCTTTTATTTTCATTGACTTTTTCCCCATGTAATTTTTAAAAATTTTACTTTCTTGTTGTTGTTAATCCTCATCTGAATATATTTTTCCATTGATTTTTTTTTTTTTTGAGAGAGAGGGGGGGGGGAGGGAAAGGAAGAGATGGAGAGAGAGAAACATTGATGTGAAAGAGACACATCAATTGGTTGCCTCCCATGAGTGCTTTGACTGGGGTGGGGAGCATGCCTGCAACTGAAGTACATGCCTTTGATAAGAATCGAACCTACAACCCTGGGCCGACTCTCAAAGTACAGAGCCAAACAAGCGAGGGCAAGCATTTTTATTCTTGATTGTGGTAAAATACTTCCACTGACTTTTTACATTATAATGCTTATGTAAAGAGCTGTTCCTAGAAATGTAGCTAATTATTTCTGGTATCAAAGGAAGAAATTAATCACTAAAATCTTGCAATTAGATGAAGAATAGGAAGCACAGAATTCTTGCACTCTAGAATAAATTCCCCTGGCACACACCCACATCCCCTAAACCAGCACGTTAGACTCATCAGTTAATTCTAATGCTGAGAGAGGATGCACCAAATACATAGGAAAATGATTGACTGGTTGATGGTATTAGTCTGGAAGAGTAAAGAGCAGCATGCCTGCCTATCAAGTCACTGCTTTGTCTGCCAGTCTCCTACTATTCAACTATCATTCTGAATATATAATCTCTACAGTTACACTGATAGCCTCTCCATACTCCACATTATATTATTTACTAAATTCTTTAACCCATATCTTTGTTGGGAAAATTCCACATTTTTAAATTAATTTCTGTCTTTGATTCCCAGATGTATTGTAGAAACTGAAAACTTAGAAGAAAGAGTAGCTGTGGTGAGTCGAATAATTGAGATTCTGCAAGTCTTTCAAGAGCTGAACAACTTCAATGGTGTCCTTGAGGTTGTCAGTGCTATGAACTCATCACCTGTTTACAGGCTAGACCACACATTTGAGGTAGGTTTGCATAGGTGTTTTATTTTAATGAACTTACTGCATTTCCTGTTCTACGAATCAGGATTTTAACAATTATGATCTTTAATTTTTAAGTGCCTCACCTGTCTTTCAGTAACAGTTTAAAACAGGGGTCCTCAAACTACAGCCTGTGGGCCACATGCAAATACAAATATTGTATTTGTTCCCGTTTTGTTTTTTTACTTCAAAATGAGATATGTACAGTGTGTATAGGAATTTGTTCATAGTTTTTTTTTAAACTATAGTCCGGCCCTCCAACGGTCTGAGGGACAGTGAACTGGCCCCCTGTTTAAAAAGTTTGAGGACCCCTGGTTTAAAAGATGGAATTATCTAAACTTTGAATTGACTTGCTTGTTCTTTTTAGATTAGGCGTTCTCATTAAAATGCATTCACAGTTAGAAGAAAATGCTTTCAGCACTTAATTTGTAATGTAATGTACAATTATGCTCACATAATTGTGTGAAGATAGTGAGAGAAACCAGATTTCACACACACACACACACACACACACACACACACACACACACCTTTAAGTTTGGACAAGGGCCAATGAAGATAGTCTCTTTGAGCCAGTATTATTACTCTTGAAATCAAGCTGATACAGTTGTGTTTGGGCTTTACACTTAGCCTGGAATTTTTTGGAAAAGCCTTTGATTTCTTTTGTAAACTTATGCTCCATAAATATTTTTTTTTATTGTAGCAAATACCAAGTCGCCAAAAGAAAATTTTAGAAGAAGCTCATGAATTAAGTGAAGATCATTATAAGAAATATTTGGCAAAACTCAGGTCTATTAATCCACCATGTGTGCCTTTCTTTGGTGAGCATTTCTTCTTGAATTTTTATTGCATTTCTAGATAAAACAAGACACTTATTTCATTAAATGACTGAGTTTACATGTGTAAATATATCAGCAGAAAATACTTATTTAACAAACACACTGTGTCCCCAAAAAATACATACATGCTTTAATAGCTGATAGCTCAATTTTGAAAATGAAATGTATTTTAATAAACACTGCCTTTATAATTATTCAAAGTGTGTATATACATTTTTTTTGGGACACCCTATATTTAGCACCTGAATCACCTTAGAATTATTCTGTACTAGGACTTTTTAAGATCAAGCCTAATATATACATTCCCCTTTTTATTTCCCTCTTGGGCAGCCATTTAATATAGTGCTGTCTTTCACACTGGTTTCTTTTCTCTGCCTGTATATGTGTTCTGATGATTCTCCCTCTGAATGCTTACAACAGTTATGATCTCTATTATATGTCTGGTGTTAGTCTTTTTAGCATGTGGTATATTTTCTCCTAGCCATTTCCTCATCTATATCTATATATTTTATATATCTCCAAAAAGATAAAATCTTAAACTTCATTATTCTCTCTGATTTTTTTTATGTCATATATTATTTTTTTATCATTAGTTATTTGTTTTCCTGAGGATTTTGCCCTCCTAAATTGTTGATAAAACTATTGAGTTCATTTATTTTCCCTTTCTGGTAAAACATTAAAATTTATACATGTGTGTTGACTATAGTGCCAGTTCATACAAGGGAATCTGAGGAAGGATCTGGGTAGGTCTGATGTTCATTTCATTCAATCTGTCAACAAATATTTTTTGATTACTTACTAAGTGTCCGGAACTGTGTCCAGGTGCTTAGGAAAAGTGAAAAATGCATAGTACTGACTGGGCTCAGAGTCATGCTACTCATGATACCCTACAGCCTCTGGTACACAGAAGCGAAAAGAAACCTCAGGTCCTGTTCACTGGACTCATGATTTGGCCCCTGCTATCCCAGTACCTGATTGGTGGGCATTTATTCACACAAACTGAACTCTCCAAAGTACTCTCTTTCAGATGAAATAACTATTCTTCATAACATGTCCTGTGAAGACAGGACATTTCAGATGTGTATTTAGAGGATAACTCATTGTGTATGATTTAGTGAGTGAAGGCAGACATATGTCGGTAGGTGAGAGATACAGACAACCTTTCTACCCATTTCTGCTTGTCTTCCTGATTGTTGAGCCTCTGCTTTTTTAAGGCAGTTTATCTGAACTATTTGTGTTCGATTCTGCTGCACTAGGAAGTTTGCTATTCCAAACTGAATGTTATCATCCCTGAAGTCAGGCCACTTTTAATGGTTCTGACCCACTAGGTAGAACCATTTGTTATTGCTGCTTCTTCCTTCCATCTAGTTTTCATTCTGTCTCACTTATACTCCTCCCAGATTCTTATCCTTAATTCTGTATACTGTTTTTCTCCTGTATGGGAGGGTTAGGGGTAGTATCTAAGACTCTTACTTCCTCTTTCTCTTACCAGAATTTTTATTCAGGTCTTTTGCTGGCACTACACCATTTAAAGAATAAAAGTAAGTAAGTAAATAAATAAAGAAGAATAAAAGTCAGGCTATTTCTCCTTCCGAGGCTATGGCATACTATGGTCTATATCCCAATTTTTCTCCATACACTAAAATGTTTTACTCATAGGTAGAAAATATATATGCTGACATTTATTCTAAGGTTAAAGAATGTTGATTTCTCCCTCAACCAGATCTCACCTCTCTGCACCATCATCCAAGCCTGTAGCACTGGCTTTGCTCTTTCCTTTTCCACAGCTCTAATTCTGTGTCCTCTGTTTCTTGTCTGCTTGCGTCATCTCCACTCTTGCTTTCCTACCATTTTGGAATTGACTCAATGTCTCTTGCATCCTTTCATGCACTCAGAAACATTTGTTGGATGCTTCCATGTGATTTTTCAGGCCCTGGGCTGGGTGTTAGACTAGAGAGGCAAATAAAAATAGCCTTACTCTCGATAAGCCCCCTTGAAAGAGCAGAAAAATAAATTGCAGTACCATGTAGTAGGTATAATACTGTATTGTAGAGCTGTATAAATCAAAGTTTGAACAAAGTGTTATGGAAACCTAGAACTTGGAGCAACTATTCTTTCCTGCAAGGCTGGGAAAGTCATGAGCAAAAAGGTGAAACCTCACCCTTCTTCATTATTTATGTCATAATGCTCTGTTCTTCTCTCCCTAAAACAACTGTCTCCACAGGGTATATAAAATGTTCTATTGAAAAAATTAAGCTTTAACAGTATATTTGTTCTATATTTTTATTCAAAAATTATATTTATATATATATTGAGGATGCATGCTTAAACATTTTTTACTGATGTAGTAAACAAAGTTTGGACACCACCTCTTTTGTCATTTGTTCTCTTTTAACTGGCCATTAATTTGTTAGAAAATAATTTCCAAATTTCATCCTGAGCTCTACCAAAATGCACTTGTAAGCATTTTTGCAACTTCATTCAAATATACTTTTGACACTTACAACATCTCATAACTTATTATCTCCCATGTTTCCAGTCAGTCATTACACCACCACCCATTCAGTCATTCAGCCACATAACTGGATACTTTCTGAAATCAAACATGCATTGATGTCTATAATGTTTCATTATTGCTGACTATTTACTATTGATTCCAAGTCGTTTAAGCTTTTCAAGAATGTGGCCAAAAGTTTCAGTATTGAAAAGTATGCTTGTACCACAAAAGCATTTAGAACTGCTAATATATGATTAGAACAGAAGTGCCTGTTATTTTGTTTGTTCTCCTCATCCAATACAAAGCCTGAAGTGACAAAGAAGGAGTTAGAATTCCTAATCCTTTGCCTATGTCTGCTGTCATATACTACCACTCTTTCTTCTCCCCACACATCAGATCCCTGTGGTCTAGCCATACAATAATATGCCATCTCTGAGTATACCTTCCAAGCTTCATCACAAACCAGTGCCATTGTACACATTGCTGCTTTGCTTAAAATGCCCTTACATCTTGTTCTACTTACTAAATTTCTATTCATGTTTTGAGATTTATTTTAAGCCTCACCTCATCTGTGATGCTTTTTCTACTTCTACTAGCTCAAGGCAGAGTTAGGTACACCTCCTTTCTGCTCTCATGGCATCTAATGCATTACTATTAATATAGCACTTACCAGATTGTACTGTAGGAGCCCACATTCAAAACTCTGAATTCCTTGAGGTCATGGACTGTGTCTTGTTCATCTTTAGATCTGCAGTACCTAATGCAGTGCTTGTCATACAGCAGAGACTCGGTACATGTATACTGAGTGAATGAATTCAGATATTCACACTCTTTTTCCCCCCGCAAAGCATCACAGTCAGTACTTTAGGAAAAGGCAGAAGCATAAGGGAATAGGTCAATAGCATCAATAGCTTCAGCAATAACAACCATAGCTAATTAAGCATTTATTTTTTTTGTTAGGCCCTATTCTAAGCCTTATATATGCATTTGTTTCTCACAATAACCCTGTTATCCTCACTTTATAGATTTAAAAAACAACAACAAGGCACAGAGAAGCTAATTAACTTGCACAGGATCACACAGTAGAAAGCAGCAGAGTTGGCTCCAGAACCTTTATGGTAGAGCCAGAGAGGAACTGAAGTGCTCCTGGCAACAGAGAGCTGTGTATAGAACTAAAGTGCCTGTTATTTTGTTCATTCTCCTTATCCAGTTCACAGCCTGCAGTGATGAGGAGAAGGAGCTCAATTATTAGCTTGTCACTAATTCTAGAAATACTGAAGACCAGAACGTACATAAATTATATGTACTCCTATGCTGGATAGGCTTGCAGATCCTTCCACATGTCCATGAGTGAATCGATCCAAATACTAGTAATACTCCCTCTGAATTACAAATCCTAACAACCTCTGGTGAGGCCTCAAGAGCTGAGTAAGCAAAAAATACGATTCTCTGAACTTAACATTTTTCCCTTTTTGTGTGTTATTAGTGATGGGTTATTCTTAAAGTTCCTTTTATAAAACCATGACATATCAAATAATATGTGGTTTGGCAGGTATGGAAAATTGGTTATTCCTACTGAAAAATGTATTAGTTTTCTTAAATTTGGTCTCTTTTTTCCTTGGGTAGTTATAAAACTTCATTTTGTCACAGAAGAATTTGATACTCATAAAAATCTTCTCTTAATATTTACTTAGCTTGTTCTTCTTCATAGAATAGAAATCTGTGCCTTGACTCATTGATTTTGGTGATTGAGGTGGTATAATGTAAAATCACTACACTTACTAAGAAAGAAAGAAAACTAGTGTTCTCCTTCTTTATCCTTAATTTCATTATATCTTTTAGGAATTTATCTAACTAATATCTTGAAAACAGAAGAAGGCAACCCTGAGGTCCTAAAAAGGCATGGAAAAGAGCTTATAAACTTCAGCAAAAGGAGGAAAGTAGCAGAAATAACAGGAGAGATCCAACAGTACCAAAATCAGCCTTATTGTTTACGAGTCGAATCAGATATCAAAGTAAGTTGAATTATTTGAGGATATATTTTTCTGATTAAGTTTATAAGCTGCCTGATGAAAGGCAAGTTTATTTTATAGAAGCAAAAAAGGAAAATAAAACAAATAATTCAAATTTTCTTATGTTAAATGTTTTCTTAAATTATTTTCATGAATTAGAAACTCAGTTTAAAATATTTAATGTTAATAATTGTTTCTTTGCATTTATTTTAGAGGTTCTTTGAAAACTTGAATCCAATGGGAAATAGTATGGAAAAAGAATTTACAGATTATCTTTTCAACAAATCCCTAGAAATAGAACCACGAAACCCTAAGCCTCTCCCAAGATTTGTAAGCATTCATATATTTATATTTCTTTTACATTTATATATTTTTTCAGTTGTCATCTATATTTGGTGATACCATCACTACCATATATGTTATACAGATTAATTTTCTATAAAGGAGTTCGGGATGAGGTGCTTATGTGATGGATAAAAGTAATGAATAAGTGCCTAATAAATATGCTCAGGAATATTTCACTTGGCTCAAAATAAATGAGAATTAGTATTAATCTGAATAAATCCTGATAATGATAGATGAAGAAATTAGGCAAATATGAAAGTTTTTATTTTTTTAAATAAAAAAAATTATTCAAGATTTAAAAAATAATTTTTTTAAATAATAGTTTATTGATTTTTAGACAGAAAGGAAGGGAGAGGTAGAGAGAAACATGGATGTGAGAGTGAAACGTAGTTAGGCACAATCCCTCAGTGCCCAACAAACTTAGCCACACTGGCTAGGGTTCAAGATTTTTTTTAAGAGCAGGAAAATTGATTCATTTATATTAATTCACTTACAATAAATAAATGTACTTATGACTTTTAAAAATAACTCATAAGGTGTGGCTAAAGATAATTTTGTGGTGAAAATAAAGTTTCCATTGTTTTTAATTACTTATCAGTGCCTGGCCAAATTAATGTATAGTATCACCATCTCATTGATCTGAATGTAATTTCTCTCATATTCAGAGAGTCAAGAATCACGAAGTAAACGTAAATTGCTTCTAAGTAACCAAGATAAATCTCAAAATGTCTGTGAATTAAAATATATGTAATTAACTCACATGAATATATCTCAAGGCCTAACACAGTATTTTTAAAAGGTGGATTAACCACAGCAAATGGGAAATAGTTAAATAATCTGCTCCAATTAGGCACTCTGATATCACTGAGAAATGATCGCTCTGTATGAAAGCTCCATAAAACTAACATAAATACAAATGAAAACTCAGGCAATTTAATGCATTTGAAAATAGTTCAAGTGATCCTGATGGCATCACTGCATTACAGCATAGAAAGGTATCATCCCAGCCTAGCCAGTTTGGCGCAGTGGATACTGCGTTGGCCTGCAGACTGAAGGGTCCCAGGTTCGATTCCAGCCAAGGGCACATGCCCAGGCTGTGGGCTTGGTCCCCAGTGGGGGCGATGCAGAAGGCAGCCATTCAATGACTCTCTCATCATTGATGTTTCTATCTCTTCCTCCTTCTCCCTTCCTCTCTTAAATCAATAAAGAAATATATTAAAAAAAAAAAGAAAGAAAGAAAGAAAGGTATCATCCTATATAATAAAGAGGTAATGTGCAAATTAACCTTCACATCCTCACAAGATGGTTGCCTACAACCAGTCCGGCAGGACCAAACAACTGAACTGCAGGCTGCGTGGGGCGACCAGGCAAGCGGGGGGGGGGGGGGGGGAGCAGTTGGGGCCAACCAGGCTGGCGGGGGGGGCAGTTGGGGGCGACCAGGCTGGCGGGGGTGGTGCAGTTGGGGGCAACCAGACTGGCAGGAGGGTGCAGAGAGGGGCGACTAGGCCAGCGGGGGAGGGGGCAGTTGGGGGCGATCAG
The DNA here is from genome assembly GCF_964212035.1 of Myotis nattereri. Lineage (NCBI taxonomy): Eukaryota > Metazoa > Chordata > Mammalia > Chiroptera > Vespertilionidae > Myotis > Myotis nattereri. Next base: position 64,706,676 of record NC_138085.1, read on the forward strand.
GCCGGCAGGGGGGGCAGTTAGGGGTGACCAGGCAGGTGAGCGATTAGGAGCCAGCAGTCCAGGATTGTGAGAGGGATGCCCAACTGCCAGTTTAGTTGGACATCCTAAACCAGCAGTTGGACATCCCCCGAGGGGTCCGGATTGGAGAGGGTGCAGGCTGGGCTGAGGGGACCCGCCCCCTCCATGCATGACTTTCATGCACTGGGCCTCTAGTCTATATATATAAAAGCCTAAGTGACCGGCCGACCGGTAGCTATGATGCGCATTGACCACCAAGGGGCAGACGCTTAATTTAGGACAGGGGTCCTCAAACTTTTTAAACGGGGCCAGTTCACTGTCCCTCAGACCGTGGGAGGGCCAGACTATAGTTTAAAAAAAAACTATGAACAAATTCCTATGCACACTGCACATATCTTATTTTGAAGTAAAAAAACGAGAACAAATACAATTTTTGTATTTGCATGTGGCCCGCAGGCCGTAGTTTGAGGACCCCTGATTTAGGAGCAGAAACCACAGGCATGGAAACATGGAACAGACTGATGAATCTCAGAGGGAAAGGTGGAGAGGGGAGGGTGGGAAGAAATTAACCAAAGATTTTATATACATACTAGAGGCTCAGTGCATGGATTCATGCACCAGTGGGGGTCCCTCTGCCTGGCCTGCACCCTCTTGCAATCTGGGACCCCTCAGGGATGTCGGAAAGCCAGTTTTGGCCCAATCCCCGCAGTGCACGGATCTGTGCACCAGGCCTCTAGTAGTTCATAATAATGATTCTGGCTTTTCCAGGAAGGTTAAATCAGTTCAACATGGTCTGTTTAGAAAGTGAGAGAAATATACAGCATATCTTAGAAAGATTTCCATCTAAAAATATTAAAATAACAAATACTCTGGTATTTATAGGACTAAGACTCAATTATTTAAAGAAATTAATTCCCTAATAATTTAGATAACCAAAGCTTTATGGAAATGGGATATTAAACAAATTCTAAACTCATTGTGTAAATTCTTTATTGATGGTATATGGTTTTCCTAGATATTAATTGAATTTTACCAGACATATAGAAAAAGCTTCCTTTCTATTATGGTGTTGTAAGTATTACGGGTTTTGTTTGTTTTTTATGTCTACAGCCAAAAAAATATAACTATCCCCTAAAATCTCCTGGTGTTCGTCCATCAAACCCAAGACCAGGTACCATGAGACATCCCACACCTCTGCAGCAGGAGCCAAGAAAAATTAGTTATAGTAGGATCCCTGAAAGTGAAACAGAAAGTACAGCATCTGCACCAAATTCTCCAAGAACACCGTTAACACCTCCTCCTGCTTCTGGTGCCTCTAGTACCACAGATGTTTGCAGCGTATTTGATTCTGATCATTCAAGCCCTTTTCACTCAAGTAGGTGCTAAAATTTTAAGTGCTTTAAATTAATTGTTAGTATTATATGTGCTAGAGGTAAAAAAGGATCTGTATTTTTTTTTATTTTTTGTAAATTTGTAGACAAATCGAATGCCATTTCAAAAGATATTATAAAAATAGAAAACAAATTCTAAACTCTAGCAATCTATAATTTTTAAAAAATTGGTTGGAACAGTCCTCCTTAAATTTATTATATTTTACAAAAAGACCTGGTGATGAAATTGCTAATTTCAACTTCATTTGACCATTTGTTTTCTGTCGGTGAACTTAAAATGCGTATGTCCTATCCAGAGGAAACAAAGCTAACGCTTAAAACCTGCAAGGAATGTTAGTCCCGGGCTTTAAAAGCTGTCTCCAAAATTATTATATTTGAATACTACTCAGTGCATCATTCCCTTCCCACCAGACTCTGTAGTTTTTAATTTCACAGTGTATCAAATTCAAGCTCGTACTTAACCTTTCTCAGTCTATACCAGTGGTTCTCAACCTTGGCTGCACATTAGAATCACCTGGGAATCTTTTTAAAATCCCGATTTCTGGGTCTCATCCTCTGGAAATTCTGTTTCTTTGTTACTAATGTTGTGGCCCCACCCCATAACAAGAAACAGAATTTCCAGGGGACGAGGCCCAGAAATCAGGATTTTAGAAAGATTCCCAGGTGATTCTAATGTGCAGCCAAGGTTGAGAACCACTGCTTTAGGGAGCTACCTTTTATATATAGATCCCCCTACTCCTATTAATTATTTAATAAGTTTCAGACTTTTAAAGCTCTAAAAACACACAACCTTTTTTCACTTGTTCATTATTAAATCAACACTTGAATCAAATCACCTTTAACCTCCACAACCACTTCCATATGTTCCTCCCATTGGCTGATTAGCTCATTGTGCAGATCCAGTTCTACCCTACTATTTGACAGAATAAAACCCAATACTCAGAGGCAGGGGGAGGAGGTTGAGAAGCACTGACCCAGAAGTTAGGAATCTGGTTTGTCATTCCAGTCTGCTAGTGTGCTTTCTGATTTTAGGTAAAATACTTTTACTGAGCCTTCTGAAATCAAACTGGATTTAAGGTTTCTTCCAACTCAGAGGATCTAACTTTTTAACAAAAATTAACTTAAAATTATTCTTTGGAGGTATATTTATTTTTATTTGACCCAGAATTCTATTTATTTATTCCTGTATTATCCATCCATATATTTGTAGTTACCGGGCAGTTTGTCTTGTCTTTATACCACCTAAAGTGTATTTGTTTTGAGAAGTATTGCTTCTTGGCTTTATTTGGCTACTGAGAATTATGGAGTCATGTTATTCACATAGTAAGCTCTCAGATATTTTTGATGATATGTTCAAATAAACACCAGGTTAAGAAAATCCCATTAATTTTCCCCAACTCACCAACCACCTAAATTAAGTAATAAAATAAAACCAACTCTATTTGCAGTATACCTGACCTAAAATAATTATTTATTCTGACCCATTTTAACTGTTTGCAGGGCTTTTTCCCTAGGGCAGATGGTTAAGGTCTATATTATAAAGATTTCCACATAAATAAATTATTGAAATCATATGAAAGCCATTAATTGCAAATTTTACTTCTCTTAGTTTAAGAAGTAGCTAAAAATGGAAAAGATGGAAAAACCGGAGATAAGCACATTACGTTCCCTATTAGTACTAAATCTCTAAATGGTGAGTCAAACAGTGAAGAGGAATGGTTTGGAATGCAGTGCTCTGGGTCAGTGCTTTTGTCACAGGAGAACCATATTAACTTAAATAGCCGGACAAGTGGAGAAACTGTTGTTTCAGGAGTTATGTTTTATAATTGTAGCCTGAGGGTTTTCTCAATTTTTTTCTTTGTGATAAAGGTAACCCTATTACTATTCCCTTTGTTCTCAATAACATTTAAAATAACTGATTTTGAAATAAAATAAACCAGCATAATATAAAACCATCTGTATGCTCAGTTAGTCCCTTAAGATTTACCAGTGGCATATGTGTATTAAAGGTCCTCATCTGCTCGAGACCCCACTTCTGCTCAACAGATCTGCTAGTACTGGATGGGGAGGGGCTCACCAGAGCACCAACTTGCTACTGTGTCACCATCATAGTGAATACCTACTTCCTTGTTTCCCCATGGCCTGGCAGTCAAGAGCTGCTGTGTCTGCCTTCTTATGTCATTGAACATATTCCACTCAATACAAAGCAGCAGAAAGTTCCAGTGCTTAAGTTTTTCAAAAGGCAAAGTTTGGCTAGAATTTTGATTAGTTATAATAGTACTTTTTTGCTTCTTACCATTCTTTTCCAAAATAATTTACTTTAAAACCAATAATTAATTTTTTCAGCCAGTATCTGTTATATATCTCACTCCTTGCCAAACACACATCTGAGAGAGAGAAAAAATAATCATAGTACAAAGATAATCGTAGTTAAATGCTTAACCATTGTTAAATGTTATGGTTCTCTTTGCACTATGATTATTTTTCATCTCTCAGTGAGATTGCAAGTTTTACCAGAGAAGATGTATAAGTGCTTGGCAAAATGCTATTGAGTAGTGAAGGCATAAATGCTGTAGAATTTACACAAATATTACAGAATGGGCAAAAATGACCATGGAAAGCTTTGTGAAGACAGAGAGGAAAGGAAACTGGCCACCTATTTAGTGCTGCTACATACACCCTCCAAATCAGAGCCCTGCTCCGCACCTTGTCCCAGTGAGGTCTACCGCTGAGGTGATGACGACAGTGGCTGGTAAAGGGAAAGACCACCCAGCTCTCTGCTCTGTTTCTGCTACTATAGCAAGGAGGAGAGGAGGATGAAGTGCTCTTATACCTTCCTGTTGAAGGCTGCCTAGCCATTAAAGCAGCAGCGGTTCTCAACCTGTGGGTCGCGACCCCTTTGGGAGTCGAACAACCCTTTCACAGGGGTCGCCTAAGATCATCGGAAAACACATATATAATTACATATTGTTTTTGTGATTAATCACTATGCTTTCATTATGTTCAATTTGTAACAATGAAAATACATCCTGCACATCAGATATTTACATTACGATTCATAACAGTAGCAAAATTACAGTTATGAAGTACCAACAAAAATAATTTTATGGTTGGGGGTCACCACAACATGAGGAACTGCATTAAAGGGTCGCAGCATTAGGAAGGTTGAGAACCACTGCATTAAAGGGAGCCGAAGGTCTGACCTGATCTTTGTGCTACACATGAGCTCCATCCCTTATCAGGGAAGTTTTGATAAGAAAAGGTGTAGTGCAAGCATTTCATGGAATGCACAGATTTTCTTTATACAAGATTGGTGTAGGTGATTAATTTCTAATCTGAAATACATTTGCACTTAATAGGCTTTTGTGAATTTAAGAAGTTATCCTTGTTCATATAATTTTTTTTCTATAGGAAATGCTTGTTCCTATTTCAAGAATGAGTCATTTATAAATTAGAGAGTATCTTCAACAGTGGTTTCAACCATGGCAGTATACTATAATTCCCAGAGGGTTCTAATGTGTAACCAAGATTGGGAACCACTATTCTATTGTTTGGGATTTGTACTGGACAAATTAATACTATGTTTTAAAATTAATTACATTTCATTCCTAAGTCATTATCAACAAATGTGTTTCGTACCTAGCTGACAAGAATTTCCAGTATCTATTTCTTGATTAGAACATGTATAATTATAAGAGGGTTTTTTTATAGCATTTTCCAGGCAGTGAGACCAAGCAATTAATTTAAAGCGACAAATCAGTAAAGTGTCCCAAATTTACCAAATGCATGGATCTAAGCCTGTGCTGTATATGAATATGATCAAAGCCAAGTCCACATCTGTGTGCACAAGGGTGTATGCATAGGTGTAATCGTTCTTTCTAAAAGCCTGCAGTTTGTAGCTGACATGAGCTTTGTGTTTTGTTTTATTTCTATGTTGTTCTAAGTATACTGCCATGTTCTACCATTTCCTTTCTAAGTGTAAAATACTAGAGTTGGATACTCCCTTAACCCCTGTATGTCATAGGTGCCTAATAAGTAGGGAAGAGAATCACTAACAGAGCAACGGCTTCATTTAATATCAAAGTATAAAAATGAATTTTAATCTTCTGAGAGATAACTTAGTAGAATTAGCTGGATTGCTATCCTTTAGTATCCATGGCCTCCAAATAAATATCAGTACAGATGGAAAGGAGATAATGTTTGATTATTTGAAATTGGGGCTTTCTGGGGAATAAGACCATTGTATCTATAGAAGTAATCAAATTAATAGTGTAGCCAACTGAACCTGAAACGTAAAATTACCCTTGTTCTGACCAAAGAAACTAAAAAGCAATGGTCCAAACTAAACAACTATATTGATTTAAAACCAGTATAGATTAACCTTTTGTCTCAGTTTTTTTCTACTTTACTGCTCTTGGGGCCTTGGCTTTTATGATTTTTCAATTCTTTTCTTAAAAGAATTAACATTGCTGAAATTAGAAATTCTAAACTTATCAGTGAGTTGCCTATATAAAATGTATCTAAGCAACAAATGTTTATTGATTTTTTTAAAAATCTTCAAAAATATAGAAGGGAAAAAGTTATATCACTTTCAAGTTTGTTTGGTAATACTGAAAGCTGTAGTTATTTTATGATGAGAATATATTCCCCAAGAACATTTTCAAAGGTATCTACACTAATAAAAGAGACAAACATGCAAATTGACCATATCTTCACTACTCCTTAAGCCACGCCCACCAGCCAGTCAGAGCGACTATATGCAAATTAACCCAACCAAGATGGCAGCCGGCAGCCACGGAGCTGGAGTGAGTAGGAGGCTCAGTTGCCCCAGTGATGGAGGAAGCCAAGCTTCCCATCTGTCGCGGCCAGCTCTGAGCTCCACTCAAGGCAACAAAGTTTCAATTATAGAAGATAAATAAACCCCAGATACCTGCTTTCAGCCGGCCATGGCCATGGAGCTGGAGTGAGCAGGCAGCTTGGGTTGCCCCTGGAGATGGAGGAAGCCAAGCTTCCCGCCCACCCTGGCTAGCTCTGAGCTCCACTCAAGGCTACAAAGTTTCAATTATAGAAGGTAAATAAATCCCAGAATAAAAAAAAAAAAGAAAAAAAGGGAGAGGCTGGGAGCTTCCGTTGCCCAGGGGCTTGGCCAGCCTGAAAATGGACCTCAGCCCCTCACCCAGACTGGCCAGGCACCCCAGTGGGGACCCCCCCCACCCTAAAGGGGTGTGGCCAGCCTGCAAACAGCCATCAGCCCCTCACCCAGGCTGGCCAAACCTCCATGGGGTGAGGGTCCCCACTGGGGAGGGCTTGACCAGCCTGCAAACAGCCATCAGCCCCTCACCCGGGCTGGCCAGGCACCCCAGTGGGGACCCCCACCCTGAAGAGGGTGTGACCAGCCTGCAAACACCATCAGCCCCTCACCCAGGCTGGCCAGGCACCCCAGCGGGACACCCACCCTGATCCGGGACACCCTTCAGGGCAAACCAGCCAGCCTCCACCCGTGCACCAGACCTCTATCCTATATAGTAAAAGAGTAATATGCAAACTGATCCTAACAGCAGAAAGACTGGAAATGACTGGTCACTATGACACACACTGACCACCAGGGGGCAGACGCTCAATGCAGGAGCTGCCCTCTGGTGGTCAGTGCGCTCCCACATGGGGGAGCTCTGCTCAGCCACAAGCAAGGCTGATGGCTGCCAGTACAGCGGTGGTGGTGGGAGCCTCTCCTGCCTCCTCAGTAGCGCTAAGGATGTCCGACTGCAGCTTAGGTCTGCTCCCTGCTGGCAAATGGACATCCCCTGAGGGCTGCTGGGCTGCCAGAGGGATGTCTGATTGCCAGCTTAGGCCCAATCCCCTGGGGAGCAGGCCTAAGCCAACAGGTGGTCATCCCCCAAGGGGTCCCAGACTGGGAGAGGGCACAGGCCGGGCTGAGGGACCTCCCCACCCCCGAGTGCACAAATTTTTGTGCACCAGGCCTCTAGTATATAATAATATTAGTAAGAAATTCCTTTTTATTTTATAATTTATATAACAGAAATTCATTAATTACTACTTATTTTACGAATTTGAGTTTTCAAAATCTTACATATTTCTGTATGTCCAGCAAATTCTTTGCTCAAATTGGGTTTATACCTATTTTAAGTCTTCCACTAATATAGCATATTTTAGTTTTCTTATGAATGCTTTTAATTTAATTATTGACATCAAGTAGTGAATCTAAAAGGAATATTCAAAATTCCCAATATGATATTAATTCAATTTAATTCTTTATTTTTCTCAAAAGTAAGTAGTAATGAGCTTTTACTATTGTACCGTTCTTTAAACAAGAATGACAGAAGTAACATTTTTATCCTAAATTTTTACAATTGAGTTGACTATATCAATGAAAAAAAAATTTTTTCTTGTTTCCTTTCACAGGCAGCGATACCGTCTTTATCCAAGTTACACTGTCCCATGGCCCAAGTTAGTATATTTGGTTTAAGACTCAATTCTCGCTTTGGCTTTAAAAATTAAACCAAGTGTAACCTTTCCTGCTGAAACTCTTTTTGAGTCTTATAGTGTTGGTACACCTTGCTTGCAACATCTTAGAAGTGAGGCCTTCACTTGTGCTATCTTTTGATTATAAATGATTTGCTTAAACTTATAGACTTTTTATGCTTTTATAAAACCTTTTTCTCTTTTAAAAGAACAGTATTATATGGATGGCTTCCACATTTAACCACTTCTCTTTTCCAACTCTAGAGTTTCAATTATTTAATGCTCAACTTGATAAAAAAGCAAGAGCATGCATGCGCATATGGGAATGCTGGCAGCTATGTGCAATTTCTAAACCATAAAACACACTTAGCCTGGCGACAGCACGGATTGCAAATCACTGTTATTTGACTTTAGAAGAACTGTCTTATAATTGTAACTACTTAAATTATATGGCCTATTCATCACTGTTAAGCAAAATAAAGTTCCATTGTAGATATTTGCTTTTCATTTTAAAGTAAACTAATAATTTACCAAATTATTCCATCAATTTTAAACTAATAAGCTAATGTTTTTTGCTATCCATTCAAATGATTTCAAATATGTACAAGGAATATTAATTATAAGCTAAATAACATAGTCTCATAAGAAAAAAAAAGGTAGGTATCAAAATGTTACTTGGTTGAATAATATCAATACACAAAGTACTCTTTTTAAATTCTATATTGTTATAACATTTAATTGTCAAAATAAAAGCTGTCAGTGCTTAAAGGAAAAAAGAACCTGCCTGTATGATTTTGAATGATTGTTTAAGAATGTTTCATATCTTTTTTTATAGTGCTCATAAATTCGCCTAACAACTTAATAAGTGATATCTTTCAAAGTGTAATTATTTACATGCCTATATTATGCCCTTGTCATCAAAATGTCTGTAAGATAGGTTCCAATTAGAAGCTTTACTTACTTTTTTTGTGCCAGTTCATCAACTTATTCTTAAATCAGGTTCAGTAGCTTCTAATGTAATTTCTGTTTTTATTATCAGGGCTGCTTCACTCATCTTGAATAGCTCCATCACAATTAAAACTTGTAGATTAGAGTATGATGAACCTGATTTTTCTTACTCACCAAGGAGAGCCTATGTCTAAGAAAATGAGGAGAGATCGCTCCTGCAGACACTAGATTCTCTCTCTCCCTGGCATCCTTGGAGAGAATTGCTGGGGAAAGTGGTTAAGATCAGAACTAATTCCAAGCACTATCCAGTAAGGGTAGGAAGATTCTATACTAACAAAGTTGGGGGCGGGGGGCCAATCACAAAAGCTTAAGAAAAATAATCATTCCAAGGGTTTTTAATAGTTTGCTATCTTTCCCAGAAACCTGACAGACCCAAATTAAAAAATTCCAGTTATAAATTAACAGTAGGGATATTATTTTGTTCAAAAAGCAAAATAACAGAATATGTTAGGCAACTTTTTTTTCTGAAAATTCTGCTAAAAATATTTCTGCATGCTTTTATAGCAGTTTGCTTTAATAAAGGAATCCTATCGGGTATTGGTTTATTGAACTGCTTTTGATACTTCTGTACATTTCTTTTAATAAATACAAGCAGCTTCCAGCTAAGCCTTTTCAGGATTAATAGGTGAAATAAAATTCTGTGACCTTTTTAAAAATTTTAACATTCTACAGGATCTGCTTCAGTATCGTCTATAAGCTTAACCAAGGGCACTGATGAAGTGCCTGTCCCCCCTCCTGTTCCTCCAAGAAGACGACCAGAGTCAGCCCCTGTGGAATCTTCGCCATCTAAGGTAAAGTGGAAAACCTTGTGACCTGGAAACTGGGATCGTTGCAGTTACATTAGCCTCAATTGCTATATGTAGTTTAGTTCTTACTGGATTAGATTAACACTTCAGAGTACTTGGGCTACATGGAGTTTAAACAAGGATTAAATACAGATTTACTATGTTTATTTCTTTTATTCTGAAAGTAGTTTTTTGGTATATTATCAAAACCCTTGTTAATCGCCGAAACCGGTTTGGCTCGGTGGATAGAGCGTCGGCCTGCGGACTGAAAGGTCCCGGGTTCGATTCCGGTCAAGGGCATGTGCCTGGGTTGCGGGCACATCCCCAGTGGGAGATGTGCAGGAGGCAGCTGATCGATGTTTCTCTCTCATCGATGTTTCTAACTCTCTGTCTCTCTCCCTTCCTCTCTGTAAAAAATCAATAAAATATATTGGGGAAAAAAAAACCAACCCTTGTTAATCTAAGTCGTAGATACTATCAAGGAAAAAACAAATTTAATCTATAAAGTAAGACTAATATAGTCTCAAGCAGCTCTTAAAAATACAGAGAGAGAAAGAAATTAGGAAAGAGGTCTGAAGCTTTATATAAAAGCACATTTTAAGTGCTAAATGTTACCTATCTGAACCCTTTTAATAGTGAATCTGACATGCTCTTAAGTGGGATTTTCGTGCAGATTCTGAGTCGGAAGAGACCTTAAAGACTCATAACAGCTACTTTTCCACTTAGTTAAACTTCTGTCTTTGCCAACTGTTAACTTGATTCAGTGGTTCTCAAAGTGTCCAAAGGGCAAAGCACCTGGATAAATCAAGACAGTCTTTGTAGAACATGAAATATAAATATAGTAGGGTTAATATTATAAAATTAACAGGTAACTTATGTTAAAAAGAAAAGATCTTATATTAGATAGACTGATAGGTAAGCAGTAGCAAACAACAAAATTTGAAAAAATTAAAGTAAAAACATTGAAAAAAATTTTTTTAATGAATTGACATACACTCCCATTTAAAACATATGAGGAACTACCTGATCCATACGTAGGGCTCTTCCAATAGCATGTTTGAAAACCCCAACTTAATTCTAAACATGTTCTTGGTACTACATATGTGAAATTACTAATAAATGTTGTTGTTGTTTTTTTCATTTGTCTTAGATTATGTCTAAGCATTTGGACAGCCCCCCAGCAATTCCTCCTAGGCAGCCCACATCAAAAGCCTATTCACCACGATACTCAATATCAGACCGGACCTCCATATCAGATGCTCCTGAAAGCCCTCCCTTATTACCACCACGAGAACCTGTGAGGACACCTGATGTTTTCTCAAGCTCACCACTACATCTCCAACCTCCCCCTTTGGGCAAAAAAAGTGATCACAGCAATGCCTTCTTTCCAAACAGCCCTTCCCCCTTTACACCACCTCCTCCTCAAACACCTTCTCCTCATGGCACGAGGAGACATCTGCCATCACCACCATTGACACAAGAAGTGGACCTTCATTCCATTGCTGGGCCACCTGTTCCTCCACGGCAAAGCACTTCGCAACATATCCCTAAACTCCCTCCAAAAACTTACAAAAGGGAGCACACACACCCATCCATGCACAGAGATGGACCACCGCTGTTGGAGAACGCCCATTCTTCCTGAGTTCCTCTGTCCTGGATGTACATTTCCCTGTCCCCAAATCCATTGCTGGCAATGGATGCACTGAATGTGCCAGCACTGAGGAGTTAAAATGAGAACTCCAAACACTAACGACTCTACTTCAAGATGCAGTATAAGACAATGAATTTTAACCTAGACGAACATGGAAAGACTAATCTAGAGGAATTGGACAACTGTTTGCACCTGATACCCAATTAAAGGGACTTTTTCCAGCCAGTGGGTTGGAGCCCTGTTTTTGTGAAGTGATCTTTATCATTAAAGGGATGGAAAAACAGTCTTGTGTCCAACAGGCCCACATGATGACAGTTTTTATAATTCAAAATATGCACTTTTTAAAAAAAATTTTAACAGGGATCTTCATATAACCCTTTGTTTTCTTTTGCTTTTACTTGTCCGACTTTAAAATATTTTCTTTAAAATCATTCAAAGGACTGTGAGGAAAGGCTGTGGTGCCTGACCTTGTTGGAATCAAGGCCCAGCATGTACTACAGTCCTGTTTACAGATCATTACAGTGAATGAATTGAATGGGTACCAAGGCTTCACCAAAGAGGTACTTTTTTTTTTTAAGAATAATTATACCAATTTTAAGAGTCTACCCCCCCATCCTCCCGATACAAACAAAACGTGGTGGTGTTGCCTTCAAACGAGAATTTTTGTGTCATTAACATGACAGAAGAACTTACTAAAAAAATGTAACTGTCAAGTATATAATTTACATTTAGGAGACTGTTAATCTATGCTAGGTTGTCATTTTTCCCCCCTTCTCCCACAAAAGTTTACTGGTAATCCACGTCATGGCTCGTAGCTGTCCCTCTAACCGTACTGTGGAAATGCAGTCACCCAGTGTGAAAAGAAGCACTTAGTACTTGCTGGGCATCACTGACACCATTCATGTTTTACTAATAGTTGAGTAATCAGCATATCGAGAATTACCTTGCATTGCCTAAATCATGTGTATATAGTGAATGTTATATAATAAACTTGGCAGGTCTGTTTTAATTTAATTGAATAAAGATACAAATACCTTGTTGACTGGCATATATTAAATTATTATATGGATAAAATGGTTGATTCTTTCTTTCAGTTGAAACACACACACAAACACTAAGCATAAAAGCACGCATTGTGGTATGCCTTGGTTTCTAGTTCTGGATGTATGTATTCATCTTAAAGGATGATCTGAAGTTACAGTTTGGCATATAGGATAGTATTTGGTTAGAATAGGATGGGTATCTTTCAAGCAGAACTTTGTAAGTTTTTTAATTTCCTAGGCAACATGTATACAGTTTGTTAAAGTTTATATTAAACATTCTACCTTGCTTGAGGTCTTTGCTCTATCAAAACTATTCTTAAGAGAACATCTGCCTACATCGTTAAAATCATAATATGGATTATTCATTAAGCCTATGTACTGATCTTCTGAGTCTAACAAATACTGTGACTGAAATGCATGCAACTTGCTGAAGAGAAAAAGTTTTTTTAATCTCCACTATAATGTCTGTGAAATGTGCAGTGTTCCATCCTTAGAGAGTCATCAGTTCATCAGTATCTGCATGTATCTGAATAATGAAGCAACATGTCAGCAATTCTGTTAACCATGCCATTAGAAACATTTTAGAAGTGCTGCATTATGGTGAAAACCCAATACTTTAATAATTTCCTGTGACATGTATTAGAGCATTAAATGTACATTACAATAGTACAGTATATAGTCCTTTAAGACCAGAATGTTGATTGCATCATCATTAAGCAGTCCATCCTAGCATATGCTTATTTATTTGTTAGAGTTGAATCTTTGTTTAATATCTGCACCATTCCTTTTATGGTAGGTAGCCTTTTAATAGTCTCCCCAAAATTAATTTCAAATCCACTGTTGTATGCACAGAGTCTGTAATACCATTCATTCAATAAGTATTTATCTAAGCCTACTTACTAGTGCTGCTAAGATTAATCATAATACACATTCCAGAATCTCCCATGAGTTTTTATTAGACCAGCCTCATTGTCCCTAGGATTTCCCTTTTTATGTCTTATTGATCATTTCTCTTTTTAATGACCCCATCCCCACTCCAAATGAGAACCGAGAAGAGTCACATTGGAGCCCATTCAGTATCTGGCCAGTATGTTCACCTTCAATAAGGGTTTTCAACCTGCCTGATCGTATAAAGAGCGGGGAAAAGTCAAGATTTGGAGCTCTAATCATACTTTGCAAAGGGGGAACCATTCTAGAACCGGTGGTTCTAGGAGACTACTGCATTGGCTTCGTGTGCATTGTGGAGAGAGGGATACTTCTTTATTTTGGAATGTGACATCTGGGTAAAAATATTTTCTGCAGTGGTAACTAATTAGAAAAATTCCAATTGGATACCCTTAAATGGTGGTGAGAAAACCGTATCCTTGCCTTCACTTTTGCAACATTAACTAGCTGACAAATTTATTGTTTGTAGTAACTCAAATGTACTTAGGGACAAGAAGTGGCTGAGAAGATAAATGCATCACCACAAAATTCTGCTTTTGAATCCAGGACATTATAAGACAGTCAAGCAGCATGACTTTCAAAACCAGGTTTCAAAATATGGAACATATCTTTTAGAAATAGAAATGTTCTTAGATGTTTCATTATCTTTGGATCACACAATGAAAATGTTTCTAGGTTGAATTTAAGTGGGCTAATAACTAATATAACAGAAAGGGAGCCTTTTCATATATCTAAGCACTTTTAAAAGCAGGAACAGATAAGTACATGTTTCTAAATTTATTCAAAGGTTATTTACTCTTCCCAGTCTTCAGTGTATTTTAAGAGTACAAATTATCAGGAAATATACAAACATTAAAAGTTTGTTTAATTAAAGGTTGTTGGGTATCAAAATATGTATTTAGCAAGTTACTGTGCTCTAACAACTCAAGAATGTTTTGCTTTACTGGATCTGAAATTAGCAAAGAGCATGCCACATGAATTATACTACAATCAACAACAGTCTAGTGAACAAGTACTATTTCAGATAGAGGCTATATTATGGTTCTAAATTCTTAATGTTTTTTCCCACAAATCAAAAATTATGCAAACCAAAAGTTAGTTGGTATCAATGATCATGCTCTTGTCTTAATTCTCAAGTTTAGCTTACTTTAGTCATGTATTTCATTGTCTTTTAATGACAGCTTAAATTCAGTTTTAAATGGCTCAACAAAATGAGAAATGGAGGGAGGGGTGTCCCAACTTATTAGTGTACATAATATTGAGAAAAACCTTTTTTCCCCTCCAGATTTAGAATGAAACAAATTTAACCATTTATTTCTTGGTATTCTGCTGCTATGGGTAGATTAACTTGTTCTTTTAACCTATATTGTTTGTTATACAAGTGCAGGTCCTGTTGTGTTGCATAGTAATCTGTACCAGTAAGATAAACATCACAAGGCTAGTATCAGTTTGGCTGAAAGACTTATGCAGTAAAACTATAAGGGAAAATGATGACTTAGTTTACTTAATATTTTTCTTTTGAAACATCTCATTACTAGCTTTTTAAGTCATTTCATAATCCTTTATACATGAGCCAATACAATGTTTTGAGCTCTAGTTAAGAAGCATGAGGTCTATATGATAAATCTAAACAACAAAAGCACTTGTAACTTGTTTTGTAAATTTCATGCCTTATTTTCCATTTTTGACACCGTAAAGTGCATTTTTTGTCGACTGTGAGTAAATTTCCCTTTTGCCTTTAATGAAAATAGTGCATTAAGTAGCCGATTGCTGCAAAATTATGAAGCAAGTTAGCTAAAGGTGGATCATATTGGACTACCACTCAAAGAAACAAGATGCATAACGGTGGAAGTCACATGTGTGGCTTTAGGGAGCGCGCACCTGTGCGAGATGCATGCCACTTTCAGTAGCTGCCAAATGTGCCTTTAATTAAGAACATCTCTAATTTTTTTCTTCAGATCAAGTCAGCATTTGGGGGCGGGATCAGGGCAGGGGACTTTGGGGTGCAAATATCTGGTGAAATACCAGAGAAGAAGCCTTTGTTTGTCAAAGTGACATGTAACTTTAGTTGAAACATGTTTATGTATATATGCGTGTATTTGCCTTTGTTTAGTAGCACAGTATTTGCTAAAATAATTGTCGAAAAATTGCTGTCAGTCTTACTTTAACGTAAAAACAAAGTGTGGTCTATACATCTAATATGGCCTTTGTACCTAACTATGTTCGTAGGTAATCTTTGTACTCTATGTGCAGCAGTATTTGGTTTGCATTTAAAGTGAAAATAATGGCTGTTATTTTTCTGGCATTACTAAGATAAACTGAAAAATAATAAAGAAAAATGCCTTACATAGCCCACAGTGTGTTATTTTTGCATGTATTTACTGGTATCTTAGAGGACACTATTTTTAATGTCATTAGTGTCTTTCATTTTAGCTCATACTTGCCACAGAGAAAGAGTTTGCTCTTTATCACGGCCTTGCCTTGGGGGTGCTTATTCCTGTTATAGTATTATAAAAGAAGCTCAGTATTTCCTTCTGCATCAAGCCCTGTGATTGTAGTGAGTGGGAGGCCCTTGAGATGGAAATTAGTACGTTAGTGATCGTGGGTGTCACCTGGATGACGTTTCAGAGGCCTAAGGCATTTGTAGCCCATAAAAGTTCTGTGATATCACCGTTCCTCGATCAGCAAGTTTTGCCGAGACCTGCTGGAACGCGGCAGCCTGACATTTAACAGTTCTGTCTAGGCGTGGCATGGAAAGGTACAGTTCACAGTTGCACACTGTAAAGAATTATGCAAATGTGCAGTTATTCATGATGAACTAGACAATGTAAAAACTGATGAACTCTTAGAGATCCAATGTCCTTATTTAAAAATTGAAGCAAGGGAGGCCTGGAGCTGAGATGATTTAGCCAACATCAAGTGGCAGTTAGTGACTGAGACCACCGACTCAACTTTGATTCCTAGCATTTGGAGGAATGCTTTCAGAAACAGCTAAAATTTATTAGTGGTCCTGCGCCCCGCCCCCAGTTTAAAGACCAAATTTCACTTGTAGGCCACTGTGAAATCCAAATATGTATTATTGAGTACATAATTTAGGTAATCAATAGCTATAGGAAAATACCTTTAATATTGATATTAGTCAAACAATTCTGAATGGGCTCTTACACTGTCACTTTCTTTGAATTGTAACCAGGTGGTTTGCTTTTCTATTTATGTAATCATGTTAGCTCATCACAGATTCAGGGCGCCTAAGTCTCTGAGGCACAGCCCGCCGCTGAGCCGCTTTTGCAGATAGATGCACATGGTTTCCCGAGGGAAGGAGAGCTTTGATTGAGTAAAACCAAAAAAGCAGTTTATGCCCATTCTAACATTTTAGGGTTGTTGATTTTCACTGAAGGCAAGAAAAACACTACAGTCATTTTCAGAAGTTGGTTTCTCTACCTTCATGATTCATCAAGAAAAGTAGGAATCATTGTGATACAAGAGTACAATAAGTAAGTGCCTTGAAAACACACATTTGTGTTCACACTCTGGTTCTATTACATACTAGATGTGTGACTTTGGAGAAGTTATTAAATGAGTCTCTGTTCTTTATCAATGCATGAGGTTAATAGATCTACTCTACTATTGGTGACTATTGTGGGGTTTAAAGGTACACTAATTCTCAATAAAGTCACCAATAAGTTCTGCAACTTTAAGCATAATGAAACCAATTTAACCACAGGTTATTTGATATAAACAAGAGTAAAGTTCCTAGAGTATTCATCAATGTTATAATGAAACAACATTCACGAAACACTATTTATTCAAGGACCTGCTATGATATGTGTAAAGTCCAATGCCTTTTACAGAGTAGTTGCACATTAAATGGTAACTGAAGTTGAAAGGGACATGTTTTCAAAATTTGCCTGCTATTAGATATCTTTTAAGAGGTTGATGGTTCACCCTGAAGTCCTCATAGTTTGATTCTTTACAGCTTCCTTTAATGTTTATTGCCACTTAAATTGGTTTGCATGACCTTAGTTATAAGCATTTGATAAGGGACCATCTGATTATTCAACTTTCAGCAAGTATTTATTGTTCCAGGTACAGTTCTGATGTTGGCACAGAACAGAACAGACAAAATTCATACCATCATGGGATTAATAGTAGTGAGAAGATGTAAACAATAGGTAATAAAAGTAAATGAGTATGTTATACATTAGAATGTTGCAACTACTATGAACAAGGACAAGGTGGCTGGGAATGTAGGGGACAGGAGATGAAATTTAAAGGGGATGATCAGAGTCAGCCTCATGGACAAGGTGACCAATGAGTGAAGATTTGAAGGAGGTGAAAGAATGAGACATGGCAAGTATCTGGGAAAAGAATATACCAAGTCCCAGGGAACGGTCAATTCAAAATCTCACAGGCAGGAGCATACTTGGTATATCTGAGGAATAGTGAGGCTGCTTGTATCTGGAGAGGAGTGAATGTAGGTGAAATAGGAAATGCCATTAGAGGTTTAATGTGGTCCAGATCACTTGTAATGACTTTGGCTTCTGTTTGAGAGAAATAGAACCCTATGAGGGTTTGAACAGAGGCATGACATGATCTAATTTACATTTTAACAGGATTACTCTGGCTGCTATGTTGAGAATAATTAGGGGTTAAGAGTGGGAATAAGACCCTACTGGTGTGGCTCAGTGGTTGAGCATTGACCTATGAAACTGGAGGTCGTGGTTTGATTCCCAGTCAGGAAACATGCCTGGGTTGCAGGCTCGATCCTCAGTGGGAGGCGTGTAGGAGGCAGTCAATTGATGATTCTGTCATTATTGATGTTTCTATCTCTCTCTCCCTTCCTCTCTGAAATCAATAAAATAAAATAAAAAACGAGTGGGAATAAGGAAGTTAGCCCAATAGAAGGCAGTTTGGCCAATGTGACAGAAGTGGAAGTGGTGATAAGAGGTCGAACTCTGAAAAAAGAAAAAAAAAAAAAAAAAAAAGAGGCTGGAGTGTGGACACATTTGGAAGACAGCCAATTTGGTGACAGAATAGAAGTTGGCTGTAAGAAATAAAAATGTCAAGGATGACATCAATGTTTTTGGCCTTGGAAGGACAACGTTACCATTAACTGAGGTGGGGAATATATGGTTGGAGCAGGCTTGGACATGTTAAGTTCAGTAAATACATTAGACATCTGAGAGATGCCAAGGACGCAGTCGAAGATATAAGTCTGGGGTTTAGGAGAGAGTTTTGGGCTGGAGCTATAAAATTGGAAATCACTTTCATAAATATCCTATTTTAAAACCAGCAGACTGGAAAAAGAAGCGATTTAAGCAAAGGAGAGACTTGGGACCAAGAAGGAACTGCCAATGGAAAAAGATGAACAGGAGGCATGAGTATGTTGTGTCCTTGAGGTCTAACGAAGAAATTTCAGAAGGAGGGAGTGACCAGGATGTCCAATGCCATTTGATAGGGAGAATAAGATGTCTGAGAATGGACCATTCCTTAGCAAGGTGAAAGTGATGAGCAGTCAGGGATGGCATGGGCCTAACTGAATCTAATAAAAAACGGGAGGAGAGGAACTGGAGCAGTTTCTTCTTTCAAGTTTTACTATAAAAGAAAGCAGAGAACTGTCAAGAGATTTATTTTCCTTTAAAAATTGGAGAAATAAGAGCATGTTTGTTTGCTGAAGGGTCTTCCCTGGTTGAAAAGGAGTATGTGATAATGACGAAATGGGATGTATCCAGTGCTAAGTGGAAACAACTCACTTAGAAACACAGATGGTATCCAGCCACAGGCTTTTACAGTAGATCTCACTATCTTTAGATGAATGGGTTTATATACACGAGAAAGAAGCAACACAATTCATTTTCTTGCTGATAATTAAGAGCAGTTAATGTTACTATGTCTCAGGAAATGAAGCAAGAAGGAGGGATAAAAATCACTATTTTGTAGTTAACAAACTGGTTTAGATGACTTATCCAAGATTATGCACTAAGCTCTTCAAAAACAACATTAATTTTGGAAAATAAGTTACTTGTATTAGGCACAAAAATTTTAACTACTTTGAATGTCTGACAACTTCCCAAAATAATATTTTCAGTCATACCTAAATCACATCCTCATGTTCTTATGTGTAAAAATTCACTCTAGTGTCACACAACAATTTCTTCAAGCACTGTCCACAAAACTTCTTTGGCCAGATAATAGAGATAAATCTAATTTCAAAGGAATTCATTAATTTTTGGAAAATGGACAGTTTGAATTAAACTTAAATATTGGAAATCCCCCAAACTTGGCAGCCAATCCTACGTGTTCCAGACCACCTATTGTTCAAAATACTAAGGAATGCATTCCTAAGTAAGTTACCAGACAAGTAGAAGAAAACCTGTAACACTTATAAGTGAAACTTCCCCATTTGATCAAACAGTGCATCACTAGAGGAATATTCTCCAAGAAATACGTGTGGGTCCCAAGATTTTGAATAAACAGTAACCAAATGCCCCTAATTTATTATAGACAATAGACTGGAAATGGACACTAATTGTTTAAACCTAATTTTTTTTTCTATTATGATTCTGATGTTTGGGGCATGTCAAGGACGTAGGCCTTCTTAGACATATCCATGTAGAAATAAAGCACATTTTATTACCCCTCATCCAAGCAAGCCTCATTGCAAAGATTCTTGTCTGAGCTTTAAGAACTCTGTTTCTTTACAACTTACTTCAGGAAAACAGGATAAAGTACTGCCAGCCCTAAGTTTTCATGGCTCATATGTGAGCCATTAACACATCGATGTGTTGCCACCTTCCTTCCAGGGTGAAGGAAGCTTTTAAGAGGATGTGGCTAAGTCGGTGCTTTTCCCTCCAGTGCATCCCTGGTCATGAGGGTGTGTGTAGCACTCAAGATCACTAGGGGATCTCAGTCCCGATTGCTCAATAAAACAGACTCTGGACTGTTCCCATCTGTAGCAAAACACACACACACACACACACACACACACACACACACACATACACACACACACAATGTTTCTTTAGCCTCCAACTTTCTAAAGAAATCATTGTTCCCTCTATCTACTGATTTTCATAACCATAGAACATGAGAAGTACTACTCATAAGGTTCTCTTCCTGTTTGGAGATCAATGTGTCTTTTGTATCATGGTATAAAATCTCCACAACCCAAGAATTGCACCATGTAAAATAAATTCTGTTAATTGATTCCTTTGCCTTAAGGAATGTTAGGTACTGCCTTAGAGTCTAAGAACTGGGGTGAATTATAAGCCAAATGTCTAGGAAGCATAAAATGCATATCCATGTTAAATGTGAACAAGCTAATATCATACTAGGACAATGACTTCAAGGTGGAAGTTTTGATCTTACAAACGTTTATTTTCCTCCACATTTATTGTGTTTTTTTGTAATACTGTGAAAAGTCTTCGTTTCCCTTTTCCCAAGTGTTGAGGTTCAAAAAGCCAGTTCTCAACCATAGACTAATCTTCATCTCTTCAATGTCTTGTTTTTATGTTGATTTAGTTTCATATGTAAGTATTTATATTAGTTTTCCTCAGGGATTTATACACCAATATATATATTTTCCTACACAAATATATATACAAGCTTTTGATCCTCATCTTACCACTTGACAATACAACTTTAAGTATGTTTTACACAGCTGTTCCTTGGTCAAGGTCATTTGCAAGAGCAAGTCGGTTTCTGAAGAAATCTTGTTTGGTGGGTGAAGGATCCATTGAGGGATTCTCATTAGTTTTTTCCCTGTATTCTGATCCACTGGACCTAAAATCTCAGCACACAGATAAAGTACAGGTTGATTTGGTTTTAATTGTTCTCAAATATTTTATCTATCCAAATTGTTTTTCATTTGTAAAACAGTTACCTCCTAGACCTGGAATAATATTTACTTCCCCTGAATTCATGACTCAGGACATGTGTAACTAAGATTTGCAGGGAATATAAAGAGAATATCTACCTAATGCTTTATGGGGACAATTGTAACAACTGTGTATGTCAGTGTAAGATATTGTGTAATAACACTGTAAAAGGGGAACTAAGCTCAGAAAATTAAAGAAATCCTATTTTTTTTATTTAACCAAGTAACTACTCCACAAACAAGTAAGGCCCTTAAATTAAAATGGATGGAATTCATTGTTCTCAACCAAGGTTATCAAGGGTCTTTACTGAACTTGGGCATTACATTACAAACTCTTGCTTTTACTGGTTTTCATTTTTGAATAAAAGATTTATTGAAACCAACCACACATATATGCTACATTTGGTAGAATGCAGAAATTGGTACAGTAATCAGATTGAGGAGATTCTGTAATCTCAACCACCACAAAGGAGACCAAGCCCAATCAATAGTCAACAACTCAGATCAGTCCAATTGAGTCCCCAGTCCAGGGTGCATTCTTCCTTTATCTTGGTTAAGCCAGTTGGGTAATCCAGTTCAGCTCTGCACCTTCTCCAGTTTGTTCATGTCAGAAGTCCCTGGAGGGAGGAGGCTTTCTGGAAAACCTCTGATAAGCTAGGCTGGGGCCCTTTGGCTGGCTTAAACTCTGAGCTAGAATAGGTAAAACTGTCCCAACGACTAGAAACCAGTATCTTAAAGACCTCATGTAGGATGTATGAAAGTGATGTTAGACATGAAGTTCTTTGTCCAAAGCTCCTACACAACTAAACAAGTTCTCCATATGTGGAGGCAGAGTCAGGCATGCTTCCACTACCCACAGAGAAGAGTAAGTCCTTTCCCTGCCATCGGTATACTATGAGTCCTCATTGTTGTTATTAGATAAGCTCATTATGACTATCATTTACTGAAATTACTGGGCAGAATTCAAACATCCTTTTTACTTTATTAAAGGAAGGAAGTTAGATCCACACAAAGAATAAAATCCTAACGTCTGGAAACCTGATGACTGACTAGATATTTTTACTTTTCACCCTGATAGTTGGTATTACAGATGAAGCCACAGATGCCCAGCATGCTTTCTACCTCTGGTCTGTAAGGAGCACTTTCCTACTACATCCCAATGCATAGAAGAAAAACTACTCTATCTCTCAACCCAAGTGCCCCTGGGCAGTCATCAGATAAGATGGTATCTGGGTGGGGTGAAAGTCCTCTTCCTTTCCAGGAGCCCCCTTGGAATTCTCCCTTGAAACAGCCTCCACAAGCCCACCCTACTAGTAGAACTCCTGGCCTTCTCTCACCTCTCAGAACTCCCACCTGCCTCCAATTCAAGTCATCCCTGACAAGTACAGTTGTGTCCAAAATGTTAGGAAGATATGGACCATTTCATTCTTTCCCCCATATCGTTTATTATCCAGAAGACTAGGGAATGCCTATTAAGTTTTAGGGACAGAAAGTAGGAAGCAAGATTTGAATCTGGCTGGTGTTTTTTCCTGAATTGTTCCCCTAACATGGCAGTTTCTCATCAGAAAATCATTAGTCAAAACTTGCAATCTCTACCTCACATTTCCCCTTGGCTACATCTGATCTCTCCAAAACCCAACATGTCATATTTGATGGTTCTAACATGCAACTATTTAGTGTTTACCTGGAAATGGGAAAGCTTTGATGTCACCACCAGCCCCAAGGACCACAGAAATCTTCACCAGATGCGTTCCCATTTCTGAAACAAATGCCAAAATCGCCCTGTCTAGTTTTCAAAGTCCACGAACTCAGCTTAGTTTTATTCTTTTTTAACTGCTCTTCTCATAAACAACCTCTGTGTGTCTCCAGGTTTGTGAATTTCTCTGTGCTTCTTGACATTAACTATTAATTAACTAATGGCTAACTTGCTAATCCTTTAAAAAAATCTAGCATCCACTGTAGCCATGACTAAAAGCTCATTTTCATCCTTTTTAAAGACAATTTTAACTGACCTCTATACTGCGTACATGGTATGTGGCCGCTTCGACAGCTGGACTCTTCCAAAGGTGTGGCTGTTAGGCTCTGAAGTAATATTGACCTAAATTACTTGGAAATCATCTGCAGACTGAGAAGAAAGGGCCAGAGTATTTGCTTTTACTCCCTTTCTCTATAAATGAGCAATGGCTTTAGAGCTCCTGGAGCCATGGCAGTTGAGTACAGGGCAGATCTGAGCAGGCACTGAAGACACAGGCAGGCAAACACTTGCTGGGTAAGGGTACAACACTGCCAGTACATTCTGACACCTAACCATCCAAGTTAAATTTGCTACAAATAAACCTTGAAAGTTTGGAGCTGGGGAAGGGAGGAGGGAGTGGAATCTGGGGCACAGAACCCTCTGACCTAAGAAGGGCTGGTTTTCTGATTGGAAAGACTGTCCACTTTGAAGGCTTTAGGAGACATGTCCCTGGAGAAGTAAGGGGCGTGTCTCCAGTAACCAACAAGGTGACTGACAAATGAGCTTTCGCTTACTACATGTTTGCTGAGTGCTTACTATCTTTCAACCTTGCAGCTGGGTTACCCTTACATTTGGGCTGTAAGCTCTTAATGGACTGCAACTATCTCTTTTACTTCTTTTGTGCTAAACAGAACCTAGTACACTAAAGATCCTTAACTTAGGGATTGATTTCAAATGACCTATTGAGAAACACAATAAGGTTTCAGTAATGTACAATGTCATCCCTTCAACTGTCTCCTTCAATTTTAAAGTTATATTGGGAAATACAATGGGAAATGAGAAAGAACCCCAAACTAAGTATGAGTGTGGAAAGGACTTGAGATTAGGCTTTAGGAAGTAAAGAAGAAGGTGAGGGTAAAATTATCAATTGATTCTTTAGTAGTCCTGTATTCTATTGCATGGTCTGTCCCACAGCCACGACTGGGCATATGCATAAACAGCTGATAAGACACCAAAAGAAGAGGATTCAGATACTCAATTATATGGGACCCTGCAGAACTACTCTCTCTGTGTGTGATTCAGACTGGAAATATTTTGATGTGATTGGTGGAGGGAGGGTAATGACTGGGAAGGAGCTACTCTGAGGTGTGTAAGTTATAAAGTGCTAAAGAAGAACAGAATGAGAGAAGAAGTAGAATTAATTATTTGGAAGTCATATTGTTTATCTTCCACTGCTCCCAGATTTGAGGATAAAACGGAAGAGCATTTGCATTCCTTAAACTGTCTTACATAATCCTCTTCCCCTATGTCACACCCCAAACCAAGAATTCTTATTAACCTAAGTGCAAGATTTATATACAAATATGAAGTAACATCTGCCTGAGACTTCAGGATAGTCTACACTTGAGTCTTTGACAACCTCCATATAGATCCTTCTAGAATGGGATAGTTTGCCTCCCATCCTCTCAAAGGCAGGGGGATAAGGATTCAGTCCAGCATCAGCCTATCACACTAGGTCTGCTCCTGGCTTCTAAGGCTCCTCATTTAAAACTTGAAAGTCACTTAACCTTTCACACGTTAAGATATGTGGTCTTTCTTCTGATTAATTCTGGACAGCTTTCAGAGACATATGACCTGGTGTCTATCTACCCAGGACAGATGTGCCTGAGACAGAAACAGGGGATCATTCTTTTCCCCAAGTGTCTTGGGTATTTTTCAGGATTTTTTTAAAGATGTCAACTTGACTCTCCCTTTTGAATCCTTGTGGGTATGAGCATCCGGCCCTCCCAGCCTCAGAGGGAAGAGAACCCTTTCCCAGGTTTTCTGTTGCATCTGGCTCCATGCCTAGCTTCATCCCGAAGCAGCATTCTGGGTGTGTGGGGCCACCAGCCAAACAAGCCCCTATGGATACAAAAAGTGTGTCAGTGTAGACAGGAACGAGCCTCCAGAGGGCTGTAGGGTAGGCAGGCAGTGAGCCGCAGATGTGACACAGCGGCTTTTCTGGCGCTGGTCCGTTCTGGACCTCGGAGGCCAGGCTCTGGCATGGTTCCAGTCCCCAGGGTAAACCACTTCCTAGTCACAGGGCTTGCTGCCAAAATGATCTCCCAACCACACGGGAGGAGAATGACCTGAGTCTCTTGCTGGTTCCTCCATCTGCCTGTCCACAGGCCTAACTTCAGAGTCCTCTGTAACAGCTCCTACATGGAGCTCCTACATAGCACCCGGGACTATGTCTTTCATGATTCCTGTACAAGTGTCTCACAAAGCACATGCACACAAGAAAGAATGCCTAACTGATGAGAAGGGTGTGTTCTCAGCTAAGAGCACCTGGCCTTTCCATGCTGCACTGGGGCTTCCTTGTCATTCCTCTTTAACTTAGCATAATGAAGCAAACGTCCCATGGTCTTTGCAGGGAAATACTCAGAAAAAGTCACTCAAGCTGTTTCTTGATCCCAGGCCAAACCCCCAAAGTGCTCAGTGTGGTACCCTGGACATAAGGCGATAAGCAAGCATCTCCTGGTGGTGCTCACAGTCCTACACCAGATGTAAAAAGCCAGGAAAGCCTGCCGGAGGAAGCAGCCATCTGTGTGGCCATTCATGTAACGCTTCGAAACTTAAATACAAAGTATGGTGGCAGCAATAGGATTGATGCAGGAGGGACTGATACAAGAGAAGAGATAAGAGGAGTAAGGGAATCCATTTGGTTCTAAGAAGGATCCCAAAAAGTTGCAAGATGACTGGAAGCAATTAACCAACATGAATTTGAAGCGTCCACACAGCAAGTCCTCAGCATTGCACTGAGGGCTGTGAAGGAGCTATAGAAAGATAAAATCGGGTCTTCCACATGGTGAGTCTTTAAAATTATGGGTCCCAAGGCCACATTAATGACTTGTGTCAGATGTTAAAAAGACGTGATTAGGCAGATTGATCCACAACAAAGTCAAACTACAGACAAAGCAAATCTCAGCCCTGGACATGACTCAGGTGACTGTCCTGGACAATCTCTCACCCAGGTGGGAATCCTTGTCATAACGCCCCTGACCAGGGTCATCTACCTTCTCCCAAAGAGAAGCCACTCCCTCACCAGGCAGCCAGCTCCAGTTCTAGGCAGTTACATTTTTAGAAAGTTCTTCCTCTCACCCATTGCTCCTAGTTGTGCCGCCTGCACACAGAGAGGATAAATCTATTCCCTCTGCCTCAAGTAACTGCACAGCATTTTCTTCCATCTCTCCAAAACATGGCAGTTTGTAAAAAAACAAAAAAAAAACAAAACAGTGGTGGATCCAGGGCTCATTGCTTTCCAACAGACAGTACCCAGTCATTAAAAATGGCAGCGGGCAAAAGGTGGCTGTGTATTTTGGGAATACTGTGGTTAAAAAGACAAAGGTTCAAGCAGTGCCCTTACAGCGGTTCTCAACCTGTGGGTCGCGAACAATAAAAATACATCCTGCATATCAGATATTTACCTTACGATTCATAACAGTAGCAAAATGACAGTTATGAAGTAGCAACGAAAATAATGTTATGGTTGGGGGTCACCACAACATGAGGAACTGTATTAAAGGGTCGCGGCATTAGGAAGGTTGAGGACCGCTGCTAGAAGGATTTAGGAACCTAAATCCCAAGGTCAGGCAGGGGAGTTGTCTGCCTCCAGGTTTCTCTACTCTTGACACAAGTAGGCACTAAGTCTGTGATCCTAAAGAGAGATACAATTCTTAACTCCTCACCCTAAATCAAGGGATCCAGCAAAAGCCATGCCTGTGTGCATGAGGCTGCCTCAGCGAAACTGAAAGGGGACTTTGCAGGGTAGGGCTGTTTCTGATTGAGTCATGTTTCTGTCTCTGCCTATTTCCCCTTCTTCTAGTAACAACAGGTGAGGACCAGCAGAGACCCACTGATCTCAGTACGACTCTCCCCAAGGGAGAAGAATTAGACAAACTATCAAAAAAAGAGTCCTCACTCCATGCCTGCCCCCAATTCTTTCATCAAGATAATTCATTATCTAAATCAGCCCAGGAACCTCTACCTTTAGGAACGTGATTTTCCTGTGCTTCCTCATTTATTAGAAACTCTCCAATGGCTGCAATAATGTCCTTAACTTTTCCATCCACTAAAATATGAAGACGTACTGTTTAAAACTGACTGCAACACCCTCCTCCACCAAGAAAAACTAAGCAGCAGGGGGAAATCTCTCTAAGGAAGAGTGAAGTAGGCCTGAGGACCAGTGGCAATAGAGACTGCAGTTTCTCAGGTGTGCAATGGCTGGACTTTCACAGTATGTTCCTTACATTTCATGCTGGGGTTAGACCACTGTCTCCCAGTATGTAAAACAGGGATGGTAAGTGCTGGCCAAAAAGAAGGACCAGAGAAGGGAAATGGCTTGTTTTTGCCTCCTATGGAGTGTGGAAACTCCGTTACAGTGATTTTTTTAACTAAGGCCCAAGCCAAATCAATTCAATCATTTCAGATAGGGAAGACACTGCAAGTCCCAATAAACAGTACTCTAGGGCCCTACAGGCAGAAGTGCTGAGATGCCTTAGAAAACTTTCCATTGCTTCCAACTCCCATACAGGATCCCACTCCTCCCAGGCTAAAAGGAATTCCATGGTCACCAGCTCATTTCCCAGGGGACCACCTCTGCTCACTCTGCTCAGGACACGTGACTTTGGGAGCAAGGAAGTAGGGCTAAAAGATAGAAGAGGCAGAGGACAGAGCTGAGTTTGCTTTTACTCTAGGAGATTACAAGGAGAAACATCTTCACCTGCATGAATCGTGGTTACTGGGAGCAGGCACTGAGCTTGAAGCCATTGTGTGAAACCAGGCTACTCCATACTTATTACTATTAAAACCTCAAGACTCAGCCCAAAGGGAAATGAGTTACAATGCTGTCTTGTCTAAGGGCTACTCACTTCTTTTTAAAGAGCTTGCGGAAGGAGCTGCGAAAGCCCCCTTTCTGGTCTTGCCTGGGGTTTTGATCGCTGAAAGACGTTTGTTCACTTTCTCTTTCTTCCTTTGGACAGAATCTGGTGGCGTCTTCTAAGTGCATCTCCTGAAAACACAAAAGAGGGATTTCTTTTTCACTCTGTTCCATCGTTAACATCTATCCTGACTGTGGGACATTTTTTTTTTTTTAAGCTCGGTCACTTTCCTCTTCCACCCCCAAAGACTAATGGTGGGTACCCTATTCCAACTACAGCAAACCTAGGCTAATTAAGAAATTAGTAGTTGAAAAGAGGATATTTTCTGCTGAGTGTAGCAGTATTTTCTATGTATCAAGGCAAAGAGTCTAGAGTCTATATCATAATCCTATATGATATAACAATCATTAAAGACCAGGAATTAAAGGAAATTGGCAAATGTTTACAGAGTATAGAGAATAACTTCTTCTGGCACAAATACCACCTTGCTGAGAAACCAGATGTAGGACCCTCACAGTTCTGGGTATGTTTCTCTTTCTACAGAATAAGAAAGCTGCTTGATTGTAATAGTAGTTTTAAACTAATGTTCCTAACTCTTCATTTTAGACATAAAAGAAGGAGTTTTTAAGAGGTTATATCTGTTTAAAAGTAAGTATCAATTAATATTTCCAACCTGCACATATGCCTTTAATACAGCTTTTACAATTCTTAGTTCACGCAATTTGGAACTGTAAAGTAAAAATAAGGCTCTATCTTTTGTGAACTCTCTAGTTTCTTTTTAACTGTGAGATGTGCTAACTAAAATAGATATGAATATATATTTATGTTCCATATGAACAAAATATTTACTTAAAGGTGACTGCAATTTAAAGCAAACAAAAATAGATGCTTAATTTTGAACCCAAGAAGTCAAAACAAAAGCCACCCTGAAAGTTTCATGAATTAGATGGATAACTGCTTGCTGATAGAGAAGCAAAGATCGGGGATGAATTTTTTTTTTTTCTTCAAGAAACATATGGGTTTGAATTTGAGACCTTAACTTGGGATTGTAGTAGCAGATCTAGAGATTCTCTGATATTCTACTAAGGTTCAAAACTAAACCATGGAGACCAACATCTTGATGGGTTAGTGTGGTATTTCTCCAAGTGTGGTCCTGGGGCTACAGGATCAACTGGGGCCTTTATTTAAAATATAGCTCCCTAAGCCCCACCCAGATTTTCTGAACCAGAATCTCTGGAGTTACACACACTTAAGATTTTGAAAAGCTGTGGTGTAGGTTACGCTCCTGCCCAACTGCACTTCATGTTTCTCTGAATCATCCAGGAATCTGGCTAAAATGCAGATTCTGACTCAGTAGGTCTGGGAGGGGGCCCACATTCTGCATTTATAACAAGCTCCCAGGTAGGTAATGCATTCATTCATTCCTGGCCCAAGAACCACACTTTGAGAAATGGGCTTTTAGGGACTATTTAGAAACGAAGTCTATTAATCGTTTAAGGAAAATCTTTCTGTGGCATCATGCTCTTGATAATATCTTGCACTTGTATAGCATTCCATACTTTGAAAAGCATACTGACCAAGTTTATCTTCTTTGTCCTGATCCTCACAACAGGACTGTGAGGTGGGAAAGGTATATATTGTCTTATTTTTACAGATGTGAAAACTGGAGGCACCGAGAAGCCAAGCGCCCTGACCAGAAGCCCACAGCTATTTGGCAGCGGGGTCAGGACTAGAACACAGATCTCCCCACACCTAGTCAGGCGTTCTTTGCAGAAAGCATACTGTCTTTCTTTCTTAAAGCCTAAAGACGAGGGTCTGACCTCCTGAACTGTCCCCAAACCTTCAGACCAAGGTCAGATAGCAAAACGGTGACATGGAGGCCAGCTGGTGGATCAATGCTTCCCTGCCTATTTTGTGTTGTCTCCGTCCCGCGGGAGTCTGCAAAGCCACGTGACACCTGTTTCCAGTCAACGGGAAACGAGCTTGTCTTTGCCGTGAACTTTGCAGGGAGTCCACAGTGAGGCAGGGCAACTCGTGTCTGCCCGAGCTGCACGCGAGCTGGCACGGGTCAGGGAGTGGAGTGAGGCGGCAGTGTTGGATATTGTGAACATTTAAACAAGGAGGTGTGTGTGCCTCACGGGCAAAGGAAGAAACAGGCAGGCGGGGACTTGCCTGCCATGCTTTGAAAGTGAAGGACCCTGCCCTGACCGGTTTGGTTCAGTGGATGCAGCGTCGGCCTGCGGACTCAAGGGTCCCAGGTTCGATGCCGGGCAAGGGCATGTGACTTGGTTGCAGGCACATCCCCAATAGGGGGTATGCAGGAGGCAGCTGAGGCAGCTGATCGATGTTTCTCTCTCATCGATGTTTCTAACTCTCTATCCCTCCCCCTTCCTCTCTGTAAAAAATTAATAATATATATATGTATATATATATATGTGTGTGTATATATATATATATATATATATATATATATATATAATTTAAAGTGAAGCACCCTGAGGTGCTGCAGCTTGTGCAGGAAGGCAGAGGAGACCCCTAACTCTTTCCGTGGGTGCGGGGGTGGCGGGGAAGCAGGTGTGTCTTTTAGATCTCTTTGCCGTCATACATACCCATGCAGGGCATGGTGCCAAGTGGAGGGCGGACGCTAACACTCTCCCTTGAGGGCAACTGAGGTTAGGACAAGCCCTGACCCCAGCACCTGCCTTAACAGGCCGTTGGGACTCGCCCAGCCGGCCGCCCAGCCGGCCGCTCCCCACCTGGCAAGGCCCCCTCCACGCTGCAGGTGAGGCCAGGCTGCTCCCTGGACAGGTAGGCCCGGGTTTGGGTTCGGTTTTACTTTACCCTCCTTACTTCCAAATAGGTCTGCTTTTCGCTTTGGGACCTCTGCTGGGGGAAGTAGGTCCTGGGCGCGCCGCGGGCGGCGGCGGCGGCGGCCGAGCCGTGCGAGCCATGCGAGCCGTGCGCCTGCGCGGCGCGCTCGGCCTTGAGCGGCGCGCGGCCGCCGCTGCTGCTGCGCGTGCTGTAGAGGCGCGGGGCCACGCCCTCGGCGGGCGGCGCGCGCGGGAACTCCTTGAGCGAGCGGCTCAGCGGCTTGGCCTTGCCGTGCGCCTGCGCCTGCGCCGCCTCCAGCTTGTAGGCGCCGCTGCTGCTCGCCGGCGACGTGGCGCTCTTGGGCAGCGGCTGCAGCGCGTGCTCCGGCCGCTCGGCCTCCATGGCGAAGCTGACGGGCCGCAGGAAGCAGATGTCCAGGCTGGACTCGGAGGAGGCGGGCGAGCAGTTCTCGAAGAGGGCCGGCGCCTGGAAAGGCTCCTCGTCGTAGGGCGCGGGCAGCGCGAAGAGCTCGCCGCCGTACTCGAACTCCTCGTAGGCCGAGGGCGCGAAGCCGCGGGCGTCGGGCAGCAGCTCGGCCGGGGCGCGCAGGGAGCGCTCCACGTTGCCCAGCGAGGGCTCGGCGGGCGAAGGCTCGAAGTCCATCTCCGGGATGGACTGCAGGGGCCCCGAGAGCGCCTTCCCGTCCTGCTCGGCGGGGCAGAATTGCGCCGGCGCCAGGAGGCTGTCGGGCCTCTCGTGCTTCCTGCCCTCCATCTCCCAGTCGCCGGGCTTCCCGGGCTGCATGCTGTCCATCAGGCTTTGCTGCTGTTGGCCTTTCTTCATGGGGGGCATCAGGTGCCTTTACAGGGGAGACAAGGCAGAAGAGGGGTGCGTAAGGCCCGGTTAGCGCAGGCCGGGGGGGGGGGGGGCCACACGGAGCCTGACGCCGCTGGGGCGCGAAACTGCTGGTTCTGCTCCCTGCCCCGCCCAAGCACCGCCATGTGGTACCTGCCAAGCGCCCACGAGCCCCGGCCCCTTCAAGCAGGAGCGTGGAAATGACCTGCTGAAAAGTGGGCGCCTGGAGCCCCCGCCCGAGCACAGAGGCACTGCGTAGAGATGGCTGGTGCGCCCAGGATGGGCATCACTCCCCACGTGGGAGCGCTGCCCCTCCCCACACGTGTCAGGGCCCCGAGGTAACTCTTTTCTCTCCTCTCTCGCCCTGGCTGGTTCTGCTCCGTGGAGAGAGCGTCGGCCTGCGTACTGCAGGGTCCTGGGTTCTATTCTGGTCAAGGGCACTTGGCTGGGTTGCGGGCTCGGTTCCCCGGTGGGGAACATGCGAGAGGCAGACGAAAAATGATTCTTTCTGATCATTGATCTTTCTGTCTCTCCCTTCTCTCCCTTCCTCTCTGAAACCAGTAAAATTTATCTATCTATCTATCTATCTATATAGAGATAGGTAGATAGATATTTTTTTTTTATTTTTTTTAAAGAATAAAACCCAAAGCAGAAATTATCTGTAGAATTGTCTGTATTTGGTAAAGTGGGGATTTGGAATTTTGAGTTTTTGGTTTCCCTTTTCCTTCCAGAAGTCCTGGTTCCTAAAGTAGCCAAGTTGACTTTATCCTTTTCTTTCAGAAGTAAAATAGGTCCCAGATGTATAAATGTCTAATCATTAAAGATCATCAAGAAAGTTTGCAGAATGAGAATTCATCTTAGTGTGTTAGAGGGTTGTATGCAGAGACCTTGAAAGGCTGTCAGGTCCATCCACTGCTCAGAACAGCTTTCAGAGAAGCTACCAGAAGTGAAGAAGGGCTTATGAAGTCACTTTCTGAGAAAGCTTCAAGGAGAATTGGGAAAGGCTGAACAATATTCTTTCTGGATCACCTCAGACATATCTATATCTATCTACCTATCTATCTATCTATCTATCTATCTATCTATCTATCTATTTATATATTTCAGAGAGGAAGGGAGAGAGAAAAACATCAATGATGACAGAATCATTGATTGGCTGCCTTCTGCATGCCACTTCCTGGGGTTCAAGCCTGCAACCTGGGCATGTGTCTTTGACTGGAATCAAACCCACAACCCTTCAGTCCGCAGGCCAAGGCTGTATCCACTGAGCCAAAGAGGGCTCAGACCCATTTCTTATCCTCAGAGCCCAGACTTTTTTACTGACCCCTGACTGGGATTCCCTTTCCCTCCACTCTCTGTTTTGGTGACCTTAAGTGGGTTCCCATCCTTCTGAGGGTTTGTAAAATGCCTTCCTGTCTTCTTATAGCACTCTTTCCAGACTATCATTGTTCAAACCCAGAGACTTATGCTGTAGGTATAGAGCAGTGGTTCTCAACCTTCCTAATGCCGCGACCCTTTAATACAGTTCCTCATGTTGTGGTGACCCCCAATTTCACTGTTATAAATTGAACATAATGAAAGCATAGTGATTCATCACAAAAACAATATGTAATTATATATGTGTTTTCCGATGATCTTAGGCGACCCCTGTGAAAGGGTCGTTCGACCCCCAAAGGGGTCGCGACCCACAGGTTGAGAACCGCTGGTATAGAGGATGGTTACCTGCAATCCAGTTGTTGGGAGTAACCTCAGCCTCTAGGCTGCCCCTTAGCATTCTTAGTGCCTTCCTCTCGGACACAAACATTGGGTCAGCTGCTTGCCTGTCACATAGAGACTTGATGGGGCAAGAGGGAGGGAGGAGTTCTGTTGGTCATACTCCTAATCCAGGCTGGCCAGCTACCCCACACAGACCACCTGGGACCCCAAGGCCTTGTCATTAATCTCCACAGCAACAGGTGCTTACGTGATAGCAGGGCCAGAACCTGGAGCAGGAGAGTAGGGTTGCAGCATCTCTTCTGAGTGGATCCCACTGTCGCGGGCAGCCTCAGAGCCTGCAGTGGGGGAAGCGTCTTGCCCAGCATTGGCACACTGGGAAGCCAGCCCTTTGTACAGCTTCGCCATGGATGACCTAATAGAATGGAAGTAGTAATTCTCAGAGTACACAGTGGGAAACTGGCTCTCTGAACACGCAGATTATGGCAAGAAAGATAGGGGGGAGACAGTGTTTCTCAGATGAAGCTCAGCTGTAAAGTTCTCTCTCCAGGGCCCTCTACATACTCGATTGCTTACATAGTAGGGTACAAACTGGATGTTAGGCAAGAGTAATGATGCTGATTAATTGGCTGAATTGAGTAGGAAAGGGGTAGTACAGGGAGATGTTCTCCATTAGAGGAGCCATGGCTTGGAAGAGAGCACCTTTCTCTTGTCTGAAAGTACCCACAGACTCAGTGTTCCTTATTGAGATGTGATGAGGTTGAAGGAAATCCAGGTCATTAGGAAGCTCTGCTATTGTTGCTTCTATTCTCTCTGAAGCCCCGATTCTCCCTAATCTTCCTGTTCCTTCTTAGCATGAAATCTATTCAACCACCATCCCCTCCCTTACTTGTTTTATTTTTATTCATAGCACTTATCGGCATCTAACTTATTTATTAGCTGGATGACCAGGTCTAGAAAGTAAGCTCCATGTGGCAAAGATTTTTGTCTGTATTTTTTATTGCAGTATATTCTGTATAGAACAGTACCTGATTCACACAAATCGGTGCTCAATAACTGTCTGTTGAATTAATGAAAGAAACCACATGCTGGCCTTGAAACTGTATTTTTAAACCTGGCAAGTTTAGGGGAACAACTATTTTTGTGATAGTCAACATGAGTTAAGGGGGGGGGGGGGGCCTGTATTGGCATTAGGCTGAACGTGCCTATTTTTCTAATTTCCACCAGGTAGTAGGTGCCTACATATTCTAGCCATTTTGGCTACCTCTCTTCCCTCCCCTTCTCTCTTCTACTTCCTGTCACTGCATGTTAGCCACTGAATATATAATATGGTTACTTGTTACAGACACCCACATTGTTTCTACCCTGTTCTCAGAAGCCTTCGATCAAACCTCTAGACTGCACCATCAGAACCTTACTTCTTGAGCTTTTTCCGTTTCTGAATAAGCAAATCCTCATTGCATTGAAACAGCAGGGTGTAGTGTGAGATAAATACTCGAAGGCGCTGAACACACACCAGAAGTAGGTAATAGTCAGGGTGTTCCTGCTCTGTGAACTTCAGGACGTTCTGGATGAAGGAAAAAAGGAAGCAGCATTGCATAATTAGAATGAAAAGTTGTTTTGTTTCTTCTGTACCTTGCCTTGATGTGCTGTGAGAGTTTGGTAGCCATTTACTAAAAACAACAATACATATGGCCCATCTAATTATAAGCTGAAAAGTCACACTTGCTGTTTTCTTTGTCCATCACACGAAAGGAAAATAATAGTCACTATTGCTCTTGTTTGAGTTGGATGTGAACATAGGATAATTCCATCTGAAAAGTTGGATCTATTAATTAGATTTTTTGAGGTAATGGAGCCCGTTTTAACAATTACTGCTGAAAAAGCAATATTTATGAGACTCATAGGAGTCAGACCAGTGGTAAAAATGTGAAATAAATACCAAGGCACTCTGGAAGAGGAGTGATGTTTATGGCTGGCTTGGTGGCTGGCTTGGTGGTTGCTCCTATTACATTGCCTACTGTGCTGTAGTAGAACATCATACAACTTGAATTTGGAAAAGCTAACATTTATCGAGTACTTCCTATTGCCAAGCTCTAAGCCTGCACATGTATTTTCTCATTTAATTTTTACCATAGCCTCATAAGATAGGTACCATTATCATCTTCGTTTAACAAGGGAATCAGGGTATATAGCAAAGTCAGCTAGTCTTCATAAGGTTACACATCTAGTTAGTAGCAGAGCCAGGATCTGAACTCAAGTCAGCCAATAGAACCAGGGCTCTTATTTATCATACTGCTTGCAAGACCTGGATTTCAGTTCCAAATTTTTTCATCTATTAGGTGTGTTAACGTGGACAAGTTATTTAAGTTATTTGTCTCTCCATTTCCTTATCTAAGAAGTGGTAATAATGATACCTATTTCATGAGACTGTTGAAAGGATTAAAGAAAATAATTACTGTGAAGAAATGATTTTAAGATCAAAAGCCACATATAATAGAAGGTCTTTTGATATTGATACTGGGCTACTTCTATCTGAGATAAATCCCAAGCATTTCTAAGATGCTTCATTGAATTACTTAGAAAGATCAGTCAGCAAATAAACCAGGATAATGAGTGGTAGGAAGAGGGGCGGGTAAGGGTGTTGGTGAGCCTCTCTCAACTCTACTTCCTCCAAGGTGGACAAGTCCTGTGGGAAAAGGGTGTGAAGAAGTCAGTTCATCAGTTTCTTCATACTTCTTTAGTGACATAAGACAGAAGCAATGTATAGTGAACCCTTGGAATCAAGCCAAAAAAAAAAAAAGGGTAGAATTAAGTGGGCAGGTTACATAAATAGTTCTTAGTCACTGGGGGTAGGTTGGGGGAAGTGGGGGTTAGGGGACATATTTAGATGGCTGTAGAATCAAGGTAGAAGGGACTGAATAGGTACTCAGAGCTGCTATTAAAAGATCCTGGATCAGCAGAGGTGGAGATTGCTGGTAAATGAAGATAGAACATAAAAAGCCGGCATCATGAACCAAGCACATTTAGAGATTGAGATTTTAGCTCATACCACAAGGTGGGGATGGGGAAATCATAACAATCTTAAGGTATTTAAATACTTAGAAATATTAATTATTCCTTCCTGATCCCTGCCAGTGTTTCTCAAAAGCCAAAATCAAGAGTTTAGCCTGAAAATCACTTTGGGAGCTTTCCCAGACATGCCTACCTGCAGATGTATCAGATATTCAGGGATGCGTTGGACTATATGAAAAAACAGTGTATAGATGTCAGATTTAATCTCTTCATCACCCTGAATGAAAAAAAGATAGAACCATTCTTCAATGTCCCTTTAGCTCTGGCTGCAAACCCTAGTATCAGTCCCAGCAAAATAGAAAAGGTTTACTCCCAGAGCATTTTCTTCCTCTAGACTAGAGTGAGATAAAGCATTGATCTTATTGGATACGTCACTTGTTCAAGGACATGCTCAAGGAGACAACTCTTTTCTAGCAGGGAGAGTATCATGTACTTCTTTTGAATCCACCCAACTTTCCAAACTACCCCTTCCATCCCACCTCCAGATATTAGCACAGCGCTATACAAAAGTGGGCATTCAGTAAATTATATTTAAGTCCTAGCTGTTTTGACTCAGAGGATAAAGTGTTGCCTGTGGACTGAAGGGTCCCAGGTTCGATTCTGGTCAAGGGCACGTACCTCGGTTGCATTCTCAATCCCCAGCCCCAGTCAGGGTGCATATGGGAGGCAACCAATCAATGTGTTTCTCTCACATCAATGTTTTCCTCTCACTGTCTCTTCCCCTTCCTTCCACTCTCTACACACTAATGGAAAAATATCCTCAGGTGAGGATTAAGAAACAAACAAAATTATATTTAACTTGAATGGATTCATTAAGGTTCTACAAGTAATCATGACAATGGTTTGCTAATAAGCACTGGGGGTCGATTGGAGTCTCATGAGAGTGGGTAATGGGATGTGATTAGAAACTGGCCAGCTGTCTTGGCAGCAGGAAACATGTTGGACTTTCTCCATTCTTCTTCCCGTCCTTTCCTTTTCTCAAATATTTTCTGAGTACTAACATGTGGTAGGCATTATACTGGGTTGGGAGTAATGAGGTAATATAGAAAATTAAGACCTCACCTCTTAAGAAATTTTATTAACTCTTAACTTTAGGGCTTCTGTTATGGTTTCTTCCTATTAACCTAAAATAACTAGAATTGTTACATACTTAACAGTATATGTGCATATTGAGCACCTAATATAGCATTGCATTAGCAATTCTTTTTTAAAGTACATTTTTATTGATTTTAAAGAGAAAGGGAGAGGGAGATAGAAACATCAATGATGACAGGGAATCATTGATTGGCTGCCTCCTGCACACCTCCTCCTGGGGATCATGCCCACAACCCTGGCGGAATTGAACCCGGGACCCTTCAGTCTGCAGGCTGACACTCTATCCACTGATCCAAACCAGCTAGGACTACATTAGCAACTCTTAAAGCTACATGACTAGAATCACTTTATAATCTTAGAAACTGACAGTTACAGAATGACTTAAGTTTAATATTTAGATTATATAAATTCAGATCATATTATCTAAAAACAAAACAAAACAAAAACCCTCATACAGCATGCAGGCTGTAGCTCAGAAAACCTGTTTACTTTGCCTAACTTCCAGTGGAATGGAACAGGGTCAGCAAGGCAGGGAGGGCAAGGACCAAAGCAATGGTACTGATCCTTGAGTGGGCTTCTTTAACCCCAGGGAGGAGTGTCAGTGGCTCTGTTCAAACCATTCCCAACCTGAAGGACAAGCTCCGAGTGCATTTGCTGTATTTCCTGGGAGGATGAGAAGCATCATATAGTACACATGTAACCAAAGGGCAGTGCACAGGTAGAGTGAACTTACCTCCTTCAGAACAACAACATGAACCAAAGAGATGCATTCAGGCAGGTCCCTCAGGTAGGCAACATAATAATCCAAGAAATTATTCTTGAAAACAAATATAAAAATGCATGGTAAGAACCTGAAACATGAATGATAACTATTTTTTAAAGAAATAAAAAGCACTTTGCAGAGATTTAGCTTAATTATTCATTTAATATGTTCATTAATATGTTTTTGGTTTTTATTCATCTTTTTTTAAAAAACTTGTTTTAAGGTAGATATGCCTATGGACTTGGGAACCAAAACTCAATATTCCTACTTTAATGAGAGAAAATGAAATGATAAATAAACGAAGGCAGAGAAGAGGAATTACATAAATTGAAAAGGTATTTTTAAATTGCTTAATGACAAAAATGCATATTTTGTTTTAAAATTACTTTTTAAATTTTTTTTATTTTTTATTGTTGAGTTGTCCCCCATTCTGCCCCTCCTTTACACCCAGCCCGCCCTACACCTGCCTCTGGCCATAACCACACTGTGTTCATAGCTAAGCATATATGTTCTTTGGCTAATCCCTTCACCTTCTTTCATCCGGTCTCCTAAAATTACTTTTAATTTCAAAATCATCTACATCCAAATGAGGAACTTTGTCCAACCTACTTCCTAGTGGCTAAACAAGTGGTTCTCAACTTTTTCCCACTAATTGCATGTTCACCTATGCAATATGCCTTCAGGAAAACAATTCTCAGCTTCCAAAGTTATATTCCCACAGAAATAACAATTCTCAGCCCAAGAAAGCATGCCAAATACAAATGAGTAAAAGTGATGTGGAAAAAAAAAATCAAACAAATCTATACAACTAGACAATTTGTAAACTTTGTATTATTATCCACAATCCTTGATTTGACTGCAGGCAAAATCTGGCTTGCAGACTAGTTTTAATTATCCCACATACTGTTTTTAAGAAGAAAATTTCACACAAAATTTTGGATTTCCATCTGCTCTTAAAATATCCGATCTGGCAACTTGAGTCTTTTCCCCTCTACATAATAATTGGATAAAGGTGAGTAGCTATTCCTTGTAGCAAAGCATATGTGCTCCACTTAAACTCACTTCCCAACAGTCCGTATTGTATTAAACTCAGCTTACTTTGTAGGTATTTGAGTTTGCAGTTTCTGGCCTGGATCATATTTAATTTGTAGAACCACATAGAAATTTGAAACTTAAGACCCTCTCCAAGTGAAAACAAAAAACATTCCAGACAAATAGCTGCCCATCACATTTTTCAAATCTCTAAGGAATGAAGTAAGTGAAAGTACATAACCTATATATAAACCTTCACATACTTATTTTATATGTATGGATTTATATGTACATGCATATATTTCTACACAAATACATATATGTACATACACACACATGCATGTTCAATGGCAGCAGTTATAGTACAGTGGAAAGTGATAAACTGAAAATGAGAAAACTTGGGTTCTAGTCACAGATCTGCAACTATCTAGCTAGCTGGGTGGTTTCAGCAGTCTTAAGTTCTCTGAACTTTATTTCATTATCTGTAGAATGAGGAGGTTAGATCTTAGCAGTTCCTTTAATTCTGAAATTCACTGATTTTAGGTTCTCTATTAAGAGAAGTAGATGAGGGAGACATGAATATAATTCAAATTTATAAAGAATGTTTTACCCCGGAGCTGTGGGAGAGACGGAAGACAACATGGGACACAGAGAGATCTCTTCCCTCCCCATTTCCGCTCCTACATTTCCTGCTTCCAACAATCACTTAACCATTCAGCATAGTTTGAGCACCTACGACTTTCCAGGCTGTGTGCTGGTCCATGGTAGGTGCTCAGTGTTGGTGAATTTGCTTAACTAAATATTTATTGAGTTACTAAAAAAAAAAAAGAATTTTTTAAAAACTTACCTCATCATTTGTTAATTTCAGGAATAAATCTCCAAGGACTCCTTGGCGTGGCCATTTCAGGACCCTTTCCTGCAGAGCATGAAGCAAATCTAGGTGCTGCTGGACAAGGTACCGTAAAGAGCCAGGGAAGAGGCTTGAAACAGAAGAGAGACAGGATCACACAAGCCAGGTGTGGAGAAGAAAAAACCCTTTAAGAATATGTGCAGTAGGTCCCATTTTCCCAGTTATTCAAACTATTCTGAGTCACAGGTCTACATTTAGGATTAAGAAATAAAAGTTTGGCCCTAGCTGATTTGGCTCAGTGGATAGAGTGTCGATCTGCGGACTGAAGAGTCCCAGGTTCGATTCTGGTCAAGGGCACATGCCAGGATTGCAGTCTCCATCTCCAGTGTGGGGCTTGCGGGAGGCAGCTGATCAATGATTTTCTCTCATCATTGATATTTCTATCTCTTTCTCCCTCTCACTTCCTCTCTGAAATCAATAAAAATATATTTTTTAAAAAAAGAAAGAAAAATGTGTCTTTGTAGACCTGACAGCAGATATCTTCAGGATATAAAAAGGCCCCTTTCCTGATGGCTCCTATACTATTGTGTGTTGAACCATGTTACAAGGATTTCTTCCACTTCTCTCTGCCGCCCCTCCACCTGCTAGGCCACCAGTCTCCACATATGTGAGGCCAACTGATCCAGAAGCTCAAGAGGAGAGGCCTCCTGATCTGAGCTCTTAGGCTGGTGCAGTGGACTTGGAAGATCTAAGTAATCCCTGTCCAGAACAGAGATTTGGAGGGTGGCCCAGAGACAGCTGGACTGGGAGAAGACTGTAAAGCTGATGGAAGAAAGCTCAGCTGATTGAACTGAAAGAATGTAATGCTGCACCAACAAGAGAGTTAGATAAGAGTTTCTCCCCACCGAGAGGCTACCAATGACTTTGGGTAATAATAATGCTGGTGTGACACTGAAAGGTGTTCGGGCACGGTGATGAAATCAGACTATGGGATGGGTGTCTATATAGGTTATGTAATCTGTCTTGTATTGGATTCTCTCTTCTCCTCTCCTCTCCTCTCCTCTCCTCTCCTCTCCTCTCCTCTCCTCTCCTCTCCTCTGGCCTCACTGGGACTCTCTTCTGCTCTGCCTTATCTCAGTCTCTCCTCCTTTCTTTCTGCCTCCCTCCTCTTCTTTTGAGAACACTGCCTTCTGCTACACTGTGGCCAGTGTACTTGCAGAGTTGGAGAGCTGGTAACTTGGTTGGAGTCCAGGATACCTCCTGGACTGTCACTGGGATAACAGTTGAGATTTCAGGGTGGGGTCAGAGAAGGCTACAGCTCCCATCAAGTATCATGGAAACACATAAGTTACATGAAGAGCAATGACCTACAGTGGATTCTATACCAAATATTGAAAACAGGCCTTAAAAAAGTCTTTTTAATTCAATAAGGATATTATTTGAAATCAGGAAGTGATATGGAAGAAGTGAGCCAGGAGATGAAGAACAGAGGAAGAAAGAAGGCAAAACATACTGACCCTACTTCACTGTTTTGTATAATCCAGACCTGACTCCCAGAAGCAACTTTTTCATGACGATGGAAGTATTGAGTGCTCAACTTTTTTTCTGTTCCTTACCAGGAGTGAAATTATGTAAACATAGTAGTTAGCATATTCTTTTGAAAGCCTCCAAAATTACTTCAACTCTCACAGTCCAGTACTTAAATAATGAGGGAAATAAAAGCAATCAGGGGAAATCCAGTTATAGTTTCAAATTGATAAGTTAGCTCTTGCAGTTCAGTATTAGCCCAAATAACTCCTGAACTTCCCCAGCTAGATATAACCAAATTTGATAAATATGTGCCATCTTATTTGAAGATGACATGATATTGTACATAGAAAACCCTAAAGACTCCATAAAAAAACCTGCTAGACTTAATAAATGAATTTGGCAATGTAGCAGGATACAAAGTTAACACCCAAGATGTATGGCTTTTTTATACACTAATAATGAACTCACAGAAAGACAAACAAACAAACAAATCCCATTTACTATTGCAACAAAAAAAATTAAGATACTTGGGATAAACTTAACTAAGGAAGTAAAAACCTATACTCGGAAAACTACAGGACATTGAAAAAAAGAGATAGAGGAAGACATAAACAAATGGAAGAATATACTGTGTTCATGGATTGGTAGAATCAACATCGTTAAAATGTTCATACTACCCAAAGAAATCTATACATTCAATACAATCCCCATTAAAATACCAACGGCATATTTCACAGACCTAGAACAAATTCTCCAAAAATGCATATGGAATAAAAAAAGACCTCGAATAGCCACAGCAGTCCAGAGAAAAAAGAACAAGTTGGAGAGATCATAATACCACATATCAAGCTATATTACAAAGCCGCTGTTCTCAAAACTGCCTGGTACTGGCACAAGAACAGACACATATAGTAGACCAATGGAACAGAATAGAGAACCCAGAAATCGACCCAAGCCATTATGCTCAATTAATATTTTACAAAGGAGGCAAGAACTTACAATGGAGTCAAGACAGTGTCTTCAATAAATGGTGTTGGACATGCAAAAAAATGAAACTAGACTACCAACTTAATCATACACAAAAATAAACTCAAAATGGATAAAGAACTTACATGTAAGACGGGAAACCATAAAAATCTTAGAAGAATCCACAGCCAGCAAAATATCAAACATATGTTGTAGCAATATCTTTACCAATACAGCTCCTAGGACAATGGAAACTAAGGAGAAAATAAATGGAACAACCAGTACATCAAAATAAGCTTCTTCACAGCAAAGAAACGATCAACAAAACAACAAGAAAGCCCACTACATGGGAGAACGTATTTGCTAATGTTATCACTGATAAGGGTTTAATCTCCAAAATTTACAGGGAACTCATACAACTTAACAAAAGGAAGATAAACAATCCAATCAAAAAATGGGCAAAGGACCTAAATAGACACTTGTTGAAAGAGGCCAAGAGACATATGAAAACATGCTCAAGGTCACTAATCATCTGAGAGATGCAAATCAAAACAACAATGAGGTACCATCTCACACCTGTCAGAATGGCTATCATCAACAAATCAACAAACGACAAGTGCCGGCGATAATGCAGAGAAAAAGGAACCCTCATGCACTGCTGATAAGAATGCAAGACTGGTGCAGCCACTGTGGAAAATTAAAAATGGAACTCCCATTTGACCCAGTAATCCCACTTCTAGGAATATATCCCAAGAAATCAGAAATACCCATCAGAAAGGATATTTACACCCCTATGTTCATAGCATAATTTACAATAGCTAAGATTTGGAAACAGCCTAAGTGCCCATTAACAGATGAGTGGGTTAAAAAACTGGTACATTTACACAATGGAATACTATGCTGCTGTAAAAAAGAAAGAACTCTTACCACTTGCAACAGCATGGATGGACCTGGAGAGCATTATGCTAAGCAAAATAAGCCAGTTGGAGAAAGATAAATATCATATGATCTCACTCATTTGTGGAATATAATGAACAACATAAACTGATGAACAAAAATAGATCCAGAGACAGAAGCATCAAATAGACCGTCCAACCTCAGAGGGAAGGCAGGGTGGTGGTGGGTGCAGGGGGGTAAGAGGTCAATCAAAGGACTTGCAAATATGCATATAAGCATAACCAATGGACATAGTAGGGGGGGATAAAGGCATGTGCTGGGGGGTGGGAGCGGCTGGGGGAAGGTCAGTGAGGGAAAAAGGAGACATAAGTAATACTTTAAACAACAAAGAATTTAAAAAGAAAAAAAAATACGTGCCATCTGGTGGTGACCTGCACCATACAACCTGAGTTCTTGGTGGATGTGGCCCTGAAGTTCAGCTTGTAAGGCTAATTGGCAATCCTATGGAGCTGACCGGCTCCCCCCCCCCCACCCCCCACCCCCGCCCCCCTCAAAAAAAAATATTCATACAAGGCTGATCCTGAGGCTATGGCTCTATCTGGGTGAATCAGACCAGAAAAATCCAAGAACCCCAACTTCTGTGATCCTCCAACAAATGAGCAACAACAGCCCACAAGCCCCACTCAGGCTTCTCTGCTAAAAGCCCTGCCTCTGCAGTTTCCAGCCCTTCCAGTGAGGGGCAGGGATGCCTTGAAACAGGCTGAAGGGGCTTTTGAGCAC
The DNA here is from genome assembly GCF_964212035.1 of Myotis nattereri. Classification (NCBI taxonomy): domain Eukaryota; kingdom Metazoa; phylum Chordata; class Mammalia; order Chiroptera; family Vespertilionidae; genus Myotis; species Myotis nattereri. The sequence goes on from NC_138085.1 coordinate 64,751,113, forward strand.
TGTGCTTTTTTCTAGGAGAACCTGAAGTTTTATAGACTTGACGTGACAACCTCAGGTTTGAGTGTCAGATTGTAGTTATGGTGTGTGTGATTTTCACACCCTGCTCACTTTCCCACAGGGGTAGGATGTGCAGAAAGCTTACAATTTTTATAGGAAATGTAGTTAATGTTAATAAATTTATTTTCAGTTTTGCATGGGGAAAAACACCAATAGGGAAGAGGAATGCTCTCATTCTGTTCTGTATCTTATTCAGCTGATCTATTTAAAGTACACATGGAGGCTTCTGAAAAAGCTTAGAAAACCAGAGGTCACTTCCTGTCATTGCATATTCTCTTTTCAAAGACTACTTCTGGAACTCTTTACAGGTCCCAGAATTCCCAAAGTGGAAATAGTAAACACTTACCTTAAATCTTAATCAATCTGAAAAGCAAAGGCAATGAATACATGGATACCTTCTCTCTTTGGAATTCCTCTTTCCATCTGACCCCTGGAATGTTGCCTTGATCTTCAGGATCAGAGAGATGTTAATGACATATTTTCTTTCTGATTCAAGCAGTTCTAGAGCCACAGTCTGTCTTTTAGCTTTAAAAGCAAACCAAGGAAGGAATTGTTAACTACTTCTCCCTAAAACCCTATCAAATGATAAAAGCAATACAAAGATATTGAAAGCAATAAGCATATGAAAAGATGCTCAACATTGCCCAGCTGGTGTGGCTCAGTGGTTGAGCTTTGACTCATGAACCAGGAGGTTACGGTTCATAGTGCAAAAAGATATATTTTTTCTCTCTCCTTCTCCCTTAAAGAAATCAATAAGCCCTGGCAGATTTGGCTCAGTGGATAGAGCGTCGGCCTGTGGCCTGAAGGGTCCCAGGTTCGGTTCCAGTCAAGGGCATGTACCTTGGTTGCAGGCACATCCCCAGTAGGGAGTGTGCAGGAGGCAGCTGGTCGATGTTTCTCTCTCATCGATGTTTCTAACTCTCTAACCCTCTCCCTCCCTCTCTGTAAAAAATCAAAATACATTTTTTTAAAAAATCAATAAAAAATACATTTCAAAATATATTTGTATTGATTTCAGAGAAGAAGGGAGAGGGAGAGAGAGAGAGAAACATCAATGATGAGAGAGAATCAATTGGCTGCCTCCTGCAAGACCACTACTGAGGATTAAGCCTGAAACCCAGGCATGTGCCCTGCCTGGGAATCGAACCATGGCCTGCTGGTTCATGTGTGGATGCTCAACCCCTGAGCCACATTGGCCAGGCAATAAAAATATATATTTTTTAGATGAGTGGATACCCAGAATCGAGGTAGTAGTCCCAGCTGGCCATTGTGACCTCTATAAGGCTTTGGCTAGTTCATCTGGAAAGGAAATCATATACGAGGCAGTCGCATATGTCCACTGAATCTAAATTACAAAGATTCTAGCCCTTCGGTCATCGTGTTCTTTAAAATTTCAGCCTGCATTCCCCCTTGGGGCTTACCAGCTAAAGAAGTTTCACATAAAACATTTTCCAAGGAACTATGTCTGCCCTGGCCAACTTCCTTGAGTTTATCTGGGTGGTCTTTTGTGACATATTCCTCGCCCCATTCTTTCCCATCCTTCGGCTGCCTCCACACACCGGATGGCACATGGCCCTTAGACTGGATATCGGCTGTGAGACAAGGCTTGAGGTTTTCTTCTGCTTCTGGAGTCGTTGGGTTCATTCCTGAAAAATAACACTTGCCATCAAGATCTGATTTTTTTTAAATTGTATTTGTTACTAATTCTTAAATATCATGCTCCTGGGATGGAATATTAACTAAGGATTAAAAGTCTCCACAGTTGCAAAGGATCACCTCTCTCTGCTTCTGGTCTATACAACTTCTACTCTTTATACATAGTCTCTACTAAGTAAGTTTTTAAAAATAAATTTATAAAATAATTTTAATTTGTATAGTATGTATAGACTCATACTGCTTCCTTTCAGGTGAGCACATCAAGTACCTGCAGCACTAGGAAGAAAGTACGGAAAGAGACGGAAAGGGCCAAAGACAGTGTCAGCTTTTGGAACTTGTCCCCCTTGGCCCTGATGATGGTAAGTTGCAGAAAGGAAGGAGTAAGTGAGTGAGGAAACATGAAATAAGTTATAAAATTTGGGTGACTTGTCTATTAAGTAAATAACTTTTTAATGAAGTAAACCAGTGATTTTCAACCAGTGTGCCACAAGAATTTTTAAAACATGCAATACCTGACCTCTTTTTCCATTAAATTGTTAAATAAAAAAAAATGATAGTAGCCAACACAACAATAGCCAATCTGTGTGAATGAATAAAATTATATCTATTTTTTGTTAGGCAAAATATATTTTTTGGTGTACAGCAGAATTTTAGTAATTAGTTTGTGTGTGCCATGAGATGAAAAAGGTTGAAAATTGCTGAAGTAAACTGTAAAATGTGTGTTCATATACAACTATGTCATGCTACATACACCTGTGAGTTCTCAGTTAATGTTAACTCATTCGTACTGTAATTGAAAGGAGTCAGAAAGAATCAAAAATACTGGTTTGATCTTTAACTTCCCCACCCCTTCTCTGTTCTTGGGTTTAATTGAGTCACTGATCTACTCCAACACATGTCTCAGAATCTTAATAACCAGTATGCTTCATTTTGCCTGAGTTCTTTAATACTTGGTTTGGCACTGAGGGAGTAGAAACAGGGGAGGTGAAAAAATGGAAAGGATGGAATTGCTAGAAGAAAAAAGAAGAGCCACTTACCAGGACCCATCATTCCCTTCACATTACTATCTCCTATGTGCATGGATCTGGACTCTTGGGCTGCAGAGAAAGGAAAGCCTTCAATCAGTATTCATTCCACTAACGTGGACTGGGCACCTTCTATGAGCTAGGCACTAGGGACAGACTCGCAGAATTCACTGTTTTCTGGGGGAGACAGCAGTGGGAAAAAACACAATATAATGTGACAAGTGCTATTTTCCCATTTGTAAAAAGATGTAATAGTGGTACTTATCTCATAGGCTACCATAAGTATTAAATCAGTTAATATTTGTAAGCTGCTTAAAGTGGTACCTGACACAGAGTAAGAGCTAAATTATTGCTTAACTGATGGTGAAGAGGGTAATGAGAGGAGTCAGAATGGTGCTGTTAAAATATGTCAGATCCTGTCGTTCTTCTGCTTAGCCCTCTGATGGCTTCCCATTTTAGTGCAAAAGCCAAAGACTGTATAATGATTTTAAGACCCTAAAATATCTGCCCTTCTTCCCTGCCTGCTATTCCCTTTCTTTTAAAAAGAAAAAAACTGCATCTCCAATTGGTAGTGGCTGTTCCCTTTCTTTCCCTCAGTATCATAGCTAACTTCCTCACTTCCTTCCAGTCTTTTCCTGGTACACACTATAAAATTACACCTATGTTTCTTTATTTTCTCTTTGTCACTATCTAACGTATTATGTATTTTATTTATCTTGTTCATTGTCTGTTTCCTTCAGAACCAATTCTCCATGAGGGCAGGAATTTTTGTTGTTTTGTTCATTACTATATCCCATCATTTAAATCAATGCCTGGGGTGGGTGAATGGATGGATGAATGGATAGAAGGAAGGACGAGTGGGTATAGCCAACAGCTTGACTGCAACCTCAGCTTAGCTGAGCCAGAGGCACCCAGCTTAGCTGTATATATATATTCAGGACTCAGAGAAACTGTGACATAATGAATGTTCGCTATTTTAAGCTACTGAATTTGGGGGTACTGTATTATAACTAACAGTGGGTCAGTCAATCCTTTCTGAAAGTTTAGTCTTTTGATCTTGAGTTTAACATAACCTACCACCAATACATAATATCTTATTATGACATATTATCCCCAAATTTTTGCGGCAACTTGGTAGGATAAATTATGTTATATAATTTATTATTATTTATATAATTTATTATTTATATAATTATATTATATAATTATATAAGCCATGCCTACACAACAGTGAAGGAAGGAGGAGTTGCCATTAAATAGCTCATTTAAATCCATCTGGACACTTTACAAATATAATTTCTAATCATTTCTCTTGTGAAAATGTTCAGTTGCCCCAGACCTGGCATTGATCTGACCTCTACTTTCCAAGCCCCTCCTGTAATCTTCCCTAACAAGACCATCTTTTATGTCATGCTCTTCATGACACAGAGCAAAGAATATAGAGCCACCTACCATAAACCCACATCCCAGATGGATCAAGTGAGTTTTCCCAGGCTGCACCTATCCATCTCTAAAATAACTGCTCAAGTGGATAAAGAAATTTTAAACAGCAAATCTGTACTTTAAAGTTTATACTGATTAAAAGCCATTTGATTTAGATTTTTAAATTCAGTTATTCAAAACACATATATTGCCATTGACTATATGAGCCAAATTGTTCATTAAGCCAATTGAGGACTTTACAATTGATTGAGAAGTCACTGAGCCTCTTTTGGAGGCTTTCTACATACGACCAAAAGAAAAGAAAATTCACCTAAGCATTGTTAATATCTACATTCATTCTCCTGTAGGTGCTTTGCTAGATTTTGTTGAGGATACAAAGAAGTATCAATCATTTTTTGTTTTGTTTCTTTTCCTGAGTTAAACACAGGTCCCTAACCAATGTCTGCAGACATCCCTTGGAATGCCAGTTTCTTCAGTACTGCCCAACTACAATTTCTATTATCTGTCCTAACATCTCTCAGGACAGGGTTGTGGCTGGTGACTGTTTCAGCCCACAGACAGCACCAGCTCTGGTTTTCCAGAAAAAGAGAAGTACAGAGTTAGATTGCATGAGGGCACTGCCTGCAGTTAGGGTAGATATATCTTTCTCATGTCAGTGAAACCTTTGCTGAAAAAGAAGCAGAACACAGTTTTATCCATGCTAAGAATATAGCTACTTTAAAATGTCTATGCAGAGAGACAAGGATTGAGAAAGTAATATGGGAAATAAAATGATTTATTAGAGTAATTTTTTAAACATTTTCCTTCTTATGGTTGTACAACAAATTATCTCTGGTCCATTTGAAATTCAAAACACCCAGTATTTTCCCAAAAAAGAAAACATTTTTTAAATTAGGCAGACTCTCCTGATTTCTCAGATCCTCTGGATTCTTTTAAATTCCAGATGCAAGAGGGAAAATTCTGAGCAATACACCATTTTCCTCTAACAAGGATAAAGGCTTTAGGCCCATTCTGATGATAATTTAAGCCCTCAGAATCAAGGAAAAAATTCGTGGCTAATTCAATATGATTTGTGAGCTGTACCTTTTTCATAGGCCTGAGAAGGCAAGAGGTTTGTGAAGTCTTCACTTGGAAGAACAGGCTCAGGGATATTGATTGAACGGAAAGGACTTCCTTGTGCTTGAGCAGGCCCAGCCTGTGAGCCATGCTCTTCTTTTTGAGTTTTCCTAGGAAAGGGAAGCAAAAGGTGTCAATACCTGATGGGTTCGGAAGAGATTCAATTCAGAATAATTCAAGAAAATTTCTAAGTTATTGTGTTGAACCATATAAAATTAACAATGGTCAAACACTAACAACTTAATTTATCACCAAAGTTGAAGAAAAAATTTTAAATATCTATAAATCACCTAATTGTAATATCTACATTCTTATTTCTCTGTTACTGGCTTCCCTGTCATCAGGGTCTTTATAGAGTTTGCAGTGGTGACAATTTGCTTAGGATGATTTACATTCATTTAACAAAGCAACACAATGGTACCAGGAGACAGAAGGTCTTCAGCTGAAAACAATTAGCCATTCTTCAGAGCCACACAGATGTTATTGCCATATTTCTAGTTTAAATGTGATGCTGTTGAAAACATCCTATATAATAAAACCCTAATATGCAAATCGACCAAACGACGGAACGACCGGTCGCTACGATGTGCACTGACCACCAAGGGGCAGACACTCAATGCAGGAGTTGTCCCCTGGTGGTCAGTGTGCTACCACAGGGGAGCGCTGCTCAGCACTGGGCTCACAGCTGGCAAGTGCAGCGGCAGTGGCAGGAGCCTCTCCTGTCTCCATGGCAGCACTAAGCACCCCTCAGGGGAGTCCCGAACTGCGAGAGGGTGCAGGCCAGGCTGAGGGACACCCCCTCCCTCCCCCAGTGCACAAATATTGTGCACTGGGCCTCTAGTATAACAATAAAGATTATGTATGTTTAGTGGTGAAACTTTGAGTGAGTCAACATGGTTGAGGTATCCTATCTAATAAAAGAGTAATATGCAAATTAACCATCACTCTGCAACAAAGAAGGCTGTGCCCATAGTGGCCGGGGCAGGATGCTGGCGGCATCGCCCCAGCAATGCGAGCCCAGCATCCGTGCCCCAGCCACACAGAGGGGCCTCAGGCCAGAGGGTGGGGCGAGGAACGCTGGCATTGTTGCAGGCCAGGTTGAGGGACCCCCATCTCTGTGCACAAATTTCATGCACCGGGCCTCTAGTCTATATATGTAAAAGGCTAATATGCAAAGTGTCCCTGCGGAAGTTTGACCGGGAGACCATGAGTTCTATCGCTCACTATGACATGTGCTGACCACCAGGGGGTGGCACAGAATGAAGGAAGGCCCCGGCCGGTAGCCAGCAGCCAGGGAAGGGAGGCCCCAATCGGCCCTGATTGGCTCTGATCGCCAGCCAGGCCGAGGGACCCTACCTGTGTATGAATTTTGTGCACCGGACCTCTAGTTGTTTAATATAAACTTATTTTCCATGGTAGAAGAAAATAATAGCATTAGATAAATTTTAGAAAACTAATATAAAAAGGAAATCACTGGTGACCCTCCCATCTTAACACAACAATAGTTATTTGAAAATTGTCTTGCCTGGCCTACATGGCTCAGTGGTTTAGTGTTGAACTATGAACCAGGAGGTCATGGTTTGAGTCCTAGTCAGGGCACATACCTGGGCTGTGGGCTCAAGCCCCAGTATGGGGCATGCAGGAGGCAGCAATCAATGATTCTCTCTCATCATTGATGTTTCTATCTCTCTCTCCCTCTCTCTCTGAAATCAATAAAAATATATTTAAAAAAATAAAATATCTTTTTAGCTGTATTTTACAGTTGAAATCAAATTCTACATGCCATTTTATACCATTTTCATTTTACTGCCTATTAAGTGCATTTCCATTTAATAGTTAATATCAATTCTTAGTATTAACCAACTTTTATGGCTCTATAACCTCTATCAGATGCTGACCCATAGATCCCAGTGGCCAGCTAGCTATATACTGATAGTGAGGAAGGTGTTCTTGGTGTCTCTGTAAAGTCATCACTTACGGCTTTGCCTTTGGTCAGTTTTTTGTAGAAAACTCACTTGGCTTTCACTTTTCGAGATTCTCTTCGCTTCTCCTGTTGAAGCTGTTCAATTTTCTGTTGCATCTCTTCTTGTTTGGAAGTGATTGCCTGGATCATTGACATGGCATTGCTCAGCTCTTCCTAAAAAGTAAGCATCAGTATGCATTTAATCTGGCATATGGGCTAAAAATATATAATATAGTATCTAGTATACAGTAAGCTTTTAATACATATTTGTTGAATGAATGAATCAATCAGTGGATGCGAGATGAAAATTTTACTTCTGTGGCTTCTAATTTTAACACAAAGTTCCAAAAAAGAAAAGCCTAAAATATATATTTTTCCATGATAATTAGTGAATGGGATAGAGGAAATATTCTTCTATTTGGCTGCTATGTGAAAAGGTAAGTTTTCTTCTTGTGTAACCAAGACCAAGGATCTTTCTTCAGCAGTGAAATAGAAGAGGGGGGCCTACTTTGAAATAGTTTAATGAATTCTTCATCTCAGTAACTTTTTCTTCCATGGAACATTTGCAGGTCTTAACCTTTTCTTCCAAAGCATATTCTCCATGTTGAATTCTTGACAGTTCTTGCATTGCTTCTGTGAAACCAGTTTTGAGTTCAGAGGCCAGGGCCTGCAACTAAATAATGCACAAAGAGTGAATTCAGTTTACTATAAAGAATTATAAATAGCACCATTGACCTTTTGAATTTTTCTTTTTGTTTGAGAAACCAGGCTCTTGAAAATTTACAGACCACATTTCCTGTTACACTAAAGTTTGGACAACTTAAGGCAACCTTGGCCCCATGCATCTAGGGCAGGGATGGGGAACGTCTGGCCCAAAAGCCATATGAGGCCTGTGAAATCATTTTGTCTGGCCCTACCAAGACATTAGGGGTGAGTTAATTAAATGTTTGACCAAATATAGCAGGCTAATTTTTAAGTTCATAATTTTGTATGCTCCACAAATTATGTTATAAATATCCAAATGACCCTTGGCAGAAAAAAGATTCCCCACCCCTTATCTAGAGAAAAGAAGGTCTTTTTTACACAGCACATGCTGCTGCTTGATAGTGACAAGAAAGCACGCAAATAATTAATTTTACAAGTGCACCTATAAACCACTTATGTATTCTAACACCTTTGATTAAAATGAGATTTACTTGAGCCCAGCCAGTGTGGTTCAGTGGCTGAGCGTTGATCTATGAACCAGGAGATTGCTGTTCAATTCCTGGTCAGGTCACATGCCTGGGTTGAGGGCTGAATCCCCAGTGGGGGGCATGCAAGAGACAGCCAGTCAATGATTCTCTCTCATCACTGATATTTCTATCTCCCTCTCCCTCTCTGAAATCAATAAAAAAATATATTTTTAAAAAAATAAGATTTACTTGAAAAACAACATAAGCATGTGAAAAACAATCTTGGTCCTGTACCTCTTCGAATTCCATGAGAAAAAGGATAGATAGGTCATATCCTGGTTGTTAGGAGAATATGAAGAAATTTAGTTATTTCCTTAAAAAATTAAATGATAAAAAGGGTGATAACTAAACACATCCGAGAATTTCTTTAAAAGGGAAGACTTTTTTTTAATTCTTGAGTGATAGCATGAAAAAGGAAATAATAGTATTTTCAGGGGCAGTATGCTTTAAGGAAGGCACAGAAGTATTTACAATGGTCAGAGCTCAGCATGTTGTTGATAGTGATATAATTCATCTGCAGTCAAGTCTGGTCATGTTGCAGTACACACATTGGACTTCTTGAGCCCGCAGGCCAACGCTCTATCCACTGAGCCAAACCGGTTAGGGCAACACACATTGGACTTCTATTGTCAACTTACACACATGAAAAGGGGATGAATATTGGAGGCAGATAGGGTACAAATCTTAGCACTTTCCCACAAATACTAAGATCTTAGGCAAGTTGGTTAACCTCTTTGTAGCAGTTTCCTCATCCATAAAATAACCATAACAACACCTATTTCACAAGGCTGTTTTGATACTAAAATGAATAAATGTAGGTAAGGTGCCTGTCCTAGTACATGCTAGGTACATTGAAGGTGTTTAAGAAATTTTAATTCTCCCCTTTTAAGTGGCAAATCAAAAAGTTAAGCACAGATAAGATCAGGCGTGTTTAGGGTGGTATGGACCTGGAGAGTATTATGCTAAGTAAAATACTGTAAGCCAGTCAGAGAAAGACAAGTATCACATGTCTATTGAACAAAATAAACTGATGGTCAAAATAGATCCAGAGACATAGAAGCATGGAACAGACTGTTGAATCTCAGAGGGAAGGCGGGCATGGGTGGTGAGTGGGAAGAGATCAACCAAAGAACTTGTATGCATATATGCATAACCCATGGACACAGACAATAGTGTGGTAAAGGCCTGGGGTGAGAGGTGAGAGTGGGTTGAAGGGGTCAATGAGGAAAAAAGGGGGACATATATAATACTTTCAACAATTAATTGTTTGTTTTAAGTTAAGCACAAACAAGTGTGGAGAAAATGGAGCACTTCCAAAATTGAGTTTTATTTATTGAACAAATGAAAAAGCATTTCCAAAGTTCCTGATGAAGAAACACAATTGAGATTTTTTTCAGTGATAAAATCTGCATATTTGTATTTCAAACAATGTAGCTAAAACTTGATGTAAATTCCTCCTTTTTTCCTTTTTTGGCTAAATGAGTATCATTTATTCAGTATGAAATCTTTATATGTTCCATGTGTTAAGAGTAAATGTACATTAAATCTTGGTTAAAAAATAAGCATTTCCAACAGACAATAACTTAATAACAATAAGATAACATTACTTTCTTGACATGTATAATCTTATACTCTGCGAAGTAGAGGAACTCTTAGCTCCACATCTCTCTGTAAAACAGACTTTTTTAGAAGATTTGTTCTATAATTAAGATAGCCACCAAGTATTCTAACTTTATTTTTTTAACATTTTTTATTGACTTCAGGGAGGAAGGGAGAGGGAGAGAGAGATAGAAACATCAATGATAAGGGAGAATCATTGATTGGCTGCCTCCTGCATGCCCCCTACTGGGGATTGACCCCGCAACCTGGGCATGTGCCCTTGACCAGAATTGAACCCAGGACCCTTCAGTCTGCAGGCCGATGCTCTATCCACTGAGCCAAACCAGTTAGGGCAAGTATTCTAATTTTAAAGGTACTTGAACAAAATTCCTTCAAATGTGTATTTCTAAACATTTTAGAATCGGGTTGTCTAAATGGTTCCAATTGCACTTCCCACGATAAACTGACTTAGTTATAAGTACACCACTTTTTTAAAGTATAGCATTTTGTGGTTCACAAAGGTTTCTTTCGAGGGCTGGGAGTAGGGAAAAATGAGAGGAACCAAAGAGATCAGAGAGAAAAAGCCAGACCTGTCGAGTGTTTGGGAAACAACATGAGCAATCTGCTTTTTATTCCAATCATTTAAATTTTATTTATTCTTTGTGATGGATTTTAGCACATGTCCTAATGCAGTCATCATGATGGATTAAATCTCCAGATCAACTACTTTTGATCTGGTAATTCTCATTATGTAAATTCATCTGTGAGCAAAATAAGCAAAATCCACAGCTATATAATATCAAAGCAAAATGTATGCAAGTTTTAAAACTGAAGGAAGGAAACCTAGCATTCATGCAGGCGCTCTGAAATTCACTCAGGTGTCCTGCTTGAAAAACGGAGGGAACCAGTATCTGACAGAAATAGGTTTCATGATCACTGCTCTCATAGGTGGATTCATAGAGTTTCCCCAGGATCCAAAAGACAACAGAAGGATTTTTCCTCACTTGTAGAACCCCAGCTCTCGAAAAATTAAAAACTATCAAAATTTTTCTCTGACAGGTTATATAGGGACTTTGGGAATTTTGAAACCATTTTGAGCTGTGAGCCATTTTCCCTCACATATACTACTTTGAGCCCATTGGGTACCTGCCACTGAAGCAACACTACTGCTTTAGATATAGCTTCACAACCAGTGGCCAGCCAGGGAGCGATGCCATAGTGAGCGCAGTCACACCCCTGACACAGCCTGTCCCTTTTAGGATGCGTGGGCCCTTGGTATCTTTAGTTGCTACCGACTGGTTTTCCAGGGCCAGCTGGCCATTCATTTGTGAATAAAAAATACTCTGAAGACATGGACTTATATCTTTTACTCTGCTCTTTCTTCAGCTTTCTTACTTGACAGCCCTCAGCCCACCCCAAGATTTAGAAATGGGTGTCTACCTTGTTCTCCAGCGAGTTGAACACGTTGCTCATCTCGTTGATTTTTTCATGAAGCTGCTCTAGAGAGGTTATGATCCCTCCATCCTGCCGCTGAAGGCGGGCTCCCACTGGAGTCAGGTTCAGGGAAGACTTGTACTTCGAAGCCTAGGGTACCACAGAGGGCATCTTAGGCTTAAAGAAATAGGGGAGAGGAGTCCGAATTCTTTCTATTTCCTGCTCTTAATTTCTGTTTCTCAGTTTTCTTTATTTTCTTGGCTTAACACTTGCTGTTGTGTGTGTGTTTTAACTCTTCCTAAGATGAGTTTTAGTCAACATCTTCCAGTTTCTTTTCCACCAAAGATCCATCAAACTAAATTTTCATAAAGTATACACATTGTTCCAGTGTGTTTTTTTACACGGACTTCTCCTTCCTTTCTGTCCCATTATCAAGTTCAGAAGGCTACTATGAGGCAAATTCAGGGGATTGGGCCTGTGCCTTGAGAACCCTGAAAACTCAGGAATGTCAACATTTGGCAAACTTCTTCAAGACATGCCAAATTCCTACACCACCTGACTAAGTGCTCTATAAGAGCAAAAGCCAAGGTGTTTTGAAGTAGCACATGATGGCAAGGATGCCAAGATAATTGTTTTGGCTTCCCCTTAACCAGGATTGCTACAGAAGAAACATGGTCTTTCTGCCAGCTTCTACCTCCCTAATTTTAGGCTTCTTTATTGATCCCCAGAAATGCAATGATTTAAAACACAAAGTGGGGCCCGGCCGGCATGGCTTAGTGGTAGAGCACTGACCTATGAACCAGGTCACAGTTCAGTTCCTGGTCAGGGCACATGCCTGGGTTGCAGGCTCAATCCCCAGTGTGGTGTGTGCAGGAAGCAGCCGATAAATGATTCTCACATTGATGTTTCTATCTCTCTCTCCCTCTCCCTTCCTCTCTGAAATCAATAAAAATATATTTTTTAAAAAACAAAACACAAAGTGGGGAGCAAGTCAAGAGTAAATTCCCCACTATGATCTTTTCAGGCTCATCTGAATGTCAATTTTTCATAATAAAAAATCATTATTTTAAAAAAAGAGAGTAAATTTCCCAAATCTACTTCTCTACACTCCCTGCAGAAGTTGACCCTTAAAGTCATTACAGGGCACTATTGAAACTGATATGAAGCCGGGTATGCCGGAAATTGATCTTACTGATCCCTGGGTGCCTAATAGAGTTAACTTCTCTAGGGTTAGAAGATATTCCTCAAAGGTAAAAAGCGACTGAGACTCAAACAGGACTTATAAATCCTATAAAACTTTCAATGGCAGCTTAATAAAACCTATTGTTGTAGGACTGGTTCCCATAGTTTTTTAATTGGAGGTTCTTTTGGCACATGATTCATTTTCTTAAATTATTTTCATTACAGAGAAAAAGAAAAAAAAAAGAATCACCCCAAATCTCATTACTTCAATATAACCATTCATGTTTAGGCATATTTCCTGTTTTGTCCAATGCATTTGAATGCAGATATTTATATGGTTGAAATCACACTACAGATATATTTTGATTCTGCCCCCTTCTTTTTGATTAACATTCATATAAACCCCTTCCCATATCCTTCCTTTTTTAAATGTCTATTTTTAATGACTACATAATATTCCATCCTATGTTATGGCAGAGTTTAGCTACCCATTTATCCTTGTTGGAAATTTATGTTGTTTGTAACTTTTCAATATTATAAATAATGCTGACATATGCTTTTTATTTAAAGCTTTGTGTGTATTTTAGATTGTTTCTTTAGGATAAATTTCTAAATATAAATTTACTATGAGTTAAAGGATGTTAGGTCATATTTGACCCTAAGGGAAATTTAGTTTTGGAAAGAGATAGTATATTCAATTAATACATATACAAAACATATTTGACCAGAGTGTTTGAAAGTTATAATAATATGGTTGTATATTCTTGGAAACATTCTGTATCATGTGTAATATCCTAAATTAGTATAATTAGAAAAACATGTCTCAAATAAGATAAGAAACATAATATAAATGGAGGAAGTTGCAGTGTTTACATTCCTAAGGCTTCAAGTGAGCCAAAAACATGTCGAAGTTCAAATCATTAATGTGATGGTTGCACTAGGACTAAATTGTGCAGTTAACACATCTGTTACCTTAACTGTGGAACCACCCCCACCACTTCTCATGTTAATGTAATCATAATTTAAAAATCCATATGCAAAATGAAGTAATCAAGAGTGAAGCAATACAATCTGACTCTGAAAAAGAGATAAGGGTGGATTTAGAGAGAGCTACATACAATAGACAAAGGATGAGAGAAAAGGAAATAGATCTGAGTTCAAATAAAAAGAAATATACTGAGCCAAGGAGCTGTCAGTGTATCCACACTAACTCATCTGACCTGGCAGTAATTCTGCCTGGAATGAACTGGAAGATGGTAGTGTACATTCTGTGACTTGATTTGGGTCTCTGTGTCTCTTACTCTTATCAAGGAGGTCAAGTCCTTCCAAAAAACAAAGAGCCAACTGAGGTATGACCATTTTAACATTTTTACTACATTTTAACTAATAATTTTCATTGAAGTTTCTGCCAATTTACGCACACTCATCAAAACTAAATATTATGTCCTTAGCTGGTTTGGCTCAGTGGATAGAGTGTTGGCCTGAGGACTGAAGGGTCCTGGGTTCGATTCCAAGGGCACATGCCAGGTTGTGGGCTTGATCCCCAATAGGGGGTGTGCAGGAGACAGCGGCTCAATGATTATCTGTCATCATTGATGTTTCTATCTCTACCTTTCCCTTCCTCTCTGAAATCAATAAAAAAATATTTTTTGAAATATTATTAATTATTTTATTATTTGCTAATTAGGTAGTAAAACAATAATACTCCTTGTTTTAATCACTGTTTCTTTGAGCTTCAACCTATTAGACATTTATAATTTTTTTATCTTTAAATTCTTTATTAGTTAAGTAGACATTTATAATTTTACCTTCATAAATTGTGTCCTTTGCCTATATTCTACTGAGGTCTCAGAAGTTTTCTTTTTTATTAATTTCTGTGAACATATAAGTACTACAAAGGGTTAATAGGGATTTTCCAATTTTTTTATTTGCCTTTGAATTTTTAAAAAATATATTTATGTTGGGAAAAATGTTAGTTGTGATGTGGATGAACTCTAACCCTTTCCATTGTGATTTCTTCTAGTGCTTTTTCACTTAAATATTTCACATCCAGAAACAAATATTCACTAATGCTAAACTTTTATGGTTTTACTGGAGGCCCGTTGCACAAAGATTCACGCAATAGGCCTCCCTTCCCCTGGCTGCCAGCACCGGTTTTCCTTCAGCACCTGGGACCCAGGCCTTTGGTCCAGCCACACCTGAGAAGCCAAAGCCTCGAGACTTGGCTTCTCCCCTCCGGCCACAGCAAGGCTTCAGTCTTCAGTCTTCACTCCAACCAGAGCCTTCAGTCTTCGCTCCACGCTTGCGTATGCAAATTAACCGCCATCTTTGTTAGGTTAATTTGCATAGTTGCTCTGATTGGCGGGCGGGCATAGCGGAGTGACACCAATTTGCATGTTTCTCTTTTATTAGTGTAGATTTTTATATTTAACCCTTTAAACACTTTAGAGTTTATTTTGATTAGGGTATGAAGTGAGGATCTATTCTTTTTTTCCATAGAACCAGACAATTTCCAAACACCATTTGGTACCAGACTGAATGACTGCATTAGACCTCTTGGCTCCAAGCAATATACACATTTTTCAGATATTCATTAATTCATTCAGCTATTATTTATTGGATATATTTTATATTCCAGGTACTGTACTTAATGCTGAGAATACAACAGAAATCAAAATGTACTAAATCCTGCCCTTGGAGCTTACAGTCTAGAAAGAGATAGACAATAAAAAAAAAAAAGTTAATATTTACTATAATGTAAGAATGGAGGACTCTATCAAGAAAATTAAATAAGAAGATAAAGTGACTGAAATGCCATGTTGTGCTTCAAATTTCACATTTTGCTCTCCCATTTTAGTGTAGATTGTATTCTATTACAGGTAACCTTGCCCTGCTCCCCTCCTTCCTCTTCCTCTTCTTCTTTCTTAATTTCTCCATCTTCTCTTGGTTAAATGTTGCTTGGAGTAAGCAAATTGGGGCTTAGAAAGCGTTCTTTTAAAACAAGAATGGGGTTATAATCACAGCATCATAGAGGTCATATAGACCAACTTCACTTCCACTGCTTCATTTGTTCCACTGTGAACAGATGCACTTGGATTTGTGATACAATAAGAGAATGAGGCCACCCCCACAGCTATATTTAGCCAACATTCAGGGAGTGACCTACATAGAATCTGTGATAGACTTTAAATCATACCTGAGTTTAAAGAGATACTCACATTCATTCAAATGCCATACACAGGTCAGACATTAACAGAGGGAGGTGGGCAGGGAAGGTTTTGGACAAGTGAGACATCAAATCAGCATTGAGTGAAGGCTCACTTCCAGGCCTTTGTTCAAGCTAGTCCCTCTGCCTAAAATATCCTTCCCCATATACACTTACCAAATTATAAACTTGCCCCCTGGTTTACATCCTTCAGTCAATATTAACTCATCCTTCCCCCATATCTCATAGAATTTTACCAGAGCTTCTGTTGTAATCCTTCCAACAGTCTATCTTGTATGTATTTACCAGGACACTTAAAGATCAGTGAGAATGGCACTAGCCAATTTGGCTCAATGGATAGAGTGTCGGCCAGCAGACCAAAGAGTCTCAGGTTTGATTCCAGTCAGGGGTCCGTCCCTCGGTTGTAGGCTTCTCCTTGGCCTGGGCCCTGGTCAGGGGGGGTTGGGGGGGGCGTGCAGGAGGCAACCAATCAATGTGTTTCTCTCACATCAATATTTCTCTCTGCCTTTCCCTCTCTTCCACTCTTTCTAAAAAAAATCAATGGAAAAATATCCTTGGGTGACGATTAAAAAAAAATCTGGGGGCTTGCCTGGGGTGGGAATGGCTGGGGGTAGGGGGGAAAAAGAAGACAAATGTAAAACTTTAGACAATAAAAAATAAATCAATGAGAATGTCTGTTCCATTTGTTTTATCTCCCATTAAGCCAAGCAGTAGACTTTGCACATAGTAATTATCTATATATATAAAAGCCTAAACAACCATCTGACCAATAGGTATAACACACAATGATCACCAGGGGGCAGATGCTCAACACAGGAGCTGCCAAGCTGAGGTGACTTGGCAGTGGCGGTTCTCAGGTGATGTACCTGGAACCAGAAAGGAAGGAGCCCGATTCCAAGATGCATCACCCAAGAACTGCCCTCGCAATTTGCAACCCCTCTGGGACCCCTCAGAGGATGTCAGAGAGACATTTTCAGCCCGATCCCCGCAGGCCAGGCCAAGGGACCCCACCGGTGCACAGGTTTCCCTAGCTGCTTTTACGTTACAAATTATGTCAGAATAAACTTTTATATTTTTAAGGACAGAAATTTACTTTAAATTTAAAGTTGGAAAATAGAAGCCAAATAAATACTATTCAGATAACCAAAGTAGTCAGATGTGACCCTGATGGCAGATATAATACAAAGTGCTTTCCACAACTTTCATCTTCCTTGTAAATTAAATTATCCCCATTGTTTAAAGGACCTTCAATTATTCTCTATCACCATATTTTAGCATTTGCAATATTAACGCCTTTTCGATTCTCAATTCTCCCTGCTAAAATAGGAAGCTAAGAAAAATAGATCTTGCTCTCTCTTCCTCTCTGCTGGAAATGTTATTGCACGGTGTACTGGGCATGGTGATGGTGGCAGCAGGCAAGCAAAGCAGAGTTGATGTGGGAGTGGTGATGCTGTATTTTATAAGCTGGGTTAAGTTGTCCTTTAATTTAATAATCAGTTTTCTCAAAAGTGCAGTGGGAATGGTGCTCTCTACCCTGCCTATCTAAATATAATGAACTTGTTAAGTGAAAAAATATGATATATGTGGAAGCATTTGTGAGCACTTAAACTATACATACAAGACAGTCATCACTATAACACATAGGACTGTTCAAAACAATCTGTTTGTCTTTACCTGGTAAATTTGTGTGGAAGGATTATTCATCGGCATATGTTCATTCTCTCCTGTAGGGAGAAAGAGCTTTGTTCAGTCAACGCTACTCATTCTGTCCCTGCGCTCTTTAGACACATGCAGAGAATAAGGGGACCTATAGGACCCTAGATCTGTGCCTGCAGGACAATAATTCAACAAGAACAAAGCATAAAATTGAATAGGTGACTTTATATTCACATCCTAATGACCAGACCAGACCAGACCTACGTGATAAAACTCCTGTAGTAGAAAACCATGTTGTACTGGAATGGGGATGTTTCTCAACCAAACTGGAATGATTAACAATCATTAATTACCAGAAGTGGTAATCATTAATTACCATGAAGGGTCTCACTTGTGTTCTTGGTGCTGACTACAGTTTAACTGAGGGGTTAGTTCTGTAGTCAGGAAGACTGCTGGTCACCAGGCACCTGTCCAGTTGTCTCTCTATTGTTCTTGGGAGGCCTGTATAAAATATCCTGACTTTTCCTGCCTTTGATCCTTGCAAAACTTCTGAACTCTGCCTTTCTGTCACTGTCCAGATTAGCTAAGTGAACTTTGCTGTCCTCCTAGGCAAGAGGATTGATAGAAGGGAATTGCTGATGGAAAAGGTCTGGGAAGGATGGAGGCAGAAAGAAAATAGTCTTGGCAACACTAGAGACTGAAACACAAAGGATGTAAGTAGGTTATAAAAACCATTTAAAACCTCGGGAGAAAAAATATTGGCCTAGAATACACCTTTCAGAATCACACTGGTTGGCCATGAAGATGAGGCAATCCATGTGAAACATGCAGCTCCTTGCTCATCCATTTAACTACATCTCCATTGTGTCACATTGTATGAATCAAGCAGTTTATACATGCAACCTCTGGTTGCAAACATTTGGTTATGTGGATGTGTATACTCTTCTCCTAAGACATGCTGGTACAAGAAATCCTTCTTAGAGTAACAGCCATAGTATGTCAGTTCATAAGTAATACATAGCCTCAGCCCAGAACATAATGCACACAGAGGGCTGTCCCTATAAAATCCAGGTGGTTTGAGATTACCCAAATGCCCAAAATATGCCCAAGTAAAGATTCCTTAGCCCATTTTATGTCCCAACAGCCTAGTATCATGGCAAGAACCAGAACTTGGGAACAGACCAGTCTCCCAGATTGAACTTTGACATTTCGTGATTGTAGCCTGAATTCTCTATGACTGTTTTCTCATTTGATAACAGAACCTACTTCTATAATGTTGATTCTGTGTGGTAAGATTAAAAGAGAAAGCCTTACATTTTTAGGCTAGCATAGGAGGTGTTAGATGTCTATTGGTTGAATGTGTATCTTGGCCTTATTGAGCAGGTTATTCTGAGGCAGTTCTAAATTTATTGCTAAGAAAAATTAGATAACCGCTCAGACAAAAGTATATAAATAGCATTTTTTGTTTCTCCAGCACCAAGTCTATGCTCTTTGTGGTCATTATGATAAGAAAAAGAGAATAGTAAAATGAACATACTATCATGTTTTGAGAAAACAGAAAGACAATACTACAACTCATATTTCTTAAATCCCGAGCCCTAAAGCAAGACATATGAAATATCTAACCTTGCTTTGTTTTGGTTTTATCCATGGTGCCTGTTGCTTCTCTCCTCCAACTTATTCTTCAACATTGCATCTTCATTGTCTCTGGATCAAGCCATCCCCTCTTCCCTGGACCTGTCAATTGAAATCAAGAGTGAGGGATAGCAGTGAAGTAATTGGACTTACTTCATGTGTTAACTTGAAATGAACACAACTATTAGAGGCAACTTGAGGTGAGGTTTATCCAATTTCAGAAGAGTGAAAATATTTAGCATAAAACTTAAAGGTAAATCTTTTGTGAATAAGTATGAAATTCATTAGTTAATATTATACTAGTTTTTAATATGGTGCATTCTTTTTTGGATAGAATCAATTAATTTAGACCCATTGATTTCATTAGGAGGTTATGGTTTAGGGAAATTATCTAAAGAAGAAAAACCTTGAGCAAGTATGAAGGCCAAAACATCTGTTTCTATTTCATTAAATAGTAACTTCCTTGGTGACCTGATCCACACATTCAACATCTTGTAGGCTCCTTTATGTCCAGATGCTTCTCAAATGTGGCCTGTTTGTAGGGACCACCAGACATGAAGCTGCAAGTTCATGAGGTTTGATCAGATGCCTCCCACTATAGAGGCTGAAAGTGCCAGGTTTTTCCAGCCTGCCTTGCAGCTAAGGCGTGATGGACACATGACCTAGGACAGTGATGGCGAACCTTTTGAGCTCGGCGTGTCAGCATTTTGAAAAACCCTAACTTAACTCTGGTGCCGTGTCACATATAGAAATTTTTTGATATTTGCAACCATAGTAAAACAAAGATTTGTATTTTTGATATTTATTTTATATATTTAAATGCCATTTAACAAAGAAAAATCAACCAAAAAAATGAGTTCGCATGTCACCTCTGACACACATGTCATAGGTTTGCCATCACCGACCTAGGATATGTCACTCTGATTGACAGTTGCAGGATTTCCTAAGGCACATATACTTGATATACTTTTTACTTTCTAAAAAATACAAAAAGTTTCTAATACAGTTTAGGTGACTCAAAGTGCTGCTTTTGGTGGTTTCCTCACTAGAACAACTGTACTATATGATTTGGGGCATCGTTGTCTGCCACATAATCCCAAACTTGGTTCATCAGTCTCCTAGCCATTTTAAATATCCTTTCAACAAATTCCCTTGCTGCTAAAATCAGCCAGAGTTGTTTTCTGTTGCTTGCAACTAACAAACCTGATTGAAACCATCAAAATATAAAGGGTGTCCCAAAATTCATGCAAGAAGTAATTTTGTTAGAAAACACAGGTTTATAATTAAAAATTGGGTAAATGGATTATCATGTCACGATAGCAAGCACCATTAACTGTTATTGCCTGAGCAGCCGCATTTTCAAAGAAGAATGGTTCGATGATGCCTCCAGCCCAAAATCCGCACCAAACAGTGACACGTTGTGAATGCATTTGTTTCTCAACAATCACTCGTGGATTTTCTGAACACCAAATGCGACAATTTTGTCGATTAACCAAGCCATCAAGATGAAAATGAGCCTCATCGAAATTCAGCCACATTTATGCAAAACAGTCATGGAAAATTTCAACAAAAGAGTGCGTATGTGCCAGCAAAGCCATGGAGGCCATTTACCCAATAAGCTATTCCATACATAACCCTATACTGTATACTTTATGAATCAATAAAAAATTTACAATTTTTAATTATAAACCTGTGTTTTCTATCAAAATTACTTCTTGCGTGAATTTTGGGACACCCTTTATTAATACTATCCAAGCCCTAGCCGGTTCAGCTCAGTGGATAGAGCATCGGCCTGTGGACTAAAGGGTCTCAGGTTCAATTCTGGTCAAGGGCACAAGCCTGAGTTGCAGGCTTGATCCCCAGTAAGCAACCAATCAACGATTCCCTCTCATCATTGATGTTTCTATCTCTCCCTCTCCCTTCCTCTCTGAAATCAATAAAAATTCATTTTTAATGCTATCCAAGACTGAAAAAAAATACAAATTAAAACTTTGTTCACACTCTAGAAAAGATATATCTATAGTTCCAAATGCAAATCAGTAGTCATGTAGGGCAAGAAGTGGGGTTTAGCTAGGAAAAGATACAAGGAATTTTTTAGGGTGATAGAAATGTTCTACTTAATTGTGGTAGTGGTTATATAGATGCATAAATTTATCAAATGTACATTTTAATTGAGTGTATTTATCCTATGAAAGTTAATACCTCAAGAAAGTAGAATTAAAACTTTTCATTCACATATTAAGTTCTTTAAAGCAAAATAATAAGTTGGCAGGGGCGGGAGGGTACACATAGATGAAAAAGCATCGATCAACAACTTCATAGTTATAGATGAGGGATGTAAAGAAAGTCAAGGCTACTCTAGCCGGGTAGCTCAGTTGGTTAGAGCAGTGGTCGGCAAACTGTGGCTCGCGAGCCACATGCGGCTCTTTGGCCCCTTGAGTGTGGCCATGAAGTTTCAATCGCACTGTACGTGTGCGCCCGCTCGTGATATTTTGTGAAAGAGCCACACTCAAGGGGCTGCAGTTTGCCGACAACTGGGTTAGAGCATTGTCCTAATACACCAAGGTTGCAAGTTTAATCCCCATCAGGGCACACATAAGAATTAATCAAGAGTGCATAAATAAGTGGAATAGCAAATCAATGTCAAGGCCATATGCTGTTTAGAATCTTGCACATTTTTCATGTCAGCAGGAAAGTTATGTCAAGTTAGAGCATCATCCCTAGCTATATAAATGTCTTTCACAGCTGATGTAAGCATTACTAAGATGAAAACTTTCTTCTTCTTAGCAATTGATCATTTATTTGTATCTAATGCATTTCATGATGAATATAATTAATTCATAGAATGTTAGCACCAAAGGCCCTAAGAAAATTATTTCACTTCACTTCTTCATTTATAGATGAAGCAACTGAGGCCTGGAAGGGGGAAGAGACATGGCCTGCCTACAAAGCCACACTGCTTCAAAAATTATTGTTAAAAGTGATTTCACTTATTCTTTGAGGAAAAAAATATTGAAATATGTAGGGCCATATTTTTATGGATAATTATTTTGTAAGCATTTAGTTATCTAATCTACAACTAATTGAAAATAAACCAAAAATCCGTTCATATCTATATAATAAATGCCTAAGCAATCATTACGGCAGAATGACCAGAACAACCGGTCGCTATGATGTGCACTGATCACCAGGGGGGCAGATGCTCAATACAGGAGCTGCCCCCTGGTGGTCAATGCACTCTCACAGGGGGAGCGTCGCTCAACCAGAAGCCAGGCTCACAACTGACAAGCGCAGCGGCGGTGGCAGGAGCCTCTCCCGCCTCTGCAGCAGCACTAAGGAGCAGCAAGCAGGTGGGCAGTAAGGAGCGAGGGGTCCCAGACTGCAAGAGGGATGTGCAACTGCCTGCTTAGGCCTGATCCCTGGGGGGAATGGGCTTAAGCCAGTAGACAGACATCCCCCGAGGAGTCCCGGACTGCAAGAGGGTGCAGGCCGGGCTGAAGGACCCCCTGCAACCCACCCCCAGTGCAGAAATTTTGTGCACGGGGCCTCTAGTATTAGATAAAATGTAACCACACAGTTTCAGAGCTAGGACATCATCAAGCTCACATACAGGATGTCCAAAAAAATGTATACATACTTTAAGAGCTGATAGCTCAATTTTAAAAATGAAATGTTATTTAATAAACATTAACTTTATAATTATTCAAAGTGTGTGTCTACATTTTGGGGAGACACTCTATATACATACTAGAGGCCCAGTGCACAAATCTGTGTACAGGTGGAGTCCCTCAGCCTGGCTGGCAATCGGGGCCAATCGGGGCCAACTCACCCAGTCCCAATCGGGGCCGATGGGGGCCGGCCAGCCAGGGGGAAGGGCCGCAGAAGGTTCGCTGGCCATGGGAGGTTGGCTGTGGCTGTGGGAACGCACTGACCACCAGGGGGCAGCTTCTGCATTGAGTGTCTGCCCCCAGTGGTCAGTGCATGTCATAGCTACCGACCGGTTGTCCAGTTGTCCAGTTGTAACAGTCACTTAGGCTTTTATATATAGACTAGAGTCCTGGTGCATGAAAATTCATGCATTGGAGGGGAGGGTCGCTCAGCCTGGCCTGCCCCCTCTCATAGTCTGGGAGCCCTCAGGGGAGGGAGGCGACCCGGTGATCAGGGGAAGGCGATGCCCCCATCACACCTCTGCTGCTGCCACTACCCGCAGCACAAACCTTGGCCAGCCCTGGGCGGCTGAGCAGCCGCCACCCAAGGCTTTCCTGCGCCTCAGCCGGTCCTGCTTGCCTGAGCCTCAGTCAGTGGGGGGTGCAGGAGGACCCAAGGCCCTGGCGGGGCTGAGGGGACTGGATGCTGCCATTGTGCTGTGGGCACCGCCATTTGTGAGGGTGTGATGGTCAATTAGCATATTCCCTCTTTATTATATAGGAAGGATGGTCTATATACACTGATTTCAAGACATAATAAAAAGTACATGGTTAACAGAAAATGAATTTGAATTTTTATTTAATTACAAAACGGAGGAAAACTACATTAGAGAAAATTTGGAAAATCTAGAGGAATGAAACAACTATAATGCCTCTACTTAGACAACTGTCATGATAATTTTGTTGTACTGCCTGCCAATCTTTTTTCTCTTGAATATTTTATATGATTGTTGATTAAGCCTACCTATAATTTTGCTTTTACTTTTTCACAGACATTATAGCATAAGCAATTTACTTTCTTAAAAATCTGATTATGATTACTCATGTTATTTTTTTTTTTTTTTTGCGGCCATTTGAGCAGAGGTACGAGTATTCCTCACTACTCCCAATCAATGTTAACTATCTGCTCGTGTCCTTCCATTCCTTTATCTTCATATAATCACATACAAACATATATACAGAACAAAAACTAAAAGCATTTTCCTTAAATCAGGAACAAGACAAGGACATCCACTTTCACCACTCATATTCAGCAAAGTAAGTCCTAGCCACAGCAATCAGACAAGAAGAAGAGATAAAGGGCATCCAAATTGGAAAGGAGAAAGTAAAACTGTCATTATTCACAGATGACATGAAAGCCCTAGCTGATTTGGCTGTGGATAGAGCATCAACCTGCAGACTAAAGGGTTCCAGGTTCAATTCCGATCAAGGGCACATGCCCGGGATGGGGGCTTGATCCCAAGTAGGGGACGTGCAGAAGGCAGCCTATCAAGTATTCTCTTTCATCATTGATGTTTCTCTCACTCCCTCTCTCTTCCTCTCTGAAATCCTCCTTCTCCTCCTCCTCTTCTTATTGATTTCAGAGAGGAAGAGAGAGGGAGAGGAGGAGATACATTTTAAAGAGAGAGAGAGAGAGAGAGAGAGAGAGAGAGAGAGAGCCAGAGAAGGAGGAGGAGGAGGAGTACGCCGCATATACCATGTTCATGGATTGGAAGAATTAACATAATTAAAATGTCTATACTACCCAAAGCAATCTACAGATTCAACACAATCCCTATTACAATACCAATAGCATACTTCAAAGAGCTAGAACAAATACTCCAAAAATTTATATGGCGCCATAAAAGACCCCAAACTGTAGCAATCTTGAGAAAGAAGAACAAAGTAGGAGCGATCACAATACTAGATATCAAACTATATTACAAAGCCATTATAACTGAAACAGCCTGGTACTGGCACAAGAGCAGGCATATAGACCAATAGATAAGAACAGAGACCCCAGAAATTGACCCAAACCATTATGGTCAATTAATATTTGACAAAGGAGGCAAGAATATAAAGTGGAGTAAAGATAGCCTCTTCAACAAATAGTGCTGGGAAAACTGGACAGACACATGCAAAAAGATGAAACTAGACCATCAATTTACACCATACACAAGAATAAACTCAAGGTGGATAAAAGACTTAATGTAAGGCATGAAACCAAAAAAATCTTAGCAGAGAACATAGGCAGTAAAATCTCAGACATCTCACACAGCAATATGTTTATGGATACATCTCCTAGGGCAAAGGACAATAAGGAGAAAATAAACAAATGGGACTACATCAAAATAAAAAGCTTCTACACTACAAAAAGAAACCACCACCAAATTGAAGGGAACTCATTGAATGGGAGAACATATTTGCCAATGACATTTCTGATAAGAGGTTAATATCCAAAATATATAAAGTACTCATACAACTCAACAAAAAGAAGACAATCCAATTTAAAAATGGGCAGAAGACCTGAATAGACATATCTCCAGAAACAACATACAAATGGCCAAGAGACACATGAAAAAATGCTCAGTCACTAATCATCAGAGAAAAGCAAATTAAAATCACAATGTGATATCACCTCATACCTATCAGAATGGCTATCATCAAAATGGTGAGGATGTGAAGAAAAAGGAACACTAGTTCACTACTGGTGGAAATGCAGATTGGTGCAGCCGGTATGGAAAACAGTATGGCGTTTCCTCCAGAAATTAAAAATGGAACTTCCGTTTGACCCAGTGATCCCACAAACTCCAAAACACCAATCAGAAAGAATATATGCACCCCTGTGTTCATAGCAGCACAATTTACAATAGCTAAGATTTGGAAACAGCCCAAGTGCCCATCAGTAGATGAATGGATAAAAAAGCTGTGGGACATTTGCACTATGAAATACTATGTAGCTGTATAAAAGAGGGATCTCTTACCCTTGGGAACAGCATGGAAAATATTATGCTAAATGAAATAAGCCAAACTGAGAAAGACAAATATCACATGATCTCACTTATTTGTGGAATCTAATGAGCAGAATGAATTGACCAACAAAATAAGATCTGAAGCAGGGAGGCATGGAACAGACTGATATACCTCAATGTGGGGGTGGGAGGACTAGAAGAGATAAACCAAAGAACTTATATACTTATATGCACAACCATGGGCACAGGCAGTAGGGTAGTGAAGACCTGGAGGAATGGATAGGGGCTGGGAGCAGGGAGGTAAAGGGGGGGGGCGAATTGAAGATATCTATAATATTAACAATAAAAATATTTTTTTTAAAAAGGTAATAGAGCATAGCTATGAAAACATTTGGTCCTGGTGCCTTTTTAGAAAAGGTAGACTGATCTTTAAGTTCTTTTCAATTTCTTCAAAGATAATTGATCTACTCAACTTTTCTAATTTTGTGATTTATATTTTCCTAGGAAACCATGTATTTCCTTAAGTTTGTGTACAAATCTGTTAATAGAGCATAATCAGCTCTCCGTGCACTATACCAGGAATGGTAGAGAGGGAATTGACCTTTACTGAACAGCTGCTGTGTGCCCAGCGCTGCACTTCATATTTTATTTATATTGTCACATTTAATTGACTTCATATATTGACCCTGTTTAGTATGTATTGTTATCATTTTATAGATGAAAATGTTGAGGCTTAGGAAAATGAGGCAGTGATATGCCCAGGATCACGGAAAAGAAAAGGCAGAGGGAGCCAGAATTGAACTCAGGTCTCTGTGATTTCAGAACTGGTGTTTTTATCATTCCTGGCTTTCTCCATATAGTTGCACAATTATTATACTTAATTAGTGAAAAATAGTGGTTTGAAGAAATTTGTCACTTTTTTCTTCCCTAATTTTTGAATATTCGGACAGTTTTCTGTTTTCCAGTTTTATATTCTGTTTTGAATATAAAAAGGTATATAGCTTTTCCCCTCGTACTTAAGGCATTGTTTCCTTAGGCTACGTTTCCAGATGAGAATTACTTGTTTGAAGAGTATGATCATATTAATAAGTAATATATACTGAAAGGTACATTTTAAAAGGGAGAATAACAAAAGAGCCTTATTACATGATGAAATCCCCTGTGAGATCTTACTTGTAGTCTGCGCTTTATTTTCATGGAAATCCCTCGCTCTCTGAGCCCAGTAATTCTTTCCTCTGTCCTTCATAGACCTTCAATCACTGCTTACCTTTGCATAAATAACCGTCAGATGCTACCATATTTCTCCCATCAAGTTAATATGGCCCCAATTTCTTCCCCAGCCCTCCTTTCTTTCCAACTCCACAATAGCTGTGTTAGCCTCTGAAAACACCCATCTGGGCCTGGGCAGACCCTTGGGAAAGTACTATTACATTCTTAGAAAAAGCCTGTTAGTCTAAGCTGTGCCCAATCATTACAGTGGTTTTCATTCTGTACTCTTTAAAGCCCTGAGGCTTTTTTTGAGCCTGCCTTGGGAGCAGAGAGAAAGCCACCAAGCTAGAGGAGTTCTGGGCCTCCCTCTCTATCCCACCCAACCAGAGTCTCACTGCTCCTGTCTGTTTCACATTCTGTAGCTTTTGGGGAAAGATTTCCTTTTAAAATAAGTTTCTGCTGCTTAAAAAAACAAAGGCTCTAAAATTATTGCAATAGAGAAATAGGAATTTTGAAACAATAACCTAAGAAGTTATAACCAGATTTTTATATAATTAATTCAAATAATAAAGTTAATAGAAACCTAAAGAATATGGTAAAATTTCCTGACCCTCCCCCATGCTGACCTAGAATGTATACCCCACGCACACATACACGGATAAGACCAAGGGAGCTTAGGATTGTTATTACTTTCCAATTACTGCTGTGACAGAAAAGGAAAGTCTGGCACTTTGGGGAATTGAAATTAATTGAAAGCAGACTTGAGTTAATTTCCATTTCAGTGTCCTTTATTGAATGGGTCTTTAGTGCACATTTCTAATTTAGTAGAATGAGAACTTTTTATGTTGGGGGGAGGATAATGAGGAAATATTTTCCCCTGAAGCTAATTCATCAGGACAAATCCTGCAAATATTTTCACAGTGGAGAGGCTATAAGTTCCTTCTGGTATAGAAAAATGTTTTAAAAATATACTAAAAGGGTTGTTATTTTTATACAGACTAAAAGTGACATATATTTCATGAAATAACATATTTCATTACCTTGTTTATACCTGTGCTATAGTTTTCAAAGTACACTTGTATATATTACTTCACCTGTTCACTGCAGCTGTGCTGCCCAATGGGCAGGGCATGTCACCATTCACTTTTTATGGAAGGAAATTAGTTTGAACATTGATTTACCCAGTTACATAGCAAGTAGCTCCAAGTAAGACCATTATTTTTTTATTATTCTATTTATTTAAATAAATTGCTTCATGTCGTAGGATAAAGAGCCACTTTTGTTGTCATTAAAAATATATCAATTCCTGCCCTAGCTGGTTTGGCTCAGTGGATAGAGCATCAGCCTATGGATTGAAGGGTCCTGGGTTCAATTCCGGCCAAGGCACATTGCCAGGTTGCAGGCTTGATCCGCAGTAGGGGGTATGCACAAGGCAGCTGATCAGTGATTCTGTCTCATCATTGGTGTTTCTATGTCTCCCTCTCCCTTCCTCTCTGAAATCAATATCCTATATAATAAAATCCTAATATGCTAAGTGTCCAGTTGTCCGGTTAGCCATTGAACCAATCAAAGCGTAATATGCTAATGATATGCTAAGAACGCTCAACCGCTCTTTATGACGTACACCAACCACTAGGGGGCAGACAGTCAACCAGTCGCTATGACGTGCACTGACCACTGCGGGTAGATGCTCCAACTGGTAGGTTAGCTT
Source organism: Myotis nattereri (assembly GCF_964212035.1). NCBI lineage: Eukaryota > Metazoa > Chordata > Mammalia > Chiroptera > Vespertilionidae > Myotis > Myotis nattereri. The sequence continues at coordinate 64,779,915 of NC_138085.1, forward strand.
GCTGCTCGGGTCCGGCTGATTGGGACTGAGCCAGATGGGCCAGACATGCCCTGGAGCCTCCAGTGGTCCCTCCCTGGCTGGCCAACCTCCTGCGTCCCTCCTTGGGCCCAATCATGCACTGGTGGGGTCCCTTAGCCTGGCCTGCACCCTCTCGCAATCTGGGACCCCTCGGGGGATGTCAGAGAGCCAGTTTTGGCCCTACTGGTACACGAATTCGTGCACCGGGCCTCTAGTGTGTGTGTGTGTGTGTGTGTGTGTGTGTGTGTGTGTATGTATGTATGTATGTGTGTGTGTATATATATTCCTGTGTTGGCTCTGATAGCTATTTGAAAAAAACAAGTTAAGTGAATTGATAAAATGAGAAAAACTCTGGCAAGTCTGAGGAGAGAGGGAGATTGAGAGGAAGAGAAAGAGCACAAAATTGTACAAAAAGAGATATAACCACAAATTCACAGGCTATGAAATTTTACTTTAAAAAATTCTACTCATAACTTATTGCCAATAATTTTTTTTATTCCTCACCTGAGGACATGTTTTTATTTATTTGAGAGAGAGAAAGGAAAGGAGAGAGAGAGAGACAGAGAGAGAGAGAGAGAGAAACATCGATGTGAGAGCGAAACATCGATCGGTTGCCTCCTGCACACTCCCCAAGTGGAGTGTATGGGAGGAGCTCCAACCAGCTGAGCCACATCAGCCAGTGCTGCCAATAACTTTTTAAAGCTAGATGAAATGGGGAAAATTTTTTAGGATAACACAAATTGCTTAATTCTGTTTTTTAAAACTGGAATTTAACTAGAATAACTATAGAATATATTGAAAGGGAGGTGTCAAATATCTACCCCCAAAATAAGAAATAACCCAGGATAATAAAATAGGAAGTTTCTATCAATAACAATGACTGTATAGTTATTTAATCCATATCTCAGAATAGGGTATATGTAAATTTTACTAAATCCACTCTATGAGGTTCTGGTACCAAATCTACTCTAAGATAGCCTAAATATAGAAATATTCTAAATAAAATCTCAGAAAATACAAATATAATACTATGATCAGTAGAGTTTCAGAATATAAAAATGGCTTGATACTTATAAATTTATTAATATAATTCCTTAATCAGCATAATGCAGGAAAACAAAAAGCACAGTGTGACACTTAGAAGCAATATGATAAGGAGATAAATTTCACAATACATAGGCATGTATGTAGGTGTTTAAAATAAGGACACCTCAATGGTAATGTAACTTTTTATACCCACTTCCAAATAAATGTACAATCAAATCATCCTTGAATACACAACAATTTAAAAGTGGCAAAGGCAATAAATTAAAGAATGAAATAAGGTCTGTGCCATGAAACATCCTACCAGCAGTTGCCAGCCGGTGGTCCGCAAGGTCTGAAAGGCTGGCGACCGCTGTTTTAAGGAAACCTTTGGAGCAGCGGTCGTCAATCGGTGGTCCAAGGACCACTGGTGGTCTGTGAGGTCTGAAAGGTTGGCAACCACTGTAAACAATAAGAACTCTTAATTTGAAAATGGACCTTGGTCCTGAGGTCAGCCTCTTCCTTGACCTTTTCTCAAATATGGTTATTGCTAGAAAATGGTTGGCCCCTGCCACTGAACCAGGCCATAAGGCCACCATCCCAATCGCATCCCATCCTTAGTTAACTGCCTAAGTGCTAGGTCCCTCACCAGACTGTGAGCCACTCGGGAGCAGAGGGGTCTTTTACTCATTTTTGTATCCCCCCCCCCTCTTAATACTATTCTGGGCATGGGTTCAACAAGTTTTGTGGTGAATAGCCCACAGCCTATGCACCATTGACAGTGGTCAGCAATGTTCTCTAACCAGTGGAAGTAATTGAATTCTGATTTGATAGACAGCAAAAGAAACACATTTTTTACCACATGTGCTTCACATAAGAAAAAAAAAGGAGTGGGAAATATAGAAACAGTTTATAGCCCAGAGATGATTTTTGTTAGGGGGAAAAACACCATCCTATTTTATTGTATCAAGTAAAGTTTCACTGGCAGAAATATACCCTCTGCTCACCACTAGGCTTGGAGACCCAGAGAGAGCAGGATTTCCTAATGAATGGTCCCACACCAAATCTAATTGTAACTGATGTGCCACCATTGCCAACAACCTGAGTGCCCAGAGCCAGTGAGAAGAGAGGGCAAAGCACAGAGAGTGGCAGTTCCGTAGCTCAGCAGCCAGCAAGGTTCTTTATGTCAACATATGGAATAACAGAGCTCCCCCTACCTCCACTCCACTGGCATCTTGATTTTTTTTATTATTACCTAACTAGAGGCCCAGTGCACGAAAATTCATGCAAGAGTAGGCCTTCCCCCAGCTGCTGGCACCGGCTTCCCTCTGGCACCCAGGACCCAGGCTTCCCTCCTCCGGCTGCCGGCAGGCACCCAGGACCCGGGCCGGCTTCCCTTCGGCCCGGCTTTGTCAGGAAGGATGTCCAGTCTAATTAGCATATTACCCTTTTATTATTATAGATAATGTAAGTAGGATAGAGTAATTTGGTTGAGTCAACATCAATCGGAAAAAAAGGAACACGTTAATACACATGAAAAACAACCCAATGTCTAGAAATAATTGTTTTAAATTTAAAAATTCTTCATTTTAGACATCAAAATGTATCAAAAGTTTCAGACCATATTACTTCCAGGGGCTCTTCCAACTTGTTGCATTGATGTACATACCGAAATGTGTCAGAGCCTGATTTGTGAGCCTGAATGCTTTGTGAGCTATAGGTCTGGTCAGGAAGATGTGCTCAAACTCTCTTCTTATGCTGGTTTGACTTGCTTTAATTTCAGCCTTTCAAATAGGTTCCCTCCCTGGATTCATCTGAGTGGAAGATAAGAGCCTCTCGAGACACTCCGTGCACAGCGTTGCCCCAATACAAGGTCAGTACCTCTTTCCCCCTGAAACGTGCCTGTCACCCTGTTTTCACTAGGTCAGCACTCAGCGGAAGAGGGAAGACAGTGAAAGGCAAGAGAGGCTCCCGAGAGACTTGTGAAGGAGAAAAGCCCTGAGCTCCAGAAAAGCTCCCTGCACCCCTAGGGGGACCCCAACTTGCAGAGAGGGTACAGCAACGTGGTAAAACCTTAACTAGTCCTCAGGAGGAGCTCCTCCTGCAGCAGCACAGGCAACTGCAAGACTCACAAGATGAGAGTCAGGAAGCTGAGTTAGTAGTACCTTGTGAAATAGATCATTAGTCATCAAAGCCTTTTGTAGGTGAGAGGGGAAACCGGGTTACTGCTGTCTCTCCTGGGAGAATTTTTTTCACAGTTCAGATGAATCCAATTTGGATCTGCCTTTGGCACTTTCAGAACTGCTAAAAAGGAGAAGAGAGTAAAACCCAGTCTTCAGAATTATTGTAATTTCTCACTACCTCCCAGTGAACAAAGACTCCAGGAGTTGGGAATCATAGACAAACCCTGCAAATCTATAAGCTCAGTCAGAAGAATAGCCCACGGCCTGTGCATCATTGACAGTGGTCAGCAATGTTCTCTTACCAGTAAAACAACAGCATTCTCCCTGTATAAGTAGTTTATCCAAAGGCCTAGAAATTCTAAATTAGCTGATATGATTTTGTTACAGCTAATGGCTGGACTAGCTGAACCTACTTAATTTGTTCCCATGTTTTATAGTATTCCAAATAAAACTCTACAATAGTTAGCCTATATCATATAGACATGTAGGTGATCACAGTTCATGCATCTCATCCAACACTTGCCTCTACATTTGTTCCCCCCATCCTCTGCGCCTCAGATGTCTTTCCTTGCCTAATGAAATATTTCTCACCCTTCAAGGCTCAGTTCAGGCACCTCCTTCTCTACGAAGCCTTTCCTATCCTCCAAGTCATCATTAGTCATCCCTTTCCTACTACATTCTCAACCATACTATTGGTATCTCTCCCTCCTGGGAATTATAGGCATGAAAACTTTGAGAACGTTTTGTAGTGGACACTTAACACAAGTTTGAGTTTAATCAAATTCCAAAGATTGTTTATGGCTAATGATTTCTTTATTTAAAGAAAACAATAGGGAGAGGATGTATAGTAAAGGGTACACACTTTTAGTTGTAAGATGACTACGGTCTGATGATCTAATATATAACATGGTGACTAGGGTTGATAAGACTACATTGTATAATTGAAATTGAAAGTTCTCTCTTAAGTAGAACTTAAATGTTCTCACCTCTCAAAAATAAAAGTAAGTATGTGAGATGATGGATGTGTTAATTAACTTGATGGGGGAGGGTCCTTTCACAGGTATATCAAATCATCACAGTGCAAGCTTTAAATATCTTAAAACTTTATATGTCAATGTATTTTCTTCAATACATTTGGAGAAAAAAGAAAACAACACAGAACTTTATTTATTCATATTAATTAACATTTTTAATGAGCTAGAAAAGGCAAACAGGAAAAAGTAATGCTATTGCCCCTAAATTTTAAATTTTGATTTAATAAAAGTTCACTATCTAAACATATAGACTGAGAAACCTGGAGCACTACTACCCTTAGGCAAAGACCAAATGCTTCTTTGTATTAATTTTTATGATACATCATCCAGAATTGCACATATACTGTAGGTACAAGTTCAGTCTTCAAAGCCTTTGTAGTACCTGATACATAGAATTTTTAAATGAATAATAAATATTATCAAGTAAAATACCCTTGAGACTTTATAGTCTTGCCTCAGTTGTGAAGCCACTGCCAAGAAGTGGGTGAGACTAATACTGGATTTTTAGTTAGGTATATTAGGTTAAGTACAGCCAAATAAAAATGAACCAGCTATGACAGTGATGGCGGACCTATGACACGTGTGTCAGAGGTGACACGCGAACTCATTTTTTGGGTTGACTTTTCTTTGTTAAATGGCATTTAAGTATATAAAATAAATATCAAAAATATAAGTCTTTGTTTTACTATGGTTGCAAATATCAAAAAATTTCTATATGTGATACGGCACCAGAGTTAAGTTAGGGTTTTTCAAAATGCTGACACGCCAAGCTCAAAAGGTTCACCATCACTGAGCTGTGACATTATTTGTATGCCTTACTTTAAACTACATCATTTTAAAACCTAATTTACAAAAAAAAAATTATAAAAGCAATACCTGCTCAGTGTAGAAATATTGAGAACCTGACCCATTTCCCCCTCTTCCTCCTTCCTACTCTTTGCAGGTAGAATAGTCACTGGGAAACCACACAGTCCATCAGAAGTTACTGGAGGACAGCAGAGGGCATGGGGTGTGCAGATCAGAAGTGAGTGATACACCCCGAGTGACTGACACTGGCCTGATTGTGCATGGGACACTGCATGGGGTGACGGGTGTGCACCTAAATTTTATCTTACAAAGACAGTTTCAGAGCTTTATTCTCCCAATCTCCTTTGTAAAAGCAGTGACCTTCTAATAGATTCCATCTGATTGTTAGCAACATACCTTTTTAACAACACATTTTATCAATGATCCTCCAACAAATCTGAATTAAATGGTCTTATCTCTGTTCTATTTCTTATTGCATCATCCATTGTATCAATTCCACTATCACTTAGTCTTGCATTAATTTTAGACTTCTTACCTACCTTTGAAAATCTAGATCAGAATTCTTCAGTGACTCTTAAAGTTCAAACATCCTAACACAATAGACTTCTGCCTTCATGATCTGGCCTCTATTCAGTTCTGCAAACTTGTCTTCAGTCACTCTCATACACACTAGGCTCCTGCCACAAAGGAAGTTCTGTGGTTCCCTGTCCTTTCTAGCCTCTGGGCTTTATGAATGTAGTTCCTCAGTGGGCCTCCTTCCCCTACCCTGAGCGAGCTGTCAAACTTCTTGTGTCCTTCAAGATTCTGTGAAAGTATCACCCTTCCCTGACTTTTTTGACATGTCTCAGTAAAACCCTTGCTTTTCTAAGTGCTGCTATAGTATCTTGTTCACATTTCTATTTTAGTATTTATGATAAATTATTAATTTAACAATCTTACTTGTACAAGAGCAGGGGTCCATATTGTCGCAGGGTTCCTGAATTATAGGCAAAATTTTATGTAGGTTCATTTTCTTCTAGGGAGAAGGTTTGGAGCTTGCAACATACTCTCAGAGGAGTCCATATGCACTCTCTCAACATCAAGAACACTGCACTAGCCTATGAATCCCTCAGAAAAAGAGAGTGAGTTCTGTTCTTCTTCCAGTCTCTATAGTGAGATGCCTAATGTTAGCCAAATGAACAATTCAGTTATTGTTTTAAAGATAGATGTTTATACTATTAAGTATATAGAAAATTCAACCTCCTCTATTTATTAAATCTTTAAGTAGATAGGGAGTGTGATGCTGTAAAGAGTACATTGGACAAAAGGAAAGATATGGAAAAATTTATGCCAAACTACTAGCAGTGCTTATGCTTGGAAAGAGGTATGGAGACAGGGGTGGGATGGGCTTTCAAAGTTTACTTACACTCTTCTGTCTTAATCAAGCTTGTTTGTTTTACAATGTGTACATTTTAGTTTTGAAACTTAAAAATAATGTTTTAAATATGGGACTTTTTTCTTAAGTGCAGCTTCAAATCCCCACTGTGTTACTCATTTTTTTTTTTTTTGGATGCTGGGAACCTTACTTAACCTTTAAAAACCTACATTTCGTCAACTGTAAAATGAGGATAATGCTTATCTATCCCACATGGCTGTCATGTCACAAAGCCTAGCATAAAGTAGGGACTCTTTTACAGGATTTGTATTTTTTTTGCAATCCACAAAGACATCGAAAATAAAACTCAATTAAAGCATAGTTCGTTATTGTCTCAATACTCTGAGTAAGCATTCATTGTCTCAATACTCTGAATATACAATAAAACTCTGAGGTAACATAGCTAGTTTATAAGGTGGCTATTAATCCTGACTGTTAGCTAACCAGTCATGGAATCCAATACTATGTTTACTTATTTGTTTTTAAACAAAGAAGGGTTACAAAATTCTTCAAAGCCATTTATAATGCTTATACTTAAAGAAAAAAGTACAAGTACTGGTTTAAACTAAGTACAAGTGCACTGGTTTAAACTAAGCTCTCAGTTTGTCTGGGTTCTTATTAGAAACAAGTTCTTTGCAATTTCCACTCACCTCATGTCCTGCCTCCACCAGTAGACATCACACCATGTTTTATGAAGGCTTCCTGATTTCTCTAGTCAGTCTATAAAAAATAAAATGCCATTGGTAATGACAAGCAGTAGGGGAACCAGAGGCTTAATCACCTATGTCGTTTTTGTCAAGGTCCCTGTCCATTATCCTAAGCAAATCTATGCTTATTCCCAGCTAAGCTTGCTCTTTTTTTTCCTCTTACCTTTACAGATAACTTTTCTTAAGAGAATCCTTTTTGTGCATAATGCTGTTCTTTGTCCTGAAGGAGTACAAGAAGCAGTATAAGGCCTGATCTTGGCTCTATTAGTCACTGCTAATTGCCACCCAGTATCCATTCTCCCCTTTTCTTTAGTATCCCAGTTCAAAACTTACATTCCCCCTTCCCCTTCATAGCTATGTGTATCCACCAGAATAGATTCTCCCCATGAGGTATGAGTAGAAATAATGTGCGTGACCTCTGGGAAGTCTCCTTCAAAAAGAGAATACATGTTTTTCCATTTCTCCTTCCTGCTGGCCGAACACCAGTGAGATAGGTGGAGTCCTAGAATCTCTGTGGGTCAAGCAGTGATACACAAGGATGGCAGGAGGGCAAGCTGGTGGGAACCTCGTCCCTCACACAAGAACCTACTCCAACAGCTCTGGGCTGGTCTGGCTTTTTTTTTTTTTTAATCTAAGAGAGAAATAAATTTCTAGCTAATTTAAGCCACTATTATTTTGGTTTCTCTATTATATACAGACTAGAGACCCGATGCACGAAATTCACGCAAGAGTAGGCCTCCCTTCCCTTTGCTGCCAGCACCGGCTTCCCTCTGGCACCCGGGACCAGGCTTCCCTCTGGCCGCTGGCAGGCACCTGGGACCTGGGCTTCCCTTGCAGCCCCAGCTTCATCCAGAAGGTCGCCTGAAAGGACACCCAGTCTAATTAGCATTTTATGCTTTTATTATTGTAGATGACCCCAACCCTATAGGCTGGCACTCCAGGAAGTTGTCTAGAACCAAGAGCCATTTTTTATTCTTAAAGCTTCCCTCTTGCTTCCTTTGAACATGTATGTACTATTTATTAACAAATTCTTCATTCTTCAGAAGCCTCTAATGTGTCGCTCCAGTCCTTGTTTCCACCCTTTCTCCCTTGCGTCACTCATATTTCGGATATTATACTCATTTGGCCTCTTCAGATAGGAATTTTAACTCCCAGATAGTGGAAAATGGGGCCACTCTATAGGGGAAGAAAAAGGAAGTTCAGCTAAAATTAAGTCTTTAGCTTTCATTGTAGATTATAGGAAAAACAGTTCATTTTGATTCAATAAGCATTTACTAAGCACATACTATGTAAAGGGCACTGTGTCAGGTGCTGGGACAATTATAAAGATGACATTGATCCTCCTTCAAGTAGGAAATCTAGTAAGAAAGATGAGACACACAAGTGTGATAAACTGTGACAAATGCAATGAGAAAAGTATAAGGTGCCTAAAGCTTTCAGAAGAAGAGAGAGTTCAGTTGTGGGGATCAGAGGAAGTTCCATGAATATAGGGTTTGAGCTGGGCTTTGAACAATGTATAGAAACGATAAAAAGAGGATCAGCAAAGGAACAGAGGTAGGAACTTACAAGACATTATTTAGGGATCCTAGGAGCATCGAGGGTAGAGTAGGAGGTAAGGCAAGACAGGGAGGTTGGGCCATGAATATCTTCTTCGGGGGCTGCTCTGCAGTGGAGAGATGAAGGAGTCACTGGCAGGTTTTTAAGCAAGGGAGTAAGTAACTAGATCACATGTCTTCAGTAAGAAGCTGCCTCTTGTGGCACTTTAGAAGAAAGACCAGCCGCAAAGAGGCCAGGGAGTGGGCACCTTTAATAATCTAAGTAAAAGGTAACCATGACCTGAATTAAGGAAGCAACCATTAGGAAGGAAAGGAAGGCACAGATAGAAGCAACATTTCAAAGGCTACTGCATGAGTTACGTATCTGCTCTGCCCAGGAAAGAGTTGTCATTCTCAGGTTCAGAAGTGTAGAATATATCTGTTAAATAACTTTTAAAATCCTTCTACGTTATTTGAACTGGGAAACTAAAAGAAGGCTGAACATGCTGTAACCATGAACTTCTACAATTTTAGCAGAGCCTTAACTCCCCCCCCACAAAGCCCCCCCCCCCCCACCGGATGTCAATCGGGAGTGTGCTGAGTAACTGCTAGATGGGGAAAGAGGATTGAAATGTATCTCAGCAAAGAAATGCATCCATCCCTCTTTCCCATTGTGCATCCTTTGCCCAAGTGTTAAGGTAAATACAGGTATCTGGGTAGCTTACAAGTAAGGTTCTTCCGCTTTTCTCCATTTATCCCTTTACCCACCCTTATTCATATTCCTACTCACTCCACACACCTACACACCCATGAAATCCAGTGAAAATTTAAGAGACAGAGGAGGCTTTCTAGAGTGCATAAGAATTTTCTAATGTTTGCCTCTTGTTGCTCACTAAAACCGTGCCAGCATCGCCTGAAGAAAAATAAAAAGAGCTGGCATAGACCCATATAAAGGCACTGTATTTTCAAATAGCTTTGAGATAAGTACCCCCAAGCACCTCCCCCCAAAAATCCCAAACAGCTATTTTCTCATTTTCTGGGGATTATTCTAGAGATTTCCTCAAATACACAAATTTGAACATCTGATCAGCTGCTACTTTCTTTTTATTTTTCTAATTATTTTAGGAAAACTTAAGTGGGTGTTAATACTTACTAACCTCTTTTCTCAATAAGGGCAGGAGCAGACAACAAAACAATCATGAACCTACCAATTAGAAGAGTGTCCTGTGTAATATCTACCAATTTATGGTTTAGTTCACCTTATTTGGAGCATTGAAAGCAGCTTACAATAAAATAATGAGGGTTTTTTTTTTTCCTTTCATGACTCCCAAGGTGATTCCTGGCACTCTTGAAAGCACAAACGATTAATCAAATCATTGGGGACAAGCAGCAGTAATGTGATCGTCAAAACTATGGATATTGGTAATTGTGTTTCGTTCTCATGTAAAGTGTGTGTGTGTGTGTGTGTGTGTGTGTGTGTACTGAGAGGTGATCAGTGTGAGAATCAGCATCTTCAACATTGTCCCTGAGATAAATTATTAACCTAAACATTTTTACATTTTATAAAAATACAGAAACTACGATAAATATTTAGCAACTCATACTCCAGTCTTAAAACTCAAAATCAAAGGTTCTTAACTGGGGTCCATAGATTGGATTCAGACAATCTGTAAATATGCTGAAATTGCATGGGAAATTTTGTGTAATTTGTATGGAAAATTTTGTGTGATTTGCAGAGGAGGTGGGCTGGTATTCAAAGATTCTTAAAATTATACTTGACTCCCAAAAAGGTTAGGAACTACTGCCATTAAAGAAAAAGAAGGGAGGAAGAGGGAGAAACAAATGTATATGAAATTTGTACAAGGCACTTATCTGTTAATCTTTATATTAAAAGTTAACAATATTTTGATCATCTTCCTTTCAAAAGCCTCTGAGGTTTCAGACTGGTTCAACTTGCATTTTCAGAACCCAGGGTATTGACAAAGATGTAGATGTTAATTATATTCATGGAGACTTTAGAATAAACATGACAAAAAGTTATTTCTCTAGTATAAATTTGTTCATTTATGGTAAACCCTACAGAAGCGCCTTCAATGAAATAGCTATGTTATTTGCAGTAATATAATCTTGTATTCAAAGGAGCTATTAACAAAGACAAAATGGTGATAAAAAATAAATTTCTATATTTTCAGAATACGATTGTTTTAGCATATAAAACCCATATAATTCCTATACTATTATGGAATACTTTTCTCACTTAAGAATAGAAACCTTTCAAGTGAAACCCAATTCTTCTCATCATGCTCCCAAAACCCTGCAAAGGGTTTAGAATTAAGATTCACTAATGTCTCTGTGTAATTAATCAGTACACATTTTTATGTAGAGGAGTGAACTCCTTTATCCCTTTCTGTGATACAAAAGGCACAAACCAACCTCCCTTCATTCCTAATGTTTTCATTTTTTATTCTTAATCCCAAAGAAATGTTGGATTTATTTTCTGTGTAAATCAAGAACCCTGTGATTCTTTTTTTTAATCCTGATTTTTATTAGATTCAATAGACATAGAATTACATTTCAAAAATATAATCAGTACATAAAATATAAAATTTTAAAATTATAACTATTTTTCAATGAAAGAACCCTGTCATTCTTTAAGATTGCTCTCAAAATTTAACTCAGCTTCCATTAAATATGTAAATATGTAAAACTCTTCAGTCCGCAAACATATCATTCATTGATAAGCTACAAAGGCAGATTATGACAATTTTATAACTAAGCAAGGAAATGTTTTATAAATTATAACTTCTGAATAAAAAGTTACTTATTTTTAAATTTTATTCTTAATGTCAGCATATTTTGAATCAAAATTACTAAGGATTGATGGAATTTCTTCTCTTATGATACTGTTTCCTATCTCAATGCCTCTCAAAGCACATAAAAGCACACTTACCCCATGGTGCTTGCTGTGGTTATATCATCCTTGGATCAAGGCTTATCTGGATTCTGAATTAACTTAAAGGTTATAAAAAGAAGCAGTGGAGAGGCTTGACTTCCCGGAAAGGAGACTGTCATATGCTAGCTAGGCTTTTAAATGAGCTAAAACTAGTGTCTCTTCTAATTACATAAGCTCTAGGTCAAATTCTAACATCAACTAATCAAATAACTGAATGTGTTTAGCTTCAAGGAGTTAAAGAAGGAAAACTTTAAGAGGGATGACTTTGGTATCTTAGAAAATTGGAAACTTGAGCATTACAAAGTTATTTATATATCAATAAAGTTAAAGATTTTAAAAGCAAAATATGTGTCTTACCATTTTAAATAATTCAAAGAAAAATATTTGGGAAATTTTAGTTTGCGGTAAAGCAGGTATTTTTTTTTATTTTCCAGAAGTTTTGAATTTGCATTGTATGCCCTGCTCCCAAAAGACACCCTCTTGCCTTATCTTAACCTATCCAGTATTTATCTTGTTATAAATTCCAGTACAATATTTAATTCTAAAAGAATACTAGTTAATGCTAAGCAACAAATCCAAAAATGTCTAATTTTTAAACTGTATCTTTGAGCACTAATAAATAGTGTCTTTTGAAATTAAATATAAAGCTATTATTATAAAAACTAACAAAAATACCATTTTTATTTCAATGTTGTAAAATATATTTCTTTTAAAATTTTTTAAATTTGAGAGAGAGATACATCAATTTGTTGTTCCACTTATTTATGAATTCATTGGTTGATTCTTATGTGTGCTCTGGCCAGGGATGGAACCTGCAACCTTGGTGTATTGGGATGATACTCTAACCAACTGATCTACCCAGCTAGGGCTTAAAATACATTCAACACAGATTTATAGTTCAACCAAAAAATTAAAAAAAATGTTTGGCAATAATATATTGAGAAATAGATATTTTTAATAAGATTTTGAAGAAATATGATACAGAAGTTATCTATTGCATGCACTATTTTTTGTCAGTTCCAGAATAATAGTTTCGGCAAAAAACACTCAGGTCTTTATTGTAACTTTTAATATGTATCTGTCATGTACTGTTCTGGTAACTGAAAACAATTTTATGTAGAAGGTGAAGAAGCTTTCTAGCCATAGAATATGCGAGGACACAGATCTATTTTTTTAGAAAATTGAGCTATAATTCATATATCATATGCAAAATTTTCCCTTTTAATGTGAACAATTCAGTGGTTTAGTATTCATAAGGTTGCACAGCTATGACCACTAATTCTAGAGCATTTTTATCACCCAAAAAAGAAACCCATTCCTCCCAATTCCTCCCTCCCCTGGAAGCCACTAATCTAGACATTTCACATAACAGCCATACAGTATGTGGCCTTCTGTGACTGGATTCTTTCACATAGTACAGTATTTTCAAGGTTCATTCATGTTGTAGCTTGTATCCGTACTTCATCCCTTTTTATGGCTGAATAATATTCCACTGTATGGATTTACCATCTTTGTTTATTCATTTATCAGTTGGTGGACATTTGGGTTGTTTCCAGTATTGGGCTGTTATGAATAATGCTGCTATGGATATTCCTGTACAAATCATTTCTGTTGGGTACATACTTAGGAACTGCTGGTTCATATGGTAACTACATGTCTAACTTGTTGAGATATTGTTTTCTACAGCAGCTGCACCATTTTACATTCCCACTAGCAATGTTTGAGGTTTCCAATTCCTCCACATCCTTGCTAACTTTTATTATCTTTTTAAATATAGCCAATCTAGTGATTATGAAGTTGTGTCTTATTGTGGGTTTAATTTATATTTCTCTAAAAAGTAATGATGTTAAGCATCTTTTCATTTGCTTATTAGACATATTTTCTTTCTTTGAAGAAATGTCTATTCAAATTCCTTGCCCAATTTTTAATTGGGTTGTCTCTTTATTTATATACTAGAGGCCCAGTGCATGAAATTCATGCACTGGTAGCATCCCTAGTGGCTGCCGGCCGCCGGCCAGGTAGTCTCTCCCTTCCCCCGGCTGGCCCACCCCGTGGTCGAACTCCTGGAAGAAATCCAGTCGAGGGGACAATTTGCATACTATGTTTTTATTATATAAGCTATTTATATGAGTGAGTTCTTTAATATTCTGGAAACCAAACCTTTACCAGATATGTGATTTCCAAATATTTTCTACCATTCTGTGAATTGTCTTTTCATTTTCTAGATAATTTCCTTTAATACAGACATACTTTTTAAAGATGACAAAATTCAGGCACAGGATTGGACATTGACTTTGCCAAGATTTGGATAGTTTTGCTGTGTTTATTAGAATGAGAAAACTCTGAACTGAATCACATAATTTGAACTAATTATAAGATAATTGTCGTAAGTGTTCCCCTCCACGTCCTGCGTGGTTCAGGGTTCGGGTCTGGAAGAGGAGCCGCACAACAAATGAAATAGAAAAGACACGAGAATAATTTGGGAATATTGGGGGACCAGGCGGGCAAGTCCAACTCAAGAGGAAGGACTTCCACTGTGCTCAGGCCTCACCAAGCTTTTTATAGTGAGGGGTAAACAAGGCAGTGGTTACCAAAGTTACACTTTTCTTGTGAGTTTCACTTGTTTACATCATGGTTATACTTCCTGCACTTCCTCAGCCCCTTAGCTTCCCAGATAAGATCTAGGGAGTGTTATAAGGTCAAGCCTAATTAAGCTAAGAGGATTGTGCCCTCTAAGCTAGGACTTGTTTGTGACTTTGCCAGTAGGTCAGTCCGAGGCTTAACCCTATATTAGTTTCCCACATTTCCCCCTTTTTTTATTATTAAGCTACTATAACTTACACATCAAGAACAAAACTCTGGCTATTAAAACAGATAATGAAAGTAAAGTTAATAAAAAAGGCATAAGTGAATGATGATTTTATTGGCAATATTATAATATAGAGGTAGTGTATGAAGTTATTTCATATGACAGATTTGGTTTCCTTACAACTAAATCTTCAATTACTACATTAAACTTGAATGCAGAAAATCTACATGTGGAGCTTTAGTCTCAGGCCTGGAGCGGCTGTGAAATGAAAGGTACCACACCATTCTAGTCCTTGGATATCAGTATATTGTCCTTCACCTTCCACCCTGTAATAGTAAAAAATAAGTTTGTTCATTAATCAAGACTAAGAATTTACAGTCCAGATTTAAGACTATCTAGACCAGCGGTTCTCAACCTGTGGGTCGCGACCCTTTTTGGCGGTGGAACGACCCTTTCATAGGGGTTGCCTAAGACCATCCTGCATATCAGATATTTATATTACAATTCATAACAGTAGCAACATTACAGTTATGAAGTAGCAACGAAAATAATTTTATGGTTTGGTCACAACATGAGGAACTGTATTTAAAGGGCCAGAAGGTTGAGAACCACTGACCTAGACTATAACATATTATAATACTATGTCTGAAGAATTATAGCTTTCCATTTTGAGACTTTGATTTAAAACCCAGCATCCTGTTTTCATATCCTACAAAAAAAAAACAACAAAACACCTATTAACCCTTTTCGGTCCAACGTGGAGGCTGACTCGACAGACCAGATGCTAGTAGCAGGTCCAACATCGAGGCTGACTCGACAGACCAGATCTAGCAGCAGGTCCAACATCGAGGCTGACTTAACAGACCAGGTGCTAGTAGCAGGTCCAATGTCAAGGCTGAGGCCGACACCGCAAACCAGTTCAACATTCAATCCCGTCAATTAATTCAGACCAGACTGTTTGAATTCCAAAAATAAAATTGGACCACAAAGTGTTAATATTATTATTTCGAATAAATAGTCATTATACAAATTTTGGTGTACAAGGTTCTAGGACAGTGATGGTGAACCTTTTGAGCTCGGTGTGTCAGCATTTTGAAAAACCCTAACTTAACTCTGGCGCCGTGTCACATATAGAAATTTTTTGATATTTGCAACCATAGTAAAACAAAGATTTATATTTTTGATATTTATTTTATACATTTAAATGCCATTTAACAAAGAAAAATCAACCAAAAAAATGTTGTCATAGGCGTGTCATAGGTTCGCCATCACTGTTCTAGGATATGCTAAGTTTACATAAAAACCCAAACAATCAGTTAAAAAATGAAAAGTTTATATTAGGTCATTTATTTATTCAACAAACATTTACTGACTGTCAACTATGTTTGGAGTGCTGTGTTCTGTGCTGGTGTTTCCTTGGACTCTTTGGAGTGATAAAAATGCACTTCACTTACACAAACAGACCTTTATCCCATGGTTAGGTTTTTCTCACTTTATTTATTTTTTTAATATGTTTTCATTGATTTTAGAGAGAAGAAGGGAGAGGGATATGAGAAACACTAATGAGAAAGAAACATTGATCGACGGCTCAAGCCCACAACCAGGGCATGTGCCATGACTGGGAATTGAACCTCTGGTTCATAGGTCAGTGCTCAACCACTAAGCCACACTGGCTGGGCTGAATGATTTTCTTTTGAAGGCTCATGATGGTCTTAGCATCTCATAAGATTTTTTTCTCCTAAAAAAATAACCTGGCATTTCTTACTAAATGTTATAAATATATTCTAACAAAATATATTACAAAAGAATATTTAACATTAACTAAATAAAATACTTAAGCAAACATGCCTGAAAAGAATCTTTTAGAACTATAGTGTCATTTTAAGCTTACCTATTTTCATTGAAATTTCCAGTGTACTTTGCCCCAGATGGGAATATATAAGTCCCCAGTCCATGAAACATATTGTCCTTAAAGTATCCTTCATAGACTGCTCCTGAAAAATGTTCAAGTCTTCCAAAACCGTTCATCTGTTTGTAACAAAGGAAATAACTCAGTAGCTAACCTTCAGTTTCCCTAGAATACTTTGAAGATGTACACATATATCTATCATCCACTTACTATTTAATCTATCATTATATTACCCTTTATTTCTGTGAGGCCTCTCCTCCCCCCACCTCACCACCAAGTCAAATGTTCCTGATCTGGGGCATTTGAACATCATGGTTGGAACACCATGATGATGACAATAGGGGTCCTTGAAATACCTTGAGTTATCGAAAATCTTAAAGGGCAACTGGTTTAGTTACCTAGGAAACAGTACAAAAGTTGTGAAGAACAAAAATTATATTCAAGCAGACTTGGGTACACATTCTTGTTTCATCACTTATTAGGTATAAGAAATCTGAACTTGATTTGCCTCATTTATAAAGTAGGAGTGCTAATGATTGCTTTGAGGATTAAATGAGAAAATTTTGTAATGAGTTTAGTTTTACTCAATGAATAGAAGATGAGAAAGATGATAACTAGCTCTCTGCATAAGTTTAATATTACTCATATATTCATATATATTAAATACTAGAAGCCTGGTACATGAATTCATGCACCGGTGGGGGCCCTCGGCCTGGCCTGTTGGGGATTGGGCCAAAACTCGCAGTCCAACATCCCCTGAGTGGTCCCAGATTGCAAGAGGGCACAGGCCAGGCCAATGGACCCCACCGGTGCACGAATCTGTATACCGGGCCTCTAGTATGCATATAAGATCTTTGGTTAATCTCTTCTCACCCTCCTCCCTACCCCCTTCCCTCTGAGATTCATCAGTCTGTTCCATGTTTCCATGCCAGTGCATTGAGCGTCTGCCCCTTGGTGGTCAGTGCACATCATAGCTACTGGTCAAATGGTCAAACGGTCGGACACTTAGCATATTAGCCTTTTATATATATAGATAACTATTTGGTTTTTTGTTGTATAGTCTACTCGTGTTTTTGATTAATGGAGAAATACCTGGAGTCACTTACTAGGTTTACTTATCCACTGTCAGTATTCAAACCAACAATACCTTGTCATCTTTCCAGTTTCCTGTGTAGATAATCCCATTAGGAGTGGTATGAACACCTATTCCATTTCTCTCGACAATTCCAAAAGGTGTTCTTGTACAATCACCATCTAAACAAGAGAGAAATACTGAATATTTTAAATTGGAACCCTGTTTGACTAGGTAATAAAGTATTTATAGCCCCAGCCAATTTGGCTCAGTGGATAGAGCATCAGCCTGTGGACTGAAGGGTTCTGGGTTCAATTCCAGTCAAGGGCATGTACCTCGGTTGCAGGCTCCAGAGAAAGTGCAGGAGGCAACCAATCAATGTTTCTCTCACACTGATATTTCTGTCTTTCCCCCTCTCTTCTACTCTCTCTAAAAACCAGTGGAAAATACCTTCTGGTGTGGATTAAAAAAAAAAAGTTCAAAAACAAACAGATAAACAATAATTTTTTTTAAGTATTTATATTTAGGCCTAATCACAACTGTACGTATGGGTCTCTTTGGCTCCCTAGCACTGAAACAAATGAGACCAGAGATAAGGAGCTTACAAGGACTTATAGTCATTAAGACCCAATGACCAGGAAGACAGACAGATCCCATAGGTTACCAAGGCATACTGCCTAGACTTAACATTAGAATTCAGATTTAAAATCTTTTCATCTACGTTACTTTATTAAATTAACATTCCAATAGTAGTTTTATAAAATGTGAGTCTCATTTTTTCACTCTTAAGCTATTTCATTTAAGTCTGTATAGAAAAAGTAATAGAAATGTATGCTTACCATACTTGTCTCCATTTGGAAATATAAAGTTTATCTTATATACTTCTTCAGCTGTTTTAAAAGATTTAGGAAAAGTCACATAAACTTAAATATTTTTTTATGTCATAATACCTACAACAAATGCACTTTAAGAGCTAACCAAATAGATTCACTTCATATGATCACAAGCATGTCATGATTACTTGACATTCCATTATCCAGTGTAGGGTCCTGGGGAAATAATTTTGTCTAGATGATCTATTTTTACTTATTTGTTCGTTATAACAGCTTTATTAAAATATAATTTACAAAACACAAAATAAGCCAGTCAGAGAAAGATAAATACCACATGATCTCACTCATTTGTGGATTATAGAGAACAACATAGACTGATGAAAAGGGACAGACCCAAAGACTGAGAACAGTGATCAGGCTATCAATCCCCAGAAGGAAAGTAGGGGAGGGCGGGGGTAAGGGGAAGAGATCAACCGAAGGACTTGTATACATGTATATAAGCCAAACCAATGGACATGGACAACAGGGGGATGGGAGCATGAGTGTGCGGGGCGGGGGGGGGGGGGGGGGAGTTTGGGGGTTAATGGGGGGGATGAGGACACATTTGTAATACCTTAACTAATAACAAAAAAAAATAAAAAAAACACAAAATATACCCTTTTACACAATTCAATAGTTAGAATATTCAGAGTTGTGTAGCTATTACAACCTAACTTTAGAATATTTTAATCACCCCAAAAAGAATCATTTGCCCATTTTCCATTCCCTTAATTCCCCACTCCCATGCAACCCCACCCCCACCCCCAACCCCTGGCAACCAATAATCTACTTTCTGTATGGATTTTTGTATTGTGGACATTTCATATATATATATATATATATATATATATATATATATATATATATGAAATCATACAATATGTAGTCCTTAGCATAATGTTTTCAAGGTTCAACCATGATACAGCATGCATTAGGACTTCATCTCTTTTTATTGCTGAATAATAGTTCATGTACAGAAAGAACAGATTCTGTTTATCATTCATCAGTTAATGGACAGCTGGGCTGTTTCCAGTTTGGGCAGCTATCAATAATGCTTCTATGGAGAGTCATGTAAGTTTTTATAGGGACATACGTTTTTATTTTTCGTGGTTAGCCTATATGACCTATTGATTGTCTCAGAGGTAAGGTAAAGTAAGGAATCTCTGACTTGGCAGAAGGAGGAAAAAGAAAATAAAGATAGTAAACGAGGAGGGGTGAGTGTGGGGGTGAGCAAAAAGAATAAGATTGGAATGGAGACCAGGTAAAAAAGGAAGGAAGAAACCAAGGGCTGGGGTGAACCTATGCCTCAGAGCACTGGGACATTTAGTGCTCTAAAAACATTAAAAACTTAAGAAAGCATATGTTAAAATAAATAAACTTCTAGGACAATAGAGCCTACGAGGATGTTACCCAAAGTAGGGACCATGCAAGTGCCTAGGCTCTACCCTATGTCACTGACTCAGAGTCTCTATGGGTGAGGCAAGAGAACTGATATTTTTAATTTAAAAATTAATTTAGGTGCCAGTTGAGAAAAGCTAGAGGCTCATACCCTCTGAAGAAGCAGAGTTAATAACACAACAGGTAGAAGAGTTTAAAATACTGTAACATCCTTGAGACACGAGCTGGTGGTTATGAAAAACAACAAATTAGCAGTCCAGAAAATAAATAATTAATGAAATAAAACTCCTTTGAAGGGCTGAAGAGCAAAGATGCAATTGAAAAGTAAATTAGTGAACTGGAATACAAGGTTGAAAATTTTCCCCAGAAAGAGGAACAAAGAAAAACGACAAAACCTTTCTTACCTCCCCTCACCGCCCCCCCATTCCTCTAGGAGCCCCCACAACACTCTGGGCCTAGCCCGCCCATAGCACGCAGGGCCCTATTAAAGCAACGCTTTTGTGCCAGAATCCCCATCACTGCAGCAGGTCGTTTAGGTCAGGGATCACGGATTAGTCACATTTCTGTTCTCGCCCTCGTGCCCAGCTCAGTTATTAGCACTTATAGCAGTAACTGCAGTGAATGAATGGCACTTGGAAAGCAATGGTTAAATACAAAGCATTTAACTTGATCATACGAAAAACCGACCTGTTTTCAATTGCTCTTAAATGGTTCCACATTCGAAACCTTGGAATGTTAGAGCTAAGAGAAGGACCTAAGAGGCGGAGGTCATCCGGCAGCGCAGAGGAAACTGAAACCCAAAGAGGTCGGCACCACAGCAAGCCCACCGCCGAATCAGAGCTGGAACCCCTGTCCCCTGGCTCTCAGGCCAGGTGCCCTCCGCGCCCCGCCCCCGCCCCCGCCCCAGGGTGGACGCTCAGGAAAGGTGTCACACCGGTAGCGGGGTTACCAAGGGCTGAGCTCTGGACCAAGGCGAGTTCTAATTTAAGGCGCCCTTCCCCGCTCGGGGCGTCGGGACGGGGGGCCACTCACTTGGCAGAGAGGTGCTGGAGACATTTTCTGGACTCAGCGATTCCCGCTGAGTCGCCAGCTCCGTGGCGCAGAGGGGAACCTAGCGCAGAGGGCGACTCGGTTGCCGGGGCGACCAAGCACCTCTCACCCGGAAGCGAAAGTGCGAGGGGCCAAGTCTGAGCCAATCAGAAGACGCCAGGGCTGTGCCGCCGAGACTGGGCCGCGGCGGAGCAGCTCCAGGTGAGACCTGCGAGGGTGGCGGGACCCGGCGGGACTCCTCGGCCCGAGCGCTCTCTCCCGACCGCCGCCCGGGTAGCGGCGCTGCGAGCCGGCGGCGGCGCCCCCTCCGCGGCCAAGGGGTGTGTCCGTGTGCGCGGTCTGCGCGTCGTCCTGGTTGTCAGTGTGCAGACCTTCTCCCGCCTTCCTCTCCCGAAGCGGTCGGTGCCGAGGATCCCGCTGTTTGGCAGGACCCCAGGCCCTGGGGCCGGGCCAGGCGGGGGTCGGCAGCTGAGCCGGCCCCGCCTGCGGGAGCGCTGCGTTCGGGCTCCGAGGGTCAAAGGGATGGATTGGAGGGGCCAGGTTTCATTTCCTGTCGTCTCCATCTCGAACCAAATGGCTGTTTGGGGGGCGTTGCATGCTCGGGGAGAGGTCCCAGGTGTGGGTGTCTGCATGGAGCTGGCTGTGAGGGGTCCGTCGGAGATTTTCCTGGAAGGGGAGAGGTGTTGAGTGCCCAGCTTAGTGGTTCTGTGCCCGGGAACCAAACTTGGACGTGAAACAAAGGATACTCTTGGAACCAAACTTAGGCCCCTGTGTCCACGGTGAAAAAAGATAGCTGAAATCGGCCTCTGCAGCCTGGGATAGAACAGTGGATGGAATCTGTCTGTATGGATTATGCAGCATGATTCCTGTTCCCTGGAAAACGGCTGGAGAGAGTCATATTGGGTACAGCCCGCAAGTCTGAATGTAGAATTTGAGCGCAGATCTCAGATCAAGTTGTAAAGGTCATACTTTCGGGGCTGCTGTGAGACAAGTTGTGGATCACTCTTTAGGCAAGCTTGCGATGGCTTGGTCTGGGTGGCTAGCCACTCTTCTTTATTTATGTATTTATTTATGTTTTATTGATTTATTTGAGAGAGAGAGAAACTGATTTGTTCCACTTATGTATGCATTCATTGGTCGGTTGTTGTATGTTCCCTTGATACCATTGTAACTAGCTGGTTATTAATGATAGAAAGGAGCACGGGAAGGCCAGATATTACAGGCTCGTCATTTGGGCAGCTTCACCAGGAAGCTGCAACTTTACACTCCCCAGGGCTCCAGCAAAGGAAGATAGATGTAGGCCCCGTAAGGTTGGAGGGGGTTAGGGAAGGTGCTGGCTGTCAGTAATGCCTGGGGACAGAAATGGTTGTCCAGAATGGGTGTGGCAATGCATGGGCTCTAGGGCAGGGGTCCTCAAACTTTTTAAACGGGGCCAGTTCACTGTCCCTCAGACCATTGGAGGGCCGGACTATAGTTTAAAAAAAAACTATGAACAAATTCCTATGCACACTGCACATATCTTACTTTGAAGTAAAAAAACAAAACGGGAACAAATACAATATTTGTATTTGCATGTGGCCCGCGGGCCGTAGTTTGAGGACCCCTGCTCTAGGGTTTGGAATGCCTAGTTCCCTAAACAGAGGAGTTCTATTTCTTGCTTCTCTTGGGACTCCCGTGACTCTGGGCTTGTGGGGGTCTTTTGCTCCTGCTCCCCTGCTTTCGCCCACCGAATGACTGCAGTAATTTCCTAACTGGCCTCCTGGTTTCTCCTCCTCACTACCACCATCCAGTCCTTTTATTCTTCACATCGCACTAAAGTAATTGTTTTAACACATAAGTCAGTCCTATCCAGGTTTTTCCTCAATGGAAAAATATCCTCAGGTGAGGATTAACAACGCAAAAATAAATAAATAACAAAAATAAAAGCAGTGTTTCCAGATCTGCTTTAAAAAATAGGCTATATCCATAAGTTTGAAAACAAAGAATTATTATACTTGTCTGGTGTCATGAGGTCTGTGTTCCTTTTTTCTCTTGCAGGTGAAAATGAGTTCTTCAGTAAGAAGAAAAGGCAAGCCAGGCAAAGGAAGTGGGAAAGGGTCTTCTAGAGGAGGAAGAGGAGGCAGGAGTAATGCTAATAAATCTCATGGTGGTGGCGGCAGTGGTGGCAATAGAAAGGCCTCAAGTAGAACTTGGGATGATGGCGATGACTTTTGTATCTTCAGTGAATCAAGGTCCTCAGCCAGGTATTATGCTCTCTGAATGTCCAAAGATGGAAACGGTGTCAATTCCTAATGTATGGGACAATAGTTGCTCAGAGAAGGAGGAAGAAAAGCCAAGTGATTCCGCTCAAGTTAATTGTTCCTCTTATTTTAAAACTTTGCAGTCCCCCTCTTTATAATATAGTCTGAATGTATGATGGCAAATAACAGCTTTTTCTTTTTGGAAGTTCAAAATGGGAAATGAACTTGAACTTCCACATGATGCTGTGAATTGAGTGTAACATCATTATTGTAACCAATGTTATGAGAATATTGGAAATGGGAAAAGTAATGAAAATTATTTTAAGTATTTCTTAGGCTGTATAGTTTGAAGGTTCCAGTATGTGACCTGGTTGGACTCTGTCTTTCTCATTGATGAATGATCTGTTTCCCAACCAGATTGACCAAATCTTCACCGGTGCTTCACCTGATAACTTACGATATCCGGGCTTCTCTCATAGTCAACTTTTAAGTAATGAATAAATTCTGATAACTCTAATGAATATTTAATGAAAGTAAAGATGTATTACTGCATACTGTACAATATGTATGTAAAATTGTAATTGTTTCTCAAACTGCACTATGAGCTTTCTATGGGAATTCTTAGAGATGGAGAGATTTCTTTAAAGCTACATACACACACACACACACACACTCTTCGGAGAATAACTCTCAACTAAATATCATTAGAAGGAATACAGATGAGTGCTAGAGTTTAACTGTATCATACATGCTTTTAACTTAAATGAATTCAGCTACATGCATTCAGGAAAAAAAGGAAAACAGCATTTAAGTGGTTTAAACTAGCCACTAAATGAATCTGAGTCCCATAGTGAGCAAGAAATGGAGAAGAATCTGCTATTCCCTCAGTCAGTCTCAGTTTTCAAGTACTTGTTGGAGTTTAAGCCTCTGATGTACTGAGTATATGGTGTTAGGGTTTAAAAATAGGTTTTTCACACATAGTGCCTAATACAACCAAATACTTCATCTGGTATTCAAATTGTCATTTTGGACATATTGAGAAATAATGTAGCAGTCTCAAACTTGACACCATTTTAAGGACTTTTCCAAAGTAATTTAAACTATGTTTTCACCGTCACTTTTGACTTAAGAGCCCAATTTCTGAGTTCAGTGCATTCTTTTTGAAAACAGATATCACAGGTTCTTGCAGTCTTAGATGTCCATTCAGGCAGCAAATGTTAACAGTGCCTACTATGTACCAGGTACTATTCAGGGACTAGAATTACAGCAATGAGTAAAATATTAAAATATTATCCTTGTCTTATAGAAGGAGATTTGAGGTATAAAAACCATAAACAAATATGTACTGTTTCAGGTGGTATATGCTATGGAGAAAAATGAAGGATAGAAGTGACAGAAAATACCAAAATAGATTGCTGGTATTTTCAGTAGTTGCTGTTTTATGTACAGTGATCAGAGAAAGCTTCTCTAATAATGTGTCATTTGAGCAGGGACAAGAAGGAAATGAAGGCGTGAGCTGTGATACTAGCTGAGGGAAGAGCATTCAAGGCAGAGGGAACAACAATTGCCAAGTCCCTAAGCCAGGAGTATGCGTGGAAGCTTTAAGAAATGGCAGGGAAACCAGTGGCTACAGTGAATGGGTAAAAAGGAGAGTGATAGGCAGTTAGGTCTGAAAGGCTCCACTTTGTAGGACTTTATGGGCCATTATGAGGACTCTGGCTTTTGCTTTGAGTAAGATGGGAAGTCATTGCAGGGTTTAAGGCAAGGGTGTGTGACATTAATCACTCTGATCAGAGTTGCTACTATTCAGTATATGCCTTTATGTGAATTAGAAAATGGTGCCCTTTCTTTGGGCCATTGTAGCCTCAGGGTGCATGATTTGGTGAGTACAGCATGGATTGGATTTTAACTCTTGCTTTTCCCTCCTCCCTCACCCATCTCCCACCCCTGCCAGGAGTCTTTGCACAGTGTACAGTCTGTGCAGTCACACCCAGTAGCCCTGACTCAGTCTGGAGAATAGACTACAGGGGGCGTGGATTAGAACCTGGAAGACGGGCTGGGAGGTACTCTCCAAGTAGAGCTGTGTGCATATCTATATGGACAGTGTTAGGAACCGGTGAAGCTAGATAAAAGGTGTTTACTAGTATCTTTGTAGGTTTAAAATTTTTCAAAACAAAATGTTAGTGGAAATTATGGATTTGAGGTAGCATTTCGTTTCTGAGGTTGCAACTTAGTAGTTAAAAACCACATTCAACTCTACTTTCTCCTTTGCTTCCCCTGTGGTTCCTTTCAAAGTCTCCGTAATATGTTGCATTTAAATACCGAGAACATTTCTTCCACTTCCCTAGATTTGTGAAAATGTATAATGAAACATGCCCACCCCTCTAAAAAAAGAAAAGAAATTTAGTGAATAAAGTTAAACCTTAGAACTTATGATTTAAATATTAAAAAGAGTCCTTTAAAAAATCTAAATTCCAACAATGAAGGTTGGTGAAATACATTCTAGTACATCTATATAAGTAATCACTTAAAATTATGTTGTAGGACAGCCGTGGGCAAACTACGGCCCGCGGGCCTGATTCGGCCCGTTTGAAATGAATAAAACTATTGAAAAAAAAGACCATACCCTTTTATGTAATGATGTTTACTTTGAATTTATATTAGTTCACACAAACACTCCATCCATGCTTTTGTTCCGGCCCTCTGGTCCAGTTTAAGAACCCATTGTGGCCCTCGAGTCAAAAAGTTTGCCCACCCCTGTTGTAGGAGAATTATTTTAATTTAAATTTTTTATTGTTTAAAGTTTTACACGAGTCTCCTTTTTCCCCCATTGACCTCTCCCCAGGGGCTCCCACCCCCCAGCACATGCCTCACCCCCCTACTGTCTGTGTTCATTGTTTATGCTCATATGCATGCATACAAGTCCTTTGGTTGACCTCTTATTCCCTCACCTCCCACCCCCGCCTTCCCTCATAGATTGGTTCTTCCAGTCTGTTCGATGTCTCTATGTCTCTGGTTCTATTTTTGTTCATCAGTTTATGTTGTTCATTATATTCCATAAATGAGTGAGATCATACGATATTTATCTTTCTCTGACTGGCTTATTTCGCTTAGCATAATGCTCTTCATATCCATTCATGCTATTGCAAATGGTAAGGATTCCTTCTTTTTTACCGCAGCATAGTATTCCATTGTGTAAATGTACCAGTTTTTTAATCCACTCATCTGTTAATGGGCACTTAGGCTGTTTCCAAATCTTAGCTATTGTAAATTGTGCTGCTATGAACATGGGGGTGCATATATTCTTTCTGACTGGTGTTTCTTGTAGGAGAATATTTAATTTTAGGGAAATGTCAGCTTAAATTTAATAAGGAAATAAAGCAAATTATAAAAAATTATATATGCTGTACAATTTTTAAAAGATGTATATGAAAAAGATAATGTTAATTAGGGTAACCTCTGTTTTCTTTTTTGTTCTTTACTTTTCTACAGTGAACATGTATTTTTTATAATCAGGAAATAATGATAATTTAGGTAAATATTTCAAAAGTAGGCCAAGTAGCCCAAACCGGTTTGGCTCAGTGGATAGAGCATCGGCCTGTGGACTCAAGGGTCCCAGGTTCGATTCCGGTCAAGGGCATGTACCTGGGTTGCGGGCACATCCCCAGCGGGGAGTGTGCAGGAGGCACCTGATCGATGTTTCTCTCTCATCGATGTTTCTAACACTCTATCCCTCTCCCTTCCTCTCTGTAAAAAATCAATAAAAAATATGAAGAGAAAAAAAAGTAGGCCAAGTATTAACTCATGAGTATTGACAACTAAATGGAACTCTTGATTGCTTTCAGATTGGCTACCTAACATAGAATACAATAAACACTTTGTGTAGCATATTTCTTTCAAAAGTTCTCCAGTGCAGAGGGAGTCATGATAGCATTGCTTTTTCCAGAGTGTACTTGAGTTAGTGAACCAGTTTTAATGATTAAGAATCTGATCAGTGTTTTTTCCAGCAGTTCCAACATAATGAAGTCTAGTAGGGATTGTAGGAAACAGAGGACCTCTTCCTATTCCTTGTCATCTTTTGTAAGATACTTGACAATCTAGTTCATGTTATATATATTTGGGACTCTCAGGGGAGTGTGAAAATTCTGATTTCAGGTAAATGTGTAATTTTGTTATTGTGTCCTTTGCAGACCTAGCAACAGTAGCGTCAGAAAAGGAGACACACGCCCCAAGTGGAAGCCCAAAGCCAAAGTGCCCTTACAGACTCTCCATATGACTTCTGAGAATCAAGAGAAAGTGAAAGCTCTTCTCCGAGACCTGCAAGAACAAGATGCGGATGCTGGATCTGAGTAAATTATTTTATTTGAATAAATTACGATAGTAAGGAAGATGCATTGGCATTTTCACATACAGTGAAGATCCTGTGTGTCCTTAGAATACTGTATCAATACTGATCCTGTTGTGACTAACTAGTTGAAAGTGAACTAAGAGAAATGCAAGAATAAAAGTATTCAGCAACAGTTTTAGAGTGAATCTGTTTTTGCAGTATCTGTGAGCACTAGTACAGATTGCCTTTTCTTTTTTTTCGCCCCCCCCAGGACAATGCTAATATGAATTCAATAATTGCTTTATTGACAACCTTCCAAATAAGACCTTGTCGTGAACAAGTAGAAGTATTGTTCTAGGAACAAATAATGAGTTGATCCAATAAAGTCTTAAGATTTATACTACTCATGTCCATCTGCTTAAGAGAAACAACTTCTACTCTTTGACTATTTTGCTTTTTTATTGCAGTAGTTAATTTTTTCCACTTGTCAGAATTAATGAATGGTCAGTCATGAGCAGCTCAATTTCCATCCTATCTACAAATCTCATATCTGTCTTAGATTTAGGGTAAGTGGTTATGCAGCAAAGCAAAAAATTAGAGGTGGTTTTTATGAATGATAAGAAAAAAGAGAGGATAGCCAAGACATACAGTAAAGAATACAGGCTCTGGGGTTACTGACGTGGTTAAAGTCTCTAGTTGCTCTTACCTGTATAACCTTTGGCAGTTACTAATCCTTTCTAAACTTTAGTTGATCATCTGAAAAATGGAGATTCCAATAGTATCTCGTTGGGTTATTGGGAAGATTTTTTTTTTTAATATATTTTATTGACTTTTTACAGAGAGGAAGGGAGAGAGATAGAGAGCTAGAAACATCGATGAGAGAGAAACATCGATCAGCCGCCTCCTGCACATCTCCCACTGGGGATATGCCCGCGACCCAGGCACATGCCCCTGACTGGAATCGAACCCGGGACCTTTCAGTCCACAGGCCGACGCTCTATCCACTGAGCCAAACCGGTTTCGGCTATTAGGAAGATTTTGAAAGAGGTAGTACATAAACATAGTATCTGGCATTCAGTAAATGCCTGATAAATGTTAATTGCGAAGATATAAATTAATAGGTGAATAAAAGATTAAATCAGTGACTGAATAGTGGTCAGAATCCTGTGTCCTTTGGCTTTCTAAATTAAATGCTTAGACTCTTGCTAAGTTTTTCTTTGAAGTAAGTAGAAATTAATATGTAATATATGAAAACGTTACCTTTTCCAGAAGAAGCATCTCTGGGGAAGAGGAGGAGGATGAGCCTGACTGTGATGACGCGCAGTACTGGTTGGCTGGACAAGAAGCTTCCCTTGTTCCCGACGCTGATCCTTCAGATTATGCTGGCTCAGGCCCAGTGGAGCCTTATAATCCAGAACTTATAGTCTCAACAGTTGCAGTACAAAAACTTTCCAGGTGATTGTTTTCAACGTTCATACCAGTTGGAAGAGAATTAAGGGAAACAGAAGGCATATCGTAAACCCAACTACCCTCCCCTGCTTTGACTGTTATCCTATCGTATGCATCCCAGAAGTTGGTGATATGTCGAATATTCTCTTTTAGGTTAGAGCAGCGGTTCTCAACCTGTGGGTCACGACCCCTTTGGGGGTCGAACAACCCTTTCACAGGGGTCGCCTAACACCATCAGAAAACACATATATAATTTCATATTGTTTTTGTGATTAATCACTGTGCTTTAATTATGTTCAATTTGTAACAATGAAAATACATCCTGCATATCAGATATTTACATTACGATTAATAACAGTAGCAAAATTACAGTTATGATGTAGTAACGAAAATAATTTTATGGTTGGGGGTCACCACAACATGAGGAACTGTGTTAAAGGGTCGCAGCATTAGGAAGGTTGAGAACCACTGGGTTAGAGAGATTAAGGAGGAATTAGTATTATCAGGGACTCTTTTTCAAAATACAAACCCTGCATAGATATAGTTATAATTTCACATAAATGTATTTAAATGATTTCTTATTGCTCCTTTTTTGTCATGTTTCACACTTGGCAGGTATGGTTTCAACACTGAACGCTGTCAGGCAGCCCTGAGGGTTTGTGACGGAGATGTGGGGGCATCACTAGAATATCTGCTCATCCAGTGTTTTTCCGAGACATTTGGAGAGAGGATGAAAATCTCTGAGGCAGTTGCACATATGAGCGAGGATGAGTGTGTGGAACCCCGACAGGAAGAGGCATTTGCTCTCAAGTCAATCTGTGGAGAAAAATTCGTGGAAAGAATTCAGAACAGAGTTTGGACCATTGGATTAGAACTGGAGTATTTGACAAGTAAATTCCGCAAATCCAAGCAAAAGGAAAGTACCAAAAATATACAGGAGACTTCACTTGATATCTGTAAATTTTACCTCAAAGGAAACTGTAAATTTGGATCAAAATGCAAATTCAAACATGAAGTGCCCCCAAATCAAATTGTTGGAAGAGTAGAAAGAAGTGTAGATGATTCTCACCTTAATGCTCATGAAGATGAATCTTTTTTATATGAACTTGAAATTCGATTTTCTAAAGACCACAAATACCCCTATGAAGCTCCCCTGGTGGCATTTTATTCCACCAATGAGAGTCTACCTCTGGCTTGTCGTTTACATATTTCTGAGTTCCTTTATGGCAAGGCCTTGACTTTTGCAGAAACTGCAGAACCTGTTGTATATTCTTTGATTACCCTTTTAGGGGAAGAATCAGAAATAGTCAATCTACTAACAAATACCCATCACAAGTACAGTGATCCTCCAGTGAACTTTCTGCCAGTATCCTCTGGGATCAGAATAACTAATCCTTTCTGTCGTAAACCAGTGATTCCACATAATTCTTTTGTTTCAAGTCGAATTCCAGAAGGTATGTAAGGCATTGACCACATGGAGTGCATTTTGGGGTACAGGGGGCAGGGGCATTCAGAATGATGGACTAAAGAAGTCAGAGGTTCTGAGGGATAGTCTAGGATCTCCCAGGGATCTCAGGCAAGTCATTCTCCTCAGCCAAGGGCAAAAAGGAATGAGAATCCCCTGAACGAGGGCCTGACTGTAATTGGAAGGCCCAATTTTGTCACTGTGATTAGGCTCCCTGAATTGAAAGTTTGAAGTGATTTGTAAGTTTACTCTAGCAGTTGAGGGTGGGAAGAAACTTATAGCATCTTCCCAACAAACCTGTTTTATTTAATTCATTTGGTTTTACTTTTTTATTTCTGATACTTTATGTGGCATTACTTTCAATTGAGTTTTTAGAGATAGCTCTCTTTATATACTACTAGTCGTATTCTCTTGCTCTTAGTACACTAGACTGCCAAAATTCACTGGAGTAGGGCTGTCTTCATGAATCCCTAAATCCTCAAAGAAAGAAATGTTTGCACAGGCTTCTGGCTTTGTCCAGATTCAGGTTTGTTATACAATTCTTATACTACAAGTAAATCCCTTCAGTTCATCAAAGAGTTCTCTCTTATTTGTTGCTATCTTTCTTTCAGAGGAATACATTTCCATTGTTCACAAGAGTTCCTAGGTAAACGTCAATAAGTAGAGAATGCGGCACTGAGTTATGGGTGCCGAACAGTTGTCCAGTTTCCTCACTCGCCACTTGACTCACTCCCAAATGTCGGCTTCTAGCACCAGGATTCAAATGCATTTCTCAAGAAATGACAAATTGTGGGTTGTGGACTTTTTAGAAATTATGGCTTTATTGAGATGTAATTTGCATACCATAAAATTCACTCTTTTGAAGCTTACAATCAAATGATTTTTAATATGTTCACAGAGTTGTGCAACCATAAACAGTCTAATTCCAGGACATTTTCCTCACCCCGAAAAAGAAACCCCATACCTATTATTAGTCACTCCTCTTTTCCCCCAACCCCTGACGACCAAGAACCTATATTCTTTCTCTATGGATTTGCCTGTTCTGGGCGCTTCATAGAAATGAAATCATACAATACATGCCTTTTTGTGTCTGGCTTCTTTCACTTAACATGTTTTCAAGGTTCATTCATGTTGTAGCATTTGTCAGTACTTCATTCCTTTTCATTGCTGAATAATAGGCCATTATGTGAACATACCTCATTTTTTTAATTGATTCATCATTTGATAGGTTGTTTGTATCACAGAATTTTAGGTGCATTTGCCAGTAGTTTAAACTTTCAGTTAATTCCTTGAATGTAAAAAGTCTACTGGGTTAACATTTAGCCATGCCATGATTTTCTCTTGTTTTTAACTTAATTTTGTTTTTAACAGTAGCCACTTATACTTGAGTAAAGTTTGTTTAAAGGTGCATTTTAAGTTCTTTAGCAGTAGAAGTAGTAGTATTGAAATGAGTGAACCTGCTTTATTTATGCTTTAACTTTTTCTCTTATTTTATGATTTTATTGTTGTTACTTTGTTAGACGATGATTTTCCCCCTTTGATAAAGAAAGGGCTCCATATCGAAAATGTTTCCTTTTGTCCCCTTCAAGTTGAAAAAGAATCATTACCTGAGGAGGAGACAGATGAGGATGAAGGTCCTGCACCAGTGGTAGTGGAGAATGAAAGCTATGTGAACCTTAAGAAAAAGATTTCCAAAAGATATGACTGGCAGGCAAAATCAGTACATGCTGAGAATGCTAAAATCTGCAAGCAGTTCCAAATAAAACAGGTAGGGTATTCTGAGAGAATGGCTAGCATTGTCTCCCTTATGTATGGATGAAGGGATTGAGGAATTGGGAAGCTTTGGCTATCCTCCCTAGTATACTTCTGGTTCTCTTTTACTGAGTGGTCAATTTATGCATGCCACAGCAAATTTGGGCACATAATCTAGATAGTTTTGGAAAGTCCAATGGCTGGTGAAAATGAAATACACACCTGTATACCAAGTATTCTCAGAATCACGTGGCTTTGGTACTATGACAGACAATCTGATGAGTGGAAGGAAAATTAATACTGTACTGTGATTTACATTAGAGGAATCACTGTAGAAAAGGAAACAGGTAAGGGGGAATCTTTACCCATTTCAAAGGCTCACAGGATAAATAACTTCCCCTAAGTCACACAAATAGCTAGTAAGTGGTAACATAGAGGTTCAAGCTAATTCTGTTTCCAAAGCCTGCGTTGTTTTTACCCCATTCACGTGAAGATTATTTTAAAAGAACCTGCCAGTGAACTGTGAAGGCAGAATTGGATGTGGGACAAAGGGGAGTGGCTTAACCAATTTGGGGATTGGATTAGAGATGCTGTGTAAGGGCCCTTCCAGTCCTAAAGTTCTGTGATTCTGATTTTGACACAGTATAAAACTATCCCATATATAGTACAACCAGAGGCCTGGTGCACAAAACTCATGTACTGGGGAGGGGGGGGCCTGCGGGGGGAGAGAGTTGGCCCTCAGCCCGGTCTGTGCCCTCTCGCAGTCTGGGAGCCCTCTGGGGATGTCCAACTGACAGTTTAGGCCCACTCTCTGCTCTCTGCAGGGAGTGGGCCTAAGCTGGCAGTCAGACATCCTTAGTGTTGCCATGGAGGCAGGAGAGGCTCCCACCACCACCGCTGCACTCGCAGCGTCTGGCTGAGTGGCGCTCCCCCTGTGGGAGTGCACTGACCACCAGGGGGCAGCTCCTGCATTGAGCGTCTGCCCCCTGGTGGTCAGTGTGTGTCATAGCAATTGGTAATCCCACTGTTCGGTCAATTTGCATATTAGCCTTTTATTATATAGGATACCCATAGAATGTCAAAATGAATAGAAAATCACACCATAAGGATAGAAACAAAAAAGTAGCATGTTCAATTGGTCAGTGTGCTTAGAAGTGATAAATTTATGTGATAAAATTATATGCAGAAAATGATATGTTGGTATAAATTTCTTACATTATTCAAAAACACATCCACTGTTAATGTGTAACACCATATAGCATTGACCATTAGATGTCAGGCTGAGTTGCGTAGATGTGATAATTGGCCAAAAAGAACCCTTTAGTCAGTACTCTTACTATTATTGATTTTGGTAGAAACCTGATAATTGTGTAGAACTGTGCTGTCCAATATGGTAGCTTTTAGTCATGTGGCTATTTAAATTTAAATTCAGTAAAATAAAATTAAAAGTCAGTTCCTCAGTAGCACTGGCCACAGTAAAGTGTTCAGTAGCCACATGTAGCCCAGGGTTACTATCCCAGACAGTGTAAATATAGAACATTTCCATCACACCAAAAAGTTCTATTAGACAGTGCTGGTGTAAAAACTCCTGTAGGAAGAACTGAATAAGTACTCAGCAAGAGGGGTTTATTTCTCTTCTAAGGTCTTTCCGTTTATTCCGATGAGGAAACCACAGATTCCACAGCTTATTCTGGCTGATTCTCTGAGCAGCCTTCTGACTAAAGTCATCAGTATCCACCCCCAACAAATTTGCAATTTCTTTCTCTGAATAAATTGTTAAAGAGCAGAAAGGGTGGGTCTGTGGTTTTTCACATTCAGAGCTTTATGAGAGGTGGTTCAAAGTAACCCAACTGATACTTATCTTTTATGTTCTTAGACCGCCAGACAGTTCCAGTCAATTCTGCAAGAAAGACAGTCACTGCCTGCTTGGGAAGAAAGAGAAACCATTCTTAAATTGTTGAGCAAGCACCAAGTACTTGTTATCAGTGGTATGACTGGGTAAGAATACAATTTACTTATAATGCAGCTTTCATCTGTAAATATGGTATTACCCTGTTTACTGTAGCCAGTTCTGTTTTTGAAAAGCCAGTAGTTGGTGTTATTTGCTCTTATTCCTATCAAATATTAAATAATATTTCACAGGAATTAATACTACAGCATCTGTAGCCAGCAGAGCCAAATTACACAAAACAAACATAAAACTCGGAAATACATCTAGGAATTTATGGACATCGTACACCTCTGCTGTGATGTAATTTTAAGGCAAAAGGTTTAGCTGAATGCTTTTAACAAAACCCATTTTATTTTATTTTATTTTATTTATTTTATTTTATTTTATTTTATTTTATTTTATTTTTATTGATTTTTTTACAGAGAGGAAGGTAGAGGGATAGAGAGTTAGAAACATCAATCAGCTGCCTCCTGCACACCCCCCACTGGGGATGTGCCCGCAACCAAGGTACATGCCCTTGACCGGAATCAAACCCGGGACCCTTCAGTCCGCAGGCTGATGCTCTATCCACTGAGCCAAACCGGTTAGGGCAACAAAGCCCATTTTAAAAGGTAAAGAACAGCTCCAGAAAACTTATCTTCTAAATTTATTCTGCTTTCCTTAGAGCTTTTATTTGTTCTTTTAAGAACAACTTAGGGCACATTATTTTTCCTGTTTCACACTCTCTATATGTTATCAAAAACTACTTAGCAGGGACAAGTCACAGGCATAATTTAATTATCTATTTAAGGGTTCTCAGTTTAATCATTACATTTGTGCCCAGACTCACTGATATAGTAGTAACTTTGTATTTTGTAGTTTCTTATCTTTTTAACCTCAGTTCACTTGTAGCCAAGTCAATACACATCAAAGGGAAAAATATAAAGTATTCTAATCTTAGACAAGACTCCTGTTTCTTCCCCTCCCCCCCCCCAAACAGGAAAACAAATCCATTTTATTTATTTTCAGTAAGTTTAAATCCTTGAGGGGTACAGCATTACACGGATTCTGGGTCGAGTAGCCTTAGCAGGAAGGTTGCTTTGGAATTTAGCATGAACCATTCCACTGTTTCCATGAGCTCGAGTTACCTTTCCCCAGATGATTCTGGTTTTGTTTGGTTTGCCACCAGGAGTCACCGTGTTGTTCTTTGCTTTGTACACATAAGCACATCTCTTGCCTAGATAGAACTCTGTTTCATCTCGAGCATAAACACCTTCAATTTTAAGAAGAGCTGTGTGCTCCCGCTGGTTCTGGAGACCCCGCTTATAGCCAGCAAACGTGGCCTTGGACCACAGCCTTCCAGACATATTTGTCCTCATAGAAATCCTATTCCCCGCAGGCCCCTCAAGTTCAGCAGCAGCGCTTCCGCTCACCTCCACAGGGTCCAAGATGGAAAAAGGAAGGCAAGGCCAAGACTCCTGTTTCTTTAGGAGTCATATGTAGAGTTCATGTTCCTAGAGTCATTTATAGACCTTAGTAATGTCTAGTCAATAGTCCCAATTATATAAGTGATACTAAACTATTCTTTGATTGCTCTGTTAGTGAGTGCAAATTTCTAGGAGTTATTAGCTATAGGTAATAAGTCAGTATAGGTTTAGAAGATAGATGAAGCTGAACTACTTTTATTCTACTTAGCTTTCTGTCTTTTCTCGTCGCATATGATTGCTTCTTTGGTTAACTGGCACTTGTAAGTTCTCATTTTAGAACTTACTTGTTTTGACATACAGGTGTGGGAAAACCACACAGATTCCACAGTTCATATTGGATGAGTCTCTGAACGGACCACCGGAGAAGGTGGCTAACATCATCTGCACCCAACCCCGACGAATCTCTGCCATCTCTGTCGCTGAGCGTGTCGCTAAAGAGCGAGCAGAAAGGGTGGGTCTGACTGTGGGATACCAGATCCGCTTGGAGAGTGTCAAGGTTTGTATGTTCTGCTTCTTCCTTGATAACAGAAATTTAGTTTTCATGTATAAAGAATTCTTGGTGTTTGGAGATTAATAGAAAATTTGGGATATACTTCAGAAGTCCTTTTGGAAATGTTTTGGTATAAAAACTTTTATTGGTATACTTAACTTCCTCTATAAAGACCTTTTATTGTTATTTTTAAATATATCTTTATTGACTTCAGAGAGGAAGGGAGAGGGGGGGAGAGAGAAGGAAATATCGATGAGAGAGACTCATTGATTGGCTTCCTCCTGCACGCCCCACACTTGGGATTGAGCCTGAAACCCGGGCATGTGCCTTCATCGGGAATCAAACCAAGACCTTTTGGTTCATAGCTCGATGCTCAACCACTGAGCCACGCTGGCAGGGCAAAGACCTTTTATTCTTTATTGGCAGAAGTGGTCTAGGGAATTAATCCATTTGTTGAATAAGGAATGGACAAATTCAGAATTGATTTTATCACTCACTATTGTTTTTATGTTTAATAATATTTTCTAAATGCTTTTTATGAGTCCTAAACTTAAACTTTTTTTGTTTTTGTTAATCCTCACCCGAGGATATTTTTCCATTGATTTTTTTTTTTAATCCTCACCCGAGGATATTTTTCCGTTGATTTTTAGAGTGGAAGAAACATCGATGTGAAAAAAACATCAATTGCTTGCCTCCTGCATGAGCCCTGACCAGGGCCCAGGCCGGGGAGGAGCCTGCAACTGAGGTACATGCCCTTGACCAGAATTGAACCCGGGATCCTTCAGTCCAACAGGCTGACGCTCTGTCCACTGAGCCAAACTGGCTAGGGCTCCCATTGATTTTTTTTAACCACTGAGCCACACCAGCCAGGGCCTAAAGTTAAAATTTTGATATGAGGTAGAAAAGCTTTTATTGTCACCAGCAAGAAACTGCACTTAGTATGGTTTCATATTAAATGAAATTGCTATTGTTTTCAATATTTTTTACCCCTATCCATTCACAATGTCTTTGCCAGTTAAAATGTTTCCTTTTCAAAAATTTCATGAATGCTTTCTCTGCCCTTTTGCATGCCAGTCCTCAGCCACCAGGCTGCTATACTGCACCACAGGAGTGCTGCTGAGAAGGCTTGAAGGAGACACAGCCCTACAAGGAGTCACCCATATCATTGTTGATGAAGTCCATGAGAGGACAGAAGAAAGGTAAACAAAGGCTTTCCAAATGCATACATACCCACACAATATATGAAGACATGGCTGAAAGCATTTTATTCTGCTTCCAATTCAGTTTCTTAGCGTGAGTAAAGGTAACTTGGCAAGAGAAGGCCCAAGTCATAGAACAGGAACTGCTTTTCTGGCCCCAGGGTCAATAATACTAAAAATGCTAGGAGAGCACATGTTCATCACTAAAAGAGTCACCCTATTGTCCTGGCCGGTATGGCTCAGTTGGTTGGCCGCTGTCCCGTGCATCGAAAGGTTGCCAGTTCAATTCCTGGTCAGGGAGCATGCCTGGCTTGTGGTCTCGATCCCTAGTCGGGGCGTGCAGGAGGCATCCGACCAATGTTCACATTGATGCTTTTCTCTCTCCCTTCCTCTTTCTCTAAAAAATCAATTAAAAATTAGAAAGAAAAAAAAAGAGTCATCCTGTTACGTGGACATTATGTAACACCCTCCTGGTGTCATGCTGAGCTGAGCATTGTACTTAGCAGAAATAACAGATGTAAAGCATGCAGCAGCTGATGGACTTCGTTTGGTCAGTCATTCTGTCCTGACATCCATTTAGATGTTATAGTGAACAAATGTATATGGCTCTCCTTCATCTCTTATGGTCTGGTAGGAAAAGCAAATAATGAACAAGCAAGCAAACAAATAAATAATTACAAATTGGAATAAGTACTATGAAGGAATAAACAGGAAGCTGTGTTCGGGGGACAGACCAAGAAGATAGCCAGATATCATATGTCTGGAGAGACCACATTTAAATTAAAGCCTAAAGTATGAGGAGTCCTATGTGACAAGGGGGCAAGGCCAGCATTTGAAAAGACTTCAGTGGGATGGGCTTCAGTGGACTCCAAAAACTGGTGGAAAACCAGTGCAGCTGGTGTGTAGTGAATAAGAGGGAGAGTAGTAGGAAGTGAGTGGTGGGGTACAGATCATGTTACATAGGGCCTTGTTAGTGAGGACATTGATGTCATTGAAGGATTGTGAGCAGAAGGGTAGCACAATCAGATTTACATTTGAACAGAATTATTGGTCTGCTGTATTGAGACTAGATTTCAAGGGGCAAGGGCTGGAGCAGGGAGAACAGTTAGGATATTGCTATTCTACAGAAAATATTGTTCTACAACTTGAGCTTTATTTACTGGCATTGCCATAGAGATGCTTTCATGTCAGTATCTAGAACTGTACCTTATTCCTTTTATCTGCCCCATGCTATTCTACCGAATGGATGATATTGTTACATTAACTGTTTCTTGGTTGGTGGACATTCAGGTAGTTTCCATTGTTTTACTACTATGAACAATGCCATAATGAATGTCTTTGTATATGCGTGTCTCTTTATGTACATGCAGATATCAAGAAATAGAATTATCAAATGCAATGATAAATCCTACTGGTATTCTAATTGGTACTACACTAAATTTAGTTTATTTGGGGAGAAATTGATATATTTCTGTTTGTTTGTTTGTTAATCCTCACCAGAGGATACTTTTCCTATTGATTTTTCTTTTTTTAGAGAGAGTGGAAAGGAGGGGGAGAGACAGAGAGAAAAACATCAATGTGAGAGGGACACATCAACTGGTTGCCTCCTGCACGCACCCCAACCAAGGCCAGGGATCGAACCTGCAACTGAGGTACATGCCCTTGGCCAGGAATTGAACCTGTGACCCTTCGGTCCAAAGGCTGATGGTCTAACCCAGGGGTGGGCAAACTTTTTGACTTGAGGGCCACAATGGGTTCTTAAACTGGACCGGAGGGCTGGAACAAAAGCATGGATGGAGTGTTTGTGTGAACTAATATAAAATCAAAGTAAACATCATTACATAAAAGGGTACGGTCTTTTTTTTTTTAGTTTTATTCATTTCAAACGGGCTGGATCCGGCCCGCAGGCCGTAGTTTGCCCATGGCTGGTCTAACCACTGAACAAAACCAACTAGGACTGATACCTTTTTGATATTAAGTCTTCACATCTGGGAATATGACACATCTTTGTATAAACATTATAATTGTTTTCACATAGGTCTTAAACATTCCTTGCTCAAAATAGATCAAAAGTTATTAATTTTCATTCATTGAATTTGATCCTCAGGTGTTTCTTTTATTTCCTCTAGTGACTTCTTGCTGCTAGTTTTGAAGGACATTGTGTTGCAGAGACCAACGCTCCAAGTTATTCTGATGAGTGCAACTTTAAATGCTGAGCTCTTCTCAGAGTATTTCAGTTCCTGCCCAGTTATTACTATACCAGGTGACTAAAATACATCATTAAATATATATTCTTCTAATAAGCAAATGAAATTATTTTAAAGCTAAATTGAGACATAAATTTATAGGTATTTACTCCTCTTTCTAGAGAAGAAGTGATTAGTTTGTAACAAAATTATAAGCACGTAACAAAATTAATAAAGAGGCTACATTATGTCCATTTTCTGGGAGATTTTAATTTTATATGTGCTGTTTTGAAAAGTCCAGGTTACTAGTGTTTCTTGCATTTCATTGTGTTTAATCTAAAAATGTGAATTTATAAGGGTATTCTGTCAGAAAGGAGAAAGTTGTTTCTGTGAAGTGCATATTCGCTCATTGCTGGATTCTGCTAAATTTCTAGATATTGGTCCATTCTGAGAAATAGTGAAGTTGGGTAGCTTGTGTCTTCTTATGGTGCTTTCACGGTTTCATTGCGGATTAATTTATCACCTACAACTCCTGTTTATCCTCCTGCAGTTGATTGCGAAGGAACAATTGGGAAGCACTGACTAATGAGTATTAGTTTGTTCTAGTTACAGACAATTTTGACAGTAGATTTAAAGAAGAAATTCTATGGGGGCCAATGGGAGAAAAAGGGGACATATGTAATACTTGCAACAATAAAGAATTATTTAAAAAATGAAATAAACACTGACTTTAAAACCATTAAAAAAAATAAAAATAAAGAAGAAATTATATGCTTGATCTCGAGTACAGTTGTTAAATCTTTTATTTTTTTTAGTATATTTTATTGATTTTTTACAGAGAGGAAGGGAGAGAGAGAGTTAGAAACATCGATGAGAGAGAAACATCAATCAGCTGCCTCCTGCACATCTCCCATTAGGGATGTGCCTGCAACCCAGGTACATGCCCTTGACCAGAATCGAACCTGGGACCCTTCAGTCCGCAGGCCGACGCTCTATCCACTGAGCCAAACCGGCTTCGGCGGGTTGTTAAATCTTTAAAGGTCCCTGTGGGGGAGCAGGGGAGGATAGGAAAAGCATAACAAATGGTTTTTAAAAGGCAAAAGGTTTATTAGCAAATAATCATCTTTTCACCTTTACACTTCTTCTTCACAAAACTGGAATCTTACCCCTTCCAATTTCTATCATCAAAAGTTCTTTTTTCCCTGGGGACGGGGTGGAGGGCTCATTGGGGGTGGGGGACATCTTTCAACAATAAAGATAAATTTTAAAAATAATTAAAAAATAAGAAATTTTTAAAACTTTTTTTAATACTTTTAAGACCACAAAACAAATAGTACGTTATTGTGCTAAGCTTTGTTTTAAGAGAATTTTGCATATATAAACTATTTCAGGATAGCTCAACAGGTATTCTGAGGCTTTCCTATTTTATTTTACTTATTGTCTATTTTGTTTTTCAAGGTCGTACTTTTCCTGTTGATCAGTTTTTTCTGGAAGATGCAATT
The DNA here is from genome assembly GCF_964212035.1 of Myotis nattereri. Classification (NCBI taxonomy): domain Eukaryota; kingdom Metazoa; phylum Chordata; class Mammalia; order Chiroptera; family Vespertilionidae; genus Myotis; species Myotis nattereri. The sequence goes on from NC_138085.1 coordinate 64,820,726, forward strand.
GCTGTGACAAGGTAAGGAAGACATTAATTAAGGTTTGGTGAAAGTCTTTGAAAACAGAATTACTATTTTACCTCAGAGTATTGGGATACTAATACATGTGTTCATATTTTCTTCTAATATTTCTATTTGAGGATTTTGTTTTTCCCTTTCTTTCAGCAAATATTTATTATACAGATTATTTGCAATTTGCAGGTAGTATATTAGGAGTAATGACTCTTGAGCCCTAATGCAAACTATGGACTTTAGGTGATCATAATGTGTCCATGTAGATTCATCAGTTGTAACAAATGTATATTCTGGTGGGGGATGCTAACAGTGGGGGAGGCTATGCATGTTTTGGGGAGACAGGGTATACGGGAAATCTCTGTGCCTTCTGCTCAATATTGTTTTGAACCTAAAAATTGTCTATTTTTTAAAATGATGAAGGACCAAAATGTATGGAGAATGTAACATGGAGAGAAAAAAAGTACTGATTCTTCAGACAGACTGCCAGTATTTAAGTCCCTCTGCTTACTAACTATAACATTAGTGAGTAGCTTAATCTCTCTATAACTCAGTTTAATTATATAAAAAATGGGTGCATTAATGGTAGCTGCTTCACAGGGTTGTTGTGAAGATTAAATAATGAATTAATGCTTGGAGTTAATAGTTGCAAAGTGCTTAGACTGTGCCTGGTAGGTACATAGCAATTGTTTGTAAATGTTAGCTGTTATTATCATCATTCTACCCTCAAGAAGTTGCAGTATAGTTTGCGTATTAGGATGTCCATATAATGTTAGTGCAGGGTGGAAAACGGTAATGTCCACTGGGTACAGACTTCTCTCCTTTGTAAGCCCTGCATCCTCTTCCTACTCTTTAACCCTGAAGATTCCTCAGGGCTTTATCCTGGCACTGTTTCTTCTCACTATTAAACTCTTCCTTAGCTCTCGTAGACTTGTGTGGTTCCAGTTGTCACCTGTACGCCAGGAACTCCCAGACCAGTATCTTTACTCCCAACGCCTGAGCTCCAGAATAAAAACACCCTGATGTCTGGCACCTTACACTCAACTCAGAATTTTTCTCCTCCCTGCTCCTTTCCTTCCTAATAAACCTCCCTGTTAATTCTCTATTTATTTCATGGACCATATTCTCAAACCAAAAGTCCAAAAACTGTCTCTCAAACTTTAGTGTGCAGCAAACATACTTAAAACTGTTGTTTTCTGGGCCCTATTCCACTTCTATTGAATGTGAATCTCTGGGCAAAACATCTTTCAACTAGTTTACCTGCCTCTATTCTCTCACTTTTTCAAATTCACTGCCTCCAGAATTATCTTCAGATAGAGCCAAGAGTGTTCCAGTGTGTTCCCCACCAGACATAGGGCTGAGCCAGCAGAATCCTGGACTGGTGGAAGAATGGCACCACAATTAGAAGCAGCAACATTCTGCTGAACGAGCGCATAAAACCGGTGAATGTTTTCGTTCACCAGCAGACCCACATACACACAGATACATTCCTTTGTCTTCCTCCCTCAGGTACGTGATACCAGATGGGAGCCCATATATGCGCTCCATGAAACAGATGTCAAAGGAGAAGCTTAAAGCAAGGCGCAGCAGAACTGCGTTTGAAGAAGTAGAGGAAGACCTGAGGCTTTCCCTTCACCTCCAGGATCAGGATTCTGTCAGAGATGCAGTGCCAGATCAGCAGTTAGATTTTAAGCAGCTCCTGGCCCGCTATAAAGGTACTGTGCTTCCGGCGGGGATAGGGCAGTTGTGCCAAGGGTAGCTACAGTGGGCCCTTGAAAACACCAGTGGGAACTGTGCGAGGCCACTTATAGACATGTCTTTTAAATAAATGTGATAAATGTAATTTTTCTCTTCCTTATGATTTTCTGAGTAACATTTTCTTTCCTCTAACTTTATTGTGAGAATACAGTATATAATACACATGACATTCAAAATAGTGTTATTGGCTGTTGATGTTATCGGTTAGGCTTCTGGTCAAGAGAGGCTATTAGTAGTTCATTCCTAGGGGAGTCAGCAGTTGCATTGATTCGACTGCGCAGGGTATTGGCACTCCTAACCCCCATGTTGTTCAAGGGTCAGCTGTAGTTTTATTCCCGCACCATGATCCTGAAGGAGAAAGATGGAGCTCTTGTTTTATAGTTACATTGCCTTTAATTCATCAGAACAATTTGTGCACGGGCGGGCAGGGCGGGGGGTGGGACCCTCAGCCCAGCCTGCACCCTCTCCAATCTGGGACCCCTCACAGGATGTCCGACTGCCCAGTGAGATCAGGCCTAAACAGGCAGTCGGACATCCCTCTCACAATCTGGGACTGCTTTCTCCCAACAGCTCGCCTGCCTGCCTGATTGCCCCTAACCACTCCCCTGCCAGCCTGATCGACGCCTAACTGCTCCCCTGCCAGCCTGATTGCTCCCAGCTGCCCTCCCCTGCTGGCCTGGTCATCCCCAACTGCCCTCCCCTGGAGGCCTGGTCCCCCCCAACTGCCCTCCCCTGCTGGCCATCTTTGACCACATGGGGTGGCCATCTTGTGTGTTGGAGTGATGGTCAATTTTCATATTACCTCTTTATTAGATACTAGAGGCCCGTGCACTCGGGGGTAGGGGGTACCTCAGCCTGGCCTGTGCCCTTTCACAGTCTGGGACCCCTCGGGGGTGACCACTTGCTGGCTTAGGCCTGCTCCCTGGGGGATTGGGCCAGGATGGCAATCAGACATCCCTCTGGCAGCCCAGCAGCCCTCGGGGGATGTCCACTTGCTAGCAGGGAGCAGGCCTAAGCTGCAGTCAGACATCCTTAGTGCTGCTGAGGAGGCAGGAGAGGCTCCCACCACCGCCGCTGTACTGGCAGCCATCAGCCTGGCTTGTGGCTGAGCAGAGCTCTTCCATGTGAGAGCTCACTGACCACCAGAGGGCAGCTCCTGCATTGAGCGTCTGCCCCCTGGTGGTCAGTGTGTGTCATAGTGACCAGTCATTCCCAGTCTTTCTGCTGTTAGGGTCAGTTTGCATATTACCCGTTTACTATATAGGATAGAGGCCTGTTGCACAGGCGGGGGCCGGCTGGTTTGCCCTGAATGGTGTCCCAGATCAGGGTGGGGGTCCCGCTTGGGTGCCTGGCCAGCCTGGATGACGGGGTAATGGCTGTTTGCAGCTGGTCACACCCCCTTCAGGGTAGGGGTCCCCACTGGTGTGCCTGGCCAGTCTGGGTGAGGGGCTGAGGTCCGTTTTCAGGCTGGCGGGCAACTGAAGCTCCCAGCCTCTCCTTTTTTTCTGTTTTTTTTTGTTTTTGTTTTTGTTTTTTTTATTCTGGGATTTATTTACCTTCTATAGCTGTCACTGGAGCTGAGAGCCAGCTCCAGTTCTGAGGCTGTGGTTGGCTGAAAGCAGGTATCTGAGATTGTTTAGCTTCTATAATTGAAACATTGTTGCCATCACTGCCGCTCTTAGCTCTGAGGCCGAAGCTGGCTGAAAGCAGGTTTCTGGAGCTTGTTTAGCTTCTATAATTGCAGCATTGTTTCTTAGAGTGCAGCTCAGAGCCCAGCAGTGGCAGGCAGGGAACGTTGGCTTCCTCCATCACTGGAGCAAGCAAGCCTCCTGTTCGCTTCAGCTGCCTGGCTGATGGCCGCCATCTTGGTTGGCAGTTAATTTGCATATCGCCCTGATTAGCCAATGGGAAGCGTGTCGGAGGCATGGTTAATTACCATGTTTGTCTATTATTAGATAGGAAGATATTTACCAGTGGGTTTTTCCTAAAAGAAATGTGTTCAGTATAGGAAATTTGGGAGGTAGTAAAGTATAAATTATATTCTTGAGTATTTTGTAATTTTTTATTTTGATATTATTTCAAAATTAAAGTTTGTAGGACTATACAATGACCCTGACTGGTTTGGCTCAGTGGATAGAGCGTCAGCCTGCGGACTGAAGGGTCCCGGGTTCGATTCCGGTCAAGGGCATGTACCTTGGTTGCAGGCACATCCCCAGTGGGAGGTGTGTAGGAGGCAGCTGATCGATGTTTCTCTCTCATCGATGTTTCTAAACCAGCCGTGGGCAAACTACGGCCCGCGGGCCAGATCCGGCCCGTTTGAAATGAATAAAACTATTGAAAAAAAAGACCGTACCCTTTTATGTAATGATGTTTACTTTGAATTTATATTAGTTCACACAAACACTCCATCCATGCTTTTGTTCCGGCCCTCCAGTCCAGTTTAAGAACCCATTGTGACCCTTGAGTCAAAAAGTTTGCCCACCCCTGTTCTAAACTCTATCCCTCTCCCTTCCTCTCTGTAAAAAATCAATAAAATACATATTTTTAAATTAAAAAAAAAAAGAGCCCTGGCTGGTTTGGCTCAGTGGATAGAGCATCAGTCTGCAGACTGAAGGGTCCTGGGTTCGATTCCGGTCAAGGGCACATGCCAGGGTTGCTGGCTCGATCCCGGGAGGCATGTAGGAGGCAGCCAATTGATGTTTCTATCTTTCCCTCTCCTTCTTCCTTTCTCTCTGAAATCAATAAAAATAAAAATTTTTTTAAAAAGACAATGTGTAGACAATGAACTCCTATATCCTTTACCCCATTTCATCAGTTTTTATTATTTTGCTTCATTTGTTTTATCATTTTTTCTATGTACATATTTTTCCCCTGAACCTTTTGAGACTAAGTTGCAGCTATGATGCTGCTTAACCTCTAATATTTCAGTACAGTGGGGCCTTGACTTACGAGTTTAATTCATTCTGTAATGGAGCTCGTAACTCAAATTACTGGTATGTCAAATCAGTTTTCACCATTACAATGACATGTGATGCTGGGCTGATGTTGTGGCGTTCACTGTGACGTTTGCTGCACCAACTAGTGGTGGGGTATCTGAAGCTGGCTCCGTAACCCGAATTTTAGCTCGCAACTCAAAAGCAAAATATCGGCTGAGAGACGACTCGTATCTCGAAAAACTAGTTAGTTGGGACACTCCTAAGTCAAGGCCCCACTGTATGTATTTCCTAAGAATAAGGACATTCTCTTACATAAGCATAGGACATACTCAAAATGAAGGCATTTAACTGATACTAATATTTAATTAACAGTCCATATTCTAATTTGGCCAGATATCTCAACAGTGTCCCTTATTGTTATTTTTTCCTGGTCCAGGATCCAACACAGCATTACATATTGTATTTAGTTGTCATGTGCCTTTAGCTTTTTTATTTTTGTTTTTTATTTTAATCTGAAAAAAATGTCCTTTACTTTTCTTTTATGACCTTGACACATTTGTTTTTTTAGTTTGGGCCAGTTTTGTCGACTGTCCCTCCATTTGGGTTTGTCTAATATTTCCCAATGGTTCAATTAGGTGATGCATTTTTGGTTAGAAAACCACAGAAACAATTTTGAGTCCTTCTCAGTACATCATATCAGGAAACACAATGTTGATTTGTCCTATTGTTAGTGATGTAAACCACTGATCCACACCAGCCGGGCTGATTTTTCTTTTGAAATTTTAGAATTTTCTTTAAGAGTTAGGACTGGAACTTCAGAGGGAAGGTTGGGGAGGGTGGGGGTAAGAGGGAGAGATTAACCAAAGGACTTGTATGCATACATATAAGCCTAACCAATGGACACAGACACCAGGGGAGTGAGGGCATGAGCGGGGGGGTGGGGAGGCAATGGGGGGATAAGGACACATATGTAATACCTTCATCAATAAAGAAAGAAAAGCCGAAACCGGTTTGGCTCGGTGGATAGAGCGTCGGCCTGCGGACTGAGAGGTCCCAGGTTCGATTCCGGTCAGGGGCATGTGCCTGGGTTGTGGGCACTTCCCCAGTGGGGGATGTGCAGGAGGCAGCTGATCGATGTTTCTCTCTCATCGATGTTTCTGACTCTCTATCTCTCTCCCTTCCTCTCTGTAAAAAATCAATAAAACATATTTTAAAAAAAAATAAAAAAAAATAAAGAAAGAAAAGAGTTATGACTGGATCTAAGCAATGCCTTTCTTATTTCAAACATAGAGGTTACCAACGTTCAGAAAGTACTTCTAAGACTTCCTTTCTAAGAAAGAGGGATGGCAGATTTGGGTCAGAAAACCCAGCTTTGCCCCTAGTTTCTGTTGGGTGCTGGGCTGGTTGTTTAGCTTCTCTGAGCCTCCCCGTCCCTGTAAAAAAATACTTGATCTAGTTGATCTCCGTGCTCTTTCACTTTTCAGAAAATTAAATATGTTCCCAAGCTCAATTTTTAAATTTTTTTCTAGTAAAAAAAAAAATCAGTCCTTTAAAGTATATAATTGATTAATAAAAACTGCCAAAATATTTTTAAAAAATGTTTTTCACATCTCTTCCTCTTTGTGCAGTTAGTTAATCCTTTTTCCTTTTTGAAAAGTCTGTTTGGAACCTTGACAACTAGAAATCCTTCCTTGTCTGCCTTCCACACCCAACCACACCCTTATTTATATAGCCTATTTCTTCCTTCCTTTTCATGTTTAACCAACAGAGCCTAGAAAAGCATTGTTTAGAAACTGCTTTTTTGCTTCTTCAAACTTTTGAGCATTCCCTTCCTCAATACCAGTTGCAGTTATTTTGTCCCAATTAGGCTGTACTTAGGGTGATAGACCGTTAGGAGGACCCAAGAGGAAAGGGCAGCAGTCTTCAGGGAGCTATCTCCCCATGATACTTGATTTTCACAGAGCTGGGGCTTATAATGCAACCTCAGGACCTGTATATTTTATTAGGCCTCAAATAAATTAAAAGGAAATTGTCGACCCGTAACCTGAAAGTATGGATAGACTTCAGAGATATTGGTGAAGCCATTGGAATCACATGTATGTTTCAAAGAAGATCATAACTTTTATCATTTTCTCAAGTGAACCAAAAGGTTAAGAGTCTCTGTTGTAAAGATGCTGGTGAAAGTTGTGATTTCTGTCCATTAATTTCCATGGGTTAATGTTACCTGGACAGACTATGACTTGGTTAAATCTGGAAGAGGTTTCTAGAATGTATTTGACTTGGAGTTTTATTTTTAGGACTGAAATTGTCAACAAGTGTGTGGTAGATAAAAGAGGGGAAGGAAGGAGGAAAAGAAGTGGCCTATCTCACCCTAGCCGATTTCGCTCGGTGGATAGTGCGTCCGCCTGCCCATGTGGGAGGCAACCAGTCGTCTCTCTCACATCAGTGTTTCTATTTCTGCCTTTCCCCTTCCCTTCTACTCTCTCTAAAATCAATGAACAGATATCCTCGGGTGAGGATTAACCAAAAGAAAAAAAAAAGTGGCATATCTGGACCTTCCCAGCAGGGTTAGGGGCTTGCTCTTTGGGTCATTGTTCAAGCAGGAAGTTTTTTGAGTAAGCATGTATGTTCTGAGAAACTGAAAGAAACAAAATTCATTTTAGTACAACAAATGTTAACATCTGTGTGGTTAAATCACATCAAGACACTCACCTAGTTCCCAGGCATATATCTTCAATAAGGTATAATTATCCTTCTTTTTTACCTTTCTTTCAGGGGTTAGCAAATCAGTCATCAAAACGATGTCCATCATGGATTTTGAAAAGGTTAATCTTGAATTAATCGAGGCCTTGTTAGAATGGATTGTGGAGGGAAAGCACTCCTACCCCCCAGGTAACTGCTTCTTGTCTCCATTTATGTGTAAGATGGCAAAAGGGAAGGCGCTTACTTTCCGAGATCATGGGCACCTCCCTTCCTGGAGCCCTCACCCCACCCCAGTTATATGTAAAGTTGCTTGTTAGGCTTTTCAGGAAAAATTTTACCTTTTACCTTTTGAGGTTCACCCACTTTTTTTGCTCTTCACTCTTGCTCTCACCAAACAAAAAGATGTTAACAATACAAAGTCCCAAAGGAAGAAAACCGAAAAGAAGGCCTGGATGATCCATTGTTACCCACTCAGGCCCTGGCTAAATGGGAGCCTAGTAGTGAGTGTTTGAATTTCATGAAGACTTTGCACACCAAGGCCAAAGGGCATTGGGGTTAAGAGAACAGCTTTAGAGTCTGATAAACACCCCAGCTGTGCTACTCAGGAACTCCATAAGCTTGGGTAAAGTGATTATTACAGATATCCCTAAAATAGATGGCCAAGCCATGAGGGCAGAACAGATCAGAAGACACATAAATATATGGACAAAATATTTTCTTCCATCCATGTAGATTATCATACCACTCTTAAATGGTGTGGTATTTTAGTAGGGAGGAGCATACAGTATGTAATGGAAAGAGAATGGGTCTGATATCAGAAACCCTAGGTTTGTGTCCAAGCTCCACTCTTACTGACTCTGTGACCTGGCCAAGTTACAGGGTCATTCTAAGGTGGCTGTGAGGATCAAATGAAATCATGTCTGTGAGCATGCTTTGTATACTATGTAGTGTTAAAACCAGCTCAAAAACATACCTTCACCCTTCTTCAGAGTTTCATTTTTGTAATACAGTGGGGCCTTGACTTACGAGTGTCCTGACTAACGAGTTTTTTTGAGATACGAGCTGTCTCTCGGCCAATTTTTTGCTTTGAGTTGCAAGCTCAAAAAAATTGGGGTTATGAGCCAGCTTCAGATACCCCACCACTAGTTGGCACAGCAAACGTCACAGTGATTTGACATACGAGTAATTTGAGTTATGAGCTCCGTCACAGAACGAATTAAACTCGTAAGTCAAGGCCCCACTGTAATACTAGTGACCCAGTGCATGGATTCGTGCACAGTGAAAGGAAATTAATTAGAAGGTGGCCGGTGGGGTGGGCTGGGCGAGACGGGCCCTGGAGCCAACCTCCTGTGGTCCCTCCCCAGCGTCTGCCGAGTGAGCAGGGTCCCTCCAGCAGGTGGGGTCCCTCAGCCTGGCCTGCAGGGATTGGGCCAAAACCAGCTCTCCAACATCCCCCGAGGGGTCCCAGAGTGCAAGAGGGCACTCTGCAAAGTTGCTGTCGTACAGGGTGTGGAATGCAAACGCAAGTGTGCAGTAAACCAGATTTGGGCTGACAGTGCCCCCAACAACAACATAACCCACGGCCGAAGGTGGAATTGCATGGCCCCACGAGGAATTGGACTCCCTCCCCTCTGGTCTCCAGGTGCATCACCCGAGAACCACCGCTGCCAAGTCACTGCAGCTCGGCAGCTCCTGCATTGAGTGTCTGCCCCCTGGTGGTCAGTGTGCATCATAGTGACCAGTCGGACAGTCGGACACTTGGCATATTAGCCTTTTATATATATAGACTAGAGGACCGGTGCACGAATTTGTGCATGGGTGGGGTCCCTTGGCCCAGCCAGCAATTGGGGCCATCACACCCAGTCCCAGTGAGGGCCAGCCGGCCAGGGAGTGACCACGGGAGGGCTCCTGGGTATGTCTGGCCCTCTTGCCCAGTCCCGATCAGTCTGGCCCTTAGTGGTTGGTGCACGTCATAGCGACTGGTCGAGCAGTCGACCAATCGGTCGGACACTTAGCATATTATGGTTTTATTATCTAGGATTATATAGGATAGTTTCCTTACTTACTTAGTGGGGAGAATAACTGCAATAAATAACAGGTCAGGAGTTCTTATGGACAGATCTTTGTTTTATATCCCATTGTACCTAGCACAGAGGTGACATAGGTACCCAATAAATATTTGTGAGATTAAAGATGTGTGCCAATTTCCTCTCCGAATAAAGCATGGAAGAAGGTAACTATCACTGAGTGATTGCTCTTCAGAAATATACTGTATAATCAGTTATCACTGCTTATTTTCTTTAATGAAAAATTTAAAAGCTCATAAACCACCCTGGCTGGTGTGGCTCAGTTGATTGGGGTGTCGTCGCATGGATTCCCAGTCAAGACACATACCAAGGTTGTGAGTTCAGTCCTCAGTCAGGGCATGTACATGAGGCAACGGATAATCTAGCTCTTTCTTTCTCCTTCCTTCCTTGCCTCCCTCCCTCCCTTCCTTTCTCTCTCTAAATAATCTATAAAATATAGTCCTGAGTGAGGATTTGTTTTTTAAGCCCATAAACCATTAAATGGCATGGTTATTTGATGTGCTACATTTCCACATATGTCTAAATTTAGATTACCAGGTTGGCAAGCAAATTATAGTTTCTTTGTTTCATTTTCAGTCAAATGTTTATGGGTATTTTTTAGTAATAGAAAGAAGAGTTTTCCTACCTTAACAGATGAGAAGGATAATCTTCCTATAGAAATGTCAGTGACCAGTGCACTGAAGAAATATGTTTAAAGAGCTTTGCTAATGATGCTTGTATAAGTTAAGGCATTATATTTTCCCACTCTGCTGTTTTTCCTGTTGCAGAAAGATAATATCCCATTTATCTTGTAGTAATTTAGTCAGAAAATATATTTTAAAAGTTTGTTATCTATTAATTCCTTGGGGACTTTACAAGAAAACTGAAAGTGAAAAATCTCAGATTATTGCTTTTTTTTTTTTTTCATTAAAAATAGCTTTATAATCTGTTAGTTTTTCCCTTTTTGCCTCTATCTGATTGATTCTCTTTATATACCCAGGTGCTATACTTGTATTTTTACCGGGATTGGCAGAAATCAAAATGCTTTATGAACAGCTACAGTCTAATTCTCTTTTCAACAACAGACGTAGTTATCGGTAAGTTAATTGCTTTCTGTATCCGCAATCTCTATTGCAGTTATATGCAAAGAAGAGTAACCAGAAAGGTCTTTTTACAGTCATCATCTTCTTTAGATTCTGCTGTCACTCCTCTAGAATACATTTGTTTATGCCAGCTGGAGATAGACAAACCTGTTTGTTCCAGAAAAACAGTCATTCCCATGCCATTAAATAAAAATATTTCTCTTCACTTAGCATAGTGACTCAGCAAATTTGCATGTAATTCTAGTTGCCAGATACAGGGCACGGGAGAAGCCAGAGTTAGTAACAACAAAGAAATGATCCCATTTTGAGAAAAAATAATTTTCAGTAATTTCTATTCTGGTGGAAAGAAACATTGGGTGTGTCTTCATATCGAAGGAGACAACTACTTGACAGATGAAAACTCCCTAGAAATATAAGAATGTAATTTCTTAGTGTACATCACTGTCTCTGCCTCTTGTGCTCTGGATTTAAAAGTAGGGAAAAAATGAATGTGTGCTCTTGTAAAATGTCAACTATTTAGCCTTCTTGATTATTTACTACTGAATTACACTCCAGTTTTCCCCAAGTTGATGCAAGGTTTTGAGTTTCATAGGATGAGTAAATACTTTGTCAGAATCAGAAAGCACCTTCCCATTCAGAAGAGCTGAGCCCTGAGGGTGGGTGGTGATGGGGAAGCTGCTATTCTTGGTGTGATGGTTAAATAGAAATCCACCCACTGTAGTCCAATTTTAGCATTACACTAGAACACTCACTGTGCTTTTATTGCCTTTCAGATGTGTTGTTCACCCACTTCATTCATCTTTATCCAGTGAAGAGCAGCAAGCTGTGTTCATAAAACCTCCTGTAGGTGTAACTAAGATTATAATTTCCACCAACATTGCTGAGACATCCATAACCATTGATGATGTTGTCTATGTCATCGATTCTGGGAAAATGAAAGAAAAGAGGTATTATCTTTTGGCAGTATAAGGGAGGGGCTAAAGATGCCTCATTAGAATGACAAAGCTCTTAATAGTTAATGCTATTAAACTACATGGATTGTGTTTGAAAAAATATTTTATGAAAACTATATAGATATATGAGTGAGTCTATAGTCGGTTCATATTCTTAAAGTCAGGCGGAGATGGAAAGTTTAAGGTTTTGGAAGTAATTAATTAGTTTTCCTCCTTTTTTTATATGCTTTACTTGTGCTTGAATGAAAAAGCATTGATATGGAAGTTGGTATATGTTAATTACTTTGATATTGAAATCATTTCACAAAGTCTACATATATCCAAACATCACATTGTACACCTTAACTATATACAATTTTTATTTGTCAAAAATAAAGATGAAAAAATTTTTTAAAAAGAGAAGATGCACAGTTCAACAACGTTGTTCGACTGTGCATCTCCACCTTAGTGAAGAGTGGGTAATGTTTCTCGTCACCAAGTGATAAAGGGATCTTCAGGAGAATCATTGGGAGGGCTTGGCAGGAGTCCCCTGGATTTGAGGCACAGAAAGACGGAGTGAGAGGCGAAGGCTGCTTAGGCCTGAGGAGACAGAGCTGAGAGGAGAGAGCTGCACTGGAAACCAAGTCACTTCTCTAGCTGACCAGCAAAAATTACAGGTATTTCTCACGGGCCAGATGTGAACTCTGAGGAATCCCTATCGGGAAGGACAATGTGATATCCAATGTTACAAGAGAAACTGAGGCGCATTAAATTTTTCAAGAGTTGACTTGAGCAAACCGATTGGCATTGGGCGGTGCCAAACTGGAAGTGGTTAGGAGCACTTTTTGGACAGGAGCTGTGGGAAAGGCTGTTAGAAAACAGACCAGGAAGCAAAGCAAGAAAATCCTTTGGGAAAACCTAGTTGATTGCTTGTGGTTGGTTAGTCTTAAATTTCATTTTCTCCATATAAATGCATTTATAGGAAAAAAAAAAAAAAAGAAGAAGAGTTAAATAGATTGTATGTAGTAGCGTTCGATACCCTTCAAAGTAGCACTAATTTCCTGCCAGGGACTCAACTATCGCAGAACCCAGAGGACACTGTGTCCTACAGATGGAAGGTGTTTCATTTAATCTCCATGCTAAGTCGAGTCTTGGCCATGTCTTTATAAAATAGCCCTTTCTGACATTTTATTTTTCTTTATAGATATGATGCCAGCAAAGGGATGGAAAGTCTAGAGGATACTTTTGTCTCTCAAGCCAATGCTCTGCAAAGGAAAGGTCGAGCTGGTCGTGTTGCATCTGGGGTCTGCTTTCATTTGTTCACTAGCCATCACTTCAGTCACCAGCTTTTAAAGCAGCAGCTGCCAGAAATACAAAGAGTGCCATTGGAACAGCTCTGTCTAAGGTACATCCATGTTTTCTTTTTTTTAGTAGGAGACATTTTGCTGAGAATGGACATGGAAAGAGTTCTTCAGTGTTACCTATACCATTCCTTTTAAGTTTCTGCACATAAAGATCTGTTACATTGGAGAGGATAGTCCTATAATAGACCTTAAGAATACCTTTGTGAGTCAGAAAAGGAATCTAACATATCGAGAATAAGTTATGGGTTCCATCAATATTAAATCATCACATGGAAAAATCAACAGCCTCATTATCAGGTAGAGCAAAGTGAACAAAAACTACTTAAAAACTCCATTATTTACCAGATGAACAAATAAGAATAAGTATGATAAAATGGAATTTAATGAATGAATGATCAAACTCAACGTTACTGCAGTTGGGAAATCTATGGTTCAACCTATCTGAAAATTTGCTTGGCATTATACAAGAACTCTAAAACTGTCCATGCCCTTAGACCCACTCATCACTTTGGGTCTAAGTGATGTATGCCCATAAAATAGTAACGCAAAGGAAATAAGTTACTTGTGTAAAGATGTTATAGCTCTTCTTTTATCCAGCAAATTTATTTTAAGAGCCTTCCATTTGCCAGAGGTTGGGCTAAGCACAGGGGTACTGTAGGATACAAGTGTTCATGGTGAAGAAACTGGGCAAGCAGATGCCTTGAATTAAGGTAGTAACAATGCAAATGAAGAGCAGTGAAGGGATTGGAGAGAGCTTTGAAGTTGATTGACCCTTGAGGGAGTATGAGAAAAGGGGAAATGTTATATACGTAGCACATATGATTTAATATGGTATCTAGCTTTTTTCCACTTAGATCACATAGATGTTTCACTTTAACATATGCCTTGACAGTAATCCACTTAAATTTTTATTTACCAAAAAATAAAAATGAAAAATAAATAATAATAATAAATCATATGTGAACCTATAAAGGTTCACAGCTTAAAAAGGAAATGCATATAAGTGAAATAAAGAAATATAAGATTTTTTTCCTCTGAAAAATGCTTAAATTCATAATGTAAAACAATAGCTTTTCAAGAGCTGTGAAAAGTCAGGACACAGTGCAGATTGATTTTAGAAACAATTATTATGCAATTTCAGATGTGGGAAAGAGAATAAGTGGATCATTCCAATTTTATTTCATGATTTGATTCCACTATTATGGAAAGAAGCATTTTGAAAGTTTATAGAGAGAATTTTCTTAATCTCAATAAATTTTAGAATCTGAATGTGTTTCTGCAATTTATTGCTGGAGAATGAGGAGACATAAGAGATTTTTTTTTTAACCAACATTGTCTGGCTTATGAAAGCATATATCTAAGAAATTATAAACTACTAGAGGCCCTGTACACAAAATTCATGCACGGCAGAGTCTCTAGCGGCTGCCTGCCAGGGCCTTCCTTCATTCCGCGCTGGCCCCTGGTGGTCAGCACACGTCATAGCAAGTGGTTGAACTCCCGAGGGGACACATTGCATATTAGGCTTTTATATGTATAAATTTTTATTCATGAAAGAAGCTTATTTCTTGGTGTGATCCCATCATAAATAAAATTGTCAAATTATTTTTTTCCCCAGAATTAAAATTTTGGAAATGTTTAGCACTCATAATCTCCAATCAGTGTTCTCTCGGCTCATTGAACCACCACACCCTGATTCTCTTCGTGCCTCAAAAATACGATTACGAGACTTGGGAGCATTAACTACAGATGAAAAACTGACCCCCCTTGGGTATCACTTAGCCTCTCTGCCTGTGGATGTGAGAATTGGCAAACTGATGCTATTTGGGTCTATCTTCCGCTGTTTGGATCCTGCTCTCACCATCGCTGCCAGTTTGGCTTTTAAATCTCCTTTTGTAAGTAAACAACATTCATCTAAAATGGAGTCCAGGCCCCGCCAGCGTGGCTTAGTGGTTGAACATCGACCTATGAATCAGGAGGTCATGGTTCGATTCCCAGTAGGAGCACATACCGGGGTTGCAGGCTTTATCCCCAGTGAGGGACATGCAGGAAGCAGCCAATCAATGTTTCTTTCTCATCATTGATGTTTCTATCTCTCTCTCTATCTCTCTCTCTCTCTCTCTGTCATTTCCTCTCCAAAATCAATAAAAATATATTTAAAAATTAAAATAAAATAAACTAGAGTCCATTGGTCTCTAAGGGGACTGTGGGGCTACAGGGTTATGTGAGCCACCTAAAAATTTTCTTGTACTTGTATGTGAATTTTTCAGGGTACAGTGTCTATAACTTTTATCTGACCCTCAAATAAATCCATACCCCAAGTGAAGATGAAGAACTGGAGATCTAACTTATTAAAATAATCTAAATTTTTTTAATTAAAAAACTGGCTAAACTTGCTCATTATAGGAAAATCAGAAAATGCAAACAAGTACTAGTAAAAGGTCCCTCTGCATGATTTTACCAGGGAGTGAATACATTGGACCACTTCTTTTTTTTAACAGCTTTATTGAAATACTAGAGGTCTGATGCACAAAATTCATGCAAGCGGCTCGGACCCCCCGCAACTGCCTCTGCCTCAGCCCCTGCCCACTGCGGGGGCCGCCTCTGCCTCAGCCCTCGCCCGCCACAGCTTTGTCCAGAAGGTCGTCTGGAGGGACGTCCAGTCTAATTAGCATATTATGCTTTTATTATTATAAATAATTCATCCAAAGTGTACAACTCATTAGTTTTTAATACTGTGTGCAGTCATCACCATAGTCAGATTTAGAATATTTTACCACCTCACTCCCCAGTTCCCTTTAATTCTCCCATCCACTCCAGTCCAGTCTACTTTCTGTCTCTATAGATTTGCCTCTTCTGGACATTTAATATTGATGAAATAATATAATATGTGGTCTTTTCTGACAGGCTTCTTCACTTAGTATAATGCTTTTAAGATTCATCTATATTATAGCATGCATCAGTACTTCATCCTTTTTATGACCAAATAATATTCCTTTGTATGAATATGCCACACTTTATTTATGCATTCAGTACTTGATGGACATTTGTGGTTGTTTCCATCTCAAGTATTTTCTGATTTCTGTTTTTAGTTTTTCTGGTACCAGTTGGTTATTTAGGCATGTGTTCTTTAATGTCCACATACTCATGAGTTTCCCAGTTTTTTCCATTATTGATTTCTAATTTCATTCTATTATGGCCAGAGAACATACTTTGTATCATTTTAGCCCTTTAAAGGTTATTAAGCTTTGAATTATGGCCAACCATATACTCTGTCCTGGAGAGTGTGTCATGTGGACTTAAGAATGGATGTTCTGCTGTTGTTGGATAGAGTGTCACTCGGCCTTTTCACCGTGGCTTGTCTCAGAGAGATCGGGGAATAGATTAATGTACCCATTTTATTCAGCTTTAATGTTATACTTCATAAAATTGTAAACACATAGATCTGCAAAAAGATCTTAGTTCAGTCCCCTCATTTAACAACAAATGACAAAACCAAGGACCTGAGTGGGTAATGTAGCTTACTCAGGGGCATGTGGGTCGGTATTGTTGTGAGTAGGACCTCTGTCTCAAATCGTCTAAATAAACCTCTCACTGGCTGCTTTGTTTTATTGGAATACAGAAATATTAATGTTCATTACAAATACTGATGTCATCCTTAGCCTAAACTTAAGCATCTGCCCTTTGCTGGGTTTTGTAAACATAATGTTAATTTCCCAAATATAATCCTTTTCCCACCGGCCCTCCTAAAAAGGAAGGTGTTTGAAAAGTTAGAATTTTAGATTTCAGATCTAGCTTTCAGAATGAGTGTCTCTTTAATGACATCTTGCCACCAGGAACTAAAAGACCTAGTAGAGCTTATTGGGGTGGACAGACAGACTCACAAGGGCACATAGCGGTAGCTTGCCCGTAATGCCTATAATCAGCCACAAACTGAGTACTCTCTGTGCCACACACACACTTCCCAGGGCACCTTGCTTCAGCAGTAGGAAAGTCCATGTGAAACCGGAGGTAAAATGTGTCCTTCAAATCTGATGTTCCTCACTTAGGTGTCTCCCTGGGATAAAAAAGAGGAAGCTAACCAGAAAAAGTTAGAATTTGCATTCGCAAACAGTGATTATCTGGCCCTTCTACAAGCATATAAGGTAAGTATATAACCTAATAGCTGAGGATTATTCCAGAGCTGGTGCTAAAGACAGAGAAAGTTCATTTTGATTTTCTTCCACATTTAGGGGTGGCAGCTAAGTCTGAAAGAAGGTATGCGAACAAGTTATAATTACTGCAGACAGAACTTCTTGTCGGGCAGGGTTCTTCAGGTGAGTTGTTTCTGTGGCAGTTTGTTCTCATTCATTTTCTATTGGAGTAGCACGTCCGAGGGTGCTGCAACTTCATCTTGTGTGTCCTGCCTTGACACTGAAAATGTTATTTCTGGAATATGCTCAGTTTTACCAGCTGTGTGAGACAGACTCCTGAACTACGCATGACATCGGCCTTCTGTGCTAAACCTTTTCCCTTTTTCAGTGAGCTTGTGTTTACTTACGGGGAGGGCTGGGAAATACAGGCTCTCCGAAGCTTGCTGCTTACTGGAAGTCAGTTTTTTTTTAGTAATTTTACCAGGCATTCTCAACCTGGGTCCATAACCCTTGAAATTGTATGCAAAATCATATCCTTATACATATGTGCCTTATTTTGGTAGAGGAATCATGCTTTTAGCAGGTTCTCAAAGTGGGTTATGAGCATCGTTAACCCCAATCCTCCCCCTAAAACCAAAGAATGAATACTGAACCAGATTTTCCTCGTGAGTTTTCCTTATGCCCATCAGAGGCTACTATGTCAATGATGAGTACACAGGAAAGAAAAAGGTGTATCCTCTTCTGTGTGGTAGCAGGTAGGGCTCTGCCCTCTGTTGTGACAGTGTTTCTAGATCCCCCTCCAAAGTGGCACAAGAAGCCAGATACTGATGGTGCCCATCTTTTTTCTTTTTTAAAAATATATTTTATTGATTTTTTACAGAGAGGAAGGGAGAAGGATAGTTAGAAACATCGATGAGAGAGAAACATTGATCAGCTGCCTCCCGCACACCCCCCACTGGGGATGCGCCCGCAACCAAGGCACATGCCCTTGACTGGAATCGAACCTGGGACCCTTGAGTCCGCAGGCCGACGCTCTATCCACTGAGCCAAACCGGTTAGGGCGGTGCACATCTTTGAGTAATGTTTTACTTGAAGGTTTTGAGGCTGGAAGGGGGAAGAACGTTCCTTTCATATTAAAAGATGGCCTGGAGTAGAACACAAAATTAATGTCCTTAGTACTTACCAGAACCTGACATTATTTATGTATCTCTCTATCCCAGAAGCTCCATCAGAGCAGAGACCTTATCTGTTTTGTCCAACACTCTATCCCCAGTGCCTAGAACAATGCATGCATGCCAGTATTTGCCTTCATTCTCATCTGCCTTTAGATGTACTTCAGGGAGGCATTTTGAGAAAGCAAAGCTTCTAGCTGTATTATAAGTACATCGAAAGCAATAATTTTTCAGTTATGGCTGCACATTAGATTCACCTGAGGAAGCTTACAACAAAAAAGTAAAAATGCCCAGGTTCCACCCCATGCCAGTTTCATTGACTCTCCAGGGGTAGGGCCTCAGCATCTGTTTGCTGTCATTGTTGGGTTGACCAAGTGATTCTAATACACAGCAAGAGTTAGAGTCACTAATCTAAAGGACATTTTTATATGTAAGATGCAATAATACATATTTCCTCTGGTCATTAAGATTTTTTAAGTATAAATTATATTTCTTTTAAATTACAATTTTTACTAAATTTACTCATTCTTTTTTTTCCCCAGGATACATGTAGATTTTGCTGTGCTCTATGAGGTCCATCAAATAGAGTTCCCTCTTTTCACTAAACTCTAGCTTGCTTTAACAAGATGTCAGTGAAAGCCATGTCTTTATTTATGGCATATTTAACTCCGGTTATATTTTGCCATGTTCCATATGTACTGGAGACATTCCTAGAAAACACTCACATTGTCATCAAGAGACAGGATAGTGTTGCTTCGCTCTCGGTTCCCATGATGTCTTTATCTCCTTTTCTGTTGTCTGATGTGCAACTTATATTTGAACAGAAGCCAGAAGAGAAGGAGGTTTGGGCTTTTTCTTTCTCATACTTGTGCTCAGCTACAAAAAGGAGGGTCTAAATCTAAGCCAGTTAATAATGTTCCTATTCCTAGGAAAAGATGTGAGCCAACGAGACCTCAAGGTAAGCGAAAGGGAAAGTGGTGAATGCAGAACCAACCACTCTAGGCTCAGGTAAAGAACTAAGAGGACCTGAGCAGAGCTGCAGGTAGGAAAGACCTAGGCAGTGTCACCTGGAGTCGGGTCCCAAACAAAATTAACTGCATTTTTTGCTGACCTGAGAATCTCCAGGAACATCAGACCTATCCAAAATCCAAAATCCAATGAACATGATTTTTAAGATGTAATCTAGAGGTAAATGGATGATCTTTGGGGTTTTTGTAGCTTATTGATTTCTCTGTAACTATTTAGCTCTGCTGGTTTGCATACATGTAAACTGCCTTTTTGGAAATGACCTGTTTGATGAACCCATATGAGCCTCATTACTGTCCACTGAAGTAATGAGTTTCTGTCTCATTCATCATTGTAAGACTGTCTCCACTTACCTTTGATATGTTGATGCCCCTGCTTAAACACTTTCTCTACTTCTTTCAGGAAATGGCCAGTCTCAAACGGCAATTTACTGAACTGTTATCAGATATAGGCTTTGCGAAGGAAGGACTCAGAGCCAGAGAAATTGAGAAAAGGGCCCTGGGAGGAGATGGCATCCTGGAAGCCACAGGAGAAGAGGTAAAGAATGTGTAATTAGCTCTTATTTCTCTCTAATTCGCACATGGATACTATTTTAACTCAGGAACACATGTAGGCATCCTTCACTCAAGCCTGTGAGCAGTGGTTTTGTGGCAGTCTTGGTTTTCTTCTTTCCACAAATGAGTGTCAGCTAACACTGATAAAACCAGAAGGGTTTTTGTTTTTTAAATTTCACACTGATTCTTGATAAATCCGTAAGAGGTAGAATCGACTTTCCAATAATGTCTTCTTAAATCAGACCAGCTTTTTCCCAACCAATAGTAATTTTTGTATAACTATAGGAAGAACACTTCTTCAAGATGAACCTGATGCCACTCTGTTCTAAGCGAAGTTAGTACTTTCTGGAGGTTGTGAGCATCTCATGAACCAGAATCTTTCTCTCTACTGAGCCTTAGGAACACTGGCTTTGTAGCTGCTTTGCAGAAATCTGGGAAGAGTTTTCATGGGCTTCTTGGAGTGGGTCCTGTGTGAATGTGTTCCGATAGATCTACTTTTCACTTAGAAAATACAATTTTTTTAGCACAGGCATAGAAGTTAGAAGCTTTTGTCTGTTTTAAAATAGAAATCAAATGACATATAATGGTAAATTCCAGGGCACAGACAAAAGTAGCCACATTACTTATGAAATTAATGCTGCATTTCTCTCACAGGCAAATTCAAATGCTGAGAACCCCAAGCTGATATCAGCAATGCTGTGTGCTGCTCTGTATCCAAATGTAGTGCAGGTAACAAAATGCTTTTCCTGGATTCTCCCACAACTTGTCTCACTTGGAGCCAAGGATATAAGTTAAGTCATAGCATTAATCATCTCACACATGCAAACACACACACAGCCTTTTAAACTTAGTGTATATTTCTAAACCTTCACTTCCTTAACCTGTTTAGATGCATTGTTCAAGAACTTTTATTGTATAAAATGGGTTGCTTCTTTAATCCTTCTGACATATTATGACATTCCAGGAATTAAAATGGACATATATGTTACTTTCTCAGCAAACCTATGCCTAAATAACTATCCTTCTGTGTTAGATAGGAACTTGATTTGACTACATTTCTCTTATGCCCTTTCCCTGGACTAAAATTAGACTAAGAACAAAGTCAAACAAGTCAGTGCTTTGCCATGGACCACCTGTGCCAACGCACTTCTGGAAACCCCTTGTTGGGCTCTCATCTGAGTTCTCATTATCCAGTCCTTGTCACCTTAGAATTTGAGTTTGTTGGAGTACTGAATCACTTCTCTTTTAACTTTTTGTTAAATTCTCAGTTGACATTCACTGATTTATGGTTCGTTTTCTGCTTAGTACTTGCATGTTTTTCAAATCATTTGAAATTTATTTTTAAAAAATCATTTGGAACAAAACCATGGAGACAAAAATAAAATCGGGGGTTGGGGAGGTGACGAATAGGCAGAGCATAGTAGATTTTAGGGCAGTGAGAATAATACATATCATAATAAGGATACATGCCATTATACATTTACCCAAACCCATAGAATATATAACACCAAGAGTGAACCCTAAAGTAAAATATGGATTTTGGGTAGTTGTGAGGTGACAAAATTTACTGTCATAAGCCCCCCATAATGAACACTCTCAAACTTTTGGTAGGAATAAAATTGATACATCCTTTCTACATAGCAGTTTCATTTCTAAAGATTTATTATTAAGAAATAATTGCATCTATAGATATAAAGTGGTAATATGCAAATTAGCCGGGCATTACAACCGGCTCAGGAGGAAGCTGCATCACAGCTGCTCAGGAGGAGCTGCGCGCAGGTGGGCAGGAGGGGACTGCGTGACACCCCCACCCCCTCAGCGGACACACACCAGGGGTGGGGGCGTGCTCCAGTGGCCATGGCACAGCTCAGAGCATGCCCCCAGTGGGTGGCAATGGCGGCAGGAGCGAAGCAGCCTGAGTCCTGGGTGCCGGAGGGAAGCTGGTGCCAGCAGACAGGGGAAGGAAGGCCTATTCTTGCACGAATCTTCGTGCATCGGGCCTCTAGTATATGCATAAAGATGCATCCAGGGAAATGTTTGCAATTATAAACTGTTAGAATGAACAATCTAAACTTCTAATAATGGAGAGTTTATTGGTAAATTATGAGGTGCTATATTGCCATTAAGAATTATGTGGGGGGTTTTTTTAAAGGAATTATGTTTTAGGAAAATATTTTAAAACAGGAAAAAGTTCTCAATATATTAAGTTTAAAAATATATTTATAGAAAATGATCCTATATTAGTTTCAGTGTATATGTACATTTGTATTTATATTGTGTTTAGTTTTCTACATATAGCATATAACATAAACCTAACAGACAAACTAAAATTATATTTATCAAATAATACTAGTTATTTCTTAATTATGTGATGATTACAGGAAGTCTTTATTTTCTTTTTTCCTAATATGTTATTTATACAGGAAACATGATTTTTGTAATATATATATAATTCATATATATGTGTGTATACATAGCTTTTCAGTTTTTTTTTTCAAATGGACTAATCTGTTTATTCATATGATTTTTTCTATTCATACAATGTTTTCTTGCTGTTTTGAAAGGAATTCATTTGGAAATGTGGGATTGAGATTGATAATCAGCAGGTTCCAAATCTCTGCACCTGATAATTAGTGCATACCTGAAATATCAATGTAGTTTCTCCCCCATGTGGCTGCTATGTGGTGTAGCCACCCAGTGCTACTGTACCTACGTTCACACTTCTTTTTTTTTTTTTCCAGAGAAGGAGAGAGAGAAAGAAACATCAATGATGAGGGAGAATCATTGATTGGCTGCCTCCTGCACGAACCCCAGTGGGGACTGAGCCCACAATCCGAGCATGTGCCCCGACTGGGAATCGAACCATGACCTCCTGGTTCATGGTCAACACTCAGCTACCGAACCACACCGACCTGGCACATTCTTGATGGTTTGAAAAGAAAAGCAAAACGTATGCTTATATTGCTTTCAAAAGGAAGCTAAGTAATAGAGGGAAGAAACAGCAAAGGCATTCAAACAAGACTGGTTTTGTGCCAGGGAATACATCCTGAGTGGAAATGTACATTTTAAATATCTATTTTTAAAAATACCTGTTGTTTAGGTGAAAAGCCCAGAAGGGAAGTTTCAGAAGACCAGTACTGGAGCTGTCAGAATGCAACCAAAATCAGATGAGCTGAAGTTTGTCACCAAGAACGATGGATATGTGCACATTCACCCTTCATCAGTGAACTATCAGGTCAGAATAGCAGGGTGTACTCACAGTTACATATGGCAGGTGGGGTGGGAAACACAGTCCCTTAAGTTCTGCCAAACCGTGCTCTATCACTTGCTGTGCCCAGCAGCATCACTGGAGAAGACAGGCAAGCAAACCACCTCAGCTTGGTGACACATGTTATGAAGAGAAATCAGTCAGAGAGATTGAGAGATAGGAGAGGGGCTGTTTTCCGTAGAGTGGTCAGGGAAGAACTCTGCAGAGCAAACCATGGAGCAAATCCTAAGGGCAGGGAAGGGCAAGCCATGCAGGTATCTAAAGAGAACATTCCAGCAGAGGAATTAAGTGTGAAGACCACGAGAGGGAGCATGTTGGTGTGTTCCAGGAAGTGCAGTGGGATGATTAGGGTGAGGGTGGCGGGTGAATGGGGACAAGTAGGCAATGGTCAGGTCATGTAGGACCTTGTGAGCCATGGCAGGGATCTGGGATTTTGTCTGTGGGAAATCATTGGAGCCTTTTGAGCCCTTAACTGGATTTGTGTTTTTAAACCATCTCTGTGGTTGCTGTGTGGAATAGAAGCTGTAAAGATGCAAAGGAGCAGGGCGAGTACATAGGCGGCACTGCGCAAGGGGATGGCTATAGAAGTGGTCAGAACGTGTCAGTTCATTATGTATTTTGAAAATAGAGCATGCAGGACTTAGCAAGGTGACGGGACTTAGCGATGATGTAGATAGAGTGAGGGGGGGAAGTACAATCAAGGATGACTCTTTGGGGTTTGAGCAACGGGGTGAAGGGGAGTGCCGTTTACTTAGATAATGAACACTGCATGGAGGGGAAATCAGGAATTTCTTCTGAACATAAGAAATTTGACACGCTTATTGGAGCCCAAGTGGAGATGTCAAGTAGGTAGTTGCACATACAAGTCTGGAAAGGTACAGACTGGAGATGATTTTGTAAGTTACCGACAGGTGGTATTTGCATCCATGGGACTGGTGGAGGCCCCCTCATGTTGCCAGTGACATTGCTGTCATCACCTGAGGTTTTATGCTCCAGGTCAGACACTTTGACAGCCCCTACCTGCTGTACCACGAGAAGATCAAAACTAGTCGGGTGTTCATCCGCGACTGCAGCATGGTGTCTGTGTACCCACTGGTCTTGTTCGGAGGAGGCCAAGTGAATGTGCAGCTTCAAAGGGGAGAGTTCGTTGTCTCCTTGGATGATGGTTGGATTCGTTTTGCGGCTGCTTCGCATCAGGTAAGGACAGATCCATCCTGTGAGTCTCAAGCCATGAAGGGATTTGATAATATGAAGTATAGGGCATTCCTTCAGGGACCAAGGACAACAGAGCTGGTTAAGAGTGAATGATGGGTCTGCAGTGAGATACTAAGAAAGGGTGAGGCTGGAGTGACGCCAGGGGCAGAGCCTTAATAAGACTTCCGGCAGCACACCTGAGAGGAGGAGCCCAGGCTGGGCTGGTGTGGATGATTCTGGACAGAAGCTGTGAGTGAGGTGTTGGACCTTCCTCATTGATATGCAAATAATGTGCTCACCAAAGAAAAATCAGAAAATATAGATGAGCAAAAATAAATAAAAATCAACCCTGAGTCTACCTCTACCATTAAAAAAACAGGTAATGGATCTGAATTCTTTATTCTCAGGTATCAGTTATGCACTATGTGGAGCCTGCAGAAAACATTTAACGGGCAGTACATATGTTTAAGGAATAAAAACTCAGCTTAACGCTTGCATCTGTTAGAAATCTTACATTGCCAGAAGCAAAAACACCAACTCAAACAAAGGGAATATACTGGTGTATTTAACTGTAAAGTCTAAAGCAGCACAATGCAATAGAAATATGTGAGCCACTATGTAATTTCAATTTTTGTAGTAGCCACATTTAAAAAAAGTAAAAAGACGTCAAATTAATCTTAATATATATTAAGTAGCCTAATACATCTAAGAGATTTTAATTTCAACACATAATCAATATAAAAATTTATTGAGATATTTTACATTCTGTTTTCGTACTAAGTCTTCAAACTCTGGTGTGGGTTTTACCTTCACAGGACAGTTCGCTTTGGACCAGCCACGTTTCACATGGTCATTAGATCGACCGCAGGTGACTGCTGGCTGCCGTATTGGACAGTGCAGGTCAGAAAGGCCAGGCAGGGAGATTCAGTTCAGCAGCTCAATGGCGACAAAGCCTGGCTGACCTGTGGGGGGTAGGATGGCTGTGGTGGCACCAGGCCTGACCTCATGCAGCATACTGTCCAGAGGGGAAACCAAATCCTTTCCTAGAAGTTCCATTGAACCTTCTCTTCCTAAACCAGTTCTGATGGCCAAAGGAAGGTCACGGGCGCTAAGGCCGGAATTACCTGAGCCATTCACCCTGGCAAGGATGGCATGAGCCTGTTGGATTTATTTATTTTTTTTAAAACATATTTAAAAATAAAAAAATAAAAAAATAAAAATAAAACATATTTTATTGATTTTTTACAGAGAGGAAGGGAGAGAGATAGAGAGCTAGAAACATCGATGAGAGAGAAACATCGATCAGCTGCCTCCTGCACATCTACTGGGGATGTGCCCGCAACCCAGGTACATGCCCTTGACCGGAATCGAACCTGGGACCTTCCAGTCCCCAGGCCGACACTCTATCCACGGAGCCAAACCAGTTTTGGCGAGCCTGTTGGATTTAGATCAGGGTCCAAACTACACGTTGCCGAACAATGGGGGAGGGGCAAGGCGGATGTTGGGAAGACATCTACAGTGCCACTGAAACATCAGCACAAGCAAAGTGACATAAAAGTGTGGTTTTTCTCCCCACAAAAGCATAAAGTGTATCCCAAAGCTAAAAGATTTTTTTAAATTCTTCATTTACCGGCTTCTCTTCTTAGAGCAAATTATAAAAGTTGGGCAAGCTTTAATGTGGAGAACACTACATAAAAGCCATTCTTTCAGTGAGATGGGATAGAGGAGCCTTTTTATATCGGAGCCCATTTTGTGTGTCAGAGCTCACAGTGCGTGAATGTTCCTATTGTGGGGTCAAGAACTTGTAGAAGAATTTTTAGAATGAAAATCTATTTAGTTTCCACCACCACCCCACTAATGAAGTTAAAATTCATACCAGGAGTCTCAAAGAATGATAACGGGCCGAAACCGGTTTGGCTCAGTGGATAGAGCGTCGGCCTGCGGACTGAAAGGTCCCAGGTTCGATTCCGGTCAAGGGCATGTACCTGGGTTGTGGGCATATCCCCAGTAGGAGATGTGCAGGAGGCAGCTGATCGATGTTTCTCTCTCATCGATGTTTCTAACTCTCTATCTCTCTCCCTTCCTCTCTGTAAAAAATCAATAAAATATATTTAAAAAAAAAAAAAAAAGAATGATAACGGGCATTTCCTTTGATAATCTCCCTCTCCTGTTGGTCACGCGCCACTGACATGGCACTCCCTTTTAGGTGGCTGAGTTAGTGAAGGAATTGCGCTGTGAGCTTGACCAGCTCCTCCAGGATAAGATCAAGAACCCGAGCATAGACCTGTGCATGTGTCCTCGAGGATCCCGCATCATCAGCACGATAGTGAAGCTTGTCACCACACAATAAAGACCCGTCTTAGGAGAGTGCTTGCTACTCACCTGCTTCTTGTTCACCTGGGAAACAGCAGCAGCACCTCTACCTCGAACTCAAGCTCTGTGCTGGGCTGGCCCTGAGGAAGGAGCCCAGGGCCTGCACTGCCCAGGCTGCCAAGACACCGCATTCCCTTAGGGAAATTGTCCAGACTGAGTGTTTCTAACAGCAGTGGGCACTCCCAGCACAATTGGAGTGTCGTGGTAAGACAGTCTACAAACCGGCCTGCCTGTCTTTTTCCCTGGGACTGTCCTAGAATGAATGAAATGCACCTGATAACACACAAGTGAATGTGTATTGTTTTAATCCGCATATTCTTTTTCTCCTGCTTTTCACTGGGGTGAGATAAGGGCATGAGGAGAGATACTGATTGTTTTTTCTATCATACAGGCTCAACTGAGAGAAGTTAGAACAGAGAAGAAAAAAAATCATGTGAGCAAGAAAGATTAAAATTTCATTGTAGGCTATTGGCTACAGAGTAAACTTGATTTGTGAGGGATTTTTATTTTTACTCATTCAAGGTAAGCCTTAAAAAACAAACTTAATGAGCTCTTAATTGTTATTAAAATACAAGCTGGTCTTATCCAGAACACTCTAATTCTTAAAAGCAGAACCGCCTGAGTGTCTTTATTCTCTTGTAGGTTTTCCATTTAGAAATTACTTTCTTCTGAACTCACCCGGATCTAATGGCCACATTTCACATTACCTAAAAGGAATTTTAATGGTATTCTCAGAGCAAAGTTGGCATGATTGAGGGAGAAAGGGTTGCCATGCCAGTGTCAGATTTACAGCCATAAAAATGCCTTCCATGAGACTTATTTCAGCCACCACTTAGGTTAATGGGGCACTGGCATTTTGAAAAAATAGGAGTACATGTATATTTTCCCCGGGCATTTATCAGTGTGGCCAGGAAGAATCCCAAAGAACTGGGTGGAAAAATATTCCTGTTTGTCTAGCCCTCGGGTTTCATACCATAGCTAACATTCAAACTAATCGAGAAAAACCACCTCAATGAAGGGTGTTCCCTTTTTAAGATTTTATTTTAGTTAAATAAGACTCTTAGACTGTCCAAATTGATCATTATGAGGTGTATTTAAGCACCAGTGCACTTAAGCAGAGTGCAGACAATATCCAAGCCCTGACTTGCTATTGAAACAGGCTCAGATTACAAAAATGATTAGGCTTGGACACTTAGGAGAAATGAAGACTAAAACTGCACTGAGCCTCTAAACAAGTCTGTAAAAGCCGTTTGACTCTTGGTGCTATAGAGGAGCACATGCTGCCCTAGCAGAGCCGTGGGGACCGGTCACACGTTTGCAGCAGAGCACACAGCTGGGAGCGCGCTGACTACAAAACTTCCGGTTCCAAGAGCTGAGAAGTTGCTCCCCTCAGGAAGCCCTTCTTGGGCTGGTTACTGGCAGCCTCATAGAAATGCACAAATCCTATCCTTTCATAGGTGGCCAGGATGTGAAAAGGTTGGACACCTTGAATAAGAAAATCCTCACCCCAAAACTCTTAAAATTTATGAACTATGAAAAAAGATTACTCCTTTGTGATTAAAGGTCAAAATGCAGTATAGTATTTCACTGTGGCCTGGATTTCTAAGCCCCAACAAGATTGTCAGCACGTAATGTTAATTTTGTTAAGAACTCTGTGGATGTTTTCTTAAATATTTGTTTTACTTTTACTGGATTCTAGTTAGGGAATCGTATTAATAAAATACTGGCTACAAAATTAGTCTGCACTACTGTTTTGTACTATGTCTAGCTGAGTTCTCAGAAAATTAGAAGAGCTAACCATTCTTACAGAGGTGGTCATAGGTTGACAGAGCATTAGCTCTGTCTTCCTCCTGGACTTCATATCTGGTTAGAGCGTAGGCCTGCGCACGAGAGGGTCACACATTCAATTCTCTGTAAAGGGCACATATCTGGGTTGCAGGTTCAATCCCGGCCCCAGTTGGGGCGCATGCGGGAGGCAACCAATCGATGTATCTCTCTCACATCGATGCGTTTTCCCTCTCTCTCTTCCTCTTTCTCTCTCCCTCTCCCTCTCCCAAAATGGAAAATATCCTCAGGTGAAGACAGGTGAAGACTAACAACAGCAAAAAAGAATTTGAGAAAATTCTATATACAAATAAGAAAAGTGATGCACATATGGGTAGAGATATCGTTAAAATATCCTACCATTAAAAACAAAAACAAAGTCCTGCCATTAAACTTTGTTTTTTAAAGCACTTACTTTGAAAATGTGAAAATAAGTTAAACTATGCCTTTCGAAGATATGACTTATATGTGATTCTATTACTGCTAACACTTTCCACTTTGAAACTCGGGTTCTCGCACTTAGGCCCACATTAAAAAGTTTAAAATACACACACACACACACACACACACCCTTACCTTATCTTTGTGTTATCTTAAAAGAGTCCAACCTAGTAGACTTTGGCCAATATACTAAACACAAATAGGGTTAAAAGGAGTATATAGTTCTATAGGTGTATGACCATAAAATGTTTAAATTTAACATCAAGCCTCATTAGGGACTATAATGTCTAGGCTCAGTAACCCTTCTATAGTTTGAACTGGGGAAACCTGTTTTAGGACTTCACTATTAGTAAGATTACCAGATTGAATGTCAAAGATGTGTTCTTTAGAAGACAGGTGTCTTTACAAATCAGGGGCCATGCTGTACAATGGGCACCAAGGGCCTAGCTCATGGGTGGGCAAACTTTTTGACTCGAGGGCCACAATGGGTTCTTAAACTGGACCGGAGGGCTGGAACAAAAGCATGGATGGAGTGTTTGTGTGAACTAATATAAATTCAAAGTAAACATCATTACATAAAAGGGTACAGTTTTTTTTTTGTTTGTTTTTTTAGTTTTATTCATTTCAAATGGGCCAGATCCGGCCCGCGGGCCGTAGTTTGCCCACGGCTGGCCTAGCTGCATGAGGAGGAAACAAATCCGGGTTAGAAACCCAGAACAATCCACAATTATAGACGTTTCTGTTCATGCCACCCTCTGTCTGAAATTCACCTGTGCACTGTCCCATTTAAACTCCAGCTGTCCCCATTATTTCTAGCCCATAAATCTTTATTCCATCCTTTTGTACAGTAAGCCTGGCTAAGACTGGACTAATTGAAGCATGCAGTCTGATTAGTGAACAAGAGGCCAGCTGTTCAGTTTATACCTACTGTGCGCTACCTATCTAGTTTGAGACCCATATTGGGACCTCAGAAATTCTTCCATTTATGCCAGTATCAATATAACCAACTTAAACAGGTGCCACGTGCCAGTTACCCTAGGAACTCAGGATACTGAGATAAGCAGGGACACAGGAAAAACAGGGTGACAGTAAAGTTTACTTGAGAAAATTCATCAGGAACATAATATGCCCCCTGCAAGAGCCTCTGAAGGTTCTAAAAAGACTGGATGTGTGGAATCTAATGAACAGAATAAACTGATGAACAAAATAGATCCAGAGACATGGAAGCATGGAACAACTCTGGAATCTGAGGGAAGGTAGGGAAGGGTGGTTGGGTGGGAAGAGATCAACCAAAGAATGTGTATGTATAACCCATGGATGCAGACAATAGGGTGATGAAGGCCTGATTGGGGGGGGAGGGAGGTGGCCTAAAACAGGTCAATGGGGGGGGGGGTGGGGGGGGCGTGAGGGGGACATATGTAATACTTTCAACAATAAAGATTTTAAAAAATGATTGAATGACTATGTTGAAATTAAAAGGAAGGGTGCTGCCTAGCTGGTGTGGTTCAGAGGTTTGAGTTTCGACCTATGAACCAGGTCACTGTTCAATTCCTGGTCAGGGCACATGCGTGGGTTGCGGACTCGATCCCCAGTGTGGGGCCTGCAGGAGGCAGCCGATCACTGAATCGCTCTCATCATTGATGTTTCTATCTCTCCCTCTCCCTTCCTATCTGAAATCAATATACTTTTTAAAAACTTTTAACAAATGGAGGTAGCAAGCTGGATTTGTCCCAAGGGCCCAAATTTTGTTCACCCCTATCCTAGGGAGTCAGGGCCTTGGAGTTCTAATCTAATATGCCCCTGCAGTCATTCTAGACATGCCCACGGAAAGAACCCCAAATAACCTGAGCTGCCTTTCTCGGCCAGAGGCCTCCATCTAGTCCTGGCGCTGCCTGGTTCCCGTGGCCAGGTGTAGCGAAGCACACTGCCTGCTCTCCCCTTGGGGAAGCCTTAACCTGAGGAATGGGGCCGGGTGGAGGAACTGAGTTGAATTCAGCTGCAGGCTACTGTCACATTTACCTTTTCCTCAGAGATATCAACTTGTTCTCACTTTAAAGGCTTTGAGGGTTATATGGCTTGTGTGTTAAGATATTTACCACTAGTCAAAACTTTCAAGTTTCAAGCAATTTCATTATTACACACACACCAAAAAAAAAATTTAGACACATATAGTTAGTGCAAGGGACTAATGCATTTAATATTAAATGTAACATGTTGTGTTTTTCCAAATACATTTCTTGCCTAACAAAAATGGAGGTATAACTCCCTCAGAAGAAAGGACTTACAATCCTTGTGCTAATTTTGTTGCATGTGATGTTATCCTTGCAACAGTACACTTACTAGCATTCATAATCCGCATCTTTGATTTTTACCAAAACAAATTAAAACACACACACACACTTGTGTGCCTTTAGAGTCCTGTAGTATGATGGCCTTAAAATTCAAAACATTTTATGAAGAAAACAAGTCTTATTTCAGTGCACCCATAGTTCTTGGGTTCTCACTGGGAAGCTGCAAGATGACCTTGAATAAGATCCTGGACACGGGACAGAATAATCTCATTAGAACTGCTGCAATTTTCTGGACCATATGGTGGGTCTATAGTCAGGACCCCAGCCACACACAGAGTCCTTGGTGAATCTCCCTGTTCAGTGACCGGGATGTGGTTCTTCTCGAGCCATTTCTTTAGGCTGTTCTTTCTCTTTTCCAGATCCTCAAGGTTGTGTGCCTGACAGTTTCCAGATGTGAACAGATGCATCAGCTTCTCTCTTACCCCTTGGTCCCCTTCTTTCACAGTTTCAATAGTCTGCACGGCATGTCCCATAATTCCGGTCACAGACATGCTGCCATCTTCAAGGAAGTTCACGAGGACAATACTTTGGAGAAAAAGTAAGTTCAGAGATTGGCAAAAGAAAAACCTAAAGGCCCATAAAACTATGGAAGAAGCAATAGAATAAGAGGCATTACCTCCAGCAAGTCATTAGAATAATAGGGAATGGTCTTCCCTGTTTAAAATTAATCCTCTCGCCGAAACCGGTTTGGCTCAGTGGATAGAGCATCGGCCTGCAGACTGAAAAGTCCCAGGTTCGATTCCGGTCAAGGGCATGTGCCAGGGTTGCTGGCACATCCCCAGTAGGAGATGTGCAGGAGGCAGCTGATCGATGTTTCTCTCTCATCGATGTTTCTAACTATCTCTCTCTCTTCCTCTCTGTAAAAAATCAATAAAATATATTTATAAAAAAAAAATTAATCCTCTCACCACCAGATGTTTTCACTTGTTCAGTAAGCATTCATTGAGGGTCCTAAACATCTAAACTTTCTGTCCAGCCTAAAGCACTCATTGTGAAAGGCAGTGAAAGCATTACTTCAAGAATTATAAATGCTTTAAATGTGTATTAAAAAGAATCGAGGGTACAGATTTAACTTTTAGAATTAAAAAAAAAAATTGAATACTCCCCTTCAAAGCAGACCAAAGAAAATATCAAAGCACAAAATAATTAAACAAGAGTCAGTAAGAGGATGAAAGCCAAAAATTGGTTCTTTTTTTCCCCTCACCCAAGGACATTTTTCCCTTGATTTTTAGAGAGTGGAAGAGAGGGAGGGAGAGAAACATCAATGTGAGAGAGAGACATGGATTGGTTGCCTCCTGCACTGGGGTTGAAGCCTGCAACCAAGGCACATGCCCTTGACCGGAATCGAACCCGGAGCCCTTCAGTCCACAGTCCAATGCTCTATCCAGTAAGCCAAACCAGCTAGGGCCAAAAATTGGTTCTTTAAAACAAATTCACAAAACTCAGCAAGATTAATAACAAAAAATAAAGAAGGCCCTGGCCAGGTAGCTCACTTGATTAGGGCGTTGTCCTGATACACCAAGGCTGAAGGTTCACTCTCCGGTTAGGGCACATACAAGCAATCAATAAATGCATAAATAAGTGGAACAATAAATCAATGTTTCTCTCTTCCTTTCTCTTTCTCTACAAGCAATAAATTTTTAAAAAATTGAAGAAAATACATATAAATCATATTAGGAATAAAGCATTATAAAATAACACATTTATGCTAATAATTTTGAACTTAAAACAAAACTTTCTGGAAAATGTTTCTACTATTGACTCAAAAAAAAAAAAAAAAAAGAGAGAGAGAGTGTAAGTAGTCCTATAATCTTAAAATAAAAACTAAATAACTAGTTTAGCCCAACCAGTGTGGCTTAGTTGGTTGAGCATCATCCCATGCACCAGGAGATCACAGGTTCGATTCCTAGTCAGGGCACATGCCCAGGTTTTGGGCTTGATCCCCAGTAGGGGGCATGCAGGAGGCAGCTGATAATACATTTCTCTCTCTCCCTCTCTCAAATCAGTAAAAATTAATAAACTACATCCTAATAATGCAATAAGCTCAACCCAGAATGTGTTCAATTCTATCAAATACTCCCTTTCTTCAACAAATAAGAGACATGAAAGCTAAAAAGAGAAACTGCACACTTATAGATTAAGATACTTAAGAGACAGCCATACCCGGTTTGGCTCAGTGGATAGAGCGTTAGCTTGCGGACCGAAGGGTCCCAGGTTCGATTCCAATCAAGGGCACATGCCTGGGTTGCCGGCTTGGTCCAACGTGCGGGAGGCAGCCAATCAATGATTCCCTCTCATCATTGATGTTTCTATCTATCTCTCCCTCTCCCTCTCTGAAATCAATAAAAAAATATTTTTTTTAAAAAAAGATACTTAAGAGACATATCAACCAAACTGATAAACCAATATAAAGACACTTTGAGGACAAGTGAACCTGAACTCAGAGGATTTAGCTAATATTAAAATTATTATCACTGTTCTTAGTGTTATAATATTGTGCTTACATTTATTAGAGTCCCTATCTACTAAGAGATATTGAAGTACTTATGAACAAAATTTATATGCCTACAATTGGCTTTAAAATACATGGAAGGAGCTGAAACCGGTTTGGCTCAGTGGATAGAGCGTCGGCCTGCGGACTGAAAGGTCCCAGGTTCGATTCTGGTCAAGGGCATGTACCTGGGTTGCGGGCACATCCCCAGTAGGAGACGTGCAGGAGGCGGCTGATCGATGTTTCTCTCTCATCGATGTTTCTAACTTTCTATCTCTCTCCCTTCCTCTCTGTAAAAAATCAATAAAATATATTTTAAAAAAATAAAATACATGGAAGGAGGTGTAAGGTTAGTGTGTTATACCATGCTCTTTATATTTTGTGTTATGTTTAAAATTTTACAATAAAATGTAGCAAGAAAAGAAATGTCTCCCCCATTGGCGTGGCTCAGTAGTTGAACCTCCACCTATGAACCAGGAGGTCACTGTTTGATCCTCGGTCAGGGCACATGCCCGGAGTTGCAGGCTCGATCCCGTGTGGGGAATGCAGGAGGCAATGATCAATGATTCTCTCATCATTGATGTTTCTCTATACCTCTCCATTCTTCTCTGAAATCAATAAAATAAATATTTTTTAAAATGTCTCATTTCTACTACCTTGGTTGGTCTGACAAGGTAATCCATAGGTAGAGCTGCACTTAGATTCAAAGACAATGAAATTCTTATATGGGAATAATTAGCCTTTCATTATCGGCTTTCGGAGTTTGTATATAAGAGAGGCAGCACAAAGGGGTGTCATGATTTCAGGGAAGCAGGACCCATACTCACTTGGCGGAGACGGGGTCTGTGGTTAAAACCCATCCTTTATAGTCCTTCTCACTCGCTGTCACTCTGACTTCTTTGTAAGTGTAATCTTGCCATTCTAAGGGCCCTCTCTTCGTCCATTCATTCACGGCTGCCATCTGGCTAGATCTAAAACCACCACCAGTTCGGGTTAATACATGTTCCACGCCAGCAAATCCCTAATCTTCACCCTAGAGGGAAAGAAATCCTGTCATTTGCCTCAAGATCCATATCAGAAAAACAGTCAACACAGTATTTACTCTTCGGTCTGAAAGCCGCCGCGTGGCCGCGGGGCCGCCTGGGTAACATCCGGCCTCCTCCTCGTCCACCCATCCCGGGCCAGGTCGCCGCCTCGCGGGCTCTCAACGCCCGTCTGCGGAGGCGCAAACCCTTCAACTCTGCTCTCCTCCCCCGGAGGAGCTCGCTCCACGCCACTTTCCGCCAAAAGCTGAAAAGGAAACTCGGCTAGGCACCCACTCGCTCGCTGGCTGTGTCTGCAGGATCTCTCCGGCCCGGATTGGTCACAACGTCCTCCGGAGATCTGTTCGGAGGCTGCAGAGCTCAGACTCCTGGCCTCTCCTGCAGCCGCATGGTACCTAGCGCCGTCCTCAAGCCAGGTGGTCCTGAACGTCTAACCCTCAAAAACGAGACAAATATCGGTTAAAACTGAGGGCAGCGCCCAGGACTCCGCAACCACGTTAAGAGGAAGGAGTCTCTTCCCGAGCGGAGCCCGCCGGGGCCCGGCATGCTTTGCGCCGTGTCGTCACTTCCTCCCCCCAGAATTCTCTGTTTTGTAGTCCCTGGTTGTTATCAAACCTAGAGGTCTGAGAGCCGCGGTCCCAGAGCGCTGGAGGCTGGGTGCAGGGTGTGGGCAGAGGCTGAGATATTTTTTGTGTAATAATAATAAGCCTTCTTGTTCGCTGGGGCCACCCCTCTCCACTGCCAAGGTGGATATTTCAAAAAAATTTTTTTTAAGAGGAAAATGCTCGTGCCAGGTCCTCGTTGATAGTAGAAATGGAATTCCTCCACTTTGCCATGGATTCAAAGCACATGGACCCTCCAGGTAAATCCTAAAGCTCTGGGCGTGTGAGGTGAAAGTGCCTTGGACAAAAGCGGCAGAGCCAAGGCATTTCTTGTTTGCTCTGTGTAAGGCCGTTAAGGCGCCTGCTCCTTTGGGGTGTGTCTTCGGTGCAGTCCTGCAGGAGGTGCAGAAGCTGGAGAGAAAAGCACGGGGTTTGGTTGAATGCCGAAAACTCGCTACAAACGCCCCCGCACCCAAGTGGAGGTTTCTGGACGCGTACCTCGTTGGCTCCTGGTTGGATCCTGAAAAGTGATACAAGGTGAACACTAAAACTGAATTAGAGGACTGTTCAACCACGGTGTAGCCCAGCCACGTGGCTCAGTGGTTGGGCTAGCGTGAACCAGGAGATCACTGTTTGACTCTGATCAGGGCACAAGCCCTATTATGGGCTGGATCCCCTGTAGGGGGGCGGGCGTGCAGGAGGCAGCTAATCAATGATTCTCTCTCATCATTGATGTTTCTCTCCCTTCCTCTCTGAAATCAATAAGAATTTTAAAAAAAACACAAAAAAAAAACACATACACACAGTGTAGAAAACATTGAGAATTAACCAGCTTGGCTTAAGTTACCCCTTTTAAAGTGGAGACAGAGCGATTTCTTTCCCTTCTCTCCATTATCTCATTAGTCTCCTAACTAAAGGCTCATTCTCAGCATCCCTGATGCAAATCCTCCCTAACACAGGTTCTCAGTAGGCCCCTCTTCTGTAGTCTGTACTGACTGAGATGAGATGGTACACGTCCTTTCCCCAGCCCACCCTCATACCAGTTGGTGTCCCTTCTCTCTCACTCTCTCCTTTTCTCCCTCTCTCCCCAGTCCCTCTCCCTCCATCTCCTTCCTAAGGTCTGTCTCCTGTCTCCCCCTCAAACCTTCACACACACACACACACACACACACACACACACACACACACACGTAATCCCTTCCTCTGCCAATACCAAAATGGTTTATTTTAGGTTGTGGAGTATATTTTAATTTTAGCAAGAAATATTTCTTGCCCAGCCGGGTGTAGCTCAGCAGTTGAGCTTCGACCGAGGAACCAAGATATCACTGGTTTGATTCCCAGTCAGGGCATATGCCCAGGTTGCGGGCTCCATCCCCAGTGTGGCTTATACAGGAGGCAGCTGATCAATGATTCTCTCTCGTTATTGATGTTTCTATCTCTCTCTCCCTTTTACTTCCTCCCTGAAATCAATAAAAATGTTTTTTAAAAAGAAATAATTTTTAAATAAAAGTTTCCTAAATGCCTTGATAAGTTTAAAAATTGTCAATAGTCTTATATTGTTCACTGTTCTTTATCATGGTGCAAAGATAACCCTGACCTGCCATGGCTGAACTGTCACAAATTTCAATTCATTATTGGGTGGTCTTAAAAGTAGGTAAAAAATGAAGTGGGAATGGGATGGTAATTTACCATATTTTCCATGCAAGGTAAGGGGAGAAAAAAATAACCCCAGTCATTTTGACCCAAAGCTTTTTAATGTTCTGGCTTTTTCATTTATTCAGCAAGTAGAACCTGTTAGAAACATCTATTTGTTGTTGTTAATCTTTACCCGAGGATGTTTTTCCCATTGATTTTTAGAGAGAGTGGAAGGGAGAGGAAGAGACAGAGAAAAGCATGAGAGACACATCAATTGGTTGCCTCCACACGAGGCAGGGGATCAAACCTACAACCCAGGTGTGTCCTTGACTGGAAAACGAATCTCGACCCTTTGGTAGGTAAGTCAGCAGTCTAACCACTGAGCAACCGGCTAGGGCTACGGTGGGTTCTTTTGAGCCACTTTAATCTGGTTCCTGTGCACTCACACTGGCTTTAGGACTTTGGAAGTCATTTGCCTTCTTAGAGTTCTTATCTATAAGCTAAATGTGGGATTCGATGGCCCAATATCCTCTCAGCTCTAAATTTTCATGACTAAGACACACATGGTCCTTAGTAAGCCCTGTAAACCCTCTAAGCTAGCGGTTCTCAACCTGTGGGTCGCGACCTGCTCCTGCTCCTGCTCCTGAAGTTCAAAAGAAGCAAGTGTCCTTACATCTCAGCTTCTTTCTTTCTTTTGCTGGATGGATGGGTGGTTTGGTTATTCTGATGCAGATGTGAGTGCTGTTGTAATAAAATGAATTTCCTTTTTGTCCACTGGCAAAAAAAAAAATGATGTTGAGAACCGCTGATCTAGAGCATTGCCTAATATTAGTAGGTGGTGCCCAGTTTGAATTGAATTCTTATTTCTTAATCAGTTATATAGCACCTAATATGTGCCAGCCATTATTTTAATAACTTTCAAACATGAACTCATTTTATATGAGTGAATAAACCAAAGAGAATGTGAAAACTTTGAGTGATGCAATGACATAATGAAATTGGTATGTTAGAAGGATACCGAGAAATTGGATGTGGGGGAAAATAGATAAGGACGTATAGAGCACATACAGCATGAAACTGTGTAAAATGTAGCCTCTCTACTCAACAAAGCAGTGGTATTATTAGGTGTATGTGGGAGGGGGGAGGGGGGAGATTCCAGAACCACTTTTCAGTTGGAATTCCAGTTTACGGGAGGCAGTATCTCCAAATGAATTCGTTATCAGGCCTCCCCAACCTTGCCCAGAGGGGAGATTTTATAACCTCAGAGCGGGAAGATGATTTTCCCTGGCGGTAGAATGAAGACAGGACTTCCCTAAGATGAAAATGCTTTGAACAGGCTTTGTGAACTCTAATATACTAAACAAATGTACCATGTGAAAGTTTAGAACGCTGCTACTTTGTACGCCTTCAAATATGCCCAGGTAATATCATATGGCTAAAAATCAGTGCCATTTTTTTTTTCATTGATTTCCTCTAATTCAATGAGCTAAACAATCTCAGTAGGAAGAATATAGATTTTACATAATTTTATTTTGATCACAAAAAAACAAAGTGGGATTAACCTTTTATATTTTTCCCTGCAATTGTCTTGGAATGAAAAAAAAGGATATCCAACCCTAGCCGGTTTGGCCCAGGGGATAAAGTGTCGGCCTGTGGACCAAAGGGTCCTGGGTTCAGTCCCGATCAAGGGCACCTACATATGTTGCAGGCTCCTCCCTGGCCCGGGCCCTGGTCAGGGCGGCCCGTGCAGGAGGCAACCAATGGATGTGTTTCTCTCACTTTGATGTTTCTCTTTTTCTTTCCCTCTCTCTTCCACTCTCCCCCCAAAAATCAATGGAAAAATATGCTAAGTGAGGATTAAAAAGAAAAAGAAAAAAGGATACCCACTACTGAGTTCCTAAAATTATAAAGAAATTTAACACTGTGCAGATATTAAACCTGGGCCAGTTCAAGGCCAGCACCTGGGCTGTGGGGTAGCAGTTTCACCAAGGAAACGTCAATCACAAAATGTCCTGTTAGATCTGCAGTCTTTTCCAAGTGATTCCTTATTCTCATTGTGCCTGTCACCTTTTCAGCTGTGCCTCTCCGATACTATTTGGCAGCCTATTGCTATTTACATATGTGTTGGGGCAATAACCTCTGGTCGGTTCATTTAACAATCCTTTCCCACAACCTCCTGATGAATGAGGCCTGACTGCTAAAACTCATTCTGTTTCCTTTGTAGGCAGAAGTGGCCATAGAAATATTTCAGGCCAATGAGATACAGATGGGCATTCCTAGGAAGGCTGTCTCTTCTGAAGTAAAAAAAGCAAAGCCTTCTAAGGAAAACAAGTCCTTTCTTGTCCCTTCACCATTTCTCCTCCGGTCTGCTTGGCTTGGACACAGGCCTGGAGGGGAGGCAGCCTCTTTCCCCCATGAGGAAACATGCATTGTTTCCTGTAGAGAAGGCCTTATGCCACGCAGAAAAATACAAGCTAAAAAGAGCCAGACCAGACCTATTTCAGGTTTCTTTTGTTTGGGATGAATAAACTCCTGTCGGTTTAAGCAGCTGCTTTCAGTGTTGCCACTCCCAACAAAATATTTTCCTAACTTGTCTCCCCAGGAAGGTCCTCAGGAGAGAGACCATGCTTTATCTTTATGTCCTCTGCTCAGTGCCTGCACATAGCAGGCATTCAACAGATATGTGTTTAACCCATTAATAAATTTTCTATTCATTGTTAGAAATTGGGGCAGAACACAAAATCATAATTTAGGCAGGAAGTTACTTATTTCATAAGTGACCAAGATAAAATAAGAACAGAAAAAGCAAAAAATGAAAATGAAAAAAAAAGAAAAAAGAAAAAGCAAATAACCAATCAAATTTTAGATTGACAAAGCAGGTAACAAAGGAACTTTTGCTTTTTCCAAGAAAATAATTTAAATTCTCTTCACTGAGGAACAATGTATTATTATTCTTATTAATGATAATAAATGTATATTAACTCAGTCTTCACACAAGAAAACCGTGAGATAGGAACTATTATTATCCCAATTTTACAGCTAAGGAACTGAGACCCAGGAGGCCCAGGGCCACACAGCTACTTATTGGCACTGCTAGGATACAAATCTAGGCAATCAGACCAGGGCCTGCCCTCTTAACCACTCTCTGGTCCCATCATCTATACTAATAAAGGGGTAATATGCTAATTAAACCGGTAGACCGTCCAGTAGACCTTCCAGACGCCCTTCCAGACAAAGCCATGGTGACAGGGCCGAGGCAGAGGTGGTTAGGGGCGATCGGGCTGGCAGGGGAGGGCAGTTGGGGATGATCAGGCCGGCAGGGGAGGGCAGTTGGAGGTGAGCAGGCCGGCGGAGGGGGAAGTTAGGGGCAAGCAGGCCGGGGGGGACGGGACGTTGGGGGCAAACAGGCAGGCGGGGGGGGGGGGTGTAGCAGTTAGGGGCAAGCAGGCCAGTGTGGGGGATAGTTAGGGGCAAGCAGACAGGCAGGCTGGTGAGCAGTTAGGAGCCAGCAGTCCCAGATTGTGAGAGGGTGCAGTCCGGGCTGAGGGACAACCCCCCTCCCATGCATGAATGTTGTGCACCAGGCCACTAGTTATCTAATGAGATGTTCAAAAAATATTTTTTGAAACCTGGCCAGGTGGCTCAGTTGGTTGGAGTATCAACCTGTGTGTGTTCAGTTCCCAGTCAGGGCACATGCCTAGGTGGGGGCATGTACAGGAGTCAACTGATCAGTGTTTCTCTCTCCCTTCCTTTCCCTCTAAAATAAACATATCCTCAACTGAGGATAAAAAAATATATATATATACACTTTTTGAGTTTTTTAAAAATTTTCTATAACATGATTGATAAATTCATAAGTATGTAAGAGAGTATCCTATATAATAAAAGGCTAATATGCAAATAGACCGAACAGCGGAACAACCAAACAACCGGTAGCTATGATGTGCGCTGACAACCAGGGGGCGGTGCGGAACATGGCGGGCGTTGGCCATGGTGGGATGGTGGAGCAGGTGAGCAGGGGCGCCAGACCAAAGTGGGGTGCCGGTCACTGTCATAGGGGCGAGCCTCTGGTGGTTACTGAAAATTCCTTGCTCCCACATGCCGTGATCCCCCCCGGCACTTGCACCTGCTGCCGGCGCTGGCCCTGCTCAAACCCGTTGCCGGCACTGGAGCCAGCGCTTGCACTCGCTACCAGTGCCCAGCGCCAGTCCCAATCACTCGGCGCCATCAGCAGGTGAGAGCGGCAGCTGCCAGCCCTGATAGCCCCTGAGGGCTTCTTCACCTCCCCCTTCTCCTGAGGGGTGATCGGGGCAGCAGCCGCCACTTGCACCCGCTGCTCCAATCGTTGGCTGCATGCCATCAGCGGGTGCGAGTGGGGCTGGCGCTGGCAGCATGTGGGAGCAATGGCGGTGGGAGTGGGGCTGCCAGCAGACAGGGGACTGGGGGTCGCGGTAATGGGCCAAGACCCGCCCCTGTGCCCACTGCAGCCTCATGGCCCACAGCTCCTTTCAAGGTGCATGAATTCATGCACTGGGCCCCTAGTCTTTTATAATGTACGTCATTTGCCTTTTCTTTTTCAAGAATGTACATCACTCCATTTGCCAGTGTAAGACATTCCATTTTATCGGTATGCAGGAGGAAAGAGGGAAAAGGAATTTCTTGTTACATCAGATTCTTAGCAGCTGCCTCTTCTTGGATTTCTTCCACAAAGAAATTATTTATCTACCTGCTAATGATCTTGCTGACTGTAGATGCTTCACTCATAGGAAACAAAACTACACTTGGTATCTTAATCACTTTTCTCTAGCTATTTGTTCGAGAGCCACATGCGCCTTGAACTGTAACCGGGCTTCCATGGAGTAGTCTTTGTAGTTTTTTATGTTGTCCAGGTTTTTCGCTGCACTGCTGTAATCTCCTTTCAGATAGTAGAGAATTCCCAGTTCATAGTAAGTGTACGGCACCAAGTAGTGGTCATACTTTAACAATTTCTCCTTTTGAATGACACGATTAAAGTACTGCTCAGCCATCAAATATTTGCCTAAGTGTTTCAGACAGAGACCTTTCAGTAAATTTAGCAAACACAGGTCATCCGTGCCATACTCTTTATTTGGTTTTTCTCGTAAAAGTTCTTCTCCTCTGTTAATTATTGCGAGCCAGCATGAAATAAGGTGTAGTCTTTTGCTCATGACTTGGAAACCACTCCAGGCATAAGTGAATTCCAGAATGGGCTGTGCTATAAACCAGCCTTTCGTCGTACCATAGCGCTGACCCTTCTCAGCAACAAACTTTTCTACGGGCACAGAAGCTCCTAAAAGTCTGATTCTCAGGCTATCCACGCTTAAGAAAAGAGAGTTCATGTCCTCGCTTACTGATTTAGCAAATTCAGAAGGCAGCAAAGCCAGTAGCATAGCTTTACTGTATGAGTACATTGCCTTGGACCACTTGCTGTCCTGAAGTAGCAGATCGGCATAGCGGTAGGCCTGCTTCCATTCCTGTACAAAAATGTGGCACCACATGAGTTCCCAGTAACAGATGTGATCAAGTTGCTTCCATTCATTCTGAAGAAAAATGCACTCCTGTAATGTTAGCTGTGCCTGCTCAAACTTGCCTTTCAGCATACTGAAACGTGCGTAAAAAAATTTAAGTATGACACACTTTGGAAATTTCTGAAGATAAATTAGGAAGAGATGGTCTATAGGAGAACTGTGACTCGTTTCAATACCAAAAGCTACGCAGACGTAACTGTAATAGAAGAGTAGAGTCAAAATACTTAAGACATTATTTATATGGGATTCAGATGCACTCTCATGAAGCAACGTCAAGCCTACCTGTTTGTCACCATGATATCCAACAACATTGAGTACTTTAAGTGTCTTTGGTGGCATAAGTGATAATATCAGATTGAAGGCCCCAAGTCCAAATTTTACTCCTCCAATCAGGTGTCTAGAGGTTTTGCTTTGGTTGGTAGGTATCTGTGTTAATATCTGTTGACAGTCTCTGTATATTTGGTAACTTAACCCAATGTTGATCCCACTTTTAAGAAAGCCAAACATACTGTCATCCTGTATAAATGTCACAGCAGATTTCAGGATCAAACACTCAGCGTAGCAGACTTCAGCATGCAGCTCCTCTTCCTTGATAGCCTTTATCCCCTGTTTACTCACTAGCCGAGAAAAACTTGTCATCCTGCCTTTTCTTCGGAAACTGTTACACGTTTTCAACGCTTCTTTTGCAGCCGTCATTCCAATGTCTATATCCTGTGGATCAAAAGTCAAGATGGCTTTCACAACCATAAGGATGCCATTCACTAGAGCGTGGTATATGCTGTTTTTTGACCACGGGTAAATGAGGCTTATGGCATCTGAGAATCTGTTATTTAGAAACAGATACAACCCAGTTGTGCATTCTTCCAGGGAAGACACTAGATTCATGGTTGCTGCCGCAGGGATAGTCTCATAGGCGTCTTCATACGTGTCCTCCTTGTCGTTTTCTTCCTTCCGTACAGGAAATGATGTAATGACATCTTTCTTAGAATTTTCTCTTTTACTTAGAATACGTGACATATTCGCTTCCTCACTCCAGAGATGGGAAGTATTTGGCTGCAGTGCTGAAGCTCCTGTTCTCCTGCTTGCGTCACTTCTTCTACAACCTGACGTGCTGGCGTTATAATGGAGGCAAACAAACTTAAGCACTGCAGGTGTAGCATTAAGATATTCTCATCTAGGTCAGACAAACGGGGGAAAACGATATTATTTACCTCGAAAATGTATTTCTGAAAAATTCAAGTCATTTGAAATGTACTAAAAAGCAACAACAAACATGTTATTTTAACAACATTGTGAAGTAAATCCTTTGTAAACAGGTGAGTTATTTTTTTTTAAATATATTTTTATTGATTTCATAAAGGGCGGGAGAGGGAGAGATAGAAACATCAATGATGAGAGAAAATCATTGATTGGCTGCCTGCTGGCACACCCAACCCTGGGGACTGAGCCTGCAACTCAGGCATGTGCCCTGACCGGGAATCGAACCGTGACCTCCTGGTTCGTAGGTTGATGCTCAACCACTGAGCCACGCAGGCCGGGCTAGCCCTCTTGTTAAGACACCAAGGTAACCAAGTTCCTTTCATTAATATTCTTTCTTTAGAATATTAATGATTAGTTGAAGGCTTGATGGTTTTACAGTTTCCTACTTTTTAATGCAATCAGGCATTCCTCAGAAAGCCTCACTCTTCCTCGATTTTTATAAAATCA
Organism: Myotis nattereri; assembly: GCF_964212035.1. NCBI lineage: Eukaryota > Metazoa > Chordata > Mammalia > Chiroptera > Vespertilionidae > Myotis > Myotis nattereri. The sequence goes on from NC_138085.1 coordinate 64,864,948, forward strand.
CCCATTTTGGTAATATTTGGTAATAACTGCATCACATTTTCCTTCTTCCTGGTCTCACTCTTTGACATTGGACAGAGCACTGGCTTTCTTTAACTGTTGCCCCTCCCCACCCCACACTTCAGTACTGATTATGGTCCAGTACTTGGCTAAATGAGAAGTTAATTTCATATATATATATATTATTGATTTTTTTACAGAGAGGAAGGGAGAGGGATAGAGAGTTAGAAACATTGACAAGAGAGAAACATCCATCAGCTGCCTCCTGCACACCCGCTACTGGGGATGTGCCCGCAACCAAGGTACATGCCCTTGACCGGAATCGAACCTGGGACCCTTCAGTCCGTAGGCCAATGCTCTATCCACTGAGCCAAACTGGCCAGGGCAAGAAGTTAATTTCTTTATACATTATGAAAAAATTATAAATATGCCTCTAATAATTTTTCCTTCCCAGAATTCTTAACAACATTCTAGAAGAAACAGAAGATTAGGAAATGCTGGAAAAGGAAAAAAGAAAAAGTTGTAGCTGAACATTGCTTGACCTACAGTACGTCTATACTCAGCACATACATAAATACATATTAAAAGACTAGTGTTTGTAACTACTGACTATTTCATTAGATTAAAAATTGATACATGTGCGAAAGGCCTAAACTATATTTTCCTGTTTTAAGGTTTTCACATCCAAGCTAAAATGGTGACAATGACTTAAAAGTGAAACTAAAATGGAGAAGAAAATAAGATAAAAAAATGAACTTTTTCTTTAATGCTCCCCTGAAAATACTGATCTAGGAAATGCAAATACATTTTGAAAACTGCTGTAGAAGGTTAAGAAATCCCGACCCCTCCAAAGCTAATATTATCAATGTTTAACAACAGTAATGTGTTAAGAGCTACTTAATATTTCATATTAAAAATATCAGAATATTTGTTGAATAGCTTTCACATTCAAATTGAATCTGGGATGTGATTTTAATTAACACAGAATCCTAGAGGCAAAAATGTAGGTGAAACTGATTTCGAAAGAATCAGCAGGAATAGAAGTACTCTTTACAATAAAATCTCTCTGATTTAGATTGACATTTAGTGAAAAGAACTGGTTACATGTTCTTAGAAAAAGAGTGTTTAGTATAAAATTGTACAGAAATAGTGTACAGTACTATTATTTATTTTTTAAAATGTATGTTATTGATTTTAGGGAGAGAGAGAGAGAGAGAGAGAGAGAGCGAGAGAGAGGGAGAGAGAGAACTCAATGTGAGAGATCAGCTGCCTCCCACATGCACCCCAGGGGTGGAGCCTACAACCTGGGCATGTGCCCTGACCTGGAATCCAGCCAGCGACCCTTCAATGCACAGGATGACTCCCAATCAACTGAGCCACACTGGCCAGTACTATTTTTTTTTCATGGCAACTGTGTTAGCAAAGCCCAGACTAGAATTGGCCCTCTTGTAATAGAGGTAAATAATATGTAATTGGCTTATCAAAGTGCTTGTCTCTGAGAGAGGCAGGCAAGCCAGTCAGGGGTTACCCCTTTTTCGTTAATGTGCTTGAAAGCAGTTTGCTATAAGTTAGAAAATTGCTTCTTTTCATATTGTTAGCATTATTATTTGCTTAGAAATTCTCTTTTATACAGTAGACTTTGTATTCAGAGGCAAAAAATATTTATTGAGGCCTATTAGGAGCTATACAACATAATAAGTATCATCTTTTCCATCCAAGTACTAACCAGACCTAACCCTGCTTAACTCCTGAGGTCAAACCAGATCTCAGGCATTCAGAGTGGTATGGCCAGTGACTAGTAAGTACTCTCTTTCCGTAAGTTATCTATGTTTTGTCTAACAGCAATTTTAATAAATTCTTAATAGGAGGAAGTTGAATTAGTGAGGCTTTATAACATTGATACTGTATTCTATCTTTCAGGGAGTATGTAAAAATATCTTTATCATTTAACCCTTTTGAGAAGAACCCTGATAAGTAGTTGACAACAAAGATTAATAAGGTTAATAGGGAACAAATATAACATACTACATAGAACTGATAGGGGCCCAGAGGGAATGGTGGGGCACCCGTAATGCTCATAGATATTAATTAATCAAGTCTGTTCTGTCTTGATCAAAGAAAGTGGACCCTGACCTGGTTGCTGTGTCCAGACGCTGACCGCCCCCTCTGGGAGTTTGCCTCAGGAATGCTGTCTATTCTCCAATTCTGGAAATGGGCTAAGCTGTTTTTGTTTTTGTTCTTTTTTAAAAATATGTTTTTATTTATCTTGTTTTTATTTATTTCAGAGAGGAAAGGAGAAGGAGAGATGGAAACATAAATGATAAGAGAATCATTGATCGGCTGCCTCCTGCATGCCCCTTACTAGGGGTTGACGCCACAAACCTGAGCATGTGCCCTTGACGGAATAGAACCTGGGACCCTTCAGTCCGTAGGCCGATGCGCTATCCCAGTGGTCGGGAGACCGCAGCTCGTAAGCCACATGCGGCTCTTTGGCCCCTTGAGTGTGACTCTTCCACAAAATACCATGTGCGGGCGCGCACGTACAGTGCGATTGAAACTTTGTGGCCCATGCACAGAAGTCGGTTTTCGAAAAGGAGATAGACTAAACAAGTATACAAGACGAGTGTGGAACGTACCTCAATCAGATTGAGGATGTTTTTAGCAAAGGCCAGTTTAGGAGTACCCTAATTAAGTTAATAACAATGTACCTACCTATATAGTTTAAGTTTAAAAAATTTGGCTCTCAAAAGAAATTTCAATCGTACTGTTGATATTTGGCTCTGTTGACTAATGAGTTTGCCGACCACTGCTCTATCCATTGAGCTAAACCAGCTAGGGCTAAGCTGGTTTGACATCGTAAAAAGATTAACTACCCTGTTATTGACTCTAAGATACTGGAAGCAGACATACTGATCACATACCCTACAGCCCTTATCCTGCTATACCTTGCTTTTCTCTCTTACCCCATATAAGCAGCCAACTGGCAGGAGATGTTAGAGAGGTTTTTCAAGGTACCAAGCACACTACTCTCTCCTATTGCTGGTAATTCAAATAAACACTCATAAAAAATTCAACCTTGTCTCTGCTTATTGGCCTAGTGGCAAGAGGCAGTAATGGACCCAATGTGTCTGGTACCAGAACTTCTATTTTCTTGCTAGAATCCCTGAGACAGACTAATTTTTTCCATAATTTGATAAATCTGAAAAAATATGTATAAACTCATGGCATTGCTTGGAGAAAATCTGTATTTTATTCACCTAAATAAAGGCTTATTCAACTAAGCCTCTCTCCTATACTCTGTATCCAACATCTCTATACACCAAGGGAAGATACAGCCGATATTTTTTAAAAAAAGAAGTACAAATACTTAAGGAATTGCTCTTTTATGTGGACCATTTCCAACTTGTGTATCCCAAGTATTTATGGTGCAATGTCTTTTTTTGGTGGATGGTAAAAAAAAAAAAAAAGTTAAATCTGTATTTGTAGAGTTGGTGTCTGGCAAATGCAATGTGTAAAATCAAAAGTGGATTTTAAGCGATTCTAACGAAATCAACCGGTTTCCATTTATTTGCTATATAGAGTGGCTAAGCAGCAGGAGGCTGCAACTGAAAGGCTTGCCCTGGGTGTGGCGCAGTTGGTTAAGCATCCTCCCATGCACCAGGAGGTCACCAGTTCGATTCCCATGCCCCGGTTGCAGGAACAATCCCCAATAGGGGGCTTGCAGTGGGTAGCCCATGGATGTCTCTCTCTCTCTCATTGATGTTTCTATCCCTCCCTCTCCCTTCCTCTCTCTGAAATCAATAAAAACATCTTTTAAAAAGTCCTTAGGAACTGAGTCGTTAGTGGATGTGTTACTATGATACAACACAAAAAAGAACTAGAGGGGAAGCACCGATCAATTGTACTTCAAATGCAAATAACTTCAGAATTGCCCCTAGCGCCGGCCGTGGGCAAACTACGCCCGCGGGCGGGATCCGGCCCCTTCGGCTGTTCTATCTGGCGGCGGAGCCGAAAGAGCGGAGGGTTCTCTTGCTCTCCCCTCCGCTCCTTCACCAGCAGCAGTGTTAACATGGAAACGTCGGGAAACACGGCCGCAGGTCCTTCTTCTGAGAACAGTTTAAGAGCCCATTGTGGCCCTCCAGTCAAAAAGTTTGCCCACCCCGGCACTAGCCTGAACTTGACTGGCAGCTGTAAGGATTTAGGGTTTTGACCCACCAGTGTGCCTCAGTGGTTGAGTGTTGACCTATGAACCAGAAAGGTCACGTTTGGATTCCCCTTCAAAAGCGCATGCATGCGAGGGTTGAGGGCTCCATCCCCAGTAGGGGGCGTGCAGGAAGCAACCAATCAATCATTCTCATCATTGGTGTTTCTCTCTCTCTCTCTCCCTTCCTCACTGAAATCAATAAAAATATCTCCTAGAAAAATAAGGATTTAGGGTTTTGTCACAATTTTATTATAACAACAACAAAAAAGATAACTCTATTCCTTTGTCCCCGAGACCCCAATAAGTCAGAACGTGTTGGTGAAAATTGGTAGTTGGTTCTTAAGGGATTTTTGGGTGGGTGCAGGGCGGGATGTCCCTAGGGGCTTCACCCCTTTTGAGGCCTATAATGTAGGGACCACTACTCAGAATAGCGGGTTCATGGCGTTCTCACCCTGGCCAAACTCCCGATTACCTCTGATGAGCCCCAGAGATGACCGAGTACTAGCCTAGGCCAGGTCCGGCAGCAGAACGGCGGCGGCGGCTGCAACATCAGCCATGACAGCCTTTCAGAGGCCGGTCTAATGCACCTGTAGCAACATTACTGGAGCTGAGGGCCCCTAAAAATAAGGAAAATAGGAGGGGGAAGGAGGGAGGGAAGGGGGAAAACGAGGAGGGTACAGGAAAGGGGGGAAGGATGGGGCGGGACACCGCGGGGAAGGCCAAGGGTTTACTGGCGGGATTCTGACGTTCCCATGGAAACGAATCCCTCCGCTTGTGATTGGTCCTTTACGCTCTTCAGTCCCCGCCCCCACGCCGCTGCTCCGCTGTTTCCGCCCAGCTCCTTTGTGCCGCGCAGAACGCCGAAATGACGCATGCGCAGAGAGACGCAGCCGCCGCATATATAAACCGGAACCCAGGCTCTTCCTCGTAGTGCCGCTGGGACCGTTGGTGTGCGAGGTCTCTGCAGCTTCTGGCGTCACTCGGATCCTGGGCTCTGCGAGCTGAACGAGCCGAGCTCGCGGGCCAGTCATGTCGCGCTACGGGCGGTACGGAGGAGGTAAGAGGGTAGGGCCCCGTGAGGGACGCGATCGTGGGCGCTGCGAGTCGTGCGAGGCCGTGGGGTTGGCGCGGCAGTTGGGAGACGGTTATTCCGCGTGCGTAATGGCGGCTTGGGCGCACACCGTACGAAGCCGGAGGCGGAGGGGGCGGGATGTTGAGGGGAGACGGGGAGGGCGGGTGTTGGCCTGGGTCAAGTTCCAGGTTAATTCTCGGGCACTTTCCGTCTCGCGCCCCGGCCCGAGCCAGGCGCCCGGCCCCTGCTTGGCTGGTGCCCTTCGAGCCGCCGGCCGTCCCCCACACCCCCCCGCCCTCGGCTGCCATTTTGCGCACAATCACGAGCGTGCACGGTGGCGCATTTCCCGGCCGCTTTCCCGCCACTTTAGCGGGGAGTCTGGTCGCAGCCGTGAGATCACGGGCGAATTCGAGCCTGAACACAACTGGCGGCTCCGAGCCGCGGAGCGGGTGTGGGGACGCGCTCCTTCCGCCCGGCGGCCGCTGGTCTCTCTATTCTCGTGGCTCTTTCGGGCGCGGTTTATGGCCGGGGCGGGGAGCCGGAGTCTCGCGGAGGACGGGAGCCGGCGCAGCCCTGCTCCCCGGGCCCGGCCCCGGCCCCCGGCGGGGTCCGCCCGCCCGCCGCCCGGGTCCGCGCGCTCCCAGCCCCGAGGCGGCCGGGACTCGGGGGCGGGACCGGGGCAGGACCGCCTCGCGCTCGGAATATCCTGCCGCTCTTATGCTCCTGTGTTTTCGAGGCATTTTCCCACCATATTAGAACGGGAAGAACTTTGTCCTGCGCCCAGCTATTCAGAAATGTGCCGACACTGCTGGCGTTAAGGCCACGTTCAGTTCTTGATAAGAGCACAAGATAACGTTTTGCACGGGCTTAAGGGTGTGCAGAGAATTCATTCAAACGTGGGTCAAATGTGGCATAACGCGCGCTCTTCCGTTTGCATTTTTAAACAGAAACCAAGGTGTATGTTGGTAACCTGGGAACTGGTGCTGGCAAAGGAGAGTTAGAAAGGGCTTTCAGTTACTATGGCCCCTTAAGAACTGTGTGGATTGCAAGAAATCCTCCGGGATTTGCCTTTGTGGAATTTGAAGACCCTAGAGATGCAGAAGATGCAGTTCGAGGCCTGGATGGCAAGTAAGTACGATGCCAGTTACGAAACAGGTTCATGAGGCTAGTCTGCTAGGCTGGGTAATGAGGGGGGTGCTAAGCTTGGGATCTGTCTAGAGCAGCGGTTCTCAACCTGTGGGTCCCGACCCTTTCACGGGGGTCGCCTAAGACCATCGGAAAACACATATATAATTACACATTGTTTTTGTGATTAATCACTATGCTGTAATTATGTTCAATTTGTAACAATGAAATTAGGGGTCACCACAACATGAGGAACTCTGTATTAAAGGGTCGCGGCATTAGGAAGGTTGAGGACCACTGGCCTAGAGGAAAATGTAAATAGCTAATCGGTTCTTTTTTAAATATATTTTGTTGATTTTTTTTTTACAGAGAGGGATAGAGAGTCAGAAACATCGATGAGAGAGAAACATCGATCAGCTGCCTCCTGCACACTCCCTACTGGGTATGTGCCTGCAACCAAGGTACATGCACTTGACCAGAATCGAACCTGGGACCTTTCGGTCTGCAGGCTGATGCTCTAGCCACTGAGCCAAACCAGTTAGGCATAGCTAATCGTTTTATTTGCTTACGAAAGGGAGTAGAGGTGGCCTTCAAGGGCTACAAAGATAGCTGAAGTCTGTGAAAGCAGAGAGTTGGAAAGTTCCAGATCCAGGGGTCGTATGTTTTTTTCTTAGCATTAGAATTTTGTTGCTTCTCTTTTACAGGGTGATTTGTGGTTCCCGAGTGAGGGTTGAACTATCAACAGGCATGCCTCGGAGATCTCGTTTGGATAGACCACCTGCCCGACGTCCCTTTGATCCAAATGATAGATGCTATGAGTGTGGTGAAAAGGGACATTATGCTTATGATTGTCATCGCTATAGCCGACGACGAAGAAGCAGGTATTTATTTTAAAGGAATGGTTGGTGTACTGGTTAATCAAGTAATTCTTTTATTAGCAAGGCAGAAACTAATATTTTTATATAAATTTGAATGTTAATTGTACAGGTGTATTTTTACAATTTTTGTTTAATTAAACAAATGTTAATATATTAATAATCAACCTGGTCAAAACCTTTCAGGTTTCTTCGTTTGAGTCAGTCGCCTTGATTCAGAATGTCACGAGCCTTATGATATGCTGAGGCGCCTTGCAAATCCGACAATTAAGATCCTCCTAGACCTTGAGGTGATCAGCATAAGAGGCCAGATCCCCTCGAGTCATCTACACCTAGCTTCACCTTATTCTTTAAAGGGCAGAAAATTTGAGTCGGTGATCGCCGTAACAGTAAATTTGGCTTACAATTGGGGCCCCCTCCGGTTTAGAAAGAGGAACACCAGATTGACCACATTTCCAACTAGAAAAATCTTCTTGCGTCAATCAAGCCTCACCTGGCTCATTTGGCTGTCAGTTTGATCGTCGTTAGATTGAAGAAAACATCTAGATGCAGCGATCGGCTATAGATACTTCTAGATCGTCTAGATCTACTAGACCTACTAGACCATGGGCCAAAGAGGGTCGACCTGCAAACTTGCAAGGTTTATTTTAAATACACATTACAGTGTTTTATATTATGTAATTCTAAGATGTAATTCAGCTTTTAACAAATCTTTTTTTAGGTAGTTTAAAAAAAAAAAAACTGGACAACTAATAGGCCCAGAATTTATTTCCAAATGAGATAGTAAATTTAAATAGTTTTGAGACTTGATTTCAGCAGAGGGACAGACACTATAAATACGAGTTGCCATCTAACATTTTGTTACTTTCCCAACTTGAAAAATAGGTCACGGTCTAGATCACATTCGAGATCCAGAGGTAGACGATATTCTCGCTCACGGAGCAGGAGCAGGGGAAGGAGGTGAGAGATCTTTAATGAAAGTTTTAACAAGCAATAAGAAACTTAAATTGGAGATGGACCTAAACCTCTTTGATTTAATTTTTAGGTCGAGATCAGCATCTCCTCGACGATCAAGATCTGTATCTCTTCGTAGGTCACGATCCGCTTCACTCAGACGATCTAGATCTGGTTCTATAAAAGGATCGAGGTATTTCCAGTATGTACCATTTTTTCCCCCTGCTTATTTATATTTGGGTTGTCACGTCTTAATGACAAAAGTAGAGTGTCTTAAGGACATAATTTGGCATGATGGGGTGAATTTGAGACCTTAGAAAGGTGTTAGGGAAATAGTAGTGTACATATGGGTAAACATGGCTTGTTTAGCCATTTACTTTCTCTTGGATACTTCCCTAACAATCTAGCTCATTGGGTATGGTAGAAGCAGTAATTCAAATGGTAATTATTTATTTGATACTAGACCTTGTTGAAAATGTGGCAACTTGTCGGATAGAAGGCAAGAGTGGCATCGTGCTGAGTTTTAGCTTCTATTCTGAGCCTGCCTAATAAGGTACTCAGAAGGTGTTTAGTGTGGACTAATTGGTATAATTTTTGTTTTTAAGATCACGGTCAAGGTCAAGATCAAGATCCAGGTCTATTTCACGACCAAGAAGCAGGTAAGGGTGAAAAGCTGAACAATGCTCTTGTAGTTATATGGCACCAATATCCAAAGAGTTCAAAGTGTTTTGAATTGTTGAGGCTTCAAGTGTTAACTCTAAGCCTAGGTGTTGAGTTGTAACACGGTACCTTGTTAATGAACTAAACTTTAGAACTTCATTTGTACATGGCCTCTTCTGGATGATGTCCTGGACAAGGAAATGTCAAGGTATAGTGAGAAAGCAGTTTGTAACTTTGGTGTTAGAGGCCCTTGTTAGAACTAATAGGTGCATGGAGAAGCAGAGATAGGTGAACTTTAGGCAGATGAATCATGATAAAAGCAGTTCATTTTATGAAGGCTAGCTGGAAGATGGGCTTTTGTTAGCAAAAGCTGATGGGCATTTTTCCCCCCAGTTTAATTGCAGCCTGACATTTTAATTTCAGGACAATTTGGGGATTCATTTCATGATATTGTGACTAAGGAAGGAATTTGTTAGTACTTTTTCTTAATAGAATTTCTCATGTTTTGACAGCCGATCAAAGTCCAGATCTCCATCTCCAAAAAGAAGGTAAGCTAAATAATTTGTTGTCAAATTTTAGCTGTCAAATGTGGCCTCTGCAGGATTTGTTTGCTTCCTGCCTACTTTGCAGGCTTTGATTTTGAGCTCTTTGGAGAATTGGTGCTATATATATAAATACTAAGTTTCTTAAAGGATTGCTTTTCCTGCTTCATTATCACCTTATACTTTTATTGGAAATATTTAGTCATAAAATATTAGAATGACACGATGTGTTTAGTCCTGTGAACCCTTAATTGTATAATTTCATGTTAAGACACATGCTTTCCCCACACATAGGTAAAAAGGAAATGAAGAAAAATTTGTAGGTTGAAATCTTGAAGCTAAACTATTATCTGTCTAGTTCAGCCGTGGGCAAACTACGGCCCGCAGGTCCGGCCCGTTTGAAATGAATAAAACTAAAAAAAAAAAAAAAAAAAAAACTAAAAAAAAAAAAAAAAAGACCGTACCCTTTTATGTAATGATGTTTACTTTGAATTTATATTAGTTCACACAAACACTCCATCCATGCTTTTGTTCTGGCCCTCCGGTCCAGTTTAAGAACCCATTGTGGCCCTCGAGTCAAAAAGTTTGCCCACCCCTGGTCTAGTTGCTACTTAATTACCCTCCCAGAGAAAAAACCCCAACATTCGAATAGTTCTCTTTAACTTTGCAATTTTTGCAAGGATGCTAATCTTAAACAGGGACAAAGGATTTGTGTATAAATCTTTTTCAGAAAGAGGGAGTGTGATAGAAACATCAATGAGAGAAACATCTGTCAGCTGCTTTCTGCATGCCCCTTGCTCTGGGGATCAAACGTGCAATCTGGGCATGTCCCCTGACAGGGAATGGAACCATGACTTCCTGGTTCATGGGTTGCCACTCAACCACTGAGTCACACTGGCCAGGCTATTTATGAATTTTTAGATCTCTGCTATAGAAACTTAGTTCCTTTGGCCACCTTTGAATTTATTGAAACATGTTTGTAGGAAGAGTACGTTTCAGTAGACACTAATGGGTTCCAAACCTAATGTTTTTCTTTTTAGTCGTTCCCCATCAGGAAGTCCAAGAAGAAGTGCAAGTCCTGAAAGAGTGGACTGAAGTTCTCAAGTTCACCTTTTAGGGAAAAGTTATTTTGTTTACATTATTATAAGGGATTTGTGATGTTTGTAAAAAGTAACCTAGGAAGGTTATTTCAACCATCTAATCAAATGGATCTGGATTATTACTCTGTAAATTCACAGCAGTAAGATAATATAAATTTTTGTTGAATGTATTAACATCTTATGGTTTGCAAATGTGAGTTTTTATTTGGCACATTTAAATAAAATGTTTCTAACTAGATTTTTGATCTGTGTTCAATATTAATACTTGGTAAGCTTCAGTAGTCAACCTTGATATCAACCATATAAGTACAGACCTACATTCAAAGTTTAATGGTGTGAAGTCTTCAACATCACTAACTGTAGTATCTATACACTTGGAAAATTCCCTTTTACCTATAGAGGTTTGGGTAAGATAACTCAAATCCTCCTTAATAGCATGAATGCATCATGACAAGTCCCTGAATTAATCAATTGGAGTTACATATTACCAGGCTACTGACAACGATCTGTCAAGCTAGAGAAACCACTGATTTGCCTATAAATAAGTGTGATGACTAAACCAAGAGCTTATTAAAGAAGTAATTGGACTCAATGCTTGAGGAACTGAATTTTTTTTGAGCTCTATTTTAAATACAGTGACAGGTTTTCAGGCTGTTTGATGGGATGTCAATCAGAACTCGATTTTAGGAAGTTCTCTGTTGAGTATTTTATAACATTTTTGCATGTTTGAGGAATTGTCTCAATCTGGGACAAAATATCTTCATGTAAACCAGCTTTGCAAAATTTTCCAGACACTCCTCTATTCCTTCAAATGGATTGCCTTATTTTGAGCAGAGATCTGTTAATTCTAAGCTAGATTTTTTCAGTTCCCAACCACCAACATAACTCTTATTTTGCCAGGCTGGTACAAAGTGATTAAGGATGTTAAGCAGAAATGTTCATGAGATAGTTTTGTAAATCTCACCTATATTTAGCTATACCTTATTTATGTAGTTTTTTGGTAGCATCAGGTAGACCTGAGACTATTCTAGCCAGTAGATTATTTAGACTAAATGTCTTTTGTAGGGCAGTAACAATTATTTGAGTTTCCTGGTCAAGCTTTTCCCACGTATTCAATAGTCTTGGTGCAAAAAAAAAAAAAAATGTGCAAAAACAATGATCAATGTTGGTGGCACAGGTATCTGCCCTTGTCCATTTCTTTATGTTTAACAAAGTTATTGGGTAGCATTGCAATGTGGGAATACTGCTCTGCCTCAAATTATTTGGTCTGAATGATCACTAGTATGTTGGGAGCTTGGGTACTTGGTTTTTGGAATTTTGAAAACTGGCTGAATTATGGTTGGTAAAACTGTAATTGGCAGGCTTATTTGTTGCACTTGGTCGGCTTTAATTGTTCTGTATTATATAAAGATAACACTCAAAAATAAATCTGCAGAAAACAAATAATCATACTCAATTTTTGGAAGTGGGAGTTCTGAGCCAAGAATAGGAATAATTTCTGTAGCTTTGGGACTGATTATTAGCAGTGTCCAAAATATTAGAATGAGGATAAAAGATAGTGTAGGAGGAATAGGGGCAAAAGTGGTTTTAAGAGACAAGCACAGAAAGCTCCATTCTTAGGGGAAAGGGAAACATGGTTATTATCTAGGTGAACACCTTTCGTACCATTGACTATGTACATTTGCCTGGATGTTACAGAATTTATTCAGGGGTACAACTCGGTACCCTTGTATTTAGAATACATATTAAAGTGTTACACTTTGGTGTAGTGCACTTTTCTGCTTTTAGAGGTTAGGACTACTAAATAGATTATGTGACTGACTTGAAAAGTCTCATTTAGACTCGGTCGATCTAAAATTTAAAGCCTGGCTCTAATTATTGGCTAATAACACGCCAGACATGCTTTGGACCAAGTACCTTACCTGGTCTGCTCACCCATGCGTAATGCGTAGAGAGGTAAGTAATGCACTTCACAGTGGTAGTTCCCCCTTGGGCTTTGAGCTAGGACAAGTGAAAGTGTGGTCCTACATCTTGCAGTGTCCCATCTGAGTACAAATTTGAGGGTCTAGAAATGCCATCAGTTTGAGACTTGGTTAAGTAGTGGTGTAGGATTGTGATTGTCATCTTTTGTAGCTTGTCTTGAAGTCTAAAGGAGCACTGATTTCCAAGATTCATTAAACTAGTAGGAATAGGAAGCTAAAACTGATAAATTGGCAGTTATTGAATGAAGAATAATAGCAAAGAATTCATTAGATCTGGCTTAGTGAGCAACTGCAGCTTAGAGACCTTTGGAAGGCGGGACTGTGTAACCTGGAAGGTGTATACATAATTGGGAAGACATGAAACAAAAGTCAAAGTTATAAAAAATACTAGGGGCCTGGCTGGTGTTTAGAGTGTATTGAGAACTGATGACAAGGAAAGATGACTAGGTATTAAAGCTGTTATGTCCAGAATTATCTTGAATAAAGGGGAAAAAGTACTGATAGTTTTGTTTTTTTTAATTTACTGATTTTTTACAGAGAGGAAGGGAGAGGGATAGAGAGTTACAAACATCGATGAGAGAGAAACATCTATCAGCTGCCTCCTGCACATCTCCCACTGGGGATGTGCCCGCAACCAAGGTACATGCCCTTGGCCAGAATCGAACCCGGGACCCTTCAGTCCCCAGGCCGACGCTCTCCACTGAGCCAAACCGGTTAGGGCCTGATAGTTTCAAAGCCTGATAGTTCTTTTTCCCGCATGTTAACAGGTTTATAGTTACCATTCCAATAAAAATATCGAAGGACATTGTCACTTAATCCTCGCAACAAAATAGTACTGTTAACCCCATCTCACAGAAGAGATTGGTAACTTGGCTCAGCGTGTATGATTGGTAGCAATACTAGTAACCTGCTAGGAGGTAGGAAAAGTTTGAATCCTACCTATGGTTTTAAAGTCCTGGCTCTTTTTAATCAATAAAACACTACTGCTTTAAAACAAAATCACGTTATGGAAAAAATAAAATACACAACCAATGCTCCTTCCTACCCATTGTATATGATACCATTGTTAATAACTTGGTTAATAACTTTCCAGACCTAATGGGGAAAGGATGATGAGTAGAAGGATAATTCTGGAGCACTTGGAATGTAGTAGTCAGTTAATGTAAGGGCACTTATCAAGCTTGGTGTTTTTTCCTTTTCCTACAGACCATTGGCTTTACCTGTTTTCATTTCATTTTTAGACTTGGTAATATATTCAAGGTGTAAACAGTGAGAAGGCTCCCTACGCCCAACTCAGCCACGCAGTTATCTCCCAGAAGGCAGCCATTGTTAACCAGTTACGTAGCCTGATCAAATACACATATTTTTTCCTTTTTTCTTTTAACACAAAATATATACACCTTGCTTTTCTCATTTAATGTCTTTACTATAAGTAAAATGGCACTCCTTTTTTTTTTTTTTTAATGTTTTATACTATTTGCCAGGATGTTACAGAATTTAGGCAGTAAAATTTTGTGCCCCTTCAATGTGCCAGGTACTGCTAGCCTTGGAATACAGAAGTGAACAAAGTATCCTTATGGAGCTTAAATTCTGGAGAGATAAATATCACCTCTAGATTCCCTGACTAAAGGGAATCTTAGTGACTAAAGCTTGAAGGTGGCTGGATGTGATCCTATACAAAAAATACCCTGTTTTTATTTTGGGTTGTAACATATCTTCAGGAAATCTGGATCCCAGGAAATGAATCCTCTCATTGCCAAGGATAAAAGGACCTGGCTGCTGGGAAAATAGAGGTGAAGGCAGATGGGCTAGTTTTTCTCAGTCATAGTCAGGAGGGCAATCACCAGAATTCCTGGACTCCTGCGACAAGAATGCACTGCTTCCCTTGCTTATGAATGAATATGCTATGCTTTAATACTGCTTTTTTTCAGAGTACCAGCTTGTTAGACCAGGATTCAGGAAATTAGGGCCCACAGGCTAGATCTGGCTTACACTGTTTTCATACAGCTAATGAGCTAAGATGGCCTTGACATTTTTATGTGGTTAAAAAAAAAAAGGATAATAATACTTAAGGACATGAGAATTATGTGAAATTCAAATGGCAGCATTCACGGGTTTTATAGGAACAGTCATGCTCATTCATTTACCTATTGTCTATAACTACTATGATGACAGGGGTAATTATAATAGACTGTAAGTCTTACAAAGCTTAAAATACTCTCTGGCCCTTTATATAAAACTAGATGCCCAGTGCACAAAATTTGTGCACAGGGTGTGTGTGTGGGGGGGGGGGGGGGGGGTGTCCCTGAGCCTGGCCTGCACACACTCCATTCCGGGACTCGAGGGATGTCCGACTGCCGGCAGGATTGGGCCTAAACCGGCAATCGGACATCCCTCTCGCAATCCAGGACCACTGACTCCTAACCACTCACCTGCCTGCCTGCCTGGTCACCCCTAACCACTCTCCATGCATGCCTGATGCCCCTAACTGCTCCCCTGCCTGCCTGATCACCCCTAACTGCCTCTGCCTGCCGGCCCGATCGCCCCTAATGCCCTCCCCTGCCAGCCGGGTTGCCCTTAGCTGCCCTCCCCTGCTGGCCTGGTCGCCCCTAACCACCTCTGCCTCAGTCCCTGCCACCATGGCTTTGTCTGGAAGGATGTCCGGTCTAATTAGCATATTACCCTTTTATTAGTATAGATGTTTGCCAGCCTCTGGTTTAGACATGTATCTTCACCTATTTACAATCTTCAAAATAATCTCTGGAAACTTTGGGTGCCAGGATTATTGATAGGGTTTGCAGGGCCTTACGAAGACATACTTTTGTTAGTCTGGGAAGATTGTTTCTCTGTGACTCATTCTTAAGGAAGTGCTTCATGAAGCCAGGAAGCAAATTCTAGCTGAACACATTTATGCACTTGAATATTGGTGAATGTTATGAGACAATAATGGGAAAGCTTTTACTCTAGGGAAGTGGTTCTCATTCCTAGTTATATTAGGAACCAAGGAGCTTTAAAACCTAATGGAACCAAAATTGCTAAGGGTGAAGCCTGGGCATTAAAATCCAAAAACCTCCCCTGGTGATTATAATAAAGTTGGCAGCACTCACATGTGATTCAAAGCTGGGTTCTAAGACTGTATCCTCCAGGTTTCTCTGATCCTTTCTCTAACCAAATCACCCTAGCCTGGAATGGAACCTTCCTGTGAAAAAAGGCAGAATCTGCATTTTAGTTTCTGTTGGTACCAGTAGAGGTCACTGTGCTCAGAGAAATAGTCATCTGGAAAAAAAAGTTACTGTTCTGTTTAGGATATTTGGAGCAGTATTTACCAGAACTATTGGGTTATGCCCAACACCCATGCTACTCCAGGCATGGCCTTGGTCATAATTATTGCTTCTATTAGGTGCATATATAACAATTGTTAAATCTGATGTGTTGATGCTTTTATCATTATGAAAATATCTGACTAATAATATTTCTTGTTTTAAAGTCTATTTTGTCTGATATTAAAATAGCCATTCAAACTCTATGATGCTTGCTGTTTGTATGGTATATATTTTCCATCCGTTTCAGCTTATTGGTGAATATAGGTGTATATAGTTACTAGATGTTGCTTTTTAATTCAGTCTAGCAAAATGTTTTTTGGAGTATTTACTATGGTTGGGTTTACAGTTGTCATTTTGTTGTTTTCTGTTTCTTTTTTTCGCTTCCTTCAACTGCCTTCTTTTATATTAAATATTTTTTTTAATATATTTTATTGATTTTTTTTACAGAGAGAAAGGGAGAGAGATAGAGAGTTAGAAACATCGATGAGAGAGAAACATCGATCAGCTGCCTCCTGCACACCCCCCACCGGGGATGTGCCCGCAACCCAGGTCCATGCCCTTGACCGGAATCGAACCTGGGACCCCTCAGTCCGCAGGCCGACGCTCTATCCACTGAGCCAAACCGGTTTCGGCTATAGTAAATATTTTTTAGTGTATCATTTTAGCTCTTTGATTTTTTTTAACTTTATTTTTATTATGTCCTTACTAGTTGCATCTTAATTTATCACAGTCTATTTGGATTAATATTTCAATAAAATACAGAAATTTTGCTCCAATTATTTTCTTTTTCTGAACTTTCCTCCCTTGTGCTCTCTCTCTCTTGTTTAAAATACATTTTTATTGATTTCAGAGAGGAAGGCAGAAGGAGAGAGAGAAACATCAATGATGAGAGAGAATCATTGATCTGCTGCCTCCCACACGCCCCCTACTGGGGATCGAGACTGCAACCTGGGCATGGAGTTTGTTGAGCGTCTTGGATATATAGAAGAATGGTTTTCATCAAATTTGGGGAGGTGTTTTTTTCCCCAAAATTATTTTTTGAAATATTTTTTTGTCCTTTTCTCTCCTCTCCTTTTTGGACTCCCATTACGTGTATGCTGATGTACTTGATGTTGTCCCACATGTGTCTGAGGTTCTTTCCCATTTTCTTCTATCTCTTCTCACTTTTTCAAATTAAATAATTGCTATTAATCTATCGTCAAGTTCTTATTCTTTCTTTTGCCATCTTGAATCTGCTTCTGAGCCTTTCTAGTGAACTTTTCATTTGTTATTGTATGTTTCAACCTCAGGATTTCACTTGATTCTTTTTATAATCTCTTTCGTATTTTGATTACTTTTTAAAAATCTTGTGTTTATTTTTAAGCTCAGCTTTCTAGGGGGTTGCCCTGCGTCTACATAGATTAGTGGTCAGCCATTACACTGGACAGAAACACCTAAACCAGTCAGATTTTTCCCCTCTCCTGATGGATCTGTGTGTAGATAGAGTGAATTCAGTGTGTAGGCTGTTTTCAAGTCCCTCCTGGCTTTTACTTTTTGCTAAGCCCCTCTTAATTTTCTCTGCACATGCATGCAGCCCGAGCGTTGGCCAGGAGTGTGTGAATAGCTTGGACCCTCTGGTCTCTTCTGTGCATGTGCGCAGCCTGATTAGGCAGAATGTGCTTGCTGTAATCGTGATTGCGACGTCAAGCTAACAGAGCTGTCGGTCCTCCGTGCTCCCCTAGCACAGAGGCCATTACTTCCCTTGTACTGATGAAGTGTTTGGACATGGGTATAACCCACACTCCAGAGCAAGTGAGCTCCTCATCGACTGCAGCAACCTGCTGGTCCTCATGTTTTGTTTTGCTTTGGCAGAACCCCCACAGGACTGAGCTGGGAAAGTAGGGAATGGAAGCAGCCCCAGGCAAGAACACCAGTTTCCCACGGCTCCTACCCAAAGTTCAGTTTTTCTTTTTCTTTTTTTTAAAATATATGTTATTGATCTTTCACAGAGAGGAAGGGAGAGAGATAGAGAGTTAGAAACATCGATGAGAGAGAAACATTGATCAGCTGCCTCCTGCACATCCCCCACAGGGGATGTACCCGCAACCCAGGTACATGCCCTTGACCGGAATCGAACCTGGGACCTTTCAGTCCGCAGGCTGATGCTCTATCCACTGAGCCAGACCGGTTTTGGCCAAAGTTCAGTTTTTCAAACGTAAACACATCTCAGATTGTTATGTTATTGGTCAGTTTCCAGAGCAGCAAAATTGTTTTGTCAGTTTACACACACACACACACACACACACACACACACACACACACACACCCTGCAGCATAATAGTTGCTTTTTTGAGGTGAGGATTTGCTGAGCACCTTACGTGGTTACAGCTAAAGTGCTACCCAGCCCTAGCCGGTTTGGCTCAGTGGATAGAGCATCTGCCTATGGACTGAAGGGTCCTGGGTTTGATTCCGTTCAAGGGCACATGTCCAGGTTGTGGGCTGGATCCCCAGTGGGGAGCATGTAGGAAGCAGCCAATCAGTGATTCTCATCATTGATGATTCTATCTCTCCCTCTCCCTCTCTGAAATCAATAAAACTATATTTTAAAGTGCTACCCAAAGCACCTGATACTTATGATTGAAGTAATTGGATCGGAGAAGTTGGAACCTAGAGGAAGAAGATAAATACCTTGATTGGAAAAGGATTGCATTCCTGTCAAAACTGTTCAAATAGCCCCTTGTAAACTGGTGATCCAATTGTTTAAAATGGTTATGATTGATAATGGGACATGGGTATATGTTGTGCTTCCTTCCTGTCTTCTGATAGTCCTGTATTTTTTCACGTTCTACTTTTAGCAAACTATCCATTGATTTATTCATTGACACTAACTTTCTTTAGTCAGCTGAGGTTTGACTGACATTGATCACCAAACGGTTGCAACAGTTCAACCTCTACGTCATGCCATCTTAGTTTAGTCTTTACAGCAATGTTTGTGCAATTATTTAATATTATATCTTGTTGACAAAATGAGTAGAAATCGGAATAATCAAAAACCCACAGCTAATGATAAGAACTTACTGTCCTATGAATTTGAAACAGGATTCCACAGTTCACTGAGCTGACTCAATGATTCCCTCACCTGTGAAGGGCCAGAACTCAGAACAATAAAGCGCTAATATGGTTATGGGAAGGGGTGTGTGGTAAGGAAGGCTTGGACTCCCGGGTCCTTGGAGGGCGTGTATGTGGCAGTTTAGTGGGTACTTGCATTTTCAATAAGGCTTTCATGCTGTAGTTACATGATGTTTTTCATGTCAAATGCCATGTTAGTTCTCACCGCTTCTTATGAGCGAAGTGTCCAGTTGTTAGATTGTAAAATTGTTTCTTGCTGACACCTTCAACGATTTCATCATAAAATACAATTATGCTCACGTGCCATACTCAACATGCCTCATAACTATGTAGTGTCTTTCCTCAGGCACATTAAAGTTCTCTTTTATGTGTGTGTTTCACGAAAAAGAATAGATTGGTTGCCACCACAAAAGATTAATTTCTCTAAAATTTTACTTTCATCGGACTTACGGCTTGACAATCAAACTTTGCGTCTTTATTGGCTTTCATAAACACAATTAAAATACCAGTAACTTCTTTCAGATGCTCTAAAGTTGAATATCCTTATTTGGGCTACTCTAGGCTAGGCTTATGGTAAAAACCATTCTATTTTCAGAACAGAGAAAAGCAAAGTGCTTTGCCTTGCAAGTGAGGAAACAGAGGCCAAGTGAAATGAGATTGCCTGCCCATGTAGTAGATGCCAGAAGCAAGGTTAGTGTTAGTTCAGGGCTCCCAGCCGTGTCAGTGCAATTCTACATCATCAAATTGCTTTTGGTCTTTTCTCTCCCAGAGACAGTGATATCCCTGAGGGAACATACTACATCTTAGACATCACCTCCTACTTCCCTTAAAAGACTCAGTAGAGAACTGTGTGCAAATAGGTACTCAGAAAATCTATGCTGAAGTGAACTAAAAAATAAACACTCTCTTTGGTTTATTGTGGTTGCTAAGAAAGGGGAAGTATGGGAAGCTCAATAGGCTGCCAGTTAGGTAGCTTTCCTCTAGGAAGATGCGGGGGTCGTATTGGAGAGCATAAGAACACACCATAGACTTGGTCCATGTACGATTTGAAGGTAAGTGAAGAAACTCTGAAGTCTTTGAAAGTGCAGGACTTTTTATTTTTATTTATTAAACTTTTTTTTTATTATTTCAGAGGAAGGGAGAGGGGAGAAAGAGATAGAAACATCAATAATGATAGAAATCATTGATTGGCTGCCTCCTGCATGGCCCACACCGAGGATCAAGCCCACAACCTGGGCATATGCCCTGACGGGGAATCGAACCCTGGCCTGGTTCGTAGGACGACACTCAACCACTGAGCCACACCGGCTGGGCGGTGTAGAGCTTTTTAAAATTTCAACTGGTTGCTAGTATTTAAAAGGTACATTTCTTGTAAAACCATCAGCCCCTACCCATCACAGATGACTCAACTCTTCAGAAAAAGAGGGAGCCCCAGCCTCATCTACATCATAGAACATCTGTTCCAGGTGCCATGTGCGGTCCTCAGGCAAGGCCGTCCTCACATGGACATAGCTCCTGACTCTGTTTCCTTTCGTCCATACGGTGGCTGGGCTTTCTCAGTTAACATCAACGGCAGAGAATCAAAATTACAGGTTCTTTACTGTACTTTAAGTCACACCACGTCCAAGGCAGGGAGACAGTTAATCACACAGGATAATGCTTTTTATAAAAGTGAACCTGGGAAGCAAGGCTGGCTCTAAGAGATAAAGGTCAGACCCCGCTTTGCCCATGGGCGGTGGAATGCTCTGGCAGATAGAAGAGGAGCAAAGAAGGGGACTTGGATTCACATGACTGACCTCAAGTCCTGGCACATTGTTCCTGGCTGTGGGCCCTCAGGTGGTTCATTTAGCTTCTTTAAGCCTCAGCTCCCTCACTTGTCAATCATCTACTCAGGGCAGAGGTCCATCTGCCAGCATGTTGAGTGAACTAATGTGGCCTCTGAGAACGCCAAAGTGATGCTCAAGGGCAAGGTGGTTTGAGGTAGAGGAGGAAGAAAAAGAAGGAATGAGTGTCGGCTCAAAGAAAGCAGGGGTGGAAAGTAGAAAAGGAAGGCAGGGGGAGAGATGGAGCCAACAGCATGGGGTCTGGGCTGGGGTTAGGGCTTGGGGGATGCTTGGGGGTTGGGTTCTCTTCACTACACAGAGAATAGAGCTGATTATTAGAGCCAATCACTGGAAAGATCATTATTCAGAGTGGTTGTCATGACAGCTTCCATTTGTATGATTTTAATTCACAGGATCACTTTTAAAGCCTCTGATCTTCATCTCATCTCTGAATAGGAGACAGGCTGCTGAAGGGCTCCCAGCCTGGCCCTGGAGCAGGTCATGTCTTCACACTTCCTTAGGCCACAGAAAACCTGAACCAAGTGGTGTGGTCATACTCCTCACCAGGCCGCAGCAGCACAGGCGGGAAGTGGGGCTGTAGAGGGAAAACACAGGTTACACCTTGCCAGCCCAGGCTGCACCCTTACCCAGTCCATACGGCAATATAAGACTGTTCATGGTTGTCCGGCTGGCGTGGCTCAGTGGTTGAGTGTCAACCTAAGAACCAGGAGGTCACAGTTCAATTTCTGGTCAGAGCACATGCCTAGGTTGCAGGCTCGATCCCCTGTGTGGGGCATGCAGGAGGCAGCTGATCGATGATTCTCTATCATTGATGTTTCTATCTCTTTCTCCCTCTCCCTTTCTCTTTGAAATCAATTAAAATATATATATATATATATATATATATATATATATATATATTCAATAAAAAACATACTTACAAAAAAGAACTATTTATTATTGGTTTCCCATGAGATAAAGAATTTGAGCCAAGCCCTAACCGGTTTGGCTCAGTGGATAGAGCGCTGGCCTGTGGACTCAAGGGTCCCAGGTTCGATTCCCGTCAAGGGCATGTACCCTGGTTGCGGGCACATACCCAGTAGGGAGTGTGCAGGAGGCAGCTGATCGATGTTTCTCATTGATGTCTCTAACTCTCTATCCCTCTCCCTTCCTCTCTATAAAAAAAAAAAAAATCAATAAAATATATTAAAAAAAAAAAAAAGAATTCGAGCCAGAATGAAAATCAACTACATCACTAAGCACACTTTGTAGTAGCAAGACTTTCTTGAAGGAAGCAGTGTGTGGCTTTATACTCTGGTGCAAGCTACATGCGTCTTATCATAAGCAGACACTTTGCAAAGCATTCATTACTCCAGGAAATAGCTGGAAAAAGTTATGAGGAAGCAAATAGGAAGAGAAGACATGAGGGATTGCCTTAAAAGTGTGGTTGTAGAAAATGCGTAGGTATTGATGAGAAACAATCACCTGAATAAAGGCTTTGAAGGTACAAAATAAGAGATATTTTAAAAAACATGTAAATGCCATGCTAGTAATTTGGCTAAGTGTTTCCTGTGTTGATCATGACTTGGAGAAGATAACACACATGGACGTGTGACTCACACAGACCTGAGTCATGACCTCTGTCCTTCAGTGTGACCTTGGACACACCACCCCTCTAACAGGCCCGCCTGTAGCTTTACCTGATTGACGGCATCGGGCCAGTTCTGGGTCTCGAGGCAGAAACCAGAGTGCTTGGGATAGACTGCTCCACTCTTGCCCTTCAGTGTGCCGTCCAGGAAGTTGCCCGTGTAAAACTGGACCCCGGGCTGGGTGGTGTGCACTTCCAGGACCCGCCCGCTTCCAGCATGATGGACCCTGGGGATAAAGCCACATATGGGGACAGGCAGAAGCTGGGAAAGCAGCTTTGAGACAGGGATCGGACCCCGCCACAGAGCCCGGACAAGATATATGGAGGAGACGGGGAGGAACAGCATCATGGGAAATTCCCACAGCCTCCGAGGTGAGCCCTTAGCAGGTGGTTTTGAGGATCCTCAATAGCAACTTTTCACTCTGATTTTGGTTTCTCTGGGGAAGGACAAAACAGACTCCCCCCAGCCAGGGGTGTGCGTGTGTGTGTGTGTGTGTGTGTGTGTGTGTGTGTGTGTTGGGGGCAGCCAGATTGGAGAGAGGCAATTTTAGGGTTTTAGGGTCCTGGAGGGGCTGGGATTCTTTCTCATAAAGAGCTGGAGCGAAACAACCAGCTGTTTTTTTGAAAGACACGCTTTCCTCCCTGGGCCCAGAGCGGGCTGTGCTCTTTAGTCCGCTCTCCCCACAACATCTGCTGGGGTTTCTGCAACGTCACTGTTTTCTTTTGTTTCCAAACCAGGCCTCTACAGAGGTCTCTGTCAAGAAAGCCTGGGCCTCACAGTCTCTCTGAGAAGAAAACATGCCCCCAGGTGTAGTCAGCCAGGAAGGCCCAGGGAAAGCGTGTGGGGAAGAGGCGCTTTGGAGAGAAGGCAGCGTCTCCTGGGGGAGGGCAGGGCGGGAGGGGCGAGCAGTAGGCCCAGAGGAGAAAAGCAGGCTTGAGCTGCAAGAACACAGCCGGGACCTGGGGCCGGGACGCCCTGGGAAAGCAGGCTTTTTAAGTTCTCTTTCTTCTTAGAGTTTGGATCATCTTCTCATACTGAAAATCATTCTACAAACACTCAGGGCCATTTGCTAGTGGCAAGCATGGCACGAGGCAGAGGCAGGGATTCGCAAAGCTGAGGTGGCAGCCGGGGCTGGGGTTAGTGAGGAGGGTGTGTGCACACTGCCTCTGGGGCTGACGAGAAGTGTGGCCTCCAACCTTGCATGGACGTGCGCAGAGCAAAATCACAAGTCAAGGGAGCACGGAGGGCTCTGGGGGTTCAGGGAAGGCAGAAGGGGCTTCAGTCAGGAGGAATGAGGGCTTCTAAGAAAAACTGGGCCTTGAAGAACAGGCGGAGCTGGAGAGTGGGAGCAGAGAGAGAGGGGACACTGGGCAGGGGCAGGGATCATGGCATGTGGGAGGGGGGAGGGGGCGGGAAAATTCTGCAGAGCTCACCTGTGGAATGTAAGCTTTGAAAAGACATGGGATGTGGTATTTGGTCCCTGTAGCGTAGTAAATGGCATTGGTGTGGCCAGAGGAAAAGCTCCCCAAATAGGGGTTGCTATCTCCTCTTCCCTGCAGCGGCAGGAAGTGGAGCGTACCTACCGAGCACAAAAGTGCTTTTCCTTGGAGCCCTTCAGACAGAAATTGTGGTCAAAGCCACCGACGTGGAACTCCTGCAGGTGTTTTCCAAGCGCCACTGGCTTCCTCAGGTCAAATGCGGTTCCTTGCACTGGAGCAACTTCTCCTGGTGGGAAGAGGCAGGGAAAGGGGGGATAAGTGCCCAACCCAAATCTTCATGCCCGGTGTCCTAAAGGCCCACAGGTCCCACCCTCTCTGCCTTCATTTCGATTTGTAAAGGAGATGGGAGTCCAGATCCTACAAAGGAGAATGAATTTTTCGATTTTTTTAAAAAAAATTGTAAGATGCTACGGATTGCAAAGGCAGTGGTCATAACATTCAGAATCATTCACATGTGAAAGAAATAAAAACCATGAGGAGATGCATAATTTCCATTATGGGCTCAGTTGGATAAGGGGTGATGGTTGTCCTAACCATGGCGTCAATCACTTTGATGGCATTTCTCACTTTAGTGCTGAACTATCCCAGGGCTCATAACCAAGCATTAGCTCCTGGAGTGGCTAACCGGACACCAACAATGTCCCTGAGAGGAGGGATTCGCAACCCACGTGGGGCCATTATTGGCCAAAAGACACTGGCAACCCCCTTCCCAATCACTTCCCCGTAGACACACTCTAAGCTGAAGCGGGGCTGTTAATAACAACACAGGGACAAATGAGTTCACTGGGACAGTCCAGGGCAAGGACGCACGGCCACTCTACTATTTGCCAATTTTAGAGTCAATCTGAAGGCAAGCTTTGTGTCTCCAGGCATGATTCCTGGAGGAGTTACAGTCCGCAAGGCAGTGTGTGTAAGCCAGGCTCCTCAAGCTCTAAGAGCAGTACATCTGTGCTTGTCTTGAAGTGGGACATCTTGAGGCCTCTTCACAATGATGTGGGTGGGGACTCAGTTCTGAGGTGGGGACACTGCAGTGTGGGGCCCCTCAACTCTTAAAGGGCAAAACACAGAAGGAGCATGGACAGGAGCCCTGCCGTGGTGGTCACCACAGCCAGTGCCCCGCCAAGAGCATCCCTCTGGTGTTACAGAACTGAAGGGTGTTGGACCCAAAGGGTTTCTCAGAGCTCACCTGGTCCAAACTGCTCATGTAACATGAGGAACCACCCACATAATTTGACATTATCAAACAGCCACCTATGATACTGACACACTGCATTTCGTTAATTTAAGACACTCATCTTCACAGTTTAAAACCTCTGAAATCATGTTATGGTTTAACTGGCAGGTTTTCCTTTCTTCATGGGATATGAAATAATGAATTTTACAATTGATGGCATCTTAAAGTGGATAAAACGTAAAAAAATGAACAAGTAATCAGGGATTTGAGGGCAAAAAGGAGAAATTAGGATTATTTCATGAGTGATTTCAAGTAGAGGTTAAAGGGACATTGTTCTGAAAACAGTGCCATTTTGCTCTGTCACCTTTCAGTCCCTTCCTAACGCGAACGGCCCAGCGGTAAGAGAGAAGACAGGCAGTGGGGTGGGCGTAGGGGTGGCGGACTGGGAGATTTCATGGAAGAAATGACAAGGATTGAGCAGAAGCTTGAGCTGGAATCATATTAGGTTGAATGGGTGAGGGAGGTTGAAGATGTGGAGGAAACAGCTTGAATACGGGTGATAGGGCGTTTCCATGATATAGAATTATAATATTATGTATATTATAATATTTCCATGTATGAATACAATATATATGTATATATTTACATTATATATAATATACTTACATTGTTTAGTTATTTTCTATATATTCCTAGTTTTGGAGTTTGATTTCCTTTTTTTTTTTTCCTGCTAAAAACTTTATTGTTTACATTGGTTCAATACCTGGGAGTGGTCTTCAGGGTGGTTAAAAAATGTTTAGGGGTTTCGGGGAGAGGCTCAGGTAAAAGCCAGACACTCGGGGATGCAAAGGGGCCCCTCAAAGGCCTCTGGGCTCCACAGGCTCCTAGTCGTGCCTGAGGGTGAGCCTGTAGAAGAGATACTCGCCCAGCCCAGCCTGGGGGCCGGCAGCCTGCGGAGGTGAGTCAGGTGTCGCCCGTCTTCCTGATGAGTTTCACCTCCTCACCCAGGAAGTGGTTCTGCAGGAGGTCAGAGAGCTGAGGGTCTGCGGGTAGAACCAGGGCCTGCAGCCCCAGGAGGGCCTGGTTCAGGCTCCTCTCCAAGGCCAGGGCGGCTTCCATGCGCCCTGAGTTTAGCCCACTCATCTTGGGAAGGCTTCAGCAGGACCTGGAGGAGAATGTGGCCACCGCGCTGGTTTTGCATCTTTAAGAGACGCTCAGCGCCCTCGCGCTTCTTCGCTGCAAATTCTTCGAGACCCACGCCCTCCACGGCCACATCGTCCTGGTTGAATAGAAGCCAGAGAGAGGTAGGTGTGGGAGGCCCGCAGGTGCAGGTTGGCCAGGTGGTTGACCGCAGCCTCCACCTCGGTGGAATCATGCTGACGAATTTGGGAGCTCATGGTTGGTGGGCAATAAGGAGTTGAGGTAGAAAAAGAAACCAGTGTGTTGGCTGGTCCCAGAGGTGGTTCCAAAGGTGGTGTCTGGATGAGACACTGGAGGGTGGTCGGAGGCTGGAAGAAGGGGCGTCCCTGGGTCTGTTCTGTCCACACACAGTTGAAGCAAGAGACAGATCCGGGAGCGCCGAGGGCACTGGCTGATTTCCTTTTTGATCCAGGAATTATTAAGAGTGAACACATTTCTAGGTCAATATTGGCTGTATTAGTTATGTTTTGTGACAGTGCCTCAGGTTTCCTTTACGGGCTTAGATGTGCTCATTTCTGTGTGAACCTTCATTGTGAGTTGCATCCTTTATCATTACAAGATGTCCTCTTTTATGTAATTTGACGCTCTCTGTCCTGAAACCAGCCTGTACTGGTAAGAGGGAGACCCTGCTACTTCGGCCTTCAGGTGATTGGTGTGCTCCTGAAGTCTCATATTTCAACCTTCCTGAGTCACTCGGTTTGTACACGGCCTTCCGCTGGGTTTTGCTTTGGGAGTCCATCTCTGAGACTGTGTTTAACGGGGCATTCCATGGCATTAACATGACACATACGTGTTCTAAATGTTCTTTGTTCTATCCTTATATTTTGTGGCATGCTTTCTGTGTTTATGAATTCTAGTTATTACTTAAAAAAAGTCTTTTACATATGATTGGTTTGTGTGTGTTTCTGATCAGTTAGAAGGTGTGTATTTTTGTTTTACATCTATAAGTAACTTCAATGTAATAAATTAATGTTGTTTCTTAGACTCTGCCTAGCGACGCCTTCGTCCCCCTCCCCCTTCTCCTCTTTGCCCAGTAGGGTTTCTGATGGTTTAACTTTGAGTATTCTTACCAAGGGCGCTTTTCTTTCCCAGCAGATGGTGCTAGAGACACGATAGAAAGAGCTTTGTTTATAAAACAAACATCGACCTCATTTGAGTTCAGATTCAGCCCTCTAACCCCTGATCTGTTCTGGGAGAATGAATAGTTGAACTTTTTGGATTTGTAAGGCCAAAGGCCAAATCTTGGCAGTGACACCCCTCCCCCCGGCTCCAGGTGCTATTGTTCTGTGAAGTCTGGGTGACCAACCATCTCCCAAAGTGACTTTAAAAAAAGGCAACTGTTTCCTTATGAACCAATTAGAATGGGAAAAAGAAGCAGCTGTTCTCATGGGCTCAGCAGATTTTAAGGTTACCCATCCATATGCTAAGTGGAAATTTATGTTATGCTTTCTTCCCTTATATGGTATTCACAATATTTAGTTCTTCCCTAAAGCTATACTTGTCTCAAAATCTAACCCTTATGACAGCCCTAGACAGTGATTTGGCTAGGTCAGTCAAGATTACTTATTTCTCTTGACTTGGAAAAAAGAAAGTCATGCAGTTTTCATGACATAAGGACCCAAGGGCGAATTTCCAGTCTGTTTGCCTGATCTTGAGCAATCTACAAATCAGTATTTATTTTACTTTCCTCTCTGTAAAATGAAGCTGCTATTATTTGTAGCCTTACATGTTACATGGAAATATTCGACCATGTAATGGCAAAGAAGCCCTGATTTTAAAAATGAGAAACTTGGGATAATTCTAAAGTGAGGTTTTGCTAAAATGAAAAGAAAACATGAAAAAAAAAGGTTCCAATCTGTCTTTTCCAGCCTCATGCCCTCATACACCCCCTCATGTGCCTAGTGGTTGGGCACATAGAAAATTTGGAATTTGTTCCCAGATTCACCCTGTCTTTGGGTCCTTTCTCATAACCGGAATGTCCGTTCTGTGCCCCCCACACCCACCACACTCTGGCACAGTCCACAGGATCATTTAAGAATATTCTTGCCCTAGCCGGTTTGGCTCAGTGGATAGAGCATCAGTCTGTGGACTGAAGGGTCCCAGGTTCGATTCTGGCCAAGGGCACAGGCCAGGGTTGCGGGCTCGATTCCTCCCCAGTAGGGGGCGTGCAGGAGGCAGCCAGTCAATGATTCTCTCTCATCATTGATGTTTCTCTCTATCCCTCTCCCTTCCTCTCTGAAATCAATAAAAATATATTTAAAAAAGGAATATTCTTCAATGCCATTTCCTCTGTGAAGTACTGCAACCTCCACAGTGAGAACTAATCCTCTTTTCTACTTTGTTCCCATCACACTTTAAACATATATTCCCCCAAACATTCATCACATTATGGAATATTTATAGGATTATGTCAAGCTGTTTGTCTAAAACAGTGGTTCTCAACCTTTCTAATGCCGAGACCCTTTAATACAGTTCCTCATGTTGTGGTGACTCCCAATTTCATTGTTACAAATTGAACATAAAGCATAGTGATTCATCACAAAGCAATATGTAATTATACATGTGTTTTCCGATGGTCTTAGGCAACCCCTGTGAAAGGGTCGTTCGACCCCCAAATCGGTCGCGACCCACAGGTTGAGAACCGCTGCTCTAAAAGGTATGTGAGTTCCTATAGCGCCAGGGTGGGGCCGTATTTATCTTTGTACCCTCCGGGCAAGAAGCAGACTCTTTCTGGATGGAAAAACTGATGATGACAATGAGAAAACGGGGGTAACTGTGAATGGTGTCCTATCCTGTGACAAAGTCAGAATGAAAGATCTAGAAAGAACCTTAGGAATGACCTCATCTAGTCCCTTCACTTTACCGATGAGGAGGCTGGGATCCAGACAGCTAAAGGGACTTGCCCAGGGTGACACATCCCCACAGTGTCAAAGTCTCCAGGCCCCTTCTCAAGTGCTTTCCACCGCACCCTGGAGTGGCTTGGTTAGAGCCCCTTCCACCCCCCACCCCCACCCCCAAGTGTTCTTGGTTTTTCTCACGAATGTGCAGTTCTAACTTTGTGCTTTGATGCTAAGAATAGAAGGAGATGTCAAAATAGCTCTCTCAGCAGCGCTGAGTGTCGAGAAAACGCAGCGGAAATGGAGAGGGTGCCCTTGTAGAGGAGTCACATCACTAGACTTTGGTTTGGAAGCCGCCAGGAAGCTGAGGTGTTGGCAGAGAGGAGCAGTTTTCTGAAGAGGACCCTTCTGCAGGTTGGCCGGGTGTGCACTGGAGCCTGACAGCAATGCCTAGCAGATGGTGGGCTCCGGCCCGAAGGTGCAGGTTACAGCTCTGGGGCACAGGCGCCCCCTGAGGCCGCATTTCTGACTGTGGGCACCACTACGGACCCAACTGAGGTTACTGTCAGGGATTTAGAGTGAGACCAGTAGCTGCCTATTGGCATCGGTGGAGGGTGGGGCAGGGGGATGGGGGGTCTTAGCCAGAGCTGAGTTCTGTTAGGAGAATACAAAGAAGAGGGAGGGTGCAAGGGAGCTGAGCGCGGATGCCAAGGGACAATTCTAACGATGGACTTCTGACCTAATCTGGGGGGAGTGAGGTCATGAGGAAGTGAGGGCCCGTGAAAAGGTGGTAAGATCAGAGATTATAGAAGTACTTGTAGCATCATAATTATTGGAGCTGGCAGACATCTTAAATGGTGATCATGGAAGGCTGCAATTATGACCATAAGAGTGAGCAGCTGAGAAGGGTGGAGGTGGAGGATAAGATCATTGGAAGAGAGGATGTGAAGAAGCTGAGAAGTCAGGGTATCATCAATATGGATAATGAAATAATTATTATTGCAAGCAACACTCTGTGGCAGATGATCGACACGGTCTGACACAATTTGAGCTTGCTATAGCCACAAAGTTCAACCTATTCCGGTGCTCTCCTCTATGAGATGAGCTGTTATATAGACTTAGGCAGTGTTAAAAAAAAAAAAAAAGAATTATGACAAGAGCGGTGTTGGGGTGACATGAGCGAGGAACGAGAATGACTGGGAGTGGGGTCTATGGATGACCTCAGCAAAGAGGCATTAGATCCGCTTTCTGTTTGCACTTCTGGCAGAGATAGAATTGCCTGTCCTCTGGGAGTAAAGGAGAAGCCCACCGCCTCCGTGAAATCCACCTCTTATCTCCATAAGGGATTCTTGCACACGTTCTATTATGAGGAATTTGGCCTTTTCCCAATGACTGCTTATGGCAGATGGCATTTTTAAAAGATGGCCACACAGTATATATTCCATCCTACATGCTCTCTTATGTTGACACCCCTTCCCTGAGGTGTGAAGCCTCCATTCCCTCCCTTAAACTTAGATGGAACTTTACAATTGCTTCGACCAATAGAATGTGGCGCAGTGATGCTGCGATTTCTGAGGCCGGGTTCCAAAACCAGAATGACCTTGGCCTGGGTCTCTGTCTGTCAGGAGCCCAGCTGCCATGTCCTCAGGAAGCTCAAGTCACATCACAAGGCCATGTGTGGGGTGTTCTGGCCGACAGCCCCAGCAAAGTCCCCAACCAACAGATAGCACTGACTGCCAGACAGGTGCGTGGACGAGCCTCCTGATGATTCCAGCCCCCGGTTCTGAACTTCCAACAGAGGCCCTTGGCATCATACGCAGAGGAAAGATAATGTGCTATCTAAATCCCTGACCCAAGAAACAAAGATATTAAATGAAGTGTGAAATAATTTATCAAATAGCAATAGATAACTAGTATACTGCCTTTGGGTGTTAATTACTTCTTGGCACTTACTTGACAAGTCCTGGTGGGAGGTTAACATACCCCTTCCTCCCCCCCTCCTTTAACATAGAAGTGATTTTAAATAATTCTACCTTAGGGACACTAATCCTTGCAATTACTTTTGGATAGGGAAAAAAGAAATACAAATATTTTAGGTTACTCATTTTTTAAAACAATATAGTGTGATACACACACACACACACACACACACACACATGCTAGAGGTCTGGTGCACAAATTTGTGCACGGGTGGGGTCCGGCTGGCCCGCCCCGATCAGGGCCCATTGGACCAGACTGGTTGCGGGGAAGGACCACAGGTGGTTGGCCTGCCAGCCCTGCCCCCTGTTCGAACTCTAGTTGAACTCCTGGTTGAGGGGACAATTTGCATATTAGCCTTTTATTATATAGGATATTTTATTGATTTCAGAGAAGAAGGGAGAGTTAGAAACATCAACGATGAGAGAGAATTATTGATCGGCTGCCTCTTGCATGCCCCTACTGGGGATCAAGCCCACAACCTGGGCATGTGCCCTTGACTGGAATTGAACCCGGGACCCTTCAGTCCACAGGCCTTAGGCTCTATCCACTGAGCCAAACCAGCTAGGGCCAGGTTATTCATTTTTGAGCATCTTTTATGTACCAGGCATGAAACTAACCTCAGGGAGTCTAGAATCTGGTCAAAGAGACACACAAAATATAAAAACTTACAGGAGAGTGTGACAAAGGCAATTGCGAGTGGCACTCAGAGGCCTGGGGGAGCAGAGAGAAGCAGCCCCTAAGGCAGCCTGGGGGCAGGAGCCTACTCTTGAAGGGGAGGCGGGTTGGCTAACTGGACAAGCCACAGGAATGGACTCCTGCCACCTGGGAAGTTGTATTTGGGGCACAGGCAAGGCACATTTATATTACACCTATTCCATGGACTCCCAGCTCTGACTTATTTTTTTGGGCAAAAGACTGAAGAAACAGAATAGAAGGTGAATTAATTCTTGTGGATTCCTGATCAAATAACTAAGTCGGCGAAATGGTTTTTTTTGTAACAGCTGAGCATGAACACTTTCTCAGCGTCTGACAGAAAAATCCGCCTGGGGTGAATTTTAATTCAAAGCTTTTAATTTCCCATCATCTGAAAGAGCTTTTATCTCTGCCTGGTGGCCTCGCGGCTGACGCTCTGAGAAGACGAACAGATGGTCACTGCAAGGGTCGCTGCATCTCCACGGTCGCTCGTTTTAGCCCTTCCTTCCTGGCAGGTCCCTTTCTCTCTCATTTTCACACAGCCCAGTAACACCGTCGCTGGAATAACAGCACAGTCCTGCCCCACAGACCTCAGCACGGCACGTCCTATTTATCGTAACAATTACACATTATTTTGGGAAAAGGGAAAAGAAAAAAAGAGGGGGAGGAAAATCTAGCAAAGACTTCTAGAAAAATTTCTCCAATAATTTTTTCTCCCTTAAAAAGGCAATGTTAAAAAATATTAAGTATATTGTTAAAATTTTTTCCATGATTTATCCTATATTTTACAAATCTAGGTATGACATATTAGAATTTAGATAGACTTACTAACTGACCTTGGGTAAGTTTGTATGCCTCGGTAAGATCCAATTTCCCCATTTATATAATGGAGTTAATATTGGTATCTACCTAATACAGATACGGTGAGGTTTACTTGAGAGAATGCTATGAAGGAGGTCCTATATCTAAGCTGGCACATTTCTCCCTCTCTCTCTCTCTCTCTCTCTCTCTCTCTCTCTCTCTCTCTCTCTCTTCCTCTCTCTCTCTCTCTCTCTCTCTCTCTCTCTCTCTCTCTTCCTCTCTTTCTCTCTCTCTCTCTCTCTCATACACACACACACACACACACACACACACACACACACACACACACTCCAGAAATACAGAGCATAAAGCATTCATGAAAAAGAAAGGTGCATTCCTGCACCTCTAAGGGACACTGGCATTTTCATTAAAAAGGAATTCAGGTGATTTGTTTTTTGAAGCTTCTTAGTGCTTTTAAAATCTGGAGCAATGAATTTTAAACTGGGGGTTTTGGGTTTTTTTTGAGTCATGGACTTCTCTGAGCATATTATAAAAGTTATGGGTTCTCCAGGAAATGCATACACACATACAGAATGTTTCCAGGCCCTCTGAAGCCCAGCCAATGTGTGCCTGGTTGAGAATCGCCGATCTGCAGGCTGGGGGATATGTTCTGCCTGTATTGCTGCTCACCACCAGACGCGTTGCCCTCTCGTGACCTGATGCTGAAATGTACATTTGCAATGATACAGTCACATAAGCTCAGGCATTTGGTGAAGAAATGCAGTCTGGGAGTCTACTGGCAGGCCCTTCCTATTGCAACGCAGCAAAGGCTTTGCATAACACATCAAGGTCTCCTGTTTATGATGCCTCCTCCTTCTAGCAGCTCGTACAAAAAGCTGCCATGTGAAAGGCACAGAAGCTTGTCTTAATCTGAGCAAATCAGCAGCTTTCAGAAACTGCAGGAAAATGAAGCATCAGAGAAAGTGGAAATTGCCCCTAATGACAGCTCAGAAAATGGGGCTGATTAGGCAAACTGTGCCCCCCTGCGTCGCAGTGGATATCAGGAGTCATGATCACCAATTACTGCCATCAGCCTCCCAGGGCACCCTGCTCGCCTGTTTGGCAGTCAAACTCAATATTAGAATGGGTTTTAGAGCCAGGCAGGCCTGGGTGGATATAAAGCCTGGCTTTCCTTGCTGGGAAAATTTGTGGAGGTTGCTCAGCCTCTCTGAACCTTGCTTTCCTCATCTGCCAATGGGGATGACAAGAGTGTCCACCTCATGGGATGATGCAAATTAAATCAGCTAAGGCATGTCCAGCGCCCCGCCCCGCCTGTAGGAAGTACTCAGCAGTGCAGCTGAGTGTGGACTGGAGCTGAGGGGGATACCAGCACAGACATTGGACTTAGGGAAACTTGGCCCCACCAATCACCTGTGTAACTTTGTGCAGGTTACCCGACCTCTCCACATGTCTGTTTCTTCAACTGAGGCATGACTGAAGCATAACACCTACTTCTCACTTATCAAACCGGGATAACAGAGCCCCCACCTCATGAAGTTGTCATGAGGATTAAAACAGTGAATGGAGGGGAAGAGCTTAGCACAGCGATGATGGCGATGGTCGTTCATGATGGTGGTGACGATGGTGATCGCTAGCGATTAGATGGTGCGTGTAGAGCGCTTCACACCCAGCCTGGTTCCAGAGCTTGGGCTCTTCACCATCCTGCTATATTAACTCTCATAAATGCTCAGTCTAATCACTACAGTGATTACTGACGGGGGAGATGTGGCTGGGCCCCAGCATGTGTGAAAATGAGGATGTGGTTGGCAGTGAGTTCGATGGGAGTCATGTAGGGTGAAATGAGGTGGAGACGGTGTTCGGTTACTTTTTTCAGTACAGGCATCACAGGCAGAGAGAGGCAGGAGTGGGATCAGAGAAGGACCAGATGGCCAACGCACGGCATAAGAATAGCCGAGGACCTGTGGGTGTGCTGCCTGAAGAAGGAATTACTTGGGGTGACATGATGGCTGCCTTCGAAGGCCTGGAGCCTGCTCCGTAGGGACCCAAGAACTAGCCCAGGTGGGGCTCGGCTCTGAGTAGACAGATTTCAGTTCAGTGTCAGGAAGGCATTTCTGGTCTGCTGACCCAGGATGGACTGTGAGCTTCCCGTCCCAGAGGCACTCGAGTGCCGGCAGACCCCCCATTTCTGGGATTCAAACACTGGACAGGTGGATGGGGTTTGGAGAAGATAAGATCCTTTCCAGCTGTGACATTCCAGGGCTGAGGGCCATTGGCTCATGTGACAAACAACGAAGCAGGTTGTTGTCTTCAGGGACACATGGTAATACCTGGTTATTTCTCTCCTACCTCTCTCTCTTTACCGTGTTCATGGATTGGTAGAATCAACATCATCAAAATGTCCATACTATCCAAAGCAATCTATAGATTCAATGCAATCCCCATCAAATTACCAACGGCATATTTCACAAATCTAGAACGAACGTTCCAAAAATTCATCTGGAATAAAAAAAGACCCTGAATAGCTGCAGAAATCCTGAGAAAGAACAAAGTAGGTGGGATCTCAATACCAGATATCAAACTGTATTACAAAGCCACTGTTCTTAAAACAGCTTGGTACTGGCACAAGAACAGACATATAGATCAATGGAGTAGAATAGAGACCCCAGAAATCGACCCAAACCACTATGCCCAATTAATATTCAACAAAGGAGGTAAGAGCATACAATGGAGTCAAGACAGTCTCTTCAATAAATGGTGTTGGGAAAATTGGACAGATACATGCAAAAAGATGAAACTAGACCACCAACTCACATCATACACAAAAATAAACTCAAAATGGATAAAAGACTTAAACATAAGATGGGAAACCATAAAAATACTAGAGGAATCCACAGGCAGCAAAATCGCAAACATATGCCGAAGGAATTTCTTCTCTGATAATGCTCCTAGGGCAATGGAAACTAAAGAGAAAATAAACAAATGGGACTACATCAAAATAAAAAGCTTTTGCACAGCAAAGGAAACCATCAACAAAACAAGAAGACCCACTACATGGGAGAACATATTTGTCAATGATACCACCGATAAGGGTTTAATTTACAGGGATCTCATGAAACTTAACAAAAGGAAGATAAACAATCCAATAAAAAAATGGGCAACGGACCTAGATAGACACTTTTCGAAAGAGGACATACAGAAGGCCGAAAGACATATGAAAACATGCTCAAAGTCACTAATTACACGAGAGATGCAAATCAAAACGACAATGTGTTATCATCTCACACCTGTCAGACTGGCTATCATCAACAAATCAACAAACAACAAGTGTTGGAGAGGATGTGGAGAAAAAGGAACCCTTCTGCACTGCTGGTGGGAACGCAGACTGGTGCAGCCACTGTGGAGAACAGTATGGAGTTTCCTCAAAACACTAAAAATGGAACTCCCATTTGACCCAGTGATCCCACTACTAGGAATATTTCCCAAGAAACCAGAAACACCAATCAGAAAGGATTTATGCACCCCTATGTTCATAGCAGCACAATTCACCATAGCTAAGATTTGGAAACAGCCTAAGTGCCTATCAGCAGATGAGTGGATTAGAAAACTGTGGTACATATACACAATGGAATACTATGCTGTGGTAAAAAAAAAAAAAAAGGAACTCTTGCCTTTTGCAACAGCATGGATGGAACTGGAGAGCATTATGCTAAGTGAAATAAGCCAGTCAGAGAAAGATAAATACCACATGATCTCACTCATTTGTGGATTATAGAGAACAACACAGACTGATGAAAAGGGACAGATCCAAAGACTGAGAAACAGCGATCAGGCTATCAATCCCCAGAAGGAAAGTAGGAGAGGGCGGGGGTAAGGGGAAGAGATCAACCGAAGGATTTGTATACACGCATATAAGCCAAACCAATGGACATGGACAACAGGGGGATGGGAGCATGAGTGTGAGGGGGCGGGGGGAGGGGGGGGGAGGTTGGGGGTTAATGGGAGGGGGGGATGAGGACACATTTGTAATACCTTAACTAATAATAAAAAAAATAAAAATAATGTATTTTTAAAAATACATTTTTATTGATTTCAGAGAGGAAGGGAGAGGGAGAGAGAGATAGAAACATCAATGATGAGAGAGAATCATGGATTGGCTGTCTCCTTCACACCCCCTACCGGCAACCCAGGCATGTGCCCTTGACCAGAATCAAACCCAGGACCCCTCAGTCCACAGGCAGACGCTCTATCCACTGAGTCAAACCAGTTAGGGCCTCCTACTTCTTTTTAAAGTCAAACTTTTAGCTTGTCTTACCTACAGAGGCCATTGGCTGAGAGCTGCTTTTTGTAGAATGACAATGGCTTTTGATAAGAGAGGACTGAGTAGGTGTGTGCAGCCTGGAGGGGGAGAGAAATAAAGGTAGCTAAGGGGGCAGCAGGAGGACACAGGGTTGCTGGGGAGGGGAGCAAATGGGGACAAATAGGTGCCAAAAAGGAAAAAGCAACAAAGTCACTAGAGGCTAGACAGCTTTAAATAGCCACTCAGAGTGTGGACCCAGCACCACATCCCCTAGGAGTGGTTAGAAATGTGGACCCAGAGGCTCCACCCGAGGCCAACTGAGCCAGAATCTGCATATGAACAAGTTCCCCAGTGATCTGTGTGCACATTCCAGGTGAAAGGCACTGATGTGGGGATCATCTAAGGGAGACCCAGGCTCAGGCGTGCTGTGCGTTCATCTCAGGAAAGAAAGGGAGGGGAGGAACGCTGGGGCGATGGGAAGAGCGCGGGAGTCTGGTCTCCATGGGGACGGCCCAGCTGTGCTTCCAGCACAGCTGCTCCAATTAAGTCTCTTTATCTAGTCAGGTTCAGAACAGTCCGTCAAATTTGCGCAAGGAAGCAGAGGTAACGGGGCTCACGGCACAGGTACTCATGTGACTCCTAATTAAGCCATCTTGGTGAAATCGCCTCTAGAATGCCTGTTATTATTTTAGGAAACAACATCAAGAGAATGATCATTAAAAGCAACGCCCTGGGTGGGGATTTTGACTCCATTCCAGTGGTTGGCAAGTAAAGCACCGTGGTTTTTTTTGTGAAGTCACGTTTCTGTAAATGTTCACAGATCACACAGTGTCAAAGCTCGTCTCTGCTGCAGGTCTGCCCTTTCCTCTGCCGATGCCTTTGGGGTTTGCCGCTTTATTCTGCTGCTGCTGTTTTCTTCTCTTTTTCTTTCCACTGCGTATTTTCTGATTTTACTTTGACTTGCAGTGGGGGAGGGTATGCTAAACCCAGTTACATGGTGTTTTCAGATAAGAAGGTAATTTTACACTTCACGGTTGGGCAGAAGAAAATTTTCACGCAGAGAATTTTTCCATCCTAGACTCCCATCAACAGGGCATCCAGGGATTTGCTGCCATTTGAAAGCTGCCCATGGTCTGACTGCAGACTTCCTGCAGGGCATGCCTTTAGACCTGTCCCCTCCTGAGTGGGCCCTGTTCTCCAGGGCCCCTGCCATGGCACCTGTCGGGGCCCTCAGGTCCTCTGCTGCCTGCCTGAGCCCATTGCCTCTGGGCCACTTGGTTAGTGACACTCTTACTGACTTACCTTACACCCTGTCCTGCTGCCTCTTCTACATGACAAAACCCCAACTTTGGATCATCCCACAATCCGCCTTCTCGGCTCCTCACTCCATGTGGCTGAGAGAAACCGGAGAAAACCCATGGAAGCACCAACTGAGGCCACTGCCCGTTCATGGTCTCAGCCCCCACCTGCTTTCTCCGCACCCTCAGGCAAACATTGTACTTGCCCTCAATCAGCTCCTCTCCCCCCAAAAAACCTCTCCCTTGGTCCTGCATCTCCACCGTAAGGAGGCACCTTCTCTCCTTCCTCTCACAACATTTTGAAAGCATAGTCAACCCCGGTGGTTTCTAGAGGTGCAGATTCCTGGGTCTATTCTATAGCAAATGAACCGGAATCTCTGGGTGGGGCCTGGAATTCGTTATTTAAGGAAGTTGCCTTCCTTAGGAACTGCTCATTGACTCTCCTCACATTCAGATACTCGTCCAATTGTCACAGGCCGGCATCAAACCATCGCACTCTGCGAAATGGGGTCAGCAGGAACAGCCGCTACAGCCCACGTACGCCCTGGCCTGACCTCTCTGGAATACGGCTGCTGCCGGTCTCTCCAAGACTTCGGGTCACCCTTCCTCCTTCTGTGCCTCTTCTGATCATTTATTTCCCTTGTGCTTTCAGTGTGAGGACCTAGGGTGCAACATTTAAGGCAGCACTCACTCTCAGGTGCTGACCCAGCAGGGACACAACCCTGAGCGTGAGTGCTGCCTTAAATGTTGCACCCTAGCTGCTGCACGTCTCTGGTATCACCCTAACCCCACCCTGCCCGCTGCTTCTCTAGCGTTTTGGATTGACAACGCATCCCCACCCCCACATTCTGTGCTCTAGCACTCTCACTCTCCTTGCTGCTAGATCTTTACAGATACGAAGAAGCTTCTTGCAGCTCAGGGTGCTCTCGAGCCAGCCGCCTCCCCCCTGGTCTCTGTGCTTCCTTAGTCCTCTGGGCATTATCTCCGTCACTGTGCTGACCAATGTGGTCTGGGCACATGAGAAGCTTCTCTAGTGTAGAGACAGCGGTCAGTCTTTTTCTAGGACCCGTGCCTGGGGCAGCAGGAAGCAATCAGTAAGTGCTCTACCAGTGGTCGGCAAACTCGTTAGTCAACAGAGCCAAATATCAACAGTACAACGACTGAAATTTCTTTTTTTTTTTGAAATTTCTTTTGAGAGCCAATTTTTTAAAAAAAATATATTTTATTGATTTTCTACAGAGAGGAAGGGAGAGAGAAAGAGAGTTAGAAACATCAATGAGAGAGAAACATCTATCAGCTGCTTCCTGCACATCCCCCACTGGGGAAGTGCCTGCAACCCAGGTACATGCCCTTGACCGGAATCGAACCCGGGACCCTCCAGTCCGCAGGCCGACGCTCTGTCCACTGAGCCAAACCGGTTTCGGCTGAGAGCCAAATTTTTTAAACTTAAACTATATAGGTAGGTACATTGTTATTAACTTAATTAGGGTACTCCTAAGGCTCAGGAAGAGCCACACTCAAGGGGCCAAAGAGCCGCATTTGGCTCGTGAGCCGCAGTTTGCCGACCACGGATCTATACTGTTAGCTGAGCTGTATGCAACTCTGCTCTGGGAGCTCGCTTGAGTCAGCCTTCCTGCCCAGGGTGCAAAGCCCATGGTTGACTCCCGGCCCCTTCACAATGCGGTGACCTCTACGGACAGGACGGGACGGATGGCTGTGCGCCAGGTTTGAACGAGAGCCAGCCCCTGTCCACACCCGGGGTGGGGCAGAGGGAGTGTTAAACCCTCAGCTCTCCAAGGGCGGTAGTCAGAGCTCTAGCAAATAACTCTCCTGACAAATTTACTTGAAGTTAGCCTGAAATTTTCATAGGAATTACACAATGCCTGGCCAAGTGCTAATTTCTGAGCTTCCTGCCAAATTTCCACCGTGCCGGCTCGTGTCTACCAATCTCTCAGCGGTGATGTGTGTCTAGCAGGGAGCACAGGAGCTTTGGGAGTTATTCTGGGCCCTCATAAAACGCTTCTTGGGATTTTTATAGAGTGGTTCAGTAATACACTCCCTTGGAGAGTATCACTGCTTCCAGAAGAGGTACTTAGAGTTTCTTATTGAACCTCCCTCAACACTGTTGAGGAGGGACCTGCCGGAGAAGAAACAGCTCCAGGGTGAATAACATGCCGTAAGATCCAGCGTCAGGAGTTGCCCTTTTCAGTGACCGTCAAGCCTTTTCTGGACTCTAGCCTCATTCCTTTGAGGACAAGACCTGTGCTATGTGCATGGCTGTGTGTTCTCCACACCTGTTTTGCTCAATATTGCTCCCGTAGGGCTAGCATTGTGCCTGGCACACAGGAGGCACGTGATAGGAGCTGGTGATGGAGAATGGGAAAAGAAGAAACCTGGGGAGTGGGCCTGGAGCTGCGGGGGCTCATCTGCAGAAGTGCAGAGCTAAGAGTGAAAACCAGAACACCACGCCCTGGCTTTCCACCTACACTGAGGACCCAGCACGGCTGGCTGCCGCTCCTACGCTCTGAAGCAGGGGTGGGGAACATCCGGCCCGCTAGCCATATAAGGCTCGAGAAATCATTTGGCCTGGCCCTGCCAAGGCAGTAAGGGTAAGATAATTAAATGTTTGACCAAATACAGCAGGCTAATCGTTAAGTTGATAATTTTGTATGGCCCATGAATGATATAAATATAAATATTCAAATGGCCCTTGGCAGAAAAAAGGTTTCCCACCCCTGTTCTACAGCTTGATGGCCAGGCCTGAGATCCTGATGGCACCTGGGGGCTAGTGGATACTGGAAAGCAATTTCATTCATCTGATCAAGCGGAAACAGAAAAGCTGGCCCTCCAAACCAAGAACGCTGGCTGCTGTTGCTCCTCTGGGTGGAACTTGGGGGAAGTTACTTTTCCTCTTGGTGCACCATCTTCCCCCTCTAGCTAGCCTTCCAGCTTTCTTTAGAACAGCGGTTCTCAACCTGTGGGTCGCGACCCCTTTGGCGGTCGAACGACCCTTTCACAGGGGTCACCTAAGACCATCCTGCATATCAGATATTTACATTATGATTCATAACAGTAGCAAAATTACAGTTATGAAGTAGCAATGAAAATAATTCTATGGTTGGGGGTCACCACAACATGAGGAACTGTATTAAAGGGTCATGGCACTAGGAAGGTTGAGAACCACTGCATTAAAGGGAGGTGAAGGTCTGATCTGATCTTTGTGCTACACATGAGCTCCATCCCTGTATGTAAAGGGCCAGAAGGTTGAGAAACACTGCTTTAGAACATCTATTGGTGATTAACAACAACAAAACAAATTTAAAAACCACCCTGGCCTGGCAGGTGTGAGCCAGGAGGTCACAGATTGGATTCACAGTCAGGGTACATGCCCAGGTTATGGGCTCGAACCCCAGTAGGGAGTGTGCAGGAGGCAGCTGATCAATGATTCTCTCATCATTGACATTTCTATAACTCCCTCCCTCTCCTTCCTCCCTGAAATCAACAAAAAATATATTAAAGTAAAAAATAAAAACCACCCTGAAGATTACAAAAAGGAAAGCAAACTATTGCTATTCTCAAAAACGATGACACTCATGTATAATAACACAGCAGGACAACCATGAACTATCATTATCTTGAGGGAGGTAAAAGGCCCGAAAACCCCTGTGTAGACTTAGGGGATATGACCAACTCACACGGATTGACGGCCAGGCCTGAATTACACAGAATTTCAGGGACTCGTGAATCCCTTGAGGTTCTTTTTTTTTTTTTTTTTTAAACATATATTTTATTGAATTTTTTACAGAGAGGAAGGGAAAGGATAGAGAGTTAGAAGCATCAATGAGAGAGAAACATCGATCAGCTGCCTCCTGCACACCCCCCACTGGGGATGTGCCTGCAATCCCAAGATACATGCCCTTGACCGGGATCGAACCCAGGACCCTTCAGTCCGCAGGCCGACGCTCTCTCCCCTGAGCCAAACCGGTCAGGGATCCCTTGAAGTTCTTTGATCATCTTCCCAGACGTACAGGTATGAACCCTGGTTGAGAAGATCTAGGTTAGAGGTTCCATGTGGTCTTTGAATCAGTGTCAGAAATTGATGGGACCTCAGAGTTCAACTCGTGTAACCGCCATCTAATGAGACTTTACAGGTGAGGTTATGAGGCTGACCATGGGCGTCGGTGGTGGGTAGCAGAACCGAGACTCGCAGGCACCCAGGTTTAACGAATCTGTTATCACACAGTATTGCTTTGACGTATTACGTTGAAAACAAATGTAAAGAAGGAGAAGAGTAGAGACAGACTGACTGTGGGGGAAAGGAAGGAGCAGACTATACAGTCTGGCTATTGCTTGGTTTCATTTTGTGTTTAGTGAAGATTGATTTTCTAGCTTCAAGCCAAAGAGACCAAGCCTGAGGCCCCAACGTTGGCTCCGTAAGGAAATCCTGATAGACATTCTGAGGTAGACTTGTGGAGGGGAAGACAGGGGAGCTCTGGCACAAGATGAGCTCTAAACATCTGTCACTACAAAACCCCGAGCAACAAAGAATCTCCTGTGCCCAGGAAGTGGGGGAAAGATTTCTAAGGAGAAAATATGAGCTTTGAAGAAAGAGCAGGGGTTTAGCCCTGGCTGGGTAGCTCGGTTAGTTGGAGCATTGTCCTGTACACCGAAAGGTTGCAGGTTTGATTCCGGGTTGGGGAGGGTACAGTAGGCAACTAATGGATGTTTCTCTCTTACATTTCTCTCT
Source organism: Myotis nattereri (assembly GCF_964212035.1). Taxonomy (NCBI): domain Eukaryota; kingdom Metazoa; phylum Chordata; class Mammalia; order Chiroptera; family Vespertilionidae; genus Myotis; species Myotis nattereri. The sequence goes on from NC_138085.1 coordinate 64,907,909, forward strand.
CTCTCTCCCCCTGTCTAAAATCAATAAAATTATATTCTCAGGATTTTTTTTAAAAAAAAAGAAAGAGTAGGGGGTTTATGCATCAAAGAAGGGGATACTGGGTGGTCCCTATAGATGGGAGGGCAGTTCTAAATCAGGGTGGGGTGTGAGTGAGGCAGGGTGGGAGATGGGTCTGGAGGCAGCTGGTATTTGACTTGGGAGCCATCTAAGGTGTTTTTTTTGTTGTTTTTTTTTAAGCTGAAGAGTATCAAAGCGAAATCTGCATTTTAGATGGATAACTTTAGTAACTGGATGGAAGATAGCTTGAAAGAGAACCCCTCTCCCCCGCCCAATTATAGAGCTATAGTCCAGATTCATCTGTTCATTCACTGATCCCAATTTATGAAGCTCATAATATAAGCCAAGCACTGACCTGGACAAGAAGAGCCTAAACCAGGACAATGATTGTGAAGATGGAGCCATAGAATCAATAATACATATTGAGGAAGCAGATTTGAGAAATACTTAGGAGTTAAAAATCAGCAGGACCCGACGACTAACAATATCGGGTGGGTGGGGAAGAGGTGGGATTGAAAAGGAAAGAGGTAGCATATTGATGGAAGGTTGGAAGAAATATGTCCAATATTTTAGAATTATATGACGTCTAAAGAAATTTTCTGTTAGAAGCTCCAGAAAGATGAAAACATGACACAGATCAAAACAAACTTCATCTGTGCCATCTTTGAGCCAGGAGTCTACTTTTGGAATTTGTTATTTCTCCAGAGCAGACACTCACACCTGCCCTAGGGAAGTAATTATAAAACTGACTGAATTGTACGCTGAACCCAGAGAGGTTGAGATAAAATACACAGAGCTTGCTGGGTGTCTCCCCACAGCCTACGGTAAGCCTTTCCTACCAGAATTCTAATTTTGTCATAACGGGGTTGCTTTCATGTAATTTTAAAACGAGCTTTCAAAAACAGAGCAGCAAGAATAGCAAGTGGACACAGATGGGCTGGGGGAAAGAGTGGGTTCGGTTAATTTTTATAAAAATAAAAGGTATCTTTTCTCAAGAAAAAGAATAAGATGGGCTTTTGCTAATGTTATTTTAAGAGGCAAAGGACCTAGTCAAAGCATTCATTTTTTTCTTCCTCGATTCCTTGTCTGCAAATAAAAAGCAGCAAAATTAAAAGAGAAAAAAAAGCCACGTGCTGTAACTGCCGTGAGGACACACGCTTAGCTCCACGCTGTGCTGTCTGCATCAGAAATGCCTTGCTGGGCAGGCTGCCCAGATCACCTCTGAGTCTCACCGTTGTGTAAGGCGAAAGGGTGAAATGTGATATTTGCCGCCCGGGGATGAATCTGTCCCTGGAGAAACAGAGTTTGCATTTTCTCACCTGCTCACAGTTAGCCAGCTTAGTATGAACAGGGCACCGGGGACCAGTTTCCCCTTGTTGCCACAGGCAGGGCACTGGGCTCTGGTCCCAAAGCTAAACTGCTGGCATGGCAGCCCAGGGATCTGGGCCTGGAGCACGCTCTCTCTCTGGACACCTTTACATACCTGTCCTTCCTGGTACGTGGCTTCCAGGAGTTCCAGCTCTGGGAAACTACAGGGACAGCCCTGACAATAACCACAGACACACACACACACACACACACACACACACACTGAAGATGCCCAATAACAGAGTGCGTGCCCATCCTAAGCAGGAGCAAATGCTTTATGGCCTGCAATTGGCTTTTAAGTAAGGAAAACAATTGCTTGGAAGAAGCAAAGCTAAACTAACTGCCGACATGCAAACCCAGCCTGACAGCTCAGCTGCAAACCTTGCTTCTGGTTTGCGGTGAAATGAGCCCTCAGCCTCGCAGACAGAGGCCTTCTGTCCACACCCGCAGCACAGCCGAGAGGCACCTGAGGGCAAGGACCTTGTGCTCAAAACACCACTGTCGACTCCAGGTACCTAAAATTCCATCCAGAGCAGTAGCTTCGGAAGCCAGCTGATGGATTCTATGCTGCTACTCCAACCATTCCCCCCCCCCCCCCCGAAGAAAAACAAAGATGCTGAGTCTTGCAGCCTAACAAAACACAGGGGATGTTGTTCACCTATATTAGGAAGCCTCCAGGGCTGAAGAGTGGCAGAAATTTCTGATGGGGAAAATAGGGGTGACTTTAAATTACTTTAACGTACCCCCACACTGACGTAGGCATTTCCACGGGCTTGAGGAAGGGGCAGCCTCTTAATAATGAGCAGAGCACAGAAAGGGGACAACAGAGGAAGCCATATAATACAGGCTGTTGTCTCCCATATTTTATATTCCCTCCAAAACTGCCTACAGGAAAAAGGCAGGAGCAGAGCAGGTGCCCAAGGCCGCCGGAGGTCTGTGGGCTCTGCCTGGGGTGATGGTCCCGATGGGGCTATACATTTAAGATGAGGGGATTTCATCCTATGTGCTTGCTTTGGCTTCTTTCTCTGTACGCCTTTCCTTTCTCTGTGATAACATCCGGTCAATAAGCGGATGAACTCTGGCCGGTTTGGCTCAGTGGATAAAGCGTCAGCCTTCAGACTGAAGGGTCCTGGGTTCAATTCCGGTCAAGGGCACATACCTTGGTTGCAGGCTCCTTCCCAGCCAGGGCCCTGGTCGAAGCTCGTGCAGGAGGCAACCAATCGATGTGCTTCTCTCACACGGATATTTCTCTCTGTCTTTCCCTCTGTCTAAAAATCAGTGGAAAAATATCCTCGGGTGAGGATTAAAACAACAAAACAAAACAAAACAAAAACAAAAACGGATGACAAACAAAACGGAGGCCTGGACTTCACCCCTCTCCCAGACACGCACTAGGGAAGGCCCCTATTTAGAGAGTGCCTGGACCACAGGTTAGCTACTGTAAAATAAGGGGTGCTCTTCTCTCCCCACAGTGGGTTTTCCCATCACCTGAAACATCATTTACCAAGTGTCTGTACCCAAGGAGAAAAACACCCCCAGAGTTTAGATCTGCATCAGCATTTCCCTCAAGATCTACTCAGGCGACAGCGTTTATGAAGGGCAAAGAGAAAGGAGTTGAAAACATGCCACAGGAGTATAAATTAATAGCTGCAGGAGGCAGGGGCCTGGGACTATTGAACATCTTTGTATCACACGCTTAGAAGCCAGCCTAGGAGGCTTGGCGGAAAGTCCATCGGAGGCTGACCCAATGAGCCCAAGAAACTGCAATTGGTCAGATTACACAGGTGGGACAAGCCCACACAGGATTCGGGGAGTGATCTGACAAAAGCCGGCCTCAGGCTTAGAATGTGGCCCCGAGTGTCCTTCAAACCTGACACAGTGCGCCTGCAGGAGGCGCTCTTTCGGACGTGCTCAGCGCTCTCTGCTCCTGTGACACTGGGTGCAGTTAAGAGTCCTGGGTTTCTTTTTGGTACCATGATGATGATGAGAGACTTTTCTCTCTAGGAGCTCCAACTAAAAATAAGGAGGATTTTTATGGCCTTAGGACGACAGATTTCAAAAACAAACACACACACACACAAACAAGGATTTGGGGTAGAAAGCAGAGGATGGGGATGGTGAGCCAAGTAACTGATGGAGTGAAACTCGTTCATATGCAGGGAGAGCGACGTTCATCGCCAACCTCTGCCACTCAGTGACTTTCATGAGAGAGTTCTGATGGGTCTGAAGGGTGGAGGAAATGGCAGTAAAATGTTCTATGAGGAGCCTCATAGAATCACAGAATGTAAGAGCTACAAGTGATCTTACAAATTACTCATTTTCAGTCATGAGTTTATGATAAAATTTTCACTGGTCCACAGAAAACTGAGATATATTTGGATAATCTATCACATTTCTTTAAAAACCAAGGTGAATTCAATTAAAGGATTGTTCTTTAGTCTGAGATTAAAATTTCCCCAGTTTTGTCATATTAAAATAGTCTTTTTTTTTTTTTAATGAAAAGACAGTGATTATAAATGGCAGTTTGGATTTTAAGAAATAAATGTAGTCTTTCTCTGTTCCTCATTATTATCACAATTAGTTTTTCTTTAAATGTATTGAAATATAACATACATACATCCCAATTAGTTTTTAATATTCCTATATATATGATAGTTTTCTAACTTGGGCAAAATGAAAAGTTGGGCACCCCCAGATGAGTCTCCCAAATTGTTGTTTAAATAAAATTTACTGGCCCATAAAATTGGATTGAGTTCAACATCCCTCCTATTTGCAGAAAAGAAAACGAGAGTGTAGAGAGCTTAACTGTTAAAGCAGAATCCAAGCACAGAAAGTCCCCTCGCTAGTAAACAGCAAAGCCCAGACCAGAACCAGGGCTCTTGTCTCCCAGAGTCCGGAGTTCCTACATCCTACTCGACTTCACAGGTGTGCAGTGCTGGTGGAGTCTAGAATTTGATCCTAAAACCACTTACAGTGCAAAACTGAGGTGAAGCCCTGGCTGGGTAGCTCAGTGGGTTAGAGCATCGTTCTGATATGTCAAGGTTTTTTTGGGTTTGGTCCATGGTCAGGGCACATAAAAGAAGCAACCAATGAATGCATAAATAAGTGGAACAACAAATCAATGTTTCTCTCTCTCAAATCAATAAATTAAATAAAATAAAACTAAGATGAACACGATTTTATGCCGTCTGTGAGACAGCATGGGAAGCTCTGCTGTGCTTTGCCACAGTGATCTCTTACAGTCATGACAAATAATCTTTACGCAGCATGAATTACACATTTTTGTGTGATTTTGTCTAATCAAAACTCAACAGGACAGCATAAGATTTTGTAAATATACACAAAGATGCACCTAGTTCATCACCTCTACTTAGAAGCTGCTTAGTTCATTTTCTTATCAGTCACAGAACAGCCGCCACCACTTGCAGTTCACAACGTATAGTTCACCACGGATAGTTCAAATGCGTCAATTCTGCATCAAGGACAAGATGGGCCAGCTTACTCAGGCCGGTCTATTGAGCTATGTCAATATCAAAAGATGACACATGTCACCAAGACAAATATAAAAAGGCCTTTAAAACCAACCCTGGAGCCAGGAAAACATTCAACACTGTGATGCCAAAAATTTGGATCCATTTATCCTGATTTCTCATTCTTATTCTAATTAGTTTCATAGTCACTGTATTTATGGGTGTTTCTAGTTCCTGCTGTTAACTGAAGTTGCTGTTTAGTATGCAGGCTCACATTCTTACCTTTTCCCTCCTACGCATGTTGATCTGGCACCATAAACACAACCCCATTGTTTTAAAGAGGCCAGAGCAGAACAAAAGGTCTCACCTAAAGTAAGGCCGGTGGCCAGTAAACTTAAAGTAATGTCTTGCTTAATGCCCTGGACTTTCTTTTCTTTTTTTTTTTTTAATAATTTTAGTTGTGAAAATAGTATATCTTTGTGTATCCTTCACCCACCTTTCTCTAATGTTAATGTCTTACCTGACTGTGGTACAAGATCACAACTACGAAGTTTAACCTGGGAACAGTGCTGTTAACTGAACAACAGACCTCACTAGAATTTCACCCGAGTTCCCGGATGCCCCCTTTCAGCCTCAGGATCCAACCTGGAACCCCACGTTGCATTTTGTTGTCACATCTCCTTGGCATCTCCTCTGTGACCATTCTTCAGTCTTCCTTTGACTTTCATGATCTTGATCCTACTGCACAGTACTGCTCAATTATTTTGTAGTAGGGTTCATGGGATGTCTTCCCCTGGCTGGATTGAGGTTATGCATTTTGGACAGAATACTACACACCCCTGACTGGTTTGGCTCAGTGGATAGAGCGTCGGCCTGGGGACTCAAGGGTCCCGGGTCCGATTCCGGTCAAGGGCATGTACCTTGGTTGCGATCACATCCCCAGTGGGGGGTGTGCAGGAGGCAGCTGTTTCTCTCTCATCGATATTTCTAACTTTCTATCCCTCTCCCTTCCTCTCTGTAAAAATTCAATAAAATATATTTAAAAAAAAAAAAGAATACCACACAAATGATGTGCTTTTCCAGTGCAGCGTACGAGGCGGAATGTAGTGTCTAAATGTCTCATTGCTGGTGATGTAAACCTTGTGTACACACACATCCATGAAGTTTGATTTTGGCAGCACCTCGCTTCCACTTTCGATACTCGGCACTCCCCCCTCCGCCCCACCGCCCAGCTGTGTCCCAGAGGTGACTTGTCTGCATTTGTCCTGCTCAGGCTACAACTCGTTCTACTCTTCCCTCTTCTATCAAAGACCACGGGTTCTATCAGTGCCCTGCATTTGTGAGGTAATGTTCAGGTAAATTTATCTCTGCTAAGACGCTAACAAGCAACAGATTTACATTTTATTTATTTATTTTTTCAGATTCACATTTTAGTAAAGAACTGCTGGAACCTAAGGCTCGGCTAGACAGTGGTCGGCAAGCTGTGGCTCGCGAGCCACATGCGGCTCTTTGGCCCCTTGAGTGCGGCTCTTCCACAAAATACCGACTTCTGCGCATGGGCCAGGAAGTTTCAATCGCACTGTACGTGTGCGCCCGCACGTGGTATTTTGTGGAAGAGTCACACACTCAAGGGGCCAACGAACCGCATGTGGCTCACGAGCCGCAGTTTGCCGACCACTGGGCTAGAATGACCAGAAGACCCCGTGTGTTTGGGACTGACCCCGTGTGTGCCTGTTGCCCTGGCTTAATCAGTAATAGCATCCCCTTTCCCTCTCAAAAGGGTCCTGATTTCTCTGTTTAATAATATGGCCACCCAACCTTAACCAAAATAAATGACTAATCATAGGCATTTTGGTAGGCCAACAGGGAAAATAAATTTAGGTAAAAGACGTTTCGATGTTTCTCGAATTGCACCCCAGCTCTATGTTCCTATAAAAAGTTAAAGTTCACCAACCTGTAGGAATCAGGGTTTCGTCCACAGGCAAAAAGGCATCGGCTTCTATAGTGACTTCATGGTCGTATATATTCGGGGAACCCTGGGAAGGAAGGGGTAGGGAGGAGGATTTAAAGCTTAGTCCTATTTCATATATTTGCTTTATAACTTCTCTTGCGGAAATGTTTTCAGGCATTGACAAAAACGTTAGACATCCCACGTGACCTCTGAGACGGCTGATACGTTCCTTGAAGTGTGGGTAGACAGGGCCTCAAAATAGCAGCTGATACATTTGGGAGAAGCTTTCAAGCGTGACCCCAGCATGCATGTTCTTTACTAAATGAAAGTATAAAGGTGCAAAGTCAGGGCGACACCAGTAGTCTGAACGCTTTTTGGGTTTCGACTTTTATTAGCAGAGGGGTTTTTCCCACCTTCCTCACACGCTGGGAAGAACAAGAGCAAGGGTCGGTGACCCGTAGCACACAGGGCTGGACGGCCACGGCCTCGCCTCCAGGCTCGCCAGAGGTGGGGCACGTCACCCTTTCTCTGGCCCAATTCCCTGCCACATGACAGAAGCCCGGGAGTCAGAACTGGGGTCCCTGCTTTAGAGCGTTTGTCCATCTCCATGAAGAGGCACCTGCTCTCCTGAGGGAGTCAAAGGCTGGTCAGTGGGCAGAGGCCTGTGGTCTAGTTCCAGCTCCCACTGAGTGGCCCCCGGGGAGTCACATAACCTCCTGGAATCTCATTTCCTTTTGTGTAAAACTGGGCTAACGGTGCCCCCACCTTTTCCAGGGCTCTTCTGAAGGACAGCTTAGTAAAGATGTGTTGCGTTGCTTGCAAATTGGAAGATGCACATGGACGTTTCTAATTTAAGGGATTATTTTGATTATTAATAGGAGTTTATTTTAAAGCTCCACAGCAGAAGATATGAAAAGGGAAACCTCAAAAATAAGCTAAACCAGTGGTCCTCAACAGGGGCCGATTTTGCCCCACCGGGGAAGAATTTGACAATGTCCAGAGACATTTTTGATGGTCAAGACCGGGGGTGGTAATGCTAATGGCATCTGGTGGGAAGAGACCAGGGATTCTGCTAAACGCTCTGCAATGCACAGGACTGCCCTGACCCCTGCAACAGGAATTACCTCGCCGAAACGTCCATAGTGCCAAGACTGAGAAACGCTGAGCTAGGTGACACTGACGGTTCTGCCGGGTTCGAGAATCAGCAGAGAGAGAGGCAGAGCGCTGTGGTGAATGGAAAACAGATTCTGTGGTCAGAAAGCCTCAGGCCCACAGAATCAAATGGAAAAGCCTGGCCCCAGCGTGCAAGATTGTCGAGACCTTGAGACTCTATGTCTAAACATGGCAGAGACTGTTTGAATTGCTCTACTAAGAAGGTCTGTTTCTGAGGAACATCTCCTGTGTCCTCCTGGCAGGCACATGCTGGCAGGGGCAGGGATCGGTGGCAGGTCAGACTGGGGCAGAGGTTTCTCCTCTGCTTACACGATCTCAGCCACTTGTTTGGCCCCAGTTCTGACCTGAGAAGGCAGGTCCAACATGGGAGGGGCCTAGGGCAGCTGTAGACCAGAGGGGTCATCGCCTGTGTGGCTCTCCCTACTGCCACCCGCTCACGGCTCAGGGGTACAGCCAGCCCCAAGCAGGCCTCTGGGACTGAGGGGTGTCCCTTTCTGATGAGGGAAGAGAATGTGAAATAATTTTAGTAGTGAAACTGGCTCTACCTGTTCAACGCTCAGTTCAAGTTTGAGTAGTATTCCATTACGTGAATATATTACAACTTGTTTACCTTTTCTCCTGTTGACGGACTTTTGCGTTGTTCCAGTTTTTTACTATTATGAATAAAGGTTCTTAGGAATGTCCTGTTTCTGTTTGTGTTTTAACACTAAGGCAGAAAGAAAATGATTCACTATGAAAATCACACACCCAACGAACTGATGAGTCTGAGATGTTAGCAAGAAGCCAGGGAGAAGGAAAAAACCTTTATTAGGCACCATTAGGTCCTACTGGCTACTGGGTCACCGCTGTGGAGCTTTAAAATAAACATTCCTTCATTGAAGTGAAGCATGCTTCACTTTATGACTCCTCTGACCGGGAATAATGCAATGATCCACTCTGGTGGAATATTTCTGTTGGATTCATTTCCTCCCCGGCGGATGAAAATTTGGCAAGGAATGCTGATTCACAAACAGAACTTGAGGTCCATCTCTGAGCTCAGTGTTTGTTTTGGTGAACTTGGCTTGGCTGTGACTAGCCTGTAACATTAACCATTTACAGAGTTCATTGTGGCCTGCGAGGGCTTTAAAGACTTCTTTTGTGCATTGCCACTACCACTGCCTTAATTCAGCTCTTATTGCCTCTAGCAGGAATAACAGACACCATTGGTTACTACCAACCAAGCCACAGCAACTGCCTTACCAGCACCCTCCCGCTCCCCTGGGAGAACCCTGACCTGTTGCTTTACCCTGTGCTAGGTTATAGATTCAGGGGAAGGACCCCTACCCCGGCCCCAGAGGGCTAATCCTGACTACAAAATGTAGGAAAAGTCTGGAGGGGAGCTTCTGGGAAAAGTTTTGCTTGTTCTTAAAAATGGAACATGAGAGATATGAAAAAAAAAAAAAAAAAAAAAAGGAATAGGTCCTTTTTTGTCTCTAGATGTGACAATATGAAGAGGTGGTTTCTAGAGCTGTGGCAACCACCCAGTGACCGTGACAGGACAGCCTGAAGGCAAAGGCCACAGCACTGCAGAAGCAGAATGGAAAGACGGCAGAACCTGGGTCCTTGGTGACCACCTCCCCAGCCATGCGGAACCACAGTCACTGCTCGTCACCTCACGTTCCCCCAGGCCTGCTTTCACTGCTCTTTAGGTAAAGTTTAAGCAAGAAACATGTTCTCCCAGTTTTGTGTTAGGCAAACGAACAGCGAGAAAGAAAAAAACACAAACAACCTACAACCCACATAGCTTTTCTATTCTCTGAAAAACACAGTTCTCCCTTCCTCCCAGGCCCCCAACACTCAAACTGAGAAGCGATGAGTCAAAGCCTGGCCCCAAGTAGAACAAAAGCACTATTAAGTTAAACAAACAAACAAAAGGAGAAAATATATAAGATGAGCTGACTACCTTAAATACCAAGTTTGGATCTATTTCCCTGGGGAGGGTTTAGGAGGCCTGATAACGTGTCAGTGGGGAGGGCAAGAGATATTCTGAAAACGCAGAGGTCCCTGACCCCAGGCCTAGTTAGACTGACTGTCTACTCTTACCTGACAACCCCTGCCCACCCTCCACCCTGGAGCTAGTGGCTGTGGAGTCCAGCTGCACTTACTAAGACAGTTACAGAAGGGAGTTGACACTGACCACCCTTCTAGGTGGGGCCTGTGGTCTGGGAAACTATTCAGCCTATGTTAAGAGATTCAGAAATACCTGTCACTTCAGGGATGGGAAGGGTGTAAAATTCTGGTCAGGAGGGTTCTCTGCCAGGTAAATAGGAAGAGCCGCAGTGAATCTTACATTCCCATTAAGTCTCCTCCATCGGAACACATTGGCAGATGTGATACTTCACACATCATTTCTCTTTCTAGTCCTGAATCTATTCCTTTAGGCCACCCCTGCTTATAAAATTGGATGTCTAAGTATATAGAAATGTTGAAAACAGTAAAAAAAATCACCATGATCTGCTACCTACATTAAACCATAACTATTTTGTTCTATTTTTGTCAAGTTTCTTTCTGAACTTATTTTGAAAAGTAGGGCCTTTATGTTTATTATTGCAGAGCCTTTTATGGCTGGGCGTGTTTGTTTTGTTTTTGTACTTTGGTGTGTCTTTAAGATCTCAAGAAAGATGGTGGGAGTTCCTGAAGATAAGGAGAGAGCAAGTGAAGGAACATCTTTCTTATTTTTAAAGGGAGGACTTTGGAAAGTATATCAGAACCAATTAACTCATGCTACTTGAAAAGATCCTAGGAAAAAAATCAGATCATCAGCAAACTCCTAAGAGAGTGTGAAAATGCAAGCTATTACTAGCTGGCTGTGAACATCATCTCATAATCATGCCAAAGTGAGTGATTCAAGTACAGTAGACGCTGATGAGTTCTTCAGATGAACAGGAAGTAATAGATATAATCTGCAGAATTTAGCTAAGCTTTTTGTATTCTGTCTTATGCAATCGCCTCCTCAACAAGCTAAAATATTAGCATTAGGAGGGAATGAGGTAGTTTAGAAATTACTTAATGGGGGTTGTAATGTCTTTACCCCACACTCAGGGTGGGCCACACAGTAGGAGCACACAAATATTCTCAGCATATCTAAAGGGCTTGGGCAGAGCACATTTCCAAAGGTCCAAGGGTAGAAAGCACCTTTCTTGGAAGTAATTTTTTAGGGGGAGGGGGTGTAGGAGTGAAGTAGGTGACGCAAATGTAAGTACATGTTTTTAGTTGAGAGGGAATTCTTAAAATAACTAGTTAGTTACCTGAGCATATGGGAAACTTAGTTCTCTTGGCAGCAGAACGTACTCATCCTATCTTTCCCTATAACTTTCATTTATTGAGCACCTACTATGAGCCAGATGCTTTGCTGGGCAATGTCATCATCATGGGGGTGACCCCATCACCAGGGTAATTTCATGCTGGGTTGGTCTCTCCAGTCACTCCCCCAGCTCATTCCACAAAGCACATCGCAGGAGAGAAGAGGCAAGGTCACCCACCTGGCCTGCCAGGTTGAAATAAGAATGGTTGGTCAGGTTGACGGGTGTGGTCTGACTGGCCTGCGCTCGGTAGTTGATCACGAGCTCCCCACCATCCAGCGTGTATGTTACCCAGACTTTTAACTCCCCAGGGTAACCTTCCTCGCCGTCCGGACTGACCCGGGAGAACTGGACGCCATTTGACAGCACCTGAGGGGTCCAGAGGACCTAGAAAAAAAAGTGTTTTCAAAGCTGTTTAGTCACTCCAATCCCAAGCTCAACGCCACATTTCAATATCAAAGACAACTGATTCCAGGAAGGGAGACGATGATACAACCCATAAGGTTGAAAATAATAGCCTCGATGTTAATTATTCTAAAATCCCATTTTAAACAGAATTGGAGAGAAAAGAAATTTTCTCTTTACCTACTCACACTTCCCATACTCTTTTCCCCTGAATTTATACATATGTGTCTACAATATTTTCTTCCCCTACTTTGAGACTTTTTTTGTTGGAATCTTAGCAGTACATTCTGAGTGTCATATAGCAATATCTGCTATCTGCTAATAGTATTAAGAATAACCTTGCCCAGCCGGCATGGCTCAGTGGTTGAACATCCATCTGTGAACCAGGAGGTCACAGGTTCGAATCCCAGTCAGGGCACATGCCCAGTTGCAGGCTCAGTCCTCAGTGAGGGGAGAACAGGGGGCACTTTGGCAGACATGAGACTGTCATTGTTGAGTGCTCACCAGCTGCTGACCTGGTGCTTTTACGTAAATCATTTCACAAGGTAAGGATTTAGTAGGACCAAAAAAATTATCATCTTTGCAGGTCAAAATAGTTGAACAGTGGCAATTTCACATGGTTCCAATTAATATTATTACTCCCATTTTACAGATGAGTAAATTGAGTTCAGTGGAGGTAACTGGCTCACTTCTACCTCCCACATTCCAGGGGAGTGGAGTAGAAACCTTTAATACGTCATGACCACTGTTTAAAGGGTGTGTGTGTGTGTGTGTGTGTCAAGTCATACACATAATTAGTGACAGCGCTAGGATTCAAATTCAGGTCTACATTATAACACATCTTGGTTTCAGTGGATGTTTTGTTCAAATCTCCATGAGTATATGATTTTTTAAAAAGGAAATAAAGAATTCAAATAAAAAAAAAAATCTCTATGAGTTGAGGCCAAACACTGTCATTCCAAATAGACTTGAAAGATAACAAGTCCTTTGGCCTGAGGAATGGCCATGAGCCCAGGCTGTGCCCCCTCCCCCTCTCCCCCCACCCCCGACCCCCACTCCTGGCTGCACCTCTCAGTGACATTGCATTTGCCAGGAAGGGGAATCCAGCGGGAACGGAGGACTCTGCCTTCACCGATGGTGAAAGCAGCTGGTGCCTGAAACAAGTTCACTGACCTTAGAAACAAATTAATTTTAGACCCTAATTACTTCCCAGGAAGACTGAATTTTCAAGACACTGAACACACAAAGCCTGTCATATATGTGATTAAAGAAAGAAAAAAGAAACTCCCGAATGGAAAATTTTAGGAATAAAAAAACTTGAAATGTTCTTAACTTGCTACCTTGTTTTTCTTCTTTAGAGAAAGAACACAATGGAAAGATTTTTGTGTAAACCAATATGATCAGATAAGGACAATACCGTGGGAAGTGTCATTCCTATTCATGGAAGGATTTCCCTGGCCCTATCATTTCCAGATTTCCAGAAAATTTCCTGATTTGCACCTTTAGGCCTACTTCTCCCATTTCTAATCCTGTCAGGTTCTTCAAATTTCATCTTTAGAAAACACATACCTCCAAAAGAACTATTATTCCGTTAACTGTTGAGATCAAACCCAGCTGAAAACGAAGGTCATCTGATACTGCTCATGGTACTATATCAAAACCGACTGTTCAAAAACTTTCCATAATAACCTTCCAAGTGTCCCCCCACTTCTCTCTGGGCTGTTGCACAGCCATGCTCTCCAATAACAACACAGTGAATGAAATGCTATCCTTTCTTCAAGGGCAGTTCAAGTCCCACCTCCCCCGTTGCTATGCATTAGTCCATGCCCAGCTCCTCTATCACACCACTGGCGTCTATATTATGGGCTTATACCAGTGGTTTATGGAAGGGTCTCGCTCCCTCACTGTACTGTGAGCCTCAAAAAGCCCCATCCTCTGATGTGCCCTGGTTCACAGAAGGGGCCCAGTAGGCACATTGCATTCAAGAATATGTATACATGCACACTCGCCATTTGCTCCGTTCATACAGGGCATACATGTTAGGCAACACCACAGAAAGTACCACCGTGGGCGAGAGGGAACAGGAACAAGCAGGAACACGGTGCTGCTCTGAGGCTCCGCTCAAGATCCCTGTCCGCACAGAGCTGGGCCTAACTTCTCTGGTTGCGGTTTGCCCACGGACCGGGCATATGCCAGGGACCCTCTGGCTCTGTGCCTCCCGGGCCGAGGACGCCCATCGTGGAGGAAAAGGGAACTGACGGGGCAGTCTGGTTCTGGGCCACAGACAGGAAGCTGGTGGGACAGGGGTAGCAGGGTAACCAACTTCTTCTCCGGGAGAGCTGGCGGCCAGGGGCAGAAAGAAATTGTGGTCCTTAACTGCACACATGTTCCTGTCTTCTCTGGCTCTTCGCTAGGAAATCACCTGGCGGTGCGTTTGAAAGGCAAGTGAACTACCGAAAGGCTCTCCCTCACAGCCTGGAATGAGACCAGTAAGAGAGTCCCTGGGGGTTGACCAGCAGACACACCCAGGGAGGGGGCAGGAGGCCAGGCGTCCCTGCTCAGGGAGAAGCTGTTGGGTCAGTTTGCTTTCCTCGCCTCGTTTTTCCCGGACTCTCTGGGGGAGTGGGAGTTTTAATGTGGAAAAGGGGAACTTGGGAGAAGAGGGGATAATTTGGGGGCATGGAGAGGTAGGCCTGAATGCAGCAGAGCTTAACCACAGATACAGGGGTGCATGCTGGATTGGGGGCACCCACAGTGGTGGCCGAGGTGGAGAGCAGCAGTTGTGAGGGAATGAGGCCTTCTGGCCAGGCAGCCCGACTTAGGAGCATGCGGCCTTTTGGAGCCTCAGATTTCTCATTTGGGGATAATACAGGGTCCTTGTAAGGGTGAGAGATAATACATGAAAATACCTTGGGCAGTAAGTGGTCAGTATTATTTCAATCTACTTTCCTGCTGTGCTTACGGTCAACTCGACTCCCTGGTCCAACCCTGAGGAAGTCGTTCCCTGTCTTCCTAAGTCAAGGTCACTGTCCTTTCATAGTCAGAGGAGTTAGGCAAGGATGGGTCCTGAGACAGCCAGCGCACCTGCTCCTCCGAACCATGGAGCAGCGTCTTTCCTGAATCACCTTCCCACGCACTTGCTCCAGGGCCTAGGGTTGCGCCTGGTAAACAGCAGGGATGCTCGAAGGCCCTGTGTGAAGTGTGCCAGGTGAGGACTCGACCCAGTGCCCCCGACTCACCTTATCAAACCCTCTGACTCCTCCATGCAGACTGTTGGGCCCATTGTTGATGGCCAGCTTATACTCCTTCCCGTCCAATGTGAATGTTCCCTTGGCAATTCGATTGGCCACCCTGCCAACCACGGCTCCAAAGTAGGGCTGCTTCTGGAGGTACCCTGCAAGGACAGGGGATGACAGTTTTGTAAACTTCAAACTGAAGGTGAGGCTCACACTGCTAGCCACCACTTTCTCCTGAGGGCAGCTGCGAAGGAACAACTTGGGTATACTCTCATGGCAGCACAGAAAATGGTGTTCTCTACAAGTGACCTTTCCCCTTTCCAGAGTGGTAAACATTTTAAAGAATGTTATAAAGCACAAAGCAGACACTTAAACCATCCTAACCTCATCAACAGACAGAACCACTGATTTAAAATTTTTTTTTTAATCAATTGATTTTAGACAGAGATAGAGTGAGACATCACATTGCGGTTCCACTTATTCATTGGTTGACTCTTGTATGTGCCCTGGCAAGGATGAACCTACGATCGTGGTGCTGGGAGGATGTGCTAACTAACTGAGCCACCTGGCCAGGGCAGGACCACTGTTACTATTCTTACGCACATCCTCTTGTCTTCTAGTATATGCATACGGGTGATTTTCTTCTTTTTATAAAAAAAGAGGGGTCTTAGTGTACATGCTGCTTTGTAATCTGCTTCCCCCCTCCCCCCTGCAGGCCAATCTATTTTCTTAGTTACATTTATGTGTAGTCTTGAGAAGAAACTATCTTATCTTTCTTCTCTTTTCATTAAAAAAATCATGCAATTAGTACATAAAAATGTCCTTTAAAGAGTGTTAAATAATATACAAGAATATAGAATAGGCTTGCCAGAGAAACTGTAGGACACCCAGTTAAATCTGAATTTCAGGTAAATAATGAAAACATTTTAGTATAAGTATGTCCATATTATTGTTATACATGGCACATACTTACATTTAAAAATTTTATTTATCTGAAATTCCTATTTAATTGGGCATCCTGTATTTTTCTTTGCTGAATCTGGCAACCTCAATAGAGTAAAACATAAAGTTCTTCTCCTCTCAGCTCCTCTGCTTCCTGGTAACTACTGCTAACAGTTAGGCATATATACTTACTTTAAAGAACACACATTCTATATAGAGAGAATTATACACGCTGTTTTGCTACGTTTTCAGATATCAAATGTCTTAAGGTCTCTCCATGTGGCTACGTGGCATATTGATGAGAATAAACTGTTGTCAGTATTTTGGGGGGGAGGAGGCGTAAATGAAAGATAGCTAGTGTCCTGTACTTAAAACTTGGTGCCTGGGCATATTACAGTACTTTCCTTCTCTTTAAGTTCCTCTGTGCTATAATCTTCTAGCTTAGATTACAGTGGCAGAGATTAAGGTTTAGAGGTAATTTGTTGTGGTTTTTTTTTTTTTTTTTTTTGTATTATCACCAAGATTGCTTTCTGCTCTATTTTTCACTCAGAGGCCCTCGAATTCCATTCCCCTTTCTGCAGTCCTGTGTACCCATCACATCTACTGTGGCTCAGAAGAGCATGCGATTTAAGCCTATGCACTGTTTTTACCACAGCTGGAGGGGCTATTAGGACATGGACCCTGAACCGATTAGGCCAGTTGCAGGTGACAGGTTCCCATTACTCAACTGGTTGGGCCTAACCGAAGCGTTCATCTTCTCTTCTAGGTCTTTCCTGGTTCACTTCTTGCTAATCTGCAGGCCCTCAGAGTCCTGCCTGTAGATTGTCATCACAGCTAACACTGCGCTTTCAAAGTCTCAGCCACTTTCTAAATGGTGTACATTTAACTCATTTCATCCTCAGAATGCGTCCATAAGGTAGACACTATTATTAGCGGGTGTGGAAACCGAGAACAGAAAGGTGAAGTAACTTGCCCCCAAACATACAGCTAGTTATGGCCAAACCGGGATTTGAATGCAGATACTCTGGCTCCTAAATTCTTGTTCTTGTGCATCACATGACTTGGAAAGCACAAGGCTTTCTGATTAGTTGACCTTACTACCATCTCTCAGCACAGGCAGGCTGATCTCTATCAGCTCCCACCTCTCTCCCACTCTCCTCTCTTCCTGAAGCTGTCGCTTTAAAACCCTAACACTGGCTAACCAAAAGGAGTCCCCAAGGGCCAGACAACCTTTTCTTGGTTTTTGTTTTTAATAGACTTTATTTATTTATTTTTTAAAAAATATGTTTTTTACCGATTTTAGAGAGAGCGGAAGGGAGAGGGATAGAAACACTGATGAGAGAGAAACATCAACATCGATTGGCTGCCTCTTGCACACACCCTGCTGGGGATCAAGCCTGAAACCCAGGCATGTGCTCTGAGTGGGAATCAAACCTGCGACCGCTTGGTGCACGTGTCAACACTCAAGCACTGAGCCACACTGGTGGGACACTTTAGAAAAATCAAGAAAACTTGAGCTGAAGATAGAGATTCCCAAATAACCCCTGCCCTCACACATGCATAGCCTTCCCCATTATCAGCATCCCCCACCAAAGTGGTACATTTATTATAATTGACTAGAGGCCCGGTGCACAAAAATTTGTGCACTCGGGGCGGGGGTCCCTCAGCCCGGCCTGTGCCCTCTCGCAGTCTGGGACCCCTCGGGGGATGTCCACCTGCTAGCTTAGGCCCAAGCGGGCCTAAGTTGGCAGTCAGACATCCCTCTGGCAGCCCGGGAGCCCTCGGGGGATGTTTACTTGCCAGCGGGGAGCAGGCCTAAGCTGCAGTCAGACATTCTTAGCGCTGCTGAGGAGGCGAGAGAGGCTCCCACCACCACCGCTGTGCTGGCAGCTGGCAGCCTGGCTTGTGGCTGAACAGAGCTCTCCCTCTGGGAGCGCACTGACCACCAGGGGGCAGCTCCTTCATTGAGCGTCTGCCCCCTGGTGGTCAGTGTGTGTCATAGTGACCAGTCATTCCCAGTTGCTCTGCTGTTAGGGTCAATTTGCATATTACCCTTTTATTATATAGGATGAGTCTACATTGACACATCATCATTACCTAAAGTCCATAGCTGACATTAGTGTTCACTCTTAGTGTTGTATATTATATGGGTTTGGACAAATGTATCCTCCATTATAATATCATACAGAGTATTTTCACTGCTCCAAAAATCTTCTGTGCATTGCCTATCTATCCCTCCCATCCCCCTCGTCCCCGGCAACTACTGATCTTTTTTACTGTCTCCATAGCTTTGCCTTTCCCAGAATGTCATATCGTTGGAATCATACAGTATGCAGCCTTTTCAGATGGGCTTCTTTCACTTAGTAATATGCATTTAAGGGTCCTTCCTGTCTTTTTTTTTTGTGTGGCTTGATAGCTCATTTCTTCTTAGCACTGAACAATATTCCATGATCTGGATGTATCCCAGTTTATTTATCCATTCACCTACTGAAGGACATCTTAGCAATTATGAATAAGCTACTATAGATAGCCCATGTGCAGGTTTTTGTGTGGGTGTGCGATTTTAGCTCTTTGAGTAAACACCAAGGAGCATGACTGATGGATCATATGGTTAGAATATGTTTAGTTTTGTAAGAAACTACTAAACTGTCTCCCAAAGTGGCTGTGCCATTCTGCAGTCCCATCAGCAATGAGTGAGAGTTCCTGCTGCTCCACATCCTGGCTGCTCTTTGGTATTGTCCGTGTTCTGAGCTTTGGCCATTCTATTAGGTCCTGTTTTACTTTGCATTTCCCTGATGATATATAATGTGGAGCATTGGTTTGTTTTTCAGGAGCTGAAAAATGCAAAGAAAGCAGAATTTCTGTTCAAAAATTGTTTGGCTGTGTGTACCTCAGACAGCCCAAACCTTAGCCAGAGTACCTTAAAGTCTCAAACAAAATTGCTCACTAGTCTCGGTCAACCTCCCCCCTCCCCCTCCCCCTGATTCACTTTCCTTTGGCTTTTTGAGGAAAACAAACATTAGTTTAATTGACGAGCACTTTAAGCTTCCCACATATTTTATATATATATATATGGGTTTTTTTTGTGTTTTTTTTTTAACTTTTTCAATAGACTTTATTAGAGCAGTTGTAGGTTCACAGCAAAGTTGAGCAGAAAGTACTGAGATTTCTCATACCCCTCCTGCCCTACCAGTACAACAGCATCCCCACTAACCACATCGCCACCAGAGTGGTGCATCTGTTACAATCCGTAACCCTACATTGACACATTGTTATTGAAGCAGGAAAGTTAGAATAGAGAATGAAGGACTCAAGCTTACCCCTGCCTTTTCTATCTTGGCTGGAACATCGCAGACTCCACCTTCACTGACCACCTGTTCCCTTGCTTCCCCCTCCCCAATTTCCTATAATTAATAGCACCCAAAACATAGGTACCTGGAGAGTGGGGACAAGGACGAGCAGCATGGGGGGAGGGGTCACTCCACCAGCCCACCAGCATCAGAAGCAGAGGACCACCCCATCGATCTGTATACATAAAAGCCTAAGCGACCGTCGCAACTGAAACAATGGAACAGGCTGTGTGGGGCGACCAGGCCAGCAGGGGGTTTAGTGAGGGACGACCAAATGACTGAACAGCAGGCTGCATGGGGTGATCAGGCCGGTGGGGGGGGAGGGGCATGAGGGGCGACAAGGCCAGCAGGGGGGGGGGGGGGCAGCTGGGGGTGACCAGGCCAGCAGGGGGGCAGTTAGGGGCAATCAGGCTGGCAGGGGGGCAGTTAGGGGCAACCAGGCAGGCAGGCAGGTGAGCAATTAGGAGCCAGTAGTCCAGGATTGTGAAAGGGATGTCTGACTGCTAGTTTAAACTGGCAAGCAAACATCGCCCGAGGGGCCCCAGATTGGAGAGGGTGCAGGCTGGGCTGAGGGGACACCCCCTCCATGCAGAAATTTCGTGCACTGGGCCTCTGTGTATATATAAAAAGCCAGCAACCCGAACGCGGTAATGACCAGTAGCTATGCCCCCCACTGTGGCCACCGGATCAGCCAATGGAGGCGCCCCTCCCCCCCGTGGCCAACCTCCTGCAGCCCTTCCCCCTATCCCGGTCAGCCCTGCCCCTGATGGGCCCCCACCACCTCATTGGCTGGCTTGCCCCTCCCCCCAGCCAACTTCGCCCCTTATCGGCTACCCCATTCCAATCAGGGGCAGGGCCAGCTGGCCAACCTCCTACGGCCCCTCCCATGGCCACTGACTCCCAAACGGCCCCCCTACCCCATTCGGGGGCAGGGACATCAGCCCACCACCCATAGCCCCTCCCCATAACCAGGCCACCCCCAATTGGCCCTCCCACCCCAATCAGGAGTGGGGCTGCTGGCCAATCACCCACAGCCCCTCCCCCCAGCCAGCCCAGCCCTGATCAGCTGATCAGGGCAGGCTGGGCAACCTGCCACCATCTCCTCCCTACAGACCTGGTCGTGATCCGCTGATTGGGGCCGGGCGGCAGGACCCCCCCTGGGCCTCTAGTCCTATCTAATAAAGAGGGAATATGTTCTATATATTTTTCAATGGCTGCTGGTTGTACCAGATGAATCTCCATGCTATTTTTTTTTTCAGTGCTAACAAAGTGAAATAAAAAGTTCAAGTACTGTGAGGGAAGGTATTTGGGAGCAAATGAAGGAAAGAAGATAAAAATTATTACTTGTTCACCACAGTCAGATACTATCACAGCCAACAGCACATTTAATCATCATTATCCACTTGTTTCGGAGAGGAAATAGGTCTGGAGAGGTTAAATAACTTGCCCAAGGTCACACAGCTTTCAGAGGCAAAGCAGATTTAAACCAGGAATCAATACTCCCTTAAGGGCACTCTGGGGCATCTGTAATATTAAACTGCAGCCTCTAAACTGGTCCCCTTTCCTCCAGGGTAACCCCTCTTATGAACTCAGGTTTTCCAAAAACACTATAGTTATTTTTTCTAGTTTTTCCATAATGGCTCATGACAGTAATAGCTGGATGTCTGGTGGTAACTGGGGGGAAGATGGAGGGGAAGGAGTTGCATTGATTGTATGGGTAGGTTGTTTGTATCTGTGGCTTATAAGCAAATGTTCTCATCACAGGTTTGGAGAGAAGTCATAATGACTGCAGGTGGGACATGCAAATGAAAAACATTTAAAAATATTTTAAATACAAAATATGGCAGAAAAACTCACTGGAGGTGTGACTGATTTTCCCAGCCCGTAACTAAAAGACCATGTGATTTACCTCTTTAGAATTCTACAGAGAAAGATCTCATTTACCCAAGGAGGAATTGAACTGTTCTGACCTCAGGTCGTGGTCATCAGCCAAGCAGTTTATATAATCTGCCTGGGAAATTGGCAATAGTTCATTCACATCAATCTGGCAGTTACAAAAGGAATTATCCACGCTCAGCTCTTCCCAGTGGCTCAAAACATTTTAGGGGACACGGTAACGAAGGTAACCCCTTGCTCTGTCACATCTTATTGCTTTAAGTTATTTGCCTCAGTTTGTTTCTTTAACACTTACATACTCAGACATTCTTAGACTATACAGTGAACATTACGTCTCCTTCCTATCCCTGTACCCAGCTACCCAGAGTCTTTGCTTAAGGGCAACCACTGTTGCCGATTTCTTAACATGGGTTTTAATACACTAGAATTGATCAAAATAGCAGCAGAGAGACATTTCATACTTCTGTTATGCGCAGTTTAACGATGGGGACACATTGAGAGATTTTACCTTTGTGCAAACCTAGATAGTATAGCCTGCTATACACCTAGGCTAGATGGTTGGTATACTACTGTAGTGTGGTCCGACCTTGACCAAAATATTGTTATGCAGCCGTAACTGTATTCTGATTGAGACAATTATGCTTCCTGTTATGAAGTCTTCCTTATTTTTGGCAATATTAAAGGAACACACACACACACACACACACACACACACACACTCACACTGAAGGACAGGGCCTCATAAAAGGAACAAGGAGGTTGCCTGCCATAGCCTTGAAGATGGCTGAATATGTTAGAAAGTATTGCTTGATATTCTCAGGGCTTTTTTCCAGCTTCTCTTTTGAAAACAGCTTGATTTTCTTTTAACATAAATTATTTAAATCATAGCATAGAAATGAAAATGTCTCTCTCGCTGCTTATTGTGAAGCCTGTGACGCATCCTGGTTAAGAAAATTCTATTTAACTTTCTCAAGAGATGTTAATTACATGGAGGGCAATACAATACAAGCCAGGGGATCAGTTTTTTTTTCTCCCTTTTAAGAACAATGGGGAATATTTTCTTTCACTCAGACTCCCACGAGTCATAGACTCATGGAGACAGTTGTATAAATGCCCTCACGAAATCGGCACTTCTATGCCAGTGCTTCCCCAGTGCCATGTTATCATGACACATATTTCATATGAATTCCAGAAAGCCACCTTGTGCTTTAAGATCCATGTAACTCACATTAGAACTAAAAATGGTATGAACAGTGTGTGTGTGTGTGTGTGTATGTGTGTGTGTGTGTGGTGTGTGCGTGGTGTGTGTGTGTGTGTGTGTGTACAGAGGGAGGGTAGTTACATCCTGAATAGTGATAAGGCCGAGATAGAAATGAGATGATAAAAACAGGTGCTCTTGGCTTATCATCTCCAGTTCTTTACTGGTTCTGCAATTGTAGGTCAAGTACCCAATTCTTTGACTCCATGGGCAATTTTGCACCAGTCAAGTAAACTCTTTATGGTTTGTTTCAGCCTAGAAAATGGTTATGCTAGTGATAGAGAGAGGTGACTCAGCAAAATGAGGAAGCCTCTTTTGTCATTTGTCAACCATGCTTCTTCCCTTCTGACCTTGAAGACAGATGAGAACACCCACCTCCAGAAATTCAAGGAGATATGGAGCTGATTTCCCCCGCATCCCTGTACTTTCCTACGCTGGAGTCTCCTGTAATAGATTTGCTGAAGTTACCAAAGAAATTCTGCCGAAGATTACCTACTCCCTCTCCAAGATGACCTACCCCCTCTCCAAACCAAGCAGTGGAAGCTCCAACACAGATTAAGACAACTAGAGGGCAAGGAATAGGATCCTCAGGGATATTCTGATAATACATTTTGATAAGGAAATGGGAAGCAAATTTCAGTTTCCTAAGGGAAACCCAATACTCTCAAGAGTTTTCTGTTGACATCCAACTCTGAGCGATGCTACATATCTAAAGAACCCGACAGAAGGACACGCCTAAAAGAAAACCTCAAACCTCCTCTCTGAGCAGACTGTTTCCACCTCTACCCCCGGGCGGAGGATATCAATTCCAACAGTGCCCCTTTGCCAGCTTTACTTCAGACCTCATTTCCTGTCCAGTTGCACCCCTACTACCAAGACAACACTATGTATGCTCTCCCTTATTGCCATCAAACTGCGATTGTAATTATTTATTT
The DNA here is from genome assembly GCF_964212035.1 of Myotis nattereri. Classification (NCBI taxonomy): domain Eukaryota; kingdom Metazoa; phylum Chordata; class Mammalia; order Chiroptera; family Vespertilionidae; genus Myotis; species Myotis nattereri. The sequence goes on from NC_138085.1 coordinate 64,931,291, forward strand.
ATGCAATTATTTGGCTAATGGCTCTGTCCCCAGGGAAACTACAAGCTGTATGAGGTTGGGGATCTCATCTGTCTCATTGGGTGAGGTAACTGGATTAACAGTTTTTAAATGCATGTAGTAATATACGATCTTAATTGCCCACGGATTCCAACAGGAATAAAAGTCCACCCCAGCTAGGAGAAGACCTCATTTCTAGACCATGAGTAGGTCTTCCGCGTTCCGTTCTGTACATGGTCCTTGAGCAGCCAGAGCCTGCTGGGCTCTAACCCCACCCGGACCAGAGTGGATAAGCTGTCTGCATCTCCGGAGTATGTCTGAGACAACCATGCCTCAAAGAGACTCTGATCCAGGAAAAAGGAAGTAGAAAACGCACGTCTTTGATTTTCCTTGTTGAGAAAGGGCAAGAGGGAGGAACTGGGAGCCACACCCCCTCCAGCCTGCCTTTTCCTCTTCAGCTCCGACAAAAACCAGGCGGTTCAAAGATCGCTCCAGGGTTGCTGGAGTTTTATCTGACCCTCGACTGACTTTTTAAGTCAATCGAGGCAAAGCCTGAATGGATAACCAGAGGCCAAGTCCTATCGCTGTTCATTCTGTCTTTTTCCGAGCACTGGATACAACACAGAGAGTGAGCGGGACGCAAGCATTCCTGACCCGCACGTCCCAAGCTCGGGCCCTTCCCCTCGGTCCCTGCTCCCGGAGCAGCCCCATCCCGGCCGCGTGCAGGGTGGGCCTGAGGCCCGCCTGCAGCCGGGGCAGAGTTTAACCCACCTTCCAACTCGGCAAAGCCCAGCACTACATCTGAGGCTCTGCCCTGCCTGTCTTTGACCTCCAGGGCCGAGATGGTGCAACCCCAGGAGAGGATGTCCACCCTCAGCTGGTCTGACTGCAGCCGGAACTTCTCCACTGTCCCTGCCCCCGAGGGCAGCTCTCCAAACACGGATCTGGTCACCGAAACCATGGGGAAAGCAGGGTGTGCTGGACTCCCGGCCCTTCGAACTCCTGCAGCCGAAGTGGGAGCGACAGAAGTTTACCGGGAAAGGGGTGGGACCCGGCTCAGACTCCGCCCCTTCCTTGCCTGGATTTGGGGAGTGACCACTCCTGCAGAAAATACCCCCTGCGGCCTTTCTAATCTTTTCTTTGCCAAGGGTCACCTAAATGCAAAATTTCCAACCGTGCTTTTGGTTCTTTTCCTTTGCTAGCCTTGGCTGCATTGCATGTTGGGAATGGTAGTCTTTGGAAGATGAAGTTGCATTTTGGGGCTTGTAGTTTTTCTAAACCCAATCCTGAACCTACAGGATTCTACCCCCGCCTCTGGCCCAAGGTTCTTAACGTGCAATGAGCTGTTGGTTAATGCTGGTGGTTGACTTTCAGACTAAAAGCTAGAAAATGCACCGAGAAGAATTAGGGACGTTGAACGGGATCTTGTGGGGAAATTCCCCCTTTAGTTAACTCTTTGACCCAGAGGGGAAAGAAGTCCAGGGGTTGTTAGGGGAGGGGTAATGCAGGCTCCTTGGCACCCTGCACACTGGCTGAAGGTCCATTCTGTTTGTCCCGCAGGGAGAAGCTCTGGACATGTTTCTGCTGGAGCTGCTGCCCAAAGGTTCTCCTGGCTGCCGGCCTGGAGTGGCCGCCTAGGACAGGGTCAGTCCTCGGAGGTCAGGTGTGCATACGGGTGAGCAGAGGCAGCCTCCCACTTTCTTCTGAAGTTCAGAGTCCCTTTAAGAAGGCATTAAGGGAAAAAAAAAAGAAGGCATTAAGGAAACAGATATTGAATAAGGTCCTTATAAATACCTGATACTCTACTTTTATTATCTCCTTTGCACAAGCAGAAAAAGGCTTTAAGTATGTACTGCTGGGAGAGGAAAGACACCGAGGTCATTAAAGAATCGTTGTGCTTTAGTGTGCCTCGGAATTATTTGTGAAGATTTTTTTAAAAAATATATTTATTGATTTTTTACAGAGAGGAGGGGAGAGGGATAGAGAGTTAGAAACATCGATCAGCTGCCTCCTGCACACTCCCCACTGGGGATGAGCCCACAACCAAGGTACATGTCCTTGACCGGAATTGAACCTGGGACCCTTGAGTCCACAGGCTGACGCTCTATCCACTGAGCCAAACCGGTTAGGGAATTTGTGAAGATTTTTAAACGCATATCCCCAGGCTCATCCCCGGTGTTTCTGATTCTGTAAGTCTAGGCTGAGACTCAGGAATCTGCCTTTTTCACAGTTCCCCAGGTTATTCTAATGCAGATCATCTGGAACCAATCTTTGAGAAATATTGCTGTAAGTTTAGATGACTAATTTCAGGCTCTGATGGCAGAAAACTAAAACAGAGCTATAAAAGGCCTTAATAGGATTGTCAGATAAAATACAGGAGCCTGTGTCTGCATTTCTTTGCTAAATCTGACAATGCTAGACAGGCCTGGGCCTAGGAAGGAAGGATGCGGGAAGCCTGAAGACATGTTTTACTTGACTGCATACTCATCTCATCTTTGCTTGCTGCTGCTTCCGATTTGGTTCCTAGGTACTTCAGAGAGGATCGAACGAGGCTATGGTGAGTGCCAAAAGCATCTATGATTGAGAAATTAGGAGAATTGGGATCATGTTTCTGGAATCAGATGCTAATAAAATATAACTGTCTCTTAGCCCTTTCTGTCTGTGTAGTTGGAAGGAATATTTAACGTTCTTGCCACCAAGCCTTAATGCTCATTCATGAAGCAGCGGAATTCTGATAGCAAAGGAAAACGAGAGCTTGCAGCAGGCTTCGGTGAAAAAGACCCAAACAAGTCAAATTATAGACTGTACCACACATATACCATAACTGACAGCACTCTTGTGGGTGATTTCATCTGAAATTCTCATGAACTCTGTAGCCTCCACCGGCCCACTCAGCACTTATGGCTGATTCATACCCAAGCCCTTTTGGCTATGCCGTGTTAGCAAGGATGTCTTAGAACCTCTTCTATGAGCAGGAAGACTGCATTTTCTTTTCTTAGTCGCCGGTTCTCAATGTTCTGCCAAACTCATGTTGTCACTGGAAAGAAATAAATACATTTGAATGGTCAAATCCAAATGTCATTAGGGAGGCCTTGTAGCTTGACTTAGTAGAAAATGAAACATACCATGATGTCTCTCTAAGATGTAAGGAGTACACTTCTTCATATATATATATATATTATTGATTTCAGAGAGGAAGGGAGAGGGAGAGAGAGACAGAAGCATCAATGATGAGAATCATTGATTGGCTGCCTCCTGCATGCCCCACACTGGGGATCGAGCCAGCAACCCAGGCATTTGCCCATGACTGGAATCGAACCCAGGACCCTTCAGTCCACAAGCTGACGCTCCATCCACTGAGCCAAACCAGCTAGGGCAGGAGTACACTTATTGATTTCATTTTCCTTTTGCTTTTAAGGATTTAACATATAGAGCCAACTAGGACTACCTTGTGCTAAGGCAGATGTCAGGCACAACACTTGATTTTTCTTACCAGGATATCTCATTTCCCTAGTCTCACAGTCATACTCTAAAAGAAATATTTATGCACTTAAAAAAAATAAGAAATCTAAGAAAATATTCTCCATCTCCAAGGTTGGATTAGATCAGAAGCAAGGTAGTAATCTTGCAAAGAAAGCATTGTCAAATTCTAGGGGGTATTTACTTTTATTTTGGGGAGAGGGGCCAAGAGGAAGGTTATCAGGTAAAGGGAGTAGGAACTGTGACATTTATGTCAATGAGGAGTTACTTAGAGTGGATACCTTTTCTTTCAACCAGCGATGAACGGACAGGTGAAGAATAAGTTCTGTCCCTGTCCTCAGCTGTGGGTTAGTCCTCTAAGTTGAGTGCTGGGGAGCCAGAAATTAGGAAATCTGAGCCCTGACATGAGGCTCCACACCCTCATTCTACACAAAAACTGCAGGTGTGCTGTTCCTGGGACCTATCAGACTCTGGGCTCATGAAAAAGGCTGGCTCCAAAGCCTTAAGCTGTTGACAGGCTGCTGCTATGCAGAGGAAACTGAGATATAACAATAAAAACAACTCACAACACCTCAGAGTTTGTCTATAAAGAGATCTAGAACAGATTCTTTTCAACCAGGTTGGTACATCACCACCTTCCTGTTTTCTTTCTCATTGCTTTGAACTCCATTGGTGTTATTGCTAGTGCTCTTCGTTGGGCACTCAGCATGCACTGTTGTAGATCATTTCTTATCTTTCCATGAGTACCTTTTGTTGTTGCAACTATTTACTCAACTGTTGGCTCCCTGACTCAATATTTTGACTTTTTTTTTCTTAACCCAACCATCACTCTACTTCATTTCAGATGGAAACTGCCGGGAGCCAGTCCATGCTTGCTGTTTCAAGGGACTGGCACATATGGCATACTGTTCTTAATATGTTTGCTCACCTTCTTGGCACTATGTGTTTTAACCAAGGTCTCTGAGAAAGGTTGTTTCCCCAGGTAGGGATTTTCCCCTGAAGTTAGGGAGGGAATAAAACCTCTTAACTAAGTGCCAGGCGGGTAATTAATCACTTTAACTATGAACAATCTTGCTTAAGCTACATAATCTTTACTCCCTGGAATGGAGATAAGAAACGCCTTAACCTTTGTAATAGAGATTGATAGGATTGAATCAACTGGTATAAATACAGATGTAACAAGACAACAGAACACAGAACTTAGAACACAGAACTTAGAAGACAGAACCTACACACAGAACTTAGAAGACAGAACCTACACAGAACCTACAGACAGAAGAGCTTCGCTGGAGAGAACATGGCAAAAGATCCTGGATTGAACATGACTACAGAAATTGGCAAGAGAACCTGACTAGAACCTGGTGACTGAACCTGGCTGGAGAACCTGGACAGAACCTGGCTGGAGAACCTAGCGAGGGAACATGGCTACAGAACCTGGCTGGAGAACCTGGAGAACCTAGCAAGAGAACATGGACACAGAACCTGGGTGGAGATCCTAACCAGAACTTCGCTGGAGATCCAGAGCAGAACCTCTCTGGAGATCGAGACCAGAACTTGGCTGGAGATCCTGGCTAGGCTGCTGATCAACTGAACGCTGTCTCCGTGTCATTCCTTCTTCGCCAACTCCGTCTACACCTTTGGGAACCCCTGGACCTGCTGGGGTTGGACCCCGGCAGGAAACCACTTGTACCTGGAAAACAGGAATACCTGGGAGAATCCCATTAAGTTCATGAGAGGTAGAATTCTTCACAATCAATTCAACTCTGTTTCATCAACAATTTTGGAGCAGCTGCTGGGGAGGCATTCTGGGGGCAGGTGAGAAGCTATTGAGGAAGGTAGATTAAATTTAGCTGCACGGCATGTTGCTCATTTGCCAAATATTCAACAAGTATGTGCCAGGCGTTGTGCTAAGTGCTAGTTCTATATTGATAAGTAAAACATGATCCTCACCTTTCAAGGAATTAACAATCTAATATGGTAAATGTTCATCTTTATCTTCCATAAAAATTCAGTAAATTCATTACTAGACAATGCTGGATGAAACAAAGTATGAGAAAAAGAAAGAAAGAAAGAAACAGAGTATGAGGACTAGCCACAAGTCGGTTATAAATTTAGGGTTGCCTAAAGATGTTTTGTCATATTGGGATTATTTCAGAATTCTCTAGCACCAAGCATAGTGGCTGGCAATTTTAGGAGCTCAATAAATAATTATTAAATGACTACACAAGACATTCATAAGTACAATGTTGTAGTGGAGAATCGGCCCTGCTATCAGAAGACCTGGTTTAAGAGGACTAGAATTTACTGGCAATTCGTTCAACCACTCTGAACCTCAGTCTCCTCATCTGTAAAATGGGAATAATATCACATGATTGACCCATCCAATTACTCTTAATTGATTGCTAGTAAAAATTACTAAAAATTTATTACTGAACATCATGATAAGTATCCCTATGAGGCAGGCACTATTATCTGATACAGAAATTGAGATTTAGAGAGGGTCAATAACTTGTTCAGGTCACATGGTTAGTAAGTCAGGAAACCAAGATTTGATCCCAGGCAGCTTGACTGCAGAGATAGGAACATTTCACCACTTCCTTACATGTTGCCTACTATTGTGGTCAACTGAGAACGTGGATTCCAAAGCACTCCATAAATTCTAACACATCACCCCAAATGTAAAATATTCATCTTCTAATTTTTATGGTAATTACAAATTTTAAAAAATCAGCTTTTGGAATTAGGCTGGATCTGGGCCAAAATTGTGTCAGTAAGACTTGGTATTTATCTCTTCCTGATTCAGTTTTCCACGGTGATGGTACTATATTCAGGACTACTCTTTCTACTTATGATTTCTAGTTTATGTTATTCACAATAACAATCTCAGTAAAAGTGACAAAAGTCCCGGCATGAAATCACTTAGTTCTGGGCCCTTCTGAACCAAGTACTGGTACGACAGTCAGCTTCAATCAACAATGTGGACCGAGAGAGTGGGGAGAGGTGACTCCCTCAGGGAAAATCTAGACGGTATTCCCAAAGAGAGAATGGATGCTAACCAGGCAAAACCAATATGCACCCACTGAAAAGAGTAGCGGAGCCAATTTCATCAGAGTGTTCAAACATCTAGACTATTTCAACACATAGAAATACCTGTGTCTCAAAAGAGCTTTCAACATTTTGTCAGTGGTTCGGTAGCAGGTGTTGCCACATCCTCACTTCTATTTCTGTTTTATCTTTGTCTGCCGTGGTCCCCGGGCTAATGCGGTAGTGATGCAACCCTGCTTGAACCTTTCTGCACATTTTCATTTACCTTGCTGTTTTTCAAAGGACAGATTCAACCTATCCAGAAGCAGATTCATCCTCACTTGTCTAAAGGCAGGTCAGGGAATTGCTCTCCAAGATTATCTAGACTCCATTCCTTATAATATGAAATCTTATATCAAAAAGTATAGGTGAGCCTGGCCCGCATGGCTCAGTGGTTGAGCATCAACCTATGAAACAGGAGGTCAGGGCACATGCCCAAGTTGCGGGCTTGATCCCCAGCGTCTGGCATGCAGGAGGCAGCTGATCAATTATTCTCTCCCATTATTGATGTTTCTATCTCTCCTTCTCTGAAATAAATAAAAATACTTTTTAAAAAAAAAAGTATAGGTGAATATAATTCTTGGCAGAGAGTAACATTTAAGAAGTCTTTAAAAATTATCTGACTCAAATAAATGTGGAGAATTCACTGTCATGATCTTGCCAGCATGATTCAGTAACTTTTGATTCATTGCCTTTGATATTACTAACCATGAAAACCAGCCATGGTATGATTTCCTTAATTCCACTTGCTCAAGAGGTTGCAAACAGCAGTCACTTCTCACTCTTATAATTTCTGGCTTTTGAATGGATCTATTTGGCACAGCTTGAATGACAAATTTCTACTGAGGTATTATAAACATTTTTTTTCCAAATCAAAACAAGATTCCTGGGTCTAAGACAAAAGATTTCATTGCTCACCACATAGCAAGCAGCATGGACATCATGTTGGTACTGGTTCCCCATGCCCTCCAAGACCAACATGGAGGGATCAAGGTGGACACTCCACACACAGTAGGTTTGCATTATAACTGGGATCTACCATTTTACAATAAGTGGTAAGCCAGCCTACTCTTTGAGAGATGATGTTACCTCATGCCTGGAGCCTGCTCATTGCAAACTCAACCCTGAGAAATGGTCAGCTGAAGAGTGGTCAGCAGTATGCATTCTTGGCATTCCCAAAAAAGATGTTCAGAGATGCCCAGCCGGGTGCAGCTCAGCGGTTGAGCGTCAACCCAGGAACCAAGAGGTCGCGGGTTCAATTCCTGGTCAGGGCATATGCCCAGGTTGCGGGCTCGATCCCCAGTGGGTGGCATGCAGGAGGCAGCCAATCAATGATTCTCTCTCATCCTTGATGTTTCTATCTCTCTTTCCCTCTCCCTTCCTCTCTGACATCAATAAAAATATATTTAAAAAAAAAAAAAGATGTTCAGAGATGCTCAGAGCCATGGTAGACTGCTTCTCTCAACAGGTGGTCCAAGGTGAGTATAGCTGTTCTGTTCAATGTGCCCGTTAATTTGTTGCTTTACCATCTGTAGGTTATGTCCTGAAGTCCAAGAAGGTATGCCACCATGTCCACATTTAGAGCAACAGGATGAAGGAGAGGAGGCGGGGAGAAGGAATGTTGGAGAGGGGCAGACCCCCTCCCTTTAAGGACACATCCTGAAAGTTCTACACATTACTTCCTCTCACACCCCACTGGCCAGAACTTATTCACATAAGATCAAACTTCAGGGTAGGTGGAGAAACGTATAATCGTTACTCTAGGAGTTCTGTTAGTATAGTGTAAAGGAGAAGATAATGGAGCGAAGTAGTGCTCTGCCATATTCTTTACTGCAAGTTGATAGTATTTTAATATACTTTACCGGGACTTTGTAAACAGCCACCGGGATCCTCCTATCCTTTGTACGTATGAGAATCTGAGCCTGTGGCTTGGGTGTCCAGTCGAAGCCAGATTTCTATAAACACAGGACTAGGAGGGGACTAGAGGCATCAGATACATTTCAGGCATTGCCCAAGGTGGGAACACAAGGGAGTCAGATGATATCCAGGGACCTGGAAGAAGACAGGATCCGCCTCCAGATGATGGCGAATTTGTGAGTCTGGCGCGAGAGACTCTAAGAATCAGTGTCGAGGCCTGACAGATTTCTCGTGGGAGAAGTTCATTATGCCTAGAGGATGAGAACCGTTTTGATGGTGATGGCTTTGTCAAAGGAGGAAGAACCCATCCACACCAGATTCCTCCCCCCCCCCCCCCACAGCCCTCACAGAACTGGCTCCCAAGAAGGACATGGAGAACCCCAAGTCAGCCGGCAGAGGACGTGGGTTGTTTGTGTCTTGGGAGAGGAGATTGCGCCACTGTTGGAGGGAGGCATTTCCAGGAGTCAGTGCTGACGCAGTATAGTTACAGGAAGGCATTTCCTGGGGCCGAGTGACTGGGAGCTGCCGGGGGCACCGCCCCAAGTAGTGCCCAGCTGAGGTCCTGGGAGATGACTTTGCAGCTGGCAGGCTCTCCCTAGTTAATGGTGGCTCTGCAAAATAGCTCTCTGGTGGCAGGAAGCTTCTTCCTTCATGGATGACCTGGGCCTCTGTTCAAAGTAGAAGCACTTGGCCGGTTTATTCCACTTGGACTTCTACAGCCCATTAGTCCTCGATCATGTCCCTTGATTTTGTGCCATCTCTTTCCAAAGTGACTGTGTTTCCCTCCCTGCAGCTGAGACAGACAATCATTGGCCAGTTGAACTTTGTCTTGAATAGGGTCCTGGCAGAGGAAGACCCTGTCACAATTCACCACATTTAAAAAAAAAAGACTAGAATGAGGCCCCTTTGAACAGGTATACCAAGATAAGTGACATTGATTGGCAAAACTGTGGCTTTGCTAGGAGAGGGAGCAGAAGGCAAGGAAGGGAGGGGAGAGTATTGTAACAGCAAATGCACAGCTGGGACCTAGGCCTGAAACCAGGAGAGGAAAGCTTATCGGTAGAGACTTTGCCTGGACTCCTGGGACACAGTCTAGTGGAAATGGCTGAGTGAGTTTATTGTAGCAACTCTGGGGCACAGAGAAGGCTTGTCTACTGATAGCCAAGAGGAACGGGAGTCTGGCAGACACCTGTAATCAGACTTAAAAGGTCAAAGTGGACCCCAGCTCAGATGGGGTCCAGCCAGAGTTAAGGTGGTCAGTGAGTCCATACGATGATGCCAGCGAATGGGCTTGTGCCCTATTCTATAGCAGGTCCTTTGCTCTCCGGCCCGTTGGAGACTGCCGCCTGGCCATGGAGGACTGTAGGCAACTTCTGCCTTCCTTTGGGTAGGCTTAGATGGGGAAGGGTTAACCCCATTTCTACGCCTCTGAATTTAGGTCAGAGAAATGCAGCTGAATTGGCCGTTTCTTTTGGGTTTAACCACATTCTATAAAGAAGCATGGTTACACAGGGCCAAGTGAAGTCAGAAGGAGGCAAACTGTGACAGGGCCCCTGTATGGTTTTTTGTGAAACCATTCCGGACACTAAATGTGTGCTGTTTTTATACACACCAACCATTTCTATCTATGGCACCAACTGGGTACCCAAGAGTTCAATTCAATTATGATACGGTCTACCTCGAGTTAGGGTCAGGTCTGACCAGTTAACGGGCTCCGTCCCACAAGACTGTCGCCACTTCAAACATCAGCTGCAAATGGGGTACCCAGGCTACCCACACTTCTGACCACAAATTTGAGAGTTTCCATGAGCCCCTCTCAGGTTTGATAATTTGCTAAAATGACTCACAGAGCTCAGGAAAACACTTTACTTACCTTTACTAGTTCATTGGAAAGGATATAATCCAGGAACGGCAAAGTGGAAGAAATGCATAGGGCAAGTTATGGGGGATGGGAGTGGAGGGGGCGATTGGTGGAGATCTTTCGTGCTCTCTCCTGTCCTGCCATCTCCCCAGCACCAGAATGGACCCACCAAGCTGGGAGCTCATTAGCGTAAGACACTTTTATCACTCAAGTGATTTCAAGGGTTTGGGGAGCTCTGTGCCAGGAAATGGACACAAAGACTGTTTTGTTTTTTTTATACCGTGGCCCCAACTGGGCCCCACCCCCTACACTGTCTACCAGAGTAACCAGGTCAAGGAGGAGAAGGGAGAAGCTTCCAGAAAGGGCAGTGATTCTCACACTCTGGTGCACATTAGGCTATTCTGGGAAACTTAAAAATATAGTTTCCTGTATCTGAGTCTCGGGTACTCTCAGTCACTGAGGAAGGGATCTGGGTATCTGTACTTTTAATGAACTTCCTAAGTGATTCCCATGCTCCCTGAAACGTGAGAACCATGGAATAAGCATTTCCCTGAGTCCTCCCCACCCCTAATGCCTCTCCTTTCCAGAAGCAGCTCTAATCACATCCTGAAGGCAGAGCCCACGCCTCACTGCCGGTGGCATCTTCTGCTTTGAGGACACAGAACAATTACAACTGAGTAGAGATCTCAGGAAAAGGAATCAGGATTAACATCGTCAGTATCTGCCGAGTGTCGCATGAGAGGCCTGCTGGGTGTTTTTATGTGGTTTATCTGTGAGGAGGTATAACTGTTATTATTTCATGACTGAGTAAAACTCAGTCTTGTCAGGACCCCAGGATTTGTCCTGATTAGGGAGGCTAATACCAACTACATTCTTCAGAGACTGAGGCATAAACTAAAAGCCTATTTTTTTCAAAGGTGGTTACACTCTTCTAGTCTATCGTATGGAAGACTGACGATGATGAATCAGTGATCAAGGGCCATTTGAAGAGCATGGATTGGCGCAAAGAGCTGGAGAATCCTGGGCTACAGCCAAAGCCCCACAAAATGTACCCGCTTCACAAGTGGGGGTCATCTCTGATGACCAGATTGCTGATGCCCCCGGGGTTCAGTGCTTCCTATGGACAATGGTGAGTATAATCAGCCAATGCTTGCATTTCGATTTTGCCTTTTCTGTGCTTCGCTATGAGAGTTGCAGAATTTAACTTGTGCTACCACCATTTGTGCAGAGAAAATGGATTTTCCTTTTAGTTTGTTCATAACTGGTCTGGGCTCATCTTGCGCTCCCTCCTATTTAATTCGTTGTTGTAGTGATTATCTAAATGTCTGATCTGGTGTAAAGCGTGGTGATGCCGATAATTGGTAAGTTAAAAGATCAACTTCAGTGTATTAAAATTTTTGGGTTTATCTGAGCAAGAATTGATTGAAATGAGGGCAGCGCCAAACCCAACGTGGTTGGGACAGGAGCTTGGGGAGAGGCTTTTAGAGAGAACAGGCAGAAGCAAAGTAGGAAATTATTGATTGGCTGTCCCGTGAAGCCTGGTTGGCTGTTTGTGGCTGGTTGTCTTAGGTTCATAACCCTGAGACGTTTACAGACTTAGATTGGGGTTTGCTTACGTAAGCCACCACGGCGTTAGAGCCACTCAGTCTAATGGCCTCCTGGTTTAATTACGTTAATAGGTATGCTCAGTTTCTCTCGGATAGAAATAATATCACTCCCACATAACCTCCCCCTCTTCCTGCTTGTTTTCCTAAAGTGGTGCTGGGGAAGGGGTATGGTTCAGGACTCTTTGTCACAGCAGCAAGAGTCAGGCCCTTGGGCTGGGGGGGCCTCTGGCTCCGCTGCTCCCCTGCCCACCTGTTTGCCACGCGCTCTGCTGGTCTGTGAAGCTGCAGCCTGCAGCAGTTAATGCGTGGCCCCTGCCAGACTTGGCAATGCTTCCCGGGAACATTGACTCCCTCTCCCTTGCACACGTGGCCTCCCCTCAGGGACTGTGGACCCTGAGCCTCTGCTTTGTCCTCCATTGCCCCCCCCCCCGCCCCCTGCCCTGGGGGTCCACCGTAGCCTCTGCAGTGAGGTCTTCTCTTTGTTCAGATCCTTATCCTCTCTCATTGGTTCTACTGCAACAATCTCCAAATAGCCTGTCTACCTATGGCCTCCTCCAATCTCTTTTCCTTTCTCAGACACCCATATGATCATGCCACTCCCTACCTTCAAAACCTCTGAAAACATCCTGCTTTCTGTAGGATAACATTTAAACTGCTTAATCTGATCTGTAAGACTCTGAACATTTGACCTCAATTTGCTTTCCAGCCTCACCTCCCCTTCTCCGGCCTCACGGGCCCATCTAACACATCCTGTCCTTTCATGCCTCTCAGCTTATGCATTCTTTTGGTTTGGAATTTCTTTTCTCTTCGTTCTTTAAGGCCCAGCTCAAAATGCTTCTCTGTGAAACCATGTCTTCTTTTTCTTTATGTTTGCACAGATGTCTAGTATGGCACTTACCTTCTCTAAAAGAAAGTTAAAGTAGTTTAAATTAAACTTACAGGCTTAAGGAAAATTTATGTCTTCAATAATAATTTAAACACCAAGGAACTATAAACAGTCTTTTCTGTGCACAAGAAGCAGCTCCTGGACATTAAAATAAACCCACTTTGACACTGACATGTCTAAATAATTTCAAAATATGGAAGCCTCATAATTGGCTTGTTAGGAGTTCTTTTGGCTACAAGTAACAGGATACCTGTTTGTAAACAGCAAGGTGCAGCAAGCTAACAAGAAGAGAGTTTTCTTTTTCTTATGTAATGAGAGCTCAGAACGGAGCAGTCCAGCACTGGTACGGCTGCTGAGAAATGCTGACAAGGACCAAGGCTCTGTCAGTCTTTCTGCGCCACCTTTCTTAGTTCATGGGCTTTGATCCTCAGGCTTGTCGCCTCATGTCGCCACCTGACTGCTGCATCTTCAGGCCTCGTGTCTGCTTTCTAGGCAGGAAGACAAGGGGGGGAGCAAGGCAACATGGTGAAAGGGGCAAAAGGGCTCTCTCTGCCAGTTGCATCTGGAAAGTAAAAGTTCTGGGAAACCGTGTCTAAGAGAGTCTGCTTACATTGTATTGGCCAGAACTGACTCACATGGCCGCCACTAGCAGCAAAAAAAGGAAATCAAGTATTTTGCTTTCCAGCCTCACTAGTAGAAAAGGACAAGAGAATAGGACATTATTCCCCAATGTCTATTACAAGGCTATATTCATGAGATTGACTGTAAAAAAAGACCTTGATGGGAGGTAGGGAGAAAGAATGGTGAAAGGCTAGTATATATATCAAATCAAAGGCTAGGCTATATCTAATCAAAAAACCCGGGCCTGTCCTGGTCTTAATGCTTTAGCAAAAAGATGTCTCAAATCCGAGAGACTTCTAATTTCTCTTCATGGTACTCCTCTCTTTCAAATTCCTCCTCGAGGATAAAAATCAAATTAATCAAATTATTCATTAAATTATTAACATAATTTACGAACCATAAAATTTACTCATTTACAGCGTATCATTCAATGGTTTTAATATAGTCACAAAGTTGTGTGTGCACCTACCACCCAAATCTAAGTTTAGAACATTTTCATTAACCCAAAAGGTAATCCCGGGCCCAACTCCAGGCCTAGGCAACCACTAATTCACTTTCTGTTTGAGAACAAATGTTTAACAGTCTAATTTTCTGCTGGAAAGGCTAGTAAAAACACTATAAAATGCATGTCAGGGTATAAAGTTAGATGTAAATATATTATCAAAGGCAATTGTGATAGGGTTTTTTGTGAAGAGCTGATTTGGTATTGCACTCGGTGAAGGCAGGATTTCTAAGCACCTCATCCCTCTCTCATTTTTTTTCTAGAGAATCATGCTGTTTTTTTTTTCTTTTTGTTTTTGAGTGTTTTTTTTTTTTAAAATATATTTTTATTTATTTCAGAGAGGAAGGGTGAGGGAGAGAGAGATAGAAACATCAATGATGAGAGAGAATCACTGATCAGCTGCCTCCTGCACGCCCCACACTGGGGATCGAACCTGCAAAAAGGGCATGTGCCCTGACTGGGAATAAAACTGTGACCTCCTGATTCATAGGTCGACACTCAACCACTGGGCCACGCTGGCCGGGCCATGCTGTTTTTGTAAATCCTGTCTGTCTTATATTTCAGTCTTTCTTTAAGGTAAGTGAGATTTATAAAGATACAATTTGATGAAGTGGTTGCCATGGTAAATGCTTTTCTTAAGAATTAAATAATTTTGATTTCTATGCAAATTTTGTGCACTGGTAGGGTCCCTGGGGGCTGCCGGCTGCCGTCCAGGGCTTCCCTCCCTTCCCCTGGCCAGCCTGCCCCCTGGTTGAATTCCCGGAAGAACTCCAGTCGAGGGGACAATTTGCATACTATGCTTTTATTATTATATAGGATAAAGCAGATATAAAGTTGCAAAACCCTAAATTCAAACTCAAAGTCTCATCGGTGGGAAAGCTTTAATTAAAGAGAAAAGATGCTCTAAGACCTGCAAAGGCCAAACGAGCTGCTGATTGACAGTGAGCACAGAAGCCAGGTGCCTTTTCTTCTCCACTTGTTCGAGGCCAGCCCCTGCCCCACTTTCAGCATTACATAAGAGATCATGTCACTTATCTGCTGAAATGAAAGAGAGCAAGTGGGCCTGAGACGCAGAGTAACTGCTTTCACTATTGTCTGCAACATTCCCTCTAACTGTCATATCCTGCTCGGCTTGTACCTGTTGCATCAAGATGAGAGAGAAAACAGGAAATGAGGCATGTGTTTGAGCACAGGCAAAGGGTCCTCAACAAGGAGTTCCAGGGCCAGGGCCTTCTGATCAGAGGTTTGAGGAGCTATGGAAAGAAACAGAAAATTTGCGCCAGGTAATACTGAAAAGAGAAGAACTGTGCCCCCTAAAGACGTGAGGGAACATTTGAATGAGTCACCTTTGCTACTGGGCTACATGCCACTTAAAGGAGCACTCTTACTCCCGCCTGCGTGAATGCTGTTCACTTGCTTTCAGTTACAATCAAACTACCAAGTTTCCTTTCCTCTTAGCTGTTTTTTCCCTTTAGCTTTTAATTACTATCACCGTAGCGGGAAGATGTTTTATACCAGTTTGCCATTACACATGGTGTACCCTTAGGTTACCTTCGTGTCTCTCCCAGTGAGCACTCCCAATTATTGTTTATTATTGTTTATTATTTATTATTAATAAACATTGTACTTCAGTATCAGATGCTCTGGATCAGCGGTTCTCAACCTGTGGGTCGCGACCCTTTTGGGGGTCAAACCACCCTTTCACAGGGGTCGCCTAAGAGCACCAGAAAACACATATATAATTACATATTGTTTTTGTGATGAATCACTATGCTTTAGTTATGTTCAATTTGTAACAATGAAATTGCGGGTCACCACAACATGAGGAACTGTATTAAAGGGTCGCGGCATTAGGAAGGTTGAGAACCACTGCTCTAGATAGTAACTACTCTGTAGTCCTCCCTGCAAAGTGATTTTTTTATAAACCAGGTAGCCTAGATTTTAAGTCCCATCTTTCTTTGAACAAATTCCACTGAAATTTAGCAAAAACTAGTCCAGAATCTTAAATTTATTTATTTAAATTAGCTATGCAATAGTGTGTTTCACCAACTATTAGTTGTCTGATTCTGGTAGATTGTGTAATTTTTCTGAGTCTGAATTCCCAGTTCTAAAATGAGACTAATAATACTTACCATATAAGCTTCCTGCAGTGATGAAATGAGCCAGCGTACTTAAAGGATCTTGTCTCTAGGCACATAGAATGTATTAACTAATAATGATGATGGCAGTAATAGCAAGCAATCACATTGCACTTATATGCCCTATGCCTGTATTGACTTGAACAAACCTCACAATAATCCTGTATGTGGGTGTTACAATGATCTCAGTTTCACAGGGAAAAAGAGGTCCCATACTTGGATTGAAAGCCAGGCAGTCTGGCTCCACAGTCCATGCTCTTACACCTTTATGCTTATTATTCTCATGTTGCCTTAATAAGAATAAAAGAGTAAGAGGCTGCTCTAATTCCTTGGCTATTGTTAGTCTGTTTTGTGTATCGTTGTTCTTATATCTTTGTACGCATATCAGATTATTTCCTTAAGACCCTTGTGTATTTTCCTTTATAATATGAAATCAAAATATGGGAGAAGCCTTGTGGTATGGAAGGGACTTCAAGCATTTAATACTTTCAGCTGCCCTATGGGAGCAGGGATCCTCCCACAGCAGTTGCAAAAGATCTCTTGTTCCACAGTTCAATAGTCTGGGAGTCCTTTTCTGAAATACCCGGAGGGAGACCTCACCATCATGAGCATATCTACGAGACGGTGTATGTGAGGTGCTGTATAAAGAGATGCTCATGATCTATCTTTGTATATATGCTCCTGTAGGCTACCTCCTTGCCTCTAAACCAAAATAAATAAATAAATAAATAGATAGATAGATAGATAGATAGATAGATAGATAGATAGATAGATAGGTCTAGGAGATAAATCTTCTCCTGCTTACATTTTTTTTGGTCTGTGTGTATGGCTCAGGACCTATTTAAGAGCAATGTGATGAAGTGGTTGCCATGGTAAATGCTTTCCATAAGAACTAAGTAATTGTTGGAAGCTGTTAAAATTTATCAGTATTTAGTTTCAGAGTGATTGGAATGTAAACACTTTATCTACATCAGAATTTCTATTTTAATTTTCTCTGGACAAGACATACCTCATTAAGGACTAAGATACAGTAGTTATAGTGAAAATAGATGCATCCCCCCCCCCAAAGAAAATGGTCAATGTGGTTTTGATCTGTGAGACTTAAAGCATCTGACCCTGACCACACATTCTAGGTTGTTTTAAACCAAGCAACATATCTCAGTCTTCAACAGTTCAGGAACAAAGGGCAGTTGAGCTGCTTTATCATGGAGGGAGTGTTTAGGAATGCTCACGTTATAAATGCTCTCAATAGCATCATAATGGAATCATAGTCCATTCACACTCTAAAAGACAGAATTTAAATGCCGTTCCATAGCATAGATGATGAATTCTGCAGCTGTGTAACAGCATGTATTGCCTAGTGTCCTCTATCTCATGCTGTGATATGTGGTATTCAAAGATATCAAGATAACGAAGTATCCTTAAAATGAATAGGACTCACCCTAGCCAGGGTGGCTCAGTGGATAGAGCATCAGCCTGAGGACTGAAGGGTCTGGGGTTTGATTCCAGTCAAGCGCACGTACTTCGGGTGCAGGCTCGATCCCAGGCCCTGGCAGGGCATGTAAGGGAGGCAGCCAATTAATGTGTTTCTCTCATATCGATGTTTCATTCTCTCTGTCTCTCCCCCTCTGTTCCACCCTCTCTAAAAAAATCAATAGAAATATATCCTCGGGTGAGGATTAACTGAAAAAAAAAAAAAAGGGTGGGGGAGGAGAAAAGGACTCTAATACCAAAATGACATCAAGAATTTGAATTGATATTTGTCAGCTATACTCAACACAGAAAAAAACAATTAAGCATAAAAAACAATAACAATGATCTTAGAATAGGCTTGCCATTTTTAAATAAAGGAGAACTTTAATAAAGAGCCATGAAATTGTTATTTGAAAAGAAAAGAAAAAGAACTTGAATTGATACAAGTAGGATTGGACCATGAGGTGGAGGATTTTTGTTGTAACCACATGCTCATAAGAATGGCCAACCCAACAGAGTTAAAACGTGCAGGTATTCTTTCATCACAAGGTTGGAGACTTCCCATGTATCCTTCTACGCAAGCTTTGCTTTTGTCCCTCAAAATCTAAAACTTCTTACTTTCTAAGATAGTATGGAGGGCCGTATATTGTGGACATATTTGGTTTTTCTTTCTTTTCTAGAATGCACGATAATTCTGCCTATTAGTGAATTACTTAGACATATATTCGTCTCTCTTCTCTCTCCTCCTCCTCCTTTCTCTCTCTCTCTCTCTCTCTCTCTCTCTCTCTCTCTCTCTCTCTCTCTCTCTCTCTCTTCCTTTCTTTCCAGACCATTCCAAGGTAATCAGTACATAGTGATGGTAGACATATGGGTGATGATGAGTGGGGAAGATTAAAGACACAAAGATGTATTTGACATCGAGTCATATAAAAAACTATGAATTATTTATCTGGAAAACAGGTAATTTTCATATCCCTGACTTCTGAAAAATGAGCTATTTCCAAACAGAAAGCTCTGCAGTCTTTGGCAACTTTCCCCTGAGGTCATCCAAAGTCCATTTTTTTACTGTTTGCCTCAAACTTCTCTTTTCCAGGAATCCTTTACCAATATACTGCCTTCTACTACAATCTCTTCTATTTTCATTTAAACATTTTTTTCTAGCCCTAACCAGTTTGGCTCAGTGGATAGAGCGTCGGCCTGTGGACTGAAGAGTCCCAGGTTCGATTCCGGTCAAGGGCATGTACCTTGGTTGTGGGCACATCCCCAGTAGGGGGTGTGCAGGAGGCAGCTGATCGATGTTTCTCTCTCATCGATGTTTCTAACTCTCTATCCCTCTCCCTTCCTCTCTGTAAAAAATCAATAAAATACATTAAAAAAATTTTTTCTAGATATGTTAAAAATACAGATAAGTATAAAGTACCAAGTTTTCTGACCGCCCAGAATTGAGAGCCGTTAGCATGCTGGCATATTTGCTTTAGCCTTTATGTGTATTTCTATGTGTGCCACAAAATATTCCCCAATGCATCTGAAGTACCATTGATCCCCAAAGTCATCTCATTCCCACCCCTGCCTCATTCCCTGTAATATCAACCATGAATTTGCTGTGAATCCTTTGAGTTCATTTTTCATTTCTGTTATTTCTTCATTCTGTATCATGAATTTCTTTTCTCTTCTTTTCTTCTTTCTCTCTCTCTCTCTCTCTCTCTCTCTCTCTCTCTCTCTCTCTCTCTTTCTCTCTCTCTCTCTCTCTCTCCTAGGACAATCAGTTTTTCCTGCTGGATGGGATGAGCCAGGTGGAAGCTATATTCCCCCAGAAGCCCATCCTTGCAGCCACTGGTCTGTGGATCCCCTCTAGCCACCAGATTTGTCTTGCCTCTCTCCTCAGTGTGTCTTATCTTCTCCCTACTGTAATTCTGCATCTTGGTCCTTGGTAACAGAATCATAGAAGAGCTCAAATAAATGCATGATGCTGTACTTAACAACATCTGGGCCCTGTTTGGAGGGCTCTGTGACCAGAACTCCCAACTTGGCTTCTGACTTTCTACCTGATCTAGTTTTCCTCTTGTTTGGCTGCTAGAAGCTCAAAAACAAATATGCGGCTGAATGAACAGGAAGGATCCTCATGACATGGTCTTTGTGTATTAGGCACATCATGTCTTTATTTTCTAACCTTCATTGACCATTTGCCTCCATGTTCTTCCTTTATACATTTTTTTATCCTGTATAGTTTATGAATTTCTCTGAGAGGCTCCACATTTTTTTAAAGTAAGAGAATAAAAACCTAACAAACAATCTGCTCTGGTTAGTGGGAATTTTCGTTGTTCCTGATCCAGAAAAAACTCAGTGAGCTGACAAGTAACAGAAAAAGAACGCTTATTATTAGTGTTGTGTCGTAAATCAGCGAGTGAGATACAAGATGCCTTAATGAACCAATTAATTAGGAGTCGTTTATTGTGCACGACCCAGAGGGAGGTGTTTCTTCCAAATCTCTGAGCGAAGTCACACAGGAAGTTTCCTGTATTTATACCTTTTGAGCTTCTTTGCAGATTTTACAAAGAGGTCTATGTGAGTTACTGTTGCAGACAGTTTGTAATCTTGGATACATAAAGAACAAATATTTGGCATAAGAATATGGGAATTATTATCAGTATTAGTCCATTACATTAGATGGCTAGCTTGCAAGGTCAGACAGTTTTTATCTTTTCCTATTATTCAAACTAAAAAAGTTATTCTACAGAATAAGAGACTGTCTAAAAATGACAGAGTTTACAGAACAAGGGACTATCTAACAATACTAGAGGACTTCAAACAGCATTTTTTATACAAGATGGAGGTTACTATGCTTCATTAGGAGGATTAATTATTTCTTGTACTAACGCACACATTAGGTGTGGTAGATCTTTTCATTTATTATTTTTCTATGAAGTCTTTGTGAACCTTTTTCATCTCATAGTTAAGTAGATTTTGATGCATTAAATGAAAGTCTCATGAAATATGATTTGGAGCTGTGGCTTGAAGGCATATTTTGCTTCAACCCTTTCCTCTCCACCTCCCCCCCCCCCCCCCCAACTATATGCTGTCAATTTAAATATTTCCCTTTTTACTTCACTTGAAGGAAGAAACAATCAAGATTCTTATCCTCAGGAATTTAGGGGATTTGGGACTAACCTCAAGTAGGTGGCATATGTGACCAACCTGTGGGCTTGAGCAGGAATGCTGACAGACTCTCACATTCTCTGAAAACACCAGTGTCAAGGGTCAAGTTCCTTTGGGTCTTTTTATTTCATTTTTAATTTTTTTTTTTGTCTTTCAAAACCTTTTTGAAATGTGAATTTCCCTTAGAAAGGTAAACCACCTTAATGAGGATTTGTTTGCAAGAAATTTTCATGTTTGACGTCTGGCTGGAAACAAGAGTTTGAATCGATATGAAAACATGTAGGTAGGAAACTGGAGGTGCGATGGCGGGCGAGGAAGCATGCTTGTGATTCCGCCTAGGAGGAGCCCCTAGCATGTTGAGTAGTCCTTTTTATTTCTGCCAGAATTTTAAGACCTTTTCACCCGTATTTTCTTCTTCCCCAAATATAAAGTTCAATGGGTTTTGGTCTATAAAAAAGAATTATTGTCAGAATTGATTAAAGAGAGGAAAGTCATCTATGCCACATAGGAAATTTCCCCTAAAGGGCATTTTCAGTAAATTTTCCCTTCCATGAGTCTCTATATTAGAATTTTTCCCTTCAGAAATTGTTTAATTGTCCCATAGAAACATCAAATACATCTGTAAGCTGTGGTTTCCCAAGACCATGAAGTTTCCTAAAATAGGTTACGTAATGGGGCACCAGCTTGCACACAGTCGGCTCTGGACTTGTCAGTGCTGCGGGGAGGTTTGGAGCAAATTTCGGTCAGATTTTGTAAGATAGCAACCAAGTGCAGCTTGCCCTTATAGTTCCTTTTTTTTTAATGTTAGCAAAACCACACTCCACTTTGAGAAAGGTCAGCCTCAGTGCAAGGGCACAGCCTTCTCTCTGCTGGTCTTTCAGAAACTTGCCCCTTGGAGTAAGACACAGTAAGGACAAATGGGGAATTGCCTTATGGAGATCATTGCAAATTTCATCTCAAAGTTCCTAATTCTCTGGACCCATCTTTTATGGATTTATCTGGTGGTTGTTTTTTTTTTTTTCCATGATGAATGATGCTAAATCTTATTACTTTGAAAAGTTATTGACTATTCTGAGATTTTACATTAATAAAAATTTTTTCTTTGTATAGCTGCAGACCTGTGCTCTCTTTCCAGGCTTCTGAAAAACCTATGTCTTCCTGGTTCCGCCTGCTTCCTGTCCTCTACCCTGCCTCCCCTTTTCTATCAGACAGGGTCTTTCCTGGAAGTGTAGAATTTCCTGTGTATAAGCCTCAGAGTTATTAGTCATCATATTGGGCCAGATTTGCCAAGCGAAAGCCTTAAAACCATTAAAAAAAACAAACTACAGGTGTGACATCACTTTTAAAAAATATATATTTTATTGATTTTTTACAGAGAGGAAGGGAGAGGGATAGAGAGTTAGAAACATCGATGAGAGAGAAACATCGATCAGCTGCCTCCTGCTCACTCCCCACTGGGGATGTGCGTGCAACCAAGGTACATACCCCTGACGGGAATCGAACCTGGGACCCTTGAGTCCACAGGCCGATGCTCTATCCACTGAGCCAAACCAGTTAGGGCGTGACATCACTTTTGAAGGTGCAAGAGTGGACGTTTAGGCAGTGAGGAGGCAGGATGAGAGGAGGAGCTGGCCAGATCAAACTTGTTCTTCAGGAAAGTGGTGGCAATGTCTGGGGCTTCTTGGAAGGCATTTCTTCCAGGGGTGTGGTGAGGTCATTTTTAAATCACAGCCTCATGTTGTATCCAAACTCAGCACTAAATCAAGTTTGAAAAAATACTCCATTATCACCCCATGAAATCTGTGAAGCCTACTTTCCCAAACTTTAGCAAGGAATTAAAATCTCCATTGTTGCCAAATAAACCAGTGAGGTGGGGGACTTGTGTGTGTGTGTGGAGGGGGGTTTGCACACTGGCACTGGGAGGCAGGAGACTTGAACTGTCCCCCAGCCATGAATAATAGTTTAATGTGACCTGGGCTGTCATCTAAACTCTGCTTTAGTTGTCTCATTTTGGCAGACAAATGCAAAAGCCTGGGCCAGGGGACCTTTATTAAAAGCTCTTATTTCAAAAGTAATCATGCTCATTGTAACAAAACAAAATTAAGCAAGAAAGTGAAAATGCAGAAAAGGATAAAAAAGAATCCAGAGGTAACCCACATAACCCATAATACCACCTGCCCTAATAGATTAATGAATGCTAACCTAATGAACTATTTCCTTTGTTCCTTTTTCTGCATAACTGAAATCATTGATATATACAGTTTTGTGTATATATTTAATTACTTTATTGAAAGTATTATGTGTTCTCCACAAAAGAAGGCTGGGACCAATGGAAAAGCAGACCATGTTTTTGGGTAGGAAGATTTAATGACATAAAGATGTTAGCCCATTAGAGATTGGCAGTTTCCATCAAAATTACAAATAGATACACATTTGCATCCAACATTCTATTTTTACTAATGATCTCTAGAGATAGTATCTAAAAATATTACTCACTGCAGTATTTTTTTAGTAATAGCAAAAAATTGGAAGCAACGCAAATGCCAATCAATATAAGCTGTGTTAAATAACTTATAGTACAGCTACACTATAGAATACTATACAGCTATAAAAAAATGAGTAAGTGCTTCCTGTATTGACTTAGAAAGATCTTCAAGATTACTAAATGAAAAAATCAAGTTGCTGGAAAATGTGGATGGTATTTTGTTTATATAAAAAAGGAAGAAGATAAAAAATTGTCCTCTTTCATCAGGACCGATTATTATTACACATCAATAAATGTAGCCTCTGGAAGACTAACCAAGAAACTGCTAATGTTAACGACCTGTGTTGGGGTTAGGAAACCAAGTGGATCTGGGACAGGGTGGGAATGAGACGTTTTACTGTTTGTATTTTTATACTTGTTTGATGTTTGGATAATGTGAATGTATTATCCATTAGCAGTAAGTTAAAATAGAAGTAAAAAGGTGCTGCCCTTTGCTTCCTAAGATGATAGATATTATTGATTTACCGTGAGTTAAGACTTTCAGTTTTAGTTTAATGTTAACAGTAATACATTTGCACTGCATCCTGATACATTTCTTCAACTCTAAGATGTATTTTTTTCCAGGTACAGGTATTAGTTTCTGAAATCATGAATTTCTCCCTCCGATTGCATAGAAATATACTATACATTTTTGGCTATTATTGGACATTTAGGTTGGTGCGAGTTTCTTTTTTCCCACATGAATAATTGTCTCACACTGTTTTTGAATCACTAAAAAGTGATCTTTATTGATTTTTTTTTTTTTTTACAATTAGAAACAATATTGCAGTGTTCCAGTACAGTGTGGCAGTACAAGCCCACACTGCCTGGGCTTGGATTTTGGCCCTGGAATTTCCAGGTTGAGTAATTTGGGCAGTAACTTAGCCCAAGTCTCTTTATTTGTGAAACCTACTTTGTATGATTTAGCACATGTTGGCACATGGCAGCATTCAGTAAATATTCTTTATTGTAACAAAAATATTTGTTGATGTATAACAACAATTTCTATAGAACAGATTCCTGAAAATATTTTTTGACCGAAGAGTATAAACAATTTAGGACTCTTGATAGGGGTTGATAAATTGCTTTTCACAAATTTGTATCATTTACCTTTCTATCAGCAGTAAAACGTCAAAAATTAATATGATACTTAATTTGAGAGAGGATAGTATTTAAATATAAAATTTTAATTTATTTTTAATACTAGGATCATGGAATATTTTTATTTTTAACCCTATATTTAACCGTTAATTATATATCCTCTTGTTTGAATTTGCCTATTATTTTTTTTAACGGAAGGCTGTTCTCTTGCTGTGTCCTCACATGGCCAAAAAAGCTGACTGTGCCTATTCTTGACTTCTGTTTCATTTTCGAACACGGTCTTAGTATTTATCTGATCAAGGTATATGAACTGCATACAGTATTGATACTTTAACTCTGTATCATTTAAACATTTTCAACTTTTTAATGTAATGATTTTTTAAATGAACTCAGATTACCCTTTAAATAAAAAATATGAAGATCTTAAAACAAAAGAGTACATATAGCATGTTTGTACAGTTGAAAGATTAGTTATAAATTGAACACTTCTATCTTCCCCACTTAGCTTAAGAAGTAGACTATTACCAATATTTTTTATGGCACTTGTGTGCAACTCTCTAATCTCAAACCCTGGATTACCAAAGGTTGAATTTTATTTCTCACTTTTTAAAATAATTTTACCAGGTACATGTGTATCTCTAAATAAAATATTGCTTGACTTTTGCCTGTTTTCAACTTTTGTATAAATTCATACATACTGTATGTATGCTTCTATAACTTGTTGCAATGCTAGTTTTATTATCTATCATATCTCCACATGTAAATCTATTTCTGGATTATCTAGTCTGTTCTGTTAGTCTATTTGTCTCGTCTCTGAGTTAATACCGCAAAGTCTTTAATATCATAGCTTTATAATAATTCTTAATGTTCAGTAGAACAAATCTCTACATCTGTTCTTTTCTGGAGTGTCTTGGCTATACTTGGCACTTTGCTCTTCCATCTAAATCAGTGGTTCCCAATATAGGGCACACACCCCACAGGGGGGCAATTTAAATTTTAAGGGGGGCAATTCGAGAATGAGTTATTAACAGTGATTTTTTTGCATTTCTTATGGTTCTAGGGGCCTCACATATAGTATATAAATATATAGTGTGATATATTTATGCACTTCAGTTCTCTATTATATGTTTTGAAACTTTATTTGCTATTTTTTCCTATCACTTCATATTATTAAATTTTTAAACAATTTCTTAGTGGTTTCTTCCTCCGCACTTCAGCTGTCCTTTTGTACTTTTATTTTTCTCTTTCATGGATGCCATGTTCTTTGGAAGCTTGTTTAGACCAAGTTAACGGCCTTTTAGGCTTCCTCCATGAGAATAGGAGTTCACTTTTTGAATAATAGGAATTCTACGTAATGGGGGGGACATCAGGATTTTAGAGATGCTCAGTGGAGCATGGCCTGAAAAGGTTGGGAAACACTGATCTAAATGCTGAAAGAAACTTGTAAAGTTCAATGAAAACACACACAACACCCTGGTAGGATTATGATTCATAATTGCATTGAATTTACAAATCACCGTGAGAGAACGGACGTTTTTAGGACATCCTATTTATGAAAAAGACACATCTTTCCATTTCTGTTTGTGGTAGACTGACTTTGCTGCTTGCTCTTTCTGATGACTCTCAACTTACGGTGGTTTGACTTCTTGTGTGTTTTATGATTTTTGGTTGTGAGGTTATGTTCCTTGGACCTTTGTGGGGACTCTTTGAAGTCTAGTTTAAAGTGTGTCCCGCCACAGAGAAAAGAGTTTTGTACCTGCTTAGTGCTCAGGAGCATTGGCGGTCTTGGGCCCCTTCAGCTAAGTTTTCAGATTGGGGGGTTTCAGACCCTATAGGCAGCGTGAATGGCCAGGATTTATGTGAGTATTTGTGGTTAGGACATCTCCATGCCAAGGCAGATAAGGATCTGCCCATTGCACTTTGCTGGATGTGTTTTTCCCTTATATCATCCATTTAGTGAGTCATCTTTTTTTTTTTTTAATATTTTATTGATTTTTTTACAGAGAGGAAGGGAGAAGGATAGAGAGTTAGAAACATCGATGAGAAAGAAACATCGATCAGCTGCCTCCTGCACACCCCCTACTGGGAATGTGCCCGCAACCAAGGTACATGTCCTTGACCAGAATCGAACCTGGGACCCTTCAGTCCACAGGCCGATGCTCTATCCTCTGAGCCAAACCAGTTAGGGCGTGAGTCATCTTTAGAACATTCTAGTGAGGGTCTCTATTCAGATCTCTCAGCTTGTGAAAGACTTTTCTGCTGCTGCTTTCCTACTTAAGAGATTTATTAAAGCCCATGTCCTAAGTCATCAGGGAGTAGCAGATGCCCCGGGGGCAAACACTCACCACTTACCTTTCTGGTTGTTTTTGTCCCCCACAGATTTCCTTTATATTCCTGCCAGCTCAATCATGCATTTAAAAAACAATTTTTTAAAAAAAATGCGCATTATAAAAGTCTTTATCCAGCTTTTTTAGGTGTTTTTACTGGGAGATTTACTCTGGACAATTAGGCTACAATATTGCTAAAAATTAAAGTCCTTGATCACCTTTTGACATTTTTTTTTAAATATATTTTATTGATTTTTTACAGAGAGGAAGAGAGAGAGATAGAGAGTTAGAAACATCGATGAGAGAGAAACATCGATCAGCTGCCTCCTGCACATCTCCCACTGGGGATATGCACGCAACCCAGGTACATGCCCTTGACCGGAATCGAACCTGGGACCCTTCAGTCCGCAGGCCGACGCTCTATCCACTGAGCCAAACCGGTTTTGGCGTCCTTTTGACATTTTTTTCTAAAATCTCAATATTAGCCCAGCTGGTGTGGCTCAGGAGGTCATGTTTCGATTCCAGGGCACTTGCCCAGGTTGCAGGCTCAATCCCCAGTTTAGGTTGTCTAGGAGGCAGCCAATCAATGATTCTCTCTCATCACTGATGATCTATCTCTCTTTCCCTCTCCCTTCCTCTCTGAAATCAATAAAAAATTTTTTTAAAAATAATCTCAATATTTGATGATGCTTTGGCTTTCAAATTATGAAATATTTTACATACACAAAGTATATGAAATATTATAATGAATCTCTATCCAATTTAATACAGAAAACATTACAAATACATTGTTTGTGATGACTTTAACAAGGTGAATATCCAATAGGTATTCAGTTCCCTTCTTTTGGAATAACATGGTAGTTAAGAACTCTGGCTCTGGAGTCGGAAAAACCTGGGCTCCAATCTGACCTCAAGCCGAGGGGAATACACATTTTGGGACGTCTGTCCAGACGAAAGCCTCCTCTGAGAACTGCCCCTAGGCCTGTGTCCTACAGTCATGTTTGCACTGTGTGACTGCCTGACTGGACACATTGGATTGGATCAGAAGAGGAAGAGGATTGGTTCTCTCTCCTAATACTTAACAATTGTGACCACTTCAATTAAGAACAAGTAAACTTGCAAGGTGGGCGTGGGGACAACTATACTTGGCATCACATACGCCTGGAGCGGAGCGCAGGCCTGAGCCGAGGAGGAAGCTGTACAGAGAAGTAGGCGAGAGACCTCTGGAAGGAGGATAGAAAGGGAGAGAGATGAAGTACTCTCACATGTATCCTGGGCATTCTCATTGCTCCTAACAGGCTTCTGTTTCCTGGGTCAAGTCCCTCTTGATGCCTGATATTACTTCCTGACCCTTGGGTTCCTGGTAACATGCTAAATTTCCTTTTGGTCTATGAGGGGAGCTTAATTTAGTTCAAATGGCTTTTCATTACCTGCAATGTAAAAAAAAAAAAAATGATTCTAACAATCATTTACTTGCTGTATAATTTTAGGCAAGTTATTTAACCTCCTAGCCTCATTTTCCTCAGTGGTAAAATGGGATATTAAGAGTTTCACTTGCCAGGGTGGCTGAAAAGATTACATATATGAGATAATGTCTGCCAAGTGTTTAACAAAATGCTTGGCGTGTGGTATGTTCTCAACTCATTAGATGCTATTTTTATTACTGATTTCCTTTCCAGTCAGGCTGCCACTCTGCTGAGTTTAAGACACTTTGTGACGCCACCAAGAATTAGACAATGGCCCTGGAACGTGACTTGCCATGTAGATTCAGACCCTCTCCTGATTTCATCATCCTCTAAAGCAGTGATCCATACCCCCTAAGTCAGTGGTTCTCAACCTTCCTAATGCTGCGACCCTTTAATACAGTTCCTCATGTTGTGGTGACCCGCAATTTCATTGTTACAAATTGAACATAATTAAAGCATAGTGATTAATCACAAAAACAATATGTAATTATATATGAGTTTTCCGATGGTCTTAGGCGACCCCCGTGAAAGGGTCGTTTGACCCCCAAAGGGGTCACAACCCACAGGTTGAGAACCACTGCCCTAAGTGCTTTCCTGAAAGTCTCAGGTCACAGGAGGGGCTGGCGTGGGGGCTGGGTACAGTGGAGGGGGACGTTGGTGGGAGGAAGTGTCTCTCCAGAGACCACAGGGCCTGCAGCAGAGCTGATGCTGGCTGGCCCCTTACCTTTTGTAGGAGCTGGGAGTCTGAGAAGGTTATGAGGGAAGTAAGTTGTTAACAGGACTGGCTGATGGCTGCCAGAGGCTCAGCAGCATTTTCCTGGTTTTAGTAGAGCCCACTTGCCATTTGAAGACTCTGGGTTTAGACTAGGAATTGTCAAATGCAGTTCATCGGGTCATGATCGTTGGAAATAGACTGTGCTGCTGCTGACACCTGTTTCCCTAACAAAGCTTCTGTCTAGCTAACTAGCAGTTGGTGTGCCCACGTGGGACTGTTGTCACCAGCATCAAAGGATATAAAATGGGTCTTGAAAACAGTTCTATAAGCACATCATTCCCCCCGCCCCCCCCAGCTTTATTGACATAGAATTGATATATAACATTGTGTAAATTTAGGGTGTGCAAGGTGATGATTTGAAACATGTATATATTGGATTGAAAAATGATTATCACAATAAGGTTAGTCAACACCTTCATTATCAACACATAATTACCTTTTTTTAAAAAAAAAAATTTGTGGTGAGAACATTTAAGATCTCTCTTAGCAATGCCAAAGGATTGTATTTGTTAGGTATAGTCACTATGCTGTACATTAGGTCCCCAGAACTCGTTCATCTTATAACTGGAAGTTTGTTTGTACCCTTTGACCAATATCTCCCCATTTACCCCTTCTCCCAGCCCCTGGCAATTACCATTCTACTCTCTGAGTTAGCCTTCTTTAGATGACATAATTTCTTAGACAAATACTGTATAAGTGAAGTCATACAGTATTTGCCTTTCTCTGTCTGATTTATTTCACTTAGCATAATGCCTTCAAGATCCATCCATATTCTCACAAATGGTAGGACTTACTTATTATGGCTGAATAATATTCTACTGTGTACGTATCACATATGCTTTATCCATTTATCATCCATGTGTACTTCGGTTGTTTCCATATTGAGGCTGTTGTAAATAATGTTGTAATGAGCATAGGGATACATATATCTTTTAAAATTAGTGTCTTCGAGTTCTTTGGATAAATATCCAGAAGTGAGACAGCTGGGTCATATGGTAGTTCTATTTTTAACGTTTTTGAGTAACCCCTGTTTTTTATAGTGGCTGTGCCAATTTGCAATCCTGCTATCAGTGTGTACAAGGATTTCTTCTGCAACACAAGTGGGAGGTAGAATAGAGAAGCTAGGAGAAAAGAGGAAGTCAGGAGATCCATTCATTCACTTAACTATTTATTTAGCCCTACTATATTCCAGATGCTGTTCTTGGAACTGTTGATAGAAACAAATCAAAGATCCCTGTGTTTGGAGCTTGAGTTCTCGAAGGATAGAGTTGAATAAGTTTTCATCACAGCATGTACTGGATATGAGTATGGGAGTTGTGAACACAAGGACAAGTTCTCATTTAAATCTATAGTATGCTTCCTGTCGCCACATTTGAAACTTGTCCTAGATGTTACTTACATTCACCTATGAGGATTCTGTTAGCAATTGTGGAAGAGCTGTTCTTGATGCTTTTGGTGAGCCACCATTCACCATATGTAAGGTGGGCAGAAATCTAAAACTCAAGTTAGAAGGGAGAAATAAGGCTGGGAAATGTTATATACATTTATTGTTTTAGCCTCAAGTATCCGTGGCACTGTGGATTTTTCCTAAACTTTGTTACAAGAAAGATAATTAAATGATGTCATCTGTAGAAAGGCTAAACTCTTCTTGTCTGGAAGAAAGACTCCATGATCTCCAGGAACATTTTTCAGGTCTTCCTTCAGATATGTTGCTACTCAAAAATCATTTATAACCTTGTAAGATATTAGATAACAAGCACATTTCAGAAAAGTACTTTTCGATGTGAAGACTGCTAGTTATCTATTCAGTGAACATTCCCTCTTTTTTTTTGTTGATTTTGTTAAGGCAACAATGGCTCATTCCAGCATGAATTTTCCAGGTGCTGGTGGTGCATGTGACGTGGCTCTGGCCATTAAGATGATATTGCAGAAACAGTTATAGCTGGCACCATCCTTGAGTCCTTCCGTCCCTTTCCTGCCTTGAACAGGATGTGATGACAAAGTGCAACAGGCATCTTGGGCCATCAGGGTTACAGTGAGAAAACCACAGAAGTACCATCTCTGACTTAATTGAGATGTCGAACCAATGCCTGCAGCTGCTACCTCCATCTTCTTCTTGTGAGAGAAAATAGACCACTGTAATCATGCATCATTTTGGTCAATGACAAATCACATACATTTATACTGGAGCTGAACAATTCCTATTGCCTGGTGACGTGGTAGCCATTGCAATGCCATAGCACAATGCATACTCGTATGTTTGTGGTGATGCTGGTGTAAACAAACCTACTGCACTACCAGTTATATAAAAGTATAGCACATACATAATGGCTGGCTATGCCATCAAGGTTTGTGTAAGCACACTATAATGTTCACACAACAACAAAATTGCCTACCGCTGCATTTCTCAGGATCTATCATGTGATGAAGAGGCACATGGCTGTATTTTTTTAAGCCCCTGTGGTTCAGTTTTCTGTTACTTGCAACTGAATGTAATCCTAGCTGGTGTGAGACACTGAGGGCTCTGCTGATCAAACATCCTTGCAAGCATTCGACTTTACTCTTTCCAGGGTCAAGAACTTCTGGTTTCCAACACCTGAATTTCATTTTTTTTCCCCTGTTTATTTTGGGATATACCTTTCGTGTGCAGGTTTTCCTCAAATGTCTGAATTCATTGGTTGGCCATTCATTTTTAAGACTGCCTCATGAAAAAGTTCTTGGGAAGCTCTGGGTGTAAGGACAGGGATTGTTGCCTGGAAGGCTTTGCTGTAGGATGACTGGGTAGTGTACCAGCCTGATTACTACTGAGGGACCCTCTGATGTCAGTGTGTGGAGGTCTTTCCTCTGGGTCTGTCCAGTTTCTCCAGAGGAGAAATCTCTGATTGGGCGGAGGAATATGCTGGTTGCTCTCTGTGAGCAGGACAGGGAGGTGCCTGAGGCTTCCATAGTTCAGTATATAGCTTACATAATATACCAGATTCTAACATAATATACCAGCTTTCAACACTATGACTTGTCCTCCAGAGCCTCTTGGGTTAATTTCTCCAGAGTATGATCCTCTATTCTCCTGTGGGGTGGTGAGTAGAGAGGAGAATATTTGTTTGGCTACTTACGCGTTGGGAAGGGGACCTGGGACTAGAGGTGCAACTATTTTCCACACATATGGCCTACCAATCCCACTAATGTTAGAGTCACACCTTCACTTCCACCTTTTGTGAACCTTACTGCCTCCAAACACTGAGACTCTCCGTTTCTAGTTCATTAGTCATTGAAATTCCCCTCTGTTCAATTTCCTGATTCTTCTGTTCTATTACGTTATTGGTGACTTCTTCATTCACTATCTATCTTTCATGAGTTTGATGAATATTCTTTGTTTCTATTTCTCTCCATTTTGTTGTTGGAGGAGAACCCCAAAAGTCTCATTCAGGATCAATTCCAAAGAACTGGCATGTAGCCCGTTCAAATTCATAAGAGCTTTAATAGGAGAAACTTTAAAAAAAAAATTTATTGATTGATTTTGAGAGAGAGAGAGATTGATTTGTTGTTCTTCTTATTTATGCATTCATTGGTTAATTCTTGTAGGTGCCCAGACTTGGTGTATCAGGATGGTGCTCTAACCAACTGAGCTACCTGGCCGGGGCCTAATAGGAGAAACTTACATACATGGACAAGGCAGCTGCTCCCAGTGGTGGCCGGCGGCGGGTGGGGGGAATCCATACCTCTCCCAGGACAGAGTCTCTTTTTCATAGGGGTTAATAGTAAAACCATATGGTGCGAAGTCACATAGACAACCAGAAAGAACAGTGCCTTCCTAGGTGAACAGATAACATCAGGCAGTTATCACACTCTATACATTCATTCACCTCCTTCCTGGGGCCTGACATTTATCTTTGGGTGGCATTCCGGTTTTCTAAGTCAGCCAAGCCTGAGGCTACGGAGACCTAAGAGTCCAGCATTTCCCAGACACCTTTGCTGCTAGAGTCATATTGCATCTCAGTGAGTTCTCCCACAGGGGCTAATACCTTTTCACTGTATTTCTTTACTGTAATTTTACTGGTGTTTTGGAGCGAGCACTGGTGTGTGGTCACTCTACCTGTTTTCCTTCCTTTCTCTAGTTAACCTGACTTTGAACCCCAGGACTTATGGTGGTGAGCATCTCAATAATTGGTTGAAGGAATGAAAACCCCTGAAAATGGTTTAATAGTTCAGCAGACTGTGGCAGGAAATTGAATCTTTTTTTTTTTTTTTTTTTTTTTTTGTGAAAGAAACCCTGCCCAAACAGGTTAAAACAAAAGAAGAATTTGTTGTCTTAGCAAAGTTGGTAGGTTCCGAGGATTGATTGGACAATTTTGGTCTATAAGAGAAATTCAGAGAGATAATCTGTTGTGTAGGAAGAAGAAAAACTACTTACATTGGTCAATAGAAGTAAAATAAGTTAAATTAGCAAATTCAGAGCAAAGCAAACATGTGAGTCAGTAGTTTTGGAAGGAGAAACATAACAAGGAGAGACATGGGCAGGGACTGCAGGATGTCTGTTTTTATGAACGCAAAAGCAAGGGGAACCAAGAACACAGCAGGAAATGAACCTGCTGTGGGTCAAGCTGCACTCAAGTTGTGATGTGCTCTTTCGCCATCCTGGTTCTGGCAAGGGAACGCCCTCCCTGTGATAATGACAAAGACCACATGCGAATGAAGGATGTAACAATTAGGGGCAAAGCCACAGGTAGTCTAGCTAACCTAACCTGGGGGACTCTCTGGAGAAGAGTTTTGCACATGATTTTCAGAGAAGCTTTAGAAAGGATTTGGCCACAGAGTAGAATAATGTCATGAGGAAAATCGTGTCTGTTTGTAACAAGGATGATCTAAAACCTGTGGGGTTGAGAGAGCTAGGTACTTCCAACCTGTTGTCTCTCTCCCTGATTGGTTAACGTTAATGAAGATAATGAATCACAGGCTCATATATTCTCAGTGTCTCACTAGTTGTTTCCTTGGCATCACTGTCTGGAAGGAAACTCTAGGAACTCAGGTCTTGGACATGGTGGGTTTTTTTACTCCTGCTGAGCTGAGTAAATTATAGTGGGATTGGAGTAACTGAGCCTCCTGAGTGGAAGAGAGCAGAAGAGAGGAGAGTTAACATAGAGCCAGCTTCAGACATAACTGGATCCAGGGACTCAAATGGTGTCATTAGCACTATGTTCCTGACTCTCACAGTTTCATTCCAGGCTACTTCAATTCCAGACACCTATGCTCCCAGTTTAGCAAATCCAGCAAAAAGAACAGTCTTTCCCAATGGCTCTGACAAAACACTCCTGGAGGCGATTCCGCTATGTTCTGCTCTGTCACATACACACCTCTGAAACAAGCAATGACGCTAAGGAAATGCGAACTCTGAGTGGCCTGGCCTGGTCACTTGCACAACCTTGTGATGATGGCTGTGTGACACTGAGTGAGAGCTGAACCCCAACTAAGGCACATAGTTTTGGTTTCACACAGAAAAGAAGGGTTCCTTTATAAGGGGGAGGAGCTAGACTGTTAGAAATGAGAGATGTCCATTACAGGTTCATTTCCCATGGCGGACTAGAATCTTATCCTTGTGTGCCAACCTGTTCCGTAAAACATTACAAGCTTTTAGAATAAACATGTGTTGTAATGTACCCCGCGAATCACACAAGGACGCCTCAAGAAGTCGAATTAAAGAGTCACATTTATTGCAAATCCGGGACTATGAGGGGGCATTTCGCTCTCCCAGATCTCATAGTGCCCGCCCCAGCCCCCACACCAGATTTATACAGGCGAAGATCACAAAAGTATTGGTTCCATCCCAAGGTTTGGAATGAGGAACCTGGTTTGCAAAAAAGCAGTTTACAGAAGCAGAAGCAGTTTACTTAAGCATGTGATCTAAATCACAGTTTTTGGGTGGAACACTGAGCCAACAGGGACACGTTAACTGGAGCCTCTGACCTTGGGATAACTGCGCTGTCCTTCCCAGGTAAAGCAAAATGTGACCAGTATGACCACAGCCAATGGGATATTCACATTACAGTCAATAGGGTATTTAATCGAATGGGGTGATTTATATAATTCAGAAAATTAAGATAACTTTTCTATTATTTTAGCAAGCAATAAGTACAGAAACCAAACAGCAGGGTTAGAGTTAAACTACAGTTTCTACCTGAGATGATTGCTACCATACTTCACATGGGCCTGGCCGGTGTGGTTCAGTGGTTTGATTCCCGGTTGTGGGGCATGCAGAAGGTAGCCGATCAATGATTCTCTCATCATGGATGTTTCTATCTCTCTCCCCCTTCCTGAAATAAATAAAAATATTGAAAAAAAAGAGAATAAACATGGAACTGATTTGTTCTATATAATTTTAAGTAAACTTTAATTTGGTGTCATGATCATAGAACCTGTAGAAATGATGCTATTACAGCCCGACTCTAGGCTCTATAAATCCCAGCTTAAAAGTCTGACAGCTGTGAGCATGAAAATGTGGCAGTGGCTAACAGTGGAGGCATCATTTTAGAGTAGGGGATGTGCCCCCATTGGCTTATCCGACCTAGCCTGCATCTCAATATCTTTCATTATCAGAAGTTTTTAATCCAACGTATTAGAATATTTTCCCCACTGGAAAAGAATTTAATGGTCACTGTGTATGTACATTATACCTTAAAAATGGCTACTTCTAAGAACATAGGACTCGCTTTACATTTTATTTATAGTCAACTTTTCTGAAATATTTATTTTATAAAGTGAGGAATACATACGGATTATAAAACTGGGCACTGGTGGAGCATTTTTGCAAATTAGGTGCAGTCTGAATGTCCGTATGCCTAGTCAGTCCATGGAAAGAAAAAAGGCACATTGATAACACATGGCTGCCTGAAAGACCTCAGTCACTTCCTCTCACGACACCTTCACCGGTTAACTTGGAAGTTGTGAGTAGAGTTCATGCTCAGCTCCCTGTGGTGGCCCAGTCTCCTGGTGGGGTTTCCTGTTCAAAGTTTGTTTGAAGGAGGCACCGAACCTGTTGCTGGGACCCGCCATGTAAATGCTACTTTTCTACTGCTCCACCCTACACAGCACTTGTATACGTGCCTTGCTCCATCCATTCAGAAGGAAATGAAGACAATGTCCCCAGCCCCTTCTGTCTTTTATGACCTGGGTCTCAAAACAGTGCTGCATGTACCCAGTCTGGCTAAGTATCCTGAGAAAATTTCTTTAACTTCTGCTTCTAACACTTATTTATTTATTTATTTTCACAAGGATCTAAGGAGTCCACAGGACCAAGTGGGTTGGGTGGAGTTTCCAAATTCTCCCAAGCGTCCAGGCATAACTAAGTCAAGCATCAAACACCCCTGTGTTTGTTTACAGCTTCAAATATATGCCCCAGATCAGGAGAGGCTGTGTGTCAGCCACACACATGCCCTTCTCCGCCAAGTCCTAGGGTCACCGGATCACCTGCTTCTCAGTCAGATGGCTTTTCAGAATAATGCCATTGAGACTTTCAAAAAACAGTTTTTAATCATCTGTTCTAATGGAGCAAGGAACAGAATGGCTCTATAAATGTCGACAATGGCCTTATTCTTTCCCAATCCTCCAGTGTTCACGTAGCCTACACTTTCTTTGTTCTACATTTTATACATTTTATACTTGCCGAATTACTCAGCACATATTCACAACTGAGGCTCTATTTCCTGTTAATCATTGATCAAAAGTGAGAATGAAACACTGTATTCTGCAAATGTTGGAAGCTACAATGCTTAATACACATTTTTAAAATAAAATTGGACATTGTCAAAATATTTTCAGTTACTTTCCCATTGAGGCCAAACACATTAAGTTTGACCCAAATCCAGTGATGGGATCAGTGACAAAATAATTCAGATTTTTTTTTTTAATTTGTACAAAGTTTCCTTTGAAATCGGTAGCAATTCTGAATGTGAGCTAGCTCCAAGAAGCATTCTGCAGAATAAGAATCACATCCTCTATTTAATGAATCATTCTGTCCTTCTTCCCCATTTGAGTTGCATATCAATTTGACTTTTGGGGTTTTAAAAAAATGATTTTTGCAACCATCTAAATAAAGTTTCTTTTGATGCTATGATTATAGATAGTGGTGAGATTAAATTTATCTCTAATAATGAAATGTATAGTAACCTGAAGATTAAAATTCCTTAGAAGAGTTTGTAAATCATAATAGTACTCAATTTTATTTTAACCCTCTTAATATTTTTATCATATAAATATTAAAGAGAATGTTTAAAAGTTTTAATGACTTTATCATCATATTAAAAGTACCTTTAAAATTTTTTCAAATTCTCTCTCAGCTCTGTCTACATGTGTGTGAATATATAGGGCTACCTAGGATCTGAGGTTTGATTCTATAACTTTCCTGCTATTATGGAGTGTGCTCTCTCTCTCTCTCTCTCTCTCTCTCTCTCTCTCTCTCACACACACACACTCACATACATATCTATATACACATCTAACTTTTTAGTATTCTATAAATGTGTGGTACAGAACGTGTGGTCTATTTAAGCCAAACATTCAATTTTTTTAGGTGAGTGTGGAGGAGAAGGAGGATTGCACCTAATAGGC
Organism: Myotis nattereri; assembly: GCF_964212035.1. Lineage (NCBI taxonomy): Eukaryota > Metazoa > Chordata > Mammalia > Chiroptera > Vespertilionidae > Myotis > Myotis nattereri. The sequence goes on from NC_138085.1 coordinate 64,968,807, forward strand.
ATTTCATCCCTGCTTCAAGATTCAAGTATGCTTCCTGTATTGCAGAAACCTGTAAGCCAGTCACATCTTCCTGACTCTCTTGCAGCTATGATGGAAGTGCTTAGGTTTCAACAACCAGATGCTTCCATGGAAGATGTGGAGAGCTATTTCTCTGATAGGCCTGGTTGTGGAGGCATTTTATTTTTCTTGAGTAGGGACCCCACTGTTCAGTCATTAGCTCTGTGAACATCATGGGATAGTGAGTGCATCCATTTTGCTGGTTCAGGTATCAGATGGTATGGTATGTTCTGGAGCTGGCTGTGGAGGTGGCAGCTTCTTGATCCTGGTGGCTTCCAGACATTGGTTGGCATGATGTAGTTGTGAACTACAGCTGACTTCTTGGGGTGAGGTGGGCCATTTCCAAGATATTTTTTATTTTGCTCAAATTAAAAAAAAGACAGAAAGGATTGAGAGCTCAAACTTAGCAACAGTTATTAAGAGTTACTGATGGCTACCAATTATTTCACATTCTATCTTAATACCTTTTTAAGTGCGAGCAACTATTTGTTTAATTTTGTTTGATCTTTATTGCCACATGCAAGATGAATTCACTTTGATAAATTCTATTTAGTCTCAACTGGGGATAGGATGCCGTGATGTGACTTTTTAAAGTAAAAATTATTTTTAAAGATTAGTTCTAAAGCGCTATCAATTCACCTGAGTCAGAGAGAAAGGTAAATTAATTTAAGTATTGTTTCTAAGACTAAGGATAAGTGGCTAAAACTGATAACAAGAATCTGAATTTTACCTGTCAGTATGTCGTATATGAGCTAGTTTTTCTAAGGTCATTCTATTTAATTTTGCAGATTTATCACAAATCACTATGTTTTTTAAAGAGGCTAAACACGGTGGCAGCTCTGACCCCAAAGCAGGTGTGCATGACCATAGCACTTGAAAGAATACTGCTGTGGTTACACTTGGCTACTCAGTGAGCTAATAGTGTTTGAGGCACTTCCCGTGGGGTGCATCTTGTTTGAACGGTGGCTTCTTTTCACCATAACTAACCAAATGTGCGTGGAAGTGAAGCGGCTAATTTGGGTATGAGGACCACAGTGCCACTTTCTTGGTGATCTCTGTCAAACAAGGGAAATGACATCATCACAACTAAGGTACTCCAATTGGACAAAGTTTCATAGCAACTAACTGATTAGTCTCTGAAAGGACTTTGTTCTAAGCTGGATTTATGTTAAATGTGTCTTAATTAAGACATACCTCTCTGGTTCCAGTCCTTTGGAAACGTGACTCCACGATAAAGTGTGCTTGAAGGTTTTGTTTGATTTTTTTAGGAGCTGAGGCAGGAAACAAAAGTTTTGTATTTTCAATGAAATAGCAGCAATATTGGAAATTGAGTTTTGGTATGAAGAGCTCATAGTTTGCATCTTTAGCTGCGCAAATGATGCATCCAGTAGAAAATGGTGACACGTTCCTCATAATTTCTGAGGCTTTTTTAAAAATAGAAATTACATTTTAAAAACAAACACTAAAACAGTGCATTATATTTGTAATTTCCCATGGAAGATAATTGAATTTCCTTAAACCAATAAAAATGGTGACAATGATCATTTATTTACCCCTTCCCATAATTAAAGTTGTATATGCCCTGGTAAAAATTAGTGAATGAATTAGTATCATGACAAGTGACTATAAACTAGATCTCTATGTTGTTCATGGTAGTCAACACAATAATTAAATCATCCATCCTCTTAATGAAGAGTATTGGCTCTGGAATGAGATTGCTTGGGTTCCGATCCTGGCTCTCTAGTTTACTGTGTCTTCTAGAGCATGTCTCTCAACCTCTCCTACATTGTTTCTTTACTTGTAAAATGGACCAGTAGTAACGCCTCTGTTGGGGGGCTTCTGTCAGCATTTATGGACATGATTCTTGTAGCAGTTAGCACAGCGCCTGACACAATGTAAAGGGCTGTTATTGTTATTGCTGCGTGTATATCCTATGGGCCTTGTAGCCTGTCTTTGGGCTACAACTTGATTGCAAGCTTTCCTCAACGTGATTGCAAGCACTGAGAAGGCAGGGACCAGCTCATAATAGTTTCTAGTCCCTGCATCACTTAGTACAATGTCTTATAAATTACATAATCAGCAATGAGATTTAAAACTAAAGGGCAATTTGGGGCTAGATTACAAACGACCTTGACTATCAGTTTCCCCAGGCCTGTTCTGGACCTGTCTCCCGCTCTAGTATAACCCCTGACTCCTCCTTGAATTATGGCATAGGGAGTTCAAGGCTGCTTCCTACCCCAATCAACAGCAGACCAATGAATTAAGCACTCAGACCGTTGGTTCTTTGGCCGAGCCTGTATGTAGTAGTACAAAAGATGCCAGATGGACATGTCGTTTAGGAGCTGTTTCTGAGTCTTTTAGGCATGTCTGACTACAGGCAGTGTATAATTTCTTTATCTCATCTAAGTTAAGTTAGGCAGAATACAATTTGTGCCCTCATTCTTTTCCTTTTCTCGTGGGATAAGCTAGCTAGCATTTTTCTTATCAAAGAACCTACAGTCACAGTCTGAACAACTCATCTACTGCAGGCTCAAAGGTCACCCAAGGTCAATGTGCTGACCTTTGTCTTTTAAACATGTTAAGTTTTGCTTCTTCAGTGTTTTTTTTTTAACCTAACAATTTGATTTAAGCTAGTCCAAAAAAGAATTAAGTTTAATACTTGTACATATTGACTTCTACTTACAGTTCGTGAAGTAAACACCAAGTATAGCCGCAAGATTCAGCAAGCCTGGGTTTCCTTACCGCTTGGTGTGAGAGTTGCACTTTAACCTGGTAGAATCCATAGGTTGGATGAAGGCTTTGAGAATTTAAAATATTTTCATCATCACACAAACTATTTGGAATGTTTATATAAGGACTTCAGGCTCCTCTCATTCTTCCCAGTGCTCTGCCGATGACATTTCCTGGTCTGCAGCAGCTCTGCAGCTCCCTCTTTCATATTTCTTCTGTCCACTTTCACTCTATCTTAATTTACAACATAAATTCCCAATTTTTTAGTTCCTATTTGTTAGTGATTACTTGTAGCCATACACAGATTTGATTGTAGCATTATGGTGTGAAAAAGCTTGCGATTGGATTCCAAAATGACAGGCAGTATAAATTATAAAGTACAAAACACTGTGTTAAAGTACTGTCAGCAACAAATAAAAATGGTAAAAAAATGTTTTGGAAAGGAGAGAGAACGAGGCTGGGAGAGGAGACAATTCACACCTAGCAAAGGAAGAGCCACATTTAGGAAAGAGTGTGAGGGACAAGGACAATGGAAAAACTTAAGTGACTTTATTTTTAATAAACTATGGTTAACATAACAAAAATAAAATCTGATTAACATACAATATATTAGTTTCATATATGCAATACATTCAACATTTATATATTTAACAAAGGGATCACGATGATAAATCTAGTAAGCATCTGACACCGTGCAAAGTTATCACATTATTGAAAACTATATTCCCTGTCCTGTACATCACCATGACCGATTTATAACTGGAAATCTGTACTTCTTATTCCCCTTCATATTTTCTGCCCTTTCCCCCACCTCCTTCCCCTCTGGGAAACATCAGTTTGTTTTGTGTATCTATAAATCTGTTTCTGTTGTAGCTTTAGATTCCACATATAAATAAAATCATATGGTATTTGTTCTATCAGATTTCTTTCACCTAGCAAATATCCTCTAGGTCAGTGGTTCTCAACCTTCCTAATGCTGCGACACTTTAATACAGTTCCTCATGTTGTGGTGACCCCCAATTTCATTGTTACAAATTGAACATAATTAAAGCATAGTGATTAATCACAAAAACAATATGTAATTATATATGTGTTTTCCGATGGTCTTAGTCGACCCGTGAAAGGGTCGTTCGCCCCCCAAAGGGGTCGCGACCACCAGGTTGAGAACCGCTGCTCTAGGTCCATCCATGTTGTCACAAATGACAAGACTTCACTTCTTTTCATGGCTCAGTAATATTCCATTGAATCTATGTACCACAACTTCTTTATCCATTCATCTATCAGTGGGCACTTAGATTGCTTTCATAGCTTGGCTATTGCAAATCATGCTGCAATGAACATAAGGGTGCATGTACTTTCAAGGCAGTGTTTTCTTTGGATAGATACCAAGAAGTGAAATTGCTGGGTATGGACCCTCAGCAGCCCTCCAAGGATTAAGTCACAAAGGGCATTAGGTTGCATTAGATTTGCCAGTGACTCTCTTGGAAGATACAATGGATCTTTCTTTCCCCAGGACCACTCATTCGGTATCGTTGAGCCCTAACTTGTGCAGGGGACTGTCCTGGAACTAGGTTTGCAAAGGTGAAAAGAGCAGTTCCTGTCTTCACGCGCTTTTAGTCTTTTAAACAGAACATCCTAAGAGGTAAGTACAAAGGGCCCAGTTGCAAAAAGAGAAAGTAGCAACTAGACGCTTGGAAGAGTCCTCAAGGCTCCACAGGAAGAGAGCTGTGATCCAAAGGGAATTGGGATAGGCTTTCGTATCTTTCAAAAATTAATAATGTGACGTAGATCAGCTCGTCCATAAAGAAAAGGGTTGGGATGATGAAATGTTATATGGAAGGTTTAAAACATTTAATTGGATCAAGAACTTACACAGATTAGTCCCCTACAATTGTCAGGAAAGAAGAAAGGCCCAGAGGACAAATGAGTGCGAACTGATCAAACTGACATTCCCCGAGCACTTGCTGCATTTAGTCAATGCCGACTAAATATCTCCAATATCCAGTTAGGGGCAGGGCGCCCACCATTTCTATCAGATTTTGCACACAGCATAGGAAGAAGGCTACTGTCACAGTTCCAGGCCCTTTCCTCCCCTCTCCTCCTGTAGCTGTGGGCCGTGTGAGGCAGATCTGCAGGAAGCCTAGTGGTTTTCCCTTCTTTTTCATGACAAATACAAGCATTTAAATGAGGGCGGTTAACACCCGCAGCCCGAACACCTTTGTTGGCCTCCCCGCCCGTGCAGCCTCAGGTTAAGCCTAACAGCGCCAACCGCCCGGTGGCTGCAACCGCTCCCGGCAGGCGCGCGGCGAGCGTTGCGCGGTCAGGACTCCCCGGCCGGGGTCGAGTTGGGAAGGAACCGGGAAGGCGAGGGCGGGCCGTGGGGGCTTTTGACGAACAGTCCGTGTAGCCAATGGGAAGCCTGGTCGGCTTTTCCACCTGCCAATAGGGAAGGAGACAAAGGTTGTGGGGGGCGCTTCCCGCGGGCTGCGGCTGGATTCCATCCTGCGCGGCGACAGCGCAGGCGGAGGCGGGGGCGGGGGCGGAGGCTGAGCCTGGGCGGCGGGCAGCGGATCCGGGGAGGAGGGAAGACCGGAAGCCACGGTCGCGTCCCATCCTTAGATTCGCTCCCTCGGGGTGGGACGGAGACGGCGGAGCGGGGTGAGGCCGAATGTTGGCTCCTTAACACAAGGGAGCGGCCGCTCGGGAGCCTCCTCCCCGGGCGCTCTCCGTAGCCACCGGCTCCTGGGCGCGCCGCCCCAGTGGACGGCCCGGCCGCGCACACCCGGCCGCAGACGCGCTGCCCGCGCGGGGACTGACCGGCGGCCCGAGGCCCGCACCACGCCGCCACCCCCGCCCGCCTGCCCGCCGGTCCCTCCGGCCGTCGCCATGTCCTCCTCCTCCTCCTCCCCCCGGGAGACGTACGAGGAGGATCGGGAGTACGAGAGCCAGGCCAAGCGCCTCAAGACCGAGGAGGGGGAGATCGACTACTCGGCCGAGGAAGGCGAGAACCGCCGGGAAGCGACGCCCCGGGGCGGGGGCGATGGCGGCGGCCGGAGCTTCTCGCAGCCGGTAACAAAGCGCGGCGCCCCGTCCGCCCGCCGTGCCTGGCGGCTCCCCGGGAAGCAGGGCCCGGTGGCGGGGACGGGCTCTGGGCCTCCTGCGCGCTGTTTCCCTTCGCCGCTGCGATGACCGAGGCGCCGGCTCGCCCCTTCGGGGGCTTTTAGGACCGGCCTTCCCCGTTTTCCGCCTCCCGATCGCGGCCCCGGCCTGGCCGCAGGCCCGGGCGCGAGGCGGCTGCCGGCCCTGAACTTGGAGAGGGTCCGGGAGGGGCGGCGGGGAGGCGTTGCTTCCGCTCGGGGAGGGGGCCTCGGTGCGCGCGGAGCTCTTTGTTAGTTGAACTCTCCCGGCTGCGGGCCGGCGGCCGAACGACCCCCTCGGTCTTTGCAGCCCGTCCGCCCGCAGCATCCGCGCGCCGGTCACGGTCGCGGGGTCGCGTGGCGTCTGCGCGCCCGGGGCCGGAGGAGAGTCCGTCCAAATGGCGAGTTAGGCTCTGGCGCTCGCACCCTCGTTCCCCTGAAGGTTTCAATCAAACATGTTGGCTCTTGGCAGGTCTGGCGTGCAGGCTCGGCTCTGCCCAGTGTTATGATTATTGCCGAGTACAGTTTTTAGCTCTTCGGTTAAAAAAAAAAAATATGCATCGGTGGATGTTAGGACATCCTTTTACTTTCAAGTAAAACAAATCTTAAAACCACCTCCCTTCTTCATTGACGGTCTGTACCTCATTAGACACACGCTCCTGGATTCTTGTTTTCTCTCATCAAACATCGCTGGAGGCATAAGGAAGGGGAACACGGTTTTATCCGCAGCAAATGGTAACTCAGCTTCGGTTGGATGGAGACTTGAAGGAAACGAGCCAAGGAATGGTTTTTGCCCCCTTTTGGTGCATAAGCTATCTTAATGACTTAGATGTTCTGTAAACATTTAACACGTTTTAATGGTGATTTTATTTTTCATTGTTTCTTTTTTGTCTTTCCCCCCCTTGTTTTTGCCCTCCCCTCCCCCTTTTACTCTGTTCTGCTAGTGAGTAACAGGAAATTAAACATTGTTCAAGTGGTTTATTTGCTGATGAGATGAAAATTTATTCCTCACTTTTTATTAAATAGATTTGCAAGATGGCAAAATGCCAAGATAAAAATGTAAATCCTAGGGTTTCCAAAGAAAGGAATATATATTATGTAGAGAATCTAGTTTGAATTTAAGATACATTAATACACTTTAATAATCTAAATTACAGTGATGATAGGCATATTATGGTGATTTACTGGGTGAATATGGGATGGGAGATGGATGAAGTCACTTCGTTAGCTTGGCTCCCACAGGGAAAGCTTAGAGACCGTGTCAGTGAGCATAGTAACTCACTGTGTGGAATAAAACATTCAGAGATGTGCGCCCTGGAGCAGTAAAATCTTCAGATAAACTGCTACAGTAAATGACTTTCAGACCTAGTTTTGGGAAAGAAATGAAAAGCAGTAGGTATTACTATCTTTTGGCTTTATTTCTTCGTGGTAGTACAAAGTGAAAAGAGCTGTTAATAGCAGCGGCAGCCCAAGCAAGGCATGTGCCTTGGCTTTGGAACTCAGTTTGCTACCGACCACACGAGATGGTTGGATTATGATCACTGTGATCTCTTAACTCATTAAGGAAATGCTTGAGCCCCTGCCATGTATGTGGCAGGTGCAGTTCTCAGTGATATAACACTGGCAAGTCAGTGAAATTACATCATCAGTGCTTTCCTTTTTCCTCTGTGAAATTGAATGTAACTTTCAAAGCTCGCAGTTACAGACACAGCAACTGGGGTGAACTTAAGCAAAACAAAAAGAGGTCAGGGGTAGGGAATTTATTGGCCCATTTAACTGGGAAAGCCAAGTTGTGGCGCTACTTTCAGGCATGGCTGGACTCAGGGATTTAGATGATGTCATAGAGACTCGATTCTGTCTCTTTCCCTGTTCCAGCTCTATCTTATAACTAGCAAATACAGAGAACATTCTCTTTTCCCCAACGCCCATGTTTGTCTCCTCTGATCAACTTTTTTTTTTTAATCTCTTACTTCATTCCCACAACTAATCATTGTGCTATTTCTGAAGTTGGGGAGGCATGACTGATTGAGAATATCAATATAATAATGTGGATTGGAAGAAGTTTTTTTCTTTTTGGTGTGTTTTACCAGAAGGGGGTGGTGGTGGGGAGTCGGGGTAGGCAAAACCAAAGGATTTGTAGTACATGAGGAAAAAAAAGGTTATTTTTAAAAAGCAATTCGAATCACATGGCTTTTCTTTTTAATTTTTAGGTGATCAAATATACCTAAAAACTTTGGATAGGAAAATTAAAGCAGTTCTCATATTTTGGATCTGCTGTATTGTTTCTTTTTAAAAAAGAAAAAGACCAAGTAAAGAGATGTGATTGTTTAAGAAAAAATATAAACTCTAAGCATAGTATGAGTTAAAAAATACTTGCAGCTGCCCCTTAAAACTAGTTTGTTCTTGGTCTATATAAAGTCTTTAAAGTCAAAGAAGGGATAATCTTGAATATCTGGAAATGCTGTACTCCTTTCTTGATACTCCATTGATAAATTCTTAAGTATCCAGAGAAAGATTGCCAGAATGGAGAGGGCACTTAAAAATCACATCTTAAGCCCGTCAAGCGTGGTTCAGTGGTTAGCGTCAACCTATGAACCAGGAGGTCACTGTTCGATTCCCAGTGAGGGCACATGCCCGGGTTGTGGGCTCCATCCCAGCAGGAGGCAGCTGATCAAGGATTCTCATTGATGTTTCTATCTCTCCCTCTCTTCTCCTCTCAGAAATAAAAAAAAAATATATTTTAAAAAAATCACATCATAAGAGGAATGATAGAAGAAACTGGAGGGACATTTATCCTGAAGGGTAAACTTAGCGGTGTGATTTAACCATTATAGGTAATTGAAGGCTCTCATGTAGAAGAGGGAAATATAGATAAGGGTAAGAGTGCCAACATCTTACATGGTGAGGATACTGTTCTTTTTTTTTTTTTTTTTTTTAAGTCAAACTGAGAAAAATTAAGTAACTAGGCTAAGGTCACTGAGCCAGTAAGTGTCCAAAGATTCAAAAGCTGATCTGACTCCAGAAGCCATTTTGGATAGTACTCTACAGGGAGACAGAAATGGATGCAATCTTATGAAGACTTTTTTGAAGTGTAAGGGGTTGTCTCTCCAGGTAGTGTGTTTCCTGTCATTTAAGGAGAGGCTAGAATAGATAATCACTTGGCAGTGGGTCTGTGTGTCTGGTTGGGGGATGAATTAGTGAATTTGAGGTTGGTCTTTCTTAATCCTATCATAGGCCGGAAGAGACAGTTGAGTGGCTCCTGACCAAAGGTTGTGCATGGGGATGTTGGGAAAACAAAAAGCGTAAGGACGTTGTGCCTGGCCTTTGTGAATTTACAGTTAAATTGCTGCTGTTCTGTATGAAGAGATGTTAATGCGTCCTGTTTATTCCTCTTACATTGAAGCTTCCCATCTCTATTATTTAATAGAACTTGGTCTTCAACCTCCAGTTGTCAAAATTGCACTTAAGATTGGTGTTACTCAAGTTTGTCCTTGATAGCATAGAAAAGACTAAACTAAGCAATTCAATTCAAAAAGCAATTTCAAGGATTGAATTAATATTTGCAAAGGACTGAAATTGTTTGTTGGCTGTACCAATCATATAGCATTGTCCCATGGTTACTTTACGTATTTGAATCAGTTTTTTTTTTTTTTTTTTAACTCTGACATAATATTTGATTGGCAGGGCATAAGTCTATTTTTCTAGTCTTTTTTTTTTAATATATTTTATTGATTTCTTACAGAGAGGAAGGGAGAGAGATAGTTAGAAACCTCAATGAGAGAGAAACATCGATCAGCTGCCTCCTGCACACCCCCTGGGGACGTGCCCGCAACCCAGGTACATGCCCTTGACCAGAATCGAACCTGGGACCTTTCAGTCTGCAGGCCGACGCTCTATCCACTGAGCCAAACTGGTTTCGGCTTTTCTAGTCTTTATAATGAAAAAAATTGGCAAGTCTTTGAAAATAGCCATAAAGGAATTTAATTTTCTTTAAATGATTCTTAAGTTTTATAGTGCTTTTAGATTAGTCTGTTTGGAGGACAAAGAAACCTTTCATTTAATAGATGTTTGGGCTATCTCTGTACTATATATCCATATATACCTGTATATATATATGAATGAATTGTATATGGAAATAATTTCTGAAGTGATGCAAGAGAGGTGCCCAGCGGCTACCTGTAAATATAAATCTTTGTCTTAATAAAACTTGAATAAGTAAATGAGAACTATTTTAATTTTAAAAATAACTCTCTTACATAGTCCCTTTTAAAATAAGTTTTAAGACCATATACTTACATTTTAAAACTTCCTGCTGGGCATACTAAAAGATGCAGAGTATTCCATAGAAGCCCCAAAGGCTGGTGATTCTGAGAACTCCTTGTTCAACAAAGATGATACTTTGTATAAACTTAAGTTGTCACGTGTACTGCTGAGTAACTTCAAGTTGTAGTGGGATTAGGTAACCAATTAAAAATAAGGACAAAAGATTATATAAATCTATATTACAGAAAAAATAAAGTATATAATCTTTATATTAAAGAAAAGTTTTAAATTGGGACTTTTTGTTCATTTGGACTTCTTGAGAATTTGATTTTATGGGGGTAAAATTATGAAATTATGAATATAAAATATTTTCAATCTTAGCATTCTCTGTGTTATCTGCTGAAGTTTTTTTCTGAGAGTTCCTTGAAGTTGAAGTAAGTTATTAAATAACTTAATTTTTACTTCTTATTGAGAAAGAATGTTCCCTTTTAAGAAATAAAAATATTCATGCCAGACATTTCATTGGTGATTTTACTTTTAGGTCCTTTTGCAAATGTGTGTGTGTGTTTTTTTTTAAATTTGTCTTTATTGAAAGTATCACACAAGTCCCCCTTTTTCAAACCCTCCCATTGACCCTCTCCATCATGCTCCCTCCCCTAGGGCTTCACCGCAACTTAAAAAAAAAAAATGTTTGTTTTTTAAGACAAAGTTGAATGTACTAAGAGATACAATTTGGGTTTTTTAAGTTTTTAATTACAAATTATTTTCTCTTGCTAGGAGGCAGGTGGAAGTCATCATAAAGTTTCTGTTTCACCCGTTGTCCATGTTCGAGGACTCTGTGAATCTGTGGTGGAAGCAGACCTCGTGGAGGCTCTGGAAAAATTTGGGACAATATGGTAAGGACAATAGGGACTTCATGCAGATTGAAAACAGTATGGGAGAGCCAGCAGCTGGGTTGCTACTGCCTTGATGTTATCACTGAATTTCTTTGGAATCCTGTTTTTAACCTTTACGGGATGTTGCATGGATGTATTTTTGTGGCCTTGATCAGATCACCTCTTATTTCCCAACTAGGTTGTATATGTAAAATTGATTATTGCTTCTTTCATCTGATTTTCAGATGAGTCCATGATTCCTTCCTTCTTAAACACTGCTTTAAACCAATGAGTTGATTACATAAATACTGATTTTTTTTTTTTAAATCCTCACCCAAGGATATTTTTTCCACCAATCTTTGTCTTTTTTTTAATCTTTTTTTTCCTTTCTTTTCCCCCCCACCAATCTTTTTAGAGAGAGTGGAAGGGAGGGAGGGAGGGGGAGGAGGAGAGAGAAAGCAACATTGATGTGAAAGAGACACATCAATTGGTTGCCTCCCACACGCACCCTGACAAGAGCTACACCCCAAGAAGAGCCAGGAATGAAACCTGCAACCCAGGTTTGTGCCCTTGACCAGGAATCGAGCCCAAGACCCTTTGGTGCGAGCGTTGATGCTCTGACCACTTAGCATCATTGGCGAGGGCTTAAATACTGATTAAAATATTATTTTGGAATATTTAGGAACTGGCAATTAAAAGTGTGTAGATGAAAGGTAGGCATTATTTGCTTAGTTACATGTTGTGGTGAGTTCTTTTGCAGGTCATGAGCAGTCAGTGTTTTATCCTAGCTTGGCTTCCATATTCACACAGCTGGTGTGTGCTTATGAATATTGACTTAAGTGAAAACTTAATTAGAAAAGTGAAACTGCTACCAAAAGTAGACACTTAAAAATTCTTCCTAAATTATTTTTGGAGTATGTTTGGTTATTGCTCTCTTCTTAGCATGGATAATCTAGAGTTGATTTTTATTATTTTTTTCCTTGATGACTATGTTTGGAGTTTTGTTGTAGGCCTCAGTGACACAGACTAAGTCAAAGTATATAAACAGGAGAGACATTTCAATATATTTGCTGAGATGGCTTGGTTGCTTCAATTTTATAAATATTTATATGGCGTTTTTGAGTATTGAAAGGATAATACATAGATAGATAGTGAGGGAGTGATTAGAGATATCCAACAGAAAGGAATAATTGCTTCAAAGGAGTAGTAGTTTTAGGTGATAACTTCTATCATGACATCTTTTTTATTAATTTCTTTGGTGACTTCATTGAGAGGTAGATAACTTGGCAAACCTATTATCCTCAACTTACATACCTCAGAAATCACTAACACACATAATGTTTATCCTTGGAGGTACAAATTGGGAATGCACATGGGCATAAGAAAGCCCATTTATTGAATTATTACTAAGATTACCATATCACTTCTTAGTCATATAGAGTAGATCTTGGAAGATAGTCTGTCTGGAGAGTTATGTATTGAAGCAGACTCCTTTGACCTTTTTTAGGCTTGGGTGTTGGCACCAGACTAACTCCATTCACTATAAGGACCTTCTATGTGGTGCATTGTCCCATGGAGTTATAAAGAGATGGTTATTTCTGGTTTATTTTTCTTCTGTTCTTATATATTTAGGGCTTTTAAAGTTATTTTCTTATAGCCAAGAAATACTAAAGCTATGTGGGAAAAACATGTTGATGGGAAAATAGAGATGGAAACTTTTATGTTATTTATGACCATGACCTGAATGTTGGGATTAAAGAAGTAGACCTATGTGTTTAAGTTGGTCAGTAATTTGAGTTACTTTTGGGTAGCCTGTTCTATTTTATTTATTTATTTATTTTTAAATATATTTTATTGATTTTTTTACAGAGTGGAAGGAAGAGGGATAGAGAATTAGAAACATCAAAGAGAGAGAAACCTCAATCAGCTGCCTCCTGCACACCCCCTACTGGGGATGTGCCCACAACCAAGGTACATGCCCTTGACCGGAATCGAACCTGGGACCCTTCAGTCTACAGGCCGATGCTCTATTCACTGAGCCAAACCAGTTAGGGTGCCTGTTCTTTTTTAGACTCTGTACTGTTTGATACTTTGTCCATGGTAAAGTGTTCCACGTATGGATGTTATTCAGTTAATGTGCATAGTACCCTGTTTTGCCCTCAAGATTGGTAGTTATGTGGATAGAAAAGTCGTGAAATAATTGAAACAAATTAGTGTATAATTAAGAGCTTAATTGACATAAATATGAATAATAGGAGTTTCAATTGTATGAAATGATATTGAATAAGTAACTGCTATTGAAGCTGAAGGAACCTCGAATAGTCTCCAGTGAAAAGCAGGTGTTTTGCTTCAAAATGTATTTATAGAACCTTTTCCTATTTGTTTATTTATTTTGTGATGTATAATTATAAAGATTATACAGAAACTGCTCATACTAAAAGGGTGAATCATCAAGTTCAATATTTGCTAAGTTTATACCTAAAAGTTAAATGCATAGGAAGGAAGTTCAAGAGAAACTATAACAAGATGTTGAGAATGATTATGTCAGGATAATAAAATTGCTATATTTTTTATTTATCTTCATTTTATAGTGTATTTGTGTATTATAATCAAAAGAATATTTAAAAATATATGCCGAGTCTCTCTTTCTCCCTTCCCCACTCCCATTAAAGGAGAGGATGCTAGATAGTGATCAATTTAAAATTTTGTAACAGAACTTTTGAGATCTAATTTGTATAGTAAATCTTCTGCCTCTCCCTGTTTTCATTTAAAATTTAGTAAACATGTCTTGAGCTGTAAGTTGAAAGAACCCACTATGTCCCTTAGCCATTTTGGTTATTTTTTTCTCTCTTTGGTCTTTCAATCTTCCTCATATTAATGCTTTTTAAAGATTTTAAAAAAAATTATGTGCCAGACAGTTAAGTGTATTCTTAAAATATGTGTGATGTTCTAATAAATATCTTTTCACATTCTTTAATATTTAAAAATACTTTGGGTGAGATTTAGGGAAGAAATTTGGTCAGTTTGCCATTGTTTTTTTTATCTGTTCTCTGTTTTTAGTAAGATAAGTGAAAGTATAGTCAGTTATAAGTGTGTGCAGTTATTTGGAAAAATCAGTAGATAGTAATTTATTAAAGTCTGCTTTTACTTGATTGAAAACAAATAATGTTAATTGAACTTACTGTATTTGGGTATTCCCTCCCAATCTCTTTCCAGCTATGTGATGATGATGCCATTTAAACGGCAGGCTCTCGTGGAATTTGAGAACATAGATAGTGCCAAAGAATGTGTGACATTTGCTGCGGATGAACCTGTGTACATTGCTGGTCAACAGGCTTTTTTCAACTATTCTACAAGCAAAAGGATCACTCGGCCAGGAAATACTGATGATCCATCAGGAGGCAACAAAGTTCTTCTATTATCAATTCAGAATCCTCTTTATCCAATTACAGTGGTATGGATTTTTAATATGCCAGACTAAATCAAAAGTGATTTGGACTTTTCCGTTAGAACGACTAACATAGTTTTCTTTACTGCCATCTAAATATTTAAAAATAGTGGTTGTCTTTAGAATTATTAAATTAATTTTGACTATTAAGCTTAATGAACAAAGAAATGGTGCTAAAAAGGTCAGAAGCACAGTTGTCATTATTAGGTAAGAACATTAAAGCATCAGTGTTAACTGTTTCTAATAAGAAATTCTACAGACTTGGAAATGATCTGAGAATTCTCTCTCTCACTCATGCCAGCACATGTTTCACAAGCATCTACTAGGTAATGACAGACTCCCATAGTATATTGTAAGATGCATATGCCATTATTATAAGGTTTTTTGATAAACCTGTTAAAAAACGGCCTTATTTCTTTAATTTGTACCATTTCTAGTAAGGGTATATGATATTGGGACATAAATTTAAATCGTATTTTATGCTTTAACTTTAATTAGACATTTATCTTTATAATATTTTAGGCTTAATAGACAGTGCGAATATATTTGCAGTATTTGGTGTTTTGGAAAAAAGAATATAACGTAACCTAGTACAAGTACTCTGATTTGTTTATTGTTGTATCCCTAGAACCTAATGGTAATTCTTGAAAGTTGAAGAATTATTCCTAAGAAGGTGTTTAAGTTCTCTCTTAGATGATTCAGGCATCTTGTTCAATGCCATCTAACACTGTATAAATACTCTTCCCTGTGTCTTTTCTGAATAGCCATTGTTCCTTGAAAAATGGATACTGAGCTATTCTACTACCACTTAAGTATTTATTACTGTAATTCAGTATTGTAATATGAAACATTTCTTGGTGATATTTGGAAAAAATAAGTTAATTGATTACAGTTTTGGTGTTAATTGTGTATATCCAGCATTTTAGTCACCTATTTAGAAAATAAAAATTGAGGATTCATTTAGAGATCAAATAGGTCAAGTTCAAATGTGTTTCATTGGAACTTCTCTAATGTGCGGGTATATTGTGTAGGTGAGGAAGTAACTTTAGATTTATTAAAGTATAACAATTTTTAAAGTTTAATTAGTAATTAATAGAAGTGATATCTTGATAGTTTTAAAAAATTCTTTATTGTTGAAAGTATTACATATGTCCCCTTTTCCCCCCCATTGTCGTCTCCCAGCCTGTCTCTCCACCCTTGTTAGTTTTTTAAGTAAAGGAAATCAGTGTATAGCTTTAATGTTTTTCCAAAACAAAATGTGAAGAAATCTTTTCCTTTCCTTCTTAGGATGTTTTATATACTGTATGCAACCCTGTTGGAAAAGTGCAACGTATTGTTATATTCAAGAGAAATGGGATACAAGCAATGGTTGAATATCCTTTATTTATAATTTTTTTATTGATATGTGTGAATGCTGTGTAACATAGACCTTATTTTTTCCTATGTAATCATTTCTAGGCAAATGGTGTTTATTCCCTCTCAATCTCTTTTTCTTAGATTTAAAAAATGAAACTTCCACACCCATAGGGAATTTTGCTTGCTACCATGAAACAATCCAGTGCTTTGCCTTTTTAGTGGGGAAAAAATAACTGATAATATATACACTTTTATCTTTTTAAAACTCATCTTGAATGAACTTTTCTGAAGCTCTTCTTAAAATAGGTCGTTTGGAAATACCAAAATTTTAGAATCAATAGAACCTTTCTTACTTTTCTTTATTGAATCTTAGATGGTCATAGTTTATGTAAGAACTATTTTTTTTTGTTAAATTTGTTATATGTTGAATAAAAAGAGCAAGTTGTAAAATAGTACATAAAGTACAATCCCATTTAAAAATATTAAAAAAAAACAAAAAACCCTAACGTATGCATAGAGAAAGGTTAGGGCTTTATAGCAAACTCTTTAATGGTGCTTCTGGAGAGGTTTTTTTTTTTTTTTCTTAACATTTTTGTGATTTGATTTTATTTTTTGGAAAGAATTATAGATTTTAAAAAATTATAGACACGTAATTTTAAAAAACAAAATGAAGATAGTTACATGATTATAAAACCCTGCCTTTTCAGAAATATATAAAAATTAAATGTTTGTTTTGTATTATTTTGGTTCTTTGTAATGTTAAGAGTAAAATATTGCCTGTTTCGAGATAGCGAGTTCTCTTTTGCTAGGGAATGTGACCATGCCCCTTTCCCTTCTCTCCATTTTAAAAAGTACTTCTGATAACTTAGAAGGATTTTTATGTAGATAGGTTGTATTATGTTACTTTTAATATCATCCTTTTTTTAAAATTTATTTTTAAAATTTATTTTTAAACTACAGTTGGCATACAATGTTATACTAGTTTCAGGTGTACAACGTAGTTCTTAAACCCTTATGTACCCTGCAATGGTACCTTTGGTATTAAAATTAAATTCTCCTACTAAAATTCATCTAGAAATTTTATTTGGTAAAACATTTCTAGAAGTGAAAGAGTTATTTCTAATTTTTTAAGTCCTTTTCTAGGGATTGGATAATGATTAAATATTGGACATCTTAAACCAGATTTCCTTAATAGAGCTTATGTTTGAATCAGTCCTTTGTGCCCAGAAAGCTAAAGCAGCACTCAATGGAGCAGATATATATGCTGGATGTTGCACACTAAAGATTGAATATGCAAGGGTAAATATTTTTTTCAACACTTCACCAAAGAAATATTTATGCTTTGGTATTATGTATTAAATTTGAATTTTCTTTTTAATCTTAACAGCCAACTCGTCTAAATGTTATTAGGAATGACAATGACAGTTGGGACTACACTAAACCATATTTGGGAAGACGAGGTAAGTATTTTATGCATTTTAGAATGTAATTACATCTGCTGAAAAATTGTACATGAAGTTAGATTCCTTTTTCCTGAGCTGAGCTAGTTCATTCAAATGAACATGTTGGTGACTGCTTTTGTTGCAAAGGCCATGCAATGCTGGAAAATCACCTTGAACATTAGTGCCCCCTACTGGTATGTACTGAGCTATTTATATTTAGTTCAACAAAGGAGCCCACACATACAAGCACGCCCGCAGTTCAAGGACTTGCATTTCTCCAAGCAGCTCTCTCTCTTTGGAGGAGAGGAAACTGATTCAGAATATTCCTTACAAACTTCAAACTTGCACACTGCTTCTCTATGGAAAGGACTTTCCCCCCAAGCTGGACGAGGCATTAAGAAGGATAGAGGACTCCAGCAGGCTGACTCTACACTTCATCATGCACAACATCGGCATCAGCAAAAAGCCCTCTGAAAAACTCAGACTTGCAATTCACCTTGACTGCATACTGCATGCACCATCACCCAAGTTTGTAAAGGAGGACACTTAACAGTACTTCAGACTTGCATGGGATGAACACCATGATAGACTGTGCCCATGTGTTCAAGTTGTATGTATATATTGGTCTGGTTTCCCTTAAGGTTTCAGCTGTAGAATTTAAGATTTTACACTAACGGATACTAGACGTTACCTACAATGTTGTAAATATTAATGCCCATTACTGTAACTGTTTGCAGCTTAGATTCAAATTGTTAATTGGCAAATACCAGGGCCAGTTTATCTACAGGTCTTGGGAATTGATAATGCTCAACCAGTCCACACAGATATTAACGATAAAAGGATTAGAATGGTGCACACTTGCTGCACTTGAGTTTTTCCCCCTCCAGTGTGGTCATTGAATAGAATCATATAATGAAAACGTGCATGATATGTAAAAGACAATTTTCTGTGTGGTTTGATTTTTGTAAAGTGGCTGTTTATAAGTTGTTACTTTTTGTAACAATTTAAAGTTATCACTCATGTTAATTTGTGTAACTAGAAATTTTGACATTTCAAATGTAGGTGAAAGTAACATGTCTGTTCAAGGTAGAAAAATATATTTTAAACTTGATAAATCTGAATATAAGAGCAGTTCATTTGAGATACATTTTCACCTATAATCTACAAATGCTAGATTTCATGAGCATAGATTTTACTGGTAAACTTGTTCAACTAAGTGTGTGGCAATTTTGGAATATACAGACTAAAATGTGGATCTTGTAAAAACAAGGGGGCTGCAATATTGGCTACATCTCAACTACAATATCAGCATTTGAACCATATGTTGGGAAAACTCACCAAGATGAGTATGTCTGTAAATTTAATAAACAAGGAAAAATTTTTATGGCATCCGAAACATCTTGGGCAGTAGGGACTCTATGATAGAGTATGTACTCTTGCCCAAAGAAAAAATACAATGCAGTGGTCCTTGGACTCTAAATATTTAGGACTTTTGGATGATTGGCCCCTTTAATTCTCAATTTTCAGGAAATTATCTTGCCTTATGTATGGGGTTACAAAAAGATTTGTTTTGTAATGCAGCTTTGGCTGGACCCCCACATTTTTCACTACTCACAGAAATCCGCTTGGTACAGGCTTGGTGCAGTTGAATACAGTATTGGAAAACAAAGTCTTAGTACTCAAACAGCAGAACAAGTGGTTGATGAGAAATCTCTCACTTCTGTCAAATTATAGTCAGTTCTTGAACACTTAGGGTTTGTTGTTTTACTTAGTTGAAATAGTGATTTTGGTTACATTTTTCTTAATGTCTCCTAAAACATTTATAGACATACTTCTTATTTTGATAGTGTTAACATCTATTCTTTTAAAAGGTCAAAAGTTTGTACAAAGCCAGCTTACATTAATTTTTCATGCAGGGAATTGCAGTCAGAAAAGTTTAGAAATGTGTAAGGTAGATATTTAAATAGTGAAGTATAATTAAAGGATGTCAAACAGAATTTTAGTTGTTTATGCTTTCAAGGGAAAAGAATTTTTGTGGTCTGGCAAGACGATAGCAGTTTTTTTTGTAGTGACTAGCTTCTATTCAAGTTGATATTGAAGTGTAACTTTTCTACCAAAACAAAGCACTTTTATAAATATAACCTCATTTTTAAAGTCCTTTTCAGCCTAAATTACATTTCAGTGTAAAGAATTCTTAGCCTGGACTCCAGAGAATCCCTTCTGAAATGTTAAGCAAAACTTGTCTATATATGTATCTTTTGGGGGAAAAGGCCCACAGCTTCCATCAGATTTCTGATGAAACCAAGAAAGGTTACAAACACTGTTTATAGACTGGTGTGTTCAGTGTATGACTCTTCTGCACACTTCTTCTATTTTTTGTGACCTTATATTAGGTAGTGAATGCTTCAAATAAAGAGAATGATTAATAATGAGGATGTTTGGCTGAAAGATAACTTGGAGATTATACCTATCCTAACTCCTTCATTTTATGAATGAAGATTGTTTCTGTGATTATACTGCAAGTTAGTGGTTAAGTGGGGATCTGATTCTCAATCCACTGCTCTTTCCTTTATAGCACACTATTAACTATCTCAATTAAAATGGAGCCCTGAAAACAAGCTGATATTGGTTGAAAATTTCTAGATTAGATTTGTATTTAGTGTTGGTGGCATGCTTAAATAGAGGCACATTAGCACAATGTATTAGCAGATTGGATTGATTCAAGAGGAGTGAGACTTAAATGATGATGATTTAATGAAAAAAGGGAACTATGAATGTTTAGTCTGGAGAAGAAATGACTTTGGGGAAATGGAGTGGGAGGATCATAGCTTTGAAGCACTTGGAAGGGTTTTTGGAGAAAGAATGAATCTGAGGCCCCAAATGGGATAGAATATGGATAGAGGACCAATTTCTATATAATACAAAAATTAATTTCCTGATGATTTAGGTTCCTGAAAATGTAAGGGAAAGTAGTGAGTATCTTGTTACTGGTTTGGGTAAGCAGAGGCTAGTCAGGGGTAGGGAACCTTTTCTCTGCCAAGGGCCATTTGGATATTTATAACATCATTCATGGGCCATACAGAATTATCAACGTAAAAATTAGCCTGCTATATTTGGTCAAACAATTAACTCACGCCTAATGCTTTGGCAGAGGCAGACCAAATGATTTTGAGGGCCGTATGTGGCCCGAGGGCCAGATGTTCTCCACCCCTGGACTGGATGGTCCCAATTGATTGGGACGATGTAAAGAAAATTTACACACTGAATAAAAATGGAACTAAATGACCTTAGTTCCCTATCAATGCTTGTGATAACTTGGAATAGGTAATTAAAATGATATTTCTCTAGACTGAGGTGAAAATTAAAGTATTTCTCATCTCCCATAAATCTCATTTAGTTGACTATGATGATATAAAGAGCCTCTCTCTCTTTGAATTTTCAAAGATTAGAATGACCAGACTCTCAAGATACATTTAAACAAATCTTACCGGGCACTATAATTTGATCAGCAAATTTTCTAAAAGTATTGTACAATGGATTTTAAAATTTACTAACCAACCATAGGAAGTGCTATTTTAGAAACTTACTTTTTATTGACACCTCAAATTAGATTTGGGAACATTGGCATGCCTTCCCTGAAGATGTAGCTAAAATAAAAATTATACTTCAGGAGTATTGTAGTATTCTCATCCAATAATGTAGCCCCCTTGGTTAGCTTTATCTTGGCATATTTAAACGTTGGGGGGGTGCTCATAGTCCTGCCTGGTGTTAAGATCTATACACAATGACCAGTCCATGCTATAATCTGGGCCAGTGATGTGCAAATTTCCAGCTCTGAAGTCTGTAGGTGTTTGTAAATATGTGTATATACATACAAAATACTCTGTGTTTACTGATTGTGAAACCATGTAATACAGGTTGTTGTTGGCTTATGCTGAACTTCTTGAAAGAAGCCCACTTTGAAAATGTGTTGCTGTTGAAGCTAATAGTATGATTCAGGTACTGTCTTTCAAAAGTACTGCACTTAAAGCTTGTTTTAAAGACATGTATTGGTAAAAACTTCTGTACAGTGTCAAACTCTAGCATTGTGTACATTCACTTTCTGAAAAGTATCCATTCTTCTTAATTTTGAAAGTGTGATTGTATTTGGCATCTGCCAAAAAGATATTTTCAAGTTAAGTGGAGTTTGTTAGATAGAAGTACTTTCTTAAACTTTTGGTGTTTGTATTTAAAATGGATATAATGGATGTTTAAAGTTAACCAGGAATGATATTTCTTTTATTATGAATTGTAATGGATGTTTTGAATGGGTTTTCCCATGTGAGAACTCTGTTAAGTACTTGGATCAAAATTGTTAAAACCATGTTTCTACTTTTGTGTCAGATAGAGGAAAGGGTCGCCAGAGACAAGCCATTTTGGGAGAACACCCTTCTTCGTTTAGACATGATGGCTATGGTAAGTTTGTCAAGGCAGAAGGAAGGTAGTATAGATGAACTGTTAGCATTTTTGCATTTCTGACGAATGGCACATTTCTTGTTTCTCTATTTCCTGCTCATTTGACTTGGTTTATATGGGATTGGTCCCTTAGAATGTATTCCCAAGGAGTTGTCCAAAATCTTTTTTTTTTTTTTAGAATATTGATATGTTATATAATTCTTGAGATAATTGAGAGTTACTATTTGGGGATTCGAAAGTGTTTTTTTTTTAATTTTTAATTTTTTACCATTATACCTTGTTTTGTTTTGTCTTGGTTTTGATTAGTAATGGGCTCTGGTTTTGTTAGAGGACCAAAAAGAAGTATTATTGCTCAGTAAACTGTATTTTTATTCTAGCAATTATGAACAAAGAGGAATTTTGAGTAAGAAAGGCAGGAAGAAGGGTATTTATTGAAAAGGAAACATGTTTCTGGTTAGATCTTTAATTATTTTAGTTCTACAGTTGGTATTTTGGCTTTAAATTAGTTTTATTTAACTTCTCTTTTAAAACTTCTTTAGTTTTTTTTTTAAAAAGAAAATTCTTTGGTTTTAATGTTTGCTATGTTGGTAAGTTTAAGATTATGCAGCCTAGAATAATCTTCTTCCTCAGGAAAGAGAGCTCTCAGGCTATTGTTCTTGTGAGTAGATGTTGAGAATTGCTGTTGATAAGATTAACTGGTTATAAGTTCTGTGGTTTTAAATATTTTTTAGTTTTTATTGACTCCTATTTTGTGGTTTAAAGTTGAAGTCCAGTGCTATTTGGAATAGAAAGTGGAAATTACTTTATCATAGAAAAGTCCCTGGTATTGCCTATTGTCTGAAATATTTTCAAATTGCCTACATGCTTGATGACCATTCTTAGCTGTGAATTTTAGCTTATTCCCTGTGGTTGTTTTTTGAACTCCAGCAATTTATTACGTTTGTGTTTGTTGAAGTTTCTATAGTAGTCTTTATGGCAGAAGACGTTGAAACAATATGCTATATCAAAACAGTAAGTGTGGTGTATAGAATGAAAATCTTACTACGGACTGACAGTTTAGTGAGTGTGTTGCTTGATAATTTGTCTTAGTTTCTTTGACAGTGTAAATGTTAACAGTGGTCGTTTGGATAATTCTGACCCTGCAGTAACGAAACACTTATTAGGAGCCCACTGTTCTTTGCATAATGGAGGGTTACAAAAGAATTGCTAACCACAAGTCTGTAGTGGAGTTGTGGAATAGATAACTGTGTCATGGGTGTCAGCTGAAGGTTAAAATTGATTAATGTTTGGCAAAGCAGGCTAGAAAAATCTGTGAAAGAATAAATGAAGGGCAAAGAAGTCTACTGGAGTAGTGTTGACACATACTTTTCTCAGTGTGAGTTTTCAGGTTTTCCTTCCTTTATAAAATTTATCTTATTGTAAAATTGTATAAATAAAAATACGTTTTATGCCCTAGAAGAACTTTATATATTTTTAAAGCCTAGTATACAATACTCTGTCAGTTTCATGCCCTAATTTATTTAGAGTGTGTGTGTGTGTGTGTGTGTGTGTGTGTGTAAATTTTAAAGCACAAGTTTACTTAAAGAGATGAGGTACAAAATTCTTTGGAATGATGATGTTATTAAATAGGGATCTTTCAGTCTCTGGAGAATACTGCTGAAGAGGAATGGTTGTGGTGGGGTTGTGTAGGGCATCCATTCTGAGCTATGTCCATTGAAATATTTAACTGAGAATAATTCTACTTTCCTAGAGAAGTATGAAAAATAGGGTATAGGAGGGGAGAGGGACCGGGAGTAGGGTGGGAGGAGAGAGAAGGAGAGGGGGAGAGGGAAAGAGAAAGAGAGAGAAGTGAATAAAGAGGCAGAGAAGTAGGTGTGAAATTGGGGAAAGGTGATGATGGGAGTGGGTGCTAGTGATACTGAACGTTTTTAGAAATCCTGCAAATCACAGCTGTATCCCTTAGATTTAGCAGTTCCGCAAAACAGGCTTATTTGCATTTTTGTGCCATATCACATGTGGCTTTTCCTTTATGTTGGTATGTAAGAGATTTAATTATTTAATTAGATTAAATTTGTTATTTAATTTTTATAACAGTTTAAATCTGTGCTTTCAGAATTCTTTAGCTCTTTTTAATTTGGGAAGCCCAGCCTATGAGGTGAACTGGTAAAAGCCCTTATACTTGAGAAGTGGCAAAAATAAACATACAGATTTATTTGGGGTGAGCCCAAGAAAAGCTTGTGGACCTTTGGATGTGGTTCCTGGACCAAAGATTTTAGAATATCAAAGATAGAAAATGCCTTCAAAATGTTAATAATGCCTATTTATTATGTAGCATTTTTTCACATAAGTGAATTTTTTAAATACCTGAAGCATTAGTTTTTCAAGCACCAAACTTTTTTGCATGAACTAGTTAGGATAGTTCTGTGTTTTTCTTATTTTCCTAAACAATGTAGGCAACAATTTAAGTTCTATAACATAATTTAATTCTGATGGCTAATTATAAACTTAAGTGATACTCTTGCACTGAATTTGATTTTTACATAGATAGTAGATGTCCAGGTTTTTTACTTTGGCCAGCTTATGTAGAGTGGAAGGTTTCTGCTGCCCATCTACCAGACATCTTGCCACTTTCCATGGAAAAGAAAATTTAGTGATAATAGTAAAGTGTCATTATTGTACACTTTACTATTAAGCAAGTGGTGGGGTGCAATATAATATGTATGTGCACTTTTCTAAGAGGGATAATAATGATTGATACATGACCCCAGTGTATGTATAACAGTTTAAATTAGAGGCCAAAATACGTATAGTTACAAGTAACTCACCCTGACCTATATTGATTGTTTTGATAAACTACCAATTACCAGCAGAAGAGCAGTTGAAAACCATGACCAACTTAAGGCAACACCGATGACAATGCATTGATAAGTTTTCTCCTATAACAACGATTTTCAACCTTTTTCATCTCATGGCGCATATAAATTAATTACTAAAATTCTTCGGCACACCACAATTACATTTTTTGCTGATCTGACAAAAAAAAGATATAATTTTGATGGATTTACACCGGAAGGTTATTGTCATGTTGGCTATTGTCATTTTTTTATTTGACGATCTAAGGGAAAAGAGGTCAGTGTCCCTGACTAGAGCCAGGTATTGCATGTTTTAAAAATTCTTGTGGCACACCAGTTGAAAATCACTGCTTTATAAAATTGCAGGAATTCACACCATTTGCATGTGCCCAGTGGTGGTGTTGCTATGTTATGAATGGCAGCTATACTTAGAATACTGAATTGTAGTCCACATAAGCTCTAGTAGCATGCTGTTATACCAGAATATAGTAGTTCTTAGTAACTCAGTAGATGACAAGTGTCCCTTAGTCTCATAAAAATGAAAGTCAGAAGCATTATATACTCTTCACTTTTGATAAATGAGGAAAGGACTTGGGATTTTGAATTGGTTTCTTGCCCATCAGGAGGACTTTTGCATGTTTCAAGAATGTGCTTTTATAATCACTAACTCAGGAGCTCCTTAGATGTATTTCTGAGCTATTTATCTTCAGCTTAGTTGCCCCATTGAGTTCTTATGTTGTAAGAACTTTCTCCAGACTCCCTGATTCCTGTCTATTTCACTCACTCGAGCTTTATTTTTCTTGTTACTTTCAATCTGTTGTGGATGGGAAAAACAGATGAAGTTGTTTAGAACTACTCTGAAGTTAGCAGGTGAATTCTTAAGGATTTGCAGTATAAGAGATGTAGATTTTTGTGTTTCTGTGACAACAGGTTCAGGTACTCAGGCATTTTCTTCTGGTTCTTGATGTTGTTGCAAAAAGTGGGTCTGAATAGGTGTGATATTAAATAAATTAGTAGTAGAATAAAATACTAACCTGAAAGTACATTATAGTAAATTATATTTAAAGGAGAAACAAAGATGTTCTTTTTGTTATATCTGTATATAGTGTTCTAGATTTCACTGTATATGTTATTGTATTATCCTCTAAAAGACATTGGCAGAAGGGATTTTTTTAAAAACTTGAGGTATAATGTATATACAGTGGCCCAAAGATTTACTCTGATTTCCCCCTCCCTATCTGTGGCCTGAACTTATATACTTTTTTGGGGGGTTAAACTGCTATTTTTTTTAAAATACAGAAACGCAAAACCTGTTGTATGCAGATACATGCAGGCCTATGTATATGGGATCTGGTACAAATGTAAATTTTATTAATTCACACAGGTTATATTTGAACATTCACACATCTGAGTTTTCTTTGGCCATACGTCAGTCTAGTTATAGTAAGAGCTTATTTTTTTGCGTGGTATGTTGTATTTGCTAAAGTTGTCTTTCTTTCTTTCTTTCTTTCTTTCTTTCTTTCTTTCTTTCTTTCTTTCTTTCCTTCCTTCCTTCTCTTCTCTTCTCTTCTCTTCTCTTCTCTTCTCTTCTCTTCTCTTCTCTTCTCTTCTCTTCTCTTCTCTTCTCTTCTCTTCTCTTCTCTTCTTTCTCTTCTCTCTCTCTCTCCCCTCTTCTTCCCTCCTTCCTTATTTCCTTCCTTTCTTTTTGGTCATTTTTATAGGCTCGCATGGTCCGTTGTTGCCTTTACCGAGTCGTTATAGAATGGGCTCTCGAGATACACCTGAGCTTGTTGCATATCCATTACCGCAGGCTTCTTCCTCTTACATGCATGGAGGAAATCCCTCTGGTTCGGTTGTGATGGTTAGTGGATTACATCCACTAAAAATGAATTGTTCAAGAGTCTTCAACCTATTCTGCTTATATGGAAATATTGAAAAGGTAAGTTTCTTTTTTACAATTTTTTTTGCTAAGATAATATAGTAAGAAAATCTGAAAAGGCAGCAAATACAGGGTGTCCTAAAAAATGTATATACACTTTAACAGCTGATAGCTCAGTTTTGAAAATGAGATGTATTTTGATAAACACTGCCTTTGTAATTATTCAAAATGTGTGTATACATTTTGGGGGGATATCCTATATGTTTTCTCTTTGAGTTAGGAACATTCAAGTTATTTTAGTAATGACCCACATGAGCTAAAAATCCATTAGGTAGGAACTCCAGAAATTATTTTTGTAGGTAAGTGATCAGTATAGGTTGTTGCTACTAAAACTATTTTTTTAAATAATATAAATAGAAGTCTAAAACAGTTTAATCAATTACTGGAGTATTATAGGCATAAGTCTTATTTTATAATTTCAAAGAGATTTAGCATTTAGCATGTTGAACTGTGGAATTTAGAAGAACCATACATAAATATGTCTCAGACTTAGCCACAAGTCTAGATTTATATACTTGCCTCCCAAGTGCTAGAGTTCTTATATCTTCTGAGGAACAGTGCACTTTTAGACCCATTTTGATAGACTGTTTCCAGAACTTTCTGTTTGGAGGCTTATACTCCAAAAGGAGCAAAACATTTAAATTAAACATATTTTGAAGATCTTTAAAATTTTAAGTTTATTTTCACCAGATAACTAACTATGTGGTTCCCCCCCAGGTCTGTGATGTTTTATTCATTGATAATCTTAGAAATACTTAGGATACTCCCTGTCACAAAGCAGATGTTAAACTATTTTTGAAAGCATTGTGGGAAATTTAACTGGGAAAATGATTGGTAGTCTTAAGTTACTAATTGTTTGAATCACTTGCTAATTTGAATTTCAATATTGTGGTAATGATGCTTTCTCTGTTATTTTATGTGATTTTTTAATGTTCTTTTCACAACAAAAAAGTATAAGTACGTGAGTTTCTTGGTACTCTTAGTTCTTACTTTAATTCTAAAACTTCCCTGATTTGAGAAAGGAACTTGGAAAAATCTCTGAAATAATTTCCTCAACATAACTATTTGACAACATTTAAAAAAATTAAATCCACATTTGGTGTAGGGGGGATACATATAGAATATTTCTACTTATTATAACTAGCTAAGACTACATGGGACAGATTTAGCAACATTGGGAAAAATAGTTCAGATTTTTTTCATACAGACATTTATCTTAGACACCTGGGTGTTTAGTAAGGTCTAGGAGCCTCATGCTTGGTAACTAAATGGGCTAATGGGTATTTTAACCTTCTTTACATAGTGTTACTTTTCTGTTTGTGTTTTTCACATTGGTAGATAATGAGTCAGTTTAATCAACATCTTTAGTAGATCTTTGTCTTTTATGTTATAAACTGACTAGAGGCCTGGTGCACAAATTCGTGCACCAGTGGGATCCGTCAGTCTGGCCTGTGGGATTGGGCCGAAACCGGCTCTCTGACATCCCCCGAGGGGTCCCAGATTGTGAGAGGGCATAGGCCAGGCCGAGGGACCCCCACTGGTGCATGATTGGGGGTGGGGAAGTACATGGGAGGTTGGCCAGCTGGAGAGGGACTGCAGGAGGGCTCCAGGGTATGTCCATCTTGTCTCACTCAGTCCCAGTTGGTCGGACCCCAGCAGCAAGCTAACGTACCAGTCAGAGCATCTGCCCCCTGGTGGTCAGTGCACGTCATAGCAAGCAGTTGAGCGACTTTAGCATATCATTAGCATATTACGTTTTGATTGGTTGAATGGCTGACTGGTCAACTGGACACTTAGCATATTAGGCTTTTATTATATAGGACAGGATAGGATTATCGTATGATTTAAAACCCAAATCACTTTGTCTAATAAAACTTAAGTTTCCTGTATGTTATTTGAACAATTCTAGTCTCTCACTCCACATATCAATAATTATAAAACATTTTAAATGATACAGTATGATACATTAAACTCAAGCCATCATATTATTAAAATATCTCCATATAGTTAATTTTACCTAACTTCTTTTAAAGATTTACCAGCATAAGAACTACATACTTCACATATGTATTTACTTACTACTAGATTTGTAGATGTTACTGGATTTAATCAATGGAGAAAAATTTTGCCCATAAGAAGACAAATGAAACTGAAATGTTTTGCTACAGCTGAATTTTGTTCAAGTATAGCTGTAGTATAAAAATGCTAGGATAGCCCATTGAAAGTTGTGATGGTGAATATAAATGCTATGTTGCATTTGTTTTGTAAGTACATTGACAATATTCCTTTGAGGTTAACTGATAAGGAAGCATGTTCAAGATGTCATAGATGTTAGTGGCACTTAATAGCTATTTACAGACTTTCCAAGGGGTCGGAAAGTCACTATGCCGAGTGATTTTCATACTTTATCTCATCTAAGCCTTACGGCATTTACACTAAAATTGGAATGATGTAAGAGGATAATGTGGCCTCTGCCCAAGATATTATGAAAACTTGTGAAGTATTGCCTATTTTTTAAACTGTCTCTGCCTTGCACAAGCCTTTTACTGGAAATGTTGTCTCGAGGCCATCTTGTATTATTTCTTATATCGGATTTTGTATATCACTGCAATAGCACTCTGGATATTTGGTAATTATTACTTTTAAATTTCTGACTTACCTACTAGCATATAAACTTCAAGAAGATATGGTCTGTTATGTTCACTGGGGAGAGCCTAGCACAGTGCTTATCAAAGCATTTTGGGTATTTAATAAATATTTGTTAAATGAAAAAATGTTGAATCCTGTCAGGTATTATTATCTCCATGTTATAGGGAAGTTTAAAGCTCAGAGAAGTGAAGTAATTGCTGTAGGTTACACAGTTGATAAATAACAGAGCCCAGGATAAGCCTGTGCTCTTCTTCCATGTGTTATACAATATAATTATAGTCTTTTTAAAAAAATTTTATTGAATTTTGATATGAGTTAAAAGTGTCTAGTAATAATATATCAGAATAAAAGTTGAAGATTCCAGGTGATCTTCTGTATTTGTCATCAACCACTTAAACCATATTATCTTTTAGAAATTTCTGTTACTATAAAAGGGAATTAAATGGTCACGTTTATGGGATTTTGTATTTACAGGTAAAATTCATGAAGACCATTCCTGGTACAGCACTGGTAGAAATGGGTGATGAATATGCTGTGGAAAGAGCTGTCACACACCTTAACAATGTCAAATTATTTGGGAAAAGACTTAATGTTTGGTAAATATCCTAAGTGGTAAATTTTAAAAATCTTTTTTATTAAAGACATAATTTCAATTTCAGAATATGTTAGTGTAACTGAGGGCACATCTGAAACTAGCACCTATAGTGTTTGTTATTTTAGACAAAGTTTTAGGATCATATAATTCAGATTTTGCTTACCTATGACTGGTTTTTAGTTTTATGATCATAAAACAGCATGTTTAAATGGGCACATTTTATATTAAAGTTTTCCAATATAAGAACATATTCAGTAGATTTTTTTCTAGTTAATGTCTAACATATAAGAGTGATTTAACTAAAATTAAATATTTAAGTACATGTTCAAAATATTAAATATTTAAACTGTGTTTAAATAGCTACGTGTGCTTTTTTGTTAAGGTTGATGGAGGTCTATATGTTAACATTATGAGACTGCCTACTTGCTGCTTTTTTCTAACAAGATACATGTTCTGTACTGGTTTCTTTCCAATCTTCAGTGTGTCTAAACAACATTCAGTTGTTCCAAGTCAAATATTTGAGCTGGAGGATGGTACGAGTAGCTACAAGGATTTTGCAATGAGCAAGAACAATCGCTTTACAAGTGCTGGCCAAGCATCTAAGAATATAATCCAGCCGCCCTCGTGTGTGCTGCATTACTATAACGTTCCACTGTGTGTCACAGAAGAGACCTTCACGAAGGTGGGCACTGACATACGAATTGTATAAAATGTCCCTCTTTTCTTTTTTAAAATGTCATATGGTATCCTCATTTTAAAGTCTTGCTCTGCTCATCTAGTTTTGATAGTATTCTGTTGTTGGTTTGTTACTTTATTTATATAGTTTATTCCTTGGCCATTAAACTTTTCTGGCCTCCATTCATCATTGTTCTTGTTTTGGTTTGTGGCGCAATCTTTTTGAGAGTTGGAATTAGAATGATATACCCTTATTCCTGCATTTGGGAAGTTTTCTTATTATGTTCTTAATTCTTACACTTCAAGAAGACCACATCTGCCCTAACCGGTTTGGCTCAGTGGATAGAGCGTCGGCCTGTGGACTCAAGGGTCCCGGGTTCGATTCCAGTCAAGGGCATGTACCTTGGTTGCGGGCACATTCCCCCTGTGGGGAGTGTGCAGGAGGCGGCTGATCAGTGTTTCTCTCTCATCGGTGTTTCGTTTCTAACTCTCTATCCCTCTCCCTTCCTCTCTGTAAAAAATCAATAAAATAAATTTTTTAAAAAAGAAGACCACATCTGTTATGTTCACTGTGGAATAACTAGCACAGTGCTTATCAAAACAAAACAAAATTTTACACGTCCCTGCCTTTTCCCCTAACTGTAGGAAATGCTTCAGAAGATAATTGATTTTCTGGAACTCCACTCCTATTGGTCAAACAGTAAATCCTGGTCTACTCTGAGAATATATATTTCAGTTACAAATCTGTGGTTTTATTGTACAGTTCTAAATGTACCTAGTTTGTAGACTATCACTATTTTTGATTTTTCTCATACAGCTTTTTAATCTAAAAACATATATGACTTCATTCATGACAGGATCAAAACTTAAATGCTACCATAAAGTTTACTTTCTTAGAAAAGGTAGAAATATTATTTTGGCTATATTTTTAATGGAGTTTTATATTTCTTTAACAGTTATGTAATGACCATGAAGTTCTTACATTCATCAAATATAAAGTGTTTGATGCAAAACGTAAGTACACACTCTCTCTTTTTAATTTTTCTGGTTAAGTTGATGACAAACAAATAACAGCTGGATTTGTGATTCTTTGTTTTAGCTTCTGCCAAAACCCTTTCTGGGCTCTTAGAATGGGAATGCAAAACTGATGCAGTAGAAGCCCTTACAGCACTTAATCACTACCAGATAAGAGTTCCAAGTAAGTAATATTGTGTCATTTTTCACTGGGAGGTACCATCAGAAGCATTCACAACAATTTTAAAATAACGTTTATTAGCTTTAAAAATACAGAGAAGTACAAAGAAAACGAGGCATATAAATCCCACAACCCACATAATACTTGGATTAGTTATCTGTTGCTGTCTAACAGATTATCCCAAAACTTATCACTTTAAACCAGCAAACATTTATTATCTTACTGTTTCTGAGGGTCAGTAATCTGTGTGCAGTTTAGCTGGGTAGTTCTGGCTCAGAGTCTCTTAGGAGGCTGCAGTCAAGCTGTTGTCTGGGTCTGTAGTCATTTCTAGTCTTAACTGGGGGCTAGAAAATCAACTTCCAAGTTCACTCGTGGTTGTTTGTGGGCCCAGTCAAGCTGCCTTGCCCCTTTCATGGTAACTGGCTTCCTTCAGAAGGAGTGATCCAACAGGGAGCAAAAGACCAAAACAGAAGCTACAGTGTCTTTTATAACCTAATATTGGAAGTGGGGTACCATCACTTACGCTGTTTTCTTGTGATCACTCAGACCAACCATGGTACATTGTGAATACCAGGGCTGTGAATACCTGGAGGTGTAGGGATCATTGGGGCCATATTGGAAGCTGGTTTCTACAATACCTGTTGATCTTCTAGAACAGCTGTTCTCAACCTGTGGGTCGCGACCCCTTTGGAGGGTCGAACGACCCTTTCACAAGGGTCGCCTAAGACCATCAGAAAACACATACATAATTACTTGTTGTTTTTGTGATTAATCACTATGCTTTAATTATGTTCAATTTGTAACAATGAAGATACATCCTGCATATCAGATATTTACATTACGATTCATAACAGTAGCAAAATTACAGTTATGAAGTAGCAACGAAAATAATTTTATGGTTGGGAGTCACCACAACATGAGGAACTGTATTGAAGGGTCGAGGCGTTAGAAAGGTTGAGAACCACTGTTCTAGAAGAAAGCAATGCATGTAGCCTGGAAGCTGTGGCTCAGTGGTTGAGCATTGACCTATGAACCAGGAGGTCAGGGTTCGATTCCCAGTCAGACACATGCCCGGGTTGTGGGCTTGATCCCCAGTGTGGGGCATGCAGGAGGCAGCTGATCAATGATTCTCTTATCATTGATATTTCTTTCTCTTCCTCTCCCTTCTCTGAAATCAATAAAAATATATTTTAAAAAGACAAGATTTCTTAAAAAAGATACCAGAATTGTTTCTTTGCATAATCAATTGATGAAGAGTTATCTCTGCTTGGTCTGAAAAGTTAAAGAAAAATGCAAAAAATGGAATTTTTTCTGTGGATTATACCCAATTTTTTTAAGAAGTGAATTTAGAATTTGCATACCCTGTTGATCAGAGATTTAATACTAGTCCTGAGTTTATTTCAGCCTATTAATATCTTCCTGTGCACTCCAGTCTTGTCCCACTTCCCAAGTTATATTTGAATTGGTTTCTGTAGAGGACTTACCATTGGTAATATTTTCTGGAAAGTGAGCTTTAGCTCATGGACATAGGCCTAATCCCGATACTATTAATTCACTAAAAGAAAAAAAATCAGTGCCTTCTAGATGTCAGATAATGTTTAGAACAATAGGAATGTAGCAATAGACAAAGTCCCTGGCTTCATGGAGCTTGCTTACTAGTAGATATGAATAAAAGTAATCTTCCCTTTAACCTTACATAGACATTCTTCTTTATATTTCTGCTTCTAATACTATACAAAGGTAAAATAATTTACTGTTAATTCAGGGTAATCTTGAAAGTTGGAAGAAGTGAACTATTAACTTTGTTTTTTAATTTTTACAGATGGTTCCAATCCCTACACATTGAAGCTTTGCTTTTCTACATCATCCCATTTATAAGAGAAGAGCATGTTAGAATTTATGTTCATGGTTATTACAATTTTAAAGCTATACTTCGTTTGAGAAATCGAAAATGGTTGATCTAATGTTGCCTTGCTTACTTTGACTTAAGATCCTGTTCTGTAATAAATATTTTGCCTTGAGTAAATTTGTTGTAAACTTACATATTGAATTGTTTTCATTTTAAAATAGAATGTCATAATGTAGACTATCTACAGCTTCCTTGTAGATTGCTCAAATATATCATTTCTAATCTTATTATTTTTCTTCCACAGTGAAAATATATTTGCATTCTTAATGCTAATTATCTGCAAGTATTTTTCCATTGTGTATGAGATTAATGCAGGTGAAAGTATTGCATTTTAATATTATAGAATTCCTATTAAATGTTTAGATGTTTAAGTATATTGCAGTTATTCATAATAAACATAACTTGTATTTATTAAGTATTTTAATCAAGTTTGAGAATAACATACACATATTAAATTTTAAGTACTACAGATTTAGCTGATTTTATATTTCTGAAAGGCTAACAGACATATGGGTACACTTGTACAGTATGCACTCAAACTTATTTAATTTTTTTTTTAACTCATTGTCCATTTGTATTGACACACCTCTGTTTCTAGTTCCAGTTTGGGAATTTTATAAAGGTACAACACTGAGTTAATGTGTTCATCTTCATTGGTTGCATGTGACTTGATCTTGAAAACATGTCTAGTATTTGACATTGAGATTTTAATAGAAGTTATGATTAACGGTGTCTCTTCTAGATAATCTGAGATCCATGGACGGGCTTTAGGGAGTCTGTGAACCCCCTAAAATTGTATGTAGAACTTTGGGTACTTGCATTTTTATTTTTTACTCTTGAATCCATCAGTAATATATGTATTTTTCTATATGGTGTAAGGTATACGGATCTAGTTTTATTTTTATTCCAAACAGATAGCTATTTGTTTCGACACCATTTATTAAACATTCTTTCTCCCGGTGCGTCTGTTTTTGTTTTTTTCCTTTATTTGTGAAATAATATATCTCATACAGAGGGCAAATAAGACGCAAGGACGAAACATGGGATTAAGAGACTATTGAACACTTGTTATCAAGGTCATAGCTTTTTTGTTATAGAAAACTGATACAGTGATTTTTATTTTCATCTTAAAAGAAGGGAGAATATGTTTCATCTACCCAGAATAACTGTGAAGTTCAAGTTGGCAATAGTAGTTTTGTGATCTTGAGACTTTTAAACAAATTTGCATATAGAAATTCCATTTAGATCTTTTCTAAAAGCTTTATTTTGAATTTTAACATAAAGAAGACAGTTTGCCTTAATCTTTTTAGAAATGAGCTATAACAAATTTAAGAGCTATCTAATAGAAAGTTTAGATAGAAACTAAACACATTAACCTTTATTTCCCCTTAAATTTTGACAACAGTGGACCAATATCTCTTTAGCCCTGTAAAGATTTAGAAAAATATAAATTCAGCCTAGAACAGCGATTTTCAATCTTTTTCATCTCATGGCACACATAAACTAATTACTAAAATTGCAGCATACCAGAAGATATATCTTTTTGCCAATCTGACAAAAAAAAAAAATAGGTATAATTTTGATTCATTCACATTGGGTGGCTGCTGTTGTGGTGGCTGTTACCATTTTTTAATTTGAAAATCTAAGGGAAAAGAGATTAATGCCCCTGACTAACTAGTCAGATATTGCATGTTTTAAATATTCATGCAGCATATCAATTGAAAATTGCTGATCTCTAGAGCATTTTAGGCCCTTATCGTGGAATCCAATAAGTTATGCCAAGAGTAACTTGCATATGAACTGTTAAGTGTATGATACTGGGCTGTGTATATTCCTCATTCATTGCCAATTTAATACCTAAGTTTATCTAACTTGACAATAAATAAAGCTTTTTTTTCCTCCCCTGTAAATACTTTTCTTATAATACTATAAATACAGTTGCTGTTAAATTGAAATTCTAATTTTAAAAAATTACTTGTGACTTTTGTAAAGTTGTCTCTTTTCCTTCCCCTCTGAAAACTAGTATGAATGTCAGTGTTATAGATTATTGTTTTTTTAATTCTTTATTGTTTAAAGCAGCGGTTGCCAACCTTTTGGACCTCACGGACCACCAGTGGTGTGCAGACCACCCGTTGGCAACCGCTGCTCCAAAGGTTTCCTTAAACCAGCGGTCACCAACCTTTGGGACCTCACGAACCAGCAGTGGTCAGCGGACCACCGGTTGGCGACTGCTGGTTTAAAGTATTACATATAGTATTAACCTTTTCCCCCCATTGACCTCTCCCCGGCCCACCCCATCCCTCAGCACATGCCCTCACCCACCCCTAGCTTCTATGTCCATTGGTTATGCTTATATGCATGCATAAAAGTCCTTTGTTTGATCTCTTACCCCCCCCCCCCGCCCCCCAACCCTTCCCAGCCTTCTGGCTGTAGTTTGACAGTCTGTTCGAGGCTGCTCTGCCTCTGTATCTGTTTTTGTTGATCAGTTTATGTTGTTCATTATATTCTACAAATGATTGAGATCCTATGATATTTTTCTTTCTCTGACTGGCTTATTTCGCTTAGTATAATGCTCTCCATGTCCATTCATGCTGTTGTGAATGGTAAGAGTTCTTTCTCTTTTATAGCAGTGTAGTATTCCATTGTGTGGATGTACCACAGTTTTTTAATCCACTCATCTGCTGATGGGCACTTAGGCTGTTTCCAAATACTAGCTATTTTAAATTGTGCTGCTATGAAGATAGAGGTGCATATATCCTTTGTGATTGGTGTTCCTGGTTTCTTGGGATATATTCCTAGAAGTGGGATCACTGGATCAGATGGGAGTTCCATTTTTAATTTTTTGAGGAATCTTCATACTGTTTTCGACAGTGGCTGCACCAGTCTGCATTCCCACCAGCAGTGCACGAGGGTTTCTTTTTCTCCACATTCTCGCCAGCACTTGTTGTTTGTTGTTCATAGCCATTCTGACAGGTGTGAGATGGTGCCTCATTGTCGTTTTGATTTGCATCTCTCAGATGATTAGTGACTTTGAGCATGTTTTCATATGTCTCTTGGCCTTCTGTATGTCCACTTGCAAAAAGTGTCTACTAGGTATTTAAGTCCTTTGCCCATTTTTTGATTGGGTTGTTTATCTTTTGTTAAGATGTATGAGTTCCCTGTAATTTTTTTGAGATTAGGCCCTTACCAGGTAAAACATTGGCAAATATGTTCTCTTATGCAGCGGTCTTTCTTGTAGTTTTGTTGATGGCTTCTTTTGCTGTGCAGAAGTGTTATAGATTACTGGTATTTTGTGCCTAAGATTTTAGTAAACCTGTGAATGGTGACAAGGCCTACGTAATTTAGATTTGCTTTAAGTGATACTGACTTTTAGATATGAACTCTGTCTTAATGTCCTGTCCTCCCCACCAAATGACAAGTAAAGTCTTCAGGTGCAGACTGGTTGGTAAGCTGGTTCTTGCTAATCTCTGCACTGGTGTGTCAGTCCCGTACTGTTGCCGTCAGTGATTTCTTTGACAGTTTACTTGGGCATCTCCACTGTTAATGGAGTTTGCTTTGGAAACACTCCCTCTTAGCCTTAACGACAGTGTTCTTCCCTGGGCTATCTTTCTTGCTTTGGAAACACTCCCTCTTAGCCTTAACGACAATGTTCTTCCCTGGGCTATCTTTCTGCTTTTAGGAGAACGTGAAAAAGTAGATTTTATAGATATAAAGAAATATGGCGTTGAGAGTATTTTTTAAATATTGAAATTCCATTCCATTCCATATCCAATTACATATTTGATAATAAATTTGGTAAAGAATTATAAATTTACTAGTAGCTCATCGCATGATATCGCGCGTAGGCTGCCCGCCGCTTCCTCTGGAGCCGGTGGGAACCACAGCGTGCCGCCAGGACCAGGAGGGACCCGCGCCGATTCCATGGAAGGCATGGAAGGCGTGAGGGAGCCACACTGCTTGCGCAGGAAGTGGGCTCGCCGTCTCTCCAGGCCTGCTCTCAGCCCTAGAGGCTGCTGGCCGACCCCCCTGTCCCTGTCCCTGTCCCTGTCCGTGTCTGCTGCTCTGAGGGGCCGGCCTGAGGGGGGGGGGGGCGGGGAGGACGACGGGACGGGACATGGCGGCTCCCTGGCCTCCCCTGTCTCTGTCTCCGTCTCCGCTCCGGGCCTCACCTGCGTGGGCAACCTCACCCTGTCCTCCGCTGGTGACCCGTTATGGCATCCTGGCCTAATTTGCATATTTACTCTTTATATATATATATATAGATTAGATCATCTTGAAACCAGATGGACTGAGCCCCCAAATGGTGCCAGCCTGTCAGCTGCTTTTTCAAGGTCATTGCTTTTTCCTGGAGCCTAGCATTTCCACCAAACGGATTCAAGTGTTCATTGAAACCTGATCACCCTCCTAGCCATCTCAATTGTAACATGCTTTGAATTTGAACAAATATAGTGGACTTTGCTTGACTAATAAAAGCATCTTCAATTTGAAGGCCTTTATTTGAGGGAGCACTTGAAATTCTCTTAGTTTTAACTTTGAATGAGGAAGTTAGAAGTGGTGGATATTGTTGCCTCTCCACCCTCCATACCTGGACTTAGTCTTGTACTGCCCCTCTCGGGGACATTTTGACAGTTTACTAGGGTTGCTTTTCCCCCCAGTTTGGAGGATACTACAAATATTTGATGGGCAGGGACCAGAAAGAATTGTGCTGTGTCCTACATGACTTTCCAGTATCCCATCAGGTGTTATCATATCCTAGAATGGTAACTCTGTTTTGTGTATATAAAGACAAAGTATTTTTGTGTATTATACCCTGAATTTTCTAGGAATGCAACTACCTTGTGAATCAAGTAAAGATGATTGTTTTGTTTAGAATATTTCTAAGAGTTCTTCACCATTTTGGAAAACGACATCATCAAAGTGGTATTTGAGTTAATATTACTACATGTCAGGGATTTGAGTTAATATTACAACACATCAGGGTCAGTTTTCATTTGTAGCAGTTACATTCATTTCTTTATGTCTAATATTATAGCCATTCCTGAGCATTTATGTATCACAATGTGGATTTTATTGTAAGTTTTATTTCTCCTTTATGTCAAGTTACGGTTTTATTTTTAAGTTTTGGTTTCCAGTGTGTGTGTGTGTGTGTGTGTGTGTGTGTGTGTGTGTGTGTAAGTAGGCTTATATACCTAGCTAGGAATATTATTTCAACATAATAAAAGGGTGTCAGGTTTTCTGGCTTGGGAACCATTGCTTTAAACAAGGTAATTTGGTTCTGGGTTGATCGGGTAAAACTAGGTTGATTCAAAGACAGTGAAGCAGGATTTGTTGAAGAATGGTGAGTAGATGCTTTCCCTGAGGGGTGTGGTCTGCCTGTGTGAGGTAGGCCTGTGACTGCTATGGCCATTCTGCTATGTGAGAGAACTTAGTTGGGAGAGAAAAATGATACAGAAAAGGGTAGAACTAAAGGCACCTTAATTTTGACAGCACACCGAAACCACCAGGAGCATAGGCTAGTTTGACCACTTCATGCTCAATGTACCTGTCCTCAGAGTTCCCTTTTCAGTGACAAGTCATAACTATATATTTTAAGAATCTATAATAGCCTACATTTCACCTTTGACTCACATGCTTATATACAATCAATCACATGAAAGCATTGAGAATTGTTTGACAGAGGGCCTCCCTATCTTTAAACCTGTAATGTTTTTTTGTCAGTCTTAGGCCTGTGACCCATCCTATTCTTTCATCAATGCCACCATGAAGTTTAACCAGGTGAAATATTTCTGGATCCTTTTCTATAACTGAAAACATTCTCTGTATATTTGTTAATGACTCCTTTATTTTCAAGAGCAGAAAGTGTATATATACTCAGTTCTATTATGTAACTTAAATTCTTTTATGTAAATCATAGAACTGATAACTGAATTAATAGAAGCATTGGATGAGTGGCAGTTCCTGACCTGGAAACGTACATAACTCCTTTGTGTGGCAGTAATCACTTAGGCTAAAGCTTTTAGACAACCTTGAAATGTTTGAGTTGATTTGGTAATTTGGTTATAATTTCTGGTTTTGTTTTGTTTTTTCTTCCAGAAATAAATACTAAGAGAAGTCAAGAGCAATATTATACCTGGTCAGGGTGTTTTTTTAGTTTATTCTAATGAAGTAGCTGTTTTGTCATTAAAGGCCCAAGGTTTTGGCTGCTTCCTGAACACCCCCCCCCCCCCCCCCCACACACACACACCTTCAGCCTCATTGGATGGGATGAAACATCAAGGCTACCACTTAGGTTTATCAGTTGGTAATTCATGTGCCCTTGACTGGAATTGAACCCAGGACTCTTCAGTCCGCGTGGGCTGATGCTCTATCCACTGAGCCAAACCATCTAGGGCAAAGCCTTTGTATCCCCCCCCCCCACCCCACCCCCGTTCAACACTTCACCCATAGAGTTAGGGTCTCCCACATGAAATTGTTTTCACAGACGAGGGTTGCATTCATTGGTACCAAGGCTGCAGCTTGACCTTGTCTTTGTGACTAAGATGAACCAGCATGCTTATCAAGGGGAAGATAACGCAGATCTAAAAGGAAGTTATAATGCTGAAGGCCACAGAATCAAGATTAAAAACTGCCGAAACCGGTTTGGCTCAGTGGATAGAGCGTTGGCCTGCGGACTGAAAGGTCTCAGGTTCGATTCCGGTCAAGGGCATATACCTGGGTTGCGGGCATATCCCCAGTATGTGCAGGAGGCAGCTGATCGATGTTTCTCTCTCATCGATGTTTATAATTCTCTATCTCTCTCCCGTCCTCTCTGTAAAAAATCAATAAAATATATTAAAAAAAAAAATTAAAAACTATCTTGGTAGGCTTTGGACAATCAGATGAAATTTAACTGAGAGAAGAAAAGTTTCCTCATTTAATATTTAACATTAATAGCTAACATGTATTGAGCATTTATGTATGGTAGGCATCCTGCTAAATATACATATGATGTAATTCTCTGAAAGATGAGGTAGATACCATCATTATAAAGATGGGAAATTTAACCTGCCCAAGATTGCTCAGCCATTAAGAGGTAGAAGCAGGATTCCAACCCTGAGGGTTCCAAAGTGCGCGCGCGCACACACGCACACACACACACTGCTATGGCTCCCAGCCCCCCAGAAAGCCACTAATGCCTGGAACCTGTGAATATGTAACCTTCATGCTGGAAGGAATTTTGCAGATGCCAGTAAATGTTCTGACCTTTAGGTGGGGAGGTTTGCCTAGTCAGTGGTTCTCAACCTTCTGGCCCTTTAAATACAGTTCCTCATGTTGTGACCAAACCATAAAATTATTTTCGTTACTACTTGATAACTAATGTTGCTACTGTTACAAATCGTAATGTAAATATCTGATATGCAGGATGGTCTTAGGCGACCGCCAAAGGGGTCTCGACCCACAGGTTGAGAACCGCTGGTCTAGATGATCCCAGTGGGTCCAGTTTAATCACATGAGTCTTCAAAAGTGAACAACTTTCCTGTCTGCAGCGAAGGAAAGATGAGACAGGAGGAGAGATTCAAAGCACACAACCTAAACACACATCACTAAATACTCTGTTTTTCTTTTTTTTCTAATTTTAAAATATATTTTTATTGATTTCAGAGAAGGGAGAGGGAGAGATAGAAACATCAATGATGACAATCATTAATTGGCTACCTCCTGCACGCCCCCCCACTGGGGATTGAGCCTGCAACCCCGGCATGTGGCCTGACCTGGAATCGAATTGTGATCTCCTGGTTTATAGGCCAATGCTCAGCCACTGAGTCACACGCCAGCCAGACAATAGTTTGTTTTTCCAGAAAGGGAATAACGCAGCCTCATTGGATGGGATGAAACATTAAGGCTACCACTTAGGGTTACCAGTTGGTAATTCAGAATTGTTTGGCTTCTTGATAATTGTTGTGGACTTTGAACTAGGCTCTCTGGGCCAACTGGATGATTCTTTGGAGAGCCTGTCTAGCCTAAGGCAAAGATGCTAGATTCTGACACTGCGGGTTTCTTGTGAAATGGGCAGTTACCCTGCAGAGAGGGCTACTAGTGGGCCCACCTCGCCCATGCATGCAGAGCTTCTGGTTGGCTTTTTAGTGTCTCCCTCTTGCATATGAGTGGACTGCCATGAGAGGTAAAGACCTCCCCCAAAATTAAAAACCTGGAGAAAACAGACTATTCAGGGAGCAGAAGAAAATAAGTTTACATTCTTAGCACGAGAAAAACAAGTATGGGATACTTTTAAACAACAAAAAACAGAACCATAACTCTTAAGAAATTAATAAATAAAAAAAAGTCACTGAGTACTAACAAATAATCAGAAACTGAAAATATTTAGGGTACCACTTACAATAGCGTAAAAATATGAATTATTTAGGGAACAAACCTAACAAAAAGTTGAGAGGTATCTTATTCACGGGTCAGAAGAATCAATACAGTTAAAATACCAATTCTCCCCAAATTGATCTGTAGATTTAATGCAATCCCTATCAAAGTCCCAACAGGTGATGTTTTAAAATTGAAATTTATGACCTGATTCTAAAAATTCATATGGAATAGGAAGGACCTGGAATAGCCGAAACAATTTTGAAAAAGAATGAAGTTGGAGGGCTAAAACTACCTGGTTTCAAAAATTATTATACAGCTCTAGTAATCAAGACAGTGGTTGGTGGTATAAGATAGAAATAGATCAGTGAAACAATAGTGAGTGTAAAAATAGATACATTAATTACTGATTTTTTTTTACAAAGAAAAATTCAGTGGCGAAAGGATAGTCTTCAACAAATGCTGCTGAAATAATTGGATATGCATATGCAAAAGAAAATTTCAATCCATATCCTGTACCATATGCAAAAATTAATTCAAGATGGGTCATAGACCTAAATGTAAGAATTAAACTATAAATCTTGTAGACAAAAACCTAGGAGAAATAGGTTTGTGACCTTGACTTAGGTAAAGATTTTTCAGTTATGACACCAGTTCTATAAAAGAACAAACACATAAACTGAACTTTATTAAAATTAAAAATTCTTAGAGAATGAACAGACAAGCCATGATTTAGGAGAAAATACTTGCAATGTGTATACCCGATAAAGAAATTGTATCTAGAAGATATAAAGAACTCTCAAAACTTAAGAAAGCAACCCTGTTAAAACTTGGTAAAAAGATTAGAACAGACATTTCACCAGAGAAGTTATATGAATAATCAATAAGCACATGCAAAGATGCTTAACATCATTAGTCATTAGGGCAATGGAAATTACCACTCCATACCTATTAGAATGGCTAAAATTAAGAAGACCGACCATACTAAGTGTTGGTGAGGTGTGGGAGATCTAGAACTCTCACATACTTCTGATGGGAATGTAAAATCGGACACTTAGCAAAAACATTTGGACAGTTTCCTAAATGTCAAATCACACACACCTGCCACATGATTTAACCATTTACTGGAGAAAAGGAAGTGTATGTCCATACGATGACTTGTACACCAGTGTTCATAGCAGCTGTATTTGTAATATCCCCAAATTGGAAAACAACCAAATATCCATCAACAAGTGACTGAATAAACAAATGGTGGCATCTCCATACTTAGTGTCACTCTGCCATGCCAGAAGCCTCCCAGATTCCAGACCCCACTTCTCACCGGCAGGAGTGTCAAAGTCACAGTGTACGAGGAGCAGGTGGGAGGAGAGAGAGTGTTGAACGTGCCGCAGTGTACCACGTATGTTCCCTTGGGAATACCCTTTTTACAGCCCTACACCTCGTGTCGAAGTCAGAACACAGAATCATTGTCCCACAGCTTGACACAGTGCCCCTGTTGAGGACCCGTCAACAGCTCTGCCTCTGCTTACGAGAGCTCTTTCCTGAGAGGCAACAGAGTGCGTTCCATCATGACCCTTCAAGAACCGCCTGAGCTCAGACAAATGCATACAGGATTGTGGCTCAGGGTCAGATGTGAACGCTGAAGTCAGCTCAGGTCAACACTTAACATGGCTACTGTGTTCAGGGGAATATTTCTGGTTGCCAATCATGTCTGTGCCGTGTGGCCACACTTTACTGCATTATTTAGTTCTACAACCACCAGACTGTTTCAGAAGGTGTTC
This sequence comes from Myotis nattereri, assembly GCF_964212035.1. Classification (NCBI taxonomy): domain Eukaryota; kingdom Metazoa; phylum Chordata; class Mammalia; order Chiroptera; family Vespertilionidae; genus Myotis; species Myotis nattereri. The sequence continues at coordinate 65,012,517 of NC_138085.1, forward strand.
ACTCTCCTAATGGAGATACTGGAAAAGGACTCCAGGAATTGGACTCAAGTGGCTATTGAACTAGCAGCTCCTTAATTTGAAAATGGTAAAGGAAAATAATTAAACATTTAATTTGCCTTTCCAATAGGAACTGTTTTTTTTTAATGTTGAAAAAATAGCTCCAGATGATTAGGAAAATTTTCTTTTACCAAACAATATCTTCAAATAATGTAGTAAGACTAAAGCATTAGGTGTATGGTTGATGGGAAAAGTCATACAGAACCAAAGTGATACATACAGATTCCTTCCTAATTGCAAGGGAAAACATGTAACTGTCATATCACGGGACCAGAAAGTCATCACCCTCATCAAGTGGTTGATCTTAGCTTCACTAATGGTAGGTCCATCAGAGGTTACGTTGATTCCTGATGTGATGCAGAGATGAGGTCAACAGCATTACTTACGGTGTTCAGCCAAACTTGACTCTATCAAACTGTAATGGCCAATTGATAAGTAATACAGAAAACAAGGGAACAAACTAACACCATAAAGAAGTCTGCAGAAAAACCCAAAAGATGCCACAGCCCTAGCACATCTGGCCTGGTCTATTTAATAAGTCAGTGTTACAAAGAAAGAGAGGAACTGTTAGTAGTTTAGAAGAGAGAACTATTATAACGCCATGGGTGGATGATTAAACCAGACGTATAGGAAATCTAAATATGGAACAGTATTAAAAAGAACACTCTATTTACATGGAAAAGTAGAAGTCATTAAAATCTAGGTGATAAAATAGCATGTACAGCATGGTCTGATTTTGCTATAAAAATGAAGAAATATATACATGCAAATTACCTAAAATGGAACACTTATGAGAACAAAGGGGGACACTCCTATTTATGCCAGGACAACAGGTATGAACTGGGTCTTCCAGGTGACTCAGAGGCATGGTCATCCCACAAGCAGCTGTTCTCAAACGTGAGTGTGCAGCAGAATTGCCTGGGGGTGGGGTGGGAGTGTAAAATGAGGATTCCTGGGCCTCATCCCCAAAGATTCTGACTCAGTAGGTCTGGGATGGGCCCAAAGATGCCATTTTTGTAAGTGACCAGGTGATTCTGATGCTGGGACTGGTGAAGGAATGGCACTGACCCGGAGCCGTTTCTGTTGACATCAACACTAAGCAGAGGCTGGCTAATCTGTGGAAAGTTTCAACAGAATTTTGCTTTTTAATTTTTTTTTTATTCTTGAGTTAATTGCTCAGCAATCCCTCTGTTGCCCACTGAAAGAGAAAGGAAAGCATGGTGGTGAAGCGAATGGCCGATGCAGTCTGACAGAGCTGGCTTGAGTGCCAGCTTGGGCACTTATTAGCTGTATGGCGTTGGGAATGTTTCTGAACATTTCTAAGTCTGTTTTCTTGTAGGTCAGTTAGGAACGTTGACAGAGTTGTCATGGGGATTCAGTGAGAAAACACGTAAAGCATATATAAGTCTCAATAAGGAGTAGTTCTGACTGTTAGGATCACTGTTTCCGTCACTGAACAGGCCGCGAATGCACTTACTACCCCTGGAACCTTGGTTGTGCCACCAGCCTTGCAGATATAGGGCGTCTTCTGGAAAGCAAAATGAGCCCCTCTTCCCCGCTCCTCAGCATGACTCATGAACGCCTGCTGAGCGGCATTCCCTGCACCTCTGATCCTGACAGCCCCGCAGAGGTTGGGGGGGTAGTTGCCCAGCCCTTGGCATGGGAGGCCTCCACACACACAGCCATTTCCATCTTTTGCTCTGACGTCTCCGGTCTGGTTACCATGCAATGGAAACCTGGGGCGGGGGACTAGAAGGAGATTCTCTAGTCTCTTTTTATTTATACTTACTTACTTACTTATTTATTTTTAAATCTTTATTGTCTGATTCTCCAGTCTTTTGAACTCAACTTGACCTTTCCGGCTACATTTTATTTCGTATCCAGCGTAAGTCTTAGGAAGCAAGATTTTCTTGGCAACATAATTATTGTTGCCCAATAAGGGAAGATGAGTTCTCCAAGGTTCCTGCTGTTTCCTTAGCTGGTGGACACTTCTGGGCTCGGTAGAGGCTGGGCGCTATCATTGTCCTTCTTGGGCTGTCTTTCCTCTGAGACAGGAAACACAATATCACAGGAAACAGTTGCCGGTGCTGCCCTGTCTGTACTCCTTTGGGGCGAGGGTTTGTTTGGTTTTCATTGTCTTGTTTGCTTTGTTTTCTCTGTCATTCTGTACTTTCGCCTATATTTTATGAGGAGTTGGGATATATCACATGGTCTGATGACACAGTTAGAACTGCCCTAAAAACCCTGGTGACTGCGTGTACTACCTCCCAGAGGGTGTGAGCAGCTCTGTCCAAGTACATGTGAGGGGTGAGGAAGAGTGCCCCACGTGTGTCCTACTTTACTCCATATAAGGCCGAGGGGAAATTTTACCCTGAAACTAAAGGAAATTAAGCTTCCGTACCCCTCACTTGCCAGGGCCTGGTCTTTCCTGAGGCACTGGGAGGGGACCTAGTGATGTGTTCATATGTTTTTTGTTTTTGTTCATGTACCCTTTTTTTCCCTTTAATTTTTTATTGTTTAAAGTATTACATATGTCTCCCCGCCCCCCCTTGACCTCTCCTCAGCACTCTTATCCTGTTCATATGTTTTTATATAAATAGCAAAAATAAGATATTCTTGTATTTTTTCCCCATTAAAGATGATCTCAAATATTTTATAAGGTTTTGGCCCCTTAAATCTGCTTTGCGCCTGACAGGGTTTCCTCTCTGTCCACGGCTGGTGGACATCACCTGCACATAACCAGACGGTAAGCAGATCCCATGCCAGGCCGGGCACTCTGGAATGCCAAGGGTCGGGTGGGAGGCAAGGAAAGGGGGCACCCACCACCAGTTAGCTGCTGGGTGCAGAGAAGACAGCAAGCTGGGGCCAGAGCAGACCCCTGGGGAGAGACAAGGCTAGACGGGGTCTGGTGGAAAGCGTTCCTTTGTCAGAGGGGTGGGCAGTAAGCGGCACTGTCCGAGCAGTGGCCGTGTGACTTTGGCCAAGTTATTACCCCGCAACCAGAACCGTCACAGCGGTGCCCCTACAGGTGACTTTTGACTCTGCTGCTGTAATGATATGTTTCTAAACTATTCTTCACTATTTGGATAACCCCTTCTGTATTAAAAACAAAAGAGGCCCTAGCTGGTTCGGCTCAGTGGATAGAGCATCAGCCTGCAGACTGAAAGGTCCCAGGTTCAGTTCCAGTCAGGGGCACATGCCTGGGTTGCTAGCTCGATCCCCAGTAGGGATCGCGCAGGAGACAGCCAATCAATGATTCTCATCATTGATGTTTCTATGTGAATAATTTTATGGTGTGGAGGTAGATGAAACAGTTAGTACACAAAGCTGGTAAGATATAACCATAACCCACGACTAACAATGGGCAGATTTGGTAAATTATGGCCTATCCATTCTATGGGATACTGTGTAGTCATCAAATAGAACAAAACACATTTATATGTATCAAGTTGGATGGTGTAGCAGACATTTCGTTAAGTGCAAATAAGCAGGTGGTAGAGTGATATGAAGAGCAGGACCATGTTTTTGTAAAAAGGAAAAATGAGACTGTGACTAGATAATTCGATGTTTGTAATACCAGTTACTTTAAGTGGGTGGAGTTGGACATAGAAGAGAGGCTTTTAAAAATCTTTCCGTAATTCAATTTGTATGAATTGTTACAATGAATGTGTATTATAATTTCAAGGGCTTTTTAAAAACAAACAAAAACGAAATTTTGTTTCCTTAGGCCTCACCAGTGTGTGGATGTATATTGGATCCCATATTGCGCTTCACAGAACCCAAGCTCCCCACTAAAACTTACCAGAGATTTCGGGGCCAGCCCTGTCCTGTTTTGGGTTGGGCCTGAGCACCACCGAGGTAGACGCCCTCCCCTAGGGGGCGCTGTCTGTGCTCCGTGCTCCCCCAGGTCCACTAGACCGCGCATGCTCCGTCAGTTCCCCAAGCGCTGCAGCCTTAGCTCTGCGCCTTGCGAAGTCTGTGGCTTGAGCCGGGGCCTTGACCGCTGTGAGCTGCAGAGCCTGCCTAGCGGGTGAAGGGAATCACTGGCCTCCCAGACCTGAGCTGAGCATGTCAGTCACCGGCACTCCCTGGCACGTGCTCACCAAAAGTGCCGGCTCTTTCCTTCCCAGTAGGCAATGCACAGCCACTGGAGATCCCGGACGAGAAGCCTCCTCAGGGGAGTGGGCATGTTAGGAAGCGAGACCTGATGGGGGCGTGCAAGGCGACCGAAGTGGGAGGCGGAGGCAGGCCCGGGAGAGGCTGGACACTCCGGCCCCGCTGGCACTCACTGGCCACTGCAGAGATGGTCTCACGAGCTCCACGATGGTCCCGCTGGACCCGGGCGAGGAACGAATGATGGAGGTGTGCTACGCAGTGTGTCCTGTACAGCAAGCCTCAGAGGGACAGGGTGGAAGGAAGAAATGTAACGATAGGGACACTTCTAGAAAAGCAGCCCCGCTCTGGGCGGGTGGGGATAGTAAGAAACATCCCCCCCACCACCCCCCCCAATGGAAGAGGCTAAAAGAACGTTTGCCCAACTCCGCGCCCATGCCCATGTCCTAGCTTCCTCCCCTTCTAGGGTGGGTTACGGGAGCCTCGCGCTTCCCCTCCTGCTGTCCCTGGTCAAACCGTCTCTCTAAAAAGATGCGTGGTCCACAAGCAGACAGTTAGCTAAAAGGACCTCCTGGGTGACAGGCCTGGAAACCCAGCAACAGTTGAAGTAAAGACATTTGGTTTATTTTCATTATTATTTTATTTAATTACATCTGTTGGGGTGCCATTGGTTAATAGGCTCCTATAGGGTTCAGGTGTGGAGGTCTATGGTACAAAATCTGTATGTTGCACTGTGTGCCCACCGGCCAAAGTCCTATCTTCTTCCATCGCCACATAGTAGGCCCCCCTCACACCCTCCACCCCTTTCCTTCTGGCTGATGGTTGGTTTAGAACAGTGATTTTCCACCTTTTTCATCTCATGGAACACAAGCTAATTACTAAAATTCTGTGGCACACCAAAAAATATATTTTTTGCCAATCTGATAAAAAAAAAGGTATAATTTTGATTCATTCACACCTGACAGCTATTGCTATGTTGGCTGTTGTCATTTATTTATTTGACGATCTAAGGCAGGGGTCCTCAAACTACGGCCCGCGGGCCACATGCAAATACAAATATTGTATTTGTTCCCGTGTTGTTTTTTTACTTCAAAATAAGATATGTGCAGTGTGCATAGGAATTTGTTCATAGTTTTTTTTTTTTTAAACTATAGTCCGGCCCTTCAATGGTCTGAGGGACAGTGAACTGGCCCCCTGTTTAAAAAGTTTGAGGACCCCTGATCTAAGGGAAAAGAGGTCAGTAAATAGTCAGGTGTTGCATGTTTTAAAAATTCTTGCAGCACACTGGTTGAAAATCTCTGGTTTGGAATAAAGAAGATGTGCAAGGACCCACCTCTCTTGAAATACGTAGAATGTTTGTGGAAGAGACAACATTATTCTGTATAGGATCAGAGGTAAAAACTGGGACCAAGGAATAAGTTACCAGGAAGCAGATTTTTGCCTCAGTATTAAAACGAGTCCTCCTTGCTCTCCAGGAGACATTCAATGGGGGTGCTGCTGACTACCTGGCGTGCATGGGAAGGAACTTCCTGGCTGGAAGGCCACCCCTTCGTGCAATCCCTTGTGGCGGGCTTTCTGGGACAGCCCTATTTGCAATAGTCTGCTGTGATGGTGGCCATAAACAGGCATAGGTCCCAGAAACGCCATTACACCCACATTCACTCCACACCCCCCGGAAGACCTCCTGCTTTTAGAAACAGAATAGGGATGTTTGGTCTCACATACTCTGACCTGTGGTTTGTAAAATGTGGTCAAGGTGCTAGGGATTCAGCCAGCTCTGCAGGGTTTTAAAAAACCATTTACCAGATGAGATTTATGTAATCACTTGAGATTACCCAGTGACATAATGGCAGAAGGGGATCTAAAACCAAGGCTCTGGCTTATGTATTTGAGCTCTTTGAGACGTTTACAAATTCTGGCTCAAAAGGGGCTGGCTTTCTGGTGAGATTCATCTTGGTTTGGAACAAGCTTCCCCTTCCTGTAACATCTCCATGGTGATGGCTTTTATCTGTTAGCTGGGATGCCCGAGGAGACGACACAGAGCTCACGTGTGGGTCGGGCTGGTGTCGTGCTGGAGATGAGCTCTCATCTGTGCGTGTCCACCTTTGGCAGGAACAGCCCTGGTGTCATCTCATGTCCCCGTGCTGTGTGTTTGGAGAGTCTGCCTTAGAGTCTGCAAGTCCTTGAGGGCAAGGAACAGGAATCGTTACTCTGAATCTCCAGACAGCTGATAAGATGTTACACCCTGTGGCCATTTGCTAGATATGTGCTTTTGGCTTCTCTTCTTTCTCAATATTCCATCACCCAGGGAGCCTGGTCCACCTTGTCCTCCTCCTTCCGGCTCAGCTTCCGCAGATAAGGCTCCAGAAGGGGAGCGTGTCTTCCCATACATGGCTCTGTGTTCAGCTGACTGTGTTTATTTGAGTACCTGGACACCATGGTGACAGGGACCGTGGAAATGGAAAGAAAGAGCAGAGAAGTAGAACAGAGAAAGGGAGGACCCCAAACGCCAGGGGGCTGGGAGCAGTCTTTCTATAACATCAATATTTACTCTGAGCTGGCAGTATTATTGCTACGTGCCTCCTGCAACCTTTCTCCCGGGACATAAATGCCGTCTGCTTCCTGTGCATTTACAGCCTCGGGTCTCAAGAGGTGGAGAGAGGCTGACTTCAGCGCATAAGGATATCCATCAGTGCCACTGCTTCTTACTTCTGTGTGTCGCTTGACACTTTCCGGTGCACACTGATGCACATTACTCCCCTCACTTCGTCTTACACCAGGAATAGCAATCACTGTTTTCCTGAGGAATTTGAGGTTCAGAGATGAACTTGTGCAAAGTCGCGCTGCAAGTGAGTGGTCAGAGCTCAGTTGCCGCTCTGCTGCCTTGCGTAGGCCTCCAGGTGTGGAGATGGGCTGTGCAGTGACGGGAATTCGGGGCAGGCCGCAGACATCCAGGTTAGAATGGGCTGTGCGCAGTGACCGGGTCACGTAGAAGCAGCCAGTGCTTGTGCATGAAGCCACAGAAAAATGGGATCGGCTGCAGAAGACCTTTTGCTCATTTTATATCTTGAGACAAAGGAAAGCATAAGCCGTAAATGTATCCTGTTCTAGTGCTGACAGCCATCCACACAGCTCCCAGCCGGCTCGAGTGTGCTTCAGTGGCCCTAGCATCATCGGCCTGTGCTAACCCACACACCGGTCCCGAGGCCGGTCACACAGCTGCCTCCATCTCTGCTCACAGTAGACGGAGCCGCATGGCACATGAAATAGAATCCTGGGCGTGGTTGGGCACATCCCCCCCTCACTTCTATGACCGCCTTCCTGCGTGTCTGATGAACTACAGGGTGTACCGACAGTCCTGCCGAGTCTTGTCTCTGCACCTTCCCTTCTGCTGGGTCCGCCCTCTAGAATGCCCTCTGCTTCCTCCCCACCCCCCTTCACCGGCGCATTAGTCTCTTCTTGGTGATTTGTGTATCTCCTTTGGAGAAACGTCTATTTAAGTCCTTTGCCTATTTTTAAATTGGGTTACTGAGGGGGGCGGGATGTTGATGTTGTTGATTTGTAGAAGTTCTTTGCATATTCTGGATATTAAACCCTTATCAGATATAGGATTTGCAAATATTTCCTCCCATTCTGTCAGCTGCCTTTTCGCTCTATTGACTGAAAAGATGAGGCTTACCTCTTTTATCAGTCTGAAGTTTTTCGGGGGCAGAATTGTATTTTTTTTTTGGGGGGGGTCTCTAGTAAAGGATTGTGGAGAGAAGCAAGGGACATACCCTGAGGGTGATGTGGCAAACATATTTTCACTGAGGCAGGATTTAAGTTTTCATGGGCTGGGAGGACCCCAAGTAGAAATGCTGTTTGCCTGTGTACCCTTTCCCCCTCCCACCCCTTTCTCCCATCTGCTCCTCTCTGCTCAGGCACTAGGTCCTCTCCCCACTGGGTGACCCAGTTCAGTTCAATGTAACATGTGGTCGTAAGACACTTCCTGGGTGTCAGACTCTGTGTCAGGGGTTACAAAGCCGAGCAAGGCAAACAAGTTGGGACTTTCAGCATAACGTGATGACTGCACCCTCACGTGGCGGTTGTCCACCACAGGGAAAAATGGCAAAGGGCATCCAACCTGGACCAAGGGGTAGGAGGTGGTCCTCAGGGCTGCCTTGAGCTCCTCCACTCCTCAGACCGGAGCACCACCGGGAATCAGCCAGAAGAGGGCGCACCATTGCAGGAAGGGGTAGGGGAGGATGTCCTGACCTGTGGTTATAGTTACAGTTCCCCACTGACACATTCACTATTTAAATTCGAGACAGTAATTGAAGAATCTCAATAAACTTTATTTCCTTTGGAAAACTAAAAGGGGCAATCTACATGGCTGGTAAATTTATTCCAAAAATTAAATGCTTATAAAAGGATTTATTGTATTTAATAACACAATGCGCTTCATATGTGCTAGCACTGTTCTAAGCACTTTTCATGTATGTAGCTATGTAACTTAATTCCTCCTCACAACAACCCTATGAGGTTGGCATTATCACCCCCACCCACTTTTGTAGACAGGGAAACAGCGGCACAGGGAGCTACTAGTAAGCTGCTGGCCCAAGGCCATAGAGCAGGGAGTGGCAGCCTTGGACTTCGAACCTGCAGCCTGTGCTCATGGCCTTGAACGGTTTGGTTTTCATTTGCCAAGAAAGTTTTCCCACTTCAATCAACTTGCACTAACAGAATATTTAAATACAATAAATCCTTTTTTAAGCATTCTCTTTAGGACTCCAGTTTCTCACTTGCAGCTTCTGAAGACTTCCCTGTTGACTTGGGCGTTTGATGGAGGACTGAGTGTCACAGAGCCCCAGGAATGTTTCCCTGGGGGGTTCAAAGTCACCACTTCGCTCTGTTGTCCAGATGCCTGGGAACCTCACTTAAAGCCACACTTCAAAAAATAACTTAAAAAAAAATCTGTAGACATAAGGGAAAGATCTCTGAGAGAGGTTTTAAACCATACTCACCATACCATTAAATAACAAGTAATAACAATTCCTTAATGCTATCTAATACTCGGGTTCAATTTTCTCTGATTATTTCAAAACTGTCTTGTCACAGTTGCCTTTGGCTGTAGGTCCCTTAAGTCTTCTCTAATCCATAAAAGAATGCCTTCCTTTTAGTTGGTGTACATTTTAAAAATATATTTTTATTGATTGCAGAAAGGAAGGAAGAGGGAGAGATAGAAACATCCATGATGAGAGAAAATCATGGATCGGCTGCCTCCTGCAAGTCCCCCACTGGGGATAGAGCCTACACCCAGGCATGTGCCCTTGACTGGAATAGATCCTGGGACTTTCAGTTCACAGACCGACTCTCTATCCACTGAGCCAAACCAGCTCGGGCTAGTTGGTGTACATTTTACTCGTTGACAAGACTGGGTCATTTATCCTGTGGAATAACTAGGCAGGCTGGGAAAGAGGGTTTAAGATGTCTGTCACTTTTTGGGTCTCTAGGCTCTATCCCTTTGGGCTGTTCAGTCAGGATATAATGAAATCATTCTCCTCCATGTGATTATGAAATCCACTTGATACACTGTCAGTTTTATTTATCTCGGTTTGCTTTTGATTGATGGGGGTGGCCTTTTCTAAATATAATTTTGTTTTTCTAATCCTGCATAATGTCTATGTGGCTGAAAGTTGAAATTATAAAAAAAGATATGAGCAGAGATGTATAGCTTTCTGCCTTTCCCCTTCTTCGACCGCCATTCTCTTCCTGGCCTTAGAGATAACAGTCTTTCATTAGTTTTGCTTTATTCTCCCGGCGTTATTTGTATGTTGTATGCTTGTATTCCTCTTCCCTTTCTAACAAAGACAGGTAGCATACACACTTCCCCGGGTGACCTTGTCTTTCTGGAGACCATCTTTCTTCCTCTTCACAGCTGCTTAGCGCTAAGTCCCCTAGTGACGGACATTTGAGCTGTTTCCAGCCTTTGCTGTTACAGATAGTGCTGCAATGGATAACCTTGAGCACATGGCATTTCACAATTTTGGTAGTTATTTTTGGGGTAGACTCCTAGAACTGTGATGCCGGGTTAAAGGGAAAAGGCACAGCAACTTTGCTAGACCTTACAAAACTGTCTCCGTGGAGATTAGACCATTTTGAATTCCCATCAGCGGTGCATGGGAGTGTGGCCGTTTCCCCAGAGCCTCTCCCACGAGTATATTGTCAAACTTTGGCATATTTGCCCATCTGAAACTTAAGCAATGTTTTCTCAGTATAGTTTAAATTCGCAATCTTCTTATTATGAGCAATGGAGACAAATTTTCATTTGCTTTTCTTTTTCTGTGAAATGCCTGTTCCTATATTGTGCCCATTTTTCTATCCGGTTATTGGGCTTTTTCTTCTTTGAAGTTCTTTAATTGTTAAGGACATTAGCCCTTTGTCTATAACATAATTTGAAACGATTTCTCCTAGCTTTTTGTTTGCCTTTTGGTTTTACTTAAGATGTTTCTATATTGCCATCGAGACAAAGTTATTAATCTTTTCTCTTATTACTTCTGAATTTTGCCTCTCCTAGGTTATAAAATATTTCACCCATTTTTCCTTTTGTTTGTATGGTTTCGTTTTTACATTTAGGTCTTTGACCCATTTGGCAATTTTCTGGTCTTTAGTGTGAAAAATGGATCCAGCCCAAACCGGTTTGGCTCAATGGATAGAGCGTCGGCCTGTGGACTGAAGGGTCCCAGGTTCAATTCCGGTCAAGGGCATGTACCTTGGCTGTGGGCACATCCCCTGTAGGGGGCGTGCAGGAGGTAGCTGATCAATGTTTCTAATTCTCTATCTCTCTCCCTTCCTCTCTGTAAAAAATCAATAAAATATATTCAAAAAATCACCTATCTTAAAAAAAAAAAAGTTCTTTGCTCCCCTTAAAAAAAAAAAAAGGAAAAATGGATCCAATGTTATCTTTTTCCATATGGCTGTCCAATTGTATGGTATATGAATTATGTCTCAGTAAAGCTGTTATAAAAATCTATCATCTGTCTAAAATTGTTTGGAAGCATATATCCCGACACTTACGCACTGGTTGACTCTACGTGGTGGGATAACGAATGTTTTCTGTTTTGCATCTTTCCCCCATTCGACCAGATATACCCTGTTTCGTTCTCCTCTACTCAGCGGACCCCCTTTCTCTGTTATACACCTCAGAGCTGGGACAGTTATTTCTGAGAGGACATAATGCAAGCCCAGTAAGGATATTTTTAAAGAAGTTTCCCCATAATTCACATATAGGCAGTCAAACAATGAATATTTGAGTATCTATTGTGCACACTGGACTGTGCTATGTGCTGGGGGAATAATGAAAAGCACAATCTCTGGGCACACGAGTCTAAAAAGTCAAGTCCACTAACCTTGAGGGGAGCAGGGGCCACTCAAAAAGCCAAATGAGTGTGCAGACAGAGGATGAAGAATTCATGGGAGGGAGAGCTCTCCAGCGGCCGGAGGGACCTGGGGGCTTTGGCGAGCAAGTGTCTCCCACTTAGTCCTTGAACAATGAATAGGATTTGGACTGACAGCGAGAAAACAGCGGTACATCCACACCAGGACAGAACTGAGTAGAGGGAATGAGAGCCCCTTGGGCCACTCGGAGGACCAGGTAGACAAGGCTGGTCAAAGAGAACATGCCTTGAGCATCCAGCACGGTTCCCGGTGACTGGGGAACAAAGCTCTCTGCTCCCAGGGGGCCAGGCTGCCTTCAGTCCACAGGGAGCCTCTCAGGGGATCCAGTTACACAGAGAACCCCTCCCCAAGGAGCTCATTTTTGGAGGTGAACTCCTTGCAGATTCTGAAGCCCACAGGCAAAGAGACATCAAGGTTTGGATGTGACGTTGCTTAGTCACCCCCTTCTTGGCTGGCACCATGGTGTGAGGACCTTGAGTCTGCACCAGGACACAGCCACCTTCATGCTGGGAACACAGCAGCTGCCTGGCAGAGCCGGTGGAGGGCAAACACCATGCTTGGATGGGCTTCTGCTCAGGACTCTGGGCACAGTCTCCCTCCTCCTCCTTCAAGTATCAGGATAAACAACGGCATTTATGTTGGGGCGCAGGAGGAGCAGGCAAGTCTAAGGGTCCCCCTCACTGTGCATTTTTTCATTTCAGGGCAGAGCAATACTGCCCCATCACTTCCCAAAGGATTTCTTTATAGTAACTTCCCTGAACAATCCATTTCCGATTTAAACGGCTCCTACTTATGTCTCACATAATGCTCTCATGCTGCAGAAATGGAAAGTACCCGAGCACCACTTTCCCCCTTAATTACAGACTCTATAGCTCTTCCCCCTAGAGGGCCACGGGGAGGGCAGACAGCATGGGTCTTGTCACGTCAGAGGAGCCCTGGCCTGGCGCTGTCATTACCTGCTGGGTGACCTCGGGCAAGTGACTTAGCTCTGAGCCTGTTCCTACACCTTCGGGCAAGTGACTTAGCTCTGAGCCTGTTCCTACACCTTCGGGCAAGTGACTTAGCTCTGAGCCTGTTCCTATACCTTCGCCTGGTTGTAGAGGACTAAATTACACAGGCAAAGTGTCAGGCTAAAGTAAAACGCAACAAAATAAAGTTTGGAGGAAAGAGTGATAGGGAATATATAAAATGGACTCACTTTAACCAAGCTGCGAAAATTATTAGCATTATGAAGGTGGTGGCACGAGGAAAGACTGCCTCCTTGCTCTAACTAGCCTGGAAACGTAAACTTTTTTGAACTCTCCAGTCCTGCATCAATGCCTGGCTACATGCTTCCGGACCTCCAGGTAACCCTGTAATTCCCCCGAAGGACTCATGTATTACCCCCTGAAGGAGTCACACATACATCCACAGGACATCCATTTTCCAGACCACCAGGGCGGGGCCAGACCCCCTGGCACCCATCTTCCGGACCACCTGGCGCCCATCATCCTGACTGTCTGTCCTATGACTGGGAACTGTCTGGATCGATCCTAGTGCTCAGAAGGCAGGACTGATAATTCTCAAGAATGTGCCTTTTGCTATAAAAACTTTTCACTTTTCTTTCTTCTTTGGAACCCTTGTGGGTTTTTGCCTCGCTGTGCTTCTGGTTTGCAAACTCTAAGACCCTTGAATAAATCTCTCGTTTATTTCTAGCAAAGTCTTTAGACCTGAGTTTGTTCGGCAGTTCCTTGATATGGTCAAAAGCCTTGGTTGGTGTAGCCCCCATGCTAATGTGTTTGAGTCCCCCAGCCTTATCCATCCTGCCGACGGAGCGCACCCAGAGCCTGTACAATGGTAACATTCCTTTCCAGACAAGGTTTCTCACCAAGAACTGGCTTCTAGGCCTCAGGCGTCAGCCCCAGGAGAGGATGTCCCCTGGACGCTGCTTGCAGAACTGGAGCAGACAGAGGCTCCTGTTTACAATCTTGACCTCAGTTGCCTGACACCAGTCTCCATGGGAATTCACAAAAGGCAGCTCCAGTTTCAGGGTCCGTACTTCTGTCTGAGGCTGCGCTGTCTTCTCCCCCCATGGACCTGTACCACATCCTCCCAGAAATAAGCGGCCCAGTCTCCTTGTGAAATGACCTATGCAGACAGCATGCCTGCTGTGGGAGGAGAACTGGGACAATGCAAGAGGGAGCGATGAGGCTCCCGTGAATTAAACAGGACACGCACAGCCGTCCAGGAGCCAAATCGTTAATGTCTCTGCTGATTTCCCTTTGGGGCAGTCAGGAACTGCTCTTGTCTCACCTTTGCATCTGCGTCCCCTTTGGTAATCAAGATGGTGGTACACAGCAGCAGGTGCCCCAATACCTTCCCGTAAACTTAGTCTGGGATCTCCTTTCCTCCTCTGCTCCTGGGCAGCCATCTTCACACCCAATCTTCGTGCTAACCCTGTCCCCATCTAATGTTCTCCTGGGGCTGGTGTTAGCTATGGTCTTACCCATAAGAACTTCTTTGCATCTCACTATCTCAGCGCCAAAATGGTAACAAACTAATTTAATTAATATTTCCAAGTCAAATGCTGGAGACTAGAGGAACTCCGGTTTCCTTTAGAGTCCCTATCTATATAGGTCTAGGCGCAGCATCCCTGACGCTGTGATTCTGAGGTTGGAGATCCCTCGTAAAGTGGGTGCTGCTTTGGGGCCCGTGGGTCATTCAAGTACCCTTATAGTATACCGGATACCAAAGTTTCCCATAAATTAAAAACAAAAATGTGAGACAGCCATCATGTTCCTAAGAAGTAAACTAAATTGTGCGCTGATGAAGAGGGCCCGTGCTCTGGGTAAGTATGCCACAATGGAGACGATCCGCCACCTACTCAGTGACATTAGTTCATGCTTCCTTCCAGCCCCGCAATGCGCCACCGAGGAAGAGCATCTTCCTCTTGGACTTTTCTATGATAATGTGGAGCTCTGATTAGTCATGGCTTCTTTCTCCAAAATGTAGAGCATTCGTTTCCAACGTACGGCCCCGGAGCCAGCAGCATCACCATCACCCTGGAGCTTGTTAGGAAGACAAATTCTCAGGCGCCATCCCAGACCTACGGAATCAGAAACTGCGGGTTGGGACTTGGCAGTCTCTGCTGGAACCACCTGCCAGGAGATGGGGATGCACACTCCAGTGTGAGAACCACTGGTGGAGAGTAAGCTACCAGCCCGCCAGGAAGTAGTATTTCTAACCGACTAAGAGTCTATATTGCCTGCTCTAGGTGGCATTCGGCCTGCCCCTTTGCAGGAGGTCTCCCAGAGAAAATAAAATTCTTGTCAATCTTGTCTTTTAGTTCATCAACTCACCTTGTTTTGCCTGGAGATGTGCGTTAGGTGGGGAGGAGGGAACAGCAAGCGATGCAGATTGAACTCTTGGAAAGAACTTGCTTAGCACAGCCGAGGGCTGCGAACAGAAGGTGCACCTGGGATGAAGTCCAGCTGAGTTTAAACTGAGCCCAAGGGGAGGCCCCAAGGGCTGCTGGGCCCCACCATTCCAGGTGTAAGTTCCCTGTCTGCTCTGCTCTTCTCATTCTGAGGTTGCGTTTAACATCTCTTATTGGTGTATGGACTGTTTTTAAAGTCAGGAACAGGACTTGTCATCCTATGGGTGATCTACAAGGATCTGGCCTTTCTCTTGACTGAGAGATAAATTAGATTGGAAATGATTTCTGCCAAAAGGAGGTATTTAGAACCATAATGGTTCCCACTGACTGCATGCTTCTTGTGATCTTGTGGCCACACCAGCTGATGAAGCCCGGTGAAATGCCAGCTCCCTCTGCATTTGCTACTCATGACCCTTCAAGAGAGCCACTCTTATTAGCCTATTTATAGACGGGGAAACTGAGGCTCAAAAAGGTTGAGTCAACTGCCTGTTAGAAAGGGACTGAACTGGTGCTTAAATTAAGCAGCTTCAAAAGCCCACATGTTTAATCACCAAGCTGGGCTCCCTCCCATGAGTCGAATGGGCCAGAATCGTCCATTATTAGTTTTTCGTGAAATCTCGGCTTCTCTGCTTTCCCCACACCTGATCTTCTTGCCCCCCACTCTCTTCTTCTTTAGTTTGTTGACAGTCTTTTCGCCATCCCAACTGAAGGCTTTGTTTCCAGGGATCTCTATGGGTTGCTCTTTGCCTGATTCATCCATAATTAATCCTAAAAAATAATCAAAGGCAGAAATTTGTATTTTAAAAATATTTGTACTCTCTCCTCACACAATAGGGTTTCAATAATATGTATTTGCTGAATGAAGGACCAGCAAGTGGGTCCCTCTTAGAAGTTGAGGGTGTTGGGCTGAAGTGGATCTTATAAGTAAACCAGGGACTGCTGGAGCCCCCAGAGCAGTCATTCTTAAGGGAGTCTGGATGAGTGGGCTAGAATATGATAATAAAGTCAAGAAGAAGAAGAAGAACAATTATTTTTTTTGTTTAAATAATGATTTGCTGATTCTTATACTAGCAGCCTCTCTTTTCTTCCCAGTCACCTCCCCTTTCTCTTTATCTGCCTGCTCTTGGCAGCCCATGGAGACATTACACAGAATAGCAGTTCCTGTGAAATCAAGAACAAGAAGAACAATAGCTTTTCAGTCAATTCTTGTTATCAGGAAAACACCAGCGACTGAAAGGGTCATGGAGGCAGTGCACTGTTGCTCCTGGCAATTGAAATAATTTGTCATCTGAAAAAGAGAGGTCAGGGCTGCCCTGGAGCACAGTTTCCAGTAAAAACTGTGGGGTTACCTGAGGTCTGGGCCTAGGGTGTCAGGATAAGAGGAGGGAAATGACGGGACAGGCCTAGGTCAGCAAAGGCTCCCAGGAGGGATGCAGCTCCTTACTTCTGCTCTTCTATATCCTGCACCGGACTTCTCTGGACCTCTGTTTATTCACCGCATGGCCATAATGTCGTAAGGATTACATGAGTTAACTGCGTACATAAAACTCACTCCACGCACACAGCTCCATACGTAGTGGCTGCTCATTTCAACGGGCCTCATTACTCTTGGTTCACTGGAAAAGAGGTGAGATTGGCCAGCACTGACACCCCATCACACTAGAGAAGGGATTCAGTGATTTCCCCACAAACCTCCCAAACAGCTTGACCAGGCGTCCACTCTGGTGCCGGGCAGGACTTCATTTAATCCTCTCAACAACCCCAGGGGGAAGGCATTTTCTTCTTAGACAGAGGGAGAAGCCAGAGCTCAGAAGAGCTGACGACACCATGCCTGAGATCTCATGGGGGTTCGAACTCAGATCCGTCTGGCTCAACAAACATGCATTTTTCACTGTACCCCACTGGCTCCGGGCTCTGATGGAGACGGAAATCAAACCTAGGCCTACACACTAAGTCATCAGGACACCCGAGTAAGCCAGTGACAAATGAGAGAAGAGATAATGGAATCTCGGCAGAGGTCACCTCGCCTCAGGACTCTTTTGTGGAGACAGCTGAGGGCCGATGAGAGGCACGTCCACTAAATGGACATCCCCTCTTCTCTCTCTCTCTCTCTCTCTCTCTCTCTCTCTCTCTCTTTCTCTCTCTCCAGTATCTACTTACAATGACCCCAACGCCAATGGTCCACAGGACACATTTTCCTGGCCTCACACAGGTTTCTCGAAGCTGCCCAATTGCCCTTCAGCAGTCAGACCAGATGGACAGGGGAACCTAGTCGGGGAACAACTTGAGAGTTTAGCAGGGGTGGGGGCTGGGCAGAGGGCAGACTTCACTCTGACTCCCTTTCTCAACGCGGTGCTGCCTCCTCCTTCTGGCCTGCTTTCTGATGTCCCCAAGGCCTTTTCATGGAGGGGGAGTGGAAGGAGAGCATGGATGTGGCCAATCAAGAAACGGCAACCTCAAACCAGGTCGCCCAGGCAGCCCCTGTCTAACCCAGCTGGCTCTGCGCCTTTGCCTGGGGATCATGCTGTTTTGTAACAGTAAAGCTGACCTCAAGCGAGGCCTTGTTTAGATCTTGTTTCATCTAAACAAGCACAGCACTCTCTCCCGGGAGAGCTCTGTCCTGCTGGTAGGCCTCCACAAGGGGGCGATGCTGTTTAGCCGGGGAGGAAGTCCCCCTACTTAGACTGTGTGGGTAACCAAGGGTAAGCACCTGCTGATGGGTTTTCCAGGGATGGAAGGATCCAGATTTTCTAGAGGTGTGTGAAAAGGAGCTTCATACAATTTATAAGAGAATGCACCAAGGTTGCTAAATAGAAGATCATTATACAAAAGTCAATTTATATTTTTAGGACCAATCACCATTCAAAAACAAGAACTTTTAAAGGTAACATCTATAAGAGAGACAAAAGCTAAAAGGGACCAGAAATAAGCCGAATGGAGCAAATGCATGGTTTTAATGAAGAAAATTGCAAAACTTCACTTATTTGGGTATTCTTGAATAGATAAGGTGCATTCAGAAAATGAAGATTCACTGTTATTTTTATTCTTCTTAAATTAGTCTATAAGCTCAGTGTGACTCCAATCAAATTCAGGCAGAGGTTTTTGTGTAACTAGACAAGATGAGCCTAACCTTGTTGTGGGAAAATAAAGGGCCAAAATAGTTATGAAATTTTGAAGAAAACAAGATGAGGCAAGTTGACGAGTACATTTGACATGATTTGTCTTGGTCACACTAACCCCTGAAGGAGACTAGGTAGGATTTTGTAAATCTCTCGCTTATTAAAAACGGAAAAATGTAAACATTTCAACGGGGTTATTTTGTCCTCAGCCTGAACAACTGTTGAAATGGCTAGAAGTCTGCTGGTAGTCTTAAATGTCTGCCTCGAGTGGGCCTGGCATTTGCAAATACAAATGGGGGGCAGGGGAGAGAATGAGAAGGGGCCTCTCGTGGGGAAGAAGGGAAAGGTGTGGGGGGGCTGTGGGCACCCAGTGTGGAGCGGCCGCACTGGCCCTGCCTTTGTCTCGCATGAGGCTGAGGTCCAGCTGCTGCTGTGTGCTGTCCTGGAATTCTCATTATGTCGCAGGAATCCAGCCCTGGCCACTGATGAAATTACAGACAGCAGGGTCCAGCCTCGCCTGTGTGACCCAAGAGGGGAAACCTCTCTTCTGGATCCTGGCGTTGGAACACCTCCCAGGCCTCTGCCTGGGCCTTGTCCCCAGTTGCCTTCCTGAACTGTTTACCGGCCCCTGGCTTCCCATAGGAAGGTGTCCCTCCACTGACTTTGTCAACACGCCCCTCCGTGAAGTCAGCAGCAGGTAATGAGCCCTAAGAAAGGGCAAGACCTGGGCTAGGGCTGCACGTAAGTGGGACAAAGCGGGTTTGGCATCCAGAGTTTTCAATTATTTTATTAAACACACACACACACACACACACCCCTTATTCAGAAAATATTTATTGAGCCTTATAGCATCCTTGGGGACAACACAGAACTAGATTCCCACCGTGTCCTCAAGCACGTAAAGCTCAGAGGAGACAGACAAGTGAACAGGCAGTTACTGAAGAGTGAGACAGGGACGGGGGCAGAGAAGGGCAGGGCTCCAGGTGCCCACTGCGGCCGGACCGAACCCCAACCCGGAAGTCGGAGCAGGCTCCCTGGGGAGCTGACTGCTCCCTGGGGAGATGACGGCTCCCTGGGACTGGAAGGACTCGGACCTGGCCAGGTACCCTCTGTAGGGTTTGGCGTGGAGTAAGGCTCACTGTTATGATGGTACAGAGAGGACGTTCCAGGCAAAGGAAATAGCCCAGAAAGGCTTTGTGGCAAAGAGCAAAGGCAAAAAGGGCTTGGAAGAGGAAATGCTGGGTAAGGGAAACCAGGTGAGAGCCTGGGAATGAAAGTGCCCTTAAGCCCTCGAGGAGTCTGTTGGAGGAGGCTCTTTCCCTTCCCTTCTCTTTCTTTCCTCCTCCTTCTCTCCCTCTTTTCTTCTCCCCCTCATTACATATTTCATGATTCTTCTGTGCACTGGCAATTTATTGGTGACCCCGGATGAGAAAGGCTGGTGGCAGCGGTGTTGGTATGGGAAGAGATGTGTGGTAGGCAGAATAATCGCCCAAATGGCAGAAGAAACAGGGCATTTCCTAATCTCCAGAAAGAGACGTTGTAGATGAAGGTTAATTGAGGATCTCCAGATGGGGGAGATTAACCTGGATTTTCTGGGTGGGCACCAGGTAATCACAATGATCCCTGAAAGATGGAAGAAGCAGCAAAGGTCAAAGTCAGAGAGAGGTTTGAAGATGCCGTCGAGCTGGAGGAGGGGGCCAAGAGCCAAGGAATGCCGGCAGCCTCCGGAAAGAATGCAGCCCTGCTGACACCTTGATTCTGACCCAGTGCAACCCATCTAGGCCTCTCACCTCTGGAATGGTAAGATGATAAATTTGTGTTATTTTAAGCCGCCAAGTTTGTGGTGATCTGTGACAGCAGCAGTAGGAAACTAATATAAGCTGAACAGATTCTAGAGTGATTCATTACATAACTAATTAGAGAGAGAAGGTGAGAGAGAGGCCGCACCGGATTTCTGGGTCAAGCATTCCGGGGAACCCAGGTGCAACTCCCTGAGCTGGGGTTCAGTGGGGAGGGCTTGGGGGAGGAGGGGTAGAGATGACATATTCTGCTGTGGATGCATTAGGTCTGAGTGTCTATGCAGGCTCCAGGTAAAGAGGTTCCATAAGCAGTTGTCCGCCAGGAGCAAGACTGGCCGAGAGGCTGCGGTTGTACACGGTCAGGAAAGTGGTGGGCCAGGTTGAGATAACTCGCAGAGAGCGACACTGGAAAGTTTGCTGAGGCCAGAGCTCTACATTTGAGGGATCGACTCTTTATAGGTACAGACACAGAACAAAACATAGCTCTGGTGAATTCTTTTTTGTTTTGTAAACCCGTCTACTCTTTTTAAAAATATATTTTTTTTATTGATTTCAGAGAGGAAGGGAGAGGGAGAGAGAGATAGAAACGTCAATGATGAGGGAGAATCATTGATCGGCTGCCTCCTGCACGCCCCACACTGGGATTGGAGCCCACAACCCAGGCATGTGCCCTGACCAGGAATTGAACTGTGACCTCCTGGTTCATAGGTCGACGCTCAACCACTGAGCCACGCCAGCTGGGCAAACCCTTCTACTCTTGTATTCTCTTTGCTCCCAGGGCTCCTATAAAACCTCTTGTGTATAATGGGCAGCTGTCAGACCCGCACTCCTGGATTCTCTCCTTTATCCCCCGTCCTGCCCTCCCAGACCCAGAAGGCCATGTACACGGGCTTTAAAACGTTCCTGGGCTCCCAATCCCACTCTTTCTTCAAGCTGAGCAGCACCCCTCTTACTAGTTGGGAACTTTCTGGTTTACAGACAGCCAGCAGCAGCGTGCCTGCCACCAAGGTGGGGCCAGCTCTCCCGGCAGCGTCCCCACCGGCCCATGCAGGCCTGCGTGCTCACTGGCCGTCTGGGCAATCTCCCTGACCTCCCGTCTCCCACCTTCTGTGTCCATTCAGTTCTTGCCCACCCTCTTCTTTCTGGTTCTACTCAGATTTGGTCCCTTCAGAAGGGTCTGCTCCTGACATTTGAACTTGAGCTTATCACGGTTTCAGGATTAGAGACCCGCGGCCGTACCCTCCGGCTTCTGCCTGGAACTCCTTCTGTAAGAAACCAGCAGGCCAGGCTGACTCAGTCCCAAAGCCCTTGTGCAGGACCTTTGTATAAACGGGAGACGCTTTCCGCTGGTGTGTCACGTGGGTGGTGAGGGGCTGTGCACTGGGGCTAGAGGGTGTCCCTCTTCTTGATCACGCGCTCCTTGTGAACGGGGACCCTGGCTTATTTATTTTGGGGTCCCCAGCAGCTAGCAGAGTACGTGGCGCAATAGATGTTTTTGTTGAACTGACCCGAGCCCTTCCCGACTGTATCCCTGTCTTCACGCTGAGCTGACAGCCCGTGAGCTTGCAGAAGCAGGCGGATTCTTTCCTGACAGGCAGGGCACGAATTAGCAACAGGTGAATAGCAGACCCACGTGCTTTGCTTACATAACAAACCTTTTTTCTCCGCCTCCATTAGCTGCCTCCAGGCATTGCGCAAACGCCCCCGGTGGCCTCCTCATCTTCACCTGCCAGGATCTGTAGGGACGCCCCAGATCTCGGCCCCCCCCGCCCCCCCTGACAGGTACCTGCCTTTGGCCTCATGGACCTCGCTCGCCAACGTGAGCCAGGCAGAAAGGAACCGTCTCCCTCTTGGCATGTTTTGGCAGGTCTGGCACCGGACGGAGAGGGCAGCCGGAATGTGTGGCTGAGCTGAGGGGAAGGACGGGAATGGGGCCAAAGGGTGACCCAGGGTGTCACTGAGTCCCCAGGGGTATAAAATCCCGTGTTCCTTGGGGGCAGGGTGGGAAGCAGCGTTGGGAAATGCCAGCATAATTGAACTTGAAAAATGAAAAGGAAATGGGGAAGCATGTGAGTAGGCTTAGCTGTTACTTGCCTGTCACATGCTCCCTCTGAGCTCTTGCTTCCATAGGGAAGGACCAGCTGGCGCACGTCCTACGGACACTTCTCAGGTGCCCTGTGGATTCAGGCAGCTCAGAGGGAGCCACATGCAGCCCAGGCCCGGCCCCCCCCCCCCACCTCCTTACCCCCCATCGCTCTGTTTACTTTGTTGCATTTCCCCTCACCTAGAAGAAAGGCAGACGGACTTGATGCAATTACATTCTGGCCCAGTTGTGCCTCCTCCTCGCTCCCAAGGTTAAATTAGTTGACCCAACAATGTGCACAGTAACCCCGGAAACACTGACTGAGCTGTAAGTCATAGAAACCCTGTACATTCGGGCAAAGAACGTTTAAATACAAAAGCCAAACATCCATCGATAAATAGCAAAGGGGTGAAATATTTAGTAGTTTCGGAGGCTGCCACTCCAAGGCTGTGGCAGTTCTCGAACAAGCTGGCTTCAGCACCCCCCGGAGGGAGGGCTCGTTCAATGCCGGCGGCTGGCCCCGCCCCTAGAGTGTCTGCTGCTTTAGGTCTGGGGTCAGGTAGGGCATTGGCGTTTTGAAGTTCCCAGGTGATGCTGCCGATGCGGGTCCAGGGACCTGCTTTGAGAGCCACTGCTTTTGTTTGTCTAACAGCTCAAAGAACTTATTTAGAGAGAAATAAAAATAAAGAAATAAAAACAAAAACAAAAACAAAAAACAAACAGACACAAATACTGTGTGAAACCCTGGCCTCAGGGCAGTCACAAATAGACCTCTGGACACGGTTAATGCCCCTGTGTGGTAGGTCACCCTCTTCCAGAGCAACCAAGGCCCCGGAGAAATGGCTTTTCCAAGGGGGGTCCCCTGGGCTTCACAGCCTTTCCCCTGCCTGGCTCCCTCATGCAGCCCCTTGGCGCACAGCTCAGTGCAGACAAACGGCAGGGCGAGGCCCATCTAAGGCCAGGGGACTTGGAGGTTAGAGGCTCAGCTGGTGTTAACCAAATGTACACCGCAGTCATTCCCAAGCCTTCCCGTTTCCTGCTCCTCTCTATCCCCCCAAGGCCTGACTCTGAGTCCAGTGTCTTCTAAAGCCAGTCTGCTCCTGGGGCCACTTCCCCCTTACCTTCCCCAAGAGCACACAGGCTTCTCTGGAAGCGGAGTTACTGCTTGTGTCCTTGACTTCCTGGATGAGTCAAGATAACTTCCTGCTCAGGCTCCTCGTCCACCCTTTCATTCCCTCCAATGTCACTCTCCCCTAGACTCCAACCGTCTCAGTGCCCCTCCCCGAGACTTCCGGAGCAGGACGCCCAGGTGGCAGCGTGGTGCTCAGTCCCCCCTCGAGCTGTCCCTCTTGCCTACTTTAGACCAACCTGCAGTGTAAGGAACGCCCCTCCCCCACCCCGATGATCTCTCACTTTCTAGGCAATAACTTCACTCCAATGCAGCCTGTCCTACCCTCTCTCCCCTAGGCTGGATTAAAAATCTGGTGGAGGGAGGAGGTGGAGAGATGAAGTAGGGGGTGGAGGATGGGAGAGGTGGAGATCATTTGCTAATGAAATATTCATGATAGTGAAAAGCAGATTCTTGTTCTTTCTTTACACTAAAAAAAAAAAAAAAAGAAAAGAAAAGAAAAGAGGGGGGATTTGGTGGTGTTTTATTTGGGGGGAGGGTCCTTAATTGGCTCTGCATTTATGGTCTCTGTCTTAATTGGGCTCTGACCACAGTCAACTCTGTGACTACAGGCTGTGTTTTAGTGAGAGGAACTTCTCCATTGCTTAGCAGGCTGTGCTAGTTTTATTGCAGCGGTTCTCAACCTGTGGGTCGCGACCCTTTTGGCGGTTGAACGACCCTTTCACAGGGGTCGCCTAAGGCCATCCTGCATATCAGATATTTACATTACGATTCATCACAGTAGCAACATTCCAGTTATGAAGTAGCAACGAAAATAATTTTATGGTTGGGTCACAACATGAGGAACTGTATTTAAAGGGCCAGAAGGTTGAGAACCACTGTTTTATTGGCTCAAGTATCTGTTGAAGGAAAGAATGCTGTTCTCTCATGTGATTCCATGGGCCTTGGCCTCGCTATAAAATGGGAGTTATGATAACAATATCATTCCTGACAGAGACTTCGCCTCAGAAAATATCTTAAATTAGAAAAAAAATTTTGAGGTTGAAAAAGATAAAAGAGTAATTCTCTCCTGGAGGAAAATGACACATCATAGGACAGGGCCTGCCAGGCTGGGTAACTCAGTGCAAATGCTCAGCCCCTTTTCCCCTAACCCTCAGCCTTTGTGGAGTTGTGCGTTGGCATCCTCCCTAAGGCTCGGGCTGGAGCTCTCCTATCCCACGGAACCATCGTTAGGGCTCAGTCACGCAGCAACAGTTGAAGCCGGGGCAGCAGAGGCCAAGGTCTGGCTTGGGATCTGATTCAAGGACAAAGGTCTCCATGCCATCTGAGCAAATACCAAGAACTGGTCGCTGTTGCGTGCCATTCGCGGCTCACATCTGGGGGTTAAGCAATCCAAACTCCGAGCCAAAGATGTCCTGGCTGCCCATGAATGCTGCCATTGACGGAGGCTGCAGCCGAGTGTGGAAATCCAGCCAGCAGCTAAGCAAACACAAAGGAGCCGCTCAAGGCAGGGGTCACCCTCCTCTCCGGTCCTCCTGCTCTGCAGGGGACCCTTCCAAAGGTCACGTGATGACCATCTCTGGCCTGTTTGAATTAGAACCACGACGGAAACAACAGAGTGATGATTGGCAGAGACATCAGCCCCTGCCCCCCTCCCTCCTTGCCTGCCCCCAACCCCCCCACAGCCCTTTGCCACAGAGTGGTCAGCCAGGGCCAGGCCCCCAGGGTTTGGCCTTCACTTGCTCCCTCATAACTGGCAGAGTGAGGTCATTGCAGGCTGAGTTCATGACCTCCCCACTCCTGGGCCCACCAATGGGGTCAATAACCTTTGCTCCCAATAAAGGGCTTTGCTGAGAAGAATGTACTGAATTTTGGAAATAAAATTCCTATGAAAATTTCCACCTTATCTCCAACTCAAGGGGGGTCGGGGTGGGGTGTGGGTGACCCCCTCACTGTCTGCCTGGCTGTTAAGGACAACTGTTTAGGTAGTGCATTGCGTATGCCCAAGTAGGGGCACATACGTGACCACATTTGATTTCTTTGTACAGCAGCCCTAGCAGGTAGGTAGCTGTCCACTGAGAAAGACGCCCAGCACCGTTCTCAAGGTAGCCCTACTAGGCAGTGATACACTGTGTAGGCCTTGGGATTCTGAAGAAAGGTGTGCTGCACCGATCCAGAAGGTTTAATCCCGTGTGTGGGATTAGGCAGGAGAAGTCATGCCCAACACCGAACTCAGCATCAGGTGGCCTAGGACCCAGGCCTGAGCCATCGTGACCTGCTTACCAAAGAGAAGGGAATGCTCTCCTCTAGCTGCTTTTGGTTTGCAAGGACCAGACGGGCCCGCCTCTCCTCACGTGATGGGTGTGGATTGTAAGGCCTCCAGAGAAAATGAGGAGCCTCAGCAAGCCATCTCAACGGTGGCGCAGGTGCTTTGTCCCAGTGCTCCCAGAACTGGCCCCCAGGAGCGCCTTGAAGAGGTGGGACAATGGCGGTCCCGTGAGAGCGCTTTGACTTCCTGTGGTCACTCCAGTCTGATCTCTGTAAGAACCTCCTATTCCTCCTCCTGACACACGGATCTGAGGATCTGGTCGCCATCAACAAGGAGGACCCTTTTTGGATAGAGTGCTCACCTGCCACCTCCCTGGCCTAGCCTCTTGGGGTCCAGTGTGTGCATCGCTTTTGGCCCTGGACGTCTTCTCTGTTCCAGGAGGCCCTGAGCAGGGCTGCAAAGCTGATTCTCTTCAACATGCAGGACACTCTTCAGAGTAACGCCACCAGAAGGGCTCCCTGGGCCCCTTCCTCAGAGGGGGGACAAGGGCTTGCTCGGTAGGAACTATCCGTGGCTTAGCCTTAAATACAAAGCTAGAGCTGGAAGAGACCTTAGAAGCCACCTTTTAATTTTATTGAAAGCCAAGTTTAGCGACTCAAGACATTTGCTCAGGGCCACTGGGACTGTTTGGAAGAGTTGGAAGCAGAGCTGGGCTCCCCACTCCAGGCCCAGCACACTTCCTCCTGTCCCAGGAGATGGTAAGGAGGTCTCCACCATCTGCTCTGCTGGATGTTTGATCAGAACTGCCCAGTTGTTAAAAAAAAACAAACAAAAAACAGCAGGACTTTCTTGGGTATTATTAACATATCCATATCTTTGCTCCTCCTCACCCCCCAAATCCCTGCTGTCTAATTTAAGGTAGACGGTAGACTCAGTATAGAAGGGACAAGAAGGCATGAGGAAATCCCATGCAATGGAGCCAGGAATCTGTCTGCAGGAGAGAGCGCTGTGGGAAGGATTGAGCAGGTGGGCAGGTATCAGACACCACGTGTCTTCGAGCCAGCAGCGCTGCTGCCCAGGGCTGCCCAGGCTTCCTGGCACTGTCTGCCATCCCCCGTGCCCCCAAAGAGATGATTCAGCCAGAGGGCACAGAGAACCCGCTAAGCATGGAACACCAAGTACACAGCCCCTAGGAATTTCTTCGACTTGAATTTCAGTTCATTTACTTGGGAGCATCTGTCTTCCCCTCCCGGCTAGGGGAGGGGAATGTAGGGGGGCGGGGGGGAGGCTAAGATGACATGTCCTTCTGCCTAAAGGAGGCTGTGTGGTCTCGAGGTGCAGTGGTTCCCAGACACTGTTCCCAGGATGTTGGCTGGGGGTGTTGTGAAGGACGGGGAGACTGAGAAGGAAGCTTGTTCCTGTCACCCCTATCCTCCCTGCCCCCAGAGACTCAGCTTCTCTACTGCTTTAAACAATGGATTCTGCCTACGTTTTGTTTCAGGTGATGATTCTGTGGCTGAAACTTTTGAGGAGCTCGGAGCTAGTGGGAGAATGTAGGGAGGGAGAGAGCCAGATTGTAGGCTCACGCCTGCCGCCAGCTTCGGGGTGACCTTCATCAAAGCCGCCCATCTCAAGAGCCAACTTTGGTCATTTCCACTGCAAAGAGGGCTCACTGGGCTCTGTGCTCTCTTTCTTACGGGAAGGGGGTCAAGGGAACAGCCTAGGGCCTAGGCAAGCTGCCCTTCCTTGGACGGTTCTGTGTTCTGCCTGTCCTATCAGGCCAGCCCCCAGCTCACTGCCCGCCAGCAGGCCCCACTCCCCTGCCATCCCATCCCATCCCATCCCATCTCTAGGGTCTTTCCCAGGTGAATTCAAACGGGTGACACTAACTAGAAAGATAAAAAAGACGATTAACGATCAGGGTGTTATTATCACATAAACTGACAAGGAAGAAGAAAGATTGGGGGCGGGAGAGAGGGCAGGAAGTGGAAGGAGGGATTCTGAGCCTGCAGACACGTTCAAGGCTACTTTTAGCAATGAACATGTACTACCTAGCCAAGCGAGCTTGGTTGTTTCCGTGGGAAGGGATGCAGCTCTTGCTGGCTACGGGGAGGCATCGCATACTAATTAGGATGAAGTAGGAAGCCAGAGAAGACATAATTACTCATCCGATTCCAAATGAGGCTCATTGAACCAATGGGAAGCGTGCCACAGGAACACACCCCGTCGGAAAGGTCAAAATCATCAAATGAAAGCTGCAGATGGATCAGGCGTGTACTCTGACGCTCAACCGAGACCGACGCGTCCAGAGCCGTGGAAAGGACCGGCACCTTTGCTGATGGCTGAGTTCCCACACACGAGCTTGCTCTCCAAGTTCCATGACGAGCCTACCGCTCTGCGTCCCCGGGGCTTCCTTGCTGTTCTGTACAGTCACCCAGGAAAGGAAAGATGACTTTGTAAAGTAGCATTCCCTATGTAGTCGGTGTTCAGGTGGGGGGAGTTCAGTGATTTGGGGAGTAACGATAATGATGGGGAACATAAGGAGGGAAAAATAGCACAATTACAAATAGGTTAGCAAAGATGGATTTTTAAAAGTCATTTTTTTTTTAGGCTTCTATGCCCCCAAAATAGAGGTTACGAAAGAAAAACAAAAACAAAAAACCAGTCCTAAACTTCCCATTAAGATTCTTAGGAACAAATGGATTTCAGTCCAAGGGAATGATAGCATAGTAATTCAATTCCCTTGTCCCCATGACTAAAAATAAGGATGATTAAAGAATGGAATCTTAGCTCCCTGTCATCCCAGACAGCCAGGCCTTGTCCCTGGACCTGCAAGTGGAGCAAGCGAGCACACTGGAGGAAAAGAGCTGCCTTCATACGTATTTTGACAGTCGTTATTAAGGCAGTAAGGTTGAGGGCCACAAGGTCACTCTTGGATCTGCATTGGTTTCTCCTCTGGTCAATGCTTTTTGGATGGGTCAGAGTCCATGCTCAATAGCTTCAAATCATCTGACCGCTCAGACCATCTGTCTGCATGTCCCTGTATCTTCTGTAGCTGGTGGCAATTTGCATGTCCTCCAGAATTCCTCGGGCTGGATCTCCAAATGCCGTCTGCGCTACTTGGAATGTCATCCTCATGTCACAGCCTGTTTCCTCCAATCAGGGATGTCTCCCATGGCATTCGCTGCGTTTACATTAGGTGCTCACATTGCCACAGCTGTGAGAGGAGACAGAGCCAGGGGACAGCTGAAGCTGCCACTTAACAACTTCTTAGACACGGCGAAATTGTTCTAGTAGACCACAGAATCCAAAGAATGTCTCCGTTATGAAGGCGAGTCAGCGAGACACATGAATCCTTAGGGGCAAGGCTCAAAGATTTCTGAACAGGGTCAAGGCCAGTACTATGGCCCGAGTAAAAGACTCAGCCTAGGACTGGGAGAAGCAAAGGTGAAGGATAGAAATGCATCCTGAAATATCCTGACCTGGGCCAGCAGAGGACAGACTTCATACCAGCCATGAGGATGTGTGTGTGTGTGTGTGTGTGTGTGTGCATGTGTGGTGTTTAAATTGCTGTTGGGATTCCCCTATATGAAATTCCTGGAGACTTTGAAATGACAGCAAGTACAGGGTATAAATTGCTCTGTGTTCTATTTGCCTTTTATTAGAGTTGTACAGATTATCATAGTCTTTGGCCCATTGCACAGACTTCCATGAAAAGTAAGGACATCACATAGGGATCTCCACACACACACACACACACACACACACACACACACACACACACACACTGTAGGACATTTTTCGCCCAGCTCCCCAAACCCTCTCCCCTGTTAGTCTGTTCTCTCTATCTATGAGTCTGTTTCTATTCTGTTTGTTAGTTTATTTTGTCATTAGATTCCACATATAAATGAAATCATATGGTATTTGTCTTTCTCTGGCTGGCTTATTCACTTAGCATAATACTTTCCAGGCCCATCCATGCTATCGCAAAAGGTGAGATGTCCTTCTTTTTTATGGCTGAGTAGTATTCCATTGTGTAAGTGTACCACAACTTTTTAACCCACTTTTATTTCTAAAACTTTCTTATCACCCCAAACATAAACTCTGTACACATTCACCAATAACTCCAAACTTCACTCTCCCCAAGCCCCTGATAACCTCTAATTTAATTTCCATCTCTGTGAATTTGCCCATCTGGTTATCCTATATAAGCTAATTAGGAGCTAATATGCTAATTAGGCTGAACAGCAGAACAACCATATGGACAACCTTCTGGACGATCATCCGGATGACCTTCCTGACGAAGCCGGGGTGTGAGGGCTGAGCCCCTTGCACGAATTTCATGCATCGGGCCTCTATTTTCATATAAATGGAATCATACAACATTTGTTCTTTTATGTCTGGCTTATTTCACTTATTATAATGTTTTCAAGGTTCATCCACATTGTAGCATGTATCAGAACTTCATTCCTTTTTAAGGCTGAATAATATTCCATTATGTACATACCATGTTTTTAATCCAATCATCTGTTTGTGGCCACTAGGGCTGTTTCCATTTTTTGGCTGTTGTGAATAATACTGCTATGAATATTGACATATAAGCATCTGTTCGAGTCCCTGCTTTTAATTCCTTTGGGTATCTACCTAGGAGTGAAACACCATCCACTTTTAATTCCCTCCCCCATCCTGGCTGCTCACACCAAGCCAGAAAATTAACTCTGATCCTAAAAATAGGCAGAGGTTTAGATGTTCTAGGGCAAGTTGACTGCAGTGTGACCACTTAGAAGTACCTGCGTGAGTCCGCTGTCTCATCACAGCCACAAATGATAACACCCCTGTTTGGGAGTAGCCAGCCCTGACAGTGTGCGGGGGGGGGGGGGGGGGAGGTCAGGCCCCTGCAAGGGGGCTCCTGCTGCTTCCCCTCTCCCTTAAAGAGCAGAAAAAGAGCAAACACCCCATCGTCCCAGAGGGGAGCGGCCCCTTTAGGAGTAAGGAAAGAGGAGATCGGCACATCGACCTTTCTCTGAGGGCTCGGCACTGGGGCCGGGATATGTTATCTGTTTGCTTATTTAATCCTCTGGGCTGTATGACCTGTTTGCGTATTTAACCCCCATTTTATAGATGAGGAAACTGGCTCGGAGAAGTTGCCTCGCTGACTCAAAGACTTGGTGACAGAAACACAAAAATTTGAAAATCCAAACAGATGTATTCTGAGAGAGGGACACACAGCATGCTGTGGGCGTTTGGGGCAGGGAAAGACCACCGCTGCTGGGGGGTCAGGGGGATGGTCATAGAGAAGGTGAGCCATGAAGCTGGACTATGAGGATCATTTTATTTCAACCAGCAGGTCGAGGGGGTCGGGGTTGCGGGGAGCAGGAATAGATGCTGTGGAGCAATATGGAAATTGGTATGGAATCCTTTTCTGTTATACCTGGTTAAATCCCAAAGTCCAGAAACCACTGCCCTATGCCACAGTGCTGCAGGGGGTATCCTGGGAAGGGGACCTTGAGATGAAGATCAGAGAGCAAGAGGTTTACAGGGAGTGCCTTGGGGGTCGACATCTGTGGAAGGGAGGGAAGGGGCGGGGGGAAGGGCACAGGATCTGAGGAGGAAGCTGGACTGCATTGCCTGTCAGCAAAGGTGGTCCTTTAGTTGCCCCAGGTGGGCTGAGGGCGCCTGGCTTTTCTCTCCTGCATCGAGTCAGTCATCGGATATGGGCTGTCCTTGGGAGGAGGTATGACCTTGGGTGAGGCAGTACTCTTCCACCAAAAGAATTCTCAAAGAGGGTTGACAGCTGAGACCAATCAGCTGACAGCCATCTCAGCATCTGGGGGGGATCAGCTTTCCATTCCCAAAGCGGGATCCGGTAGCACACCGCAAGGTCCCTGGGCACTGCCTCCCTGAGGGTCTCTCAGCCTGTTGTGCATCCAAGGCTGAGGACTTTCAGACTCCTTGGGCCTCTGGTCTCTCCTCATCCAGGTGATGGTTTAAAAAAATCAGCTTGACTATGATGAGCATTTCACATGTGCAACATCTTTGATATTAGACAGGAAGACAAATATATAGGCACTTATTAATTTGATTAATTTAAAAGAATATGTTTATCCTCTATGCAAAAATTTAAATATATAAGATATATTTGAAAATGTAATAATGCATTCCCATATTATTATTATTACTTTTCAGTGAGATTCCCTAATGAAAATGTTAAGACCCCTGTAACCCTTTGGAGCAAAATTAACAAATCCCCAGCCCATGGGGAATCAGAAACAGGAGTGGTTCTTACATCCCTGGAGAAAAGCATGAGCAGCTGCAGCCCTTGCTCCAGCTGCTCCGATCTCTCCATTGTCTCTGGACTTTCTCACTTTAGTGTGAGTGGTTAACTCTTAATAAGCCAGTGGGTGTTCCCTGCATGTTAAAGGGAATAATCAAAGTAGGTTTTGGACAACATTCTTGTATCCATTTCTGTTATTTTGCAAGTCACAATTAAAATGAACTTAAACAAAAAGGGGAGATATTGGCTCATGTACCTGAAAAGCTCAGATGGCGTTAAGAATTGCTGAAACCAGTAGTTAAATAACATCAGCAGATTCCAGCTTCCCTCTGTCTCTTGGCTTTGCCTCGTCTCAGTTGGCTTCATTCTCAGATAGGCTTTTACCTTGTAGAGGAAGATAAATGTAGCAGCTCAGATTTTTCAGGTTTATGTTCAGCTGGAAAGAGCAAGCCCCTTTTCCAGGATTGTCATGTGCTGTACCCAGAAATCAGGGATAGACCTCCTCTCCTTTCCCCTTGAACATATGGATCAATCCAATTAAAGTTAGAAGGTATGGCCAGAATAAGAGTATGGCAGGCACAATTGGTTGCTGTGGTACATCCTTCTGGTGTGCCTTCCTGGATGTGGGGGATTAAGAGCTAACAATTACATTTCTCAGGCTCTCTTGCAGCTATAATTTCTGCTGTGATTTGCTTCTGCCCATTGGATGCTCCCCTACAAATCCTGGATCACTAAGTTGAGGTGGGGCCAAGGTTCTTCTAGCAAATTCAGTTGGGGAGGTGTTTGGTTTTTCTGTAGTAGCTGTAGCAGAGAACTCAGCATCCAGTCCCTGGCCTTATTGGTGTCAAGAGCAGATGGAACTATCTGTTGAGCTGGTGTGAACCACAGCAGACACAGAGGAGTCAAGGAGCTAGCAGTAGTATGGGTGGCTTCCTCATCATGGCCAGGGCAATGTGCTTTCAGAGCCTTTGACTTTCTGAGCACAGGCCAGGAGAGCAGCTTACTTGGTGGCCCAGGTCTGCATGGTAACTTTAGGAGACTCTTTCCTGAATGATAACCCAGAATCTGCTTCTTCAACCCCCCACAACAATTTTGTTGGCCAATTAATACCCTGAAACAAATATCTTCTGCTTCATTTAACAAGAATGAATTCTATTTTCTGCAACTGAACCCTGTCACCAGCCCTACAGCTGTCTTTTCTGTGCACCCCTGACCCCCCACATCTCCCTGCTGGCAGTGCCTACTTGGATTACAGAGACTGGAAATCATTTCCAGCATCCTTTGCAGCTGGGTCTATGTTGGGCATGTGTATGTGAGGAAGGGAGCATTCCTGAGCAAGTTTCTATCCTAACAGAAAGAGACATGTAAGAACAATCGTCCTTTCTTGGGATGTGGTTGGGAGAAAATGTGTGGTGTGATTCTGAAGCAGCCCTTGTACAACCAATTTTGGAACTGGAAATTACGAGAGAGAGAGAGAGAGAGAGAGAGAGAGAGAGAGAGAGAGAGAGAGAGATTCAGACATTCATCTTCTGACTTCTTTAGTGCTAAGTCCATCAAGCTTGGCAGAGGGACGGGTGGTTGCCGCTCCTTTTGCTGGTTGGCATGGTGGTGCCCCATTCATACCTGTCATACCTCGATTACTTTTCATGAAATAGTACAGCTCTTACAGATGCTTTCCCAAGACTTTTTATGCCTATTTTTATGTGATAATACAAAATCTTCCAGGTAGTAGGGCAAATATTATGTGTCCTATATTTGTGATATGAGAAATCTAGGGCATAGACTTAAATTGCTGGGTCAACCTCACACAGCTAATTAAGGAAGGTACAGAGTTGTGACCCCTGCTCTAGTTTTATTTCTACTACATCACGTTGCTGCCTCTAAACTTTGGCAGAATGATTTGTTTAAAAAAAAAATTAAGTGCCTAGCAGGGAAGCAGCCTGTGGGTCCAGCCTCTTGGTTCTCCAAAGGCAAGGGGCCACGTGAGGTCGAGATTTCATCCTTCGTAGGGAGCCTTCACTGGTCTCCCGGGACCACACATGCTTTTGGCTTTCTGTGTTCAGCAGAGGCAGGGGATCCCTTGCAAAATTGCCCTTTGGCTTACTCATGGATGGGGAACAGAAGCCTCAAACACGCTCAAGTAGGGGGAGTTTCAGTCAGTGTGGTAATGCTGCACGCAGAGCATTAAGGAGCATCTCACAGCCCTAACCGGTTTGGCTGAGTGGATAGAGCATCGGCCTGCGGACTCAAAGGTCCCAGGTTCGATTCCGCTCAAGGGCATGTACCTTGGTTGCAGGCACATCCCCAGTAGGGAATGTGCAGGAGGCAGCTGATCGTTGTTTCTCTTTCATCGATGTTCCTAACTCTCTATCCCTCTCCCTTCCTCTCTGTAAAAAATCAATAAAAAATATATTTTTTTTTAAAAAAGGAGCATCTCACAGATGTGCAAGACATAAGGCAGCTGGAGTCACTCACAGAGGAGGGCTGGAGGCGGCTCCGGATCATGTCTGGCTCGGGGGACCCTGTGGTGGGCATTGGTGACCTTCATCGCAGGCTCCTCCATGTGACTCAGCTGCCCTCTCTGCTTCTTTTCTCCTGCCATCAGCGTCTTTCTTCGCTTCCTTGTCATTTCTCTCCCTGACAACTCCCTCTCGCCTTTGGCCACTCATGACCTGTTTGGCTTCCTCTAAACAACTCAGAGGAAGTAACAGTCAACAGAGCAGGGGTGCAAAGAGCATGAGGTGAAAAATGCAACTATTTTACCCAACTGACAAGGCTGCTTCACCAACGGCTGTCTGTCGTTTCATGAGAACAACCCCTCTCCCCTCCCCCGCATCCTTTCACATGGGGCCTTAGGTTCTGGGTCACTGGCCAGGCAGAGCCACCTCACCCCAGCCAGTTGTGGTGGTGGAAGGGATGGCACTGGAACAGGGTCAGATGGTCTAACACCCAGGATCCTGGACGCAGCCCTTTGCTAGAGGCAGTTTCTGTAGAAAGGGCTGAGGGTGATAGGAGCCAGCAAACTTGTCTATACAACCCCCTTCCTGGGTTCTGATCCGGATGCTCTCCCCTCAACTGTGGAATTTCCTGGGCAGTTGTGCCTTTCCCAGACTCATGAATGAGCCCTGAGGGTGGATTTTGCTTCTAGGATCATTGCCCTGGGTTATAGCTGGATGCGACCTTCTCCCCTCTGGGGACTTGCTTCGTTCTCTATTACAGAGGAGATACCAAATGATTGACGGATGACCACTGTGGTTCCAGCTTTGTTTGCCTGAAGGGAAACTAACGAAAAGGAGAGTTTAAAACATTTACTGACTTCTCTTCTAATCACTCCAGACCCTTTCCAGCTCCTGACAGCTCCATGTTCAACCTTTTCCTCCTGGTCCCGAAAACTCTGAGTTCTTGGGCTCAGCTTTGGGTGATGGGCTAGTGTGGAGCTGAGTATAAACAGCATGGAGGAGACCCTCTTCCCTGCCAACGTCGGCCCCGCAAAGTCACAAACGGTGAACCCAAATGAACACGAAACCTAATAGGGTTTGGCCACTGGATGGAATTAGACTATTTTTAGATGAACTATTTTAATATTACCTCCACCTGCCTTGCATTCATGTTTTTAATTCTTCCCTGAAACTTCCATGTGTCGATGGTCTGTCTTATTTAATTCCTGACTGCCAAAGGTGTGATACGAGCACCTGCCTTCTGAGTTATTGCGGGACCAACTGCTGATCCGCAGACCAGCTGTCTTGCTGTTGATGTGTGTTAGAGCACAGTCTTAGCTTGCTGATCAGCTTTGCTAAACTTCCTGTTTTCTGTAGCCATGCTCAGTACTAAGTCCAGAAGTGGAATTAAGGTGGGGATATTGATGCTCAATAAAGGCAGGTTGAATGAATAAATAAGTGACTAAGAGGATAAGGAAGTAGCTTTAGGGTAGGCCATCTGTGGTGCCTTGTCTTCCCACTCTGGACTACTCTCCCTTCCATTGATGGCCTTGGACACCACGGCATCCTCATAGTGTCCCCTGGCTCCCTCCCGTCTCTCCCCTTTGGCTGCCCTCCAGGATTCTATTTTCAAATGGGATTCTTGGAGAATGGAATGGTTACTCTGAAGGAAGGTCTCCTCTAATGGTAGACTTTCAGACATTGGCAAACTGGTCAGAGGACAATATTTGGCTAAGATCGGGTGGGGTTAGGTGGGGGACAGCAAGAAAACCTTTCTCAGATCCCAGCTCTATAAGCCTGGCATATATATATATTTACTTGTGGATTTGTTTCTTGTCTATTTGTTATTATTAGAATAAGATCCACAAGGGCAGGAATTTTTCTGTCCCCCCCCCCCCCCCCCCGTTGCAGCCCTAGCACCTGGTACAGTAGTTGACACATAGTAGGTGCTTGTATATGTGTTGAAAGATTGAATGTGCACAGAGAATAGTGTGTGTTACTGGAGGACAGTGCTATGCATTTCAGTATCACTATGATAGAATAACTTGTACGCATGAACAGTCACAAACTGTGGTCATGGTTTAGCGAATCCCATGAAAACAGCCTCTCTTGGCCTCAAGCGATATAAAAAATATATTTTAAAAAGGCTCTTACCCTGTGTCTGGAATACTAATAATGTATGTGAAGGACAAGATCAGAGCAAACAAAGAAAAATGAATTCTAATAAATCACAGAGAGAGAAAGAGAGAGAGAAAGAGAGAGAGAGATATGCTCAACCACTCCAATTTTTTGGTGATACCAGCAAATCTTGGGTGTTTGCTCTAGAATTCTGTAAAAACAATTGCACTGACCTGTGAGAAAAAGCAAATGGCAAAGACGAGCTGAAAGCTGGGATTTTATTTTAAGAAGCAACCCCAAGGGTGATGGATGATTTTACTGAGATCCAGCTCAATCTCACAGCAATTTTGAGAGGGTGATCTTGGGGCCGAGGTTTTGGCATTACCCCCAGCTGGCCCCAGGGCCCAGGCCAAGCTGCTTCCTCTCCTGGGCCTCAGCTTCTGCAGGCAGGAAAGTGGGGGAGTTGGTGAAAACTGATTTCCAAGGTCTCTTCCACCTATGAAATTATATGATTTGGCATCTTTTAAAAATATATTTTTTTATTGATTTCAGAGAGGGAGGGAGAGGGAGAGATGGAAACATCAATGATGAGAGAGAATCATGGATTGGCTACCTCCTGCACACTCCCTACTGGAGATGGAGCCTGCAAACCTGGACATGTACCCCGACTGAACCATGACCTCATGGTTCATAGGTTGCCGCTCAACCACTGAGCCACACCAACCAGGCTGGTTCTGCATCTGGACAGGGTTTTCAATTTGTCCTCATTAGTGCAAAGACTCAATTAACCAGGACATTAAATTCCCTGAGCATTCTGGTTAATTGGATCTTTACTAAAATAGCCCCAAATTTTGTTTATTGCATTCAAAAAATGAACAAC